>NC_047049.1:59622622-61110122 GCF_011762595.2 Tursiops truncatus | reverse complement strand
GCTGAGAGTTTCTGCCACCTTTTATTTTGGGTTCAATGATTAAGATGGATAAGTGACTGATTTAAGTGTATGTGTGTGTATATATATATATATAATGAATATGAAGAATCATTTTCAAAATTCTTGCAGTTGATTTTAATCTCTCCTTTCTTATACTACCAGAACAGTTTTCAAACTTCTATTAAATTTTGTCTGGATCTGCCGTATATTAGTTTATAAGTGTTTGTTTCCCAGACTAGAGTTTTGATTCCCTGGAAGGCAGATATCTTGTCTTATTTGTTTAGAGATGATAAACACCTGTCATGGTGCTTCGTATATGGTGAATTGCTTAATTGCTGAATTGAGCTGGTTTGAATTTACTTTCTTCAGCTGTGCTGAGGAGTATGCCTGTTTTGGTAAAGGCTGTTTTTTTCCCCTCTCCTCTTGAGATCTTTCTGTGCTGTTTTTTCCCTGAGCAGGGAAAATACAATTGCCAAATGAGTGTTTACCAAAATGACGTTTTATTCTTGGGACATTCATGATTCCATGGAGGCTCTTTATTGATTTTTATTTTTTTCATAGAGGCTTGTTACTGTGAGGAGCCCGTGGTTTTCAAATAGCGATGTAGAAGTGTCTGCGTTTAGTTTTGAATAAGTTACTTCTTTGAATCTGATATCTTTTTGTGCAAAAAACACATTGATTTAAAACATTTCCTTTCCCTCTCTTTACAATTGGTAGTTGGTAGCTGTCACTGGGAAATTGGTGAAAACTAATAGTGAGGTTTTTTTTAATATCCAGTGCTGATGTCCTGTAGTGTCAAAACCTGTAAGGTCTGCAGGAGAGATTAAGAGGGCAACAAAGTTGTGATTGGTTCTGGTTTGAGGTGGGGAACAAAGATGATTTTTAGAGACATAGATCAATACTTGGTTTATCCACAGGTTCAGATGAAGAGTTCACCTAAAATAGTTTTTTTGCCCCAGATTTCATGGATTGTCAGTAGATAATAAATTGTGTTGTGTAATTTTGAATTCTCATTACGAGAGCAATGTGTTAGAAGAATTGGAAACTATTAATAAGCAAAAGGAAGCAACCCCTGATAATTCCACTACTCAGAAATAACCACTGTTAGCACCTTGCAGAATGATTTGCAATAATTGGCATCTTCTGTTTTCTGTTTTATGAAGCAGTATGTGTATGTAAATTAAGATTCCTGTATGTCAGTAGGATATAACTGCATGCCCAGCCATGTGCTTATTACTTCTTGGGCCTGTGGGCTCCCTTTAACAGCCTGAGCAGTGAGTGCTTTTATTCAGAATATTAACTCTGGAATCAGTTTGAAGTATTTCTCTAGCTGTCACCACTAGCTTTCACTTCCTTGTTTGAAAATCTAGATGTTTAGGGGTGTTGCTTTGCTCCTTGGTGTAAGGAATAAATTCATATAGATAACAGCTGGCCCTTGAATCATCACTCTCTGAAGACACTGTACATGTTGCCTGAGGTGCTCTCTCTGGAAAAGTTGTCCTTCTTTCTTTGACTGTCCTGTGCTAAATGGTAAAGAACCAATGACCAGGGCTGGGCTTTCAAGGGGGACCCTAAACTGTCATGATCTGAGTTCAAGGTGTTTCTCCGTAGCTGCTTTGTACAGTATGATGCATTAGACATGTTCTTGGTCCTCTAACTGGGAAAAAAGGACCCCAGTTAATAGAAGATAACTTCAGTGTAGGGCAGCATATGGTAGAATCTCAGAATTAGAAACAACCTTACAAGTCATATGATGCAACTTCTTTCTTATATTGTACCTGAATCCTTTTTAGACTATCTCTGCTAAATGAATATCCAGTCATCCATACTTTCTCCTGGGAGAGTAAGATGGCATAAGCTAAGACATAATATGAGGTGGATTCAGGAATAATACTTTAGGTCTGATAGCTAACATTTATTGAGCACATATTATGTGTTGGGTGCAGAAATAGATATTCTACATGCTCATTTAATTTTCCCAAAAACTCTGAAAAATATGCTGGCATTCTCTTTTTATAGGTGAGAAACTAGGCTTAGAGGGTACCATAGCAGTGAAGTGGCGGAGCTGTGTTTTAGCCACAGCTGGTTTGACTTCAAAGCCCTCTTTTTTTTTTTTTTTGGCTGCGTTGGGTCTTCGTTGCTGCGCGTGGGCTTTCTCTAGTTGCAGCGAGCGGGGGCTACTCTTCGTTGCAGTGCGCGGGCTTCTCATTGTAGTGGCTTCTCTTGTTGCAGAGCACGGGCTCTAGGCGCGTGGGCCTCAGTAGTTGTGGCACACGGGCTGAGTAGTTGTGGCTCGTGGGCTCAGTAGTTGTGGCTCATGGGCTGTAGAGCGCAGGCTCAGTAGTTGTGGCACACGGGCTTAGTTGCTCCGTGGCATGTGGGATCTTCCCGGACCAGGGCTCGAACCCGTGTCCCCTGCATTAGCAGGCAGATTCTTAACCACTGCGTCACCAGGGAAGCCCCAAAGCCCTCTTTCTTACCTATTTGTGATGCTGCCTCTGTGTCATATTCATCGAAAGGGATGGAGGTTGCTGAACTGTGTGACTGCTGAGAGCAGGTTTGTGTGGAGCAGGAGTGGGATAGCTCTGCCCTCTAGGGGACACTTCGGAAGAGTGGTGGGGATGCTTTTGTCTTGCAGTCTCGTCTTGTCGGAACATACGTTTTATTATACAAATCTTCTTGTTTTTCTTCCCTTACATTGCAGTTGGGGCGCTATATTGAAATTTTAAAAGTTATGTCTATGGGTATAATGTTATAATCTTTGAATTTCATTTCAGAATAAAGAGCATTACAAAATATTTGTTACAGAAGGGGACGTTGGGTCTGATAGGGTAGAAAGCCGCTTTTGTGGACAGTATGCTATGGCAATAAAACTTGAAGATGGACTGGAGTCCATATATGACAAACTTTGGATTCCAGACAAAGGTTCTTGGGCTGTCAGCCCTCAGTGCTTTGTCCTCATTTGATTAAAGGGTTTTGCCTGCCTATTTCCATTTGTTCATTTATGCCACGGACTGTGATATTTCCACGTAACAGAGAGAATAAAGTGAGTGAGTGTATTCATTCATCTGAGAATTGTGATGCTTTCAGAGGGAATTCAAGTCTGGAAATTTTTTAGCAGTCTTTCTCCACTTTAGCAACCATTCTTTTCATCATCTTCTCCTCCTTCCTAGTGCTAGGGGTCTGTATCGCTTTGCGAGTTGCCAAATACTCCTAGCTTTAACAAAAAAAAAGGTACTTTATGAAGCTAAGTCTACTCCCGTAGACTATCCAGATGGATGACTCAGAGTTACCGTATGCACTGTGGTAGTGCTGGGTGGGGTGTGAGTGATAAAAGTTGATCTAGGGTCGAGGTTCTCAGCCAGGGGCAGTTTTTGCCCCAACCCCCATTCCCCGGACGTTTGGCAATGTGTAGAGATACTTTTGATTGTCATACTGGAGGAGTGCTAGAGGTCAGAGATGCAACTGATTGCCCTACTCTGCAGTGTAGTCCCTCACAACCTAGAATTACCTGGCCCGAAATGTCAGAAGCGCCCAGGTTGAGAAACCCTGCTCTAGGTTCCTTAACATAAGTAACAGTATCTGTGCAGCCCTGGCATTCATGTGGATGGGGCAGTAGGTCTTTTCTTAGAGTTTAATGGGTCTGTTACAGTGATACTTGGGTTGTTTTGCCCATGGATCAAGCTCTGCTACTTTGGAATATATATTGGAGAGTGTGCAGCATGATATTCTGAAGCACAGTAGAAGTCCTAAGAAGTGCTGTCTTTTGCAACATTTCTGCAGCACTGTTGATTTGGAAACGGTAAGCCTGTCTCAGTTTTGTTTTTCAGGTGCAAAAATCACATCTTTCCAGATATTAGAGCTTTATCTTTGACCCTTGAATCTTTTTCAGGGATGCTTTCTTTATGACTCTCAAATGGGATTTAACCAATAAACTGAAAGATTGACACTAAAAGCTCATTTCTATTATTTGAATCTGGTGTCTTACTTGTAGGCTTGTCTGTAAGAAAGGGAGGATTCATTGGAACTGGTAGGACATTTCAATTTTTGTTGACAATTTGAGTGGCCATTGTAGGATGAGCACTGTTTTTGGCCTTGTTCCATTCTTGTAAATAAAGCAAAATATAATAACAAGTATGATAATTTCTCCAGCTTTTGGTCTAAAGGAAAGGAAAGTTATAAATAGATAAACCCCAAATCCCAGTCTTTGGCTTGGCTTTGCAGTCTGTGTGTGAGGAATTTTTAGTAACATTTACCTCTTAATTAGGCATTGCCCAATCTAGTATTACATGTAGTTTGTACGCATTGGTGGCAGAAATGGGAATCAGCCTGGGATTAAGACTTTTCCATAGGGAACTGATTTGTAGTGAATCAGTCCATATGTGGAAGCATACAGAATGCAATTACTGAGAGAAAAACAATGCTATGGGGTAAGGGGAGATGGGAGCCATCAGGGATGACGGAACAGTGCAGGCTGAAAGTAGTTTGTTGGGTCTGTCAGTTATCTCCTGGTGCACTCCAGCAGTGTGATTGCCCAGAGTTAAGGAACACCAACAGGGGTTGGTGAAACACTTCAGGGCTAAGAGCAATTAGCGCCCTTAGGCCTGACGGAGCAAGAGAGGGAGTAATTTCTGGAGCTTGAGAGAGCTTAGCGGAAAGAGAAGGTAACCTCTGGGAATGCAACCACTTCCAACCAGTGGCCTAGCAGCAAGGGAATCAAGGGGAATAAACACCTCACATGTTTTCTTTTCCCACCCTCTGGTCTACTGGAGCTTTTCATTGGTCAAACCCAACTGGAAACCAGAGGTTACAGGAACCTGGGTGATTTAATTTATAGGACAGCCCCATGAAGCACATAACAGAGTTGAGGAAGGTTCGGTAGAGGAGTATACTGAAGTCAAGGTCAAGTTAGTTTTGAAATGTACAAGTGAGAAGATAGTGTTGGAGCAGTCTTGAAGAATGTAGGTCATAGAACGTTATAGAAAAGGAATATTCTTGCTGATAACAGAAGGATAGGTTCAGAGGCAGAGTTGCCACAGCTTCAGAGCTAGTTTGTTCCCGTAGTAGCCTTAGAATCTTAATTGCCAGAAGGGCCTTTAGAAATCTTGCAGTGCCACTTCCCTTCCCATGTGGGAATTCCTTCCACAATGCCTGGCCAGGAGTGGGCGCGGTATAGTTTCTCAGGGAGTCCTTTCCATTGTTGGACAGCTTTAAATGTTAGAAAGTTTTTATTTGTCCAAATCACTGAATGTATCAGGATTAGGTTTGGCTGAATATAAGAGAAAAATCTACAGAAATAGAGATTTCTAAAAAGTAGAAATAAATTTTTCTAAAGTAAGAGAAATCCAGAGTCAACAGTTGGTGCTGATACTGCCGTTCCTAGGTCTTTGAGGAGGTTCCACTGCTCAGTGCATCCTCTCCAGGTCAGGATAACTGCTTTGAGCTTGAGCTGTCAGGTTCACGTTTCATTCAGCGGGAAGAGGAAATGGGAAGGAAAAGAGCTTGCCTGCATTCTTAATTTATTGTACATACAGAAGAGTGTATAAAGCACATATCCTCATTTTAAAGAATAACAATGAAGAAAACAATAATATATCTACCACCCAGGTTAAGAAATAGAGCGTTCACCACCAACCCCATGTGCCCCACCCTGGTTACATCTCCTTCCCTTTTCTCTACTGATATCACTCTACTATCCTGATTTTGGGGATAGTTATTCCCTTGCTGTTTAAGAAAAAAAATTGTGTTACCACCTAGTTCTACATCCTGAATTTTAATTTTGTTTGTTTTCAACTTGATACAAATGGATTTATATGTATTTTTTTAACCTTTAAAAAAAGTTGAAGTATAGTTAATTTACAATGTTGTGTTTGTTTCTGGTGTAGAGCAAAGTGATTTGGTTATATATATAGATATATATGTGTCTATCTATATTCTTTTTCAGATTCTTGTCCATTATCGGTTATTACAAGATAATAAATATAGTGCTATATAGTAGGGCCTTGTTGTTTATTTTATATATAGTAGTGTGTATATGTTAATCCCAAACTCCAAATTTATCCCCCCTCCTGCCCCTCCACTATCCCCTTTGGTAACTGTTAGTTTGTTCTCTATGTCTGTGAGTCTATTTCTGTTTTGTAGATAAGTTCATTTGTATGATTTTTTTAGATTCCACTTATAAGTGATTTCATATGATATTTGTCTTTTCCTTACTTCACTTAATGTGATCATCTCTGGGTGCCTCCATGTTGCTGCAAATGGCATTATTGCGTTCTTTTTTATGGTTGAGTAGTATTCCATTGTATATATGTACCACATCTTCTTTATCCATTCATCTGTTGCTGGATAGCTAGGTTGCTTCCATGTCTTGGCTGTTGTAAATAGTGCTGCTGTGAACATTGGGGTGCATGTATCTTTTTGAATTAGAATTTTCTAGGGATGTATGCCCGGAAGTGGGATGGCAGGATCATATGGTAACTCTATTTTTAGTTTTTTAAGGAACTTCTATACTCTTCTCCATAGTGGCTGCACCAGTTTACATTCCCACCAGTAGTGTAGGAGGGTGCCCTTTTCTCTACACTCTCTCCAGCGTTTATTATTTGTAGACTTTTTTTTTTCTTTTGCTGTACATGGGCCTCTCACTGTTGTGGCCTCTCCCGCTGCGGAGCACAGGCTCCGGACGCACAGGCTCAGCGGCCGTGGCTCACGGGCCCAGCCACTCAGCGGCATGTGGGATCTTCCCGGACCGGGGCACGAACCCGTGTCCCCTGCATTGGCAGGCGGACTTTCAACCACTGTGCCACCAGGGAAGCCCCTATTTGTAGACTTTTTAATGATGGCCATTCTGACTGGTGAGAGCTGATACCTCATTGTAGTTTTGATTTTCATCTCTTTAATAATTAGTGATATTGAGCATCTTTTCATGTGTCTGTTGGCCATCTGTGTGTCTTTTTTGGAGAAATGTCTGTTTAGGTCTTCTGCCATTTTTTAATTGGGTTGGTTCTTTCTCTGATATTAAGCTGCATGAGCTGTTTGTGTATTTTGGAAATTAATCCCTTGTCGGTAGCATTGTTTGCAGATATTTTCTCCCAGTCCATAGGCTGTCTTTTCATTTTATGTTTCCTTTGCTGTGCAAAAGCTTTTAAGTTTAATTAGGTCCCATTTGTTTATTTTTGTTTTTATTTCCATTTCTCTAGGAGAGAGGTCCAAAAAAAATAATGCTGCGATTTATGTCAGAAAGTGTTCTGCCTATGTTTTCCTCTAGGAGTTTTATAGTATCCGGTCTTACATTTAGGTCTTTAATCCTTTTAGAGTTTGTTTTTATATATGGTGTTAAAGAATGTTCTAATCTCAATTTTTTACATGTGGCTGTCCAGTTTTCCCAGCATCATGTGTTGAAGAGACTATTTTTTCTCCGTTGTATATTCTTCCCTACTTTGTTGTAGATTGACCATAAGTGTGTGGGTTTATTTCTGGGCTTTCTATCCTGTTCCATTGATCTGTATGTCTGTTTTTGTGCCGGCACCATACTGTTTTGATTACTGTAGCTTTGTAGTATAGTCTGAAGTCAGGGAGTGTGATTCCTCCAGCTCCATTCTTCTTTCTCAAGGTTGTTTTGGATATTTGGGGTCTTTTGTGTTTCCATACAAATTTAAAATTTTTTGTCCTAGTTCTGTGAAAAATATACCATTGGTAATTTGATAGGGATTGCAGTGAACGATTTATATGTATTTTTGGTGATTTTCCTATATTGCCCAGTATTTGCGAGATTCATCCATGTTGTTGCATGTAGTTTATAGTTTAGTTCATTCATTTTCATTGTTATATAGCATTTCATTACATGATTACTACAATTTATTTAGCCATTCCACTGATGATGGATATTTGGACTGTTTCCATTATTTCTTCTTGTAGTTCTATTAGATTTTATTGTACATAACTTGATATTTTATTACTAGGTGCATCCAGATCTAAAATTGTTACATCTTATCTAGTGAGTTGTGATTTTTATCTAATAATGCTTTTTGACTTAATATAACATAGCTATATGAGCTTTTTGTCATGAGATAGGCAAACTATAAGTGTTTGATGAATGAATGACTTGCCTGTTGTATAGGCAGAAACCGCAGAGCACTCGTCCTAGCCTGTTCTCCTGGCACATTGTTATTTACATGTCCTGTTATCCTACGAAGTGAACAAAGCACTTTTAAATTTAAAAAAAAAAGTGTGGAATTTTCTTTTTGGAGGGATAATTTGTGTACAGTAAAGGGCACAAATCTTAATGGTACAGGCCAATGAATATTTGTATATGGATACACGTACTCACTGCCCAGATCAAGATCTGAAAAATGTCCAGCATCCCAGAAAGCTCCTCATATCCCTCCCAGTTGATACCCACCAAAGGCTGTCATTCTTCTCACTGTAGTTTTGCTTATTTTTCAGTTTTATATAAATGGAAGCATACAATATATTTTCTTTTGTGAATGTCTTTTGTTCTGAATGTTGATTGTATCTGTGAGTTTCAGACATGGTCTGATGTAGCAATATTTTTAAGAATTATTGCTGTGTAGTTTTATGGTGTATAAAATATCAAAATTTATTCATTCTGTAGTTGATGAACATTTATGTTTCTAGTTTTTGGCTGTTATGAATGACATTGCTACATTCTTGAACATGTCTTTTAGTAAACGTAAATACAATTGTTGGGTCATGAGGTATACTGCCAAACAGGTTTCTAAAGTGGTTGTACCAGTTTATACTCCTATAGGGTTTCCTTAGTATATAACTTTTGGATTTAGCTTTGGGCAACAAGTTTTAACATTTTGTTACCTGCACAGTGGAGGGAGCTTTAAGAACTCTTTCCTGAAGTAGTGTAGGTACTTCTAAAATGTGAAATGCCCTTTTCTTTGCATTCTCGTTTACCTAGTCTATAACTATTAATAACCATTTGATGGAAAAAAAAACCTTGGTTCTTTTTGAGTATTAAAAGGGCTCTGTTAAGAGCAGAGTTTAGATTTGTAAAACACCGTTTGTAGCAGTTAATTCCAAGGCTGAAAACATAATCCTTTGGAACTCTTTGGAACCTAAGTAGTTGTGGTATATTTACGCCTTGTGCTCAGTAGTGGGAAGACCTTCTTTTTGGAGACTTTTCCTGAGAGGCATTTGAGTTCACTCCTTTGAACTGCATTTTGGTAGATGAGGCTAAAAAGGAATACATTAATCCTGCCTTGAGTTCCAGTCTTAATGGTGCTGAGTCTTTGAGACAGTTGAGGGAAATTGATAATTGTTTCAAATTCTGATGGGGAGGAATTGAGGACAAATATGAGAATGCCATGGTGGACTTGCTCCTTGTTGAGCTGTATTGCAGCCAGGGTGGAAGAAAGCCTAGGATTAGACTATATTACCCAGCCCTTTTTGATAAGCTTAAGGTTTCAGATGCTTTCGCATGAGTCATGCCTGCAGCAATCAACAATAGTCTATCTGGATGACTGAAATCAGGTTTATGATCTGTAAACATAAGTAGGTAACCGGTTTAATCCTGTTCTGCTAGTAGGTAAGGGGACACTTGCAACCTTCTGATTGAATTAGATTGTGGAAAGCTGAGTTGGTTTAACATCTGTCTTACAAAATTGAGGAGCAGCTCACTATTTACCTGCATTTATTACCATCATCTGTAGTAAAATACAGCATAGGCATGGAAATCAAACTACTTAAAGCCTCTCGCAGCTCTACCTTTGTGGCTTTGCCTGGAACATTGCAAAGGTCACTTTTCCTTGCTGCTAATTGAAAAGGAAAGGAAAATGTTTATCAGAGAATTCAGATTCATCAAATAATTTGTGAAGTGTTTATTATCTGCAGTCATTTGCTCATTACCTTGCTGCATTTAATATTCACAACAACCCTGTGAATTGTTTTTTTCTTGTGATTTTTTTTGTTGAACTATAACAATGGCATCTAGTTTTGTTTGCAGATGAGCGAAATCCAGTTGCACAGAGGTTCAATAAGTGCCAAAGGTCACACAGTTTCTAAGTGAGAGCTAAAACTAGAGTAGAAGCCTTTGACACTATCCAGACTTTCTAGGACACCACAGTGGCCTGTAAAACACTATTAACACGACTCTCAAAGAATTCACAGGAGTCGTGATGAGGTGTCAGTTCAGGACAATACTCAGAGGTGTCGGTCCTTTTCAGATATCCTGGGTAGTGGCTGGAGTATGTGTTCATGAAAAAAACACAAAAAGTGTTTTGAAAAAGTTTCGTCATTTTAGCAGTTAGTAATTTTGTTTATAGATTCTTAAAAACTATACCTCTGGACAATAATGACCCTTTTTGTCTAGTTTACCCATAATTACCCTACAAACTTCTACATTATTTTTAAGATACTTAGGGTTGCTTTCATTTGGAGTCCAAAGCTTTAATCTCTGTTTCTGGAATTGCAAAGTTTCTGCTATCTTTGGCCATATGGAAACTTTTTTTCCAGAAAGACTTTTTTAAAGGAAGTCTTTGAATCCAAACAGTCTTAGGTGGTTGGTCTTAGCTAAGAGAACATTTGGTGAGCATAAATGGAATTGCTGAGTCATAATGCTTTTTTTTCTTCAAAGTATACAATCCAGTGGTTTTTAGTGTATTCACAGAGTTGTACAGCTGTCGCTACAATTTAGAACATTTTCAGAAGAAACCCCTTACTCATTAGTAGTCACTTCCTCCCCGTCTCCTACTCCTAGGCAACCAGCAAACTACTTTTCGTCTATAGATTTCCTTATTCAGAACATTTCCTATAAATGAATCATATAAATACTACGTGGTGTTTTATAATTGACTTTTTTCTCTTAGCATGATGTTTTCAAGGTTCATCCATGTTGTAGCATGGATCAGAACTTCATTCCTTTTTATTATACTCATGAGGCTTTTCCTGAAGAATTGTAAGTGATGGATATATCCAGTGTTTCTATTTTGTTCTCAAAAATGTTGTTTGCTTTATATATAATAGGATATATATAATAGGATATAATTGCTATATATATAATAGGATAATATATATAATAGGATATAATAGCTTTATATATAATAGGATAGTTTGTCATATTAAGGCTACTTCTATGATTCATTTTAGGGAAGGCATTATTAATCTGAGGAATATGGATCCCATATATGACTGGCCTTCAGGATGTCCTGAACCCTTTGTAATTATTTGCAAGATTTTATATTCCCAGGCATTTTTTGGTGGGGGAGGTTAGGAGACTGAGAACATTTAGCTTTTGTTAAAAGATAATTTCCCAAAAAAGGTAAAATCATGACACTCATACAGTTAGGAAATGAATACACACTTTATTTTACTTACAGTGTTCAAAGGAGAAGTCCAAAGAACAGATACATTTATAGATCAGGAATATTAAAATAAGTATGCAAATGGAGGCAAAACTAGTTTCTTCCATAGTGGAGAGGGAGGTCATTTGAACCTTTACTGGACATGGCAGACTTTATATGTTTATAGATTAAGATCAGTTTGCATTGCTATCAGTTATCTACAACTTCCAGACTTGTAAAATAACTGCTATATAATCAGAATCAGAGGGATGTCCTAGACAATGTATGATTTTCCACTGGAAACACACATTTTTTCCTGCACTTTCAACAGATTATCCAAAAAGTCTGAAAGTCTTCCAAGTGTTGATTTTAAATTTAGAGTTTTACTTCAGTTTTAAAAAGCATCTCCTTTGTGACTAGATTTAGAAAAATGTTTGTATCCATTGAGTATCAGTCGGAGACCCAGGGATAGGTCTCTGGTTTATTCTTTTGAACAGGATTATTTGTTAGAAATCTCCAGAGAAGTAGGCTTTGCATCTTAACTTAGGTTACACTTTTGGGCATATATTCAGTATTTCTCATCTCTAATATCAGCATGACTATTGAAGGGAGGGGATTTCTATAACTAGTTTAGAAAAGTCTAGCTTTTCTAGAAAAAAAAGTCTAGCTATCTTAACTCTGACAAAGGTAGCTAGATAATCCTATTAGTAAAAGAAGTACAGGAAGGGAGAAGCCTAGACAACTTCTTCCCCAGTTGTGGTATGCTCAGGGAAGTCAAGACTTCTCCTTTGTGTGTGAAGAACGTAGGATTATTTCCACCAGACCTTGCTTATTCTCCAGGGGGTTCTCATTTCCAGTCTTCAGAGGATAATGAACCTCTTTTACTTTGAAAGGTAACTTCTGTGCACGTGTACAGTAAGTCATTTAGCTACTGACTTTAAGAGACTCTGGGAGTTCATAGCAAATTTGGCAACATGACACGTTCACGTTTGCAGAGTACTTTTTCCCCACATCTTCCCTACTTCCCTCAGGCTGAGAATGTATTTACCAAGAAAACCCATGATTGCCCTTACCTCTACATCCCTCAGCCTGTTCCTCTGCTTGTTCAGCTTAGTTTTATGCATTTCAGTCTTCTCTGCTAGGTTAAGCTCCCTGTAGTGCCTTTCTTGATAGACATCAGAAGAGAGGTGCTCAGAGTTGTTAGTTGACAGAATCAGCATCTGTCTTCACTTGAAGACAGACTTATGGTCCTGACCATAAGTAAATGAATAAAAAGTTCTCAGCAACCATTTGGCAGTCTTCGGGGCTGCCCACTTTTATGAACCCAGGAGCTTGGATTTTCTGTGAGTGCACTCCTAATGACTGGAGAACATTGCATGGCTGTCTCTCCTTTCTGAGGCCAAGATTGTGTCTCAGTGACCGGGTGCTTTGCCCAAACACTCCAGTGTTAAGTGTAGAGCAATTAGACTTTGTAAGTGCTTGTGAACTAGTACTGAGCATGTATACTTGACTCGAGGCATGGCTGGAAGGGAAATCTGGACAGTTACGCTTTTTGAGATGAGCTTCTCAGGTACTGGATCTTTTGACTTACATAGTAGAATTTTGGCGGAAGTATATGGTTTGCTCTTTGCCTCCTAAGAAATGATGACTCGGTCCCTTTAAACATTTCTATATCACACAGTCGCCGTTGGTTGGTTGGAATGACTGTTTGGTTTATTGCACAATTCTTACTTCTTTAATGACCCAAGGGAGTTTTCCCTTTGAGCTTGTGATCTGTTTTTGCTGACTTTAATGCCTTTTGAGGCTCTAAAGACAATAGTGTTTTCTTACCTGTTTGCTTTGCACTTTGAAGTTCTGCAGAATGTACTATGAAAGAGAATCAGATTCAGTTCATTTTTTTCCCATTTTTAGAGCAGAAGTAGAGTAAGAATAAATACTTAACTTTTAGGCTTTCTTCTGTATTTTAACTTCACTCCCTTACCTGAGTCTTAGTCACTAGAGTACCATTTGATTTGAAGACATTCAGGCGTGGATGAACTGGGTAAAACAGGTTTTTCTTTTCCTCAACAGCCCATTCCTGCTTTAAAGCTCAGATTTCTGACTCTTCTGGAAAAACTCTTTTGAGTGTTGAATTGTGCACTTGTATTAGACGTGAAGAAAGTGGAAGGAAGAGGAAAACAAAATCCGTTTTTTCTCTGTAGCATTGCAGAGTGGAAGATTTTGATTTTCTTTAGTATCTGGCCAAAGAATAAATATTAGCCATGAGTAATGCATTGATCTGTGGATTGATGTGGCTGGGCCCCAACTTTAACACTTCTGGTAAAACTTGGTGGATGTCTTTTTACCCCCGTCTAGTAATATGTTAACTCAATTATTGGGTAATTCTTTTATCAAAGAAGGTGATGGGGAGAGTAGGGGCCATGTTGTGGTGTAGAGAAAGGGTTCTTAACCAAGCAAGGATGTCTGTCACAATCACCTGGGGGAAGTTTTCCAAAATATATATTTCTGGGCTCCACTCTGTACTTACTAAACCTCTGGGGTGGAGTGTTCTGGAGAAAGCTCCTTGGCTGATTTTGATGCGTTCTACTGGTTCGCCCCCATTAAATCATGGTGAAGGGATTGTTATTATTAAGGAAAGAAGCACCATCCAGTGTGGGTCTGGAAATGTCTTCTTTCAGTGATAATCATTTTTAGAATGTTTCTTCTGGTATAAGTTGGTAATTAAGGACATTTAATGGGGGAAAATTATCACTGCCTAATTGACAGTTGGTTAAGTACAGTAATAGTTCTCAAAGAAGTTTTTTTCGGGGGAATGGGGGTGTGGATAGTGCCATTATGGGAAGTCTGCTTACAGAATCTTGTTCTCTTGAAGTGATTTAAGGACTGAAAGAGTTTATTATCATTGGGGAGAGCCGTGGCTAGTACTGATAGGAAAGTATCTTGTGATTGGAGCATTCTGAGTTTCCTGGACTGAGTCACTCCATCACGTCATAATCCTGGCCTCACAAAAATGTTAAGAGAATAAATCCTAAGTATAAAAAGCACTGAGATTGTGTTGAGTGGAAAATAACCTTAGTGTTAACTCCCTTCACTGCATTACAGAACCGCATTCTAAATTTAAGGAAGCCAGGAGTGAAACCACTGTAACACACTGGTTTTAAAACTGAAGGTCATGATCCATTTAGAGGGATGCAGAATCAATTTAGTGGGCCAAGCCTTTGAAAAAAGAAGGAAGAAATAGAAAAGAAATGTAAGTGTATTACAAGTAATAAGGTGTTAAGTATTATTTTGGAAATTTTTGTTTTGGTTTTATATCTTTCTGTTGCTGTGCGTGCTAGTTTGTGTTGTAAAATACATTTTTGTGGGACTGTATTGGAAAAGTTTGAAACTCTTTGGTCTAAAAAGTGACATGCCCTGGGACTTCCCCGGTGGCGCAGTGGTTGAGAATCCACCTGCCAATGCAGGGGACACGGGTTGGAGCCCTGGTCCAGGAAGATCCCACATGCCGCGGAGCAACTAAGCCCATGTGCCACAATATGGAGTCTGCACTCTAGAGCCCGTGAGCCACAACTACTGAAGCCCGTGTGCCTAGAGCCCGTGCTCCGCACCAAGAGAAGCCACCACAGTGAGGAGCCCGTGCACCACAACAAAGAGTAGCCCCCCGTTCTCCACAACTAGAGAAAGCCCACGTGCAGCAATGAAGACCCAACACAGCCAAAAAAGCCCAAACCATATGCTTAAAAAAAAAAAAAAAAAAAAAAAAAGTGGCAGGCCCCAAATTTACCAAATTTGTAGACTGCTACTATCATGTTCACGAAAGTGTCTTGCTCCCTTGAAGTGATTTGGGGGGTGAGAGGGTTCAGTGTGAGAATAGTAGGCTACCAAGCTCCCATACATTCCAGCAGCTGCCTTTTGTCTAGTAATGATTAGGATTATTGAGTACTATTTTGATGTCTTTTAGGTATCTGCTAAAACCTAAATCTTTAGATTGAAGTGGGATGAATAAAAAGAGAAAGTCTGGTTACTTTATTCATCCTTATTTGACAGTAGCTTCTTCAAAGTAGTTAATATTTTAAATCTTCACACTAAAGTTGATATTTTTTCCTTTAATATTATACTTTTAAAAGATTTATGGTATTCTTACTATCATTTTATATACATTCATTGGGCAAAGTATTTTGTTTTTTTCCTCTAGGGGAATACATTTCCAATTTTATAGAAGTGTGAAGGAAAGAATGCTTTTTTTTGTGGAAGTTTTACCAAAACTACTTTTCTATTAAGCAAATATTGGAGATAAACAGCCACAAACACCCACACATACCCACAGACACACATGTACACAGACACTTTATTTTGTGAATATTCTGTGTCCCTTCTAGATAAAGAAATGAAGGCACAGGTGGGTGAAATAATTTGCCTGGAGTTGCACAATAAGCTAGTGGCCTTCATAGATGACCACTTATGGTTCTTGTATTTCCAGAGACACAATGTAGAGATTAAGTTGAAATAGACAGAAGCCTAAGTATTGTAATTATAAATAAATATGCAAGTGTATATAGACAAAATATATTTCTATAAGAAGAAAGATGCGGTGGGAAATAGTAATTGTAATTATATTAAGTTCTCGTGCCATCTCTGTCTAGATGTTTTTTCTGTAGTCATGACCTAGCAGTACAATTTTGGTTTGTTGTATGTTACCATATATCCAAGGTATATTCTGCCAGGAGCATAAATTGTGGAAAGAAAATTCTTGGGATAGCACTGGATTGTAATGTGTTTAGTGATCCTCTGCCTGTGACACTGAGAATGAAGAATTGAAAGAGTACTAAATACTGGCAGGAGGCGTGGGTTCCTACTCTCCACTCTGACACAAGCCCGTCTGCATGAGCTGAGTGAGGTACGCCGTGCTGCTTCGGGGCCTCTGTAAAATGAAAATGTGGGCTTGATCTCTAAAGTTCTCTTCAACATTTAGATTGTATACTTCCCCAGGGCTGGACTATTGCATCAGAACCCAGCCTGGGGTTGCTGCTGGTTGCAAGGCCCCAAGGAACTGCCTCATCCTTTTTTTCCAAGGAGATAGCACACGTTACCCCACAGAGCCCTATAGTGCAGCGAGTTGTCAGTGTTGTGAGGTGCTTCTTTGTTGGGACTGAGCCTAGGTTGTTTGTAGTAACCTAGAAGAACCTTGGAATGAGGCCAGGAGATATAATTTCTGTGACCCACTGGTTGCCCATTCAAAAAGCTTGCTAGGACCCCTCCAAGTACAGTATCATTCTGTCACTGGAGTAAGAGAATATAGAAATCTCCTTGAGAGGTGTTTCTCTATATCTCCTCTTAAGGAGATATATTCAAGGACTCCCATTATCTTCTCATAGCAATTACAAAGAAAATATACTTTTGCTGAATATAATTTTGTAAATGTTAGCAAGGAATGCCTTCATATCGTAATAGGCTTTTTAAAAATGGAAGTAGTTTGCATGTGCTGATTCTTTGCTCTTTCCCTAATACTAGTTGTGTTACTCGTTTGTTTAGTCAGTGCTGTGATAATATCTACAGTCATCTTTTGCAATTGGTAACCTCTATTTTCTGGGTGAACCAGGAACTAGAATCACCAGAGGAAAAGCTGATCTGTATGATTGTTCTTCCGTCATCCCATTCATACACACCATTCAACCGTTTGGTTTGATCACAGCTTTAACACTAGAAGATTCTCTATAATAGTTGAAATTATGACATACCTTCAATGATGGTAGACTCCTCTGGTCTTTCTCTGGTCTCGACCAGCACTGCCACTGCTGTGCAGGATTGAGATTGTTGATAGCAACAGTGGGCTCTAGGGAATGGCCACCAAGAACTATGAGGGGGTTGCAGATAAACTGTGTTTCCATGGATAGCCCTCTGGGAACCCAGTACTTGTCTAATGCTAATTACCTTATACTGCATCCTAATTGCTAAGTGTATAAATGCTTTCAACAAACATTAGTTGAGCACCCGTCCTCCTTCTGAGCTTTCATGCTGCTCCTCGAACATTGCATGTAGATATCCAACAGGAACATAAACCTACGGCAATATCTTGTTCTCAGAATCTCCTCTACCATCTTCAGCTTCCCTTCCTCTTCTAGTCTGCCATGGTTAATGCTGTCACCACTAAGCCAGTCTCTCAAACTTGAAAATCTGGAATTATCTGTATTTTTCCCACTCCATACTTTCTATATCTAATAAGTTATCAAACACTGTTCTAAAAATGTTGTTCAAATCCATACCATGTTTTGGCCCAGATACCATACTGCTTAAGGTGAAACCCAGTTTATTTCTCCCCAGGACATTTTTTAAAATTAATTAATTAATTAAATTTATTTATTATTTTTGGCTGTATTGGGTCTGTTGCTGTGCGCGGGCTTTGTCTAGTTGCGGTGAGCGGGGGCTACTCTTTGTTGTGGTGCATGGGCTTCTTATTGTAGTGGCTTCTCTTGTTGCGGAGCACAAGCTCGAGGTGCGCGGGCTTCAGTAGTTGTGGCACAGGCGCACGGGCTTAGCTGCTCCGCGGCATGTGGGATCTCCCCGGACCAGGGCTAGAACCCAGGTCCCCTGCATTGGCAGGCGGATTCTTAACTGCGGCACCACCAGGGAAGCCCCTCCCCTGGACTATTTCAACAGTCCTCTTAACTAAAATTTTTGTCTCTGATTTCTGTCCTCCTTCTATTCCTTTCCCATGAAGTTATCTTAAAAAAAAAAAAAATTGCTCTCCTGATTAATACCCATACCTTTCATTTTGTTTTTGTTGTTCTGCTATTTGCTTTCTTCTTCTTTTTTTTTTAACTCAACATCGTGTTCTGGTAATTTTTCCATGTGGTTCATTTAAATCTGTCTTTTTTAAAATATATAAATTTATTTATTTATGTATATATTTTTTATTTTTGGCTGCATTGGGTCTTCGTTGCTGCGCACGGGCTTTCTCTAGTTGGGGCGAACGGGGGCTACTCTTTGTTGTGGTGCACAGGCTTCTCACTGCGGTGGCTTCTCTTGTTGTGGAGCATGGGCTCTAGGTGTGCGGGCTTCAGTAGTCGTGGCTCACGGGCTCTAGAGCGCAGGCTCAGTAGTTGTGGCGCACGGGCTTAGTTGCTCTGCGGCATGTGGGATCTTCCCAGACCAGGGCTCGAACCCGTGTCCCCTGCACTGGCAGGCGGATTCTTAACCACTGCGTCACCAGGGAAGTCCATAAATCTGTCTTCTTTTTAATGCTGCATAGTATGGGTACATAAAATGTATATATTATAGTTTATTTAACCATTTATCAATGGACAGTCATTTATATTTTTTCTTTTGCTGTTACAAAGAATACTGAAGTGAAAGTCCTTGAACATGTACATAGGTGCAATTATATAGATATCAAAAAGAATTTCTGGGTAAAAATGAATATACATTTAAAATGTTAATAGATACTGACAAAGCACTTTACAAAAAGTACCTATCAATTTATACTTCCAATCTCTATGCGTTTTTTTTCCCAAGACCATTTAAAATCTGGACCTAGTGTATTTCTCCCAGCCTCAGTTCTCTTGTAACTTGATGTGTTCACTCATTTACTTGGTCACTGTCAAGCCACTCTCCAAGCTTTTATTCAGTACAGATTGTTTGCCAGGCACCATGCTATATGTTGAGGATTTAGTGCTGGAGAAGACAGATATGGTCTCTGCCCTCATCTAGCCTGTGCTCTTACTACACAGACCTTTTTGCCATTCTCAGACTCTTTTTATGCATTTGCAGCTATTATTCTGTCTTCCTGGTATGACTTTTTTTTCTTTTAATTTTTCTGCCTAGAGAATTTTTTTGATCATTGTTAGATTTTATCCTCTGTCATATCTTCCTAATCTCCCCTCAGGTAGAGTTAGATAGGCCTTCCTTAGTGGTCTCTCTTAGCACTTCATTTACAACCTTTTTATAGTGTTTATCCTGAAGAGTTCCAGTTACTTGTTTATATATGTGTGTGCCCATGTGTGTCTGCATGTGTATGTATGAACCTCTCTCATTAGATTGTAAGCTCAGTAAGGGCAAGAACTTAGCATATATACCTTAATGTTCCCCCAGCTGAATGCCTTAAACACTGGAGAAGCTTCATAAATGTTGAATAAGTGAGTGAATGGCAAACTGAAGATGAACTTATTTTGTACAGGGCACTCGGTGGCTTGTGAATATGACTGGGATCCGGTCAGTCTTCAGGGACCTAATCATGTTGTAAAGGAGATGAGAAACAGATGAGTAGACTGCAAGGCACATTGTGATCAGCTCTGTGTAGAGGCACAAATGAATGTTTGATGAGAATTTAATGGGGGAGATTAATTCTCATGAGTTGGGTATTCTGGTAACTTCAGGGGAGAGGATTTTTTCTTGCTTGTGCTATGTATTGTGAGGGATACACATAGTGATAAGATATGGTTCCTGGCTATAAGAGTTTTCGTCAAATAGGGCCTTAGAGCAGAGATTGGCAGGCTATGGCCTACGGGCCAAATCTGGCCTGCTGCTTGTTTTTGTATAGCCCATGAGCTAAAATGATATTTTAACTTGAAATTGTTTTTATAAAAAGAATATTTTGTGATATGTGAAATTACATGAAATTCAAATTTTAGCATCTGTAATTAAATTTTGTTGGAACACAGCCACGTTCATTTCTTTACCCACTATTTTGTGACTGTGTTTGCGCTACAGCAGCAGAGTTGAGTAGTTGTGACAGAGACTTTTGGCCTGCAGCGCCTAAAATACTTACTATCTGGCCTTTTACGGAAACAGTCTGCTGCCTTTTGTGTTAGAGGTAGGGAAAGATTCAAGTAGAGAAGAAGAGAAAGACATTCATATTGAGAAGATTAGTTGAGTGGGACAGTGAATACTGCAGTCATCTAGAAACTTTAGAGCTGAAATGATGATCTAGCTTAACCTTTTATTTATTTATTTTATTTATTTTTGGCTGCGTTGGGTCTTCGTTGCTGTGTGCGGGCTTTCTCTAGTTGTGGTGAGCTGGGGCTACTCTTCATTGTGGTGAGCTGGGGCTACTCTTCATTGCGGTGCGCGGGCTTCTCATTGCGGTGGCTTCTCTTGTCGAGCATGGGCTCTAGGTGCGCAGGCTTCAGTAGTTGTGGCATGCGGGCTCAGTAGTTGTGGCTCCTGGGCTCTAGAGTGCTGGCTAAGTAGTTGTGGTGCATGGGCTCAGTAGTTGTGGCTCGCGGGCTCTAGAACACAGGCTCAGTAGTTGTGGTGCATGGGCTTAGTTGCTCCATGGCATGTGGGATCTTCCCGGACCAGGGCTCGAACCTGTGTCCCCTGCATTGGCAGGTGGATTCTTAACCACTGCACCACCAGGGAAGTCCAATTAACCTTTTATTTTACAGATAGAAGATCAAAAACGCTGTCAAAGTCCACTTGTCTGTTAAGGGGCAGTGTGCACTGGAGTTCCTAGCGCAGAAGCAGGATGATAAGATTATTGCTGGGGTAGGGCCAGATCATGAGTGGCCTTGCCCTTGAAAAATGAGTTGAAGAGCAAACTAAGAATAGACTTCCTTTCTCTCTTTGAATGTAATATTTCTTTTTTCTTTTGTATTTCTAGAAGGCCTTTGAGCCCTACTTCGAGATTTTGCAAGTGTATTCCACAAAGGCCAAGAATTATGTAAACGGGCATTGCAGCAAGTATGAGCCCTGGCAGCTAATTGCATGGAGTGTCGTGTGGACTCTGCTGATAGTCTGGGTATACGAGTTTATCTTCCAGCCAGAGAGTAAGTATACTGTCCCCCCCTGTAAAGATACAGTGGAGTTACACTAGCTTTGGAACTGATGGCTAAGGGACTGTACTAATTTCTTGTCTGGTTGGTTTGGTTGTGATTTTTAAAATCTGTTTAAATAGAAAGGACATTGCCTTCTGACTGGTAAAAGTTTAATAGGACTTGTGTAACTGTAACTGTTACATTGATTTTTTCTGGATTTGCAGTTTACATTAAAACCCCTGAGAGATTAGTCCTGGTAAGGATCCACAGAGTGTGGCTTAAACTCTCTTCACTTTCAGCTTCTTGCCTAGAACATAATTGTGTCACCTGGAGTTCCCCAAGCATGAGTTTATTGCTTTCATTTTAGGCCATTGTTTCAATAAAGATTATGTGACATTGGAACAGCACTCATGCAGTGACCATTGGAATGTCTGCTGTGTGTCAGGCACTGCCAGGCTCTAGGGATCTATACATGTAATACAGGGTCCGTGTCCTGTTGGAGTTGAACCTCTGCTGTCAGGGGACAGTACACTTTGAGCTTCCTGGGTAGTGACTCTGGGAGCCAGACTGACATGGGAAGAGGAGGCTGCTTCTCAGGGAGTGTGGAAGATGAGATGGCTATTAGTGATCAGTTTGAACATCCTCCATCCTTCCTCAGATCCTGCCCACACTCCCTGCACCCCTCCCAACCTCCCAACCGCCTGGTTGTGTGGTACCTCCTTACAAATTCTTTTCCCCTGCAGGCTGTGTTTTGTAAGTAAATGGTAGGAGAGGTGGTGGGTGCTCTGTACACTCCCCTGCACCCCTTCCTCACCCTTAGTACGGTATCTGAGTTAATAATATTGATGAGAGTTGCTTGCCATTTCTCATTTGTTTAAAATTTCCATAACTATTTGCTTCCCCGATAACATCCGTTTGAAGGGGCTCTTTAACAGAATACTGTTTCTGCTTTTCTGCCTCTTCCCCCAGAAAAGTCAACTGAGAGGCCAGATTCTGTTTCCTCTCTTTACCATGCAGACAGCCATCCAGCTGTTCTAGTAACATTGCCGGGTTATGGCGGAGTCAACATTGCACTTAGTTAACATGGAAATGAGACGTGACTGCCCTGTCTGAAGTTTAGCTCACTCCAGCTTTAAAAACCCTGTCCTCAATTTCTGCTCCTAGTCCGTGCAAGATTTTCTCATAAACTCTGACAAATTAGACAGACTAACCCTTGTGCTTCGTTTGCTCCATGGTTTGGAAACGGACGCAACCCCTGTCTCTTCTGCTCAGGCTTATTCCTTTCCTGGGAAGCATGTGATTCAGTGCTGCCCACCATCCTGTCCGATTCCAGAGGCCTCTAAGGAGTAGCAGTAAATGGACTTCTCTTTTTTTTATTGTGATAGAATATACATAACATAAAATTGATCATTTTACCCATTTTTAAGTGGACAGTTCAGTGACGTTAAGTACATTCACATTGTTGGGCAGCCATCGCCACCATCCTTCTCTAGAACTCTCTCACCATTGTAAGTTCCGTACCCATTAAACACAAACTTCCCACGACTCCCTCTCCCCGGCTTCTGGCAGCCACCATTCTGTGCACCTTTCCTTTTAAGATGGTGCATTTGTAAATCCAAACTAAGGCCAGAGATCTTGAGGTTTATGTTTCTTTACTGTGATTAGTATTAGCTTTAGGTTTTCACTTCTGTTTTCCATTGTGCAGCCCTCGGTGCCCGTGTGCATTTTGCTTAACCGGTAGTTGAAGCAAAGCCGTCTTAGGTCTCAGGTACTTACTTGCCTTTAGCGTTCAAAAAAGAATGTGCTGGCTTCTGAGTACACCATGAGAAAATTAATAGGAGCAGTGTGTTAATGGTATGTGGCATCTGAATCTCTGTGAACTCCAAGCCATTGTGGTTGTTTTATTTTTAATAACATTTTTTCTTATTATAAAAGCAGTACATGTTCATTGTATAAAATTAGGCAATGTAGCTAAACCATAAGAAAAAAATTCAAATCTTATTACCTAGAGACAACCACCATTTATGTATCTGTATCTCTTTCTGTATCTGAATCTGCTTGAATCATATAAAATGTAGTTTTTGTCGGTCGAAAATTGTTGAATATTGGCAATTTCATATTGCTTTAATACACATACACAAACAACACATTTTTTATTTTGTAACTTCCAACTTGAATTTTAGACACAGATAGAAATGTCTTCCCGCCAGAGATTGGAGGTAATTTTGATAGAACTGCCGATTTCTTCAGCACCTTGCTCATGTAGAAGTATTCCACGTATTACTGAACATCCAGTCACTTTTAGTATATTGCCTTAGAGGAGTCTAAGGTCCGTTTAGTGATAAATTTTGCTGATCTTCAAATTCCGGGTACCCTTCTGAGGGGGGAGGGTAATTGCGGAACACAGGACAGACACGGGTAGATAAGAAATGGAGGCGGCAGGAGGGTGGGACGGGGCAGGGCTGGAGCCCTCTAAGGTGTGATCTCTCCTTTAATCCTGCTCCATCCTTACTAACTCATGTTGACTTAAACTGTGGGACTGTCTGCAGTTCATCAACAGAAATCTGAGTTCTGTGGTAGGAGGAGGTTTCTAGCCATGGCACCTTGGGCAACACCCTTAAGCCTGGTGGCCTGTTTCCTCACAGTAAAATGAGCATAATAATACTGCTTTACCCAGTCTCAAAGAGTGATGGGAGGATCGAGTGGCATAAGTGGTGTGAAAGGAATTTGTAAACTGTAAAGAGCCAAGCATTGTCGTTCTTACACTGGCATTTCTTATTGTATTACCTTAAAACATTCTCGTTACCTTTTTTTCCTGTACCTCTGGGAAATTTTGCTTTTGAGATTCTCTTTTGAGGTCTTGACCACATAATCTTTTCATTCTCAATTTCTCCATCTCTGGTCTGTATTCTGTTCTTTTTACCCTGTACCATATTATCTCACAGCTTCCACAAAATTCGTTTACTCTTTTCTCCTCCACCTGTGGTCACATCAATGTACTTTTGGACACCTGACTCAGCTTGCTGATTTCTAGACCTCTTTCTACCTCATTAATTAATTACTTCATCTGTTAAATAAGGAAGTTGTTCTGAATCTTTACAGCTTTAACATTGTTAGAAATAATCAAATAACAAGCAGCTTAACTATCCAACACTAAGTTATGCTCATTTGATGGACTACTGTGGTAACACTGAAAAATACGTTTAGGAAGAATTTTTAATAATGTAGAAAATGCTGTAAATGAGAAGGGGGTATGACATTGTACATACAGTAAGATCTCAGGACTGAAAGGAGATACTCCAAAATTTAAACAAAAAGTAACAGTGGTTTCAGTCCCTTTGTCTTAGTCAGTCTGTGTCTTAGATAGTGGGTTTTGTCCCAGACATTTACAGAGTGTTGACCTCAGTGCTAGGCACTTAGGGATGCAACCTAAGCAAAAACAACTAGTAAAGATGCAAGGCATCATATAATAAATACCCAAAAAAGGTACAGACACATTCTTTGGCTGTTGAAAGCACCTTCTGGCCAAGGAAATTGGATTTCCCAGATCTCCTAGGAAAGCAGTGAAGTGCATTCAGTTCATGCCTTGTATCTTTGCAGAAAGCCTACGTGTAGATTCCTTAGAAACTCACTTGGGTTAACTGAAAATTCCTGTTGTGCATCTGAAGCAGTGTAGGGGCCTGGGAATCTAGGACTAGAAAAACAAAGACTTCAGTTAAATCCCCGCGCCATCACCGATCTGATCTGTGGCCTTGAGCAAGTTAATGCTTTGATCCTTAGCTGCCCTTGGATAGTAGGTAGTGCCTTCTTTGCCAACCTCAGAATCTTGTTGTCAGTCAGTTGAGATATACTGAAGTGAATTCATTAAAAGGCACGACTGTCTATTTAGATGCCATGTATTTATAACTATTGTAATTGATAGGATCAGAATTCCATATTTGTCCTGTGTACTGCCCAACAGAATGGAGTCTGATTGGTGTCCGTGATATTTGAAGGCCTTTTTAGGTCCAGAAAATGTTGGGATGTGTGTTGGATGAGAGACTGGAGCATAGATCCTGAAGAAAAGCACCGGTTGGGCATTTGTTTTGAGGGAGGGGAGAGAAATGTTGGGCATCCGGAAACCTTGGGAAGGTAAGGAGCTCTGCAATATACTTGACCCAGCAATTCTCTTTCTGGGAATTTATCCTGTAGGTATACTGTCACGTACACATACGGTGTGTGTTACAAGGTTAGCTATTTCAGCATGGTTTGTGATAGCAAATATTAGAAACAACCTAAGTTTCCATCAGGAAAGGGCAGGTTAAATAAACATCCATCTAATGGAATACTCTACAGGTATAAAAATGAATGGGGAAGCACAGATCTTTAAGAGAATATTGCTAAGTAGAAGAACAAGGTCTAGTACAGTGCTGGAGAATGCTACCTTTTGTGTAAAAGAGACAAATAAGAACATACCTCTATTCTTACTTGTATATGCATAAAGAAATTCTAGAAGGGTATCTAGAAACTAGTAGTAATATTAACCTGGGGGTAGGATGAGGGTCTGGGGGATAGATGAGAGAGTGTGTGTGTTTATTTTTTTATTTTTGAACCATGTAAATGTATTACTTATTCAAAAATTAAAAGGTTTTTTAAAAAAGGAAAGAAACTACCTTTGCCATCTGAGGGCAGGTGACATTGTGGAGGACATGTTGAATAGTTCATACATTATGACTATCAGGTCATATAATATGTGGAAATTTATTTGGATAATAGAACCATTTGTTTCTTTTAGGTTTATGGTCAAGGTTTAAAAAGAGATGTTTTAAGCTTATCCGGAAGATGCCTATTATTGGTCGTAAGGTAAGCAGAATCCTGTAGATTTTCCCTACCGCCTCCTACCCCCATGGTCATCAGACCTCTTTCTGTATAGTCACTGAAACTAGAAGTTCAAGGGGGCTGGGTGAGTTTTGTCCCCCACCTCCAAGAAACATTCGACAATGTCTGGAGACATTTTTGGATATCACAAGAGGAGGTGGGTGCTGTCGGCATCTAGTGGATAGGGGCCAGGGACGCTGCTGAACACCCTCCAGTGCACAGGTCAGCCTCCACAGCAGAGGACTGGCTGACTCAAAATAGCAGAAGTGCCAAGAATGGGAAGGCTGACCCAGCCCTTTCTCCAACGTATCTGACAGAAGGAGAAAGATGCTATTCAGGAGAAATTTGAAATTCGACAACCTGACAGAAGTGACATGAAGCTTTGGAGCAATATTTGGCTGAATTTAGATACTTATCAGGGATTGAGTGCTTACATGGTTTAGATCAGGGTTGACAAACATTTCCTGTGAAGGGCTAGGTATGAAGCATTTTAGACGTTGCAGGCCCTGCCATGTCTGCCACAGCTCCTCACCCCTGCCCCTTGCAGAGGGAAAGCAGTGATAGTACGATGGGTAGAGGAATGAGCCTGGCTGTGTTCCAGTGAGATTCTCTTTACAAAAACAGGCACAGGCCACATTCAGGCTATAGTTTGATTTGGCCTGTAGTTTGCTGATCCCAGGTTTAGAAACTTAGAGCAGAGCCATTCTCTTGCTCTTTGTTCATGTCTGTAGTCTAGTACATTCCCTTCACTGGATCCTCTCTATCCTCATCCACGCTCAGGATAAAACAGTCACGTCTGTGCCCTTCCCACAGCTTCTTTATCACAGGTGAACATAAACAGGGCAGGCCCCACTGCAGGCTGTAAGGAACGCATATGATCCTTGATGGCTTCATCTTCCTTGCTTCCCTGCCCTGCCCCTCAGCTTTGCTGCAAGCTTTCTTTCACTTTTGGCTTTCAGTTCCTTTTCCCCTTTCCTGACCAAACCAGGAAAGATGGCAGTTACCTTTTAGCCTTTGACTGAAGTCCATTCAGACCCCTGTGCTAAGTCTCCCAGGACTTTGTATTTTCAGGTTCATTTCCTGTGGAGAAGTGGAAGGAATAACTGGGGTGGAGAAGGAGCATGAGGGCTTTTATTTGACCTCTAATCATATTAAGTCCTAAAATTAAATCTACTTTAGTCCTTAGAAAATGAAGGGTAGGGGAGAGGGAAGATAGAAAGGATGGACTGATCACAAAGGATAATAGCTTTCCCCCATATTATTCCCTGTATTTTTTCTGCCTTTATTCATCACAGTTTTCTCCTTCAGTTTCAGATTTTGAGACAAATAAATGCTGGGGTTCCAGAACCCATTAAATGTATATGATAACAGAATTGGAAGGTACTTAGAAACTGTATAATCACCTTTCAATTTTTAGATACAGATTTTGAGGCACCGAGACAAAAGTTACTTGTTTTGAGTGAGTGTGTGTGTCCCTCTGTCATTCATTGAGCACCTGCTCAGGGTCAGGTACTATTCTGGGTGCTGGGGACACAGTGGTGAACAAGGCCAAGTCCTTCCTCCACAGAATCTATATTTCAGTACTAAGGAAAGACAGAAAATGAGTGAGTAAACAAATACATAAGAATTTCACTTGGAAATAAATGCTGTGAAGAAATTAAAATGCAGTGGACGTTCTGAGGCAAGAATTGGGGTGAGGATGTGTTTGCTGTGCTTCTAACCTGCCTCTCTCTCATTTCTGTCTGCTTTATTACAGCAGCAGCATCTATGCATGGAAGCTCAGCTTTCATAGTTCTGGTTACATTTATGCAGCATAATTCTTTATTTACAACTTAAAAAATATCTTCATGTCCATCACATGCCCTGGCATTGCCCAGGAGTGTGGACCCTGCTTCCTGCCAACGTCTGCGTGTTAGGCTTTGCAGGCGTGTTTTAAAGGAGAGGCTTTCCCTGTGGTTCCGTTGAGGGCCACGTCTGAGAAGACCCTCTTGGGTTCTAACCATCTACGGCACTTTTCATTACCTGACTTTTAGTTTCTGACTGTGATGCTAAAAATAAGCTCAGGAGAACAGGACACACACACACCCCCCATTCCCGGCCTAAGTTTGTTTTGTTCACTGTGTATCTCTGGCCCACAGTAGTAGTTCAACAAATATTTATTAAGTAAATAAGTGCATGAATGAAAGAAAATGTCTGATGAGGATGGAAACAAAATAACCATAGCTGATAAGTGATGTAGCAGAAAGGACTTCAGCTCCTCCTAGCACTTAAGAGTCAAGCAGTGCAAAGCTGTCAACCCGAGGAGACAGGTGGCAGCCTCCCTGGCTCTTCCCAGCATGTCTCGGGCTTCTGTGTGGGGATTTGTGTAGGGCCTCCAGATGCCTGGTGTGCTCTGGGCGTGCCTTGGTGAAGGAGCTCATCCCTTGCTCAAGCACCAGAATCTGTTTTACTGCTGCTTGGCCTGTTTTCTGGCTACTGTTCATGGTTCTACCTTAGTTTCTTTGGTGCACACACTGTAGCTGCTGCCAAGGGTCGAGCAAGGTCCACATACCGCCCTCAGAGAAGTGCTGACTTGGTGAGGTCGTCGTGGCAGAGGAAAAGGGTGGGGGTGGAGTAGGGAATTGAGTGTCTCTTTGACCTTCAGAGAGAAAGCTGACTTTTCAGACTTCTTAGAGACTATTGCCCAGGCCAGAAAATAGCTGAATGGTCAAAATGTCACCACACCTTTTTAAGAAAAAATACCATCCTTGTTCTGAAGCACTTGTGCAGTGCCCAGCGTTGAGCAGTTGGTTTGGTGTTGTAACTTGTTCTTCTACTCTCCACGCTGTATTCTTCTAGCTCCCTGTTAACTTTATCTTTCTTATCTTTGGAGATCCAAGATAAGTTGAACAAGACCAAGGAAGATATTAGCAAGAATATGTCATTCCTGAAAGTGGACAAAGATTACGTGAAAGCCCTGCCCTCTCAAGGAATGAGCCCGGCTGCAGTTCTGGAGAAGCTCAAAGAATACAGCTCTATGGGTACGATTCTCAGCAAATATACGCTCCCTGCTTCCTTAATGTGGCTGCTTATTTGGTCATCATTTGATGTTGGCAGAGGTTAAGAAGAGTTCATCCCGGGTGCTTCTATATTCAGGAGGGCCCACTCCCTGTCTCAAAGGCTGAATTTCGTATTTTAAAAACTGTATTTATATAGATTCATCCTTCACCCATAAAGCAGACAAATCTCGGAGATGGTGGAACTTGGTTCCATTTTCTTTTCTAAGCCGGAATAAAATAGACCGATTTGTTTTTTGGAAAGAGAAAGTATCTAATAAAATGAAATACAGATTCATTATAGAAATTGTGAAATCTGTAAAGAGGCACAGAAGAAAATAACAAGTCAGTATAACTTCATCCTCAAAAGAAACACAGATGATATATATGTATCATCTCAGAATGTTAATAGTGTCTTGTGTAATAAGCACACACACGTACGTATATGCATGAGCACGTGTGGGAAGGATAAATGAACTAATAAGTAGCTTAATGTTTAAGAGTACAGCCCGGATTCACTCAGCCTGGATTCACATCTGGTTCAGCCACTTAAAATATGGCCTTGGGTTGGTTACTTAACTTCTCTCTGCCTCTGTTTCTGTCTCTCTACAATGAGGATAATAACAATGATACTTATCTGAAAGGATAATTGTAGAGATTAAATGAGATTATGCATGTAAATATATAATACCTGGCTTATAATAAGTGCTCGATAAGTGTTAACTATTATTAACACAAACATGTTTGTTACAAATTAAGATCATATTACAAATACCTTTTAAAAATAGGCTTTTTAGTTTGGCATAATTTTAGATTTATAGAAAACTTGCAAAGATAATAGAGAGATTTCCCACATACCCCTTACCCAGCTTCTCCTGATGTTAACATCTAAGATAACCATGGTACATTTGTCAAAACTAAAAAATTAACATCGGTACAGTGCTATTAACTAAACTACAGATTCTCTTCCTGTTTCACCAGTTTTTCTATAATGTCCTTTTTCCTGTTCTAGGATCTAGTCCAGGATACCATATTACATTTTTAAATTTCTAATTGAAATCTGTTGAATTTTTGACATCAGATGGTACAAAACTCGATACAGTGCAGGATTTATATATGATATAAAGCAAGGATTAGCATTCTCTGAGGCCTGTGTATTAAAGATTTCTATGATTATGAGGGCTGGTTAGCTGCCCCATATTTCCTTCCCTTCCATTTTTAAGTCACTGTCCATTGCCATACTCTGTAGCCCCAGTAAAATAACAGGAAATAAAACCATATATCCTGCTTTTGAAATGCTGGTGACCTCTGGTCTGAAGACATACATGGCACAGACCAGTGTCCTCTAAAGAAAGAGGGAAGGTCAAACTGGCCACAACCTGGCAGATCACATGGGAATGAGGGGTTTTTCGGGATATTCACTACTCAGTCTTCTGCTCTCATTGGAACTGCAGATCTTGGCTTTGTAGAGCCCATGGCAACAGTTTTCAGTTAGGGTGCTTCTGTAATTCTCACTACCCATTTTCAATAGGGCACAGCCATGTTGTCCTAAAAGGACCTGAGACACCCACATGAACAGATTTGTTGGTATTGTAGAGTGTCTCTGGTGGGGGGGGGCACCTCAGACAGGAAGTGGAAAGTCGGACCTTACATTCTGGTCAGGAACCTGTCCTCTGAGCCTTCTCCCAGTGATGGCTGTGTTCCTGATGCTGAGTGCTGCAGCAGAGGTTGCTGGAAGCAGGTGGCTAATTCTGTATGGGTTTCCAGGCTTGTCTGAAGGAGGGGTCCCTGAGGACAGGATGCCAGTGGTTCATATCTCACCACGATTTGTCTAGTCAGGGATTCAGTTCCCTGGCTCCAGCTCTGGTGATAGATAGTTTACGGAAATTCTGCACCTTCGCCTTACTCTTTTCTGCTAACTCTGCTCATAGCAGTTCCCACACTTCCTTTGACTGGCTAGGAAGGGGGAGAAGAAGGAAGCCACTGCCAAAACAGGTCAAGCTGAGCCATACAGAGAACAGAAAAGGAGTACAGATAAAGGGAAATTGTTCTGCTGCTGGAAGGCAGCTGGGGATGGTGACATTATTATTGGACTGTCTTCACTGCACCTAGATGCTGTTAATACCTTTTCCACACTGTTGTTGATGGTAATTGTTGACCTTTCATCTTTATTTTGCTGTGATAGCTCTTTATTGGAGTTCTTTTTCTTGATTTTATGTAAGAACACCTTTGGGTTTCCACTCCAACTTGTTTTTTCTTTTGTACGCAGAGGAGTTTCTTCCTATTTCTTCTTTATTAGAACCTGTCTTCCCAAAGGCTCGTGCTTACTGATCCAGTGGTCTTCCCTTTCTCTGTAGATGTCTTGTGGCAAGAAGGGAAGGCCTCCGGAGCGGTGTACAGTGGGGAGAAGGAGCTCACTGAACTCCTTGTGAAGGTGAGCGAGTGCCCCGTACTTGCAGGGAGTGTGTGGCCCTGCCACTTTAGATTACCGCATTTTTTCCTCCTTATTTTTGTAATTAAAAAAAAATTACTTTATGAAAGTTTATTGTTAAAATAAAACTAAAGAGGTTTAGAAAGTGTCTCTTTACCCAGACATAGGCGAATATGCATAATATTGATCAAAGACATCTTCAATCTGTAAAAAAGTAAAATGTGACTTGTGTTTCCAGGCTTCACAGACGCCCTGTGTAGGAGGCAGATACTAGGGAAGGTAGTCCATCATTTGACATTATTAATGACAAGGTATATTTTGTTGGATCAGAAGAGACAAGGGATGGACACTGGGTCATAATTTCCTGTACTGCATGAGTCTCAAATCACATGATCTGAGAATGAGCAGTGGTCTCAATTATAATTCAAATAATTCTCACTTTTCGTTGCCTTTAAAATTGCCTTTAGCTTCTTCCACTTCTAATCAGATTTATTTTTTAAGCCCCACTTTGTCGTATAAAATTGGCATTGGACTGCTGGTCTCTAAGGTCTTTGTGTTTGATTATTGTAACTATGAAACTGTGCATACCTTACTAAATATTATAGGTTTTGCTCAGCTGTATCTTGACAGAATACCCTGACCTTACTTCTACGCTTAAGAATCTTTCAGTGGCTTCCCATTATCTACAGGACAAAAGTCAGGCTGCCCATGCAGCAGAAAATACAAGTCCCTTCGTGAGCCAGCTCCCACCTATTTTTTTCAGCCATTCCTGTTATTTTCCCTCATGAATACTAACCACTGCCTTTTCTCTTTACTGAGTACACCTTGCTCCTATGTTGTTTTCCTTTCCCTCCTGTTCTGAGTGATGAGTTCCTATTCATGTCTCAAGGTTCCACTGAACAGATAACCTCCAGACCACTCAGGATGTTCGTTATTCCCTCTTTAAGGCCCCTAACCCTCATGTACGTATGTACATCTGGTATCGCACTTAAAATAGTTAAAGTGCTTCGCATGCGTTACCTTATTTACTTATGGCTAGAACCCCATCAGGTAGGTACTATGATTATCCCCTTTAGCATATGAGGAAATTGAGCCTCAGAGAGGTTGTCTGACCTAAGAATACACAGCTAGAAGTGACAGGTAAAGCTAAGATTTCAAACTGGGGCTGTTTGGTGTTTTAGTCTGTGCTTTTAACCGCATTTATATTTCCTCTCTTACCACACTGTAAAATAATTTTTATGCCTGCCTGTCTCCCCCAGTATATTTTGATCTTCTTTAGATTGGGGAACATATCTTACCATTTTTCCAGTTTCTAGTGTTGTGTCTGATACCTAGAAACTTTTGTTTGTTGCATGATTCTTTTTTTTTATACAATGTAATCGTCTTCACATCTGCTTGCCTTTCTCTGCAGGCTTATGGAGATTTTGCATGGAGTAATCCACTGCATCCAGATATCTTCCCAGGACTACGTAAGATAGAAGCAGAGATTGTGAGGATGGCTTGTTCCCTATTCAGTGGGGGACCAGATTCCTGTGGATGTGTAAGTATATGCAGGTGGCATCCTATAATCTGATTTTTTTAGCTTAAAATGGAAGAGTTTATTCAAAACATTTTATTACACAAGTAATACATGATTATTGTAGGAAGATCGAGGTTAACAGCGATTTTTAAACGTTATGATTTTGTAATTCATGGAGTATCAACATTTTGGTAAATATCTTCTAGATATTTTTTCTCTTCAGTCTTTTATTTTGAAAAACTTTAAACTTACATTAAGTTGTCAGAATAGTTTAAAGAACATCCTAGATTCACTAAATATAAATATTTTGTCATATCTGCTCTCTCCTCTTTCTCTCCCTCCCTTTCTTCCACCCACCTACCTACCTGCCCACTTATCTATATAATTTTTTCAAACCATCCCATAGTTTTTTGATATACTTGTTTTGCTTGAGCTGGATGTTTATTATTTTGCTATAAATTGAATCTCAGTTGGTTTAGGAATAAAGGAAGAGGGTGTCATTGTATTTAAAGATGCACATGAGGATTCCTTCTTTCAACTGTTCTTTCCAGTAGATGTTTGTTAGTTTTCCTAAACTGTGATTGATAAACTTCTGTTGAGGTTTGGTACCACAAACTGATCTTGCCTTCTCTAGAAAAAAGTAAATTTCATCTTATCAGGATAGGTAGATTTAACCCAGAGTGCTGTAATGGTAACCTAGGGGTGCTAATCCTATCATACCAAATACTTTTGTAATCATGAGAAAGTCTGCAAATTTAATTTTGAAGGGCCCATCCCAAGACGAGAACATTTTATACTTTTTTGTTTTTTCCCAATAAGCAGCATTAGGTTTTACTTTTTTTTTTTAACATCTTTATTGGGGTATTAATTGCTTTACAATGGTGTGTTAGTTTCTGCTTTATAACAAAGTGAATCAGTTATACATATACACATGTTCCCATATCTCTTCCCTCTTGCTTCTCCCTCCCTCCCTCCCTCCCTATCCCACCCCTCCAGGCGGTCACAAAGCACCAAGCTGATCTCCCTGTGCTATGCGGCTGCTTCTCACTAGCTATCTACCTTATGTTTAGCTTTGTCACAGCTCACCCTTCCCCCTCCCCATATCCTCAAGTCCGTTCTCTAGTAGATTTGTGTCTTTATTCCTGTCTTACCCCTAGGTTCTTCATGACATTTTTTTTCTTAAATTCCATATATATGTGTTAGCATACTGTATTTGTCTTTCTCTTTCTGACTTACTTCACTCTGTATGACAGACTCTAGGTCTATCCACCTCATTACAAATAGCTCAATTTCCTTTCTTTTTATGGCTGAGTAATATTCCATTGTATATATGTGACACATCTTCTTTATCCGTTCATCCGATGATGCGCACTTAGGTTGTTTCCATCTCCGGGCTATTGTAAATAGAGCTGCAATGAACATTTTGGTACATGACTCTTTTTGAATTATGGTTTTCTCAGGGTATATGCCCAGTAGTGGGATTGCTGGGTCATATGGTAGTTCTATTTGTAGTTTATTTTTTTTTATTTATTTTTATTTTTTTATTTTTATTTGTAGTTTTTTAAGGAACCTCCATACTGTTCTCCATAGTGGCTGTACCAATTCACATTCCCACCAGCAGTGCAAGAGTGTTCCCTTTTCTCCACACCCTCTCCAGCATTTATTGTTTCTAGATTTTTTGATGATGGCCATTCTGACCGGTGTGAGATGATATCTCATTGTAGTTTTGATTTGCATTTCTCTAATGATTAATGATGTTGAGCATTCTTTCATGTGTTTTTTGGCAGTCTGTATATCTTCTTTGGAGAAATGTCTATTTGGGTCTTCTGCCCATTTTTGGATTGGGTTGTTTGTTTTTTGTTATTGAGCTGCATGAGCTGCTTGTAAATTTTGGAAATTAATCCTTTGGTAGTTGCTTCATTTGCAAATATTTTCTCCCATTCTGAGGGTTGTCTTTTGGTCTTGTTTATGGTTTCCTTTGCTGTGCAAAAGCTTTGAAGTTTCATTAGGGCCCATTTGTTTATTTTTGTTTTTATTTCCATTTCTCTAGGAGGTGGGTCAAAAAGGATCTTGCTGTGATTTATGTCATAGAGTGTTCTGCCTATGTTTTCCTCTAAGAGTTTGATAGTTTCTGGCCTTACATTTAGGTCTTTAATCCATTTTGAGCTTATTTTTGTGTATGGTGTTAGGGAGTGATCTAATCTCATACTTTTACATGTAGCTGTCCAGTTTTCCCAGCACCACTTATTGAAGAGGCTGTCCTTTCTCCACTGTACATTCCTGCCTCCTTTATCAAAGATAAGGTGACCATATGTGCGTGGGTTTATCTCTGGGCTTTCTATCCTGTTCCACTGATCTATCTTTCTGTTTTTGTGCCAGTACCATACTGCCTTGATTACTGTAGCTTTGTAGTATAGTCTGAAGTCAGGGAGCCTGATTCCTCCAGCTCCGTTTTTCTTTCTCAAGATTGCTTTGGCTATTTGGGGTCTTTTGTGTTTCCATACAAATTGTGAAATTTTTTATTCTAGTTCTGTGAAAAATGCCAGTGGTAGTTTGATAGGGATTGCATTGAATCTGTAGATTGCTTTGGGTAGTATAGTCATTTTCACAATGTTGATTCTTCCAATCCAAGAACATGGTATATCTCTCCATTTACTTTTAAGTTGGCACCATGAAAAATCAACATGTTCAAATACTCAGTAGCTAACAAAACTGGTATTCCTGGCATTCATTTTCCCCCCAAAAGTTCCAAAACTGTTACAAACCAGCCATAATCTAGCAGTGGGTTCCCTTATGGCATTTAGCTGAATGGGATGATGTAGAGGGGAGATGCCAGTATACGTACAGTACGTGGGTATTCTTCTGTGCCATTAGACTCTTTATGAACTTTTTTTTTTTAAGCCTCACTAAATATTTTTTTAAATAATTTCTTCTGAAGATCAGTTGCTCAGTTTACTTTTTTTTTTAATGGAGTATAGTTGCTTTACAGTGTTGTGTTAGTTTCTGCTGTACAACGAAGTGGATCAGCTATATGTATACCTATATCCCCTCCCTCTTGGACCTCCCTTCCACCCCCCACCCCGCCGAATCCCACCCATCTAGGTCATCACAGAGCACCGAGCTCAGCTCCCTGTGCTATGCAGCAGGTTCCCACCAGCCGTCTGTTTTACGCGTGGTAGTGTATATATATCAATCCTAACCTCCCAATTCGTCCCACCCTCCCCATCCCCCTCTGTGTCTACATGTCCGTTCTCTACATATGCATCTCTATTCCTGCCCTGAAAATAGGTTCATCTGTACCATTTTTCTAGATTCCACATATATGCGTTAATATATGATATTTGTTTTTCTCTTTCTGACTTCACTCTGTATGACAGGCTCTGTGAACTTTTAAGAGACCACAGTTTAAACAAGCACAAAAACACTTTGGCCTTATCCAGTGAAGTTGAAGGTACCTGTATCTTATGACCCTGATATGCCACTACTTGGGATATATTCTAGAAAAACGTACATGTGTGTATCAGGATAGATGTATATTCATAGCAACATTGTTCATGATAGCTAAAATCTGGAAATAATTCAAATGCTTATCAACAGTGGGGTGGATGAATCATAGAATAGTGTGTGTGTGTCAGTCTGTTGTAGCTGTCACTCAGAATGATACTCAAATTACTCCATTTTTGGCCAGTGGGAACTTCTTAATTTTGGCTCCTGGGTCTTTTTGCATGATTCAAGTAGTCTTTGCAAACTTCCTTTCTTTCCTTCTTTTTTTTGGGACAATTTTTTTTTTTTTTTTGCGGTACACGGGCCTCTCCTTGCTGTGGCCTCTCCTGCTGCGGAGCACAGGCTCCGGACGTGCAGGCCCAGTGGCCATGGCTCACGGGCCCAGCCGCTCCGCGGCATGTGGGATCCTCCCAGACCGGGGCACAAACCCGTGTCCCCTGCATCGGCAGGCGGACTCTCAACCACTGCGCCACCAGGGAAGCCCTGGACAAAATATTTTTATTTGATGAGATATTCCAGGTTTACCTTTTACATTTCCTGCTCCAGACCCAGAATCAGCCATTTATTCAAGGAGCCCTAGTTCATTTATAGCCATGTAAAATATTTACATGGTTCCTAAGTCAAATTTATGGGATAAGACAGTTCTAAAAACTAACCAGAATAAAACCTGGAGAGACAAATAGAAAGTTAAGAGACATGAATGATAGAGTGAGAAAGGCTAACACACCTCTAGTTGGTATTTAAAAGCAGCCAGAAGACATAGATAACCTGTAAAGGTTTAACTTTTAGAACGACTGATATTCTCAATAGCAACAATGGCTGGGGCAGTTGCGGTTAGAAGAAAGATGGGCTATGAGTTGAGAATTGTTGGAGCTGGGTGATACATGCAGGGGTTTTATTAATTCCCCCTTTAGCTGTGTATAATCCACTCTTTAGTTCTTCCATTGGGTTTTTAAATTTCATTTACTGTGTTTTTCATTCTTGAGAATTCTGTTTGGTTCTTTTTTTAATTTGCTTGGTTGTTCTTTGTAGTCCCTTTCCTTGTCTTATGCTTTGTTTATTTAAATATATTACACATAATTATTTTATAGTCTGTGTCTGATAATTCCATTATTCATGAGTCTTACCTGTCTTTTTCTGCTGGTTTCACTTATGCTGTCTTGTATCCTTATATTTGTGTTTTTTTTTTTTTTTTTTCTGTGAGTCACTCATTTTCTTGGAAACTTAACTTTGAGGCCTAGATTGAAGTTAAGTTCTTCCAGAGAAGATTTGTATTTTTGTATTTACTCCTGCCAGTTACTGGGGATTTGCTGTGAAGTGCTGCCACACTGGAACCAATTTAAGTCTGATTTTCAGCTCACAGTTTTGTACTATGGAAGTAGTCTGAACTCAGACCACAAACTCGAATAAAAGCTGTCTTGGCATACATTCTTGAGAGATCCTTATTTTTCTTTACCCTGAGCATCTGGGTTGAGAAAAGTAATTTTTCTTGCTGTTCTCTTCTGTACCAGCGGGGTTTATTTCTTGTACTGCTAAGAGTGTGGGTGAAGTCTCTGTTTTCAGCCATCACCTCTTAGATTCCTTATCTTGAGCAGGCCCTACATTTATTTCCTGTTTATTTGTCAAAGTGGGAGTTTGAGGTCTAGATCTAGGAGTTGGCAGTAACCTTCAAAGTTAAAACCAGCTTTGACATTCACTTATCTTGTAGGATTCTTGATTTTGCTTTGTTTGGGGGTTCAGTGTGTTCCTTTATGTTAACTCAGTGGTGGATGTAAAAATATTTTTTAATGTTTTATCAAGCTTTTTTAGTTGTTCTAGTTAGGACGGTTGCCCAAGGTATATAATGTAGATTGCTGGAAATCGAAGTTCCATGATTGTTTTTTTCCATGTGGGAGACCTTTGTATACTTGAAAGCCTCTTTCCCCCTGAATCTTCTCTTCACCACAGTTTTCCTAGGATTCTCCGCTTTTCTTAGAGAATATGATTTCACAGATTTCCACCCGTGCCCGTCCTTCCTCTCTGCACGCCTTTTGGTTATCTATGACCAGCCAGGTGGATGCAGTTCTGCAAAGGTAGAGCAGCACTGAGCTTTCAATCTCTTTCTTATCTGGGTTCACTAAATTTACCTTAAACCTTTCCTCTAAGTCAATATTTTTACTCTCAGCCGTGTTTAGTCTGTTTCTTGCTGTTCCTAATGTATTCAGTAATTCTGGAATCATGCTACTTGGTACTTTGGGGGTTTTTTCAGGTCTGTGGTCTCATTCTGTTGTTTCAGTGGCCAGTCTTTCAGCTTTTTTCTTGAATTCATGTTCTTATGATATTGTCCTACAGTGAGAAACAGGAGGAATTTCCTTCTGAGTTGGCCTTTACTTTGCAGGCTACCTTTTTTTCTTTTTATATGTTTGCATAGTTACCATGCCATTTCTTTCATCTTGGCTCGTGCTTCAGTGATTGTCTCTAGACATTCTGTTTGTTCTGATGCATGATGGGTCATTTCTTGTCTGAGAGGCAAGGCTTGGGTGAAGCTTTGTTCCACCTGTATTAGAATATCTAGGCCTCTTCTGAGATTTTGTTAAAAGTTACCTACCAGAGTTCACTCTGCCTAGCTGGAAGAGAATAATACTCTTTGGGCTTTATTTCTTTAGCTCATCCTGTATCCCTGGAGTCTTCACTTTTAAAGTGTCAGTCCTGGTGTCCTCTCTCCCCAGGCTGCTTGTTTCTCCCCAGCCGCTATGTCTACCACCCACTCATCTGACAATAAAGAATCCGCCTCCATTTGCTTCTCTGAAGGTTTGGGGGTGTTAATGAGAATTCTCAGGGTTTTGCTGACTTACCCGGACAATTTCCATGTCTTGGAGGAGGGATGAAGAACTGGGTTTTACTCTTTGCTGTGCTTTAGAAACTTGTTTCTTTTTCTCATCATCAGTATTTGAAGTTTATTGTGTTAGATTCCCTCTTTCTTTGTTTGGTTGTTGTTACTGCAGGGTTTTAATGCTTTTTTCCTTTATTCTTGCACATACTGGGGGAGAGAAAATCTGTGAAGTAGTTTCAGTCTTCCATCTTAATCCAGAAATCCAACTCTGGGTGGGGGGGTTGCATTGCTACAGTTTAACCATGCCTCTCCCATTAGGACCCTTTTTAGTGCTGTGTCAGGGGTCAGGAGAAGGAAAGACAGAGTCTAAGATCCGCAGTCTCTTCTGATACTTAGACTTTTATAAGAGAACTAATTACCTCTGGGATTATGTGAGTTTCTCTGTTTCTCTCTTTCGTCTCTGTCTTTCTCTCTGTCTCTCTCTTGATGAGCCACCTCTGGTGAAGACAGTTCAGAGTTCAGAGGTGGGAAACAAGAAGACACGGCCAACTGGCTGGGCAGTCTTTAGCCTGTTCCCAACTAAGGTATTAAGCTCTTCTCATTCTTTCTTCTTCAACCTTAAACTGTCCTTTTATTAGCTTCATTTGCCCCAGTTAGAACGGGTGAGAGGTGACTTTATTTACTGAAAGAAAGTGTTGCCATGGGAAACAGCCTTGGCTTGCGCAAATGCCATCAGGTCCAAAGAGTATCTGAAAGAAAAATTTCCAAATTTTTCTGTTCTCTTGTTGCTGAGTTAGATGTCATATATTAGAGTGAGAGGTTTTAAAAATGTTGAAAGATGTTGACTAACGTAATAAGTAGTTATTGAGGCCTCTGTCTTCTTACTTCAGAATTAGATTTCCATTTTTGGAGGGGTGGTGCCAGGGGTAGAGGGAAATGGGAGAGTAGCAGCATATTTGAACACAGAATTTAGGGATCAGAAATAAAAATTGGAAGTAAAATTTAGGTGTTCCTGCTTTTACAGTCCAAAGTACACTGGTGTTTGCCTAACAGATAATGATGTTGATTGGATTCGTTATTGGACTGAAAATAGGACATGTGAAGTGAGTGAGTGACTAGGGGTTTGGAAATATTTCTGCTTAGGTCATTACTGGACCTTAGTGAGAGATGAGTGCGCCGAGGACTTGATCCTTTCTCGACTTCCTTCACAACTGGCTTGGCTCCTCATATGATGTTCTGAGGTTTTATGCTGGACCACAGGACATGCCGCGATTTGCAGCGCTGACCTCAACTGTAAGCAGAGAAATGCAGAGGCCTACAAACAAGTGTCCTGTGCCTGAGTGCAGTGACTTACTGTGTGGATGACGGTCACGTTTCCTGAAGGCTTCCTCAGTTACAAAATGACTGACTCTGCTCAGCTAATCTTCCATATAATTCCTGACTACTGGGATTTTTTATTTTTATTTTTGTCTTCGTTGGGTCTTTGTTGCTGTGCGCGGGCTTTCTCTAGCTGTGGCAAGCGGGGGCTACTCTTTGTTGCAGCACGCGGGCTTCTCGTTGCGGTGGCTTCTCGTTGCGGAGCACGGGCTCTAGACGCGTGGGCTTCAGTAGTTGTGGCTCACGGGCTTTAGAGCGCAGGCTCAGTAGTTGTGGCTCACGGGCTCTAGAGCGCAGGCTTCAGTAGTCGTGGCTCACGGGCTCTAGAGCACAGGCTTCAGTAGTCGTGGCTCACGGGCTCTAGAGTGCAGGCTCAGTAGTTGTGGCGCACAGGCTTAGCTGCTCTGCAGCACGTGGGATCTTCCCGGAGCAGGGCTCGAACCCATGTCCCCTGCACTGGCAGGTGGGCTCTTAACCACTGCCACCAGGGAAGTCCCTCCACTGGGATTTTGTATCCTGTGGTATTTTTGTCTTATATGTGGATATTACTTTAGGAAATTTCAGTCATCGCCTGCTCTCATTTCATCTCATGTTAAGTAAGTTACACTAAATATGAAAATATAGAAAGTTTTACTTTTTATCAAAAGATGGATGACACTGGATGAATCACTTAGTCTCTCAGTTTGGGGGCTCAGTTTTCTTACCTGTAAAATGGAAAAGCTTTCTAAGATTATATGAATCTTTGGAGATGATAAATCTAAGGAAATATCCACCTAGCTCAGTGCTATGGCTTTTTTTTTTTCCCTGTTTGTTTTGAAATTATTTCATTCTTAGATGTTATCAAAGGATAGCCAGATGGGTATGACATACCTGTATTGGTCATGGTTTACTGAGAGTCAAATCAGGCGTGAAGAAATGTTAACGGAGGGTCTGGTAGGTGTCAGCTACTAGCTATGTGTCAGGAATATTGTCATGAACAGAACAGTCCCCACCTTCATGAGTTTTGTAGTCCAGTGAGGAAGACAAGATGAATGAAATGACCTCTGAGTATTTTTGTATCAACTCTGGTAAAGAAATTCACCTGTATCAGAGGTGCTAGGCCTAGTAGCTTCAGGAGAACATTTTTCTTCACTCTAAAAACATTAGGATGTTTTTTTAAAATTTCAGATAAGTTAACAAACTTCTAAGTAGAGGCTTCTGCTTTTTTCTGTGTTTCAAACTTGTCAAAACCACAAGTTTACTTTGGAATATCTGAGTGTCTCTTTTTGGTCTTCTAATGTATTGCATAGCTGACTAGAGCTGTAACTTCACAGTTTCACACTCTTCAATGGGCATTAAAATTTAAATCAAAGTCAGCAATCCTGATGCTTTTGGATGGGGTAAAATGCCCTATGCTATCTGCAACTGGACGAACAACAGAAATGTAGGCGGATGGTGCGCAGATGGGATCTGGGCAGATGTACATTTGTTTGCACAGTGTGGAGCTTCTCATCATTTAGTAGTTTTTATTCTTCTCCTGAACCAAGACTGGGCTTAGCCAATAAAGTCAAATTTTCCTTCTGGTGGACAGAAGCATTTGCTCTGCAGCATGCAGAGCTCACCTGTTTCTGCATCAGATACCCTCAAGTCCAAGGCAGGAAGTGCATGCTGATAGCTATCCCAGCTCCCTTCCACAGATGGCCTCTCTTTTTTATTACAGGTGACCTCCGGGGGGACAGAAAGTATTCTGATGGCCTGTAAAGCTTATCGGGAACTGGCCTTCGAGAATGGGATCAAAACTCCAGAAATGTATGTACATTTCCCTTGGTATCCATGGAGGATTGGTTCTAGGACCCCCATGGATACCAAATCCTCGATACTCAGGTCCCTTATATAGAGTGGTATAGTATTTGCATATGGCCTATGCATATCCTCCATATAGTGGTTTGTGTTTTTTTTTTTAATTTATTTATTTTTGGCTGCATTGGGTCTTTGTTGCTGCACGCAGGCTTTCTCTAGCTGCGGTGAGCCGGGGTCTACTCTTCATTGCGGTGCACGGGCTTCTCATTGTGGTGGCTTCTCTTGTTGCGGAGCACGGGCTCTAGCGCGCAGGCTCAGTAGTTGTGGCGCACAGGCTTAGTTGCTCTGCGGCATGTGGGATCTTCCTGGACCAGGGCTCAAACCTGTGTCCCCTGCATTGGCAGGCGGATTCTTAACCACTGCGCCACCAGGGAAGCCCCTCCATATGGTTTTAAATCATCTCTAGATTACTTAGAATACTTAATGTGTAAATGCTATATAAATGGTTGCTGGTATGCAGCAAATACAAGTTTTGCTTTTTGGAACTCTTTTCCCCCTGAATATTTTCCTTCCTTGGGTGGCTGAACTCACGGATACGGAGGGTTTGACTGTATGTGTGGCTGGGTTTTTTCCCCTGTTAGGTTTGTCTGTGTGGAATACTGCTGTGTGAAACAGCCTGATAATCTGTTTTCTGATTCTTGTCTTCCTCTGGTAATTCCAGTCCTCTTCTCTCCCATCCTGTGCCCTTGACCATTATCCTTCACATTCAGCAAAATCCTAAGTGGATCTGCTAGTTAATATTGAAGGTCATTCCCTTTCCCAACCACCCAGATTTATACATGGTGTATACTGCAAGAGATCCTTTTTCTAAAAGTTGACAGAGTTATAGGACTACATCTTTGAATTCTGTGATGCTATAAGTTTATCTCGTGCCTAAGGAAAGCTCTCTACTTAGTTCAGTAAAAGTTACTTAAATATAATAGGCTGCCTCGGGGTGCTCCCTAAGAAAATTTCAGCCTGACAGCTGTGTTCTGGGAGGAAAATTTTTAAAAATCTTCTTGAGATGTACCCATATTGCCACCCCATGGACATAATTTTGATATTTGGTTGCATTTTTTTTCTCTAGTTTCCCTCCTTGTACAGTGTGTTTATACCACATCTTTTGGGTTAATTTTTTTCCACAAGTGTCAGTGACTAAGGGTTTTGTTGTACATGATCTCATGCTGTGATTCATACCTAGCCTAAGAGAGTAGGTCAGGCTGCCATCTCTCTCCATGCATGAATCTTTGATGCTTGGTACTTGTTCAGTGATAGCGATTTTTCTGCCTTAAAGGGAACAGATTAATTGTAAGAGAGAAGTGATTGCGGGAAGTCTGAAAGCAAATGACTTGGTTTCCTTTTTCAATACTGTTTGAAATGCTCCTCCCAAATATGTAGGAAAAATGGGGATTGTAGTTTTTCATAGGATCATGGTCTTCCAGAGATGGAGAAGAGCACTGATCTGACGCCTGACTGCTGCTTTAGTATCCCTGCTGAGAAGTCTTATGTTTCGTGCTTGAACATGTGTTGTGTCAGGAAGCTTGCCCCTTACTGAGGTACCCGTCTCTGGGCAGGCAGCCACCTGAGGATTCGACCGCATATTGATCTGATCCAGATTCCCCGTCAGCCTGATTGATGCTTGGGGTCCCTCCATGTGGCATTATTTCCAAGTTCTTCCTGCTACCAAAATGGTTTGGTAGCAGGAAGAAGGAGGGAGAAGGTTTCTCTAGAAAATCAGGTGACCTCTTTTTGTCTGTGCTTAAAAAGAAAAATAAAACAATATAAACAGTTTTGAAAACTGGACTAAAGATAATCAGAAGTTTCTTCCTGGTGATTTAGATTAGCTGCTACCCATGTTATCTCTTGAACCCTGTTTTGATTTGAATTTCACTGTTTTCTTCTTCCCTGTCCTTTAGTGTAGCCCCCCAGAGTGCCCATGCTGCATTTGACAAAGCAGCCAACTATTTTGGGATGAAGATTAAACGGGTTCCACTGAACAAAATGATGGAGGTGGATGTTCAGGTGAGTTCCTCTGAAGGGCTGTTGTCTGTCTTGGGCTGCAAGAAGCAGGAAGTGCTTTTTCCAGTGTCACACACAGATAGGCTCAAAATGCCTTTGATTGTAGTAGCCAGAGTTGCAAAAACTGCCACTGGCAGTGGTGAGTCACTGCAGCTCCAGTCTCTTCATGAACTCGAATAGGAAGATGAGACTAACTTGAGACTTTAAGGACCTGGGTTTGCTTCAGCACCATCACTTTCTCTTCTGTCTGTAAAATGAGCCAGGACTAACTTGCCCTAAGACTCTCACTGTCATTTTCGATTGGCCTGAATTAGTACCATTGCCATTATAATAGTAATTTTTTTTCAGAAGTAAACTGTACAATTTATTAGCAGTAGCATTATTCCCCCCACCTTAATTGAGGTATTAACTAATTGATAAGTAAAAATTGTGTATAAGGTATACAACTTGGTGTTTTGATACATGTATACATTGTGAAATAATCCCCACAGTCAAGCTATTGAACATCTCCATCGCCTCCCGTAGTTACCATTTTCTTTTTTCATGGTTAGAATACTTAAGACCACCCTGCAGATCTCAGCAGATGTCAGCTGTACAGTGCAGTATCGTTCAGCACACTCACCTGGCTCTACATTAGAGCTCCAGAACTTACTCATCTTGCGGAACTGGAACTTGGTACTCCTTGACTAACATCTCCCTGTTGCCCTCATCCTCCAGCTCCTGGCAACCACAGTTCTGCTCTTTGCGTCTATGAGTTTGTTTTAGATTCCTCATATAAGTGAGATCATGCAGTATTTGTCCTTCTGTGTCTGGCTTATTTTTAGTAATTACTTTTATGCCTTGCATTTACACAGAAGAACTGTAGTTTTCAGTGTTATCAGAATCGCATTTGAGCCTCATGACAACCTGGGGAGGTCGTAGAAGCTGTTAGTGTTATTGCAGCCGAGGAAACACACTGGCTGGTTACGTAGTTTCCTCAAGGCTTCACTGCTAATAGGCGGGGCGAGGACTCACATTTGGCTCTTTTGCCTCTTAGCCGAATATTCTTTTTTACCCTCACAGTGATTCTGCTGTTTTTGTACTGTGCTCTCAGACTGTTCCCCCCAAATGTTTGTATCCAGCCAGCACAGCAGGGCGGTGGCGTTCTTCCAGGTTGGAGAGGTGAAGCAGGGGTGCTAGTGGAACTGGAACTCGAGGCTGGTAGCCTAGATTGCTCCTGGCGGCAGAAGAGAGGAGGAATTGTGATGTGGCTTCTCACTTTCCTTTCAACTTGCAACCCCCAGGCCATGCGAAGAGCCATCTCCAGGAACACTGCCATGCTCGTGTGTTCTGCCCCCCAGTTTCCTCACGGTGTGATAGATCCTGTCCCTGAGGTGGCCAAGGTATGTGTGAGAATGGACGACTAGGCAGGCAGGCTGAGATTTTAAAGCAGCATCTAATGGTGCAGTACTTGGCGGAAAGAACGATTTCGAGTTTAGATTCTAGCCCAGTGGTGATGAACAGCTCTCGTCCGCCCTGTGATAAGCTGCACAGCTCTGCCGAAGCCTCTGAAATGACTAGCTTCTGCTATGGGGGAGGGATAACACGGGGAGGAAGGCTTTGTTTAAACTGGACATTCTGAAGCAGTCCTGACGTTTTGATTCAGATCAGGAAATAATCTGCATTTAGGGCTTGCCTGTCAGAGCTCACCGTGCTGCCCCAGAGCACCCCCCCTCCTTCCCCGCCCCCAGCCTAAAGCAGACATCGTGCTGCCCCAGAGCACCCCTCCCTCCTTCCCCGCCCCCAGCCTAAAGCAGACACCGTGCTGCCCCAGAGCACCCCTCCCTCCTTCCCCGCCCCCAGCCTAAGGCAGAGTGCGTCTCATTTCTTGCTGGATTTTGCAGGTGAGTTTGAGGCCCCACGTATTTCAATATAAAATAGAAACCACATTCAGATGAATTATTTTGAAGGCTAACTATATTTGAAAGACAAGCTTTATTAAAAATGTCAAAAATAGCCAGGTTTTTAATACACGGAAGACAGTACATAATGCCTTGGGCCTGTACCCCACCATTCCACCCGTGTCTTGCAAAGTTTTCGTTGTAGAGCTATAACTGATATTGTCTATGGTCTTTGGTTTATGGAACTAGCTGGCTGTCAAATACAAAATACCTCTTCACGTGGACGCTTGTCTGGGGGGCTTCCTCATCGTCTTTATGGAGAAAGCCGGATACCCACTGGAGCACCCATTTGATTTCCGGGTGAAAGGTGTGACCAGCATTTCAGCTGATACTCATAAGGTGAGTGAGGGACGAGACCACATGTTAATCAAAGTAGACAGTTGATTATTTTGACTACTACTAATAAAATAAATTTATCTTTGCTTCCATCCTGACATACCTTCCTGGGGTACTGTCTTAAATAAGGAAAACTCTATGCTACGTGAGAGATAGGAAGCAAACCGATTAACTAGACAAGACGTTGCTTTTCCTGGGCCTCAGATTCCTCATTCCTAAAATAGAGAATTTAAACCCCATGAACCCCCCTGAAGTTTCTTATACTTTTTAATAAATAAGTTGGAAATCTTAATGTGAGTGGGAACAGAGGGAAACTGACAGGGGGAATCTGCATGAAGAGAGTTCTGGGGCAGGTCTGCCGCATGGAACTGTACACTCACCTGTCTGCTTCTCCCCCTCAGTACGGCTACGCTCCCAAGGGCTCTTCGGTGGTGTTATACTCTGACAAGAAGTACAGGCACTATCAGTTCTTCGTTGACACAGATTGGCAGGGCGGCATCTACGCTTCCCCAACCATTGCGGGCTCACGGCCTGGTGGCATCAGTGCAGCCTGTTGGGCCGCCCTGATGTACTTCGGTGAGAGCGGCTACGTTGAAGCTACCAAGCAGATCATCAAAACCACTCGCTTCCTCAAGTCAGAGTATGTCTGGAAGGTTGGGGGGCTCCGCCGTGTTGCTTGCTTTGTCTGCTGTAGGCTCAAGGCAGCTGCTAGGCCCAGTGCCGTGGCTGCAGCCCGTCTGCAGGCCCGGAGTGTGGTGTTGGCCTGGGGAGATAAGCTCCCTTGCGTGCTGGGACTTGGAGGCCACACCCGGGCTTCATCCGTGGGCCGTGTTGTCTCCCTGACAACTGGCAGCTCTTACCAGGTGCTGGTGTACATCTTAATGGTTAAGACAGTGCTTCTCAGAACGTGAGGTTGAATCTTCATCAGTCACATGGAGGGCTTGTTAAGACGCAGATTGCCGGGGCCCACTCCTAGAATTCTGACGCAGTAGGTCTGGAACGGGAGTCTGAAGATTGGCATTTCTGAAAGTTCCCAGTGGACACTAATGCTGCTGGTCTGAGTCACACTTGGAGGATCGCTGGCGTAAGAGAAGAACTGGAGAGGGGGAGGGCGGAAGGGGTGGTGAAATCCGGGGTTAAGGCCAGAACCAGCTTGTGTGCTTTGTCTAACACACCTCTTCGTGTGTCACCTGCCTGGCTCTCCGTGTGTCACCAGGATTGGGGAGGCCTCTTCACGCTCTTGAGGGTGAATGAAAGCAGCCAGTAGGCACAGCTCACTTGAAAAAGGCCTGCATATGGTCCTGATACACCCATCTGCTGAGAAGTGCTGTACCATTTCTTGCTTTAGGGATTACATGGATGACTTTTTATTTTTTTATTTTGTTGCTGCATGCGGGCTTTCTTTAGTTGCAGTGAGTGGGGGCTACTCTTGGTTGTGGTGCATGGGCTTCTCATTGCAGTGGCTTGTCTTGTTGTGGAGCACGGGCTCTAGGTGTGCAGGCTTCAGGAGTTGTGGCTCGTGGGCTCTAGAGTGCAGGCTCAGTAGTTGTGGCACGTGGGCTTAGCTGCTCCACAGCATGTGGGATCTTCCCGGACCAGGGCTCGAACCCGTGTCCCCTGCATTGGCAGGCGGATTCTTAACCACTGAACCACCAGGGAAGCCCTACATGGATGACTTTTTTAAAGAGAGATGGATTATTTTTCCAGGATTTACAAAAAAGTACATTGTTTATCCCTCAGATACCCCTGGGGGGCATATCATAATTCGGGGGTTGGGCAGACAGGTTAAGAGCCAACAGTCTTGATTCATTGGCTCTAGTGGGGTTTGAGCCTTAAAATATTTTTAATATTTAGGAACCACTGATCTCAGTCTAGCCACCTTATGAGAAAACTTAAGCCCCCAAAGGTTAGATTTGTTATAATGGAGACATGAGATGACCAGAAGAATGTACGTGCCTGAATTTCCTTTCTGTTCCTTTTAAGGCTGGAAAATATCAAAGGCATCTTTGTTTTTGGGAATCCTCAATTGTCAGTCATTGCTCTGGGCTCCCATGATTTTGACATCTACCGACTATTCAACCTGATGAATGCCAAGGGCTGGAGCTTGAACCAGTTGCAGTTCCCACCCAGGTGAGCTTGAAGACTTTCCTTTGCTCCATGACTGCTGAAGGACTTGGGCAGCAAGATGACCTGGAGTATAGAGAGTGACTGCTAGAGCCCAGCACTTTAGTGGCAACTGTAGTATCTCAGGATGTCTCTTGCCATTTGGAGTTATTCGATATCAAGAACAAGACTGTTAGCTTTAACGTCTGGCAAATTAGGTGGCAGCCTTGAGACGAGCGGTCGGTCATGAGATCGTCTCCCACCGCCCCACACACACTTGCTCTCTTTCTGGGCTCTGTTCTGTCCCATCCGCAGGTGCTCTCATGACCTGAGTAACGGAGGGCCTCTAATCCAGGGCCTGTAGTCATTCAGGCCTGCTGCTGTCGCCTTCCATAGGCATTTCTAACCTCATCTTCCAGGATGCCTTTAAACAAACACTCTGCTTCAACAGAGTAGGTCTCCTAGTGTCCTCCACACCCCCGATCCTGTCATGTGTCGTGCCACTGTCAGTCCCATCTGGATTGCGTGTTTTCCTCTTCACAATCCCGCTGTACCCCAGTCTCCCTCCAGGGGCAGTTTCTTCTCTGCCCTGAAGACCTTCGAGACCCCAGCCATATGGCCCTAGCCCATGAGGGTTCACCACCTAAGATAAAAGCGTCCTGTGGGTTGTCACATGGTTGAAGGAACAGCAGTGGAGGGGGAGGACAGGACAGCCAGCTGTATTCATCTTGTCAGGGTGGTTCTTGGTCACGCTGAGGGCATGAAGCCCTCTCCACAGCCCGTGTATTTGAGAGCCCTGATGCCCACAGCTGGGAGCACTTTGACTACACTTGTCACGAGCAACATGAAGAAGCAATCAATAAATTCCTGTACTGGGGGCTGCCCGATTTCAGAACTTTCCCCCCGTCTTATTCCAGGATTCATCTCACTTTGTCTTTCTTCTCCCATAGCATTCATTTCTGCATCACACTGGTACACACCCGTAAGCAAGTAGCGACACAGTTCCTAAAGGACATCCGGGAATCCGTCACTCAAATCATGAAGAATCCGAAAGCAAAGACCACAGGAATGGTAGGGACACTTGGGGTTTTTTCTTCCTGTGGAAGTTCAGGTGGTGTTGGTGGGCTTGAAAGAATCAGATGATCTCCAGTCTGTTCCTGCCTCTGTCCCTTATCCACAAACCTCTTTCCTTATTAGTCAGAACTGATGATCTCTGCTCACCCATTCCCAGGGTTTGTTTTAGTCTCAATCGAGGTATGCTAGATATAGTAAGCACCTTGTAAATTTGAAAGTGCTGTACAAAGACAGGTGGTGGTAGTGTCCATTTAAAAAGAAAATTTTGACACAGGAAAGGCAATAAGCCTGTTTCCTCCGGAATTTTCTACACCAAATCCCGTAGGACAGTTCTTTAGGCAGAACAGCAGGCTGGCAAATGCCTGTGAAAAACATCCTATGCCTTTCTGCTCGCATCGTGCCTGGGCTGGGGAGGCGGGCATGGTGGGTGGAGGAGTGCACGACCGCAGCGCGGGCTGCTCCGGACCCCTCGTCTCTAATGACACTCTTTGACTGGGTTTGTAGGGTGCGATCTACGGCATGGCCCAGGCTACAGTCGACAGGAACCTGGTGGCAGAATTGTCCTCCGTCTTCTTGGACAGCCTTTTCAGCACAGACACTGTAACTCAGGGCAGCCAGATGAATGGTTCTCCAAAACCCCGCTGAGCTGGGATCCTCCGTGGCCCCGAGGTGCATCTGGCCTTCAGAAGGTTGTCGGGGTGTGGGACGGGCCACGTGGTTTCAGCATCTGGTCTTTGCTCCATAGAGCACAACGCGGCAGACCATGAGACAGACTGATCCTCAGGATTCTTGTTCCTGTCCCTTTGTGGTTTTTAACGTGAAGACTCTAAAGGATTCCGTGACGTAATTGTTTTGCCCTTGTTCTAAATGTTACCCTGGGAATTGTTTTAACCATTTCTTTCTCTAACCTCTCTTGCTTTCAGCTTCACTTAATCACGGTGTGGCAGCTCTGACCTGTCCTGACTCCTTAGGGAAGGTGGGCTACAGTTTACGAGATAGGAAAAGGTTTGCTTTGTTACCTCAGGCAGGTGGGCTAGTCAGACGGGAAGTGTTCCATAACCGATGTTTCCTTCAGTGGGGGTGAGGTCTGGTCTAAGCAGGAGGCTTTTCCAGTCCTCGTCTGTGAGTGGTTAGCTGTCTCAGGGTCCCTTCTATTGCAGCTTGTGTTGTCTCCTGAGGACACAGGTTGACCAGCCATCGTTCTTGCTATGCGGGGCCGGCGCGGTCCGGCAGGTCTGCTCAGTCCACCACGGCAGGGTCTGGAGCAGTCGCTGGTCCTCAGCGGTGCCTGCAGTTCCCACGTGATACTTGGTTGTCGTCATCTTTGAAGACTGTTGTTGGAAATTATGCTCCCACTGGTTTGTTCCTGTTTCCATGGACGAGGAAAAGAATGCGGTTTCAGAGAATCTAGGGCCTTCTGGGGCTGCCTCCCTGAACTGGCAGCGTTGGGGCACACCTGAACTCTCTGCTGGGCCCTTTTCTGTACTTTCCTGAGGATCGGGGTGGGATGGGCACCCAAATTCAAATGTGTCACCAGAGTGGGCAGCAGTCCTCCCCTCCCTGCCGCTCTAAGCCGTCAAGCATGTTTGCTTGCCTGAAGGAACAGCTCAAAGCACCTTCACAAATTGCCTCGACTTACCCGAGGTGGGCGTGAGAGAGCCCCCAAGGCAGGGAAAATCTCTCTCCATTCTGTGTTCTTCCTGCCTCTTCCCCCTTTATTCAGCTCCCAAAGGTACGACGGCAGTTAAGCCTCAGGTACTGCAAGCTCCTCGGCCCTGGCTAGGATGAGGTAAACCTTCTGGAATAGGAAGACATGATGGCAAGTGTCAGTTGTGGCCCAGGGCCTGGGATTCCTTCGTCAGACTAGTTGCTCAGGGTGGCGCAGGGACAGGACCCAACCCTGCGCCCGCTCCCCACGCTCCGCCTCCCGCGCGGGGCCCTGATCTAGGCTGAGCCGCAGTCCTGCTCTCATGTTGACACCCCACGTGCCTTCTTCCTCAGCGGGGCCGGGCTACTCCTGACCCGGGCCGAGGGCAACTGGATCGGTCCTTGAGGCTTTCACCTGGGTAGGGGTAAGTCAGGAGGAACTTTCCTTTGTCCCCTACCCCTCTCAGGGACTCCTGAATATTCAGCCTCTTCAGGCTGGACTCCTCTAGCCTTCTTCACTGGGAACGCCGGCCGGGAGAGCCACGATGCCCGGACTTCCCGCCGGCTCCTTGGCACGGTTGTCTGAAGTGTTCTTTAGCTCTGTACTTCCTCCACACTAACTGTGACCAGCTGGCCATGTCGTTGCAAGGCTGGTGTGGTGTCTTTCATCCTGTTTTCTGTGGGTTCCAAGGATGGTTGGGTTATGTTTCTCTTAGAGGCTCAGATCCTTCCAACGTGAGAGTCACGTTCCCCCTGGTGGCTGAACTGCTGGGCACCTCCTGAGAGAGAGACTGTGCATGAACCGTCCCTGGATCTCCAGTGTGTGCAGGTTGGATAGAGGAAGTCCAGGGGCCCAGAACCACCCGGCAGGCACCACTGTGGTTTGTCAGCTGCTAAAATGGAGAAGCACGTGTCCTGCAGAGTATGCTGTTGCTTCCGGTGTCTCCCAGGACCTTCCTCTGTGCTGTGACATTGCTTGTTGCCACTTTAGGTTATGGTCACGAGCATTAGTCTGACCCAACACTTGTGGGCTTTCTATTCTGTACACCTGTGCACGAGTAACAGTCTGGCAGTGGTGGGTGGAATGTCTTGATGATGTCTTGTTGCTAGCAGGTGTCACATCGGCCTCTGCAAAAACTGTACCCTCTTTTCTGGGTTAGAATTAAGTAGTCGCATGAATATACTGCCATGTCACTTTTAACATGACCAGTTTTATACCTGGAAAACGGTACTGGCCTCTTTTAGATCTTTTCAGTCTTTAACCTCCCCCTTTTCCATCTCAAGGCTCCCTTCCTAATTGCAGCAATAATCTCTTAAGAAGCAGTTAATAAAACGTCCCCAGTTTTAATCGCTGTGGATGACTATATTCGTTTGTCTATTTAGACACACAGGGAAGACACCTACTGGGGTGGCGGCGGCTCCAAACCGGCTGCTGGTGAGAAGTGCCCCTTTGTGTCGAAATGGTTGCGTGTGACCACTGACACCAGAACCGTTCAGACACGGACGAGCGGCAGTTCTGCTCAGTTCCAAGCACCTTCCTGGTAGCTCCACCAGGAGTGGTGGCCACACCTGTTTAAAGGTCTGGAACTCACATCTTCAGTTCCTCAGGGCCAGGGCCTTCTCTTAAGTTTTCAGTCACCTCCCTCATCCACACCTGCTTACATCTTACTGATGGATTGAGCCATCAGGGGTGGTCTCCACCCAGCTGGGCAGTGTGGATCCATTTCACCAAAGGACACTGATTTCAAGCCCTGCATTTGGTTTGGGAGCTGATGGGACTCCTCAGATATCTGCACACGTAACCACTGGGCCTCTTGTCCCATTATGAATAGGAAGTGAGAAGTCTTTCTGAAGGGTTATTCAGGCTCTGAAGTTCTGTCCTTCAGGGAACCCAGCTTTTCATTCTGGCTCTCAGCCCATTCACACTGCCAGAATCAAGCCAAGGAATACGCCTTTGCCATATGGTTTCTGCCAAAGGACTCGGTTCCCTGAGCCCTCACTTGCTTTGGGGTAAAGCCTAGAGAAAAAGGGGCCAGGATATGTTTGGTGAGGAGGCGTGGTCCACCCAAGAAGTGGTGCCTGATGCTCACAGCTGTGAGCCCCTTTGCCTTCTCTGTGGGTCTTGACAGCAACGAGCTGCTTTTAGCTAGACCCAGGAGTGACAGAAATAATGACAGAGGCCTAACTTGGTAGCCACCAGCTATAGCCTGTAAGCAGAAGGCATGTGTTTGAGAGCCTTTTCTTGAGCTGGAGTTGTAATTGCCTTACTTTTTCTTGTGTTTTTTTTTTGGTCCATAATAGCTCCTTAACATCCTCTGCTATAATTTCAATTATTTGCATTAATTTTAGAATAAACATGTTTCTTTCCAAAAAGTGTTCCTTGTGTCTTTGTACCACATCAAGGTGCTTCATATAACTGTAGTGCCCTCCAGGTTGGCACTTTTCAGTCTTTGATCCATGAGTAAGCAGAGGCAGAAAGGTGACATAACAGTCCATACTGCCATGTCTAGTGGCTTGTCCCCTGATCCAGTCATTAGGTCAAAGCACATTTAGAAGAATTTATGTCAGAAGTGAAGCAGATGGGGGAACCACTGTCTGAACCTTGTTGGTTCGACATTAAGCTTTACTGAGAACTTGTTACTAAAATTATCGGACAGAGAGAGATCAAGATGGCAGAATATAAAAGGACATGGAGCTCACCTCCTCCCATAAATACATCAAAAATACATGTACATGTGGAACAATTCTCAGAGAATACCTACAGGAGGCTGGCAGAAGATCTCATACAACCAAAGCTTCAAGAAAGATCACCATATAACTGGGTAGGATGAAAGAAAAAAAAAAAACAAATCAGGATGGGACCTGCACCCCTTGGAGGGAGCTGTGAAAGAGGAAAGGTCTCTTCACCCCAGGAACCCCCTTCACCAGCTGGGAGATCAGCCGGGACAGGGAGCTTCAGCAGCTCAGAGGAGAGTGCAGCCAGCCGGCTTGCAGCAGGCAGAACAGAGAGAGACCAGCACAGACAGTCCCGGCCACCTCGTTGCACTCCGCAGCCCAGATGCGCATCTGCTGGAGCACGTGGGGCTGGGTGCTGAAACTTGGGCTTCAGCAGATAGACCCAGGGAGAGGACGGGTTGGCTGCACAGAGATAGCCCAAAGGGGCTGGAATGTGGTCCAGGCTGCAACCAGGCGTGTGTGCAGGACAGAGTATGGGTTGGTCCCAGAAGCCCCGTTAGTAACGTGCACACCAAGGGAGTGGGGCGACTCGCCACAGCAGCCTCGTTCTCGGGGCTTACAGTGGGCACGGCTCCCCCCCTACAGTTCTGGGGGCCTGCGAGTGCTGGCGGGTTGCCCATGTGCAGAGGCAGGGCTGAAATCTGAGGCGTGTGACTTCAGTGGATTTATGTGCTGCAGGCAGCTTTGTACCTTCATTGCCTGTGGGACACCTGAGCAGATTACTGGTGCTTCTGTAGCTATGGCGGGTCCGGCATTAGTAGCTGCAGGCTTTGTGGGCCCCGTGCATGCAGATGCATGGTCAGGGCCTGAGCTGACTCCTTAGCTCCCACGGCGGGTCCAGGTGTGCAACTACAGCGGTCCCCATGCCTGACTTTGGCGGATCTGTGCTAGTGGCTTTGTGAGCACAGCACCTGAGGTACACCTGGGAGACTGCCTGCATTCCCATGGCTGACTCGGGGCCGAGGGCAGTGCCAACAACAGGGTACTTTGTGAGCCCGCACAACAGGTGACAGGCAACACCACAGAGTGCATTTCCTAGCGGACAGCTCCGGTGGAAGAATACTCAGTGGCTCCTCTCTCAGCGGGAGTGCTCCAGTCCTGCCTACCTCACACCACAGCTCAGAAATGGATCTGGGGCTTCTTCTCCAACAACTGGGGAGCAGACCTGCCCCAAAGAGGGCTGTGACAACCACAGAGCAAAGAGGAGGCCCTGCTGAACATCCAGTGCAGGCTCTGGTCACCACAACACCTATCGTACCTCCTATAACATCCAGCACAACCTGAAGACAGACATGGCAGGCGTCCACACTAAAAAGTCCTCGCACCAAAAATATTAGGCCACACAGGGATGCTCCCACAGAAAAACAGCCCTTCAAGACCACAGTATATAACTTTGTCTTAAATCCATAGAGTCAGAGAAATTTAAGTGAAATGAAAAGGCAGAGGAACTACTCCCAATTAAAATAAGAAAATCCCCTGAAAGAGCAAATAATGAAACAGACCTCTACAGACTACCAGACCCCCAGTTCAAGAAGGAGGTGGTAAAGATACAGAAAGAATTAAGAAAGGCTATCAACAAATACAAATCACTGTAAAAAGGACCTAGAAACTATAAAGGGGAGACAATTAAAATTATAAAACTCACTTGCCAAGATGAAAGCCAACCTAAAGGCAATAAATAGCAAACTAAATAATGCAGAAGAATGAATAAGTGATCTGGAAGATAGAGTAATGGAAATCACCCAATCAGAACAGCAGACAGAAAGACAAGAAAAAGCAATATATGAGATCTATGGGATAATATAAAGCATGTCAATCTACGCACAATAGGAATCCCAGTAGAAGAAGAAAAAGGGGATCAAAAATGTATTCGAAGAAATTATAGCTGAAAATTTCCCAAACCTAAAGAAGGAAACATATCCAGGTATAGGAAGCACAGAGGGTCCAAAACAAGATGAACCTGAAGAGAACTACACCAAGACACATTATAATTAGAATGGCAAAAGTGAAAAATAAACGGAGGATTCTAAGGACAGCAAGGAAAAAACAAGGAATTAATTACAAGTGAACCACCATAAGACTATGAGCTGACCGCAATACAGAAACACTGCAGGCCAGAAGGGAGTGGCAAGATATATTCAAAGTCCTGAAATGGAAAAACCTGCCACCTAGGATACTCTAACCAGCAAGATTATCATTTAGAATAGAAGGAGAATTTCTCAGAGAAGAAAAAACAAAGAATACAGTAATACTAAAATCTATCCTAAAAGAAATATTGAAAGGTATTCTCTAAATAGAAAAGAAGAATCTATAGGAAAGAGAAAATCACACAATTGGAAAAAAAAGTCACTTAAATAAACCAGTACAGAGATTGAGGAAAAATAATCAAAAAAATTTTTCTGAAAGTGATGATAGCCACATTGAACAGCAAAAGTATAAATGAGATGTAAAAGAGGACATCAGAGTCATAAAATGTGGGGGAAGAAAGTAAGACAATGTAGATTTTTCTTCTTAGACTATGCTTGAGCCTATATGGCTACCAGTCTGAAGCAAGTAGATACAGTAATGGGTAAACGTACTTGAAAACAGGGTAATCACAAAACAAAAACATATTCACAAAAAACGAAGAGAACAAAAAGCATAATACAAAAGAAAACCATCAAATCACAAAAGGAAAAAAAAGAAAGAAATACAAAATCAATAAGAAAACAAGATTTAAAATGGCAATAAAAAATATCTTTCCATAATTACCTTAAATGTCAATGGACTAAATGCTCCAATCAAAACACACAGACTGGCAGACTGGATAATAAAACAAGAGTCTACAATATGCTGGCTATAACAGACCCACTTTAGGGTGAAGGACACACATAGATTGAAAGTGAGGTAATCAAAAACAATATTTCTTGCAAATGGAAATGACAATAAAGCAGGGGGTAGCAATATTCATATCAGACAAAATAGACTTTAAAGCCAAGGCCATAAAGAAACAAAGAAAAACACTATATAATAAAGGTATCAATACAAGAAGAGGATATTACGCTCATTAACATATATGCACCTATTATAGGAGCACTTAAATACATAAAACAAATGTTGAGACATAAAGGGAGAAACTGATGGGAATATAATAATAGTGGGAGATTTTAACAGCCCACTGACATTAATAAAGAGATCTTCTAGATAGAAAATTGATAAGGGAAAAGAGATCCTAAATGACACAGTAGAACAGTTAAACTTAATAGATATTTTCAGCATATTACATCCAAAAAACTAGAATACACATTCTATTCAAGTGCACATAGAACATTTTCTAGAACAGGCCACATACTGTCTCACAAAACAAGCCTAAACAAATTTAAGATAGAAATTTGAAGTATCTTTTCTAACCACAATGGCATGAAACTAGAAATCAACCAGAGAGAGAAAGGAAAAGAAAAGACTTATATGGAGACCATACAACATGCTACTAAAAAACCAATGGGTGAACAATGACATAAAAGAGGAAATTTTTAAAAACCATGAGACGAACAACAATGAAAATCTAACCATACCAAATCTCTGGGACGAAGCAAAAGCAGTCCTAAGAGGGAAGTATAGAGCCATACAAGTCTTCCTAAAAAATAAGAAAAATCTCAAATAAACAACCTAACCTACCACCTAAGAAAATCAGAAAAAGAATACACAAAACCTAAAGGTAACATAAGAAATGTAATAATAAAGATCAGAGAGAAAATAAAATAGAGATGAAGAAAAATGTAAAAATTCAAAAAAACCAAGAGCAAGAGTTAGTTTTTTGAAAGAGTAAACATAATGGACAAACCTCTGGCCAGGAACACCAAGAAGAAAAGAAAGAGGACCTGAGTTAAAAAAATAAGAAATGGAAGAGAAGGAGAAACAAACTTCTGAATTGTTTTGTCTCCTTTGCTGCACGTGCTGTTATCACCAGTCAGTGCACTGTGATGCACAAGGGCTAGGGTGAAATGGAAATTTCTCTTTTAGGAAACAGGAAATAGGTTACGAATAAAAGAATGCTCATCCACTGAAAGGAGATGGTCTCTCTCTGGGCATCAGTGTTGACTGAATGCAGAGAACCTGGAAATTGATTCAGGAGTTTTGGAAACTAAACAAAAAAAAATCACCGAGGGGCTTCCCTGGTGGCGCAGTGGTTAAGAATCCACCTGCCAATGCAGGGGACACGGGTTCAAGCCCTGGCCCGGCAAGATCCCACATGCCGCAGAGCAACTAAGCCCGTGTGCCACAACCACTGAGCCTGCGCTCTAGAGCTCACGTGCCACAACTACTGAAGCCTATGCACCTAGAGCCTGTGCTCCGCAACAAGAGAAGCCACTGCATCACAACGAAGAGTAGCCCCTGCTTGCCGCAACCGGAGAAAGCCCATGCACAGCAACCAAGACCCAACACAGCCAAAAAAAAAATCACTGAACATCATCATGATTGTCAAATTCTAACCAGAACTGAAACCAGCCGTGTGGCTGACAGGGTCTTGGTGCTCCAGCCGGGTGTCAGGCCTGTGCCTCTGAGGTGGGAGAGCCGAGTTCAGGATATTGGTCCACCAGAGCCCTCCCGGCTCCACATAACATCAAACAGCAAAAGCTCTCCCAGAGATCTCCATCTCAACGCTAAGACCCAGCTCCACTCAACAACCAGCAAGCTACAGTGTTGGACAGCCTATGCCAAACAACTAGCGAGACAGGAACACAACCCCACCCATTACAAGAGAGGCTGCCTAAAATCATAATAAGGTCACAGACACCCCAAAACACACCACTGGACATGGTCCTGCCCACCAGAAAGACAAGATCCAGCCTCATCCACCAGAACACAGGAACTAGTCCCCTCCACCAGGAAGCCTACACAACCCACTGAACCAACCTTAGGCACTGGGGGCAGACACCAAAAACAACGAGAACTATGAACCTGCAGCCTGTGAAAAGGAAACCCCAAACACAGTAAGTTAAGCAAAATGAGAAGACAGAGAAACACACAGCAGATGAAGAAGCAAACTAAAAACCCACCGGACCAAACAAACGAAGAGGAAATAGTGTACCTGAATAAGAACTCTGAGTAATGATAGTAAAGATGATCCAAAATCTTGGAAATAGAATGAAGACAATACAAGAAATGTTTAACAAGGACCTAGAAGAACTAAAGAGCAAACAAACACTGATGAACAACACAATAAATGAAATTAAAAATTCTCTAGAAGGAATCAATAGCAGAATAACTGAGGCAGAAGAACGGATAAGTGACCTGGAAGATAAAATGGTGGAAATAACTGCTGCAGAGCAGAATAAAGAAAAAAGAATGAAAAGAATTGAGGCCAGTCTTAGAGACCTCTAGGACAAAACTGAACACACCAACATTCGAATTACAGGGATCTCAGAAGAATAAGAGAAAAAGAAAGGGACTGAGAAAATATTTGAAGCAATTATAGTTGAAAACGTCCCTAATATGGGAAAGGGAATAGTCAATCAAGTCCAGGAAGCACAGAGAGTCCCATACAGGATAAATCCAAGGAGAAACACGCCAAGATACATATTAATCAAACTAACAAAAATTAAATACAAAGAAAAAAATATTAAAAACAGCAAGGGAAAAACAACAAATAACATACAAGGGCATCCCCATAAGGTTAACAGCTGATCTTTCAGCAGAAACTCTGCAAGCCAGAAGGGAGAGGCAGGACATATTTAAAGTGATGAAAGGGAAAAACCTAAAACCAAGATTATGCTACCCAGCAAGGATCTCATTCAGATTCGACAGAGAAATTAAAAGCTTTACAGACAAGCAAAAGCTAAGAGAATTCAGCACCACCAAACCAGCTTTACAACAAATGCTAAAGGAACTCCTCTAGGCAGGAAACACAAGAGAAGGAAAAGACCTACAATAACAAACCCAAAACAATTAAGAAAATGGTAATAGGAACATATCAATAACTGCCTTAGATGTAAATGGATTAAATGCTCCAACCAAAAGACACAGACTGACTGAATGGATACAAAAACAAGACCCATATATATGCTGTCTAGAAGAGACCCAACTTCAGACCTAGGGACACATACAGACTGAAAGTGAGGAGATGGAAAAGATATTCCATGCAAATGGAAATCAAAAGAAAGCTGGAGTAGCAATTCTCATATCAGACAAAATAGACTTTAAAATAAAGACTATTACAAGAGACAAAGAAGGACACTACATAATGATCAAGGGATCTATCCAAGAAGATATAACACTTGTAAATATTTATGCACCCAACATAGGAGCACCTCAATACATAAGGCAAATGCTAACAGCCATAAAAGGGGAAATCAACAGTAAAACAATCATAGTAGGGGACTTTAACTCCCCACTTTCACCAATGGACAGATCATCCAAAATGAAAATAAATAAGGAAACACAAGCTTTAAACGATACATTAAACAAGATGGACTTAATTGATATTTATAGGACATTCCATCCAAAAACAACAGATTACACTTTCTTCTCAAGCATGCACAGAACATTCTCCAGGATAGATCACATCTTGGGTCACAAATCAAGCCTCAGTAAATTTAAGAAAACTGAAATCGTATCAAGCATCTTTTCTGACCACAACGCTATGAGATTAGAAATCAATTACAGGGAAAAAACGTAAAAAACACAAACACATGGAGGCTAAACAATACGTTACTAAATAACCAAGAGATCACTGAAGAAATCAAAGAGGAAATCAAAAAATACCTAGAGACAAATGACAATGAAAACACGATGATCCAAAACCTATGGGATGCAGCAAAGCAGTTCTAAGAGGAAAGTTTATACCTATACAAGCCTACCTCAAGAAACAAGAAAAATCTCAAATAATCTAAACTTACACATAAAGGAACTAGAGAAAGAAGAACAAACAAACCCAAAGTCAGCAGAAGGAAAGAAATCATAAAGATCAGATCAGAAATAAATGAAAAAGAAATGAGGGAAACAATAGTAAAGATCATTAAAACTAAAAGCTGGTTCTTTGAGAAGATACAATTGATAAACCATTAGCCAGACTCATCAAGAAAAAAAGGGAGAAGACTCAAATCAACAGAATTAGAAATGAAAAAGGAGAAGTAACAACTGACACTGAAAAAATACAAAGGATCAGGAGAGATTACTACAAGCAACTATATGCCGATAAAATGGACAACCTGGAAGAAATGGACAAATTCTTAGAAAAGTGCAACCTTCCGAACTGAACCAGGAAGAAATAGAAAATATAAACAGACCAATCACAAGCACTGAAATTGAGACTGTGATTAAAAATCTTCTAACAGGGCTTCCCTGGTGGCGCAGTGGTTAAGAATCTGCCTGCCAATGCGGGAGACATGGGTTTGAGCCCTGGACCGGGAAGATCCCACATGACACGGAGCAACTAACTCCGTGTGCCACAACTACTGAGCCTGTGCCCTAGAGCCTTCGAGCCACAGCTACTGAAGCCCGCGTGCCTAGAGCCCGTGCTCCGCAACAGAAGCCACCTCAATGAGAAGCCTGCGCACAGCAACGAAGACCCAATGCAGCCATAAATAAATTAATTAAAAAAAAATCTTCCAACAAAGAAAAGTCCAGGACCAGATGGCTTCACAGATGAATTCTATCAAACATTTAGGGAAGAGCTAACACCCATCCTTCTCAAACTTCCAAAAAACTGTAGAGGAAGGAACATTCCCAAACTCATTCTATGAGGCCACCATCACCCTGATACCAAACCAGACAAAAATACTACAAAAAAAGAAAATTACAGACCAATATCACTGATGAACAGAGATGCAAAAATTGGCAACAAAATACTAGCACACAGAATCCAACAACACATTAAAAGGACCATACACCATGATCAAGTGGGATTTATCCCAGAGATGCAAGGATTTTTCAATATGCGCAAATCAATTAATGTGATACACCATATTAACAAATTGAAGAATAAAAACAATATGATCATCTCAAGAGATGCAGAAAAAGCTTTCAACAAAATTCAACACCCATTTATGAAAAAAACCCTCCAGAAAGTAGGCAAAGAGGTAACTTGCCTCAACATAATAAAGGCCATATATAACAAACCCACGGCCAACATCATTCTCAATGGTGAAAAACTGAATTCATTTCCACTAAGATCAGGAACAAGACAAGGCTGTCCACTCCCACTGCTGCTATTCAACATAGTTTTGGAAGTTTTAGCCACAACAAGCAGAGAAGAAAAAGAAATAAAAAGAATCCAAATCGGAAAAGAAGAAGTAAAGCTGTCACTGTTTGCAGATGACATGATACTATACACAGAGAATCCTAAAGATGCCACCAGAAAACTACTAGAACTAATCAATGAAGTTGTAAAGTTGCAGGATATAAAATTAATGCACAGAAATCTCTTGCATTCCTATACACTAATGATGAAAAATCTGAAAGAGAAATTAAGGAAACACTCCCATTTACCACTGCAACAAAAAGAATTAAAAACTTAGGAATACACCTACCTAGGGAGACAAAAGACCTGTATGCAGAAAACTATAAGACACTGATGAAAGAAATTAAAGATGATACCAACAGTTGGAGAGATATACTATGTTCTTGGATTGGAAGAATCAATATTGTGAAAATGACTATACTACCCAAAGCAATCTGCAGATTCAATGCAATCCCTATCAAATTACCAATGGCATTTTTTTTTACAGAACTAGAACAAAAAATCTTAAAATTTGTATGGAGACACAAAAGACCCCGAATAGGCAAAGCAGTATTGAGGGAGAAAAATGGAGCTGGAGGAGTGAGACTCCCTGACTTCAGGCTATACTGCAAAGCTACAGTAATCAAGACAATATGGTACTGGCACAAAAACAGAAATATAGATCAATGGAACAGGATAGAAAGCCCAGAGATAAACCCACGCACCTATGGTCAACTAATCTATGACGAAGGAGGCAAGGATATACAATGGAGAAAAGACAGTCTCTTCAATAAATGATGCTGGGAAAACTGGACAAGCTACATGTAAAAGAATGAAATTAGAACACTCCCTAAAACCATACACAAGTATAAACTCAAAATGGATTAGAGACCTAAACATAATACCGGACACTATAAAACTCTTAGAGAAAACAAAGGAGGAACACTCTTTGACATAAATCACAGCAAGATCTTTTTTGATCCACCTCCTAGAGTAATGCAAATAAAAACAAAAATAAACAAATGGGACCTAATGAAACTTAAAAACTTTTGCAAAGCAAACTACAAACAAGATGAAAAGACAACCCTCAGAATGGGAAAAAATATTTGCAAACGAATCAATGGACAAAGGATTAATCTCCAAAATATATAAACAGCTCATGCAGCTCAATATTACAAAAAACAAACAACCCAATCAAAAAATGGGCAGGGGCTTCCCTGGTGGTGCAGTGGTTGAGAGTCCGCCTGCTGATGCAGGGGACACAGGTTCGTGCCCCGGTCTGGGAAGACCCCACATGCCATGGAGCAGCTAGGCCCGTGAGCCATGGTCGCTGGGCCTCCGCGTTCGGAGCCTGTGCTCCACAATGGGAGAGGCCACAAGAGTGAGAGGCCTGTGTACCAAAAAAAAAAAAAAAAAAAAATGGGCAGAAGACCTAAACAGACATTTCTCCAAAGAGGACATACAGATGGCCAAGAAGCACATGAAAAGCTGCTCAACATCACCTTATTAGAGAAATGCAAATCAAAACTACTACAATGATGGGCTTCCCTGGTGGCTTAGTGGTTAAGAATCTGCCTGCCAGTGCAGGGGACACGGGTTCAAGCCCTGGCCTGGGAAGATCCCACATGCCGTGGAGCAACTAAGCCCGTGTGCAACAACTACTGAAGCCCATGCGCCTAGAGCCCGTGCTCTGCAACAAGAGAAGCCACCACAATGAGAAGCCTACGCACCACAATGAAGAGTGGCCCCCGCTCACCACAACTAGAGAAAACCTGCATGCAGCAATGAAGACCCAATGCAGCCAAAAAAATTTTTCAAATAAAATAAATTTATTTAAAAAAAAACCTACAATGAGGTATCACCTCACACCAGTGAGAATGGGCATCATCAGAAAACCTACAAACAACAAATGCTAGAGAGGGTGTGGAGGAAAGGGGACCCTCTTGCACTGTTGGTGGGAATGTAAATTGATACAGCCACTATGGAGAACAGTATGGAGGGTCCTTAATAAACTAAAAATAGAATTACCATATGAACCAGCAGTCCCACTACTGGGCATATACCCAGAGAGAACCATAATTCAAAAAGAAACATGCACCCCAATGTTCACTGCAGCACTATTTACAATAGCCAGGTCGTGGAAGCAACCTAAATGCCCATCTACAGACAAATGGATAAAGAAGATGTGGTACATATATACAATAGAATATTACTCAGCCATAAAAAGGAACGAAATTGGGTCATTTGTAGAGACGTGGATGAATCCAGAGACCGTCATACAGAGTGAAGTAAGTCAGAAAGAGAAAAACAAGTATCGCATGTTAACGCATATATGTGGAACCCAGAAAAATGGTGCAGATGAACTGGCTTGCAGGGCATAAATTGAGACACAGATGTAGAGAACAAACGTATGGACACCAAGGGGGGAAAGCAGCGGCGGGTGGGAGTGGTGGTGTGATGAATTGGGACTGACATGTACACAATGATGTGTATAAAATGGATGACTAATAAGAACCTGTATAAGAAAATAAAATAAAATTCAAAAATTCAAAAAAAAATATCTTCCAACAAACAGAAGCCCAGGACCAGATGGCTTCACAGGCAAATTCTATCAAACATTTAGAGAATAGCTAACACCTATCCTTCTCAAACTCTTCCAAAACATAGCAGAGGGCGGAACACTCCCAAACTCATTCTACGAGGCCATCATCACCCTGATACCAAAACCAGACAAAGATGTCACAAAGAAAGAAAACTACAGGCCAATATCACTGATGAATATAGATGCAAAAATCCTCAACAAAATACTAGCAAACAGAATCCAACAGCACATTAGAAGGATCATACACCATAATCAAGTGGGGTTTATCCCAGGAATGCAAGGATTGTTCAACATACACAAATCAATCAATGTGATACACCATATTAACAAACTGAAGGAGAAAAACCATATGATCATCTCAATAGACGCAGAGAAAGCTTTTGACAAAATTCAACACCCATTTATGATAAAAACCCTGCAGAAAGTAGGCATAGAGGGAACTTTCCTCAACATAATAAAGGCCATATATGACAAACCCACAGCCAACATCATCCTCAATGGTGTAAAACTGAAAGCATTTCCTCTAAGATCAGGAACGAGACAAGGATGTCCACTCTCACCACTCTTATTCAACATAGTTTTGGAAGTTTTAGCCACAGCAATCAGAGAAGAAAAAGCAATAAAAGGAATCCAGATCAGAAAAGAAGAAGTAAAACTGTCATTATTCACAGATGACATGATACTATACATAGAGAATCCTAAAGATGCTACCAGAAAACTACTAGAGCTAATCAATGAAGTTGGTAAAGTAGCAGGATACAAAATAATGCACAGAAATCTCTTGTATTCCTATACACTAATGATGAAAAATCTGAAAGAGAAATTAAGGAAACACTCCCATTTACCATTGCAACAAAAAGGATAAAATACCTAGGAATAAACCTAAGGAGACAAAAGACCTGTATGCAGAAAACTATAACACACTGATGAAAGAAATTAAAGATGATAGAAACAGATGGAGAGACATACCATGTTCTTGGACTGGAAGTATCACCATTGTGAAAATGACTATACTACCCAAAGCAATCTACAGATTCAATGCAATCCCTATCAAACTACCAGCAGCATTTTTCACAGAACTAGAACAAAAACTTTCACAAGTTGTATGGAAACATAAAGACCCCGAATAGCCAAAGCAATCCTGAGAATGAAATAACAGAGCTGGAGGAATCAGGCTCACCAACTTCAGACTCTACTACAAAGCTACAGTAAGCAAGACAGTATGGTACTGGCACAGAAACAGAAATACCAATTAATGGAACAGGATAGAAAGCCCAGAGATAAACCCACACATATATGGTCAACCTTATCTTTGATAAAGGAGGCAAGAATATACAATGGAGAAAAGAGAGCCTCATCATTAAGTGATGCTGGGAAAACTGGACTGCTACATATAAAAGAATGAAATTAGAACACTCCCTAACACCATACAAAAAAATAAACTCAAGGGGGGACCTTGAAGATGGCGGAAGAGTAAGACGTGGAGGTCACCTTCCTCCCCACAGATACACCAGAAATACATCTACACGTGGAACAACTCCTACAGAACACCTACTGAACGCTGGCAGAAGACCTCAGACCTCCCAAAAGGCAAGAAACTCCCCACGTACCTGGGTAGGGCAAAAGAAAAAAAGGAAAAACAGAGACAAAAGAATAGGGACGGCACCTGCACCAGTGGGAGGGAGCTGTGAAGGAGGAAAAGTTTCCACACACTAGGAAGCCCCTTCGCGGGCGGAGACTGCGGGGGGGCGGAGGGGGGAGCTTCGGAGCCGCGGAGGAGAGCACAGCAACGGGTGCGGAGGGCAAAGCGGGGAGATTCCCGCACAGAGGATCGGTGCCGACCGGCACTCACCAGCCCGAGAGGCTTGTCTGCTCACCCGCCGGGGCGGGCGGGGCTGCGAGCTGAGGCTCTGAGGCTCGGGTTTTGGTTTCGGACGGAGCGCAGGGAGAGGACTGGGGTTGGCGGCTTGAACATAGCCTGAAGGGGTTAGTGCACCACGGCTAGCCGGGAGGGAGTCCGGGGAAAAGTCTGCACCTGCCGAAGAGGCAAGAGGCTTTTTCTTCCCTCTTTGTTTCCTGGTGCGTGAGGAGAGGGGTTTAAAGAACGCTGCTTGAGGGAACTCCGGAGACGGGCGCGAGCCGCAGCTAAAAGCGCGAACCCCAGAGACGGGCGCGAGCCGCGGCTAAAAGCGTGGACCCCAGAGACGGGCGCAAGCCGCGGCTAAAAGCGCGGACCCCAGAGACGGGCGGGAGACGAAAAGGCTGCTGCTGCCGCCACCGAGGGGCCTGTGTGCGAGCACAGGTCACTCTCCACACCCCTCTTCCGCGGAGCCTGTGCAGCCCGCCACTGCCAGGTTCCCGGGATCCAGGGACAACTTCCCCGGGAGAACGCACAGCGCGCCTCAGGCTGGTGCAAAGTCACGCCGGCCTTTGCCGCCGCAGGCCCGCCCCGCACTCCGTGCCCCTCCCTCCCCGCCGGCCTGAGTGCGCCAGAGCCCCCGAATCAGCGCCAGAGCCCCCGAATCAGCGGTTCTTTTAACCCCGCCCTGTCTGAGCAAAAAACAGACGCCCTCCAGCGACCTACACGCAGTGGCAGGGCCAAATCCAAAGCTGAGCCCCTGGGAGCTGTGAGAACAAAGAAGAGAAAGGGAAATCTCTCCCAGCAGCCTCAGAAGCAGCGGATTAAAGCTCCACAATCAACTTGATATACCCTGCATCTGTGGAATACCTGAATAGACAACCAATCATCCCAAATTAAGGAAGTGGACTTTAGGAGCAAGATCTATGATTTTTTTCCCTATTCCTCTTTTTGTGAATGTGTATGTGTATGCTTCTGTGTGAGATCTTGTCTGTATAGTCTTGCTTCCACCATTTGTCCTAGGGTTCTATCCGTCCATGGTTTTTTTAAAAAATTTTTTTCTTAATAATCAATTTTAATTTTAATAACGTTATTATACTTTACTTTCGTTCTTTCTTTCTTTCTTTCCTTCCTTCCTTCCCTCCTTTAGACAACGAATCATCCCAAATTGAGGAGGTGGTCTCTGACAGCAAGATTTATGATTTTTCCCCATTTACCTCTTTTAGTGAGGGTGTATGTGTATGCTTCTGTGTAAGATTTTGTCTGTATAGCTTTGCTTCCAACATTTGTCCTAAGGTTCTATCCGTCCCTTCTTTTTTTTTCTAAATAAGAATTTTTTAATTCAATAACTTTATTATATTTATTTTATTTTTACTGTATCTTCTTTCTTTCTGTCTTTTTTCCTTCTTTTCCTCCTTCCTTCCTTCCTCCCTCCCTCCCTCCCTTTCTTTCCTTCTTGCCTTCTTTCCTTCTTTGCTTCTTTCTTTCTTCCTTCCTTCCTCCCCTCCCTTCCTTCTTTCTTTCCTCATACTTCTACTAATTCCCTCTACTTTTTCTCCCTTTTATTCTGAGCCGTGTGGATGAAAAGCTCTTGGTGCTCCAGCCAGGAGTCAGGGCTCTGCCTCTGAGGTAGGAGAGCCAACTTCAGGACACTGGTCAACAAGAGACCTCCCAGCTCCACATAATATCAAACGGCAAAAATCTCCCAGAGACCTCCATCTTAACACCAGCACCCAGCTTCACTCAACGACCAGCAAGCCACAGTGCTGGACAACCTATGCCAAACAACTAGCAATACAGGAACACAACCCCACCCATTAGCAGAGAGGCTGCCTAAAATCATAATAAGGCCACAGACACCCCAAAACACACCACCAGACGTGAACCTGCCCACTAGAGAGACAAGATCCAGCCTCATCCACCACAACACAGGCACTAGTCCCCTCCACCAGGAAGCCTACACAACCCACTGAACCAACCTTAGCCACTGGAGACAGACATCAAAAACAGCAGGAACTAGGAACCTGCAGCCTGCAAAAAGGAGACCCCAAACACAGTAAGATAAGCAAAATGAGAAGACAGAAAAACACACAGCAGACAAAGGAGCAAGATAAAAATGCACCAGACCTAACAAATGAAGAGGAAATAGGCAGTCTACCTGAAAAAGAATTCAGAATAATGATAGTAAGGATGATCCGAAATCTTGGAGATAGAATGGACAAAATGCAAGAATCAGTTAACAAGGACCTAGAAGAACTAAAGATGAAACAAGCAACGATGAACAACACAATAAATGAAATTAAAAGTACTCTAGATGGGATCAATAGCAGAATAACTGAGGCAGAAGAACGGATAAGTGACCTGGAAGATAAAATAGTGGAAATAACTACTGCAGAGCAGAATAAAGAAAAAAGAATGAAAAGAACTGAGGACAGTCTCAGAGACCTCTGGGACAACATTAAACGCACCAACATTCGAATTATAGGGGTCCCAGAAGAAGAAGAGAAAAAGAAAGGGACTGAGAAAATATTTGAAGAGATTATAGTTGAAAACTTCCCTAATATGGGAAAGGAAATAGTTACTCAAGTCCAGGAAGCACAGAGAGTCCCATCCAGGATAAATCCAAGGAGAAACACGCCAAGACACATATTAATCAAACTGTCAAAAATTAAATACAAAGAAAGCATATTAAAAGCAGCAAGGGAAAAACAACAAATAACACATAAGGGAAGCCCCATAAGGTTAACAGCTGATCTCTCAGCAGAAACCCTACAAGCCAGAAGGGAGTGGCAGGACATACCGAAAGTGATGAAGGAGAAAAACCTGCAGCCAAGACTACTCTACCCAGCAAGGATCTCATTCAGATTTGATGGAGAAATTAAAACCTTTACAGACAAGCAAAAGCTGAGAGAGTTCAGCACCACCAAACCAGCTTTACAACAAATGCTAAAGGATCTTCTCTAGGCAAGAAACACAAGAGAAGGAAAAGACCTATAATAACGAACCCAAAACAATTTAGAAAATGGGAATAGGAACATACATATCGATAATTACCTTAAATGTAAATGGACTAAATGCTCCCACCAAAAGACACAGATTAGCTGAATGGATACAAAAACAAGACCCTTATATATGCTGTCTACAAGAGACCCACTTCAGACCTAGAGACACATACAGACTGAAAGTAAGGGGATGGAAAAAGATATTCCATGCAAATGGAAACCAAAAGAAAGCTGGAGTAGCAATTCTCATATCAGACAAAATAGACTTTAAAATAAGGACTATTAAAAGAGATAAAGAAGGACACTACATAATGATCAAGGGATCGATCCAAGAAGAAAATATAACAATTGTAAATATTTATGCACCCAACATAGGAGCACCTCAATACATAAGGCAAATGCTAACAGCCATAAAAGGGGGAATCGACAGTAACACATTCATAGTAGGGGACTTAAACACTCCACTTTCATCCATGGACAGATCATCCAAAATGAAAATAAATAAGGAAACACAAGCTTTAAATGATACATTAAACAAGATGGACTTAATTGATATTTATAGGACACTCCATCCAAAAACAACAGAATACACATTTTTCTCAAGTGCTCATGGAACATTCTCCAGGATAGATCATATCTTGGGTCACAAATCAAGCCTTGGTAAATTTAAGAAAATTGAAATTGTATCAAGTATCTTTTCTGACCACAATGCCATGAGACTAGATATCAATTACAGGAAAAGATCTGTAAAAAATACAAACACATGGAGGCTAAACAATACACTACTTAATAATGAAGTGATCACTGAAGAAATCAAAGAGGAAATCAAAAAATACCTAGAAACAAATGACAATGGAGACACAACGACCCAAAACTTGTGGGATGCAGCAAAAGCAGTTCTAAGGGGGAAGTTTATAGCAATACAAGCCCACCTTAAGAAGCAGGAAACATCTCGAATAAGCAACCTAACCTTGCACCTCAAGCAATTAGAGAAAGAAGAACAAAAAAAACCCCAAAGCTGGCAGAAGGAAAGAAATCATAAAAATCAGATCAGAAATAAATGAAAAAGAAATGAAGGAAACAATAGCAAAGATCAATAAAACTAAAAGCTGGTTCTTTGAGAAGATAAACAAAATAGATAAACCACTACCAGACTCATCCAGAAAAAAAGGGAGAAGACTCAAATCAATAGAATTAGAAATGAAAAAGGAGAGGTAACAACTGACACTGCAGAAATAAAAGAGATCATGAGAGATTACTACAAGCAACTCTATGCCAATAAAACGGACAATCTGGAAGAAATGGACAAATTCTTAGAAATGCACAACCTGCCAAGACTGAATCAGGAAGAAATAGAAAATATGAACAGACCAATCACAAGCACTGAAATTGAAACTGTGATTAAAAATCTTCCAACAAAGAAAAGCCCAGGACCAGATGGCTTCACAGGCGAATTCTATCAAACATTTAGAGAAGAGCCAACACCTATCCTTCTCAAACTCTTCCAAAATATAGCAGAGGGATGAACACTCCCAAACTCCTTCTACGAGGCCACCATCACCTTGATACCAAAACCAGACAAGGATGTCACAAAGAAAGAAAACTACAGGCCAATATCACTGATGAACATAGATGCAAAAATCCTCAACAAAATACTAGCAAACAGAATCCAACAGCACATTAAAAGGATCATACACCATGATCAAGTGGGGTTTATTCCAGGAATGCAAGGATTCTTCAATATATGCAAATCTATCAATGTGATACACCATATTAACAAATTGAAGGAGAAAAACCATATGATCATCTCAATAGACGCAGAGAAAGCTTTTGACAAAATTCAACACCCATTTATGATAAAAAACCCTGCAGAAAGTAGGCATAGAGGGAACTTTCCTCAACATAATAAAGGCCATATATGACAAGCCCACAGCGAACATCATCCTCAATGGTGAAAAACTGAAAACATTTCCACTAAGATCAGGAACAAGACAAGGTTGCCCACTCTCACCACTCTTATTCAACATAGTTTTGGAAGTTTTAGCCACAGCAATCATAGAAGAAAAGGAAATAAAAGGAATCCAAATCGGAAAAGAAGAAGTAAAGCTGTCACTGTTTGCAGATGACATGATCCTATACATAGAGAATCCTAAAGATGCTACCAGAAAACTACTAGAGCTAATCAATGAATTTGGTAAAGTGGCAGGATACAAAATTAATGCACAGAAATCTCTGGCATTCCTATATACTAATGATGAAAAATCTGAAAGTGAAATCAAGAAAACACTCCCATTTACCATTGCAACAAAAAGAATAAAATATCTAGGAATAAACCTACCTAAGGAGACAAAAGACCTGTATGCAGAAAATTATAAGACACTGATGAAAGAAATTAAAAATGATACAAATAGATGGAGAGATATACCATGTTCTTGGATTGGAAGAATCAACATTGTGAAAATGACTCTACTACCCAAAGCAATCTATAGATTCAATGCAATCCCTATCAAACTACCACTGGCATTTTTCACAGAACTAGAACAAAAAATTTCGCAATTTGTATGGAAACACAAAAGACCCCGAATAGCCAAAGCAATCTTGAGAACGAAAAAAGGAACTGGAGGAATCAGGCTCCCTGACTTCAGACTATACTACAAAGCTACAGTAATCAAGACAGTATGGTACTGGCACAAAAACAGAAAGATAGATCAATGGAACAGGATAGAAAGCCCAGAGATAAACCCATGCACATATGGACATCTTATCTTTGATAAAGGTGGCGGGAATGTACAGTGGAGAAAGGACAGCCTCTTCAATAAGTGGTGCTGGGAAAACTGGGACAGGTACATGTAAAAGTAATGAGATTAGAATCACTCCCTAACACCATACACAAAAATAAGCTCAAAATGGATTAAAGACCTAAATATAAGGCCAGACACTATCAAACTCTTAGAGGAAAACATAGGCAGAACACTCTATGACATAAATCACAGCAAGATCCTTTCTGACCCACCTCCTAGAGTAATGGAAATAAAACCAAAAATAAACAAATGGGACCTAATGAAACTTCAAAGCTTTTGCACAGCAAAGGAAACCATAAACAAGACCAAAAGACAACCCTCAGAATGGGAGAAAATATTTGCAAATGAAGCAACTGACAAAGGATAAATCTCCAAAATTTACAAGCAGCTCATGCAGCTCAATATCAAAAAAACAAACAACCCACTCCAAAAATGGGCAGAAGACGTAAACAGATATTTCTCCAAAGAAGATATACAGATTGCCAACAAACGCATGAAAGGATGCTCGACATCACTAATCATTAGAGAAATGCAAATCAAAACTACAGTGAGGTATCACCTCACACCAGTCAGAATGGCCAGCATCAAAAAATCTACAAACAATAAATGCTGGAGAGGGCATGGAGAAAAGGGAACCCTCTTGCACTGTTGGTGTGAATGTAAACTGATACAGCCACTATGGAGAACAGTATGGAGGTTCCTTAAAAAACTACAAATAGAACTACCATACGACCCAGCAATCCCACTACTGGGCATATACCCTGAGAAAACCATAATTCAAAGAGAGTCATGTACCACAATGTTCACTGCAGCTCTATTTACAATAGCCAGGACATGGAAGCAACCTAGGTGTCCACTGACAGATGAATGGATAAAGAAGATGTGGCACATATATACAATGGAATATTACTCAGCCATAAAAAGAAACAAAATTGAGTTATTTGTAGTGAGGCGGATGGACCTAGAGTCTGTCATACAGAGTGAAGTTAGAAAGAGAAAAACAAATACTGTATGCTAACACATATATATGGAATCCAAAAAAAAAAAAACGATCTGAAGAACCTAGGGGCAGGACAGGAATAAAGATGCAGACATAGAGAATGGACTTGAGGACACGGGGAGGGGGAAGGGTAAACTGGGACGAAGTGAGAGAGTGGCATGGACTTACATACACTACCAAATGTAAAAAGAGAGCTAGTGGGCAAGTAGCCGCATAGCACAGGGAGATCAGTTTGGTGCTTTGTGTCCACCTAGAGGGGTGGGATAGGGAGGGTGGGAGGGAGACCCAAGAGGGAGGAGATATGGGGAGATATATACATATATATATATGTATAGCTGATTCACTTTTTTTTTTTTTTTTTTTTTTGGGTACGCGGGCCTCCCACTGCTGTGGCCTCTCCCGCCGCGGAGCACAGGCTCCAGGACACGCAGGCTCAGCGGCCACGGCCCACGGGTGCAGCCGCTCCGCGTAATGCGGGACCCTCCCAGACCGGGGCACGAACCCGCGTCCCCTGCATCGGCAGGCGGACCCCCAACCACTGCGCCACCAGGGAAGCCCTGATTCACTTTTTTATAATGCAGAAACATACCATTGTAAAGCAATTTTACTCCAATAAAGATGTTAAAAAAAAAAAAAAGAAAGAGGAGATATAATAACCGGTAACTGCAGAAATACAAACAACCGTAACACAATACTGTGAACAATTATATCCCAACAAACTGCACAACCTAGAAGAAATGGAAAAGTTTGTAGAAAATTACTGTCCACCACAATTCAATCAGTAAGAAATATATAATTTAAACACACTGACCACCAGAAGTGAAATTAATATCTAATAAAAAAAAGCTTACTGTGAACAAAAGAGCAATACAAGATGTCTTCACTGGGAAAGTACACCAAACATACAAAGAACTTACACGAATCCTTCTGAAACTCTTACAAAAGACTGAAGAGGACATAACACTCCCAAAATCATTTGGTGAAGTGACCATCACCATGATATTAAAAAAAGACAAAGACACTAGCAAAAAGAAAATTATAGGCCAATATGTCTAATGAATATACATGTAAAAATTCTCAACAGAATATTAGCAAAACAAATCCAACAACACATTAGAAAGACCATAGACCAAGTTAAAGGTGGATTCATCCCAGGCTCAGAAGGATGGTACAACATATGCAAATCAATCAGATGGCATGATAGTAAACATAGAAAATCCTAAAGATGCTACCAGAAAACTATTAGAGCTAATCAATGAAATTAGTAAAGTTGCAGGATACAAAATTAATACACAGGAATCTGTTAGGTTCCTATACACTAACAATGAAAAATCAGAAATTCAAGAAACAATCCCATTAACCACTGCATCAGAAAGAATAAAATACCTAGGAATAAATCTACCTAAGGAGGTGAAAGACCTGTATGCAGAAAACTATAAAATACTGATGAAAGAAACCAAAGATGACACAAACAGATGGAGAGATATACCATGTTTTTGGATTGGAAGAATCAACATTGTGAAAATGACAGTACTACCCAAAGCAATCTACAGATTCAATGCAATCCCTATCAAATTACCAATGGCATTTTTCACTAGAACAAAAAATTTTACAATTTGTATGGAAATACAAAAGACCCCGAATAGCCAAAGTAATCTTGAGAAAGAATAAAGGAGCTGGAGGAATCAGGCTACACTGACTGATTTCAGACTGACTTCAGACTATACTACAAAGCTACAGTAATCAAGACAGTATGGGACTGGTACAAAAACAGTAATACAAATCAATGGAACAGGATAGAAAGCCCAGAAACAATCAATTAATGTCAATTAATTACACACTTATGGTCAATTAATCTACAACAAAGGAGGCAAGAATATACAATGGAGAAAGGACAACCTCTTCAATAAGTGGTTCTGGGAAAACTGGACAGCTACATGTAAAAGAATGAAATTAGAACACTCCCTAACACCATACACAAATATAAACTCAAAATGGATTAAAGACCTAACTGTAAGGCCAGACACTATAAAACTCTTAGAGGAAAAAACAGGCGGGGGCTTCCCTGGTGGTACAGTGGTTGAGCATCTGCCTGCCAATGCAGGGGACATGGGTTCGAGCCCTGGTCTGGGAAGATCCCACATGCCGTGGAGCAGCTAGGCCCGTGAGCCATGGCCACTGAGCCTGCGCGTCCAGAGCACAGGCAACGGGAGAGGCCACAACAGTGAGAGGCCTACGTACCGCAAAAAAAAAAAAAAAAAACCAGCGGAACACTCCTTGATATAAATTGCAGCAAGATCTTTTTTGACCCACCTCCTAGAGTAATGAAGATAAAAACAAAAGTAAACAAATGGGATCTAATTAAATTTAAAAGCATTTGCACAGCAAAGGAAACCATAAACAAGATGAAAAGACAACTCTCAGAATGGGAGAAAATATTTGCAAATGAAGCAACTGACAAAGGATTAATCTCCAAAATATAAAAACAGCTCATGCAGCTCAATATCAAAAAAACAAACAACCCAATGCAAAAATGGGCAGAAGACCTAAATAGACATTTCTCCAAAGACGACATACAGATGGGCAACAAACACATGAAAACATGCTCATCACTAATTATGAGAAAAATGCAAATCAAAACTACAATGAGTTATCACCTCACATTGGTCAGAATGGCCGTCATCGAAAAAAATCTACAAACAAGAAATGAGGAAAGGGTGTGGAGAAAAGGGAACCCTCTTGCACTATTGGTGGGAATGTAAATTGATACAGCCACTGTGGAGAACAGTATGTGGGTTCCTTAAAAAACTAGATAGAACTACCATATGACCCAGCAATCCCACTACTGGGCACACACCCAGAGAAAAGTATAATTCAAAAAGACACATGGACCCCAATGTTCACTGCAGCACTATTTACAATAGTCAGGACATGGTGGCAACCTAAATGTCCATCAGCAGAAGAATGGATAAAGAAGATGTGGTACATATATACAATGGAATATTACTCAGCCATAAAAGGAATGAAACTGGGTCATTTGTAGAGATGTGGATGGACCTAGAGACTGTCATACAGACTGAAGAAATGCAGAAAGAGAAAAACACATATCGTACATTGACGAATATATGTGGAATCTAGGAAAATGGTACAGATGATCGTATTTGCAAACCAGAAACAGAGACAAAGAGGTAGAGTTCAAATGTAAGGATACCAAGGGGGAAAGGGGGAGTGGGATGAACCGGGAGATTGAGATTGACATATATACACTACTGCTACTACGTATAAAAGATAACTAATGAGAACCTACTGTATAGCACAGCAAAATCTACTCATTGCACTGTGGTGACCTAAAGGGGAACAAAATCCAAAATAGATGTGAGTGAGTGTGTGTGTGTGTGTACACATATATGTATATGTATAGTGATGCATTTTGCTGTCCAGTAGAAACTAACACAACATTGTAAACCAACTATACGCCAATAAAAAGTAATTTAAAAAAACTAAAAATAGAGTTACCATATGATCCAACAAAACCACTCCTGGGCATATAGCTGGAGAAAACTCTAAATCAAAAAGATACATCCACCCCAATGTTCACGGAAGCACTATTTACAATAGCCAAGACATGGAAGCTATCTACATGTCCATCAACAGATGAATTCATAAAGATGTGCTATATATAGAGACATATGTATAAAGAGATGTGTGTATGTATATCTATATATGCATAATGAAATACTACTCAGCCATAAAAAAGAAAGAAATTATGCCATTTGCAGAAGAGATGATCATACGATATCACACAAAGACAAATATCATATGGTACCACTTATACGTGGAATGTGAAATATGACACAGATGAACTTATTTGCAAACCAGAAACAGACTCACACACATAGAACACAAACTCATGGCTCCCGCAGGGGAAAGGGCGGAGGAGGGATAAATTAGGAGTTTGGGATTAGCAGATACAGACTACTATATATAAAACAGATAAACAACAAGGTCCTACTGTATAGCACAGGGAACTCTATTCAATATCTTATAAGGAACGATAATGGAAAAAGTTCGACAAGGAATGGAGATACATAAATGTTTAACTGAATCACTTGGCTGTACACCAGAAACACAAAATTGTAAATTAACCATACTTCAATCAAACAAACAAACAAACAAACAAAAATAGCTCATACACCACGATCAAGTTGGATTCATTCCAGGCTCACAAGGAGGGTTCAACATACACAAATCAACCAGTGCAACACAGCACATCAACCAAAGAAAAGACAAAAACCACACAATCGTCGCCATCGATGCAGGAAAAGCATTTCATAAAATTCCACATACATTCATCATAAAAACTCTTACCGGAGCGGGTATGGAGGGAACACAACTCAACATAATAAAAGCTATTCATGACCAACCCACAGCCAACATAATACTCAATGAGGACAAGCTGACAGTCTTCCCACTAAAATCTGGAACAAGTCAAGGATGCCCACTCTCACTGCTTTTATTCAACATGGTATTGCAAGTCCTCACCACAACACTCAGACAAGAAAAAGATATAAAAGGTATCCAAATTGGAAGGAAAGAGGTACAATTCTCTTGGTATGCAGATGACCTGATACTATACATAGAAAACCGTAAAGACCCCACACAAAAACTACGAGCAATGATAAACAAATTCAGCAAGGTAGCACGATGCAAGACTGACATATGGAAATCTGTTGCATTTCTTCACACTAACAATGAAATATCAGAAAGGGAAAGTAAACAAAACAATCCCATTTAAAATGGTATCGAAAAATAAAATACAGAGGAATAAACCTGACCAAGGAGGTGAGAGACTTATATGCTGACAACTGCAACACACTGACAAAGGCCACTGAACATGATTCAAAGAAGTGCACAGCTATCCCATACTCCTGGAGCAGAAGAACTAGTATCATTTAAATGGCCACACTACCCAAAGCAAACTGCAGATTTCATGCGATCCCTACCACACTACCCATGACATTTCTCACAGAACTCGAACAAATAATCCTAAATGTACATGGAACCATAAAAGCCCGAGAATTACCAAAGCGCTCCTGAGGAAAAAGAACAAAGCTGCGGCCATAACCCGCCCAGACTTCAGACAACACTACAAAGTTACAGTAACCAAAACAGCATAGTACTCCACAAACACAGCCATAGGGATAAAGCGAACAAAATACAGAGAGCCAGAGATACACTCACACACCTACAGTCGATTAGTCTTTGACAAAGGAGGCGAAAATATACAGTGGAGAAAAGACAGTCCCTTCAGCAAGTGGTATTGGGAAAGCTGGACAGCCTCATGTAAACCAGTGAAGTTGGAACACTCCCTCATTCCACACACAAACATACACTCAAAATGGCTTAACAACTTAAATGCAAGACATGACACCACCAAACTCCTAGAAGAGAACCTTAGGTAAAACATACTCTAGCATAAATCCTAGAAATGTTTTCTAAGGTCGGCCTCCCAAGGCAATGGAAACAAAAGCAAAACTACACAAATAGGACCTCATCAAACTTCTCATCTTTTGCACAGCAAAGGGAACCATAAACAAAACCAAAAGACAACCTACGAACTGGGAGAAAATATCTGCAACGGGGTGACCGACAAGGGCTTCATTTCCAAAATATACCAACAGCTCATACCACTCAATACCAAAACCACAAACAACCCAATTTTAAAAATGGGCAGAAGACCTCAACAGACACTTCTCCAAAGAAGACATACGCATGGGCAATAGGCACATGAACAGATGGCCAACATCACTAATTACTCGAGAAATGCAAGTCAAAACTCCAGTGAGCTGTCACCTCACAGTCAGGCAGGGCGGCCATCATCAAAAAGGCTACAAATAATAAATGCAGGAGGGGATGTGGAGAAAAAGGAACCCTCCTACCCTCTTGGTGGGCACATAAATTGGTGCAGGCACTATGGAGAAGAGTATGGAGGTTCCGTAAAAAACTAAACAGAATTACCATATGATCCAGCAATCCCACTCCTGGCCATATAGCTGGAGAAAACTCTAATTTGAAAATATACATGCACCCCAATATTTAAGCAGTACTATTTACAATAGCCAAAACTTGTAAGGAACCTTTATGTCCATTGATAGCGGTATGCATAAGGAAGATGTGATACACACACACACACACACACACACACACACACACACACAATGGAATATTACTCAGCCATAAAAAAGAATTAAATAATGCCATTTGCAGCATCATGGATGGACCTAGGGATTATTTTACTACTTGAAATCAGACAGATACAAATATCATGATATCACATATGGAATATAAAAAATAGTACAAATGAACTTATTAGAAAACAGAAACACTTACAGTAATAGAAAACATACTTATCGTTACCAAAGGGTACAGTGGGGTAGGGATAAATTAGGAGTATGTGATTAACAGATACACACTACCATATATAAAATACATAAACAACAGGGACGTATGTACAGCACAGTGAACTATCTTCAACATTTTGTAATAACCTTTAATGGAGAAGTATAGAAAAGATATATATACTGTATAGATGTGTGTGTGTATACATATGTACTCATACACATATATGTAACCAAATCACTTTGATCTACACCTGAAATTTACACGGTATGGCAAATTGGCAAATGAACTATGCTTCAAGTAAAAAATAAATAAATAAAAGAGAGATCTCCATGTGTTGGATCCTGCAGGCTGGGAAGAAGATCTAGTCGTAGGTCCCACCATGCATATAAATGTCCAGCTAACCTTTATCTTTTCAAGATGCTCCCTCAGTCACCTCTGCCTCCAGAATCCTAATCAGGTCTTGGAGGCAGAGCTGAAACGAAGCCTTCTGATTCTTGTGAATCCCTTTGTGTTCGTTAACTCATTTCTTACCTTTGCATCTGGCGTTAACTTCATTCATGCTGCCTAGTAATAGTTAACTATTTTTCTAGTTATTTCCCTGAGGCAATAAGGAGCTTAAAAGGCAGGGTGCTCTGGTCCCCTTTCCCCCGAGTGGCCTGAACTCTGTCTTGCACAGAGTAGGTGACTGAGATGCCTACTGACTCCGATTTGGATTGACTTGTGGAAAAGAAGATTCTAGAGCCTGAGGCCAAGTGAAATAGTGTTTTTATTTGAGGCATAAAAGCACATGGGTTTCTGTCACACAGGATGAGGACGGCTTTAGTTACTGGTTTCTAAGATAAGACTTTTTTATGTTAAACACAGCTTCTCTCACAGCTTCTTGGGAAATGAATCAGAGAACAAGACGCAGCCAGGAAAGAAAGTCATTACGGTTGCTGGGAAGTTGTAAAGAAAGAGAAGAACTTATTCAAATCAATGTACATGTCACAGGGCCCCAAGGAGGACGAGAGTGGTGTGGGGAAAAACGGTCTAAGTCCCTCGTCTTGGCCGTGATGTGGGCCTCTCCTTCCAAGGCAAGGACTTGCCCCTCAATGGAAGCAGCGGGGTCAACTTGGCCCTTCTGACTGCACCAACGTCTCAGGGCTCCCCAGTTCCCTCTCTGGATCCCCAGTTCAGTCCCCCCCTTTCCCCTGAAGAACTCAGAGAGGAAGGGCAGGGTCTACGTCATGGACACTGCTACTTGCTCGATGAAGCTGGCCAGGTTTATGTCCCGTTCTGAAAGGCCCGCACACTCATGAGTGCTCAGGGTGATGTGGACCTGAAACAAAACCAGAGATTCGGGGCCAGCTGATTCCACCGACCGCACCTAAGAGCAGGAGAGAGTCACCAGCTCCCGGGCTCAGCCACACCAAGAAGTGTAACCAGACACTAACCCCTCTCCCGGGGGCTGCCTTCCTGACGAGTCTCTAACATCAGTGCAAAACTGTCTTCTATTACACCTCCATAAACACTGGTAACCACAGCATAGGATAAAAAAAGAAAGATCCAGATATCAAGAGCAACCTCAAGGCCAGAGACAAGACCCCAAACCAACTCCTCAACACGGTCCATTTACAGAACATCACTTCCAGCCTTAATGCCTTTAGAAAGAGTCCAGCATAGCTCTTGGTTCACGACAGGCATTTAATGACTGTTTCCATTCATTCAGCGGACAGGCTGATCTCCTTGGTGTGCATGGGTATTCTTAGTTCAAGTTTATTGCCTTTTCATTCTTCCATATCTCCAGAAAATGTCAGCCCTTTAGAGTTATTAACAGTGAATATGCCTGGTCCCCACAGCCTTTCCTTCTCTAGGATTTGCCTTCTTAATGTCTCCTTAACCCACACGTTGTCTCACTAGTGTTTCAAGTTGCTTTTCTTTAATCTGTAGTGAGACTGAATATTTTCTAGGGGTGTTTATGTCGATCCTAGGAAGGAGATGAAAGGAACAGGAGCGGACAGTCGACCTATGGGTGAGGAGAGCCCACAGGCAAGTCCAAGGAAGTGGCCTTCAGAATGAGTTGGAGTTCTAGGCATGTATCACTCACCTTGTTGTACACGTTAAACCATTCAGGATGGTGGTCCAATTTCTCAGCCTGAAGAGCCACTCTTGTCATGAAGCCAAAAGCCTGTTTAATGAAGTGAGACCCAGGTTAGTGTCCTGAAGGAGAGGACTGCTGGGTCCCCTTTTATGGCCAGCGTAAGGCCCAGACACAGGAGGATTGCCTCGCTCCCTACAAGGTGATCCTTCCAGCTTTCAGCATTCCGCCTAGCACCCTGCCACTGGTTCTGAGGCTGCAGTTTGAGGTGGTCCTTCTGCAGTAGGAAGTCTTGTTACCAGGACCACCAACAAGGTGGAAACCCCAGAGAGCTTCTGAGTCTTCGCCAATCTTTCAGTTATCTACTAAAATGTCTTCAAATGTGCATCTGCTTCCCACTTGAACTGTCTTCTCTAAGGATCGTTTCGAAAAGTTCCAGGTGTGGAGAGCCCAAGACCCATCTCCGCCCTCTCCAATCCCCAAGGAGGACACATTCCAAGTAAAAGGGATTAGCGGAGCATCTGACAGTCTTGGCTAACAGAACTTTAAGGGAAGGAACACGTTCTGGAGCGTGACCCCATCAGCCCCAGTCTCAGGACGCTCTGTCCCACCCTGATGCCATACCCGATTGAAGTCTTTGAAATGGAATTGCTTGAAGATGGCATCCCGGCCTTCCAGCTCGTTCCACCCCACGGCCCGCAGGTTTGGCAGCAGCTGGTCCCTCTCCTCAGCACTTAGCCTGTGCGCTTTGCCAGCCTAGGAGAGGGAAAACACAGAAGACCAAGGACATTCGTTTTTTTTCACAGGACAACAGAGGGCTCTGGACCTTTGGGGAAATTTAGCCAGCCTCCACTGGCAGTTCTGGTGGCGCAGTCAAAGGGCAGCTGGTCTAAATCAACAGACTGGGAGGAGGGGCTCTGTCTGGTGCACTGATAGGTTCTTAGAGAACAGAGAGTCCTGAGGTGTAACGCAAATCGCTGGGGCAGAGAAACACTCCTTCCCCACCCCTGCCCCCAAAGCCTTACAGAGGGCACCCCTCCGTAAAACCCTGTGTCTCTTCTGTTCACGGGGGAGCAAAGGTAAATCAAGCCCACTGTTGCTGTGTATTGAAGAGGAAACTGCGGCCTAGAGAGGGGAAATGACCTCTCTTCCTTCACCCCCCACCCTCAGTCAGCAAAAGCACAGGAATCCTTCTCAAGGTGGGTCCATGCGTCTGCATCCCTGGGGCTGGGCAAAGGAACCAGCACTTAAAACATGGTCCAGGCGATCCCTAGCCACACCGCGGTCAACAACCACTGGCACTACCTCCTAGTGGGTATCCCACACGCTCCCAGGCAGCCTCTGGTTCCCAGCTGCCAGGCCTACGTTTCTCAGTTTTCCACCTTCTTTTCTATTCTGTCAGCTTGGGAAGCTGGAGCCGCAGAGCTCAGTCCCCAAAGCAGAAGTAACTTGGCCAAGGGCAAACGGCAAAGCCACTGCCTCGGCCTATTTTCCTATTGTGCAAAATGCCCTCGAGGCAGCCCAAACTGGCGTTAATTCAGGCCGCGAGTGGAACCCTCTCTGGGAGAACAGAAGAAAGCAAAGGTCAGTTCCAGCCTCTAAGAAGATCCAGGTGGAGGAGCTTAAGGGATCCCAGAATTTAGGCCCCTGAAGTAGAACTACCCAAGGTAGGAAGGTAAGAGTGCTAAATTAAATCAGTTAGGTCTGGGAAGAGAATGCAAGGGAGGTTAATCTAGCTTTTATGAGGCAGCCTGCAAACTGGAAGCCAGGTGGCCTTGGGGCACTCATCTCCCCTGGCCTGATGGGTATAAAGGCCCAAGAACTTCCACTTAAGGAATCAGCCAGAGGAGCCAGGGGACACTTTAATAAACTCCATTGTTATTAAGGGAATATCATCTGCATTTTTAAAAAGAGACTTGCTGGGGCAAGTAAGCTTATGACAGGCCTTCAGGTTTGGGGCAGAACTGGAAAAACATTTCAGGGCTCTGATAACCGTTTTCTCCCTCCTGAAAGTGCGGTTTCTCTCTGGACCAATCTGGCTGGCTCTGTCTCCTCTACTGGGCTCTGGAAGGCCAGTGAGGGCAGTCGAGATCTGCATCACCGCCCAACCCCCAGACAGCTGACCCTGTCTCAGTGGCTGGTAAGCCTGGTCCGTGTATCCAGGCAACCGGGTGACCACATGGCAGCCAAGGCATCAGAACCCACCATTTAGTTCTCTGGCTCTGAAAGGAGTGCGCAGGTACTAGCGGGCTCCTAGGAGGCTCCTTTTTAGAGTCTTCTGGAATCCCCTACATTTCACAGCCTGGGGCTGAACTGACAAGTCCCGCTGAAATCTGGGATCAGAGAGGGGGCAGGGGTGGTGTTTGCTTAGTAAATCACAGGTCAGGCCTGGACTCAGCCTGGACCTCTGGGAGTGTGCAGAGGGGTTACTGATTACCCACGCCCTGCGGCTTTGGGCCTCAGTGTACCTCACAATCAGCTCACCCACCACCTCCTCTCCATCTGAACCGTAGCCTTCAAAGTGCCCTCCCAGGTGGCACCGCAGTTCCGACCGCTCCTAACGCTTTGAGGCCCAACACTTCTGCTGTTTAGTAAAGCTTCCTGGGTCTAGAAGCTTCTCCGCAGGCTCACCTTCACCTCCCCAGCTGAGCACAGGGCCTGAGACTCCCAGGAAGGCTCAGCCTGGAGGGCAGGTGACCCTGAGCAACCATGTCCCCATAGCTGGGCAGAGGCCTCAAACTAGGAGCCAGGGGCCGGCTCTGAGGTCGGGGGGCAGCACAGAGGGCTTAGCAGAAGAGCAAGCGAGAAGGGCAGTAAACAGGCAGACAGAGGGACGCGCAAATTCAGTCGCCCCAATACAGGACAGAACCTCGCCACCGAGGGGAACTATGCCCTGGGCTCACTATGCCGCCCCTCCCCACCCCCGCCCAGAAAGGTCTCTAAACCCCACCCGCGGCACTGAGGCCCCGCGCGGGCTCTGGCGGGGGGCTCCCGCCTAGCTGTAACCCGGACCTGCCACCGCCCCTCTCCCGGCTTCAGCTTCCCAGGGGGCACCACTCGGGGGCGGGGGTGGGACAGAGACCCCGACTCCCCCAGCCGGGCGCGCGGCTGCTCTGCGAAGGCCTTGGAGGAACCCCCCGCCCCGTACCTCCCGGCGCCGTCCTCTGGCCTGGGCGGGGACCCAGCGCGGCCCCTGGCTCTCCTCCGCCCCTCCCGCGCGCCCCCTCCTAACCCGGTCGCCCCTACGGGTGATCCCCCCCGACTCGCTCACCATGCCGGGCGCGGACGCGGGCAGCAGCTGGTGGCGGCGGAGCAGACGAGCGAGACGCCCGGCGCACTGGGAAGCCGTCGCGCGGGGCGGCGCTCGGGCCGCCCCGGGGCTGGAGCTCAGCCGGGAAGGGGCCGCCCACTGGTAATCATTAACAACAGCTGGGGCTGCTTTCCAGCACTTTCCTCCGTGCCGACGTTGCAGGGAGCTCGGGGATTAAGGACCCAGGCTCCAAACGCGGACTCCAATTGCATCGCGCTCTGCTACTTACCAGCTGTGTGACCCTGGGCGCGAGATTACTTTTTCTTTTTTAAAAACACCTTATTGAGAAATTGACCCACACAGTAAACTGCACATGTTTAAAGTGTACAGTTTGATGCTTTTTGACATGTATGCATCTGTGCAACCATCGCTACGATAAAGATCAAGAACATAGCCATAACCCTTAAGTTGCGTCCTCCCAACTCAAGACAACTGTTGACCTGCTTCCTCACTATAGATTAGGTTGCATTTTCTAGAATGCTATGTAAATGCAAATCATACAAATTATACTCTTTTTATATCTGCCTTCTTTCACTCAGCAGGATTGCCCATGTCGTTACACATATCAATAGTTTCTTCCTTTTTATGGCTAAGTAGACGTTATTTTATAGTATTATATTGTAATGGATATGCTACAATTTGTTGGACGTTTGGGTTGTTTCCAGTTTTTGACTATTTCAAATAAAGCTGCTGTGAACTTTGGCATACAAGTGTTTGTATGGATATATGTTTTCACTTGTCTTGCGTGAATACCTAGGAGTGGAATGGCGAGGCCATATGGCAAGTATATACTTATAACTTGTTAGAAATCTGCCAAACTGCTTCTGAAAGCGGTCAGACCATCTTACATCCCCACCAGCAGTGTAGGAGACTTCCAGTTCCCTTGCACCGCACCCCCCCAGCTGCACGAATACTTGCTATGTCAGTCTTTTTAATTTTAGCCAATCTAATTGGTGCGCAGTGGTATCTCACTGTGGTTTTGAGTTTCCTAAATGACTAATGATATTAAATACCTTTTCATGTGCTTATTTGCCAATGGTCAGTCTTTGGTGAATTGCCTGTTCAAATTTCCTGCCCGTTTAAAAAAAAAAAATTGAGTTTTTTGTTTTCTTACTGGGTTTTCAGAGTTCTTCATTTTGGATACAAGCACTTTATCAGATATATGATTTGCAAATATTTTGTTTGCTTTCTCACAATGTCTTTCAAAGAGCGAATGTTCTTAATTTTGATGAAATCCAACTTATCAAAAGTTTCTTTTATGAATTGGTATTTTGATGTTGTAACTAAGAAATCTTTGCCTAACCCAAGGTCACAAAGATTTTTCTCCTATGTTTTCTTCTATATTTTATAGTTTTTAGTTTTACTTTTTAGAATTTACAGTGCTTTTTTAAAGTTGGTTTTCGGAACTCTATATATCTCAACTTTAACTGCTTGTCAGTTTTAGATATTGCAAATATCTCCTCCCGTTCAGCCATCTGTACACTAACTTCTTGTATGATGTCCTTTGTTGGCAGAAATCTTATATTTTGGTATAATAAGACTTATGCATTAGCTTGGCAACGCTGGTGGGTAGAGGGCAGATGAGAGTTTTCAAAGACAGAAAGGAGGATTTGGGCTCTGCTACGGTGTAGACAGCTGGAAAGAGTGTTCCACAGTAGCAATGAGAAAAGCCTGGAGATAATATACAATCATCACTTTTCTTCAGCTGGCCGGGGAGCTGAGGTCACAGGGCAACCAAGTAGTCTGAATTCCATGGGAGGCAGGATGCACCTGTGCCAGGCGTGCCTGCCAGGCGTGGGGCGGGGAGGGGAGGGGGAAGACACACAGCCTCCATAAAAGTGGGTGAGAAGAAATCAGCTGCAATGTTAACACATTGTTGGAAGCCAGGTGTGTGCTGGCATACAGTCTGGAATAGCTGGGGCCCCGAGACACCACGGGGAGAGTTTGCACACACGAACAGCCTTTATTTATGGACCTCCACTGAGAGCTCAGGAGAAAGAGTGGGGGAAGGGCAAAAGATGGGAGCAAACCCCCCTTCCCCCTCCCTCCCCCCCAGCCAAGCAGGGGATTGGCTGCTGCTGTGAGAAAAGGACCAAACTTGAGGTCCTCTCCAGACCCTTGTCTTAAAGGAGCAAAAGCTGTAAATCGCTAGGAGAGGGCCAACAAATCCTGTCTCTCCCAGAACCCAGATAAATATGCATTGTGGCTTCATTTCCATATATATATGGATATATATGAAAGCATATATCCATACAAACACTCGGAGGAAAAAAGAAAATCCCTCTGCCCTGGGGTAGGGGCAGGAAACAGTTCTGGGCCTGGGATCCTACACCAATACAACTGGAGGTCGGCTACCTCTGGGGAGAAGCAGGAAACTTGCACACAAGTCCAGCCACAGATATAAGGCAGTCTGGCTGCCATGGGGCCGAGGGAGGGCGGGGATGGGCAGGAACACTGAGAAAGCTCCAGGACCCAGGGCCACAGAGAGCCCACTTCCAGCCCCCTACCATGAACCTAGCACCAGTAGCGTACCACTGGGATAAGGGCAAGAATGTGGAAAGTATGTGGAGAGACGCCTTCTTCCTGTGGGATCGTTAGGGAAATGCCAACTGGTACTACAATGAGATCCCACTACACACCTCTTAGAAGGACTAGGAAAAAATGCCACCTGATAATACCATGTGTGTGGATGAAGATGTGAGGTCACTGGAACTCTCATGCGTTGCTGGTGGACATGCAAAACGGTTCAGCCCTTTGGAAAACAACTTGGCAATTCCTTGTGAAGTTAAACATACACTTACCTTATGAATCAGCAATCCCACCCCAAGAGAAATGAAAACAGGTCCACGGGGAAAAAAATCCCATATGCAAATGTGTATAACAGCTGTATTTGGAAATAATCCAAATGTCCATCAACAGAGAAATGAATGAACAAATGTGGTCCATTCATGAACTGGAATACTACTCAGCAATACAAATGAATGACTGCTGACCCCTGCAACAATATGCATGAATCTGAAAAGCATGCTAGGTGACAGAAGCCACACTGAAAGTTAAAAAAAAAAAAAAGAAATCATCTGCTTACAAATATTGCACATCTGATGATAGGAAGAAATTCCCACACATTAGATGCTGTTTCTGTACACATCGAGCCTTGTGTGCAGAACCCACCCAGCTCCTCCGTTAACCACATGCTTCTCTGCCAGGGGCTGTGGGATGCATTCCCATCACAACTTCTGGCCCTGCACCTCTGTGTCACCACACAACGCTGGATGACTCGGCACAGCAGGAGTTGGGGATATTTCTGGAAGGAATTCTTATGACCAGAACAGCTAGCAATAACTAATCTAGACATGGATGTAACCTAGAATCATTCATTCATGTATCCATCTAAACCCAAAATAACTCTATCCCCAATACAACTTGCCCTTAGTATGATCCCCAAACATGCCCAATGTTTAACACAACCCAACATGAGGGGTGTGACATAGGGAAAGTTGGAGTGACAAAAGACAAGGGGCTTAATCTATTGCGCTTAAAATATCTAAATTTTGCAAATTTTGCAAAACCATGTGACCATGTTGGTCCCTGGGTAGGTCCCCTTCAAAAGAAGGGCCATGAGGCTCAGGTTTTATCTGCTTCCCCATAAACCCACCCCTGCCAGGGGGCCTTCCCTGAGGAACCCACCCAGCTCCTGACCATCATTTATTTGGCCTCTTTCCTCAATACTTCCTGTTCTTCCTTTCCTTTGCTCCTGAAAGATGAAAATTGGCATCTCTGAATCTCCTACAGTGTCTGGCACTCTGCTCTGTACATAATACCCTCACAACAGATGGTTCCCAAATCCATGTTGTGTATTGGTTTTTGGTAGCTGAGATGGCTACCGAACAACACATACACCATATTCAACTATCTAAAATGACAATTTGGAGGCGCTAACATTAATGTAGAACTCATTTTGTTGCCAGTTCCTAGGCTAAGGATCTCAAAAGTAAAAAACAAAAACAAACAAAAAAACTTTTTTAGAAAGAAAACATGCTAATAGTAAAAAACAACAACAATAAGAACGAGAATAATATGGTTGGGCATAAAGAGGAAGATAAAAGCCACCCTTCTCGGGCTTCCCTGGTGGCGCAGTGGTTGAGAGTCTGCCTGCCGATGCAGGGGACATGGGTTCGTGCCCCGGTCCGGGAAGATCCCACATGCCGTGGAGCAGCTGGGCCCGTGAGCCATGGCTGCTGAGCCTGCATGTCCGGAGCCTGTGCTCTGCAACGGGAGAGGCCACAACAGTGAGAGGCCCGCGTAACGCAAAAAAAAAAAAAAAAAAAAAAAAGCCACCTTTCTCATCCCCTTCTGCACCCGCTCAGGGCACCACACAGAGGCAACCATGGGAACTAGGGCAGTGTCTGTGCTGAGGTCAGCCTCCTCCATTTGACTGATTATGGGATCTTGAGCAATATGCCTAACCATTTGGAACCTCAGTTTCCCCAACGGTAAAATGGGGATGAGGGTGATAGCCACCTTGTAGGGCTTTTGTAACGGTTAAATGAGATACTCGATGACAAGTGCCTGGCATTGCTACCTGTGTCCTCCCAACTGCATGCTGGAGGTCACCTGCATACAGTTTCTCTTCCCACCGATGCCTTTCTGCCTCCCTCTACCTGAGGACATTCTCTGCCCAAGATGGCACTCTGTTCTGCAAGTGAGAGGTGTTGATACTCTCCTCTCAACCAGTGGGAGCCGGGCTCAGTGAGTAAATATACACGTACTCACTCACCCCTTGGTGGAACCATTCTGTGCATGCCAGTCTCTCAGGGGTCCCCAGCGGGATCAGGCCCAAAGCCCTAAGTGATATCCTGTTCACTACTGCACATGTTCTTGGCTTTCCTTCCTCTCCATTAACCTGCCTGCTGCCTCCTTTGATTTTTCTTCATTCAAGGTTGTCCTTTTCTTGTTGAGTCGTAAGATGATAACCCATCACTTATCACATATGTAATTATTTTCTCTGAATCCCACTTGCTTTTCTTCTCAGTGATGTAGAAAAATGTTTAATTTTTAGGTGAATCCTCCTGATTTTTCCTTTATGGTTTCCGAGTTTCGGGCCTTGCTTAGAAAGGACATTTTTCAACCCAAGATGAACAAATATTTGTCTCTACTGCCTTCTAATGCTTTGACAGTCAGTAAAAAGTTTTTAGATTATTAATCTCTCTGGAATTCACTTTTGGGCATCATGTGAAATAACAACAACTTATTACTTTATTTCTCAGGCAGATAAACGACCATCCCATACTATTTTAAAAATACATTAACTAGTCCATCTTTTCCCCACTAATCTGACTGCTACTTTTGTATTATGCTAAATTCCCATAATCCCTGTGGCTTGGTTCTTGGATTGTTTGTTCTGTTCCTTTGATCCATCACTCCACCCTGGTTTTTTTTTTGTTGTTTTTTTTTTGCCGTACGCGGGCCTCTCACCGTTGTGGCCTCTCCCGTTGCGGAGCACAGGCTCCGGACGCGCAGGCCCAGCGGCCATGGCTCACGGGCCCAGCCACTCCGCGGCATGTGGGATCTTCCCGGACCGGGGCACGAACCCATGTCCCCTGCATCGGCAGGCGGACTGTCAACCACTGCACCACCAGGGAAGCCCTCCACCCTGTTTTAATTACTCTAGCTTTATAGCATGTTTTGATATCTCGTAGGTCAAGTCTCATCTCATTTTTCTTCTTTTTCAAAATGTTCTTGGCTATTCTTGCATGTTTACTCTTTCAGATGAGCTTTAAAATCAGCTGGTCAGGTTCTATAAAAATCCCTTTAGGATTCTGATTGGGAATGCACTGAACTTATAGATTTAATCTGGGAAGAATTGACATCTTTGTATTACTGAGTCTTCCCATCCTGGAGCATGATATATCACTCCATTTATTCAGGCCTTCTTTATGTCCTTCAGTAAAGTTTTATTGTGTTTCTCATATAGGACCTAGACATTTCTCATTAAGTTTATTCTTAGGAATTTTATAGTCTGGGTTAGCCATTGTGCATGGGATAGTTTTCCCATTACATTTCTTCTTCTTTTTTTTTTTTAATAGATCTTTATTGGAGTATACTTGCTTCACAATACTGTTAGTTTCTGTTGTACAAGGTGAATCAGCCATATGCATACATATATCCCCATATCCCCTTCCTCTTGAGCTTCCCTCCCAACCTCCCTATCCCACCGCTCTAGGTCATTGCAAAGCACCGAGCCGATCTCCCTGTGCTATGTTGCTGATTCCCACTGGCTAACTATTTACATTCGGTAGTGTATATATGTCGATGCTACTCTCACTTCGCCCCAGCTTCCCCCTCCCACCCCAAGTCCTCAAGTCCACTCTCTACGTCTACCTCTATTCCTGCCTGGCCACTAGGTTCATCAGTACCATTAAAAAAATTTTTTTTTTAGATTCCATGTATATGTGTTAGCATATGGCATTTGTTTTTCTCTTTCTGATTTACTTCACTCTGTATGACAGACTCTAGGTCCATCCACCTCACTACAAATAACTCAATTTCGTTTCTTTTGATGGCTGAGTAATATTCCATTGTGTATATGTGCCACATCTTCTTTATCCATTCATCTGTCGATGGACACTTAGGGTGCTTCCATGTCCTGGCTATTGTAAACAGAGCTGCAATGAACATTGTGGTAAATGTCTCTTTTTGAATTATGGTTTTCTCAGGGTATATGTCCAGTAGTGGTATTGCTGGGTCATATGGTAGTTCTATTTTTGGGTTTTTAAGGAACCTTCATACTGTTCTCCATAGTGGCTGAACCAATCTACATTCCTACCAACAGCACAGGAGGATTCTTTTTTTCCACCACACCCTTTCCAGCATTTATTGTTTCTTGATTTTTTGATAATGGCCATTCTGACCAGTGTGAGGTGATACCTCATTGTAGTTTTGATTTGCTTTTCTCTAATAATTAATGATGTTGAGCATCTTTTCATGTGCCTCTTGGCCATCTGTATGTCTTCTTTGGCGAAATGTCTATTTAGGTCTTCCGCCCATTTTTTAATTCAATTGTTTGTTGTTTTGATAGTGAGCTCCATGAGCTGTTTGTATATTTTGGAGATTAATCCTTTGCCCGTTGTTTCATTTGCAAATATTATCTCCTATTCTGAGGGTTGTCTTTTCATCTTGTTTATGGTTTCCTTTGCTGTGCAAAAGCTTTTAAGTTTCATTAGGTCCCATTTGTTTATTTTTGTTTTTAGTTCCATTACTCTAGGAGGTGGGTCAAAAAAGATCTTGCTGTGGTTTATGTCAAAGGGTGTTTTTCCTATGTTTTCCTCTAAAAGCTTTATAGTGTCTGGTCTTCCATTTAGGTCTTTAATCCATTTGGAGTTTATTTTTGTGTACAGTGTTAGGTAGTGTTCTAATTTCATTCTTTTACATGTAGCTGTCCAGTTTTCCCAGCACCACTTATTGAAGAGGCTGTCTATTCTCCATTGTATGTTCTTGCTTCCTTTGTTGTAAATTAGGTGACCATATGTGTGTGGGTTTGCCTCTGGGCTTTCTATACTGTACCATTGCTCTATATTTCTGTTTTTGTGCCAGTATCATACTGTCTTGATTACCGTAGCTTTCTAGTATAGTTCTAAGTCAGGGAGCCTGATTCCTCTAGCTCCGTTTTTCTTTCTCAAGATTGCTTTGACTATTCAGGGTCTTTTGTGTTTCCATATGAATTGTAAAATTTTTTGTTCTAATTCTGTGAAGAATGCCATTGGTAGTTTGATAGGGATTGAATTGAATCTGTAGATAGCTTTGGGTAGTATAGTCATTTTCACAATGTTGATTCTTCCAATCCAAGAACATGGTATATTTCTCCATCTGTTTATGTCATCTTTGATTTCTTTCATCAGTGTTTTATAGTTTTCTGAGTACAAGTCTTTCGCCTCCTTAAGTAGGTTTATTCCTAGGTATTTTATTATTTTTATTGCAATGGTAAGTGGGATTGTTTCCTTAATTTCTCTTTCTGATTTTTTGCTGTTAGTGTATAGGAATGTCAGAGACTTCTGTGTATTACTTTTGTATCCGACAATGTTACCAAATTCACTGATTTGTTCTAGTAGTTTTCTGATGGCATCTTTAGGATTTTCTATGTATAGTATCATGTCAGCTGCAAACAGTGATAGTTTTACTTCTCTTTTCCTATTTGTATTCCTTTTATTTCTTTTTCTTCTCTGATTGCCGTGGCTAGGACTTCCAAAACTATGTTGAATAAGAATGGCAAGAGTGGAAATCCTTGTCTTGTTCCTGATCTTAGTGGAAATGCTTTCAGTTTTTCACCATTGAGTATGATGTTTGCTGTGGGTTTGTCATATATGGCCTTTATTATGTTGAGGTAGGTTCCCTCTTTGCCAATTTTCTGGGGAGTTTGTATCATAAATGGGTGTTGAATTTTGTCAAAAGCTTTTCCTGCATCTATTGAGATGATCATATGATTTTTATTCCTTAATTTGTTAATATGGTGTATCACATTGATTGGAGTATATTGAAGAATCCTTGCATCTCTGGGATAAATCCCACTTGAGCATGGTGTATGATCCTTTTAATATGTTGTTGGATTCTGTTTGCTAGTATTTTGTTCTGGATTTTTGCATCTATGTTCATCAGTGATACTGGTCTATAATTTTCTTTTTTGTAATATCTTTTTCTGCTTTTGGTATCAGGTTGATGGTTGCTTCGTAGCATGAATTTGGGAGTGTTCCTCTCTCTGAGATTTTTTGGAAGTTTGAGAAGGATTGGTGTTAGCTCTTCTCTAAATGTTTGATAGAATTCACCTGTGAAGCCATCTGGTCCTGGACTTTTGTTTGTTGGAAGATTTTTAATTGCAGTTTCAATTTCATTAGTTGTGATAGGTCTGTTTATATTTTCTAATCCTTCCTGGTTCAGTCTTGGAAAATTGTACCTTTCCGAGAATTTGTCCATTTCTTCGTGGTTGTCCATTTTATTGGCATATAGTTGTTTTGTAGTAGTGTCTTAAAATCCTTTGTATTTCTGTGGTGTCAGTTGTGATTTCTCCTTTTTCATTTCTAATTTTATTGGTTTGCGTCCTCTCCCATTTTTTCCTGATGAGTCTGGCCAAGGGTTTATCAATTTTGTTTATCTTCTCAAAGAACCAGCTTTTAGTTTTATTGATCTTTGCTATTGTTTCCTTTGTTTCTATCTCATTTATTTCTGCTCTGACCTTTATGATTTCTTTCCTTCTACTGACTTCGGGTTTTCTTTGTTCTTCTTTCTCTAGTTGCTTTAAGTGTAGGGTTAGATTGTTTATTTGAGATTTTTCTTGTTTTTTGAGGTGAGATTGAAATGCTATAAACTTCCCTCTTAGAACTGTTTTTGCTGTGTCCTATAGATTTTGGGTCATTGTGTTTTCATTGTCATTTGTTTCTATGTATTTTTAAAATTTGTTCTTTGATTTCTTCAGTGATCTCTTGGTTATTTAGTAGCGCACTGTTTAGCCTCCATGTATTTGTGGTTTTTACAATTTTTTTCCTGTAATTGATTTCCAATCTCATAGCATTGTGGACAGAAAAGATGTTTGATATGACTTCAATTTTCTTAAATTTTCTGAGGCTTGATTTGTGACCCAAGATGTGGTCTATCCTGGAGAATGTTCTGTGTGCTTTTGAGAAGAAAGTGCATTCTGCCACTTTTGGGTGGAATGTTCTATAAATAATTAAATCTATCTGGTCTATTGTGTCATTTAAAGCTTGTGTTTCCTTATTTATTTTCTGTTTGGATGATCTGTCCATTGGTGTAAGTGGGGTGTCAAAGTCCCCTACTATTATTGCATTACTGTCAATTTCCCCTTTCATGGTTATTAGCATTTGCCTTATGTATTGAGGTGCTCCTATGTCAGGTGCATAAACATTTATAATTGTTATATCATCTTCTTGGATTGATCCCTTGATCATTATGTAGTGTCCTTCCTTATCTCTTGCAACAGTCTTTATTTTAAAGTCTATTTTATCTGATACGAGTATTGCTACTCCAGCTTTCTTTTGATTTCCATTTGCATGGAATATCTTTTTCCATCCCCTCACTTTCAGTCTGTATGTGTCCCTAGGTCTGAAGTGGGTCTCTTGTAGACAGCATATATTTGGGTCTTGTTTTTGTATCCAGCCAGTCTGTGTCTTTTGGTTGGGACATTTAATCCGTTTACATTCAAGGTTATTATCAATATGTATATTCCTATTTCCATTTTCTTAAGTGTTTTGAGTTTGTTTTTGTGGGTCTTTTTCTTCTCTTGTGTTTCCCACCTAGAGAAGTTTCTTTAGCATTTGTTGTAAAGCTGGTTTGGTGGTGCTGAATACTCTTAGCTTTTGCTTGTCTGAAAATGTTTTGATTTCTCTGTGGAATCTGAATGAGATCCTTGCTGGGTAATCTTGGTTGTAGGTTTTTCTCTTTCATCACTTTAAGTATATCTTGTCACTCCCTTCTGGCCTGCAGAGTTTCTATTGAAAAATCAGCTGATAACCTTATGGGGATTCCTTTGTATGTTATTTTTTGTTCTTCCCTTGCTGCTTTTAATATTTTTTCTTTGAATTTAATTTTTGTTAGTCTGATTAATATGTGTCTTGGTGGGTTTCTCCTAGGGTTTATCCTGTATGGGACTCTCTGTGTTTTTTGGACTTGGGTGACTATTTCCTTTCCCATGTTAGGGAAGTTTTCCACTATAATCTCTTCAAATATTTTCTCGGACCCTTTCTTTTTCTCTTCTTCCTCTGGAACCCCTGTAATTCGAATGTTGGTGCCTTTAGTGTTGTCCCAGAGGTCTCTGAGATTGTCTTCAATTCCTTTCACTCTTTTGATCTTTATTTTCCTCCTTGGCAGTTATTTCCATCATTCTGTCTTCCAGCTAACTTATTCATTCTTCTGCCTCAGTTATTCTGTTATTGATTCCTTCTAGAGTATTTTTCATTTCAGTTATTGTGTTGTTCATCTGTTTCTTTGGTCTTTAGTTCTTCTAGATCTTTGTTAAACATTTCTTGTATTTTCTCAATCCGTGCCTCCATTCTATTTCTGAGATTCTGGATCATCTTTACTATCATTACTCTGAAATCTTTTTCAGGTAGACTGCCTATTTCCTCTTCATTTATTTGGTCTTGTAGGTTTTTACATTTCTCTTTCATCTGTGACGTATTTTTTTGCCGTCTCTTTTTTTTTCCTTTTTTTTATGAGTGGGATTTTGTTCCTGTCTTGCTGGTTGTTTGGCCTGAGGCCTCCAACACTGGAGTTTGTAGGCTGTTGCATAGAGCTAGGTCTTGGTGCTGAGATGAGGACCTCTGGGAGACCTCACTCTAATGAATATTCTCTGGGGTCTGAGGTTCTCTGTTAGTGCAGTGGTTTGGACTTGGAGGTCCCACCAAAGGAACTTCGGCTGGACCCCCAGCTTGTGAACCACGATGCCGCAAGCCGTGTGGGGTGGCAAAAAATAAAAAAGGAGAACAATAACAAAGTAAAAAATAAAAATAGACTAGGAAACTAACAAATATGTTAGAAAAAACATAAAAATAAAAATATAGATGAAATAACAACTGGAAGGTAAAACAGAACCACAATAGTAAAAAAGAGGAGGAGAAAAAAAAAGGTGGAAAAGGCCTTGGCTGTGGAGGGCGGGACCTAAGCAGGGACAAAGTTTGGGTGGTGGGCGGGGCCTATGCTGAGGACCCACAGGGCTGGAAAAGGCCCTGGGGGGTGGAGGGAGTGGGGCTTAGGCTCAACAGAACAGAAGGGGCCCAGGTGTGCCTCCCACCTCTGGTCTCAGAGGGTGGAGGACCCCACCTGGGAGCCCAGCAGGCTTCCTGAGTTCGAGTGGGCGGGGCAAAGCCCTCTGCTCCTCTCTGGCTCCTCCGGTTCCGGAGAGCCCCTCCCACCTGCCTCTCTGTTTCCTCCTGGCCTCCCTCCTACATCCCCAGGACCAACCCGGCCCAGAGGGGACCTCTGAGGGCTAGGACCAGGCCGACTTCCCCTGCCGACTGGGCAGGGGAAACGCTGGGCCTGCTCCCCCTTGATCCGAGCCCCTGAGGGTCCCTCCAGGCATGGGAACACTTCCCCCATCTCAGCCACCCCTCAGCGGCGCAGGTCCTCTCTGGCCTCCACTTCTCCTCCCCCGCTCAGTCCCTCCACGTCCTACCGGTTCGCCTGGGGGTTCTTTCCATTTCCTTGGACGTCGGAGTCCCCCACCTGCGTCCCCAGGCGCCCTAGTTGCGGGGAGACACGAACTCTGCGTCTTCCCACACCGCTGTCTTGACTCCTCCCACCCCCATTACATTTCTAATTGGCTATTGCTGGGTGTATAGGAGAGGTGTGAATTTCGATGCTATCTTGCCTCCAGCCATGCTAGTGAACTCTCTATTTAGTTCTAATATTTTTCTGTGGCTTAGAAGAACTTTGAAGCAGTCACGCCTGTCCCATATGGGACAGGATGGGCCTTCCTTAAGAGCCGAAGGCTCTGTGTACCTGGATGGCAGTAGTTGAATGCACTGACCCTGTAGGGCTGCTGTGGGGACTGCTGCGTGAGCAGAGCTTTTGAGCAGATGGCCCTTAGCTCCCTTCCAAATCTAAGCTTTTACGAATCCATAATTCTGGTCCCTGTGTCTGTTTTCATGCACTGTCTCTCCAGTTGCATGCTAATTGAGGGCAAATTCCCCTCCCTCCCTCCCTCCTTTCCTTCCTCCCTGTATTTGTTTGATTTCCACATACCAAGCACTGTGCCAAGTGCCAGGAAGGCAGGGAAGGAGATGTTGAGGGGATGGTTGCAGGTATCAAATGCTTCACATCCTTGGGAAGCAAGCAGTGTCACTTAAAATATTCTCAAATGAATTTAGAATGTGGTAGAGGCTCTTCACGCCCAAATGACTGGAAGGGCAGTATATACACTGGGAGCTCCTCCCCCAGTCTGTCCCCTTAGGGGTTCTCAGTTGGGATGGTGGTGACAACAGCAGTTTTGTCCCCCAGGGGATAGTTGGTCTTTTACCATCACATCCCAGGCTCAGCTGAGCACCTGGCTCAGACGGGCACTTAGTAAATGTTATCAAATAAAATGAGGCATGAAAGACAGGTTAGGAGCAACCCAGGGGTCCTGGGCACTCTCGGAAGTGGCCGCTGGTTTTCAGGATGAGGTGTCCCCCAGGGTGTGCTGGCCAGTGAGCCACAGGGCGCTCACTCCCTTAAGTCCACTCCATTCTGGGATGGCTCCAGCCATCTGAGAAGTTCTCAATGATGGGCGAGGGCTTAGACACGTTCAATTGTCTAAGGGCCACTTGTGACCAATGGCTACCATATTGGATAGCACAGGTTTAGACATTAGATATAGAAAGTCCTAGTTTCTTCTTTATGGGGACAAAACCTGTTATCTAGATAGGATGAGTCCTTCCCAAGGACAGAAGGGAGTTTTTGGCTACAGCAGTAGAAACCAAACAGTTCAGTTCTTAACGAGTCTCTGCCATACTGAGACCCAGTGTCTTCTTTCAAAGACCCCTTGGTCTAGAGAAGGATATGGTCACACCACCAATGCAGGTGACAAGTGCTACCTTAGAGGGATGTGGCCAGGCTGCAATAGAGTGACTCAGAGTAACTCCACATGTGGGTGATGGTGAAGTGGATGCCTTGAAGATTCACTAGGAATTGGCCAGGCAGAGACAGGGTGTGCGTGTGTGTGTGTGTGGGTGGGTGGGTGGCGGGGGTGGGGGGGTATGGGCCCTTCAGGCAGAGAAGGCAGCCTGAGCAAAGGTCAGGTGGCCTGAGTCCAGGTGTGGCCTGTTCCTAAGAGTCCTCAAAGAGGCTGCCATGGGAGCCCTGTAAGAGCTGGGCTTGGAGGGGTTGGGAGAGGCTGATGGCGACAGGCTCTGCATGTTTCTGTGGTGGGCTTCCCTCTTACAGCCTAGTTCAGAGCTCTGCTCAATAATGCGGGGGAGGGCAAGTGGGATGCTGAACTTGGACTGGGGTGGTGGGGAGGGGATCAGTTTTGCTTCCAGCCATCCCTGCAATGTTTCTTTCTAACAACAGGGGGCAGGACGACCTCAGGAAACGATACCCATTCTTGGGGTTTTAGGCAGCCAGGTGAAGTCCTATATTAGGTGAGACCTTTCAAATGTCAGTGGACATTTACTGAGCCTCAGGCTTCGTGCTGGGCTCTGAGGGCACTAAGACAAACCCCACCCGTTGCAGTGTCCCAGGCCACATGGACTGTGGGGACTGCAAGACAGCCGTGGTCAGTTCCGCCAGGGTGGAGGCCGGAGAAGTAGCCCAGCTTCCTGAAGGAGGCGTCTCTTGAGCTGAACCAAGATGAGAAGTTGCCCTCTTGGCTGCCAGGGTTGGGAGACATGCCATCCCAAGGGGACAGAGCACGACGCATGAGGTGTGGCAGAGATGGCAGTGTCTGGTTGCTGACGGCAGTCCCAGGTCCTGGAGCGTCCGGTACAAGGGGCAGGGGTGCTGGGACCAGCAAGGCATGGTGCAGCTGTGGGAAGCACTCTTGCAGGGCCCTGGAGCTGTACTAAGAAGCTCCATCCTGGTGCAACAGGGAGGATGAGACAGAATTTTCTTAAAAAAAAAAAAGTTTTCATTATGAAAATTTTCAAATATATACCAAAGTAACGTCATATAATGAACCCCCATGTGCCTTCCAACAATGATCACATTCTTCCATTTTTTCATCTTTTCTCCCTCCAGATTAAATAAAAACCTTTTTATGAGAGAAAATTTCAAACACACACAAAAGCAGGGAGCTAGGATAATGACCCTCACAGACTCACCACCCAGCTCAACAGTGAACAATTTGCCGAGCTCATGTCCGCTCTGGCCCGACCCCCCCCCCCCACTCAGATTACTTTGAAGCAAATCACATATCATTTCATATATAACTATTCTGGGATACATGTCTAAAAGTTAGGGACGCTTTAAGAATATGTAATTGCACTACCACGTTCACATCTGAACAAAGTTAATAGTCATTCTTTGATTTCATCCCATACCCAGGTCACTGATGCTGCCACAGTCACTTCTGGTTGACCTTGTAACACATCCTTAGGTAAAGGTCACTCTTCCCCCATACTTCCCTCCCCACCCGCCACCCCACAGAGCCCCTGTCTGTTATCAGGGTGGGTGACAGAGGGCACTGGGGCGTCCGTGGAGCATCCCTCTTTCTGGGCGGCAGCCATCAGGAGGGCTTGCCGTTGGGAGCAACGGGCACACAGAGCTCTTGCCTACCTCAGATTGCAGATCGGAAAGCCAGGTGTGTGGGGAGCCTCCGGGGCTGGAGGTTAGTGAGCCCATGGTCAGGCCCACTCTGGCTGACACGGTGTGAGTCTCGGGCCCTTTCTGGGCCCCGGTTTCTCCAGCTATGAAATGAGGCGTGGTGCCTGCCTCATGGAGTGGCTGTGAGGCTCCAGGGAGGTCACCTCTGGAAACTCACAGGCAAACTCTGAAGTAATCTGCCTGGTGATGAAGAGGGCGTGGCTAGCTTTATTCCTCCGTTGCCTCTGGATTCGGGGGCCGAGATCTGCTGTTCCTTCCCACCCCGAGGTCAGGTGGGTAGAGGGGGCTGGGTGCGTCCACCCAGAGACCCTGCACGGCCGCCCTCTGGGGCTGCAGCCCCACCTACTCCATGGACAGGTTTCTCAGGGGGAGGCCTGAGGATCGTCTTCCCCACGTTAGTTCCCTTTCCTCATGATAATCACCCTTCCGTGCAGCTCCTGCCCATTTAACAGTTCCACTAGTCCCAGCCCTCCTACCTCCTACCTGCCCTGCATCCCAGGGAAGCCCACCTGTCTTCATTAACCAGAGATTTTGGCTGCCAGTGTGGTCCAGAGCTGGGGCCTGCGAGGAGCGAGCCCTCCTGACCTATAAGCCGCCCAAGGCCCGTGCACCCTGGGCTGGACCTCTGGGGCCAGTGGCTTGAAGGAAGATGAACACAGCCTAACTGGTGTCTCTCTGTAGCCCGGTGGCCCAGGGAGACCAGGCAATCCATGTTTATCGATGTCCAAATCAGACTCCTGTACACCCAAACCAGCCCGAATCGTCAGGGCTGCTCCCCCAGAAGCCTCAGTCATGGCTGCCCCAGGGCCACAGGGACATTAGGGTGCTGCCTTATTTGTTCAGTAGATGAAGAGATAGATGACATAGATAACCACAGGTGAGGGACTTGCCCAAGGTCACTGCCTGCTGGTGGTACAGTGGGCCAGGGTCCAGGTCTTCTGCTTTACTGCTTGGGTTCTTCCCTTTACAGTGGGCCACCCAGACATGGGAGGAGCTGGGCAGGCTTGCCCCCCACCCAAAGATCCTGGTGGGGCTCTGCGGGGCTGGACCCTGCTGGCAGACCTGGGGCTCTTAGAAGCCCCTGCAACTTCAGAACCTGGGGATCCTTAGGGCTCACCTAGCCCAGCCCCATCCTCATATAGCAATTGTGGAATAGGGCACAGAGAGGGGAGCCATCTGCCTGGTCACCAGGCCACTGAGGATCTCCCCCTCTCTGTCCTCCTTCAGAAGCACCTGTAGGTCGAGGGAGGGAGACAGCCGCCCCCGCTGCCTCTGGCTCAGCCCCCTCCCCCTCCTCCTGCAGGAAGGACTAACAGGATAGCATCTTTCTCCCCCTCTAGGTATCGGACCCACTTCAGTGCTCCCCCTGGACCCTCCCAGCTCAGCTTTGGGGTGGATGTGGGCAGCTGCTGCCCTGGTTAGAGCACTGGATGGGGAGTCCAGAGACCTGGATTCAAGTTCTCTCTCTGCCCATTGCTGTGTGATCCTGAGTAAGTCACTTCACTTCTCTAAGCCTTCGTGTTTTCACCTGAACGATGGTAATAATTCTACCAGCCCTGCCTTGATCAAGGGGGTCAAATCTGAAAGAAAACACTAGACAAATGTAAGGGGTGGGCCTGTTCTGAGCTGGCCAGAGAGAGGCTGAGAGTATCAGTGAGTGTCCAGAATATGGTTCCTTCCTGGGCCTCTGAAGACTGTGAATACTGACTCCAGCTCTGTTGCTGATTTGCTGTGTGGCCCTGGGAAAGGGGCCTAACCTCTCTGTGCCTCATAAAAACATGGAGATCAATGTTTCTCCATGCTGTGGTATTGACTTCCTGGCAGCAAGGGGAAGCTAAATACAGAAGAGCTTTAAGATCCTTGGAAGAAAGTCCATCTATAAACGTAAGAGATTATTAACAGCATCCAATAATCACGCTGTCTGCTAACAAAAGGAATGCCGCCCTAAAGTCAGGCAGGGAAACCAGCCCAGTCAGCATGGAGGCAGCTCCTAGCTGGTCTTCCTCTCGGGCTCTGAGGGCTAATAACCCTCTGTGTTTATGTGGTGCTTTGCCTCCTCAAACCAACGACTAATTAGTCCCTCCATGGGCGTGCCCAGGAGGCAGGCAGGAGGGGCATGGGGTGATGAGAGCTGAAGCTCTGGGAAGGGGGGTATAGCCTGGTCACCCAGCTGGTTAGGGAAAGGCTGGGTTGGGAACAGAAGGATCTTCCGGTTCTCAGCACCTACTTCTGCCGCTGGTGAAGTGAGCAGCTGGGCAGAGAGCTTGCCCTCTCTGGGCCTCAGTTTCCTCACCAGAGCTGCCAGGGCAGGAAGGGGTGAGGTATCATGGGGTACGTGGCCAGATCGCCTGCTGGCTTGCCCACCGCCCTTTCCTCTCTGCCCACCTTGATGCCAGGTGCCAGCACCGGGAGGGCACCCAGGGCCCCTGCAGCTGTAATTCTGAACCCGGGGTCCCACCGAACATCCTCTCTATGGCCAAGTTCTCTTGGTGGAGCCCAGGAGCCAGTAGGCCTGCCAGGAGACTCTCTGAGCCTCAGTTGCCTCATCTGCCACGTGGGGTTGTAATTCCCATCCTGCCAGCTGTGGATGTCCAGACCCTGGGCTCAGTGAGCAGGGCGGGCATTATGACCGGGCAGCCCTCCCGCAGGGCTCAGCCCCTCCAACCTGGACCGAATGTGTGAACGTGAGGCTCGGGTCTCTGCCTGTGGGGAGATGTAGCCGCCTCCGTCTTCCCTGCCGCTGTCTTCCTCTCATCCTCGCTGAGGCCTGCGGGGACTTTCCTGGGGTCCCCAGCTCCTTTACCTCCTCTCTCTTTAGACGACTGCTCTCATTCTGTCTGCCTTTCACCACACAGCCTATTTTTAACTTTCAGCATTGTGGGAGGGGAGGAAGGGCGCAGGCAGGGTGTTTTTTTCCTCTCCTTTTTCTTTGTCTCATTTCTTCTCCGGCCCTCCTCCCGGGGTCCCCGCCTGTTCTGCCCTCCCCGCAGCCCTCCTGTCCTATCCTCTCGGCCTCTGACTCCCAGCGCTCTGTCCTTCTCCCCCCAACCAACTGCTCCCCCCTCCTAGGGCCCCCCTCCCCCCAAGGCTTCTCCTGGGTGGGAGCAGTTCTCGGGTAGTGCCCCGTCTTGTCACCGTCACACTTGACTGCTGGTGGCTAATCTAGAGGCCCCTTTGTGGCAGCAGCTGACACAGTGATCGCTCCTTCCTTCTGGAAACCTGGTCTTTTCTTGGTGTTTAAGACTTTGAATGCTTCTAGGTCTCCTCCCCCTCTTCTAGACAAGCTTTGTGGGTGCCACTCCATCCCTGCCGTTAGCTGCTGGTGGTGGCGGTGAAGCAGGCAGCTGTGGAGGTCTCTGCCCAGTGCCCACCCACCTTCTTTGGCCACCAACACGCGGATTTTCCTTGGACCCCTCCCACCCCTTACCTCGTCTCAGTCGCTGTCGTTTGAGTAGGTCTGATCCAGCTCTGGGCTTCAGAGACACATGTGTGACCAGGCCTGGCCAGTGGGAGCCCATCCTGGGTTTTACCTGGACCGGGAAGGAGGGTCTTTCCTCGTGGCAGGAATGTGGGATGTCGAGTGGGAGCTGCCAGGGTGCCTTGGCCGCCACAGGAAGAGGCTGCCTGAGGAAGACGTCAAGGGGGAGGAAGACATCAAGGGGGAGGAAAACAGAAGCACATGATGGAAGGAGAAGAGAGTCCCAAGCCCTCAACTGAGCACCTGGACCCAACTGTTTCTGATGTTTCCATCACATGAGCCAATGTATATTTTTTTCCTAAAGCCATTCGGAGTTTTGTTTTTTTGTTTTTTTGTTTTTTTTTGAGGTACGCGGGCCTCTCACCACCATGGCCTCTCCTGTGCGGAGCACAGGCTCTGGACGCGCAGGCTCAGCAGCCATGGCTCACGGGCCCAGCCGCTCCGTGTCATGTGGGATCCTCCCGGACCGGGGCACGAACCCGCGTCCCCTGCGTCGGCAGGCGGACTCTCAACCACTGCGCCACCAGGGAAGCCCCGGAGTTTGTTTTTTGGCACTTGTAACTGCAAGGGTCCTGACTGGCCCGCTACCCTGGCTTCTTGTCCCAGTTCACCCCGTCCCACTCCCTGACCCTTTCCTAGGCTCCCTCCCGCCCTATGGCTGAGAATCCCCACACCCTCGGCCCACACCACACTGCTGGGCTTCAGCATGTATCTTCAGCTGCCCTGACGCTTTGGATGCGAAGCCTTGCAGAGGCACTTGAAATGCAGCCTGTCCCAAACTGGACTCATGCTCTGTCCATCTTCTAGGACTTTCTGACTTGGGGATTCATGCTGCCTTCATTCCATCCATCCACCCATCCATCCTTCCTTCCTTCTTCCCTCTCTCCCTCCCTTCATTCTTTCATCCATCCATCCATCCATCCACCTCCTCCTCATAGCTACAACAATGATGATGACAACAGCCCATGTTTAGGGAGGGCTTACTTGGTGCCAGGTACTGTTCTCATCAAGGTACAGGTACTCATTTAATCCTTAAAACAAGCTTATGACACGTTAGTATTCTTATCACCGTCTAGAGATGAGGAAACTGAGGCAGAGGGGTTAAGTGATTGACAGTGAGGAAGTGGAGAGCCAGGTTTCCCTGTTGCTCAGGACCGTCCTGGGAGCTGTCTTGCATGTCCTGGGCACTCTGGGAGTGGCCGCTGGTTTTCAGGATGGGGTGTCCCCGGGGGTGCTGAATGCCTCTGCCCACAAGGCGCTCACTCCCTTAAGTCCACTCCATTCTGGGACGGCTCCTGCCATTCTGGATGATGGGTGGGGGGCGTGTCACACACATTCGGCCGCGTGAGAGCCTTTGTTTAGCTCAACACCTCTGCCCACTTACCCTCGACAGTCTGAAGGCCCCCACACTGCTCCCTCCCCGACGATTCAGGGCAAAGAGCCTGGCCCTGGGGGAGCTGGGGGGCTCCCGGTGCCTGCTGCCAGCCCTCACGCCAGGTGGTTGCCCCCACGTAGAGACCCATCTGCGCATGCACCACGGGAAACCATGGCTGGGGATAACTTGAGGGGGACCAGGGACCCGGAGCCCACCTTGTGGTCCACAGTGATGAGTGTCTGGGCATCTGGTGACTCCGGGCTCCTGTGGGACCTGGGCGAGCACGGGCCTGAGGCACAGGGCAGGCCTGGGAGCCGGGGTCCTGCTCTGAGTCAGGCCATCCCGCCCCGGCCGGCAACACTGCCTTTGGGCCAACACCACTGTCCCATTATGGGGAGGAGATAAGGATGCTGAGTACGTACTGGGGCTGCCCAGGAGGGGCTGAGGCAGAGGAGGAGACCCCTTCCTCTGTGTGTGGGGGATCTGCCAACACCCGGAAGGGCTCTGCCCCAAGAGGCCAGCGTAGTGGCCACAGAGGTGCACCGGTCACATGTCCCTGTGAGGGACACGGTTGGCGCACCACTCCCGGCACTGCATCTTCAGGACCTGCTGCGGCATCTCACCCAGCCTTCCTCTCCCAGGCTGCCTACCTGGCTAATGGCTGAGCACGTCGAGGGTACTAGACCTGGACCTCGTTTTCCCAGTGCAGGACCCCTCCATTGGGTGGTCTTTGCTTGGAGATCCCCTCATCCCGGCCAAGATGGTCCCTGGGCTATGCTGAGTCTGGGGCTCAGTTTCCTTGTACATAAAATGAGAAAATTAAAACCCACCTTGGATATTTGAGGATGACCCAGGAAAACATATGGAAAGTGCCTGGGACAGCGTCCGGCTCAGCGTGGCTTTCCCCGGCCATCTGAGCTGCCTCTCCCCTCCCCTCCCCGACTGAGGGTCTGGCTCAGGGCTGAGCACCCAGGAGATGTTTAAAATCCAGGTGTTGAAATGTGGGGAAGTAGCAGGAGGGGGCTGCCCAGGTGGGCTCTGCCTCGGAGCCAGTGATAGTAGTTATGTCAGCTCTCAACGGCACTCAGCACACACTTCTGAGTGCAAAGCTCTGCGGGGCTGGGCGGCTGGGGTGCAGCCAGGGAGAGGGGAGCAGGGAGGCGGTGGGGGAAAGAGGGAAAGAAGACACACAGACGCAGAGGGATAGAGGATGAGAGAGAGAGGAGATGAGAGATACAGAAAGAGACTCGGAGGGAGAGACTGGCAGAGAATGAAACAAAGACAGAGCGATGGAGAGAAATTCAGAGTTTAGAGAAGCAGAGAGCCAGGAGAGAGGGCTGCACGCTCAGGAAATGGAGAGAGAGAGAGAGAGAGAGAGAGAGAGAGGGAAAGAGAGAAAGAGAGAGAGACAGAGACAGAGAGAGACAGAGACAGAGACAGAGAGAGACACAGAGAGAGAGAGACAGAGAGAGACACAGAGAGAGAGACAGAGAGAGAGAGAGACAGAGAGAGAGAGAGAGAGGTGCCGGCCCGGTCCCCTGTCCCCTGACAGAGCAAACCTCCAGAGGGCCAGTGGGAGACTTCCTTTTGAGTGAAGGCCTTTTGAGGCTGTCGTTTTCCCGGTCAAAGGCCATACCCATTCATGATCCTAACAAGGGCTGGCGAGGGAGCCTGCAACCCAGGGCTAGCAGCCGAGCAGTGGGCTGTGATCTGATGGATGGGGGCTCTGTGGGCCCTGGAGCTTCGTGGCAAGCGGGGCTACCAGCCCCTGAAAGGGGCCACCCCTGCCACATCCCGTGTCCTCTGGCCATTCAGAGAGCACCGCTGAGTGCTGGAGCCCTGGTGGGAGGGCTGAGGTGGCGCACAGAAGGGACATTTGTGAACGTACACAGCCAGCCAGCCCCGCGGTGAAGGGAGAAGGAGGGGGTGAGTGACCAAATGTCTGAGTCTCTCTGGGATGGGAAAGTCCCCTCTCATCATTCTACCGCCTCGGCTTGGGTGCCTCCAGGGTCAGGCAGCCCCCCCCCCCCCCCCAAACAAGAAAGCCTGCTCTGATGCTGAGAAGGGCTTTGCTAGGCTGACGCTTTCCCTCTGGTCTTGGCCGTGGTGTGTGTGTGTGTGTGTGTGTGCACACGTGTGCTGGGGTAAGCTGTAAGCTAGCACATGAGGTCACAGGGTTGCCTGTGGGGAGAGAATTCTAGGAACTTTTCTCCACGCCCCAAAGGGAAGCAGGAGTGTGTCTCTTTGGATCCCTTATTTGATCTCAGCCCTCTATCGCCCCAGAGAGACTTCTGACAGATTTGTTTATACTGAGATGCTAGGAAATTACGTTGTAACTTCCTCTAAAGAGGGCAGTTTTTAACCCAAAGGGACACTTCACTTATGGTGGAATGACAGGCAGTGGGAAGCTGGTGGGGAGAGATTTAGATGGGAGGTGCTCTCTCTGGCTCCCATTTCCCACTGGAATCTCTTCCCCTTTATCTTAACTGGAGGTTCTTGGCAGGTGGGGGCCATTTCTTCTGTTTCTTCGTTGTCCCCCATCAGGGTCAGTGAGCCCCTCCGCCCTCACCCAGGGGCCTCCCTGTGAGGGGCAGCGATGGAACAGTAAGCACAGCCTTTGTACCCATGAACCACATCACCAAGCAAGACCCCAACCAAGGTATGAGTCCTGGCTGTGGGTGGCTTGCTGTGTGATCTTGGGCAAGTCATTGCCCTCTCTGGGCCTCTACTGCCCACCTGGGTAAGGCAGTGTTTGGACCAACGGTCTTTGAAAGCCCCTCCAGCTGTGGTGATCAAAGGTTCTGGGTCTCTGACCCTCCTTGGGTTGCCAGTCAGCACCTGGGCTAGGCTCTGAGTGCGGCAGGACAAGGTGGATGGACTCCAGATGACCCAGTGGCCCTAGGCCAGCCAGGCAACCAGACTCCTCCATTCAGAAATAATGGGCCAGATCTTAGAGCTGGAGGCCTATAGATTCTCTTGTCTGCCTCCCTTGGTGACAGACAGAGAAACCGAGGCCTGGGTACAGGGGTGGCTTGCCCAAGTCCCTCCCCATATTAGCCTTGGGTAGGAACTAAAAATAGGCCTCCTGCAGCTCTGTGCAGTCGGTTGGGTCTTAGGGGTAAATCCTAGTGGGCTCCCTGATAGAGGTGAAAGCTAAGGTAGGCTCCAAAGGAAAGTGTGAGTGGAGAGTTATCTTCTAGGGAGAGGCTCCAGGGAAGGGAAAGGGGTTGGATTGTTTACCTGTCCTTGGCCTGTGCGCCTCCTGCATCCTGGGGTTCTAGAAGCCCGGGAAATGGCTGGTGTCTGAGTTGGCCATTCTGCACCTGGTCCCTGGTGTGCAGTGACGGAAGACACCTCTCCCTGTGCTGTGGGCTGCCCCTGGGCCCGCGGCTGGACTGGGCTGGACGCGGCTGTAAATCACCCATGGAGCCGGGCTGGTGGAGATGGTTTATGCATCTCAGGCATCTACCCTGCAACTCAGAACGGGCAGTAACACGTCATTTTAACGAGGTTGCAAATTTCCTTGTCACCCGCGAGGTTGACAGACGTGGCCATCACCACCTGGCTTATCCCAGGCCCCTCCAGGGAGTGGGTGCAAAAGGCAACGGGGCCACGGGCCCAACTAACCAGACCTGGGAGAGAGGTGGAACTGGCTTGACTTTGGGCACGCCCCCCACTTCCCACTGTGCCTCACTCTGCTCTCCAGGCAGCTCTCCCCTTTGGCAGCTGACCCCACCGTCCTTGAATATGCTGTGTGGATTTTCCTCTCCAGATCTCCACTCACACTGCTCCTGCCACCGGGAGCACCTCTCCTTTCCTTTCAACTACCCAGATTCCTCTTTCAAGGCCTAGGTGAAGACCTCTGCCTTCAGGAAACCTCCTGTGGCCAGCCCAGCCATAAGCCTTAGACCTCTGGGGAGGTGATCCCCATTTGCTCGCTAACGCCAGTGGCCAGGCTGGGGGCCGTCTGGAGCATGAGGACACAAGGACTGGGGAGGCTACATCCAGGCGCAGCTGGAAAGAGGTGTGTGATTGATTAGTGATGTCTGCCAGGGTCAGGGAAGAGAAGACTAATCCCTCACGTTTGCTTCCCTGCAGATGCACCTGGGCCATGTGGCCATTTATCTTAACAATTGCGCACGTGTTGACGCTGAACTTCTCTCATTTCTTTACCCTCTGTCTACCCAGGGGAGACACGAGTTCTTGATGGCAGGCACCCTGCCCACGCTTTCTCTGTGTCCCTCATAGTGCTAGGCACACGTGAAGACTCAACAAACCCTAGACAGATGGAGGGGCAGTGAGTAAAATGCTGTCACTTTCCCTAGAGCTGGGAAATAAGTCATAGGGCATCAGAGCCATTTACAGAGGAGAGACCTGGGGGGCCCAAAGTGGGAAAGCATTTTCTCAAGATCCCAGAGGGAGTGAGTTCTGGAAAGGTCTTTGCTGGGCTCTAGAGATTGCTGTATTGCTGAGGGGTGTTTCTTAGACCGGTGGGGCAGGGCCCAGCATCCAGCCAGGCTTCGGGACCCCTAGGCTGCCTCCCTGGCCCCTGTAGATGCTCCTCTTTTTCTCATCTGAGACTCTGAGAACATTCATTAGTGCAACATCCTCCCACATGTGGGAGCCACACCTGTCATTATCACCATTTTACTGATGGGAAAATGGAAGGAGCGTGGGGTTCATGGCTGGACCCCAGGGCCCAGCCCACCCGGCAGGTTGGTGGTGGCTGGAGTGGCTCTGGTTCCAAACATAGGTGGTCTCAGCTCAGGCCTGTCCCCAGGCTGGTCAAAGAGGCAGGTCTCCTCTTATGGACGCTAATGCAGAGGGTGAGTTAGAAAGCCACTTACAGGCCATTAGTTCTGAGCCCCTTGTGATCCAGATGGAGAAAATGAGGCCCAGAGAAGGTCAGGGGTTGACCCCAGGCCACACAGCCTGTCCATTCCTGACAACCAGGTCTCACAAGGAATGCAGAATAGAGGGTGAGCCGAGCTGTGTGTCTGGGCCCTTGCTGGGGTCTCACTCTGCCCAGACCCTAAGACACTGAAGAGAGGGACCCGCAGAACTCCTGCTCTGGCAGCCTGCCCTGGCCTACTTGGCACTAGTACACGCCTTGCTTTTCTAGCAAGTCAGATACTTTGACATCCTTCCCATCCTGTGAGAGTAAGGAGAGCAAGCCCTAGGCCTGGGGAGGCCAAGCAGCATGCAGACCAGGCTACAGGCCTGGGGCTCAGAAGGGATGCCTGGGGCACCCGGCCTCTGAGCCGTGCTACCTCATCCCCAAAATGAAGCGGGATCAGGGCACCTCTGCTGGCTAATCCAGCTTCAAGTTCTCACTATGGTACAAATGACTGATAGTAGAACCTTTCCTGAAGCCATGCTGGCAGGAAGGGGGAGGGAAGGGCTGAAGGCGGGAACAGGGTGCTGGGGTTCTGAGATATGGGTCATGATGTGGTCCAGAGAACAGGTCTGGGGGCCAGACACTTCCCTGCTTCTGAGCTCCTCCCAGGCTGGCCTTCCTCTTCTCCCTCCTCTCCCTCCGTCTCTCCTCGCCTCCTCTGTTCTCCTGCTGCAGCTGTTAATTCAGTCCTCCCCTCAGCGTGGAGCACCATGAAGAGCTGGCCTTCAGCCAGATTTGCATTGGTAGTTTATTGATTTAATTAAACAGGGGCTGTAAGCAGCGCCCCCCTCCGTGGTGTGAGCCGGGCAGGGGCTGGGCCGGGCACCTGCGGGGCAGCTGACGGGCACTGGAGACCCAGGGAGGCTGCTGATATCAGGGCAGCCTGATTCAGGGACCTGTGCTTCTTGTAACCTTTGTCCCTTTTGGACTCTATCAGAAGTGACAACGCAAGTGGCAGTGACAGCTTAATCAAGCCCAGAGCCTCTGCCAGAGAGATGGGGCCTCACTGGACAGCGGGCAGAGTGAGCCCCGGCCCCAGCTCAGCAGCACCTCCTCCTGCAGATGCCCCGCCCAGCGCCCCGGGAAGGCTGTTCTTTTGTCCTCTAAATGGAGCCGCGGTTCCGGAGGCCTGTGGCGTGCTCCCCGTGCCCAGTCTTGCCTGGCATCTCCAGATGCCATCGTGGAGCAGGCATTTGCTGTGTCTGCAGAAGAGGCAGGAGTGACTTTAAATGACCTCCACGCTCCCCACCCCTCCCTGACCAGGGAGCTCTGGCCAGGGGGACCGCGTGGCCTTCCTCCCAGCTGCCTTCTCCTGGCCTCCATCTTTCGGGATGTAAGTAAAGTTTGGAGTCAGCATTATCTGAGGTCACTTCTAACTCCTTGGTCGTCCTTCCTCTTGTGCCCAGGGAGCTGTTCTTATGCCACGAGTGCTAGGCACTGGGCTGGGGGATTCTCACACTTCCAGGGTCAGCCAGTCCTCATTCCAGCTTTGGAAAGTGGGCAGCCTCATCCCTACCTGAGAGATGAGCAACTCAGGAAAGGTTGAGTTACCTGCCTCAGGCCACACAGCTCCTAAGTGGCAGACTTCTTGGCTTGAGCCCAGCCAGTTTTAGGAGGGGTGACAATGATGTTGATGATGAACAACAATGATGTTGTTCCCGTGGCATCCTCCCCCACCCCATTGCCACATCACCCCCTCCAGTCAGTCACAAGACACCTCCCTCCTCCCCACAGCTGGAAGAAAAGGTCTGCGTCAGGGCAACAGGAGGGACCCTGGGGGACAGAGATGCTGCAGGCAGGCAGCCTTTGGTCCTGTCCTTTGGAGAGGAAGATGGAGACCCTTGTGGCCCAAGTTGGCCACATTTCCCACAGGGAGCCAGGAGGCTGGGCAAGGGGTGGGGCTCTGCAGAATGGCATCTTTGCAGGAGTGGGACTGTGTGCAGGGGACAAGCCTTGGTAGCTCAGAGCCTGATGGACCTGGCAGGGTCCTTGAGGCCCATTGCCCAGATAAGAACACTGAGGCCCGAGGTCACACAGTCTGGGTGGCAGGCTCCCAGGAAGAGTCCAGCCTGGACTCTGCTGACCCTCCCCCCATGTATAGCCCTAGCCACCAAGAACAAGGTGGGCACCGAGCGGGTGCAGGAGGGCAGGCGGGCACAGGCACCTGCCCCACAAGCCTGTGTCAGCAGCGTCTGTCTCATGAGTTCACAGCCGCTGGCGAACATCTGTTCCGTCTCCCACCCTGACACCTTCTGCCGCCCCACCTGCTCTGCCTCTCTCTATAGCTTTCTCAGTTTCTCTGATTCTTTCTCTCTCCTCCCTTGCTCATTCTCTGAGTCCCTCAGAATTGGTCATCTCTGCCCCATCCACTGGGCAATGCCAAACTCTCCAGTGCCCAGGACCCCGGGGGAGGTGTAGAGTCGAGCATGACAGGCCAGGCTTGGGGACTGCAGGGCTGGCGGCTTTGCCATTCCCTGGCTGACCACCCTGAGCTTCCATCTCCTCATCTGTAAAATGGGAATAATAGTTCTCACCTCAGAGGGCCATTGTGGGACTGAGGGCTGAGGACAGTGCCCGGCACCTTCCAAGGCTCCCTCTTCTCCCCAGCTGGGTTCAGAGTTACTGCCACAGTCATCCAACCTGCCCATTCCCCAACTTGGACGTGCCCAGGACTCCTGGGCAGCCCTGAGAAGGTACAAATTCCCAAGCCCCATTCTCCCAGCTCACTTGTGCCCAATTGGTTCCACCATGCTGTAACCCTGCCAAGTTGTCCCTGAAAAGCTGTCATCTACCTCTGGTGTGTCATGATGGTGAACGGGGTTAGCTAACAGACTGGGGCCCTGGGGCCACCACTCAATTCTCCCAGCTTCCGTGCACGTCTGTAAAATAGGAAGAACAAAGCACCCTTCACAGGCTTGATGAGAGAGCTCCTGTAAAGCCCTCGGCATAGGGCCTTCTGCGGACATCAGAAGGCTCAACAAATGGGGCTGGTTATTCTTGCTGAACTCGGCCAGGGGCAGGGAGTTCAAATCACCCCACCCCGCCCGAGACTGCTCAGAGAGCTGGGATGGGATAGGAGGGGGTGCCCATTCTAGATGACGCCTTGGCGTGTTGAAATGCTTCAGGGCCCCAAGGAATCCTTGCCTCTGCCTACTTGTCCTTTCTCTCCTTCCAGAAGCCTCCCCCACCTGCCCACGCCGCTGACTTCTTCCTCTGGCCTCTTGCAGCGTGACTGCCTAAGCCCACACCTGGCATCTGTTTCCTGCTGGTTTGCTCATATGCTCTCTCACCTGGGATGTCGCAAAAGCCTCCCAAGTGGCTGTCCTGGCTCTCCCCTGCCCTCTCCACTCCATTCTCCATCTTCATCTGGAAAGATTAAAAAAGAGCATTTTATTGGAGCATTTTTTTTTCATTTTTTTTATTCATTTATTTATGGCTGTGTTGGGTCTTACGTTTCTGTGTGAGGGCTTTCCCTAGTTGTGGCAAGCGGGGGCCACTCTTCATCGCGGTGCACGGGCCTCTCACTATAGCTGCCTCTCTTGTTCTCTGCGGAGCACAGGCTCCAGATGCGCAGGCTCAGCAACTGTGGCTCACGGGCCCAGTTGCTCCGCGGCATGTGGGATCTTCCCAGACCAGGGCTCGAACCCGTGTGCCCTGCATTAGCAGGCAGATTCTCAACCACTGCGCCACCAGGGAAGCCCTGGAGCGTTTCTTAGTATAAATTGCTCAAATCTTATATGTGTAGTTCGGTGGCTTTCTGCATGTGTATACACCATGTAAATGTCCCATCGACTGACATACAGAACAATTCCAACAGCCCAGCAGGTTCCCTGTGTCCCTTTTCCAGTCAATAATCTCCCTGGAGGTAACCAGTATTCAGACTTTAATTCCCAAAGTTAATTTCATCTATCCTCGAGCTTCGTTTAAATGGGAGCACATAGCATACAGTCCTTCTGTCTGCCTTTCATTCAGCGTCATCCGTGAGGTCCAGGCACACAGTTGCCCGTATCAGGAATTAGTTCTTTGTCATTGCTGTGTAGTATTTCACTGAATGGGCGTGTCATCAATTATTTCTCCGCTCTCCAGTAGATGGACATTAGAGTTGTTTTCAGTTTTGGGCTGTGATGTCCATTTTTGTACACATCCATGGCGGTCATTGGCTTTCATTTCTCTTGGGTAAATAAATACCTGTGAGTGGAAGTTAGATCATCACACAGGCATGTGTTTAGTTTCAGTAAATACTGCCAAACAGTTTCCCAAGGGGTTGAACCAATTAACACTCCCACCAGCAATGTATAAGCCTTCTGGTAGTTCCACGTTCTTGTCAACCCTGGGAGTTATCATTCCTTTTTCATTTTAGCCATTTTGGTGGGAGAATGATGGCATCTAAATGCAGCTTTAATTTGCATTTCTCTAATGATTGATGAGGTTGAAAACTTTTCACATGCTTATTGGGTAGCCAGAGATCGTCTTTTGTACACTGAGTCTTTTGCCAGTGTTTTTTTTAATCGGGCTGTCTGTGTTTTTCTTGATGTGGAGATTTTTTTCTTTCTTCCTTTTAAAATTCTGGATTTGATTAATCTATTGGTTATATGCACAGGAAATGTGCTTTTCTATCTTCATCACCCACTTCCCGTCCTCTCAGAACCCCTCGCCTTGCCACCACTGAGCCTTTGAATGTGGGGTGCCCTCTGACAGGTGGAATCTCCCCCTCTTCTCCGCCTCACTGGGGCTTGCTTTTCAAGACCTAAGTCAAACTCCACCTCCTCTAGGACGTTGGCCCTTCTTGCTCCCTGCTCCATAGTTAATATCCCCTGTGTTTTGTATACATCAGAGCCCGTAGCCCATTGGAGGCAATAAATGTATGCTGAGGGGCACCTGGCTTCTGTGTGCATCTCTGGGGAAGGATGGTGTCTTCTTTGTCACAGCTGCCCTATACCTCACACGATGCTGGTTCTCAATCAACTCTTGTAGTAGGATTTCAAAGGTAGGATGGAGGCATAGCCCAGTTTGCCTGCAACGGTCCAGTTTATACCTATTGACACAGCATGGTTATGATAGCCCCTCCTGGAAGCCCTGAGGGGAGGGGAACAGGAGGGGGTGCCAAGGGAATGATGGGGAAGAGAACATTTGTTTCAGGGACAGACCTAGGTCTAGTGCTGACCTGCTGCCACTATGTTATGTGCTCTCAGGTAAATCTCTTAACCTCTATGCCTCAGCTTCCTCTTCTGTGAAATGGGGAGAATGAGTCTTTCATCCCCTGTGTCTCACCGGGTGGTTATAAGGATAGATGAGATGCCAGATGAGCGTGTGACAGGGGCACAATGCAGATGCGCCGAGAAGCCACTCCTGCCCTCGGGGAGCCTCTACCTGGGAGGGGAGATGTCAGGCACCCCAGCCCCGCTGCAGTCATGTGAGAAGGGAGGGGCCCTGGGAGACGGGCACTGAGCACGCTCAGAGGCAGCAGAGGCATGTCGCAGTGGGGGCAACCTGGCGGGATATTAACATCAGTTAGATCCAGGTGGTGGCTAAATGTCCTTTTTTGATTGTTCAAAACATTTCATAATCATAAAACATTTTAATTAAAATATAAAGGCGTAGGTCGGGCCCCTCCAGTCCTGCGGGTGCTTGTGAGGAGCCCCCTTCTGTCGCTCCTTGGAGCAACGCCTATCGATGGGGCCGCGCACTGTGAGGGGCTGCCACCTGCACCACGTGTAGGACTCGGCTCTGACAAAGGAGGACTTGCGCCCCGTGGGATTAGTCCGCACGCTCCCTCTGATGCCGCCTGGCTGACGACAGGTGTGCTTGGGGTTGAGGGACAGCGACTCAATGCCCGGGCGCTGCTGCCAAGGCCTGGGGAGGGGGCGGAGGTGGGAAGTGGCAGAGGCAAGCTCGGCTGACTTCCAGGGTCAGAGTCAGGGTGGGGTCCCTTAGAGGTCCCAGCCTCATTGCACAGATGGGGAGACCGAGACCCAGAGGGCAGACAGGACTTGATCCACGTCACATGTGTCTCTGGGCTAACCCTGGCTAGTGTGTGTGCTCTGGGTTAATAGGTGAGCCTGGGCTAAGCTGTGAGCGAGCTCCAGGCTAGCCTGGGCTGACACATGTACTCTGGCATAACCTGTGGGTTCTGGGCTACCCCGGGGACTTGTTCCAGACTCACCTGCAGGGCCTGAAGGGGTCCTCATTCCTCTCCTGGAGACCAGCACAAGGATAAGAGCTCTGGTCCCAGTTTTCAGTGGTGGGAAAGAGGCCCTCAGTTTTCCTTCTGATAAATGAGAACAACCAGAGGTCAACAATGAACTTAGAGCTCGGTGGGGAGCAGTCACCTCAAAGGGCCTCAGGAGGACAAGAGCCAGCCTCCTCCTGGGCTCGTGGGTGAGGGGGAGGCCCGGCCACCTCCTGTGGGGGGCAGGCAGGACTGGGCTGGGCGGCTGAGGGACAGCGGGGCCATGGTGGGCTCTGCGGAGGAGGACAGGCAAGAGGAGGGCTCCCTGCCCTTCCCGACTCTTCCTGCAGAAGGAAGGCGGGGACCTCATTTAAGACTTGACTCCATCCCCAGCCTCACCAGGAACCATACCCTCAAGGAGGCCTGGCATTCATGCACAGCTCTGTGCCAGCCAACAGCACCCCGGGCCACCCATGGTTTTGGGGCACGGAGGATCATCTCTCCAGTTGACAGATGAGGCAACTGAGGCTCTGAGAGGAGAAGAGTCAGGACAGAGTCCCAGGTGCCCCTAGCTTTGATGCCAGTTCTTCCTAGACTCTGTGGCACCTCTCAGAATGCCTGTCCACGTGACCTCCCTCTGCCCTTGGTCCAACTTCCTCTGCCTCCCCCGGGGCACCAAGGCCAGAGCTACTGTGTCCCCTCTCTTGGTAACTTCCCTTCTGCCCCAGACTGAGGGCCTGCTTTCTTGGGGCTCTGCTGGGCCTGCTGGGAGAGGATTCCCTCCAGCAGGTGTGCCCTGTGGGTGCCGCCACATCGTGCTGGCCAGATACAGCGACAGCAGCATCATTGCCCCCGATGCCACTGAGAAGGCCAGTGCTGACCTCAAAGTGCTACCCATACCTTGAGTTAGGGACACCCCTCAGCCATCTTCCCCATTGGGCACATCTGTCCTTCCCACCTTCCTCCAATCTAATCCACTCATTCCATCCGTCCTTTAGTGCCTAGTTCCTGAGCCCCTCCTGAGGGTGGGGGCTGTGTACGCCAGGCAGATGCCGCCCCTGCCCGCCTGCAACTTGCAATTCCTGGACCCACTCCAGCCTTGCTTCTGCCACTCCCTCTACGTGCAAGACTCTCTCCTCATCCCCTCTTCCAGGAAGCCTTGCCTCACATGGCCCCCTTGAAAACAGCTCCCTCACTCACTGGGTGCCCTCCTGGCAACCCCAGATCACTTCCTAGGATGGATGGGTCTGGAAACACTCTGGTCCATGTGAGAGTTGGGTCCACTCCAGGCTGAGATCCTTCAATCCATCCCCTGCCTCTGGGAAGGCCAGCACTGCTATCGAGGCCACAACAAAGGCCCTTCTCCCATGTTGTCTGGGTCGGCCAGGGCTGGCACAGGGGTCTCTACACCCACCAGTTGTGCAGGACAGAGCAGCACCTGGGGACCGTGGAGAGACAGGCCATCTGAGCCTTGTCTTTATGGGTGGGACTTTTTGCACCCAAATCACCAGCCTGACCTAGTGTTTCTGTTTCTGGTGTCTCATTCACCCCTCATTCCCCCTGTTTGGCCAGAGTTAGGGATGGGTGGGCAATCCTCGATGGAGGAGTCCAGGGTCCTGGAGGGCGGGCCTGCCCACCCTCACCCCCAGCTCCCACAGAAGAGGGGCTCCTGGTAGCCCTCAGGATAAAATCCTGACCGCCTCCAGAGGCCTGTGAGGTCAACAGGGTCTTACCCCTGCCTGACCCTTCAGTCTCGGCTCATAGCACGCACCCCACCTCTGGGCCCGCTCCCCCGTCCTCAGGCTGCCTCCCCAAGCTCCCCCCACCAAGTCTTTCCCTTCACCTCTCCCTATCTTCTCTTCCTCCAGAAAACACAGCCTCAGCGTTGAAGGGGAGGCAGCACAATGACTTCTGAGCTCGAGGTCGTAGGCCCCCCGGGGGGAAGGAGGGAGAGGAGGGCTGCGGGGAGGCAGAGCAGGGGAGGCTTTGGAAAGGCAGAGAGAAGGTCCGGGAAATGAAGTTTGGGCTGTGTGGTAGAGGGCTCTGGATGTCAGCACGGACAGGGGTTGCTTCATTCCACTGGGAGCCATTTAAGGTTGATGAGCAGGAGACGGACATGACAGGGCAGGCCTTGGGGGTCACTTAGTGGCTACGAGTAGGAGAGGGGCGGACCCGGAGGTGCAGACTAGGTTATGTCCACGCTGGGGTCTGAACATGGATTTGGGTTTGGGGGTGACCTTGGGCTTCAGTTTCCTTTTCTGTCCGGTGAGTAATCATCCTAACCTTGTGGAAAGAGACCGTTTTATGTGGGCCTTGACCGGCCTTATCTTCTCTGGACACCATGGCCTGCAATTCTGACACTGGCCGCTAGGTGGCAGCCAGCTTCCAGGAGCCCCACCTGCAGCCCCAAGCCTGGGCTGGGGGGCTTTCCCCCTGAGGGGACTGGGCTCAGAGCTGCCTCATCCCAGCCCACTGTTTTTTGGTGGAATCGTCTCTCCTTACCCACCCACCATCTCCAGTCCAGACGGAGGCCTCGGGGGCCTTGGGGCCCAGAGGGGAGGCCATGAATGAGAAACTTGCTGTCCACACTGCCCATGTGGGAGCCTCTCTCTGGGACGGCTCTGTGCCAGGCACAGAGAGCAGGGGACAACTTGTGTAGGGTTGCCAGATGTAGCAAATAAATACACTATTTGGGACATAATTATGCTAAAAAATATTCATCATTAATCTGAAATTCAAATTTGTCTGGCAACCCTGGCCCTGTGGCACCGGCCATCCTGGGGGACAAGCCCAGTCATTTCACACATCCGCACTGAGCACAGGGCTGAGGGCTGTCAGAGAGGGAGCTGACACAAGGTGGGCCAAACCCAGCTTAGGTCACAGTCACCTTCCCCCGGATGCTTCTCCATCTATCTGTCCACCCATCCATCCACCCATCCATCTATCCGCCCACATCTCTGAGTCACTCCTTGAGGACTGGCTAGGCTCTGAGGACATAGAGGCTACCAGCCACCATCCTCACATTCTCATGGGCTCTAATTCCGTCTTTCTAGTTCCAGCCCACCTAGCTTCTTTCTGGAGCCTTTGCAGAGCCTGGTGGTGGAGCCAGATGGCATCCACCATTCCTGCCTGCGCTGAGGGCTGTGCCCACCATTCTGGCTGGACACATACACTCCACTTGCCCCCTCGCTGGACTGGGGTGTTCAGAGGGCTGGGGTGGCTCGGAGTGTTGGCAACTGCACCTTTACCGGGTAGTCGTGCGCACGAGTGGCGCCAGAACGATCAGGGAAGGGGAGGGGGAAACAAGGGCTGAGGGAGGCCCGTTCTGTGGGCAGGTCCAGAGGAGGGGCCGTCCATGTAGAGACACCATCTGTCTCTCCTCACCTCCCTGGGGAACAGGGGGCTCAGGACTCAGAAGGCCAGCTCAGGGATGCCTCCTGGAGACCAGCCTCATCTCCTGCTCCCACGATGGAAGATGTGGAAACTGAGTCCCAGAGAGGGGCAGTGAGTGACCCAAGGCCACACAGTGTCCTGCTCCCGACTGAGCGTGTCCTCCAGTCTCTGATCTGCTCTAGCTCTCGGGCCCCATGAGGCACCTTGTGTCCCCAGGAGTCCCCAGCAGGCCCTAGACTAGGCCATCTGCAGTGATGCAGCCTGGTGCCTGACGAGCTGTCCTCATCAGCCTTCCTCACCGGGAAGAGGATTCATGAGGCAGGTGAGTTGGTTTAAAGGAACCTGCAGTCTTTTTATCACCTTGATGGCTACAATGGATTTTGTTGCAGGGAGTATCTGTAAGACTTTAATTAAATCAGGAACTCAGGCCCCGCCAGCTTCCTTGCTGCTTATCAGCTTCTTAAGGCCGTGATTCATTACCCAGGATTATTTTTTTTCATCCCTGAAATAATCTTTAAAGGCCTTCTATCAGGGAGATTAAAGCCCTACGTCATACACGCACACGTGGATGCTTTCTTTTCGTCGGCACACGGTGGCGTAGAGCCCCCCAGAGGACTGGGCCACGTGCTGCCCTGGCTTCCTCGGTGCCTGGGGACCCTCTGCTGCCCAGGCCGGGGAGAGGAGCAAGTGGGTGTGGCCCCCTGGCTGGGTGGAGTTTGGGCTGGGGGTGTGAGTGCTGGGGTAGCCTGGGTGGGTGGGAAGTAGGAGAGAAAGGAACTCAGCATCGGGCTTCCCCTTTCACCAGGGACGCCTGACGTCCTGGGTTAGAAAGGCCAGGCCTGTCACACATCACCCGCTACCCTCACCAACAAAATACAAAGGAAAGCAAGGGACAGAGAGACTGATTGAGCTGCTCTCTCGACCTGTGGCTTACCTTTTCCTCTTACTCTTCATCCTTTGCTTGGTGATTTTCTCCTTCCTTCATTTAACAAACATTCACTGGCCCTGCAGTGGGTCGCTGTCTCTTCTGGGTGCCGTGCAGGGCAAGATGGATGAGAGACCTTTTAGGGATACAGACAAGTAGTGAGTGATGACACTACATTTATTTCTCTCTTCGTCTCTTTGCCTCCAGGTCCCCCCTTCCCTGTCTTTCTCTGTCTCTGTCTCTCAAGCCAGAGAAGCAAGGCTTTCTTTTCTAGTGAGAGGCAGGATTGTTACCGGAGGTAGTGGCCCTGGACTCATCTCGAATTGCTCACCGTGACTCTCCCTGGGCCAGCTTCCCTGGGGCAGAGTGGTCTAAGCCCAGGTTCCCAGGCCCTTGAGGATGAATGAGGTCCTTGGTTCAGCGTCTAATGGGGATAAGGGCAACCAGGGGCATGGAGAGAAGAGGGCGGCCTGCCTGGAGGATGGGGCGATGGGGCCTCGGGTCAGGCTGCAAAGAGCTTGGGCCTGGAGCATAACCTGTCTTGCCCTGGCCCCCAGGCTCTAACTCCTAGGCCTCAAGTGCCTGTCTCATCTCTTTTGGGGGTGAACTATGAGGTGCTGAGACTCAGCTCTCGACAGACTCTTCCCATCATAGCCCTTGTCCACTGCCAAGTTCAGTGAGTTGCTGGTCACACCACAAGTGCCATGGCTTTGGAGATGCCACGGTTTGTGCAAAGTTGCTTGGAGTCACAGGTGCTGGCACGGATGGCAGGCTTCCTTGGCCTGTGGCTTTTGTGTGCGTGGGGGCAGGTGGAAGCCCAGGAAGTCTCACGTGGAGCTTCCGGGTAGGTCTAAACCGGGACTCGAAATCACACCACACCTGCTGCATGCTGGCCTGGGAGCAGCCCCAGGCACCGGTGGCAGGAGTTGATCTGCAAGGGGGTGCACGTGTGAAGAAGAAATTCCATGTGTGGATGTGGTGGACAGGGATATGGGGTGAGGAGACCCGGGGAGCTGGGAACCTGGGGTGGGTTGCCGCCCCTGCCCCTAGCACACGACTTTCCTTCCGTACTCTTCCACCTCCAGGCCTTGGCACAGGCTGTTTCTGCACATCTCCACCCCCATGTCTACTGGGGTCATCCACCCACCTCATGCCACAGATCACCCAGATGAGGCCGCGTTTACCCCCCCGTGCACTGTGCGCACCCCCAGAGGCCTGAGCGGCACTGGACTTGATTTGGGCAGGGACCTGGTGGGGCTGTTGGCCTCACAGGGCAGGACCGAAGCGATCGGTTCGCTCCTGGGCCCCTCTGCCTGGCACAGCGCAGACCCGTGATGAAAGTTTGCCAAAGGAGAAGACGCGTCGAGGGAAGGGCGCGGGCTCCCTGAAGGGATCTGGAGACACAGAGTTCCCAAGAGGGGCTGCTTTGGGTCCCTGGTGATGCAGCATGGCCCAGACCTGGGGCCAGAAGCACCCCTAGTCCACGTCTGCCCAGAACACAGAGGTCTCTGTGATGCTGAGAACCAGCCAGGCTGGCCCCAAGAAGGGATCAGATCTGACACCCCAGCTCCTTTCTCGTGGGGCCACAGGTGTGGCTGGGGCATGAGCACACGGGAGAGCCCCCTTCCCTCCCCAGCCTCCCCAGCTCTTCCTGGGGTGGGGTGGGGCTGCAGCTGGCACGCTCCGGGGGCTGCCTCCACTGTGACCTGCTTCACGGTGCGCTGCCGGGCTGGTGGACATTTATACTTATGTTGATTAGTGTCCCACATGAGGCCTTCATTTTGTGTGTGTGTGTGTGTGTGTGGTGTGTGTGTGTGTGTGTGTGTGTGTGTGTTGTGTATGTGCACAGAGCCCCTGGATTTTATTAGACAGTGATTGAGTTTCAGGGGCTCTGGGCTGACCTGTGGTTCATTCAGAAGTTGGGGGTGAAGGCTGACCATGGAGAGGCAATTAGCTCGTAACCTCTGGGAGGGCAAAGGTCTCTCCTTGTAACGATAGCTTCTGCTTATCGGGCACTCAGCGAGCCCTCTGTGGGGAGTGCTATATGTGTATCGTTTCTGGACTGTATAACAACCTTGTGGCATAGGTGTTGCTGCCCCATTTTATACATGAAGGAACAGAGAGGCCAGGGTGCTTCATTCGCTCATTCACCCATTCATGCACGCACGCATTCATCAGAATCCTTATGGCAGGCGCACTGTGTGCTGGGTCCTTGCCGGGAAGTGAGGGAACTGGCCTGGAACCCAGCCCAGCTGGGACTAGACCTGGTCGTTTGCTCTATTGCAGGCCTTTCCCTGCGTCACTCCTGCTCAGAAGGAGGTGCTGCAAAGGTGCTTGATAGAAGCCTGAGGATTGGCTGGGTTCACAAACCAAGGAGATGACAGTGCAGGGAGATGGGGTCCTGGGGGTGCTGGTCTGGTCACAGCTCAGAGACAGGGCCACTTGGGACTGCCCGGAGATGCTTGGAATCCAGCCCTGGTCTGGTCCCAGCCCCAAGCCACCCTCGCATGCTTCACTCCCACAAAATCCTGCCTAAAAATGGAAAAACTCAACAGTCCTTTATCTTTCTGCCTCTCCTGAGCCCTGATTCTCCCCAGTCCTCTCGGTAGCAGCCCAGCCCCCTTGGTTCCTGCCTTGGATACAGCACGGTTGAGGTTCTCAAGACCTTTTTGTCGTCTTGTGTTATATCAACACAGCAGAAGCAGCGGCAGCAAGGCCGATACAATAACAAAGCTGCTTATTTGTGTCAGGTTCGGTTTCATATCCCTGATCCCATTTTGTTCAATGACCCAAGGAGGGAGGTCCTTTTATCATCACGCCCATTGTCAGCTGAGGAAACTGAGCAAGGACTTTCTTTTCCCCGTGGGTGTTTCTGTGCCAAAATTTGGCCAGAATTCACTTGATACGGGGTGGAGGGCAGGAAAGCTGAAGGCGGCAGAGGCTTGTAGCTGGAAGAGCAAACTTTTGCAGTCACAGTCTTGGCATTGAAGCCTCAAGTGCTCTGGGGCTAATGAGAGCGTACCCCCCCCCCCCCGCCACGTGGCTCTTGGGGGATGAAGTGAGATGCGGTGTGTGTAACGCCGCCGCTGGTACAGTGCCCGCACAGAGTAGGTCAGGATAAAAGAGGATGAGGAGAGAGGAAAGGGGGCGAGACAGTGACTCCCTTGCTGCAGAAGCTAAGCTAAGAAGCGTGGGAAAATGTCCCCGGAAATTCCTGGTCCCAGCTTTCCCAGCCAGAGGGAGGAGGCCAATGGCACCATGTGCTAGGCCTGGAGCTAGGGATGTGGGGTCAGTTTCCCTCCCTGAGGCGCCTTTCTGCCTTTACGAAATGGGACAGGCTGAGCCACCATCGTCCGCCTTTCCAGGGCCTGCCAGCAGCTTGAACTATGTCACAGACGTGAAAGCTCTCAGAAAAGTTCCCGGCATTGCTCAAATCAGAGGACGATTGGTGTTTCCAGTACTACCAATAATTTACTCTGTTTCACCTCTCAAATGATAGAGACCCCTGCCAGAGGAAGCTTCCACCCCGAGATGATTCATCCCCACACTGTGAGCTCCCGCAGCCTGCTGCGGCACCATTCCACCTGCACCCCGCACCTCCAGCCCTCTCTGCTCCGAGGATCCGATCCTGGTTGTATCTTTGGAACCCTGGGATCTGGTACGATGGCTCCTGGAAGCCATGACACCACCAGCTTGCTGGGCGACTGCTGTAACCTCAGGGCTTTTGTCAAACGGCTGGGGTTGCTGGGAGGGTCCAGTGTGGTGGTGTATGGACATAGAGGCTGGCATGTAGCACACAGCGGGTGCTTAAGAAATAGTATGCCCCCCTTTCTCAACTCCCCAGTCCTAAGTCTTCCCCTTCTGGAATATCAGCTTCTTCATCTACAGGATAAGGTGGTTGGAACTTGAAAGGATGGCAAGGCATGAGGCCATTCTCGGGGCTACCCCACACTCTCCAAGGGGCAAGGCAGACATCACTAATCAACTGGAAGCAGCCACAGAAGCCTTCTTAACCTAGGATCCAGGAAACCTCAACCAATCAGTTCATGCAGGGTTTGAACTTCTGAGGGCTAGAACAGTCTTGATACGGGAAGGCTCAACGATTCTACAGGGGAGAGGACCTAGAGCTTGCAGTGTGACAAGAGGAGAAAGAAGAGGTGGAGGGGAAGTGGGGGAGGAAGATGATAATCCCTCTGTAAGCATAAGACCTGTTGCTTCCAGAGGGTGCCCTGAGATATAAGAGGGCCTGCCTGGCGGGCAGGTACAGGTTGGGGGCAGGGAACCCCAGGCCTTGGGCTCTGCACCCATTCCCCTTTCCCAACCCTGGGCTCCAAACAGGCTCCAATGCAGGTCATCACCACCATTCTTTACTGAGGGCTTACTCTTGCCACGCCTTGAGCTGGGCATGTGGGTCGTGATCTCACTAATCCTCACAGCCCTCTGCATCCCCATTTTACAGAGAGGCAGAGGCTAAAACACGGTGACTCGGTCGCCAAGAGTTGCACAGCCAGACAGGAGCAGTACTGGGAGGGCCCCCGTCTGCTCCTGCTGGATTTGCTCAGGCCATTAGCCAGGTCCCTGACATCAAATGAATTCTATAATTTGTAAATGCAGCTGAGTGGCTTTTACAGACGAATGTCGGGAAGTGATAAAAAAATATCTTCGATAGATTTACGGAGCCGCTGAGTGCCAGCATCTTGCCCCCTCCCGCTTTCTCCAGGACCCACATGTGACCGGAGAGGAGGCCCAAGAAGTCTTTTGTGGCCGGGCCTTCCATCGATTTCTACAAGACAGGTTTACGGCAGCCTGGAGACCAGGAATGCAACGCAGGAGGGAGAGGGCTGTCTCGGTCTAGGGCTCAGGCAGGAGTGTGACAGGCTGGCAGGTGAAGTCTGGTGGGGTGCTAGAAAGTTCTCTGGATAGGAGGCCAACAGGTGCCTTTCTGTGGCTGTTTCTCCCCCTCCCCTTCCCCTGCCTCAACCCCATCCCCAAAGCACTGAGCTTGCCTTTGCACAGGCTGCCCCTGTGCCTGCCCCTGCAGTGCCTGCCCCTTTTGCCTAGGTCACCACCCTTCAGACCCTTGAGGCTGAGCTCACCCCCACCCCGGGGGGCATCTGGGTCATGTTTTCTCCAGCCAATGCCTTCTAGGCCCCTCTGTTTTATCCAGCACATCAGGGGTGCTCCATAACAAACAAGCTGCCTGATGTGGTGAGCTCCCCAGAGCTGGGGGCATTCAAGCAGAGGCTGCAAGAATGAGCTGAGGGGCAAGGCGATTAAGCTGGATGGCCTCTAAGACTCTTCCTCATCCCCTTTGGTTCCAGCCTGGTGCCGGCATACACGGAAGCCACTGAAAGAGTCTGCCAGGAAGCTAGATGGGGGGTTATCAACTTAGTTTGCCCAAGACTAAGGGATTTCCAAGGATGTGGGACTCTCAGGGCTAAAATCAGGAAAGACTCTCTCTGTTCCTCTTTCTCCGGCAGGTGGGCAGAGAGACGAGGGACCTGCCCTCCACCAGTTTCCTGAGTGTTGTCTGCCCCAGCTGTCTGTCAGGCTGTCCCCAGCCAGGCCCCTGGCCGCTGTCTGTCACCCTGCCGGCTTCCTCCTGCCCCGGCTTGCCTGCTCCCTGCAAGGCGGAGGTGGAGAGGGTGCAGACTGGGGTGGGCTGAGGTGGGAGACTCCCGCTGTTCAAGTCTGCTCTTTACAGCTGGAGGGCAGACCTAGAGTGTGGAGGCCCCCAGGCCCCTTTGGAGAAACGGAGCTGCCATTCAGGTGTCAGTCCTCAGTGGGGCTGGGCTGGGGCCCCGAAGCCCACCATAGCTGGGCTTCAGCCCTCCGTGTGGCCTGGCGCTCAGCAGAGGCGGGGTGGCAGCAGATGGCCCCGGGAAGGAGCCAGGAAGCTCAGACCCTGTGGACCTCACCACTGAACTTGCATAAACCACTGCCTCTCCCTGAGCCTTGGTGTCCTCATGGGGGTGGGAGCAAGTCCTCCCTTCCTGCCATTTGCTGTGTGGCCCGGCTGGCAGGATCTGTAGCTCTGACACCTCAGGGGATGCAGGGGCTGATTCTTAACACGAACACCCTATCACAGGCCTGGTTCTTGCGCAGCTTAGCGGGGGGTGGGCCCACAGTCTTGTTCATCACACACACACTGAGCGATATGCAAATTCCCTCATGGCTTCCACATCCGGCTCTGCACCCACCCACACCCACCTCCAGGCGCCCACAACCCCTTCAGCCACACATCCACCCCTTCAGACACTCCCGTGCACCTTTATAGCCCTCCATGCCTTCACACCCTCATGCACACACACATCCACCCCACCCCCGTCCCCAGAGCTACCTTCCCAGGGAAGGTGGGGAAGCAACAGAGAGAGATGACAGGTCAGGACGAAGAACTGCTGGAGACGCTTTGCTCTGCAGCACGGGTGAGACTCAGAGATTTTGGGGAGCAGCAGGGTGGGGAGGTGGGTCAGCAGGGCACCCACGCCCTGTCCCCTCCGACCGAGCCCTGCAGTGGTGCCAGGGGGCCCTGCTCGCCACCTCACAGCCTGGTTCCCGGCAGCGGCTGGGCGCTCTCAGCTCCACATCCCTGACCCCAAACTTTAAGCCTCTTTAAAATGCAGGAGGAAACAAGGTGGGAGAGTGGAGGTGACTGGTCCAAGGTTGCGCAGAAACCAGGAAGGAAACCAGATCTCCCCTCAGAGGCTACGAGATGCACTAGAAATGTGACACGCAAAGGTTGTGTAGGAGCCTGCAGGAGGGCGGGCTTTCACCTGCTGGGGGCACCAGAACATTTTACTCACAAAGGCCAGAGGCTCCTCCAAGGGGCCATAGATCCAGGGGCCCACTGGGAGGAAGGTCAGGCAGAGCTGGGGGCCCGCAGCTCCGGCTGCTTCTCCCTCGGTGGTCTCTCCATCTTCCTCCCCTCTCCCATCTCCCGGTCCCGCTTACCTGTTCATCTGTCTTGCTCTAGACTCTTGCTCTAGCTCTGGCCACAGCCTCAATCCAAATCCCAAAGAGCCTTGTCTGGGGCTACCGCCCCACTGGGCCGCCCTTGATGATAGACCAGGTGATCTGCCCCAGGCTGCCACGTGTTCACTCCCGGTCCAATCAGTGCCATCTGGTGGGTGTGGGCAGGACCATTACAGCTTGACGGGGACATTGGGTAAGGCTTCCTGGAACAGGGAGTCAGGGCCCTATCTCAAAGGAGAAGCAGGATTTCAGAGAGTGGTGGAAGTTCTGTTCGTAGTTCAGGGGATGCTAGAAATGTCGGCTGGGGAATGGCCCGCCTAGAGGGCCTCCGCAGCCATGGAATGAGTCAGAGTGAGTGCAGGGTGAGAAAGGCGGGTTGAGGGTGCAGATCATGGAGGATCTGCACTGAAGGAGGGGAGAGGGAGCCAGAGTGGCTGACAGGGACAAGGGTTGCTTGGGAGGTGGTGGAGGATTAGAAGAGGGCTGTGCCTCCCCAAAGCAATGAGGAGGGGTAGCAACGGCAGTTGCTGTAAAGGGACCCAGGGTGACAATTGGGAAGCTGCTGGTGACCCTGGTCAGAGCAGCTCCGTGTGTGTGTGGGCACGGCCTGACTGCAGGGGTGAGGAGTGAGGGGAAGGTGAGGGGTGGAGACAGCAGGCATAGATGCCTTTGGAGGTTCATGGGTGAGAGAGGGCCCTGAGTCCTGCCTGCTATGCACCCCTGAGATGAACAGTGGGCTTGCTGCTCAGTGCCTGGCTCTTCTGGGGGAGGAAGGGGGGGCACAGGAGACAACAGTGCCAACAGCAGCCGCCAAAGCTCTAGGGCTCATGCTGCATTAACAGGTGACATCTGTCCGCTCTGCTCAGACCACGGCCCGGGGCCTTCTTCCTTGGACGGGCATGAACAAACTGCTATATGTCCCCTGGAGGGCAGTGGTGGTGCCCGGGCCACAAACACCGAGCTGGGGGCAGGATGACTGAAGGAATTCTGGAGTTGGAGGGGAACATGATGATTGCTCTCAAATGTCTGAAAGTCTGTCCCTTCAAGCAAGAGGAATTCTACCTGCCCAGGGCAACTCCTGAAGGCAGAGCTAGCTCCAGAGCTGGGGAGAGTCGAGAGGTAATTTTCAGCTCAAATGTGGAAGTCTCTAGGTCAGCAGTGTCCCCCATTGGCTGCTGGGGGCACAGGGACAGCTGTGAGAGTCCTGTCACTGGCAGTAATGCAAGCAAAGGATGCTGCTTTGTCATACTTCTTGCACATCCGAGGTACCCAAAGAATATGTGGTCCAAGGGACACCCAAGAAATTCATGACATGATCTCTGCTCTTGGGGGCTGATGGTATCATCTGGGAAACTTGACTGGGACAAAACACCCGAAAGGAATTAGGGGAACGTCAAGGAGTGTCAGGTCCATTCCATGTTTCAGGAAGAACTTGGGCCCAGTTAGAGCTGTCCTGCACTGGCACAGGCTGTCTCGTAGACAGTAAGCAGCCTGTCCCTGGAGGAATGCAACTGGGATGGGGTAACCTTGGGCAGGGGGTGCAGGAAAGGGATTCCAGTTTGGGGCATGAGGAGGGAGTTGGATGACCTCTGTGGCTCCTTGAGTCCAGAGCTCCTTGGCAGAAAAAAACACCCACAGAACTCTGAGAGGCGCGCAAGGTTACCGAGGACAGAGCAGAGATCCCAATATAGCTGGCGGGAGGAAGGCGGCGGCGGGCGAGGGGAAAGTAGGTCCCCTGAACAAATGAGGTGGGGCATGAAATTAACGAGGCTGGAAAGGGCTGAGCTCAGGGACTCATTTTTAAAAACTGCCTTTTAGCAAGAAAAATGAGGGAGAGAAATTTGGGCAATGGAGATGTAATGGAGGTTGTGAATGCATCTATCGGCTGCCAGCCAATTGGCCAGAGAGAGGGTCCTCCTGGAGAGCAAGGAAGAGGTGCAGACCAGTGGGTCTGGGGTGACTCCTACCTGCCATGCAGGGCAGAGAGGAGCTGGTGATGGAATGCGGGTGACAGCAACGTGGGCGACCACCTCCTGCCCGCACTTGCAAGGCTCTATAGCCGGGCCATTGTGTCCCCTGCCTGCCCTCAGGCACCATGCACTGACATACTTCTCCTATCCCCGACCTCTGCTCTAGCTATCTCTTCACTTGGCCGCTTTCCTTCTGTCCAGTGGGGGGGCTTGTCCTGAATGACCTCCAAGGATCCTTCTGCTTGGCCTCCTGAATGGTGGGTAGAGGGGCTGCCCGAGTCACTCCCTGGGTGACTAAGTTGTCTTCACCCTTGTCTCTTTGGGAAGAGTAGATGCTGGTGCTTTGGGGCCTTGCCTACCCTGCTCTGTCCCAGGGCAGTTGGCCTGTGGCTCCCTGGAGACAGAGGCTCTGTTGGATTCTTTCTGGTATGCCTGGACCCTGGTCTGGCCCCAAGGGCAGAGGGTGTGCTGAATGGATAGATGGATGGATGGGTGTGGAGGATTGGGGGGAGGGTGGCTGGCTGGCTGGATAGATGGATGGAGCAATTCAATCGGACCACCTGTATGCCATCTGGCAGAGGGCACAGTTAGCTGTGTTAGAAGGATTCTATCCTTCACTGGGTGGGGCGCGTGGAGGGAGAGGAGGAGGGGGAAGCAGGGAGGAGGTAAGGAAGGAGGAATTGGATAATCGAGCTCAAATCTGAACTACGGGCCCCGAAGAAGAGGAAGGCTCCCTTCCTGTCTCTCCCCAGGTCAAGGCGCCACGGCTGCTGCCACTGGCCTCTGCCAGAAGGGGGCTAAACTCTAGGAGCAGGGGCCAGGAGGGGAAACTAATTAAGAATTGGCAGGCTGGGAGGCCCAGGGAGGGGAGGAGAATCACACAGCACAGGAGAGGGGCAGAGGGGAAACAAAGCCCCCATTGTCCTGAGCTTTCTTAAGGCACTGCCATGGCTCTCCTGGGACAGCGCCACTTCTCTGAAATCCCATACCTTCTTCTTTTAGGCAATTCCCATGAACCACTCTCTTCTCCAGGTGTGGGAGGGCTGGAGCGGAGGTTGGTTAGGCGTATGCTGAGCTAAATCATCCCGACTGCCAGAGTCCCTCAGGCTTGGTCAGCAGAGCGGGCGGAGTATGTAGGACAGCTCTCTGTTCCCACTGTACTGGCCCTCAGGAAATTCAGGGTCCCTGGACGCCCCTGCTACATCCTCCTCCCTACCTAGATGTGGAGATAGAGGTGGTGGGGTTGGAAAGGGCCCCTAGAGGCTGCCCTTTATCTGGCCAGGGTGATGCCCAGGAGCCCAGGCTGCCCCCACGCTGTGCTGTGGGCCTGGGGAGGGTCCTTCTGCTCCCTGGCCCAGCCCTGCTGGCCGGGCTCCCTCCTGTGGCCCTGCAGAGGTGACAAGGCCCTGAAAGAGGTACAGCCAGCTCGACTCCTCAGAAGCTGTCGCCAGGACCCCACGAGGCAGGGGGCGGAGGTAGCACAGAGGCAGCAGAGGCCCTCCTCCAGGAAAGGAGACGATCCTGGGAGGTATGGGGGAGCCTGGAATCCAGCAGCCACTTCACACCTTGCCTGTTAACTGCCAGATTGATTTCAGATCCCAGTCTCCAGGAGGACCCCCAAATCCATCCCTCCACTCCTCCCTTCTCTGGGCTCAGGAGTTATCCTTAAAACCACAGCTGTCCCAGCTGCTTTGGTTAAGCCCCCTGTTGAAGAGCAGGCTTCGGGTTCCAAAGCAGGTCCAGGGTTCTGTGTAGGAAAAGTTTTACCCTGAAGGGAAGCATGGTAGCCCATAGGGTGTGATTGGAAGGGCGTTAAGAAGGCCCTTTTGAAAGAAACTGGGTCATTTGTTGAGACGTGGATGGACCTAGAGACTGTCATACAGAGTGAAGTAAGTCAGAAAGAGGAAAACAAATATCGTATATTAACACATATGTGTGGAATCTAGAAAAATGGTACAGATGAACTGGTCTTCAGGGAAGAAATAGAGACACAGATGTAGAGAACAAAAGTATGGACACCAAGGGGGGAAAGTGGGGGTGGTGGTGGTATGAATTGGGAGATTGGGATTGACATGTATACACTAATATGTATAAAATAGATAACTAATAAGAACATGCTGTATTAAAAAAAAAAAAAAGAGAAGTCCCTTTTACCCAAATCCCCATCTTACAGAGATGCCCTGATGTCCATAATTCCACCATTAGGAAGTCATTCCTTTGGATGAATTAGGCCAACAGTCCAGGAGTCCAAAATGTGAGGCACAGGAGAAGGAACAGAGAAGGCTGAACTCAGGCCCAGACCCTGGTGATGGTTGCAGGCGAAGGGGCCACCAGGAGCCGGGTAGGGTCAGTCTATGCAGGGCATGTTATTGTTCCCCAAGGAGGTACATACCAACTTAGTAGGTACATCGAATGGCTGGGCAGCCACTGTGTCCCAGTCCTGAGCCAAGCACAGTGACATTCTCTAATGTCAGCACAGCCTTGTGAGAGGGCACCATTAGCCCCATCTCCTAGTTTGGGACACTGTCGTGCCCAAGGTCAGGTGACTCATCCAAGGTCACGTGGCTCTCACACACAACTGGGACTCAAGCTTGGGTCTGCTGCATTCCAGGAACTACTTCAAGTCTGAGGAGGCTTCTAGGAAGTCAGGAGAGCTGGACTGAGGTGGACGTGCTGAAAGGCGGACCTGAGCTCAAGCACTCCGTAATGCCAAGAAGCCAAGGCAGTGAGGTTCTTCAATCGGTTGATGTTACAAGCCAGGCACACCCAGCCTTGGGCTTCTGGCCTCAGCCTCTGTGACATCCTGCGGGGCCTCAGAGCCCCACGGGTGGGAGGGGCTGGAGGCAGTTCTGCAGCCTCAGCCCAGCTTCGGCTCACAGCTATTCTTTCATGGCCTTAGAGATGCGGGCTCTGGGCAGGGCCACTCTAGGTCAGCTCTCGTACTTGGGGAAATGACATCATTGCTCATCCCCTCTTTGCGTGGACCTGATTCCTAATACAGCACGCTGTGTTCCCACAGCCATCAACAAGGGCCTCTTCCTGGTAGCATCACAGATGGACAGAGACATCCTCCCCCAGCCCCTGTGCCCAGTAAGTCGCTGGAGGAGCTCCCTGAGGTCAGCATGTTCCTTTCAAGGTGTGTCCTTACTTTGCCAGCCTGCTGTGTGTGTGTGTGTGTACGTGTGTGTACGTGTAAGTGAAGCAGCAACTGTGAAAAGTTTGGTGCAGTTCCCAAAGGTCTTTGCTCAGCCTGTTAGCCTCATGAGAGCAGGGCCATGTCTGTTTGGACCCCTCTCTCCCACAGTGTGCCTGACATGTGGTAGGTACTCAGTAAATATTTGCTGAGTGAATAAAGGGCTGAGTGAATGAATTAGAACTCTGATCCCCCAGCTCAGGAAGGCGAGGACAGAGAACTCTTCCTCCCTCTCAGAGGGAAATCTCTGGGTGACGACCTCAGTGCTTGCTCGGTCACGGCTGTGCTGTATGGCCCTAGGTGAACAGCTTGATATCTCTGTGCTCAGATCCCTGGGAATGGTGCTCACTGGGGAGAATGGCTAATGACATACAAGTTTTGGGGGGATAGAGTGGACAAGAGGGTTCTGCCTTTTGTAGAAGGTGCCTGCAGTGGGAACCACAGGGGAATTGGGGGCCTCTCCCCCTCCCCCAGGGCAAGGCTGACACAGGTTAGAACATAGCAAGATCCTGAGGGGTTGGGGAGGAGGAAATCCTGGGCCTGGCACAGTGCCAGCACATGGGCAGGCACTGGGACTAGGGGGTCCAGAGCAGGCTGGATTGGGGGCTTGGCCAGGGCTTGGAGTCAGGGGCTGGCTCTAGCAATGGCTGGGGGCTCACACTGGATCCTCAGTGAAGAACTTGGTCAGGGCCTGGGCAGAGCTGGGCTGAGTTCTCAGACAGAGTCAGAGTAGAGGTCGGGCCTGGGGCTGATTTTAGGACTTCAGCCCAAGGCTGGATCAGAGGCTTCCTCAAGTAGGGACAGGGTCAGCCTGGGGCCACAGCATACTTTCTCTTTGATGGGAGTTGCTAGGAGCAGCTCTGCTGCCCTGGCCTCATTTGCTCTAAGCAGCAGTCAGCTGAGTGGGTGGGTACAGGAGGTTTTCTGAGGGCATTGGCCTTCGAGGTGTCTTCCCTGTCCCAAAGGTGTTCTCAGGGAACCTCAAGGCTGCCCAGGGACCCAGGACCATTTCTTCCTGTGTATGCATTTGTGACGGGAAGTGCAGGAGAACTGCCCCGCTAGCACTGACTCTCCAGCAGCTGAAGGGGATGGCATCATGATTTCCACATGTGCACAGCACCTTACAGTTTATAAAACTCCTTCCTTTCCAGCACCCTTTAATCATCTTCACAGAGACGTGAAGAAACAGGCATGCCAAGAGATGATGCTCATTTTACAGATAAGGAAAATAGAGGCCCAGAGAAGCTAAGAAGCTTGCCCAAGGCCACTCAGGAGGTAGAGGCAAAGAGGCAAAACAGCAAAAGTCTCTGACTTCCCATCTGGCGCGCTACCGCACGATTGCCTGACTGCTGCCTGGTCCTGCGTTCCCTGCACAGGATACCATCCCCAGGCACTCACATCCATGGCCCTGCTGCTCACTGATGCCCTGCAGAGTTTAACAAGGCGTGCCTGCCCTGCAGCCCTTGCCACGTCTGTCCAAGTTGCCTCAGTCATCAGCAAGTCATATCGCTGACATCATGACCGCATAAAATTAATTTATTTAGTTAAGGAAGGTGTTAATTAAGAGTTCTCCTTTATTGTGTCTTTGCAGACAGCTCTCGGGGGCTTCTGAGTTGTCAGTGCTGGTGACAGCAAAAGCTAATGGTATCACAAGTTATTAATAGAACAATTAAAGAGGGGGAGGGGGCAGGAGCTGGGGCGGTGGAGGATGGGAGGGAGGGAGAAGGTTGGGGGAGGGGAGAGCATGGTCCCCTACTTCCTTCTCCATAAGTGGGCTTCCCTCTGCAAGTCCATCCCATTGAAGACATTCCCTGGAAGATCTGGGGTTCCCTGCTGGGCCCTGTGGTGTTCAGATGTGTTGGTGGAGATAAGACTATTCTGGGATGGTAAGTGGACTGCGGTCCTAAAGGGAGGCACGCCTGCAAGAGCTCAGCCCCGGCCCATTGCTGCCCACGCTACCTCATTCCTGGTGTTTGCCTTGAGGAGTGTTTGCTCTCACACAAAGAGGTCTTTCTTTGCTTGCTTGCCCCCCTTATCCCGTCCCTAAGCATCTTGGGGTGCAGATAGTGACTGGGTTGGCTCTGGATCCCCAAAGCTTAGCACTGAGCTCAGGGCATCATGGGAGGTCGGCAGACGTTTACTTCTTGCTGAGAGACCCTGAGGTCTGGGGAGGGAACTGTGGCAGAGAGACTCCCCCAGCCCTCCATCCCCTCTCAGAGCCCTCAGCCTTGCAGCCCCGGAGTTCAACACCTGGGGAGTGGATAGATCTTTGCTGATGAAGGTGGGATGCATTGCAGATGTGGGCAGCCAGGTGTGGGGAAGGCTTGCCAGGGTTAGGGTAGTTAGGTGGTTGGGGAAACGTCAGTAAACTCTGTGCAAGGACCTCCCTCCCCACCCATGGGAACAGGTGGGAAAAGAAGAGATTTTTAATTTTTAAAATTGTTTTTAATTGTTTGGCCATGCCGTGCAGCATGTGTGATCTCAGTTCCCTGACCAGGGAGCGAACCCATGCCCCCTGCAGTGGAAGCGTGGAGTTTTAACCACTGGACTGCCAGGGAAGTCCCAAAAAGAGGTTTAAAAAAATTTTTTTTTTGGCCACGCCATGCAGTTTGTGGGATCTTAGTTCCCTGATCAGGGATCGAACCTGGGCCCTCGGCCATGAAAGCACTGAGTTCTAACCACTGGACCACCAGGGAATTCCCGATTTTAAACTATTTTAGGTAAACAGCGATGGCTGTAAGGAAGCCATTTGGTGCAATGGGAAGAACACAGCCCAGGAGCTCAGACCCCCAGGTGTGTCCCTGACAGGCTCTGTGACCGCTCTCTGGGCCTGAGTTTGCTTGTCTGTGAAACAGAGTGACTGGGCTAAAATTGGCAGAAGTCCCTTCTGATGCCCGATGCATCCCACAGCTCCCGTATCCCACACAGTCACTTCTGGAGGGCACCAGCCGCCTTCTAAGAGGTGTGCCAGGCCCTTCTGTGGTTATCATCTCGAATGCTTACAGCGCCCTGGGAGGGAGCTACTTGTATTGTCCCCCATCACAGTTGGGAAAATTGAGTTTAAGATGAGAAAACAGAGGCTAAGTGACTTGCTCAAGCTCCCAAGTGGTCTTCAGTTTAGGTCAGTGCTCTTTCCAGAATATCAGACCATCTCCATTGATCACCTGGGGTGGGATAGGTACAGAGGAGACCACAGTTTAGATGTTGGCTGACTGGCCAGGGCAGGTAGGGTTGAGGGAAAGGAAGACAGAGCACTCTATGTGACTCACTAGGCCCAGTTGTCAGGCTACTGGAGCCTGGCAGAGACAGGTCTGAGACCATCGTGGAACCAGACACAGCCTGCACTGTAAGGTCCAGCAGCCAACCACCTGAGCTGCCTTCTCTCTGTCCTTCCTCCTCTCATCTCACAGACAGACTGTCATTCATTCAACATACATTTATTTGGGGGCTGGCCTGACAACTAAAGATGAGTTCGGACTGGTTGCTGCCCTCAAGGAGCTCAACACTTAGTGGGGAGAAGGCCCCATAGACAGATAATTCCACGATGGATCACGGGGGTTGGGATAGAGGCAGGCTCAGGTCTGTTGGAGGCTCCCTGACAGGATGGGTCACTTTCCTGAGGGAGGTGGTCAGGGATGACTTCCTTAGAGGAAGTTACCCTTGAGTGAAGTCTTGAAAAATGAATTGATGTTCACCAGGTAGAGGGGTAGGACTGTGAGATGGGCCAGACATGTGGAGGGAGCTGTGTGGGTAGAATTCTGCAAGTGTGAAACTACGAGGCTGAAGCCTAGTAGGAAGAAGGGGGCCCAACAGTTAGGTGACTGGGCTCAGAGCACACAGGGCATCGCGTGCCAGCTTATGGACTCTGGACCTCATCTGGAGGGCACTGGGGAGCCACTGGGGGATTTGAGTAGGAAAATGGCATCTGCACCCTGATCAGATCACCCTGCCACTTTCCTGTTCTGGGTACCAAGGACGCTGCTGAGAGTGGGGATGAGGGGGGTTAGTTTGGGTTCCTCCAGAAGCCGAGCCTGAAGCAAGTATTTAAATGCAGGAACGCTAGTAGGAAAAGAAAGGCAGTGAGACCACTTTTGAGCCAGTTACCATGTAGGTGAGTGGAGCTGGGGAGCTCTGAGAGCTGGAACAGATCACGCTCCAGTGTTGGACCACCCAAGGAAGGAGGGAGCTGGGGTGTTTATCCACCAGCTCCCATCAGTCATTGGCTGAGGGCTGCTCCCAGGAGACATCAATTCCCTGGCATATCTGGTCTTCCCTACACAGTCAACAAAGAGGACCCCAGCTGTGAGAGAAATCCTCAGGCAAAGAAATGAAGATGCTGGCAGTTGGCAGTTGGGCCAATGTGCTCTGAAATGGTAAGGATGACAGCATATGGATGGGGCACCAACAGCATCTGCTGCCGGGGCTGAGCAGGAAGAACTTCCTAGAAAGGAGGGCAGAGGTTAGTTTCCACTAAACCTCAGTCATCAACTGCCTGGTTGAACAGATCCCAGGGTCAGCCGCTGATGGAAGAACTGCCTCCATGTTCACCTTCACCAAGACATCAGCCTGGGGGCTTGCTCTCAGGACAGGAGGGAGGGGAAAATTTGGTCCTAAGCTCCAGCTTTGGAGAAATTGATCTGAGTTCAAGAGCTGATTGCCATTTATAAGTTGTGTCCTTGGGCAAATTACTTAACCCCCTTGAACTTCAGTCTTCTGTGAAAAAGGGGAGATAATAGTACCTATACATGGGATTGTTGTTATCAGTAAACAATGAATGGGATATATTTAGCCCAGTGCCTTGAGTACATTACGTGCCAGATAAATGTTTATTATCATTATTATATTATTATTATTCCAGTGATACATAAATAAGGGAGGGACAAGATAAAGCCTTGCAGAAAACACTGCCATCTTACCAGGCCAGAGCAAGTTTTAGTGGCCCATGTTCTTCTTGGGAGTGAAAGAGCAGATTCCCATAGCACTTCTGGACTCTGTGAGCTCAAATTGAGCCATTGGCAAGTGACCTTATATATCTGTTAATGTGGATACTGGCTGTGACAATCACTTCTTTGTCCATGACACCTGTTGTCTCCTCAAAAACTCAAAGATCAGCTTCAGATATTATCTTGTCATCATTTTATTATCTTTAGACTGTCCCTGAAGCTGACTTGGAAGATGTGGAGCAGAGGAAGGAACACTGGGCAAGGAGCCTGGATTCTAATACAGGCTCCAGAATGAATGTCAGATTCCTCACCTGGAATGCGGGACTAAAACCAAATTGTCTCTGTCTCCAACTAGGGTTTTTTAAGAATTAAATAAGATTATGAGGGGAAAAAAGGTCATGAATTTGGAACTGCTTTGAAAACTACAAATCACCATCCAAAGTCTTTACCAGTGGCAGAGAACTGGGACTACAGCCAGGTGACTTGACTCCTGACCCTAGGCTTTTTCTAAGGGTCTTAGTAATCACAGCCACTGGAGAAGCCACAGATGTCGTCAATGCCACACCGAGGAGGGTTCAGCCGGACCTCTGGGGCAGGCAGCTAGGGAAGAAGAAGGGTACCTAGGAAACCCTGGGCCTTGGAAGAGAGGCTTGAATTTCTTGCTCAGGGACATCAGTGGGGGATCCTCTCAGCTGGCTCTCAGAGGATGGGAAGGAGGAAGATGGGATTGGCAGTTATTAAACCAAGAGGTGGTGTGGTTATCTGGGAAGAGTTATAGCCAACCGGGGGTAAGTTTCCTCATTTCCCTATGGATGCAGGGACCTCTCAGGATGTGGCTAAAGGGCCTTCTGTCCACACCCCGTCAGTGAGGCCCAGGGAAGCTGGCTCTGGCCAGGTAGGCAACACTAGTGGTGTGCTGGAAGCCATGTGGCTCCCCCATCTCCCTGACCATAGATTGACCCACCCTGGGATTGGCTGGGATCTAGCCTTTGATCCCAGCCAGAGTGAACCCAGCTCTAGCCCCAGGTCAGTCTTGGTGTTCTGCAATGGGAGATCACAGTGGGCTGGAGAGGATATAGGGCTGGGGATGGCGGCCTAGAAAGAGGGTTCTCTGCTTACACAAGTAGCTCCAGACCCATTTCCAGAGAACCATTCAGGGAACCATTTTCACTTTTGCTCAGAGAAGGAAGGTTACAGCCCTAGTGGGGGCAGAGACAGGAAAGAGCTCATGCCCCAGCTTGGGATGTCTGGGTGGGACGTATTCTCTAGAAGAGGCCAACAGTTTTCCACAATGCCAGGGGGTGGAGAATACCAGGCTGATGCATCATCACTCTCTCTGAGCTCCCTTGGTCCCATAAAAAGTACCAAAGTGGACAAATTTGCCATCCTTCCTGGACCCCACTTAGAATACCATAGCCCTTGCAGGGCTGGTTTGCACCCTGGGGGTATTTCTCTGTGACTTCTTAATTGAAGAGATCCAAGATATACAAGGAGGATTCTTAGTGCTATTTAGAGCCCCTCAGCCTCCTGAGAAAGTCCTGTATCATGGAATCCCAGGTCTCAGACATGACTGGTTCAGGGCCAGGGAATACAGTATTGAGAAGATTTTGCTTAGGTGTGGGTGCTAGTTTTCAGTTTTAATCTGTATTCAGGGACTCAGTCAAACTGATTCCCTGATATTTTATTTTATTATTTTTCAATGCATAAACCTCTATAAGGTTGGCTCACTTTGTAGTTTAGGTAAAAACCTTCAGATCTGTGGCTTTTCCCCTTTTTCTCCTATGGCTTACATCCACTTAACACTCTGAATCCAGAATATGCTTTGTGAACTGAGATTACGAAGGAGGCCAGTTTGGAAGGACGAGGGCCGTAGCAGCCAGAGGCTCAGGGGAGGGGGACCTGGGAGAGGAGATTCAGGAATGTAGTGGAGGAGGCAAAGAGAAGGTATCGGTAAGCAAAAGAGTAACAGTGAAAGGTGAATCATCCAGTGGGCTGGGAGAGGGAGGGGTGAGAATTGAGAGGAGAAGGGAAAAAGAGAGAGGAGAGAAGAAAAGAGGAAAAGGGAGAAAAAAGGTGCAGTAAAATGTGGGGAAAAAACATGGGGGAAAGAGAGAGGCAGAAGAGAGGGGGATGAAGAAGGTGAGGCAGGGGAGGGGAGGTGGAAGGGAAGTGAAAGCAGGGTAGGGGCAGGGACATGGAGGCCCCAGATCTGGAGTCCTTTTCTCTACCAAGCATCTGCACAGCAGATAAATACCATACAGCTGGGCTTTTTTCTCTTCTTAATTGACTTATTTGAATCTGTCCTCACTTGACAAATCAGGCCATTTATTATTAGTGATGACAGGGATAAATATCACAGGCATTCACTTTACATCTGGGCCCCCTGATAATAGAAGTCAACACAACAGCCTCTCTCCCCGCTGCTTCCTCACCTCTTCTCTAGGGCTTCTTGGCAGGGAAACTGAATGGCCAGGAGCTGTCTGAAGCTGAAAGCACCTACAAACAACCTGGTGGGAAGCTCGCGGGTGGGAACTGTCCACGATCAGAGTGGTGCTGAAAGCCCACTGCACCCTGTGGCTCCAGGGGGAGGCTGGGTGGCTGGGAGCTGTACCTGACCTGTATACTGCTGAAAGCATCCACTAGTGCCAGAGGGGTCAGAGATCTCAGGGCTGGAGTGGCAGGAGTGCTCCTTCTTGGCATAGAACACAATTACTTCCAGCACAGAGTGAACAGTGGCTTAAATTTACCATGCCTGGCCCTGGTTCTAAACACCTTGGATGATTTGAAGCACGTCCTTCCCTTCTCTGGGTCTCAGGCTTCCCAACTGTAACATGAAGAGCTGGATTAAGTGTCCCCTTAGGGCCCTCCAAGCTCTAGCCCTTTCTGCTACTAAAAGCCTTTAACAGATTCCCTCTGCTTATAGGATCAAGTTGTAAATTCCTTGACCAGGCCCTGAAGGCCCTCTCTGATCCCTTTCTACTTCCTCACACTATCCTCATTCCAGCCAGAAGAGGCTTCTTTCTATGCCCAGACACAATCTTCTTTTTCTCCCCTGAGACTTGGCCATCTCCACAGCTCGACCCTCTCCTCTGGCTCTCTCTTTTCTTAATCTCTGAAAGAGCTGACTCTCTGGGCCCCTCATTAAGCAACCATAGCCTTACACTTAGTGTGATTCCAGCTTTTTGTGTCAGAGACTTGAGAGCAGGCCTATGTCTCATATGGCTCTACAGGGCCATATGCTGACTCAGACTTACGCTCTGAGTCAGCGATCAGCGGCTCACTGGAGTTTCTCATGACTGTGTGAATGGGTCATGGGTGACTACTTGTGGTACTTTGACCCACCAAGCACTTTTAATAAAACCACTATTGGTCTTTCAAGATTATCAATGAAGGAAGAGTTAGCTGAGGCTTGTGTCCCCTTCTCTGAGAGAGAATCCTTCTGGGGCTCTCACTCCATGTCGGCCTCAGTGGGCAAGGTTGCGTTCATGTAGACACAGGACCCTGCCTCCTTTCCCCCTGAGGTGGCGGAGACATGCCAGATCATGTACACAAGTCTTCATCTCCCTGTTTGCTCAGAGCCTTTGGGAGTTGACCCAACATCCTCACAGTTATCATGGCTGCATCAGTTTTAATCTTAGGAACCTTTCAGGGAGCTTCCTATTCACCCACCCCACTGGGACAGCCCAGACTGTTCCATGGAGAGAGGCTCTTTCTTTGGAACTCAACCTTGGAGGGTCCACCGTGATTTTGTTTGTGGAGATAGGAATGTGCTTGTACACTGTTGCAATACAGATGAGTTGCCTCTCCCCCTGCCCTCTGAAAACCAAAGGGCTTCCATCTGTTGAGGTGAACAAGCAGGTGGAAAGGTGGGAAGAAAAGAGAGGTGACTCTCTTTGCTCCATGAAACCCATGAGGAACTCAAGATGGCCCAAAAGTGAGCATTTTGCATCCCTTCTCCATTTCAGTAGGGAAGGCAGAATCATTTCCCGTGGGTCTAGGAGACCCTTTGGAAGAAATCACTCTCCTTCCTGCGTCTATTATCAGCCCAGACACCAAGGCACTGGTGTGTGACACTCTGCCCACTGCTTGGTAGAGTCCCTGAGGCCATGATTGGTAACTGGAAGTGCTATTTGGGGACCACCTGGCAAGAAGTGGCTTAGAGGGGAGAGCCATGCTCGTTAACTGATATGATTTTGTCTCACTGACCTGAGCCATATGTTTTGTGGCCTCAGTTCCTACAGAGGGAGTGGGCTAGAGCACTGCCTTTCCCCCAGAAATACTGGCATCTTTTCAGGACCCCAGGGTTCCCCCATGTCACCTCATAATATCGGATGTGAAGAGGCTTGGAGATGATCTAGATTCTAGATCAACTCCTTCACTTAAAGATGGGAAAACTGATGCCCAGGAGATGGAAACCAGTTGCCCAGGTCACCTAGCAGAGAAAGGAGCCCCTTCAATGCTTGGCTCCGGTCCTGCACTCTTCCTCCTCGTGCGGGAGGTGTTTGCATCGTAATAGACTTGTGGAGGCGGAAGTGCCTCTGTGACCCCTCTAAATGGTGGGACTCCAGGCATGGTGACCGGTGGTGAGACAGCTGCTGGGGATACATCCTGAGGGGCTGGTGCCTCCTGCCTTGTGGAAAATGCCCATGACCTCAGGCAGGAGAACTATACAGGGAGCAGGGACAGCAGGATGGCCCTTTAGAAACTGCTCTTAGGGCTCCGAGCCCTCCCAGCCTGATGTGGGTGGGAGGGCTTCACTGTCTCTGCACCAGGGGATGGGCGGCTCTGGAGAAGCTAATGAAGCTGTCTTCCCACCGACGCGCAGAGACAGCGACGGATGGCTCATGGGGAGAAGGCAGGTGTTGGCACATGGCCCATTGGGCAGGGTAGAGAGCAGCATGTCCCTCAGTGTCATTGTGGGTCACAGTGACTGCTGGGTCCCCAGGGAGGAGATGTGTGGGCTCTGGGGTGCAGTGACAGGGATCCCCGGGAGAGCCAGTGCCTCCCATAGCCCCCTTTGTGTGACAGGTAGATGAATGTCAAAGTTAGAAGGGACAGAGCAACAATATAGTCCAGACTGCTTATTGTCTAAGTGGAGATGTACAGACCCAGGGAAGAGTAGTGAATTGACCAAATTCACACAGCAAGCCAGGTGTCCCAGGTGGTCCGGGAGAGGGAGAAGAGAAAAAGATGATTCTGTCCTCACCTGCTGAGGGTGGGTGGGAGGGTATGGTCCCAACTTCTTGCCCAGAACTGGAGGCCCTGATGATCTGTCTGCCCCTTCTCTTCCTCCTCACGCTGCAGCCCCAGCCATCGGCCTACACCCCACGAGGGCAGGTTGTCTTCCAAGCCCGCTCCTGTCTGTCTAATACCCTATGGGAAGCATTAGCCCAAATGCCTTTTATAGTAGCGCTTTCTACTTGGCATGTGGAACGAAACCCTGCACAAGCCCCCACTGGAACAGCATCACCCCCTCCATTATTATTCAGGGAGAACCTCCTCAGAGAACTGTCTCTTCCATGGCAGCCATTCCTGAAATTATTGGAAGCGTGACTACTCGAGATGCCAGAGGCCCGCTTTCCTGATGTGTGGGGGACAAGACAGGCCCAAGAAGGAGAGAGAGATTGAAGGAGAAAAGGGCAAGTGAGTCCTTGGCCTCTCTGAGCTCAGAGCAGTTTTACCACAGTCTTAGTCACTGGGAACTTCACTTTCCACTGGTCCAGGTGGTCAGTCTGGCCTGAGGTGGGCCTGTGGGGTTTGGCTGAAGAGACGGGAGAGAGAGCAGTCCCCAGCTGTGGTGGCTTCCTTCACCTCTGTTAGGGGCTCCCTCTCATTCAAAGTGCTCTGGTGGTCATTAGCTCACCTGGCCGGTGCCACTGGAGCCCCAGGAGGTGATCTGGGAATCATTAGCTCTATTTCCTTGATGAGGACACTGGGGTCCAGCCAGGGAAATGACTAGCCCAAGGAGACAAGTGGGTGAGTGGCATTCGTTCACTTATTCATGATGACATATATTTCTTAAGCACTTACTATGGCCAGGCCCTGTGCTAGGTGCTGGGAATATGAAGGTGAGCAAAGCAGACATGGTCCCTGCTTTCAAGGACCTTTCAGAGACCCCAGGTTCCTGCCTCACTGGGTCTCTGGCCTCTGGAAGGACACACATTGACAGGAGCTCTGTCCTGAGAGTGTGCCCTTGAAGCTCAGGGTCCAGATTTGTATTTTAGAGCTTGTCTTCCTGCCCCTGGGGCTTTCTTTCAAACTCATCTACAGCATCCTTGAGGGTACCACTTCCACTCCCTCTGAAGCGTCCATTGACCCCCTGCCAGTACTCTGTCTTCAGCTCTCCTCCTGCCAGTGACCCTTACAGCTCTTGAATGTGAAGGATAGGAAGTAAAGACGCCTCCCATCCCCCCAAATTCCTGCTGCCTCAGGCAGATGAATGGAGACATCCAGCCAATCTAGGGTCAACATTTCCTAGGGTTTGGGGAATGAAGGGGCCCTCGTTTCGATGCCACTGCAGCCTCTTCCCTCCCACCCTCACCCCGTCCTCCTCATCTTCAGCCCGCTAAGACCAGATTTGTCTTGCAAAGTGGCATCATTATAAACACATCAGCCTCCTCTGGATGTCTGCACCCGTTCCTGCCAGCCCATCCAGGCTCGATTACTTCTGAGGCTGTCTGGGGTAATTAAGTGACATTAGGACTCATCCCCCGCTGTAATGCAGTGCTCAAAGCCCTGGGCTCCTGTGACCTGGGAGTCACAACTGCACCAAGGCCTTGTCTGCCTAATGCACTGCGCTGTGATTGTGGCTAATTACTCCAAAGACAGGCCTCATTAGTGGCGGGTTTGTGCTGGAAGGTGGGGAGCAGGCTGCCACTCTCACCTCCCGCAGCCCACCAGGTCACAGCCTGGTCTCCCCTCTTCCCCTGCAGGTCCGGCTTGCTTTGCTCTGCTGTTGGGTGAGATTAGAATAAGGCAAGGGCATTCCCAAAACAGGGTGTACAAGGTCATAGACTGAGCTCCAGGGCCTTCAAGAACTTTCTGACTGCCTTATTCAGCTGCGGCCCAGAGGGGGTTACTGACTTACCCAAGGTCACACAACACAAGTGAAATGTGCCACCTTTCTTAACCTGCCTGGCTTAGAGGTGAGGATGGACTAAATGAAAGTATGCATAGCCAGGACCTATCTGGATCCATAGTAGTGGGAAGAAGGGCTCAAGAATGCCCAGGAGAAGGGCTTCCCTGGTGGCGCAGTGGTTAAGAATCTGCCTGCCAATGCAGGAGACATGGGTTTGAGCCCTGGTAAGGGAAGATCCCACATGCCACAGAGCAACTAAGCCTGTGCACCACAACTACTGAGCCAGTGTGCCACAACTACTGAAGCCTGCGTGCCTAGAGCCCATGCTCCACAACAAGGGAAGCCACCACAATGAGAAGCCCATGCACCGCAACGAAGAGTAGCCCTTGCTCGCTGCAACTAGAGAAAGTCTAAGTGCAGCAACAAAGACCCAACACAGTCAAAATAAATAAATAAACAAATATTTAAAAATCTACAAACAATAAATGCTGGAGAGGGTGTGGAGAAAAGGGAGCCCTTTTGTACTGTTGGTGGGAATGTAAATTGATACAGCCACTATGGAGAACAGTGTGGAGGTTCCTTAAAAAACAAAAAGTAGAACTACCATATGACCCAGCACTCCCACTATTGCACATATACCCTGAGAAAACCATAATTCAAAAGGACACATGTATCCCAATGTTCATTGCAGCATTATTTCCAATAGTCAGTATGTGGAAACACCCTAAATATCCAATGATAGATGAAAGGATAAAGAAGATGTGGTACATACATACAATGGAGTATTACTCAGTCATAAAAAGGAACAAACAAAATTGGGTCATTTGTAGAGATGTGGATGGACCTAGAGTCTGTCATACAGAGTGAAGTAAGCCAGAAAGAGAAAAACAAATATCGTATATTAACACATATGTGTGGAATCTAGAAAAATGGTACAGATGAACCTATTTGCAGGGCAGGAATAAAGACGTAGATGTAGAGAACAGACATGTGGACACAGTGGGGGAAGAGGAGGGTGGGACAAATTGGGAGATTAGGTTTGACATAAATACACTACCACGTGTAAAATAGATAGCTAGTGGGAACCTGCTGTATAGTACTGCTTGGTGCTCTGTGACGACCTATATGGGCAGGAGCAGGAGGAGGGAGGGAGGTCCCTGAGGGAGGGGATATAGGTATATATATAGCTGATTCACTTCATTGTACAGCAGAAACTGACACAACACTGTAAAGCAATTTTACTCCAACTAAAAAAAAAAAGCATGGACAGCTCCTACCTTGATTTCTTGGAGCCATGAGCTGCCATGTAAGAAATGTGAGTATGCCGAGACTGCCACGTCGTGAGGAAGCCCAAGCTAACCATGTGGAGAGGCCACATTGTACATAGAGGTAAATGGGTTCTAGAGATAACCCTTCCCTGAGGTAACTTCTCATAACCATGGCATGATGTTGGGGGCACATCCCCAAACTTGAGGCTGGCTTTGACTTAGAGGGCGTGAGCAGTTCCCTTCACTTTGTGACTTGATGGGGACTAAAAGTCCTTGAGTTTTCAAAATGTCTCACCCCTTCCTAGACTACCAAGGAGACAGAGACCCCCAAAGAGCTCATATCTTGGCATTAGAGCATCACATCCAGAAGGCTCCTCTGGAAAGGCAACATCGTCATGAGGGGGACTACATGTAGCAGGAACTAAGGATTGGATTAGATAGACTTCCCCAAGTTTCTAAATACTGGGCCCCCAGGACAGGTATGTGTTGAAACGTGCAGAAGAGAGAATACCCCAGCCCACAGTGGTCTTCACTTATCTATCTTACCGTTGTTCTGACCTGGCCCCAAAGTCCTGCCACTAGTCCCCGTGATACCTAGTACCCTCCATCCTTGGCAAACCGTTTCCCATCGTTCCCTCGCTGCCAGGTGTGATCGTTTAAGGGGGACCCTCAGGAAGCAGAGGGGACATGACTGGATAGACAGAGGAGCCAAGCCCTGTGCAGTTTGAGGGGGCTTCACGGGGAGGATTACCAAGAGGTTTCCCAAGGCAGTTGAAGCAACACACATTTAATCACGTCTTACTTTCCCTGGGGTTGAGCCTAGTTCTGTTGTAATAGGCACTGAGTAAGGAAGAGGGAACAAGACACATGAGGTCCCCAGGGCTGCTATGGCTCCATAAACATAAATTGAGCTCCCAAGACTTCTCACTCAGGGGCAACTCTCCTGTCCAATTCAGTCCAAACTCAACCCAACTCAACAAGCTCACCACCCTCCATTGGCATTCATTGTAGCTTAAATCCATCTTTTACGCTCAAACCCACCCAGCTCTACCCGAACCAACCCAACACCAAACCTGAGGGGCTTAACTCACTTTCCTGATGAAGGGATAGGGGCTCACTTGCCCAAAGTTCCACAGTGGGCAGAGCTGGGGCTAGGGCACAGCCCTGCTGCCTTCAAAGCCTAAGCAGACTGCCTCGTCCCCTCCCCCTGCCCTGGGCATGGAGAGCTGCTGTGAGCGTCTATCGATGTTGTGGATTATAATTATTATTTGCCTTGGGTGACAGTGGCTGTGGGCAGTCAGCGTCACCAGGGAAACCAAGCTGAACATTCTCTTTCTTCTCCCCATCCCTTTTCATACCTGCTCTGCAGCTCCCTGGCTTCCAGGCACCCTGGGCCCTGTGCCAGGCTTGCTGACTCTGAGGAGTCCTTTCCCTCTCTGGGCCTCAGTTTCCTCACCTGTTAATGGGGTGGTGCTGAAGCCTAAGAGGAATGACAGGTGGGAGATGGCTGGCACACAGTGGGTGCTCAATAAATGTTGGTTTGTTAAAAGAGCACAAGGCTCCTTCCCTGCCAGCAGGGGCGAGGCCAGGATGGGGGAAGTAGCTCCTCCACCATGCAGCTCTTTTCACTGCTTCTCCTGAGGACCACAAATCATCTGGAAAACCATCTTCAACTCTGCTATTTCCTAGCCAGTTCACTTGCTGCTTCCACTTCTGACTCGTAGCATCCTCTGACTTTACAGCACCTGAGAGTCATCCTGTCCAGCCTCCAGATTCTAGTGAGACCCACTCCTGATTTAGCAAGGTGCCATCCTGGTACTTCCCTGGTGGTGCAGTGGTTAAGAATCTGCCGACCAATGCAGGGGACACGGGTTCGAGCCCTGGTCCAGGAAGATCCCACATTCCGTGGAGCAACTAAGCCCGTGCGCCACAACTACTGAGCCTGTGCTCTAGAGCGCATGAGTCACAACTACTGAGCCCGCATGCCTAGAGCCCGTGCTCCGCAACAAGAGAAGCCACTGCAATGAGAAGCCCGTGCACCGCAACAAAGAGTAGTCCCCTCTCGCCACAACTAGAGAAAGCCCGCATGCAGCAACGAAGACCCAACGCAGCCAAAAATAAATAAATTAATTAATTAAAAGAAAATTCCTGGTGGCACTGTGCCACCAGAAAGGTTAGGGACGTGCCATCCTCAGGGGTATGAAATCCCTAGGGAATCCCCGTCTTCCTTTGCTGGGCAGTCTTGGTCAATTCTCCCCCTCTCTGGGACTCAGTTTCCCCCTCTGTAAAGTGATGGGGAAACCCCAAGGGTTTCAAACTGTGCTCTGCAGAGCTTGGGAACTATAACCAGGGAGAGTCGGGGGCAGAGCCAAGGGGCTCTGGGCCCCAGTCCATGTGTCTCGGATGCTGGATTCTGCTTACTGTTATATTGAAGAAACTCTGCAGTTACGAGAGGTTTGAGAAATACCGCTCAAGTCCAAACTTCCTGGTGTGCAGACGGGAGACTTGAGACTCCGAGGACTTGCCCAGAGCCACCCCAGTCCTGGTCAAGTGCTCTTTCCACACCATACCCAGGCCCTCCTTTCAGGCCTGTGACCTCCAACCCCAGCCTGTGAGTCTAGCCCCAGGTCAGCCTGAGCATCCCAGACCGTAATGGACACCTCTCCCAGGCAGTCCCACACTGTCAACTGATTAATAACGACATATTTGAGATGGTAGTACAAATTAATTTTTGAATCACGCCATTAGTGTGTAATTAATTTCTTTGCCCTGGGAAATGAAGATATCCCTGACGAGCATGTTATCTCAATCTATAAAAGGGGAGAAACGCTGAACAGGCAACTCCATTAATGCAAACATTGATTTTTTTCCCCCACTTCTCCCTCTCTTGTGTGAGGACTCTTCCTCCTTTATCATCCCGCCCACTTTTTGGGGGGCAGCATCCATTTTCCCAAGGAGGGGTGGGGCCCCTTGGAAAGCGCTGCCTCTTGATACCTTCAGCGGTAATCAAAAGATCATGTGTGCTCACTGCAGCCAAATAATGTCCTTATTGGATGCTGTTAAGGATACGGTTGCTGTGGAAACACAAGATCTCGACCCTCCAGGTTTGGATGCCAAACCTGGAACATGCATTTTTCTGCAAGCTGCTGGGGGCCTGGGAGTACTGGAAGGAGAGAGGCGGCTGAGCTTGGAGGTTGTGCTGTGGTCTTCCACACCGGCTCCTCCTTTAGAAGGTGGCTGCCTCTTTTAGGAAGTCCTCCAAGATTAACACTTTTCCTTGTGTCACCCACTCTTCCTCTACCTCCACCACACCTCACAGTGGCATGTTTCCCAGGTGGCCTGGCTCTGGGTCTCCCACATCAGCCTCCTTCATGCACTTCCTGGACTGTCTGGGTTTGTCCTCCCTGCTCTAACATTCTGAGCTGTGTGACTGTAGGCAAATTACTTAGCCCTCCTGTGCCCCATTTCCTCATCTTTAAAGGGGGTGCTAGTTGTCCCATTTCTTAAGCTGATTATGAGAATTTAATGAGTTAATGACTGTAAAGTGCTCACACAGTGTCTGGCCTGGGGTGAGTGGTGATCAATGAGAGATATTACTATGCAAGCGAGGGCTGAGGGTCTACCAGGGGCAGGAACAAAACTGGAGTCGGATCTGACTTGGGTCTGTGTCCCGCCTCTGGCCCCCTCGGCCTCTGGGCAAGTTGCAATCTCTCTGACCCTTGGTTTGTCTTTTAAATGGGGACAAAGCCGATTGTACAGGCGGGTGACTGTGCCTCTTGTTTCGTTGGAACAGTCCTGGTTTGCACCTGTCACCCTGGCATACTATTAACAGTGGACTGGCCTGGCCCAGAAGTTGCCTCATTAGCTCAGATTCCAGGCCCCCAGGGGCAACCTCATGCAAGTCTCTGCTCTGAGGTCAGAGACAACAGGCCTAAAGGCGAGACAAAGGCTGCTCACCCCATGCCTGGCTCCACACATCAGCTCTGGTGGGGCCCCGTGGCCCCTCTGACCCAGCTCAGCTCCAATTAGTGTGCTGGGAGAGAGGCCTGGCGGTGGCCTCCCGGCCGCAGCTTCCTGGGGTTCCCTGCACATCTCAGCTCATTCACATCCTGGCGTCAGCCCTGACCCAGAGAACTTGGCCGTGCCCAAGTACCTGCCCTGTCCCCCAGCTCATTAGTGCCTTTTGGACCAAGGGCATTCAGATGCACGTGGCCCTGTGACAGTTGTCATCAGGCTGCCTGCAAACACGCCTCTTCTTAGGGCTGCATATGGGATATTTGTTGTTCAGAGGACCACATACCACCATTCAGAGCCTCAGGCTCCTTATCTGTAAAATGGGTAAAAAAATCCCTGCCTGGCTTGGATCAAACTTTACAACGCATGAGCAAGGGCTCTGTGCTTGACATCCCCATGTCCCTGAGAAAGGTGGTTGCGCTGAGTGACTCCCAAAGCACTTGTCTGTGAAGCCAGCACAATGCTGGTTCCCTTTGAAACCGTTGGCTTCTGTAATGAAGGTCCAGCCTCTCCAGGAACAACAAAACCCCATCCACTCCTACGTGTGGGCAGAGAGGTCACTCTCGGGGCCAGGAAGCCGAGGTAGCCGTTTTGGCTCTGCTCCTGACCTGCTAGGAGAGCTGGGGCCGGTGCCTCAGTCTCCCCGATGCCAGCTCTGCCCCTCTCATGGTTCTTGTGAGTAGCTAGACAAAGGCCGAGGTTGCCTGAGGGCACAGCGGAGACCAGAAAGGAACAGAGGCGGTGCACTTTCCCCGAGGCTGGGGACCTCACCCTCTTTGCCTCAGGCTCCTCTTTGGCCAAATGGCACTGAATACCCATCCTGTAGTCTGTGAGGATTAGCAGGGATGATTAGAAGGGTGTGAGGGGCCTGGCTCGCAGCAGGGCTTGGAAAGTGTGACTACTGCACCGTTACTGTTTTTCACACTGGCAAGGTTAGCTGCCCAAATGAGGGACATCACTTTTATTTTACAGTCAGCTGTGTGCCTCCAGGCTGATTGTTTGGTGCCCTGGATTGGAAGCACAGAACTCCTGGTCCTAAACCTGGCTTTGGCCCTTAAGTACCCTCATCACATCCTGCCTCCCTGGCCCTGGCTGAGGGGGAAGGGGCTGGGGTTCAAGGGGATGAGGCCATGGAGACAGGGTGGGAGGGGGAGCTCGTGGTCAGCCCTTGGCTACATGTTTCCTTCCCCAACCCAAGAATAGTTTTCTCAAGTGAGAGAGTGGCATGGACATATATACACCACCAAATGTAAAACAGCGAGTGGGAAGCAGCCGCATAGCACAGGGAGATCAGCTCAGTGCTTTGTGACCACCTAGAGGGGTGGGATAGGGAGGGTGGGAGGGAGACGCAAGAGGGAGGAGATATGGGGATATATGTATATGTATAGCTGATTCACTGTGTTATAAAGCAGAAACTAACACACCATTGTAAAGCAATTATACTCCAATAAAGACGTTTAAAAAAATGCTAAAAAAAAAGAATAGTTTTCTCAGGCGACTGGCCCCAGATCCAGGAGTAGGCAGGTAGACTGAGTGAGTTCACTACCCCGGTGAGTGATTATTTTCTTTGTCACTTGCAGCTGGAACCAAGTTTCAGTTTCTGGGGGCAGTGGCTCTCTAGGGATTCTTGAGAGCCTGGGAACTTCCCCAGGGGACGCGTTCAGCTCTCAGCTGTGAGCCCTGATAGTTCTCAGGCTCTCACAAGTCCCCTCCCTGGGGGTCTAGGGTGAGAGGGGAAGGGGGCAGAAAAGGCCTGTGACCTGTGGTCCACCCGAGGTGTGAGTGCAGGGGAATTAACCAGGTTGGTCACAAGGGGATTATGGATGGGCGCGGGCTCCTCAGGGGCACTGGCGCTAGAGGCTAGGCTGCTGGGGGCAGGGCTGGTTCAGAGGGGTCCCGGTCAGAGAATCTCACTGATGGTTCCTCCTTCTCCCCAAGCCCCCCTTCTGGGAGAGCAAAGTCCTAGAACTGGGAGGCTGAGAGTGAGCTGTGGGGAGAACGGCCCTAGAGGAACCAGGCCCCTGGACCCCTGGCAGAGCAGCCTTGGCAAGGAGGCAACTTGGTGAGCCAGCCTGGTGGTGGGGGAGAGCCTAGGCTCCGGGGGTCAGAATCCCTGTACTTCTTAGAAAGTACAGCTGCACTTCTTAGCTGTGGACCTCGGGCAAGTACTCAACCTCTCTGACCGCAGTTTCTGCACCTGTAATGTGGGGCTAGTGGTAACTATGTCATAGGACTGTGGCGAGTATTAGATGGAATCACACATATACGATGTCTCACATGGTGCCCAGCACAGAACCAACTGTGCCTATGTCTTCCTCACACCTGTTCTGTGATGTTATGTTGGCAGCTTGAAATCAGCCATGGTGGGAGTATTTACACCAGGGAAGCTGGCAGACGCTACAAATCAGGGCATTTCCATCCCCTCCCTTCGACTGCAGGTTGTGAAACATCAGTGTTCCTCTGAACCAGAGAGCGGAGGCAGCTGTGAAGTATCTCTGCCACCAGGTCATTTGCCAGCAAACATCTGCCCGTCTGAGGCCAGATGGAGCTGCACCAGCTGCCTGCCCAGAACAAACAATATCAAGGTCGACTGGTTTGTGTTGGGAGCCCTCTGAGGATCTCAGGTCCAGAGAAAGGTGGAGGTTTCCCGGGACCCTTCTCAGGTTTTGGGGCACCCCCCAGAGCATTCTCATACAGCCTTGGGATAGCTGGAGGGAGCTGGGGTGGGCATCATGTCCCTTTAACATTTGGAAAAACAAAAGTCTCAGAGGTCAGGTAATTTGCTTGACATCATTCAATTCAATTTTTAAAAACCAGCACCCAGTTGAAGAAAGTGTATGGTTCCACCACCCCCAAATTTCCCCTTCTGCTTCCTCCCTGACATTTCCTTCCCCACAAAGTGTGCCACTATTCCGGCTTCTGTCATCTTAGTTTAGGCTGATTTAGGACTTTATAGAACTGGAATCATACAATGTGTTCTCATCTATGTCTTGCCTCTTTCCCAGCATTCTGACACTCACGTGAGCCTGCTGTGTATGGCAGTATTTCATTCATTTTTCCTGCTGTATACTATTTCACAGTGTATCTACTCTTCATTCATGGACATGTGACTTGTTTCCAGTTTTAAGGTACTGCATACTGTTGCTTGGAATATACAAGAACAGAGATTTTGGAGACCATATGCACACATTTCTGCTGGGTGTGTGCCTGAGAGTAACATTGCTGGGTGTGGGGATTGTTGAACGCAGTTTTGATGCAACAGATAGTTGTTGAGTCCCTTTGGTGTATGAGTTCCTGAATGAGACTCCCTGGACTGGATAAAACTCCTCTCTCAAAAAGCTCCCAGCCTGGAAGAGGCGGGTGGTGTGTAAGGAGGGTGGAGTGGGGACTAGACACATTCAGCAAAAACCAGATCTGAAATGGAGGTGCCAGCAGAGAAGAAAGAACAAGAGCCCTGGGGGTTCACAGTGCAGGGGCCACCTGTCTATGTGGAGATCTGTGTGGGGAAATGGGCAAGTCTGGAGGAAGGGGCATTGGGAGGACTTGGGAAAGATTTCAGACCACAGAGATGAGGGGCTGGCTTCCAGGCAGGGGACTGCAAGGGAAAGGTGTGGAGGCAGGTAAACCGAGCGAACTTGGAGAAAAGTGAGTGTCGCCTTCTGGCTGGAGAACTGGGTCTGGGTAGGGCAGAGCGTGCTAGTTAGGGTCTGACCGCTGATCACGAAGGCCTAGGAGTTTGGGATCTGGGAGACCACTGCGAGCCTCTGACAGGGGAGTCTACTGGGGAAGACTGTCGGGGGGGGGGTTATGTCTGTGGGGGGATGCTGGATGCAGGGAGGGGTACTAACAAAGTCTGAACCCGGGAATGGACGGAGTGGGGAGGATGGGGGGAGAAACAAGAGTGATCGGAGCGAGGCCTGCAGAGCTGGACAGCACGGCCTCTGTCTCCACCAGAGCCCAGGCTGAAGGTACCGATTCTTCTGGATGAACGGGGGTGGGGCGGGGTGGGAGTGGGGATGGGCAGCTTGCATTCAGAATCAGGAAGCTGGGCCCCAGTCCCAGCTCCTCCTCCCCCTTTCTGGGTGATCCTGGGTGAGTCCCTCCCTCCCTGGCCTCAGCTTTGCATCTATTACAGGGGGTGGCACTGACTGATCCCTGAGGCCTGGCCTCCTGCAGCCCCTACCCCGGGCCTCCCTCAGAGGGTGGAAGGCGGGCTGTGGGATAATTAAAAGGATGATGGATGGGAGAAGCCTGGAGGAGCCCAGAGCGCCAGACAAGTGTAAGGGGAAATTAGTAGTCACCCTTTTACTTAGCACGTGATCTGGCAGCCTCACGATTTATTACAGGCATTATTATTAATGACATTAATAATGACGATGACAACACCATCCACTGCTTGTACCAGGTTTTTGTTTTCATTCGAAACATACTCCCTCCATGATCCTCACCCCTCCTTGTGGGTGCAAGGTTTTACAGCCTAATGTACCAATGAGTAAACTGAGGCAGAGAGCTGCTGTGTGACTGATTAGACAAGGTCAGTGAGTAAGTCAGGGAGGGAGCCCAGCTCTATCCATTCCCAGCCCAGGGTTTTCACCCCCAAACCAGCTGTCAGCTCTCACCCTCTCTCGTTTGATTCGAGTCCTGTAGTCCTTTCCTGTGTGTCCCCATCAGCAGCTGGGCTTAATCTGATGAGCCCTGGACTGGGTGGCTGACAGGCCTGGGTTGAAGCAACCTTCTCTACTTGCTGGCTGTGTGGCCTTGAGCAAGTTGTGTCCCCGCCACCCCAGGCCTCAGTTTCCCCATCTGCCACACTGGGGCACCTAATCCTGCTGGTGTCGTGGTGAGGGTTAAGGACGTTGTTGGAAGTTCAAGCTCGGGAACTGGATGCTGTCCAGGCCCCTGAGCTGCACCCATGTGTCTCTCCCTCAGGTCAGAACTCAGCACATAGGGGTGGAGGACTGTTTCTTCACTTGAGCTGGGCTGAAAAGTCACCCATGGCCTTCAGTGACAATTTTGCAAAAGCTCCCTTTGCATGTGCAAGCAAGGGAAGCAAGCAAGCGTGTGTGTGTGTGTGTGTGTGTGTGTGTGTGTGTGTGTGTGTGTACTGTCTGGCCAAGGCCAGTGGTAGTCTTATCCTACATGAAAGGTCCCCAGGTGACAGCAGTATGACAGCTGGTCCATGTTGGGACCCTGGTCTGTCCCCGACTCCCTGCCACAAGCTGAGTGATGAGTAAAGCGAAGGCTGACCCTTTTCCCTTCAGACCCCTGGTCCCCAGCCCACGTGGTGAAGCAGCTGCTTCCAGCTCCTTGGGGCTCCAGGAAGGAGGAGGAGCTGTGCCCCTATAGTGTCACCTGCGCAGACTCAACCCCCTGGCTGCACACCCGAGCAAGTGAGAATCACGGAATATGTTCCCAGCTTCTACTCCCCTGGTCTCCCCTCCTCCTGTTCTTTCTCCACCGTGAGCTTGGCTGGCTAGGGTACCTGTCCCTGCTCACGGCCCTTCCGTGGCTATCTGCCTGTATGCCCCTGGCAGCCTCTCCACAAACCGGTTCCTCTCTCCCTTTGTGCTCTGTGTGCCAGCCACTGGCTTGGGAAGACCTCAATGGTTCCACGCTCCCTCCTGCCACAGGGCCTTTTACATGCTGTTCCCTCTGCCTGGAATGCCTTTCCCTTCTCCCCAGATTTCATCCACTCACCCCTTATTCTTTATATCTCATCATATATGTCACTTCTTCTGGAAAACTTTTTCCAATTCCCTCCAGAGGCTGAATCATTTCATACTCCCCATTTCATATTCTTATAGCTCTTGTACTTCTTTAGAATCCCTGTCCGAATTTGTACGTATCTGTTTATTCATTTAGTGATCATTTCTCTAGTCCCTGTCTCCCGCTAGAGTGTCCACTCACTGTTGAATGCCTGGCATCTAGCGCAGTGCCCAGCACCAAGCAGGGACTCATCTGGCCAGCTGGTGAATGCTTCAGTGAATGAATGTGGTGTGTGTTACTCCAGCTCTTCAGCTTGGAAATTGGGGCATAATGAGGTGATATCAGTTGGCCAAGGTCTCACTTATTAGAACCAGAAAGTTACAGTGCTTGGTGCCACCTGGTTCCACCCCCTCCCTGAGGGCAGGATCCCTGCTCACAGGTACTAATCTCTGCTTACCTGCTTCCAAAGACAGGAGTTTTACTCCCTTGAAGGGCAACAGAGGAAGCTGGTGGAGGTCCTATGTTATTCATGCATCAGTCCGTGAGGTCCGGATGTCCCTAAAATCTCTCCTGTCCTTTGTGCTGGATAACTGGGACCTGCTGTCCGGGAAGACTGTGCAGCAGACGTTCTGGCTGGCCCCTGAGATGGACACAAGATTCCACGAGTCCATCTCCAAGCTCAGCAGAGCAGAGGATTCTGGGACCCCACCTGGATTCACTCTTCCTTCCATGCCCTCTTCCTAATATCTATGCATCTCTCAGGGCTGGTTCAGGCCCTGCCTCCTCTAGGAAGCCCTCAGGGCCTGCTCTCTCCTGTGAGCTGAGCAGTCTGGGGCTCTCCCTGTGTCCTATGTGAAGGAGGGAATCAGAAGGAAATGTAGGGACCAGCTTATCTAACCCCTCATTTCATACATGGATTTGCAGAGGACCAGGGAGGGGAGGTGACCTGCCAAAGTCATACAACGGATTACCTGCTGATTTGGGTCAACGATGCAAATTTTGTGGTTTTTAAAATTTCATTTTGTTAGTGTCTTTTTTTTAAAAAACCATCTTTGAGGATGAGGGAAAATGAACAACCTCAGGAAATGTGGTAATAGACATCAAAACCTTTTTTAAAAGAATGTATCCTTTCTGGCCTAAGGATGCAATTTGAAATGGGTGCAAAGATTTATGTACAAGGATGCTCATCACAGCCTTGTTTATGATGGCAAAAAACTAGAAATAGCTTACAGAGAGATTGGTTAAATAAATTATGGCACATTCATGTGATGGAATACCATACAGCCATTAAAAATGATGGCCCAGTAAAAGAATATTTAACGACATGGGGAAATGTTCACAAGATACTGTTAAGGAATAAAAAAAGCAAGTTGCAAAACAGCATGCTCCATATGCCTCTGACTTTCCTAAAACCATTATTAAAAAAGAAAGCTTAGGGCCCCTGAGGTTATTTATGATACTGTTTCACTGCCTCCAAGACACCAGCCTCATTAATTCCTATTTCAGTGTGGCTCAGCGGAAAGCATGAGCATTTAATGTCTGGAGGTCTGATTCTGAGTCTAGTCTGTGCTACTTATTCACTGGGTGACCTTGAAGCTACGGGCCTCAGTTTTCCTCATCTATAAAATGGGGATAAGAGTCCTCCATTTGAATGTTGTGGAAAGGATTTCAAAGATAGTGTGTGTATGTGTGAAGGGCCTTGGTAAACCATATGGAGCTGTATAGATATTGAGAATAATGGGTATATTATTCCCTAATTAAACTGAGGACTCCATGAAGGCCGCACGAGGTACCATTCCTCCCTGCAGCCAGCACAGTGCCTTACACACTGATGTGCACAGAAATGTGGGTGGACCCACCTACTGAAACCCCAGGCTCGCCCCTCCACACCTTCTGCACATCTCTGTACGCCCTGGGGCTGGGCTCAGCATCACCCACGGGGAGTGAGGTTGCAGCTGTGGGTGCGTTGAGTGCTGGGGGTATCTGGGGGTGTTCCCAGCACCCCCATTCCCCAGCCCTTGCAGGACCAGGGAGTGGTCACTGTCTGGTACAGAGGGTGTATCAGGAGTGGCTTGGAGGCTAGGGCCCAGCCAGGAGACCATGGTCCTCAGCACCCCTGAGTGCTTCAGCCCCCTTCTCCGACTCCTTGGGCTGTGAGCAGTGTGGGTGTTGCTGGGCTACAGGGGTACCTGCCTGCCACCTCTGGGGGCCTTGGGCCAGACCCAGTCTGGGCCTGCCTCGTCCTGCCTCCTACAGTGCAGGACGGGTCAGCCACACCTCCCCTCTGAGTTTTGTGAGCCCCAGATACAGGATGTGACCTGCCCTGAATCATGCAGTTGCTGACTGAACACCAGACCCTAGGCCTAGCTCTTCCCACTGGCACTCCCTCCCAGACCCTCAGCAGAGGAGGGACTTTTGGGCAACTCAGCCAGAAACCAGGGGTTCCTTGTGGGCGCTCAGAGGGCACAGCTGGTGCATTCACATTTTCTTTTTGCATTCGTTCTCTTTCTACACAGAGTTTACATGTTTCCACTCTGTGCTGGCTCCAGACTAGAGGCTGGAATTGTTTTGTTTTTGTTGTTTTTTTGTAGAGGGATGGACAGTTAAAATCTTTCAGGCACATGGGAAGAAAATGATTAAAGGGGCCCGGTGTGGTGACAAGATGCTATAGAAAGTGCTGTTGGGCCCACCCAGGGCCCCTTTGTCCAAAGGCCCACCTCTTTCCCAGCTGCTGTTCGGTGACCAGCGCCTACAACTCCAGAGACTTCCGAGGGCCAGCCAGGGCTGCTGATGATAGAGCTGGGAAGGCAACAGCCCCTCCTCCTTCCAGTGCCTCTTTCCAGTGCCTTCCCACGGGAGGACAGGAGCCTGGCCTCTGCCTCAGGCAGGATAACTTTGTTGAGAGATGATTTACTCTCCAGAGCCTCCCAGTCAGGCCAGACCAGTCCTTCCCTGAGACCCTTCCCTCCCCCTCCTATCCTGCTCCAGCCCCTCACGCGGGTTTTCCTGAAGAAGCATCCCCTCTGTAATCTTGTGCTCCTGAATCCCTGCCTCAGGCTGTGCTTGGCGGGAAGCTGACATGAGAAAGATGGGGACAGAGACATGCCGTATCTAAATATATCTAAATATAACCGCGTAAACACTACCCATGGAGGCTCTGCACTTCAATAGAACAATATCAAGGCATGTTGTTTTTGGAAACACAAAATAACTCAAATGTACCAGAAAGCCTAGTAAAGACTGGATTGGAAGCAGAGCCTAGAAATTCACTGGTTGAACACACCTGGTGGGAGCTAACACATTTACGGCAGGTGCCCACACGAGGAGGACCAGGTCTGACGGTGTGTGTGCTGCACGCGCAGGGAACACCAACTGAACTCTGGCGTGGCAGGTCCACGTGGCCCTTACTGGACTCTAGCCCATGAAACAGGAAGTGCTAGGCTAGACTGCATCCAGCCTCTGGTGGTCACTCGCCCAGCCAGCACCCCAGGGGCTCCTTCCAGATTGTGCTCATAGAACCCACAGGGAATCCCCCTGGTGGATCAGGGAGTGCCAAATGGAATCCTTTTGGCCTGGTCACTACCCATTACCTTTCAAATCTCAGCATCCTCCGGAAAGTCCACGGGGAATGCTCCATTCTTTAAGCATGTCCAGCCCCAACTCTCAGCAGCCTTCAGCTGGCTCAGTTATGAGCAGCTGGCAACAGGAGTGCCTGGAGGACAGGACACTATTTGAACTCATCTGTGTGTACAGGATGGGCACACAGTAGGAAGTAGTTACTGGAGAAATATATACCTTTCAGGGTGGGCAGACTTGGATGGCTCCCCAAACTCCTATTCACCCTCCAGGTCACAGTGTAGATGTTACCACATATCAGTCACCATCCTGTGACCACCACACGTGTAGCATCTGTTGCTTTGAGGGCTGGAACTCTGTCGGTCTTGTTCTCTGCTCTATCTGAGTACCCGGTACACAGCCTGGCACATAGAGGTTGCTCAGTAAATGCCTGTGGAAAGAAAGAGTCTCTGGAGAAGTGGCCACACTGAGTTCAAGGATAGACGCTCCATGCAGGCAGGTCCCGTATCTTCCTTGCACATGCGCAGGGCTAACAGCATGTAGTGAGAAGAGCCCTGCAAAGTGAGCCTGCCCCTAGCAGAGCCAGGATCCCAGGGAAAAGGGACAGAGGCTCACTTGGGCTGCCCCAAGGAATGAGGTCTGCATGAGGATATCTGTGGCCATGACAGAAGCCAGGATTCCACTTGAATAGGCCCAATAACACTAGCTATTGCTTATCGTGCACCAGGAACTGGGCCGAGCGTTTTATACGCGCTATTTTACATTTGCAGAGAATAAGAGGAAGCATGGTTAGTGCTCACATCCAACCCCCTTCCCAGTAGCCCCTTTTGTGTCAAGTCTTGGAGGAAGGACAATTCCAGACACTCACTGTCAGACACTGGAGGGGGTAAATCTTTCCTCTTCCCACTCTAGGTAGGGACGGTCAGGAGGGGTGCCAAGATCCAAGCCACCAGGGAGACACTCTCTCCACTTCAGATCCTCAGTGGGTGAGGCTGGGCCGCAGGAGTGGGGAGGGATGATGTCCTCAGGGCAGTGGTGGGGAGCCCCCGTAAGTTGGGGTTCTTGCAGGAAACAGACGGCACATGCCTAGGGGTTATTTGAGGGGAGTTTAGTGGGAACAGTGTGGACTAAGGAAAGGCGACAAGGGTGATGTAATACCTGGCTATCCACAGTGGGAGTATTTCTATGGCGGCCTGAGGGGCAGAAGGAGGAGAGGTTATACACCTACAGAGAGAAGCTGTGGGCGCAGCAGGCCTGGGAGTTACCACATGGGTAGAGGGGCCACCTGGGGGCACCTGTTGCTAACTGGCTGTCCAATCCATTGTGGCCCGGTGGCTGGGGAGAGAGTTCTGCGGTACGAAAATATACCCCCCTGCTCCTGGGGCTGGGGTGGGGCAGGCGACTTGGGCAGTTCAGACTGAATGAACCGAGAGCTCAGAGTGGTGCTGAGTGGGACTAGCTGGAAATTATCTGTTAGGTGGAGGCAGAAGCATCCAGGAGTGGGGAGGAGGCTGTGGCTTGGCCCAAGCCAGTTATGCACATGGAAGGCCTGAGGCTCAGAGGGCAGGAACCGTCCTCGGAGACCTGCCTTTCTCACTCCCAGGCTCGGACAGGGCACCTAGGCCCACAGGCTGTGCCCTCCTCATGGTGGCATCCCCCTGCCTCCCATAGTCTCCCAGTTTCCCCATCTGGCTCTGACACCCCCATCCATCACTGGGTAAAAATCCCTGGCTTTCTTGCGTAACCAATAGGTGCTTTGTGGGAAATTACCTAAGTTATAATCCAATTACACAATAATTACATTGGGATGGCTCTGTAACTACAGCATTAATTAACTTTGATGGCTCCCATAAATTATGTGGGAGATTGATAGTGGGGAGAGGGTTGGCGCAGTCTAGTGGGTGGGAAGTGGGCTGGGAGTCCTGGAGGGGATTGGGGGTAACGAGGAGGGGGCAAGAGATACAGAGAGGCGGTAACTCAGACTGGGTGGGAGTTAAGGCAGACAGGGGACAGTTTTCTGAGAGCCGAACTGTGAGCTGGGCAGGAAGTTCTGGGCCCTTTGAGAGTGGTAGGGGGTCATGGAACCAGCTCCCTTCTGGACTGCAGAGGTCAGCTCCCTCTTCTGCCTCCACGAGAACACCCTCTGTCTTCCCTCGATGGCCCATTTAGGCTGAGCACGGCATCCCTTTGACTTTCCCCCAAAAAACCCCTTGTCCAAGTGTTGCACTAGTGAGCAACATGGACTTCCCTGGAGATGTTACAGAGGTGACAGAAGTCACTCCCTGGGACCTACCAGCATGACTCTAACCAAAGAGATAGGCAATAGCAGTGTGGGTTGGAATGTGGAGCAGCTGGCTCTCTCCCTCCCGGCTGGTGGGCTGTGAACTTGAACGGCTACATTAGGAAACTGTTCTGCAGTATCTGCTGAAGCTCAACACGGGCACGCACGGGTCCAGCAATTCCACCCCTGGGTGTATACCCCACAGAAATGTGTACATGTGCTCAAACAAAGACTGTTCAGAGTAGCACTAAGCTGTCAAAAATGGAAACTACCCAAATGTCCTTCCATGTGGAATAGTTAAGTGAACTGTGGACTGTCCATCCCATGGAACACTCTACAGCAGGGGTCTCCAACCCCTGGGCCGGGGACCGCTACCAGTCCTGTTAGGAACCGGGCCACACAGCAGGAGGTGAGCGGCGGGAAAGCAAGCGAAGCTTCACCTGCAGCTCCGCGTCCCCCCCATCGCTCGCATTACCGCGAAAAACTGTCTTCCATGAAACCAGTTCCTGGCGCCAAAAAGGTTGGGGACCGATGCTCTATAGCAATGACGATGATAAAACTGCAGCTACGCGCAACAACAAGGCTGAATCTCTCAGACAGAATGTGGGGTGAAAGAAGCCAGAGATAAGAGCACATTGTATGTTCGCTTATGCAATGGTGAAAACAGGCAGAACCAATCTGGTGCTAGACACCAGGACAGTGGTGTCTCAGAGGGCAGGAGTTAATTGGGAGGGGCCGGAGGGCCTTCTGGGTGCTTGCCATGTTCTGTATCTTGATCTGGAATTAGCTCTACAGTGTCTTCACCATGTGAAGATCCATCGAGCTATAACCGTGTGATTTGTGGGTTTTCTCTTCACGTGTTACATTTCAATAGAAATTTAAAAGAAAAGTCGCATTACCTAAGTCTTCTCTCCCCAAAGGCCCTCCTCTGTCTTGGCACTACTGGGTCCCACGGTTTGTCTTTATCTCCTCTTTTCCCCATGCAGGGTCTGCCCCTGAGCTTCCTCCCCAAAAGCCTGCCTCGCCCCCTGCATTTCCCCCAAGACCTGGCATTTCCACCCCTAATTATGGAGAGCTTTTAGCCTCACCCAAGCCCTGCCCCGCCCAATTCCGCTCCACCAATAGGCACAACACACCACAGCACGGGAGACTCACAGACGGGGGACTCACGGACAGGACCCAGGCTCCATGGGAAGGCAGTTCTGTGGCCACAGTTTGTACCATTAACCTGTTCCTCGGGGTCTCATTCCTCACCCCAAGGGGCAGACCAACATATTTTTTCCAGCTAAATACAGTGCTGTCTCCAAGAGGAACTGCCGAGAGAGTAAAAGTGTCTCCTCATTCCTCTTGTTTTACAGAAGGGCAGACGCAGTCCCCAAGAAGGTGAGGCCTCGGCAGAGATGGGACCAGAACCAGGGTCTCCTCGCCTTCCGCCCAGTGCGCCTTCTCTCCAGGGCCGGGGCCATGCGTGGGGCGGCAGTGGGGTGTGGGCTGCAGCTGTGGCTGCCCAAGCTTTGCATACGGGGAGGAAATGCCCCAGCGCCCACACCCAGGCTCATTCGTTTGAGGGGTTGCATCTGCAGACACGCACTGCAAATCTTGGATAGTGCGGACACATGGGCAGGCAGGAGAGCTGAGGAAAGGTCAGCGAGCCAGACACGGGGCACTCCAGACGCCTGGCCCATTAATTCAGGACTCCGAGCCCTGGAAAGTTCCCAAACTGCAGGTAGGCATCATGTTTACATCAAACTGCAGTTTCCTTCCTCCTGACCCTACAGCAAAAGGGGATCTCCTGGGCCTCACTGGTCCAGGGCTGGAAAGAAATCAGGAGAGGAAATGAAATGAGGCAGCACACATGTTAGCCTTGGGATTAAAAGGGGACCTTCTTCTTAGCCTCTCCTCACTGATTGCTAAGTTTTGTAAGCCTTCAGCAGTGGTGTGCTGCTAAATATTTAACAACTGTCTCTCTAGGAAAAAAATAAAAGAGAGAAAAGGAAAGAAAAAAGAAGAAAAAAAGCCCTGCTTTGCAGTATTTACTGATTTACATGGTGTAAATGTCTCACCATGGCCCATTTCCCGCTATCAGCCTAAGGTCAGTTGGCTCTCAAAATTTCTGAAAATTTAACAGTTGGGGGAGCTGGCTCCAGCAGGAAGCCCTGGTGAGGGGAACTGGGACTTTCACATGCCACATGCTAGTAGGTTTGGGAATTTGTCTGCAAGGCCATTGAAAAATATGCAGCTGTGGCTAGATGACAGCCTCTTAGGTCCTAGGGCACGTGGTGGACCCTTTGCTTCTAGGGCATTTTGTCTAGCTTTGCCTGAAGTATGAAGGAGTTGCCAGTAGGACTGAACACAGAGCACAGAATATTCTTGTGAAGGAAAATGTGCCAGCAGAATTAAAAAGCCAAAGGAAACTTAGTACTCATCCTATTAAAAGCACCCCTTTTCAAGGTATTAAAACAGTGATTTTTTAAAAATACTGATCTTTCATCCCTTACATGACAGAACGTATCACAGCTGACAAAGCACAAAGTACCCTCACATGAGTTATCTTGTTGGATCCCCAAGAAGCACTATAGCCTGACTAGTCCCGCTTCCCGGGTAGCACAGGAAGACCCTATACTTTATCATCCAAACCAGGAGAGTTCTGTAACAGGCAGGGGGTACTCGTCAAGCCAGGACAACAGGAGTAAAATGGGTCCTTCCCATACACCCTGCGGGTGAGGTTGGCTGACTTCCTCAAGGTCACACACAGCAAGCCGGATGGGTGCCACTCTGGGCTTCACAGAGGAGCAGCGACCTTGGGGTGATTAAGGGTGGCTTGTGTGTCTCCCCAGATCTAAAGACTCCTCAGCAGTCACTTACAAGGGGTGTGGGCACTCTGCTCTTTGGAGCCTTTCCTGAGAGCCAGTCCTGAAGGGTGGTGGCACGGAGTGCCTGTGGTGAGGCGGCAGCAACGGGGTGCGAGGACATAGGAAGGGGAAGGCAGACTCCACCAGCTCGTTGTCCTTTCTCTGCACTGAGTGGTTTCAAACGGGAGCCCTGACTTTGGAAAGCTTGCTGTGCAGGCAGAGGTTGGGGCGGGAGGGGGCAGGGAGAGGCTGCTTGTGCCTTTCCTGTCCTCTCTATCTGGCCACATAGACTCTCTGTCACTACACCAGCCTGCCGCCTGGTTTGCAGTGGGAGAAGCTGCCCCAGGGAGCAGCCTCTCCCAACATGTTTGCCTCCTGCTTTGTGCTGGGTGGGGAGGATGGGGTGTCCTCACAATGGCCAGGAATAAACAGTCTCTGTCAGGCCACTCTGCACATCCCAGTTTGGAACCCAGTCCTCGTCCTGCAGGGCCACATCAGCCAGGAGCCCCAGCACCTCCCCTAGGAAGTCTTCCCAGAATGCTTCCACTGGAGGAAGAATAAAGCCCCCTTCCCTGAGATCTCAAAGCCATGGTTATGCCTTGTTATTGGGCTGGAGTGTGTCCCTGTCTCTCTGTCCTTCTAGAGGGCAAACCCCTATGCAGGCAGTCCCTCTATCTCATTTAGTGCTCTCCCTTCCAAGAGCCCTTTGCAGAGGTGGCTCTCAGCAAATGTGCAGGAGTCAGACTGGTAGAGTGAGCCTAGGACTTGGTGTGACACAGACCTGTTATGTGCCACTTTTCATAACAGTTAATTTAGTCAACACTTGCTGTATGCCAGACACGGACTTCAGACACGCCATGTATTAACTCAATTAATCCTAGCTACCTAGGGCAGTAGGTTATTTTTTCCCCCATTTGTTAGATGGGGAAACTGTGGTTCAAACTTGGGGAAAGATCTAGTGTAAGGGTGTGGGATGCAGAGCCAGATGACTTGCATTTATGGTCTGGCTCTACTGCCATGGGCAATTAACCTCTCTGTGCCTCAGTTTCCCCATGAGTCAAATGGGACCACTAATAATTCCTTTCCCTGCCTCTCCCAGGGTTTCTGGGAGGATCAAAGGGGATAATGGATGTGGACGCTCTCTGTAAAGCCCAGAATGCTGTACAAATATCAGGCATTAATATGTGTTGACTCGAATGCCCTCTCTCACAGTCCCTCTGCACTTCAGAATCATGGTTCTTCCAAAAACCAATCCCTTGGGATCAGAACTGGCATTTCTTAATCCCCTGAAAGCATGGAGGCAATTTGATGTCCACAAAAGACTTCTTAGGAGAATTCGATGACCTGATTAAAAAGGAAGTTTTGGGGGCAGGTGTCTATCTCGTAAAAAACATTGCCAAGGCCCTGTCTTCAGTAAGGCTGTCCAAGAGGGGGTTGCTATTCCTTTTCGGGGGGTGGGGAAAGTATTTTTAAATTACTAAATAATGGAAAGATTAGGAAATGCAGATTAGCTGAAACATGAAAATTAAAATATCCTATAGTCCCACTACCCAGAGAGAATTATTCTGAGTTCCAAGTGAAGTTTCTGGTGTATTATGATACCAGATAGAGCCAGGCATGCAGAAATTCCCAGGTTGTGATCCCCTCACCCACGCTCCACGCAGAGTTCCTGACCAAGAAAGTCATGTCTGAGAAACAACAGCTGGATGGGACTCCAACTGCTACTTTACTCATAAATTTATTAATAGATCTGGGACTCTGATAAGGGTTGGGATGAAGAACCAGGCCTGGAAGACTTAGAGGGGCTTTCTGCTCCTTCCCTCTGAAATCTGAGATAGCTGTCTCTTCAGGGCAGGACCAGCCTATCTTCCGAAGCTGGGACAGGAATGGAGGAAGCAGAACAGTGGATTCACACACTAGCGCTTTTCAGTGCCATGAACTTGCCCTCTAGTGAGGGTGGCCCCTCAAATCCTGGGCTTGGACCATTCCTGGTAGAAACTCCTCTTCCATTATGGGATGTAACAGAGGAAAGGCAGTGGGAGGAAGGGCCAAAGCATGGGAAAGTGTGGGAGTTCCCTTCCCAGCAATTGCCATGGTTATTATTGTGGATAGCTGTCCAAAGTCTATTTTAATTATTTTCCTGACAAAAATATATTTATACATCATTTTGTCTTTTAAACCTTAATTGATTTTATTTTTAATGGTTAATATATGCACATAAATAATTCAAACAACACAAAAGAGGATTGAATGAAAAATAAATTTCCTTCCCATCCCTGTCCCTTCAGTCCTTATTCTCCTTCAAAGGGGCCCCCCATTGTTACCAATTTCTTGAGTCTTTTTAAAGATGGCCTAAAGATGTGAACATCTATACATCATTCCTCATGGGTCATCGTATTCCAGTGTAGGGAGGTCCCATGATTCATTTGACTAATCCTTCATTGTCGAAAAACCAGGCATTTATTAATAACTCTTCATCAGCATTTACATAAGCATCCTTAAGGCATTTCTTTGGATAAATACTTAGGAATAGGATCACTGGGTTAAAAAGTGTGCACATTTTAAAGATCTTCAGATCTGCCTGTTCAGTTACTCTCTGGAAGTATGTGCCGGTTTTCACTCATACCCACAATGTTCCATCACGATGATATTTTCCTGACATCCAGCCAACATTGGGTTTAGAGACTCTTTGCCAGTTTGCTAGGTGATAAATTGCATCTTATTATTTTTTGAATTTGTGTTTCTTGGATTATTAGTGGAGCTGATGATTTCTTTAAATTTCCTTCTAGTCTATTGGCCATCAGTCTTTGAATTCTTGGTTTTATTTTTTTTTTTGCGGTACGCGGGCCTCTCACTGTTGTGGCCTCTCCCGTTGCGGAGCACAGGCTCCGGACGCACAGCCTCAGCGGCCATGGCCCACGGGCCCACGGGCCCAGCCGCTCCGCGGCATGTGGGATCCTCCCGGACCGGGGCACGAACCCGTGTCCCCTGCATCGGCAGGCGGACTCTCAACCACTGCGCCACCAGGGAAGCCCTGAATTCTTGTTTTTTTCCCAGTGATTTGAAGAGCTCTTTCTAGTAAGACTATTAACTCTTTGTTTTTCATATTTGTTGCAAATATTTTTCCCAGTTTGTCTTCTGCCTTATGACTTTGTTACAGTGTTCTTGGGAGAATATAATAGGATTTCTGGTTATATAATATCTGATATAAAGTGGAACTTTTTCCTTTCGCTGAGCATTAAACAAGAAAAATGAAATTGAAGGGAAACAAAGAAGATTTAATGCTGACTTAGGACGGACACTTCAGCTGCAGGACTCTCCAAACTCTAAAGGGAGTTACTGTGGGCCATTCACAGTCTCTGTCTGGGTTCATTAGGCTAGGGGTGGTGAGAAGCAGGAGGAAGTAAGGTCGAGGCTCCCAGCGGACCCCCCCCCCAGTTCTCACCCCCTCCAATAGCCTGTCTTCAGATTGTACATGTAAGCATTTAGCCCAGCCTCTGGCTCGTAACATGCACTTAGTAAACAGTAGTCGTTTAGCTGTCCATTCACTGGACAAATATTTCTTAAGTGACAGTTATGTGCCAGGCATTGTTCTAGGCCCTTAGGACCCTGGAATGTCTTGTCCAAGACAGACACAGGTCCCTGTCCCCTGGTGGAGCTGACATTGTAGAGAAGGGAGAGAATTGTTCCTGCTGTTTGTTTTTGAGGGTTCCTGGGTGGGGACAGCTCAACTCTGGAAAGGAATTTAGAGGTTACTTAGTTCAATCTCATGGGCCAGATGGGGAAACTGAGGCCCAGTGACAAAGTGACTTGCCAAGGTCACAGAGCCAGTCAGTAGTACAGATAGAACTAGAGTTGAGGTCAATTTAGGCCAAGAGTAGCTCCCAGGCACCATTTTCCTACAGGAAGGTAAGTGCATTGTTATGAATTAAACCACCTGACACCCACTGACTGTGGCAGGGAGTGATGGATGGTCAGCTGGCAGTGGCTGGAGGTGAGGCAATGGCCCTGTTCTGGAGGGGCTATGAGGCAGGAATGGGAGGTAGGACAGAGACAGACCCTGGCTTCCATGAATTTGGAGAGATGCCCACCTACCATCCTACTTCTGGAGGCTGAGAGACAGAGAGAGAGAGAGAGGCAGGACTAAGCCGGGGGCTGAATTCACTGCCATGACCAGCTCCACCTAAGGTGCTTGAACCAGGGACCATGGAGATATGGGGACCCGCCCAGCTCAGCCACACCTCCCATCGCCAAGCTGGAAGTGGCTGCAGATCTGGCCCTTTACTGCCCGCATCATTCTTCTGTTGGGCCTCTGGCCTTTAGCACCAGAGGAAGCCACTCTGGTGGGGGTCCTTGGCCCGTCACTCTTTAAGGACACTCATGCACCCAGCCTGCCTGGCCTCTATCTGAGGGCACAGGGCTAGGTCCCCTCCCCAGGTAGACGGGGAGTTGGGAGATGCCTGGGCCAAGTTCCCTGACTATACATCCTCAGCGCACCAGATAAAGGGATGGTTCCTAGCAGGGGCTTGATGAATATACTGATTCATTAATAAATAAATGATGATAATGATGTTTGGTGAAGAGTCTCAGCTCATAAGGATAGGAACATGGAATGGTTTAATTTTTTCCCCAATAACTGTGCTCTGTTACACCCCAGCCCGGAGTAGCGAGCTCCATTAACCACATCCTTCTGACTTGATTGTTAAATAGCCTCACTCCTGCTGTTTGAAAGCCAGTTCTGTTCATTTAAAACCTGCAGCTCCCATTTAATTCAATATTAGTCTAGTCCTCTGCATTTTTGGTATCTGGGAGGGAAAACACCCCCTTTCTTTCTAGATCGCCATCTCCTCTGCCGTCGGTGGTGGTAGTGGTGGTGTGTCTGCTGCCCCGGCATGTCATGGAGGGCCCTTCGGGAGCTGGTTCCCCGCTGCAGTTTCTCTGGTGTCAGAATGTGGGCCCTTTCTGACCTCTCTTCTCAACTGTGGGCCTTGGACATCGTTCTCTGGCCAGCAGGATAGCCCCGTCCTGCTATCTCCATCCGTTATCATAGTAATGACCATCATTCACTGAGTGCCTGGCACTGTTCATACCTGAGCTCTCCTTCTGGTGACAACCCTGTGAGACACCTGTGTTCATCCCCATCACAGCTGAGAAGATGGAAACTCAGGGAAGTGCAGCACTGGATCAGGGCCACTCAGAACCCAGATTTGTACACCAGTCTGTCGCCCCCAAGGCCCTTTGCTCCTAGAAGCCTGAATGGCTGAGCACGTGGCTGCTTCTGCACGTCTGAGAGGGCTGGATTTTATCGGGTCCTCCGGGAGCCATGATCTGCCCCCAATGCCCTCATTTCCCAGGAGGGTCAGGAGCGAAGGTTGTGGGCCTGAGACTCATTCTATCCTAAAAACAACAGAACAAAAATCGGACTCTCTGGGTTCTGTGCCAGAGATGCCATGGGCACATTTAGGCTAGAAAGAAAAAGACTTTCCCACCCAGTGGTTTATCAGAGCTGAGGCAGGGGTTGCTGGGGGCTTTCTGGGCCACGCCCAAGACGCCCTGGGGTCCTCACTGCTTCCCCTCCCCACCAGGAACTCCCAGTGTGGCCCAGGCCGGGGAGGGGCAATGAATCAGGGGATGCTGGTGTGGGGACAGCAGGGAGTAGCCCAGGCATCCTCCCTGGGCCCCAGCAGTCCCGAGAGCCTGCCTCACAGTGAGCCGTGGGCTCACTCCTTTAGTGCAGCTTAATTATGCCAGTAGGACAGGTCTGCTTCGGCAGACGGGAAAGCCTTTCTAGGGGTCTCCTGGCTTCATGGCTGATGTGTGCAGGCCTCACTAGAAGCTCCTGACCAGGCTCCATTCATTATGGCGAGACAGGTACAAGAAGACCATTTTCCAAGACAGACACAGGTCCCTCCCCATGGGCTTCACTATGGTCCCCCACCCCTACGCCAGGGTGAGCGCAGACCCTCCGGTCAGCCTCTGGCTATCCTCCCCCTACTCATGAGTAACTCCTGGAGCATCTTTGCACGGAGGTGTCATCGTCACAGGGGGTGGATAGCCCCAGGAGGGCCTGGGGTTGCAGGCTGAGGTCGACTGGCAGCTCCCCAGCCTTTGTTCGCACTGAAAATGTCTAGTTTGAGTTCTGCCTTCACACCTTGAAGCAGGCTCCTGTGTACACACCTTGATTCACTCAGCATACCTCTTGCTCCAGCCACTGCTGGGGTGACCTGTTCCGCACAAGTTTGGCCAGCTTCCCCCAGGTGCAACCTGCAATGACCCCCTTACTCCAGGTATGAGCAAGGCCACTCGCCATGCATGGGATACCCGCAAAAACCCATGTGGCACTCCTGCATATGCAACCGCGTGTGTGTGTGCGTGTGTGCATGTGTGTGTTTAAGGGGCAGTTAACACATGTAGGGCAACCTGTGACTGCTGGGAGTTGGGAGCTGATGGATAAATATTCCCTGCGTTTATTGCACTCTGAGACAGTTGTGAACCATCTCATAAGGCTTCTCAGATGGAGCCCCAATCATCTGTAGCAGTTGCCAATCTGATAACACAGCATTTATCATCTCCCTCCTTCCCTGGTTTGCTCATTCTGTTCCTTCCACCTGCTCCCTGGGACCACCTTCCCCCAAACCACCTCCAAGCAAGACTTGCCCCAGGTTTTGTTTCCAGGAGAACCCAGACTAAGTGGCAGACTGGCCTTAGAAAGCCAGCCAAGCCCGAGGAAGGCACCTGGAACTGGGTCACTCGTCAGTCAGCCACAGGAGCTCATGGCTGCCAAGTGAGGTGGTGAATCCTCTGGCTTGCAGGAGCATCACACGTCCTAAGATGCCCAAGAAATTACATGACAAGGTGACCCAAACTTCCATGGCACCAAAAATGCATTTCTCTCAACTCAGACTTACGTTTGCATATAGCAATCTCTAAGAGCAACTGATAGAGCTAGGAAAAACTCGGATCAGTGCAGTAAGTCAGTGCTAGCCCTGCACTACAGCCCCACTCAGCGGGCCTGAAGGACAGTGTTGAGGGCAAATTCTCCCATGGGCAGATCTGCATGCGATGCACGTGGCCATCCACTCTGTAGGAGGGAGACAGCCTGTCATACACATATACATGGACTCTTGGGCAGTGGCAAATAGCTTAGCTGGTTGATCAAGGTCACAGAAGGTGCAAGATTGGATGACTGGGTACCAGGAAGTCTGGGAAAAAGTTACGGATGGACCTATGGAATGAGCTGTGGCCCTGCCCTTCTTGACAGCCATGGCTCTTCTGGGCCACATCGTTGAGGAGTTGGTGACAGGCACGGCGAGGGGAGCTGATGTTCCTTCAGGAAACCCTCTTTTGTGCAAATGGGGAAACTGAGGCCCCGAGGGGGCAGGCAATGTGGCAGCAGTGCTCAGATGAGGAAAAATCACTGACCTAGGAGTCAGAAGACCCAGGTTTGTATCCCAGCCCCTTCACGTGCTGTCTGGGCCTAAACTTTCCCGGAATCTGAAATGGAGATCGTTGTCTCTGATCTGCCTAACGTGAGCAGGGTCTGGGGCCTGATGTAGTTTTGTTTGCATGACCTTGGCAAGCTGTCAAATGCTGTGTTGGCTGAAGCCTGACAGAGGGCTGAAATCAAGAACTCTGGACGCTCAGCACAGTGTTCTTTCCTCTACCCTGGAGGCCTGGGCCCAGGAGATGAGGAACAGGGTGAGGAAGGAGGAGATAGGAGCTGATGGGAGATGAGCCCCGGGATGCTTGGCCTCCGTGGAAAGGGGCTTAGTTCCCCGGCCAGTTCCCCGAGCCACAGGGGCCTCAGGAAGTCGTCCCCCTAGCCCAGGGCAGAGACAGAGGCCGGGGAGGCTGGAGCCCCAGCCATGTGCCAGAGTGAGACTGATGCACAGGCCTGTCCTCAGCCCCCAGACTCCTGCTCACTAAGTAAACACCTGGCATCAGCTCATCACTCACCTCCTCTAATTAGCTCATCGCTCTCCCTGCTCTCCATCTGTCTTCACCTTGCTGCCATGGACTCTGGCGTGCAGTTATTTTTGTACTTCCCAGTAAGCACACCGGCTGGCTGGTCATTGGGGACCAGTGCAGCCTGGGCAGAGCTAGAGTTAGGGCTGGGGCTTGATCACCTCCGCCTGGAAGTCCCCGGCCTGCCTGCAGGCACTTCCGACCACTCCTCTGCCCCACCCTCCAGGGCAGGAACTCCTGCCCCACCCTTGGGAGCTGAAAGGCTGGGAGTGGGCGCATTGCAAAGCACAGTTCAATCTAGTTCAGGTAGTATTTATTAGGCACAGGCACTGCGCTAAGCACTGGGGATACCTCCAAAATACCCTTGGGGGAACGCCCCGTTTCCTGGAACACGGATGTTCAAGAGAAACTTAAGTTCATATGAGATGTGCTCCAGCATCCATGCAGGATGGGGCAGAGGGACTTCACCTAGTCTAGGGGCTCAGGAACTCTCCCAAGGACAGGCACATGGGCAGAGCGTACAAGGATGAGGGAACTCTATCAGACAAAGATTCCAGCTGGGGAGTCCTGAGACCTGAGTTTCAGGGCCCAGTGACCGTGGGTGAGCTACTTCTCCCCTCTGGTTTCACTCCTGTGACACTGAGAAGCATGAAATGGGCTTCTTCCAGACAGACAACAGCATCTCACCAGTGCTCAGGTGGGGTGGGCCTGCGAAGTTCACTTCGTCTTCACCCCATCTCACACGTGCAGAAACAGGAGGTCAGAGAGGCTCAGACTCATCCTGAGGCCGCACAGCTTGGGCAGCGCTAGAGCTAGGATGTGGCCATGCTCTTCCTGACTACAGAGTCCCTACTCTCTGTATCCCCTGCCCCGACTCTTCCAGCCTGACACCGGGCAGCAGGCCGTGTGAGCCGGAGAACAGTGGCCCCTCCGGTAGGAGACACTCAGCACCCCGCCTATTAAGGGGAGGGCCAGCCCTCTGCTCTCTCCTGGCCATTGTCCTCCAGAAAATTAAGTCATTCCACTGGGCCCTGTAAGCCTTTTTGGAGCTGGCTGTTCCCAAGATCTGAGCCAGACTGCAGCTGGAAGTCTGTTATTATTCATTGAATCTCTCCAGGGTGGCTGGGAACACGCCTTTTAATTGTCTCATCTCTGTCCATCCAAGAAAGAGACTAAGGGGCAAGAATAATCAGTATCTCATTATAGAGCAGAGCCTAGAAAAGGAAGCTCCTTAGCCAGGGCCCTCCACCCCATCAAAGAGGCGCCCTGGTCAGGAGAGGAGCAGGCTTATTTCTTCAACCCCTGCAATTCACATGCCAAACTCTTTCCACCAGCCTCAGTAGGGGGACTGCCCAAGGCATTTGGAGTCCAAATGGTCATGAGACAGGGATTGACATATTTGGGAATGGAGGCAGTGGTGGGGGGCACCAAAAGGGAGGTCAGAAGACACTGATATATGGGCCCCAAATCTTACTCTCTGTCTTTCACTGCCCCAGAGAGTATAGAGAACCTAGAACTAGAATTTAGAGATTATCTTGTCATCTATCTGTCCATTTATCCATCCACCCACCCATTCCGCATCCATCCATCTGTCTGTTCATCTATCCATCCATCCATCCATCCATCCATCCATCCATCCACCCACCCACCCATCCATCCAACGGGCTAGAGAGACACTGGCATTTGTCAAGCATATCATACTTTGCAAAGCAACTTCCCTTCTCTCATCTCATTAGATCTATCTCCACAACTGTTTGGTCACATTTGACAAATGCAGAAACTGAGGCCCAGAGATGGGCAGGGGTTTGCTCAAGGGGAGACAGTACAGAGTAGTTTCCAGGATGGTGGCTCAGCCCGAAGTCTCCAGGCAGAGTCAGGTACAAAGACCTGAACCATGGGGCAGGTGGGGGCTGAAATCCAGTCCACGCTCTGCTCACCAAGCGGGAAGGAGCTGTGTCTGCTTGGAGGAAGGGGAGTCTTTTTCTTTGCACAACGGCACCATCATCTTGCCAAACTCAGACCTCAGCTGAGGAGCCTTTTCGAATTTTCATGAAGAAGTTGTGTGGGCTACTGGCAGCCCTGAGCTGACGGGTCCTTAGCTGGAGGGGAGGGAGCAGCAGACTGGCCCATGAGGCGGACCTTCCCTTCTACCAGAGCTCAGGAAGGGGCCGTGCCCCATGGTGCCATGGCTTAGCCCACTCAGAGAGGGAACAGTCTCTCCCTCCCTCTAAGCCAGCCACTAACCTCATGCTAAATGGCAGCTTCTAGCTGGCCATTCTTTGAGGTCACATGCTCTTTGGGGAGTGCCAGCTGTTTGGATTGCTCTGGTTGGTCATTTTTTTTTTTTTTTGGTGCTTGTGTTTTGATTCGGTTTTCGGTCAACTTTTTGGAAGTAAAATTTATAGACAATAAAACGCACCCACAATAAGGTAGAGTTCTGTGAGTTTTGACAAATGTGCACACTCACGTAACCACTACTACAGTCCAGATAGAGAATATTTCTATTACCCCAGAAAGTCCCCTTTGCTCTTTGCAGTCAGTCTCCCCACCCTAACCTGGCCCCAGAAAGCAAACTCTGATCTCCTTTCTGTCACTAGTGGCTAGACTTCCCTTTTCTAGGATTTCACGTCAATGACATCATGCAGCATGTACTCTTTTGTGCCTGGATTCTTTCACTTGGCATATTATCTCGGAGATCGGTCAGTGTTGTTTCATGTATTGGTAGCTTTGTAGTATTCCAATGCATGGATATACTTCCATGTATTGATCCCTTTACCTATCAGTAGACATTTGGGTTGTTTTTAGGCTTTGGCCATTATAAGCAAAGCTATGTACAAGTCTTTGTGTAGACAAGTGTTTTTGTTTCTCTTGGCGAATGTTTAGGGTTGGAATTGCTGGGTCAAGGACAGTTATATGTTTGGACTTAGGAGAAATTGTCACACCTTTTGTGAAGTGGTTATACCATTTCACATTTTCACCAGCAATGTGTGAGTTCCAGGTGACCCACATCCTTGCCAACACAAAAGGTAGGGTTGGCTTTATGGGCTGTGCAAGTATATAGTTGATATCTCGTGGTTCTCGTTTAGGGGTCTATTTTGAGGACCCACCCTTTGTCTCACCCACCCCTCCCTCCTGACTGTGAGATCCTCTGGGACATAGACTGACACCCTAGTCTCACCTAAGACACCAGCAGGCAGCTGGGCCCAAAGCAGGATGCACACCATCCCTGCCCTGGCTGGTTCACAGGACAGTTTTGAGCTAAGGATTCAGCGAGCTGAATGGAGTACAATCACTCTGGGGACAGTGATGCCAGCACTAGCAGGAGCTCACGATGCACTAGTGCGTGTGAACACCTCACAGCCCTCCTCACGCCCACCCCACCCCCTTATCGTGTCCATTGTGCAAATGCAGAAACCAACCATGGCTCAGCCAGGCAGAGGGGCACCAGGTCTGTGTGCCCCCAAAGCCCGCACTCGTGGCTGTAACATGAACCACTGTGCCGCAGAGTCACCCGGGACCAGCCAGGGGGTTATCGCCGTCACGGTCAGCAGACAGACCGTTGCTGGCATGTGCACACACCCGTGTTCCTGCCACCCCTCCTGCCAGCTCATCCGGCAGCTCTGGTCCCTGGGGCTCGATGCCACGTCGTCTGTCGCTCCATTATCCTAAGCGGCCTCCCCGATCCCATTACTTCACTGCTGTTATTATTTATTCATCAACGGAGCCCTCAGCCTGCGGATGGGCACTTACCTTGATGTGCCTGACAGCGGGTCAGGAGCCCCACTAAGGGCGTATTAATCACCAGCAGCGCCGGCAGGGAGCCTGCTTCCCCGGAGACAGGAGATCATGTTGCAGACACAGAGGGGTCTGTCAGCACGTCCATTTTCCCATGGAGGAATCTACCGCCTGGCGTTTTGGAGCTGGATGAGCCCCAGAGAGCATCTGTGGAGGCAGGGAAACTGAGGCTCAGAGACAGGAGGGCATTCCCCAAGACCCTACGTCTCACTGAAATGCTAACTGCAACTCTCTCCACATACAAATGCACAGTTATTATAACTCCATTTACAGGTAAAGGGCTTTACAGTTTCAATCTATTCTCCTATTGGATGCTAATAATAATCCCTCGAGATCAATAAGGGCTTTTAATCAGATAGATAGATCGATAGATAGATAGAGATGATAGATGTAGAGATGACATAGATATAGAAACGGAAGCTCACAGAAATTAAGTGACCTGCTGAATGTCACTGAAAGCTAGGACTGAGACCCAGGTATCCAGGATCTGGCTTCAGCCAGGAAATGCAGGATGTGTACCTTGGTCCTTCTCTTTCCTTCTGATCCTCTGTGAACAAAAGAAGTCTTTGATTGTCTGGAATAGAATCCCCTCGGGAGCTGGGTCTTGCCTCACCCCGGGAGGCTACAAAGGGGTTTCTGCCCAGCCTTGCCCTGCCCACTGCTGGGCTCTTGGCCTGTCATCTCCAAGCTCTCGGGAGGAGGTGGCTCATGGGCCACTGGCTGGACACCTGCTGGACACACTGGTGTGGCTGGAATTGGAGATGACTCTGCCTTTCACCAGGAAGCAGATACAGACGGCATTCGACACTAGAGACAGAGCTGCCTTGGGGCGTGCAGCATCCAGGAGCCATGCCAACATCAGCGAGCTCTGGGTCCCCTCAGACTTTCAAGGAAGTCTCCTCTGAGCCCCTGATCACAGGACTCTTGCCCCATCTGAGCCCCTCTATCCCTGACTGAGAGTCTGGTGAAGTGACAGATGGAGATCGCCTCATGGCAGCCCACGTCCCTGCTCTAAAGCATTCCATGGCTCCCCATTGCCCTCTGAAAAAGGGGTGGCAGGGTCCTGGTAGGTTGAGGCCAGCTTCTGTCACTCCCTCTCACATATAGTGAAGGAAATCTGGTATTGAGGAGCTCCTGAGCCTAGAACATTCTTTGAAGAGTCTTTTTTTTTAAATATGCATTTTGTGGGAGATGAAACTGAGGCTTAGAAAGGAAAGATAACTGACTTAAGGCCATGCTGCTAGGAAGTGTCTGATACAGGAATCACACTCATGCACTCGGGCCCAGACCCCAAGCTCTTTACCCAGCTGAAGGAAGATGTGTGGGAGAAAGGACAGCTACGTCCGGGGTGGCTCCTAGGGCAAAGCTAAGAGCACAGGATGGAAGTGACAAGGAGCTGATTTAGCTTAAGCTAAATAAGACCTCCCATACTGTCTGAGTGTCCAGGATAAAAAGGGCTGCTTGCCAGGGAGGTGAAAAGGAGCTCCCCATCACAGGAGGTATGCAAGTGCGTAATTGCCAGCCATCTGCCGAAGTGTCATGCAAAGCCTCTGCCCTAACATCAGTAGATGGCTTGTCCAAAGCCAGCCAGAGAGTTTATTGGGTGATATTCACTGGGAAGCAGTCCAGCTGACCAGTCTGGTTTCTAGAATCACCCCACCCACCACTGGGCCCAGAGTTCCCACCATCTGCTCGTTCATTTGTGCATTCCTTACTCAACAACCAGAACTCCCTTATCAGACCTGGGGGAGGAGATTGCTGTGGACACGGCTCCCCTCCCACTCCAGCCATTGGCATCCCTCCCTTCCCCCAAAGGCGGCCAGCACCACCCGCCAACTCGATGAATGCCAGCTGAGAAGATTCAACATGGGGCTGGGATGTGGGGGGCACAGCCCTGATGCAAGGAAGTTGCAGTCCAGCTGGGAAGGGGCGGGAAAGGGGAAATGACTGGGGAGTCCCTGGATACCAGTCGCCTTGCTTTAAAGCCAGCTCACCACCATGAGAAGAGTGCCAACAGTAGCAACCAGCACTCACTGTACCCCTCGGTGGCTCTGCAAGTCACCGCACAGCCACATTGCAACAACACAGGAAGTGGGGGGGGGGGCTTTTATTAGTCCCATTTTACAGATGAGAAAACTGAGGCTGTCACTGGCCCAAATCAGTTCCTAAGGAGTGGAGCTAGGATCCATCAGCAGGCTGTTGGAGTGCAGAGCCTGAGCCCCTAGCCTAGCAGGCAGAGTGAGTATGGGGGCAGGCAGGAGATAAAACCAAGGTTGCAGGTGCCCAAGGAGGCCAAGTCTCCGTGAGGCCAGGGCTCAGGCTCTCCTAGAGGAAGGGGGCCTAAGCAGGACTTCCAGAACCTTCGGAGGCACAGTGCAGACCATGAAACCAGCACCCACTCTGGAGACAGCCAGACCAGCATTGTTCTTGCCCTTTACTTGCTGTGTGAGCTCAGTTGAATCACTTCACCTCTCTGGGCCTTAGGTTTGTCCTCAGAAAAACGGGGCCAATAATGCCCACCTCCTGGTTACTGTGAGGGCGAAATGAGACTAAATGACAGTTTCATGGCTCCAGGAGAGACAGGAAAGGTGTGCCTCCCATTTCAGGCCATGGTCCCCACACAGGGGTTTTCGTCCTCTTTGTGCTCCCAGCTCCTACCGAGTTGAGGGCCTGGGCCCAGGCTGGGCTCAGTGGCTGTGCTTAGGGGACAGGGCAGGGAGCCGGTGGTGCATCTGGATGATTTTTCCTGCAGCAAGTTATTTTCTGCTGATCTAGGTCAGCCTAGCCAGGGGGCAGCATGAGCTGCCTTTCAGTCCAGCGGCAAAGAGCAGGTAGGCTGGCCCATCGTGGGACTGAGGTCCTGGCTTGAAACTGCATCCTGGCTCCTGGTTGCCCAGAGAGGGGAGGTCCAGCCGGGACCCTGAGATCATGGTCTCAAAGCTAAGGACAGAGCCTTTGGGGCTCCTGATTCCTGGTGGCCCCAATCCCAGGGCTCTGACCCAGGCTTGCTGTGTGGACTTGATGAGTCCCTTCTCCTCCCGGGGCCTTCAGCATCCGATTGCCATCATGGTGAAGGCTGAGGAAGGTGAGGGGTGATGGAGATGTGCAAAGGGTAGACCCCCAGGAACTCAGCCCAACCTGCACGCCTGCCCCCGGCAGCTGTGTGATATTGAGCAAGTCACTTAATCTCCCTGAGAATTAGTTCTACCCACAACATGGGGATAGGATCTGCTTTGTCTTCTTCTCTGAGCTATTGTGGGGCTCAAATAAAGGGAAAAGGTCAGCTTTACTTGGAGCTCCTCAGCTGGATCCAGGCCGGGAGACAGGGGTGAGCTGGATGGGGCTCCTGGTCTCATGGGGTTTGCTCTGGGTATGGATGGTGGAGCCACACTTTCAATGGGGGCTGTGGGGACCAGGGGGGGGATGTTGGTGGGGGAAGATTTATCTAAATGAGAGTATCAGGGAAAGCTTCCTGGAAGAGACATGAACAGGATGGTGGGCAAGGTCATGGTCAGGCATGTGCAGAGCTGGCAGGGAGGCAAATAGGAACAGCAGGATCCACAGAGTATCAGCACTGGGGATACACAACTGTGACCCCCAAACCAGCAAGCAACCCAACAAAGCAACGCTGTCCCTACCCTCCTGGAGCCTGCATTGTGACAGGGGAGACAGACATGAATGAAATGCTCATCAAACACTGCAGTTTTATCTGAGGGGGCAGCGGGGAGTAACAATGATCTCTGAGAGTTTCCTACATGCCAGGCACTGTGCCAAGCACTCTGTACGTATTACCTTGTTTAGTCTTGACTATGGCAAACACAGTCGGTGTCTATGGAAGAGGAAACCGAAGACCAGAGAGGTGAAGTAACGTGCCTGAGGCAGCACAGCTGGCAGGCAGCAGAGCAGGATTGGAACCCAGGCCGTCTGACTCCAGAACCCCCACTTAATGTAATCACTAAGCTCTTCTGCCTCTCACGTGCTTAACATGGCTGATCTCTCCCTTGTGTTTCTGGTTTCCCCCTTCCCTCCCCCTCTTTGACCACCAGGATGATGCAACAGAACAAAGTCAATTCCTGAACGACTTGGGGCAGAAGCAGCACGTTACAGGTGTAGCTGGAGACCTTTGCTAGATGGCGCCCCACCTTCTCCCCAGACTCCAAGAGTCTCCACGCCTGGCAAGGAGGAGGGGAGGAGAGTGAAAGGGCAAGACAGGAATCGCTGGGTCCCCGAGGACAGGTCCTGCTGCTGCTTCCCTGCCTCTCCTACCCCCACTTCGTGTGAGAACTCCCAGGGCAGAGAGGATCTGTGCCTGCCCTTCCCCCTAGCCACCTGGTGGGACCCCCAAATTTCCCTCTGCCTGGCATCACATGGAGCAAAAGAAATGTCTGTGTGGAGTCTCCAGGGCAGCATGGGAAGTGGCAGGGGGCCTGGAAGGGCCGTGGGCTCAGGCTGTTGTGATGCAATGACCATGGTAGGGGTGGCAGAGGCTGAGATGGCACTGGAATGAGGATGTGAGAAGTGGACAGACGACAGTCCTTCCCTGACACTGAAGCACTGGGGGACCCACCCTCCATTCCCCCACACCCAGGCCCTCCCTGGATTGTGACAGAATGCCAGGGCAAGCAGAAGGACCCTGAACTGCCGCATATTACGTTTCAGATTCCTGGCAGAATGGGGGCTTAGAGCAGAAATTAGGCTTAGTTACAGAAAAATACAGTCACATTTTTGTGCCCCGATTTTACTGACTCAGAAGCACTGTGAAAGAGACATATGGGCCGCCATAAATTTGACCTCAATGGGGAAGTCAGGCAAGGCTTCCTGGAGGAAATGATTCTTGGGCTGAGTTCTGAAGGAAGAGTAGGAAAAAGGGGTGGAGAGAAGATCATTCCAGGCGGGGGGGAACAGCATGTGCAAAGGCCCTGTGGCAGGTGGGAGCTTGGTGGGAGGGAGGGAATAATGAGATGCAAACTTCCTATTTATCCTACCACAAGCCAGGACTCAGCCAGTGCAGCTCCTGGCAGTTAATGTTGGGATCCAGGGGAGTGGGACTCTCAAAACCCTCCTGTTCATGGTCTTTCATGTACTCAGACTTTGTTTTTGCCAACTCTGGCACTCCTGACACCTGCATCAGACTCAGAACATAAAGCAGCAGGGGAGGAGTCCCAGGGGCATCCTTACTGTCCTGCTCAGGAAGCCGAGACCAGAGAAGGCAAGTCAGTTGCCAAAGGCAACCCAGCCCACCACCGCAGAACAACTCCTCCGCAGAGCTGAAGCTCTGGCCTAGAGGGACAAGCCTCCTGCCACCAGGGAAGAGGACAGGACCTGGCTGTTCCCCAGCCCTTTCCCAGGCCTGAGAAGCTTCTAGTGGTCAGAGTCAGGAGGATATGGTGGCAGTGACCCTGCAGAGATGTGGGCCAGCCAGAGTTCACAGCCACCCAGCTGTGCTGGTCACAGCCCCACAACCACACGATGACCACTTCAATAGTCAAGAGAGCTGAAAGGGAAGGGCAACCCAGCTGAGTCTGATGCTAGCTCCTCCAGCAGAACCCCAGCCTGGCCCTGGACTCCATGGGTCCCAGCAGACTCTGGCCCTCTGGGGTTATGGAGGGCAGTGAAACGCTCAAGGTCAGCAGGAGGCTAGAAGCTCAGAAGCCCAGACCACCAGAACGGCTCCACCCGTGTGAGAAGAGCCAGCCCTACCTCCTCCACCAGCGCCTCTGCCCTCCTGGGGCCCCGGGGAGCAGGTGGTCCGTCCCAGGGGAGAGGAGAGAGGGTGGGGACCCAAGCATCAGCCCCCTGGGCTTGCCTGCTAATTATGCATTAGGAGCTAATATTAATAAAGGCTCCAGGAAAGGGAAAAGATCTCATCACCAGATTATTGCACATGAGGGAAATATCAGGCCCCCAAACTGTCTCCATCCCTCGCCCTTCATCTCTAAGCAATCTGCTGCTTTTATTAACTGACTGGATTTTCCCAGGCTGAGGGTAGCGGGGGGCAGGGGGAGGGTTGCAGGGGGAGGAGGTACAGGGAGAGGTAAAGCAGGGCAATTTGGAACAGACTTTGGGAAGATGGAAAAGTACACAGGACAGATGCCTTCCACCACTGCTTCCTTGATGCCATCCACCGGCACAGCCCAAGAGCATCCCTGGGGATGGAGCCCACAGCTCTGCCCAGCCCCGGCTCCATCCTGCTGCCTCCGGAAATGGGCCCCCTCCATCCGCTCTTCCTCTCTCCCTCCTCCCTCCCCTCTCAGCACCGCCCCCCCCCCCACTTCTTTCTCATCTCTTCCTCCTCCAAGAACCACAGTCTGAGTTTCCTTCCCACCTGGATCCCACCCCAGTGGCTCCAATTCCTTGAGTTACTTAAAGTGACGCTGAGGTTCAACTTCTAGGAATTTTTCCAAAAAATGAACCGAGTAAAAGCCATATTGGAAGAAATCTAAATCTCCATCAAGAGAGGCTTGTTTGCTAAATTACAGTACAGCCATACACTGGAACGCTCTATGTGTAACAAATAAGGAATAATCTACAAGGTACATTGTTGAGAGAAAAAAAATCAAGGTGCAGAATGCATGCATAGCATGCTACCTTCTGTGTTCAAATACACACACGTCCCTATACATACATAGAATAGGACTTAATTCAGTTGAAGTTTGTTATGGAGACCATGTTTGGAGGAAATGCTTGATGTGGTATCTGTTACGTGGTAAATGCTCCATTCGTGTTTGCTGTTGCTGACACTGGACAACTGACTCCCAAGTTCCTTCCCATTCCGCCTTGATGCCTTTCTGGAAAGGGCATTTTCACGGACAACCCTTGAGAAGGTCGTGGGTTGTAAGTGAGCGGAGACCAGTAGAGGTTTCAGGGGGGCTGTAGGAGGGCGTAGGCTGGTAGAGCCCCTCAGGGCTCCGCTTGCAGCCCTGGATGGTGCCCAGTGGTCCCAGGGCCTCAGGAGGCAGACACGGGAACCAGCACAGGACCTGGTGCAGAGGAGGTGTTTGCAGCGAAAGGAGGGAATACTGTGCATGCTGCTTCTTACTAACTATTTTTACACCAATGCAAATGGAGGCTTGTCAGGCTGTGTGACTCATCTCAGACCCACCCTGAACCTGGTAGGGGCTGTGGGTTCTAGACTAAAGAGGCCTTCATCTGGCTCTGTCTCCTGGAGTCCTTGCTATATATATATATAAATGAGCCAAAGATGACCTCCGTGGACTGGCCCCTAGGTTATTTATCTCTTCCCTGCAGGCCGAGACCTGCTAGCTCAAAAGACTGCCAGTGCTCATCTCAAATTGCTACACATCCAGCAGTTTAAAAAGTAGCCCAGATGAGCAGATTTTTAACTATTTAGGCCCTGCCTAACTAGCTTTGACTACCCCACAGCGGCTGGCCACTGATAGAACAGAGTTCTCCGACCCAGAGAGTCCCCGTCTTGCTACAGAGTGACAGCACCCAGACACCAGAAGCCCTCCCTCCTGCCCCCCTTTCTCCCCAGGAGTTCCCTCGTCCTCTTCGCCTCTAGATGGCGGTCCCCTTGCCACAAACTTTGGACGGTCTCATGCTGTGAAGGGTTTCCCTTCTCTTGCAACCCCGTTCGAGTACCATTCAATAGAGCCTGTGTTACTGCTCTTCATGGTTATGCAGTTGTGAGGCTTAATTTTATGTGTCAACTTGACTGGGCTAAGAGACGTTCAGATAGCCAGTAAAACAGTGTTTCTGGGGCATCCTTGAGGGTGTTTACAGAGGAGCTTAACATTTGAATCAGGAGACTGCGTAAAGAAGATCACCCTCACCAATGTGGGCAGACATCATCCTATCTTTTGAGGGCCCAAATAGAACAAAAGGTGGAGAAAGTGTGCATTTTGTCTCTTTCTTCTTGAGCTGGGACATCCATCTTTCCTGCCCTTGGACATCAGAGTTCCTGGCTCTCAGGCCTTCGGACTTTCACCAGCAGTCCCCCTTTGCAGGCCTCCGAGCTCTGACTGAATTGTGCCACCAACTCTCCTGGTTTTCTAATTTTCAGGCAGTAGATTGTAGGACTTCTCGGCCTCCATAACCACATGAGCCAATTCCTATAATAACTCTCTTTTTATATCTATATCTATATCCTACTGGTTCTGTTTCTCTGGAGAACCCCGACTAATACAGTCTTTTCCCCTTATCAGCCCCCAAGTCCCTCAAACTCCCATCAGCCCCTCTGCCTGAGGCCAGGCTGGAGCCAGGAAAATCCAGACACTCCTCCTCCATCGGCAGCTGCCTGGGCTGCCAAGACAGAGGAGAAGGGAAGAGAAGAGGCAGAGAGGGTAAATGACACATCCCAGATACCTGTCCTCAGGGAAGCATGGTGGCCCCAGTGTGGGAAGCAGCAGCTACTGAAGAGGCTCTGCTATTCTGCTCCCTGGGGAAGACAGAGCGGGGGGCAAAGAGAGGAGGAGAAGGCTGTGGGCACAGGGAGAGGATAAATCGCATGCCACGTGGCGCGGCCAAAAATTAAAAAAAATAAAAAAATTTAAAATAAAATGAAGGGCAAAAAAAAGAAAATATTGCAGGAGAATATGTGCAGAGTGATCTCACTGATATAAAGAACCAAAGCAGACAAATTAAACATGATGGTTCAGGTGAAACCACAAAGAAGGGCAGGAGCAGGCTGGAGACCTCTGGTGGGGGGAGGGGAGAGCAGTTGGGGAGGAGGATGTAGGGACCATGTAAGGCAGGGATTCTCATACATTGATGTGCACACGGGATCCCCCTGGAGTCTTGTTAACAAGAAGATACTCATTCAGAGGGTTTCTGGTGGGGGCTGAGGGGCTGCATTTCCTACAAGTCCCCAGGTGAGGCGGATGCTGCAGGGCCGGACCACACTTCAGGTAGTGAAGCCAAGCCTGGTAACCATGATGGTCTAGCCCAGGGTCACTCGACCCTGTCAAAACATCAGACTCCCTCAGGAGCTTCTCCAAAGCACTGATGTACGTTGGTGCAGCCATTATTGAGAACAGCATGGAGGTTTCTCAAAACACTAAAAATAGAGCTACCGTAGGGTTCAGCAATCCCACTTCTGTTTATATATCCAGAGGAAATAATATCAAGACCTCCAAGAGACACCTGCACTCCCATGTTCACTGCAGTATCAGCACAGTAATACTGTGAATATGGAAATATTCCATACGCAGTATGGAAATAACCAAAGTGTCTATTGGCAGGTAAATGCATAACGAAGATGTGATCTCTATCTGTATCTATATGGTGGAATATTATTCAGCCTTAAAAAGAAGAAAATCCTGCCATTTGAGACAACAGGGATGAACCTGAAGGACATTACACTAAGTAAAATAAACCAGACACAGAAAGACAAATAATGCATGATCTCATTTATATGTGGAATCTAAAAGGGTCCAACTCATAGAAACAGAGAGTGGTTTCTAGTTGGTGGTTTCCAGAGGCACAGGGGCAGGGAGGGGGGAATGGGGAGATATTTATCAAAGGGTACAAAGTTCAGTCATGCAGGATGGATAAGTTCTGAAGATCTAACGTACTACATGGTGACTATAGTTAGTAATACTGTATTGTATACTTGAAATTTGCTTAGAGAGTGGATCTTAAGTGTTCTTTCCACACACACACAAATGGTAACTGTTAGGTGAGAGAGATGTTAATTGGATTGATTATGGCAATATTTCCCAATGTATATGAATCATCGTGTTGTACACCTTAAATATACACAATTCTTATTTGTCAATTATATCAAAATAAAGCTGGGAAAAAAACAGTGATGCCAGGCCAGTTAACTGAGCATCTCTGGGGGTGCAGCTAAGGCATGGACATTTGTCAAAAGCTCCCCTGGTAGTTTTGTTGTGCAGCAGGTGGAGGGCCACTGTTCCAACCCTGGAGCTAAGGGGTGGCACACCGATGTTCATTTCATTTTCATTCTTTCGGTTTTTGTGTATGTTATCTGTATTCCTTTGTATGTATGAAGCATACAGAAAATAAAAAATAAAATTTAAAAAGAGTGTGAGGTGAAAAAGCTGAGCTGGGAGATAAGGGAGGAGAAAGAGCAAAGAACCCAAAAGGATTCCTAAAAATGCTCTCCCCCATCAACCATGAAGCCTGTCAGCCCACTGGGCCTGTCAGTCAGCACAGCAGGCTGTGGCCGTGTTGATGGTTAGCCAGCTGTCAGTTCCAGGGTCAGCCAAGCAGCAGCACAATTGTCAAGCAGTGCGTCAGTCCGTCAAGCTAGCAAGTCGGGCCGACTATTACTGAGTGGGCCGCCTGTCTGCTTTAAAGTCAGCCAGCAAATTGGGCTGTTAGTATGGTGGTCAGTCTGGCAATATTTTAGTCATTGCTGTCAGGCAGTCCATTAATTATGACTAGGTCAACCCTACCGTCAATCAGTGCGTCTGCTGCCTATTGCTGTGAGGGTTAGTGTGAAAGGCCCGCTGGGACGTGGAGTGGCCAGGCATCAGCATGTCGACTGGTAGTCAGTCAGGTAGCTGGTCAATCATAATGTCAATGAGTGAGAGTGTGAGTCAGTCATAGGACAGTCAGTGATAAGACGGTCAGCCCGGCAATCAGTGTGTCAGATGGACATTCTCTGTCAGCCAGTTAGTTGGGGAGACAATGCTTAGTCGGGGAATCCCTGAGTCTGTCAGGCAGAATAGTCAGGTGGTGGGTTTGTTAGTGCAGAGCCAGTGAGATGGGCAGTTAGGCAGCCCGTGAGCCTGCCAGATGCTGTATCAGTCGGTGAGTCCACGAGACAGCCTTCCGTCAGTCAATCCATATGTGTGTCATCCATTCACTAGCAGCCAACCCTCGAGTCTGTCCGTCGGACGCTCACTGTGTCTGTCCGTCACTGCCTGTGTCAGTGGGTCAGTGGGCCGGGTGACTGTGGTCAGGCGGTCAGCCAGCCACGCCGCTGCGGGACAGCTGCACCTCTCCGCCCTGAGCCCGCTCCACTAAAGGCCACACAGGCTTGGGGAGAACGCCGAGGCTCTGCCCAAAGGTGACGTTCTGTTACTATTATTATCTGAGAAAACTCCCAAGGCTCCAGAAAGTGGAAAAGGCCGTCAGTTGACTGCTCTCCCCTTCCCTCTCCCCTCCTCTCTCTCCATTAATGAGGTTCCGGCCACAGAGAAGGGGCGCTTACCCGGAGGCCGGAATTGGAGGAGGGGGCAGGCGGTTGGTGAGGTGTTCCAGTCAGCCCTGGGCCTGCTGCTCAGGCATCCCTGCTTTGACTGCTGGATGGGGGGTGGGAGGTGTGAGAGGGGGTGTCCTGACCAGGAGCTCCTTCCCCTGGGGACTCCACATCCTCCCACCCAGACCCAGGAGTCAGCTGTCCCCTCTGGACAAGCGGGGGGGGGGTGGGCAGGGGCAAGTAGCTACACTAGCCCTTAGGAAACACAGATTTCATGTCAGCTCATGCTCTTATCTGCTATGACCCAAAAAGAAAAGAAGAAATATCGTTGCTGAATCTATGTTTCACTTCCATGGAAGTTCCATTTACACTGTCTCAGGTAACCCCCACAACCATCCAGCACGGCAGCGTTATCCCTTTATAGATGCGGGCAAGAGGCTGGGAGAAATGAGCACTGACCTGAGGGCAGTTCTGACCAGGTGTGTCTGACTCCAGAGTCCACACTCTTCCCTTTGCCAGGCCGCCTCTCTGGGGCTGGCTGGGGTCTCTCTGCTCCAGGTTTCCCTCTCCCCTTTTTCCCATGGGGCTGGAGGGGAGATTTCTCTGTCTCTCGTGATTTTTTGCTACTAGAAAACAACTCTGCTCTGGATTGGTACTTGGGACCCGCTACGTTTGGGGCCAGACTGGGAGAGACTGTAGAGGTTGGATAGCAGCATTCCTCAGCTGTGGGTCGGCAGTGCTTGGCCCACTCTTTTATATACTTCTAAATTTGTGGAGCTAGAAGGGAGCCTGGAGCTTGCCTGGGCTGCATCTAGTCTCACTGGAGGCAGGATCCCTCCTGCAGCCACGCAGTCAGCATCTGATCTGTGCTTACACATTCCCGGTGACTGGGAGCTCACTACCTAAGGAGGCTTTTCTATTGTGGGACAGCCTTGGTCCTTGGAAAGTCCCTCCATGTCTTAAGCCCAAACCTTTAGGTCTCAGTTCTTCATTCTGGTGCTGCCCAGACCAACCGTCATGCTTCTCAAGAGGGCTGGCCCTGCTACCCAGACTTGGAGAGAGACCACGGGATTCCCTCCTTGTTCAAGGCTTCAATTCTTTGCAAGGGAAAGGGGCAGAATGCTGGAAAACTGTGGAAAGTACAATGCTCTTGGGGCAGTGCAGCAGACTGATGGTGTCAGTGGCCTGAATTTGTCATGCCTTGCTGTAACTATGGCTTTAAGTAGCGCTCTCCAACAGTGACCTGCTCTGGCCAGTGGGGTAGTAACCAACTTGACACAAGCCGAGGCCAGTTAAAATGCTCATTCGGCCCTGCTTCTTCTCTTGGACTCCTGCCACCTCCATGAGAACAAACCCAGGCCAGCCAGCAAGACGGATACAAGAGACACACAGAGCAGAGCCCAGGTGTCTGGGCTGAGGCTGCCCTACAGCAGAAGCCCAAGTGGATCCTCACCACAGACTGAGCCCAGCCATGTTGGTCAAGCTTAGTTCAGATCAGCTAAACTCAGAGACTCAGGACACCTGGAGACTCATGAGAAATAAGTTCTTATTTTAAGCTACTAAATGTTGGGCTGATTTGTTACATAGCAATAGCTAACTAAGAGAGTCAGCCAGCCAACACTGCTCAAGTTGCAATCCTGCCTCACCCACCCTTTCCTGGCAGCGTGTCCTCAAATAAAGTATATCACCTCTGTCAGTCTCAGTGTTCTCATCTGTTAAGTGGGCTACTAAGCCTGCTCTTCCTCCTTCAAAGGAGACAGCCAAAGAGATCAAAGATATGGAAGTGCATTGCTAACTATGAAGGGCACAGGGAAGGGACTTGGGCTCAGGTGGGCCCCAGGGGCTGGCCTGGATGGGCTGGTGTCCCTGCGGCTGCCTGTCAGAGCTCGGCGAAGCAGAGGGCACTGTGCTATATTAACCCAGCTCATCTCCCTGGTCAGAAGCAAGCCTGGCAGGCTGAGTGATGGGGCCAACTGGAGACTTATTTACAAACACAGCCCTTTCGCCTTCACTTCTTGGGTAAGCCCCGCTGGCGGCAAATAAATGAGAATCAATAGGCCAGTTATTAAACTGTAAATATCCCTCCCCTTGGGGTGTTGGGCCAAGAGCTCTGAGACTCTCAGCTGAAGGCAACAGGGCTGGGAGCCCCTTGCTCTGAGCCTTTCAGCTGAGACAGGGCCAAGTGCCCCTCGCATGGGGCCTGCCTCAGCCCCCAGCCCAGCCAGCCACTGCGAACAGATGAGAGGCTGCTGCTGGCACTGTGGGCAAGAAGGAGGCCTGACCTGTGCAAAGCCACCTTAAAGGACCCTCTACGCACCACACAACACCTATAGTTTAGAAGGGAGGAGGGCCATGTGAGCAAGGACCAAATCCCTCTCCTACCTACGCTGAGACTCAGAAAGGGACAGAGAAATCTTCCATCCCTGCACCTACACAGCCTGTGGATGGAGGGACAACTCAAACTCCCAAAGAGAGAGTGACTCATTCAGGGACACATGCCCAGAAAGTGACAGAATCCTGACTCAAAACCAGAGGCGAGGCCTCCGGCCTGTGCCTTTATCTAGGACAGGATGAATAGCTGTGTGGATTAAACTTGGTAGATGGTGACTTTGGGAAGGGCCTAGGTTATGAGGCAGCTAATGGGGTCCAGAGAGGTAGGAGTGGGTAACCCCAGCACTTTCTCAGAAGCCTGAGTGTACCCCATTTGATCATCTGTGCTGGAGGCCAAGTTACCCAGAAAGTGGCTCAGAGAAGTTGGGGGTAGATGAAGGGAAAGACAGTGTGAGAGGGAAGCAGGGGCTGGTGAACTGGAGAGTTTTGTAGTTCGGTGTAAGCGAGAAGAGGACACACACACACACACACATACACACACACATGCGCGCACGGCACCTGGGGGGCACTGGGAGGCTTCCTGCAGTCCTTGACTGTGGGTATCAGGGAAGCTATATGCAGGAGGCTGCATTTGAGCTGGGCCACGGAGGATGAGTAGGCCTCATGCTCAGTTACACCCCTTCGTAAATGAGAAGGCAGGGAAGGGTGGTCCAGGAGGAAGGGCCAGAATAAACAAAGGCATCAGTGGTGGTAGTGATGATGACGGTGAGGATGGTGGCAGTGATGATGAAGATGATAACCATGACGGTGGTGATGGTGATGATGGTAGCTGGCACTTTTAAAAAGACTTTCTGTGTGCCATGACCCACACTAGGCATTTTACATCCTCCATGTTATTAAATTTGCACAGCAACCCTACACTCTCTACACCCAAGTCCCTGGCTGCTCAGTGGTTCCAGTCCATTGCCTTGTATTCCATCTGCCTTGTATTCAGCGGTGTGTGCTTCTCCTGCTTCCTGAGGATGGTGGCTGGGTCTCCCTTGTGTGAGACAGAGGGGAAGAGCAGAGAGCGCCAGGAACACAAGCCCAGGAGCCAAACAGTGGAGCTCAAGCCTGGGGTCTGCTTCTCGCTAGTTGCCCAACCACGGGCAACCTCTCTGGTTTTGTTCTCTTGTTGGTGAAACAGAGGGGATGGTTATAATAATAAAAGTACTTTCCTTTTAAGGATACTGAGAGGCCTCAGTGAGATGATCCATGACAAGCCCTTAGAAGAGAGGCTGGCCCATAGCACGTGCTCAGGGTGAGCTGTTATTTTTATCTGCATCCTGCCCGTGACCTTGCTGCACATCTATGCTTGCCAAAGGTGGGTTGCACTGAATGGGAGTGGCCACTAGCATGCTTTTCCTGGCCCAGATCTGAACCTTCTTTCTGTTTGGAAGATTTCCCACTCCTGGTGGAAGGCAGAGCTTATCTGCTGTTATAGAAGGTGAAAATCCCAGCTTGTCACTTTCCCAGCCTCTCTTGCAGCTCAGGCACAGACCCATTAGCTGAGGTCTGCCAATGAGGTGGGCCACGATGCAATTAAGCAAGACTCTAGGAACACCATTCTGGTGTTAGGTGGGGCCGCAGGGCAGCTACGTGAGCGTCTGGGGTGGCTCAGGCAGTAGGCAGCAAGACACAGTCCTGTGGGCCTGGAAGCAGAGCACTGGGTGACCTCCTGTGCTCTGTGGCAGTGCCCTCCTCAAACTGGCTTGGTGGCATGGTGGTTCAGCCTACAGTCTGGCACTGTGTCTTCCAGTCCTTCCCAGAGATTCTGTGATGCCCAGTGTCCATTCAGTAGATCCCATCTCTGCTCAGTAGGTGTGTACTTCTTCTGCCTGAAGGTAGAACCCCGACCGTATAGAGAGGAGGGTGGAGTTTCTGTTGGACCTGCTACGCGGCTCAGACACAGGTGAGATCCCGGGCCAGGCCCGAGGTGCTAAGCTGCTGCGCAGGGAAGTGCAGCCAGGACTCACGTCACTGTGTGCAACATCCCAGGCCGCTGGCCTTTGCCTCCAGCACTGCTGGTGGAAGACTCCATGGAGGGTCGCTCCAGAGCACTGGCTACAGGCCCAAGGGAGTCAGGTGCAAGTCCCGCAGAGAGGGGGTAACTTATGATTAAAAATGTCCCATATACAGGGAGGAGGCTGTAGCTCATTCTCACCTGCAGACAGAAAGGCCTCAGGAAAAGTCAGCTGACCTGGAAATGGGATTCCCAGCCAAACTCCGAGCAGGGCCACGTCACCACACTATAGTGATTGGAACCTCTTGCATTTACACGAGCTCTGTATTCTCACCTCTTTATCTCATTTTTGCCCATCCTACAGAGGGAGAAACGGGGGCTCAGAGCTCACACTGGCTTTCCCAAAGTCCCCAAGCAATGAGTCGTAGAGACTAGTCTCCAATGCAGGCGTTCTAATATCAAAGATGAAAGGGACCTTTGAGGAAACTGAGACCCAGGAGGGAGTGGTCGAGGGAATCCATCATGGGGAGGCAGATTTTGAACTTGCACTAAAAACAAATGAAAAAACAAACAAAAAAAAAACCCTTTCTTATGACCTCAGAATGAAATGTGCGCCATGGGACTAAATGAGCTCCCCGTTAGTGGAGGTGTGCAAGAAGAGGTAGGGACCACTAGGTGGGGATGTGCTGAGAAACAAGGATTCCCACACTGACAAGGGGGGCTGCCATCTCCTGGGGGCATGTGGTTCACTATAAATTGGGGTGGGGGCTCCTGAAAAGATGCTGGTTCTTTTGTGCTCTCCCTCTGCTTTGAGCCAGTTCAGCCCAAGAGGACTGAGACATGCACAGAGGTTGGCTCTGATGTCACAGGCTATGTGGGAGGTCTCGAGCTGCCTCCAAAGGCAGAGCAGAGACCCCAGAGTCATAAGAGGTCAGTCTCCCTACACACACACACTCACATGTACAGATGGAGAAACTGAGACCCCGAGAGGGGAAGTGAGGGACCCCAAATTAGCCAGAAGTAGAGACAGGGTGAGAACTGAAGCCTTCGGCATTCGGTCTAGAGTACAGCTTCTCAGAGTGGGGTCCCCGACCAGCAGCCTCAACATCCCCTGGAAACTTATTGAAAAGGCAAATTCTCAGGACCCACTGGCTCCGAAACTCTGGGGGAAGGCCATAGTCTGGGTTTCATCGAGGCTTGCAGGGGATTCTGATCCATGCTAAAAGCTTAAAATCACCGGCATAACTGCTTTCTGTGTTACAGCATTCACTGACTTGAGACCCATGAGTGGGACATCCTTCCTGTGATGTGCCTGGCCTTATCCCACTTTCTAAGCCATAAAAGGAAATGTGACTCTCCCTGGCTTATAGGCTACACACACTTTATCCACATGGGGTTAATGTCCCAAGCTCAGAGACGTGGAACAACCTGGCAAAGTCACACAGCAACGTGTTGGCTAACCTGGGATTAGAACTCACAGCTGCCCAATTTTCAGCCTGGGATGGAGTGGACCTCTTGGGCCTGATCCCTCCTGCCCCAACGCACATGACATCATATGGCCCTCACCCCACCTGCACAGAGGACCCTGGGCTTCAGCACTCCCTGGGCTGGGAGCAACAGGCTTTTCTCCAAGAGTCCTGGCTGCTCCGGGCAGTGCAGGCTGGCCTGCTTTATTTATTGCTGTCATTAATTAGTTTTGTTGGGGATGAAAGACAGGTCCCCGGAGAAGACCAGTGCATTAGAGCCCATTATTCCATCATTGCTCTGAACTCGTCGGCAAAAAGCTCAGCCCATCTCTGCTGTCAGCCCACTACAATTAATTAGCCCACAGCCCAAGTGGCGGTCTTCCTGCTCCCCCTAGGCAGGGAGGGCTCTGTTCTGGCATCTAGTATCCTCCAGGGCTTCTCTGCCCCAATTCGAATGGGGGGTGGGGGCTGGTGACAGCCCTGTGGGTGGGGGATGAGCTACTGCAGTTGCTGGGTGCCGGAGGGAGATAGGGATTCCCTTACCCAGTGATTCTGTTATGAGTGCATTCCACGATGTGTCAGACACTGGCCTAAGTGCTTTAAACTCATAGTTAATTCTAACAAATGTCTTGTGAGGTATGCTTTAATTTGCCAGATGAAGAAACCAAGGCTCCGCTAAGAGGGAGAGACTTGCTTGAGGACCACAGCGCAAAACTGCAGAGCAGGATTTCAACCTGGGTCTGGCTCCTGAGCCCGGATTCGCCCTTTGCTCACTGGGGCTTCTCAGTGTGGCTCATGAAGCCACGGGCCCAGCCCCTCCAGAGGGAAAGGAGGCTAAGGGCAGGGGAAGTGTGGAATGAAGCAGAGGATGGGCTATGTGGTATGCTTGCAAGGGCTTTCACTGGGCAGGGAATCAGAAGCGATGAGTCCACTTCTGACCTGAGTGACCTTGGGCAGGTTCTCAGCTTCCCCTTCAGTGCAAAGATTCGGTCCAATGACATGGGTTCTTCTCTAGAGAGGCAGTATAGCCTAGGAGTTCAGGCAAGGTGACCTTTGGGTGTTACTTATCTCTCTGAGCCTCAGTTTCCTCATCTGAAAAGTGGGGATAGCCTCCTGGGAGTGTTGTAAGGATTAAATGAGATAATACATGAAAGGGCTTAGCACAGCATCTGACACATCACAAGGGCTTGATCGTTATTTACAAAGATGAGAATGATGATCTGAAAGGACTTAGTCTCAGGCCAACTTGTTAGTCTCAGGCCAACTTGCCTTGAGTCTTGATCAAGTTAAACCAGTAATTACAGAATCACTCTGTGCTGTGTACACATTGCGGTTTAATCACCTTATGATGAGAAGGCATGGGTAAGGCTCCGGAAGGTTAAGCCTCCTCCTGCTTGCTCAGGGCTTGAATGCTAGGCCTGGCTATGCCCCCATCTTACTGTGTAACCGTGAGCAAGCTGCCCAAGTTGCTTTCTCCCCTCAAGGCCTCGGTCCTCCCATCTGTAACATGGGCAGGGAGTCGGGTCAAGCAGGGCACTGGCCCTCGTCTTGTCCCCTCCACTTTGGCAGGAGCTGCCTCTCCTGAAGGCCGTCTCTGGCCCTCAACATGGCTGACTCAGGCTTTGCCCAATGGTGGAGGCCAGGCTGCCTGCCTGAGGGTACCAAGAAGTTAATTAAACCCCCAAGAAGCCATTTGTTAAGAGGGGAGCGATGGTATATTCAATACCAGCCAAAGGGTGGTGCAAAGTAATGAGTCTTTCTTTAGCTGTGAATAATGTGTTCTCTCCTGTCGCAGCCCCTCTCCCCCCATCTCTGAAGGATCGTCCTAGGGAGGCTTATTGCTCATCTTAATAGCCTGGAAACTGAGGAGTCCAGTGGACTGGTCTCTCTCCAGGATTGTCACTTTCTACTTGGGCTTCTGTTTCTGTCCCACTCATGTTCCTCTAACTCTTTTCCAGGAGGGATCTGGGGCCAAGATGATCTCTGTCTCTCTGTCTCTCTCCCCACCTGCTCCGCACTTGTTCCTTCCCTCTCCCCCAGCCTCCGAGGAAAAGCTGAGGGCCACCATGTTGCACAACCCCACCGCACACACTGTATGTGGGAGTCACAGCCCTGCCATGTAGCGCGTTCAGAAACAGTTTGGAAGAGGAAAGAAGAAGAGGAAGGGGAGGTGATGGCCTGGCTGCCCCTGAACCTCGAGGGAAGGTGACTGGCCAGGAGACAGGAGGCAGCTCGAGGTCAGCTTGGGCCAGTGTGCTCCAGCTGCTGCTAAACCCACCCGCTCCCCACATCCATGTGCCCGCCCTGCAGAGGGCAGCCTGCCGTACACTCTAAGACGGGTGTCTGTGGGAGGCGGCCCAGCCAGGCACCGAGGGTCTGGCTTTGGGGACCAGGGCTGGTGTGAATATGGCTGGCTCCCTCAACTACTCTTTCTTTCTCCCCAACTTCTGTAAAAGATGGGGCTGGTTCTGGTCCTGCTCCCCTAATGGGCTCTGGGGACAAAGGAGATCTTAACAGGGTCCCTGGGGAAGGTGGAGCAGTACCCATCTCTGCGTCTTTGTCTTGTGCACCCTCACCCCCAGGGGCACCTCGTCTGGGCAGCTGTCCGGGATGGGTCCTCTCCTGGTCCTGTTGCTTATCCTGGACTGCCGTCTGCCTGTCAGTCTCTCTTTGGGCCCCCCCTCCCAGCTCATTACAAAATTCTGGCATTCACAGGCAGAGACGGCCACAGCTGAGAAGTGGGAGCCCTGGGGCCTCCCCCTCTCCAGGTGGGGCCTGGCTTTGTCCCCCTTTGTGCTGGTACAAAAGGAAGCCAGGCAGGGGAGGGAAGGGGTCTGGGGTCTAACAGGTGTCTGTCGCTGTCCTGGCAGCCAGCAAGGGGAGTGGTGGGAGGGGCTCGGGCAGCTGTCATTCACCAGCCAAGCTGGGGACAAGGCACCTTGATTAGGCCCCCAAGATAATCGTCGCACACCTGGGCTGGCACCCCAGGGCCCCCCCTTACAGTCGCCCCTTTGTCTGTCTGGGGAGTCTCCCGCTTCAAAGCCCAGATTGCGGCTGATAGATTGGGCTGAAGCCAGGTGCTGAAACCCGAGAGCCTGGTAGAGGACAGCAGTGCAGAGGGGCTTTGGGGATGGGGGTTCCTAGAGCCAGGAGAAGGGGGGCAGCCTGGGTGATGGAAGGCCCAGGTGCCCTACTTCTCTGGGCCACATAGTGACCAGGTGCGCAGGAGCAGAGAGGACCAAGGTGGGGAGAACCACTAGGATGGGTGCCTATGTGTGTGTGAGCGTGTGAGTTTGTGTGTGAGTTTGCGTGTGTGCGCACAGCTTATACATGGATATTCACACAGCCAGGGTGGGACGGGACAGGTGGCTGTTGGATGCCCCCTCACTCCTCCCCAGCAGTCACTACAGCCCTGGCGGGGTTGCCCATGCACAGTGTCTCTTCTGGAAGGAGCTCTTTGGTTGAGGAGTGTGCTTGGCCCTTGAGGGGAGCAGGACAGATATTCGTGGAGCTGATCATCCTCAAGCAATGAGGGATGGGAACCAACGGATAGATACCTTGGCACCCTTACCCCTTGAGAAGGACAGCAGTTCTGAGGTGTGTGCTTCCCAGTCTTCCAGAAGAATCTGGGTGGAATCAGGCTCCCAGCACAAACCCATCATGAACACACACTTCATCCCCTTTCCTCCCTCCCTGCCTCACCCCTCGCTCCCTCACCAAGTCTCCTGGGATCACCTCCCAAATAAACCACTTGTGCCCAAATTCTTAACTCAGGGTTGCTTGCATGAGTATCAAAATGGCAACGAGGCACGTTAGGTCCTGGTGGTGTGCCCTGCATGGGTGAGGGGCCGCGTAGAGCCAAGAAGCAAGCTGCACACTTTTCCTGAGCACAGAGGGGTCAGAGCCTACGCCAGGCTCCATCTCCCAGCGGTGGGGGGGGGATGACAGCCTCGTTTCCTGGGCATATACTCGGGGCCACATGGAGCCGTGCCTGCCTTGACCAGTGACTGGGCCTGGGGGTGGTGGGAACCCATGGTTGGGGGACTTGGTGTATATCCACATATTAGTGTAGACACCTGTGAATGGGGGTAGATGGGGGTGTGTCTGTATATTGTAAATGTGCGATGTTGCACATGACCCTGTACTCAGGCACGTGTGTGTGTGTACACATGCACACATGTGTCCATATACACTCAGAATCAAGGGGCTTCTGGCTTTGGGAGTCTTGGCAACCGGCCCCGCCCCACTGGCTACCCACAGACCCCAGTGGTGGCCAGCAGCAGGGTAGGGCATGACACCTCAAGGTGGAGACTGGACCAGCCTCCTGGGAGGACATGAATATGGGGTGTTGCAGAGTGCCCGTGTTGTCATGTGGCTCCCTACTCTGCCCTCAGTGCCGGCAGGCCAAGCCAGGGTATATTTATCATTGCGTTGACTGGGGACGGCGTCTCTCAAGCGCCCCAGCCCAGGAGCTGCAGAGCCAGGGTTGCCAGGAGAAGCACAATATCCATCTCTGTGGCTGCCTTTCACGCCCCCACCATCCACCCCTCGTCTGCATCACTCAGCCACAGCAGACACCCTGATTTCTCTCTAAAGATGAAACAATGACCTTGGCTGTGTGTCATGGCGGGGGTGGGGGAGGAGGACTTTCTACCCAAGTCAGGGGCTGACAAGAGGCCAGCTTTTTCCAGAGTAAGTGGTCATCTCCTAGTGCCAGCCTCAGGGGGGTCCCCAGCATCCCTGGGGTTGACTCCTTTATCCTGGGGAGCATCAGATTTAAAATACAAATTTCCACACTTTGTAAGGGCCTGCAGAGGTCAGCCAGGCCCAGCCCTCGTGTCTCATGTGAGGAAGGTGAGGCTCAGAGGGGGAAAGTCACTTCCCCAGGGTCACACAAAGAAGCAGCTGAGGGCAGGATTAGAACGAGGGCTCCTGGATGTTGTATTTGCCTCTCACCACCCAGCTCTGCAGGCGGAATTTCACACTTTTCTGGCCCAGTTGGCCCATCGCTCAGTTTTTCCTACACTTACTGGAAGTTACACAGACAGGCAAACTACCTGCTAATAGTGGGCCCCAAAGGCCCAATAAAGCTCCAATCCACCATCCCAGCCATTCCTGCCAAGCCCTGCACTTTTCAAATAGGCTCAGGTCAGCTCCTGCCAGCCCTCCTGTACTGGTGTCTCCTCAAAATTCATGTACACCCGACACCTGGGAATGTGTCCATATTTGGAAACAGAGTGTTTGCAGATAAAATCCATTAAAATGAGGTTATCCTGGATTAGAGTGTGTCCTAATCCAATGACTGATGTCTTAAAGAAGAGGGAAATTTGGGTGAAGCATGGACGCACAGGGAGACATCATGTGACAGTGGAGGCAGAGATTGGAGTGATGCGGCTATAAGCCAAGGGATGCCAAGGGATGCAGCTGGAGGAAGCAAAGAAGGATCCTCCACAGAAGCCTTCAAAAGGAGCACTGCCCTGCTAACACCTGGATTTCGGACTTCTGACTTCTAGAACTGTGAGAGAGTACATTTCTGTTGTTCTAAACCACCAGTCTGCAGTAATTTGTTATGACCAACTCCTCTCTGCACAGCTCCACCCTCTTTCTACCCTGCACACCACGGTCATTCCCACCCTCCAACAAGATGAGTTTAAGCCACACTGGCCCTCACCCCAGACTTGATCTCAAGTCCCTTGTCTGCTATTCCCTTTGCCTTAAACACCACTTCTGACCCCTCCCAGACTCGCTGCTTGACCCTCTCACCTTGGGATCCAGAACTGATAGAGGACCCCACCCTGACAGCTACCTGTATGTCCTGGCTGCCCCCTTCTTGTCTGGTTGAGTCACACCAAGGCTCCAAAATGCTGCATCTTCTCCAGCAGCTGCCCTGCTTCATTGGCCTTGCCTGGCCCTGCAGGCTGGGCTGGGAACCACTTGTCTGGACGACCCTGGGTCACACTTGTTCCCAGCTCGTCACATGCGGCATCGCAGCATAATCACAGTCAGTTCATTTGGGATCTCTGCTACCGGATGGAACTCCCTGTGGGCAGAGACCATGCTATGCTCTCCAGGAAGCTTGTCACATAAGAGAATGTGCTAATAATCCAGCCCAGCCCTTTTCTTTAGAGATGAGGAAACGGAGGCCCAGAGAGCAGAGGCAACTAGCCCAGAGTCACACAGCCACCCAGGACCAAGGCTAGGGTTCTTCTTGTTATTGAAACAGCATCCAGGAATAGTCCTTCTGGTCCCCCTGAGGGACGTGGGAGCCACTTCCTGGGTACCAGAGGACTTCCTGCACTTCAGGTCTTTGTTCCTGATGGAGATCCATGCTGTGCTGGTCAAACTGGGGGTGGGTACCATGCCCCAGGCAGGACCAGAGGCTCATGGGGAGAGGAGTCCTCTCTGGGACAGACAGACTCTGGGATGCTCCCTGGGGTCAGCCTGTATGGCTGCAGGGACTGCCTCTGCCACTGCCTCAGTTGCCCCAGGCTCACCCAGACCGGGAGCAGTTTAAGGACACACAAAAAAGAGCCAAACGGTCATAAGTTCGGATTTCAGCTTGGACACATCACAGTCTCTCTGAACTTAGTTTCCCCAGCTATCAATGATGGCGATTAAATGAGGCACCCAGAGAGCCAGAAACCTACAGGTTCATTCACATCCATTTTCTTCCCTTTCTTGTACAGCAGCCCCGCCCTGCCACATGCTCCTGGTGTGCCTTGGGTCCTCCCCTTCCCTTGGGGCAGAGGCGAGAGGCTGGAACTGAAGGTGGATTGGGCCCCTCCTGGGCCATGCACACATCAAGTGGAACCCTTTTCAATTTTTACAACAAATCTGAGGCAGAGACTATAACCCCCATTTTACAGAGAAGGAAACTGAGGCCCAGAGAAGCTCACTCACGTGGCTAATGAAGAGGAGCCGTGTGGCCAGGCAGGGTGGCCACGAGGCATCTACTCTCTGCCTTAGTTTATGTCTTCCCGCCACCTGCCAAGTTTCTCTTGGGCTCAGACTAACGTTGGTGACACCTGAGTCCTGAGATGATCTGTCTGAGAAGTGACTAACTGCCATGTGGTCTGGGACCCCAGTCTGTCACACAGCACTGTCAACCAGACCACACTCAATCTGGCATTTCAGAACAGTTGGAGACCCCAAGTCCCAGGCCCAGCGAATAATCACCAGCCTCTAGCCCTGCTAGACTCTGGACCAGGTGAAGAGTCACAGGGAGGAAGCCCCCCCAGGCCAGCACACAGGCGCTGGAGGAACGTGTCACCCTCCGCCACGTAGATGCCTCATCCAGGAGCCCATGCATTTCACCTGTTCCCTGTGTGGGAAGGTTGGGGTGTCCAGGAGATGAAGAGCCTATCCCACTGTCCACCTAGATGGCTTTGCCAGGCCAGGCAATTTTGCTGATGCCACCTCCCAAGAGATATTAAATATTGATGATGCAATAAATTTCCCTGCACCCGCTATGGCTCATGTCTTGGTGTGCCAAGCAGAAGACAGGGAGGCTGAGGTGCCTCCGTTTAGGCTGACGGGCATCCACTCTCCTGGCACTCTGGGAGTCATAGCCTTTTTGTGCTTAAAGGGGCTTACAGAGGTCGTCTGGTCCCTCCCCATGCTGTCAGGCTGTAGCCTGAGATGAGCGCTCTCTGAGGAAGGGAAAATCTTCTGGTTAGCATATTACTGCCTTTTACTTAGGAAGTTCTTCTTTAAGTCTTACTGGGATTCACAGTGAGCAGGAGGCTGACAGGTAAGCCCCATATACCTTGACAACCAGGTAACTGCTCATTTCTAAGGAGCAGAACACTTGGAGGGGATCAGAGTTCTCACCCTGACCAATTTCTGACTGCTTACTTGCTGTGTAACCTTGGGCGATTACAATGTCTCTGAACCTCAATGTCCTCATCTGTAAAATGGGACCGCAATCTCTGCTCAGGTTGCTTCCCAGGACTGTGGGGAGCAGGGTTTCCATGGCCTGGATGCACACCTTGGTAAGTGGAGGGAGGACTCCTGGACCAGTTGCCCCCTGAAGTAAACAGCCTGATCAAAGAAGACAATAAATGTGGAAATGCTTTACAAATGGAAATTGCTTTGTAAATGCGAAGTGTTGTGTAAATGTTGGGGATAATTATATGCTTCAAAAATCAGGAGCAGCAAACATCCTTAGGAAGGAGAAGGCTCCTAAATTGTTCGTTTATCCCTAGTCCTGGAGGCTCTGCACAAGTTTGTTGGCATGGGTGGGGAGCCCCCCGGAGTAGAAATTGTGCTCCTCCTTTCCCAGCCCTTCTCTCCCCTAGGGCTTTAAGCCAGGCTCAGCTCCTGATTAAAAAGGCTGGGGAGTGAATAGCTTATCAGTTACACAGAATCGATAGGCGTTTTCTTTATATTTTTCAATTAAAAGAGCCGACAGAGAGAAGAGAAAAACTCAAGTGCCCCAGCTGTCAATAGCTATTGGGGCGAGGGAAAGTGCGGGTTGTGGGGAGGCTGGGCCATTTGTCAATGCCAAGTTCTGCCCGCCTGGCCTGCTCTCTGCATCACCTAGATGCACCCAGGAGAGGGACCAGGAGGCACTGCATCTTCCCAAGGCGTCCTCAGACTTTTTGGCTGTGGGAACACTGTCTCCTGGGCCTTAATTTTTCAGGAAATAGCAGGATTGAACTGGTGCTGCAGTAAGAAACTACTGTAGTCGGTGATGGGTAGATGGGATGGCCATCCACTGCTATGACCAAACAGCTTCAGAGATCTACAGATGGGGCGGGGGACTTTGGGGGTTGTTTTGAGGAAAATGCCCACCCACCGTTCTCACAGCCAGTGACAAAACACAAAGAGAAAGTGGACTCAGGAGGCAGCAAGCAGGATGCAGGTCAGTTATAAGGAGGCGTCTGGAGACAGGAATGGGCCATCAGGAGCCTGACTCAGTACTCACGAGGAATTTCTGCTCCCTGAGATATCCTGGCTGAGTGCCTCCATTTAGGCCAATGGGCACCATTCTCCTGGCACTGTGGGACGCGTAGCATTCTTGTGTTAAAGGGGGCTTACAGAGGTCATCTGGTCCATCCCCTTGCTGTCAGACCCTAGCGTAAGAGGAGCGGCCCCTTCAGCCCTGGGGTCTGTGAGCGGCAGGAGGGCAGTCTGTTCCTGCCATGAATGTCTATCAATGGGGATGCAAGTCAATAATCAAATGTCCCAGGCTGCTGTCCTTTGGAGAGACTCTCCTGAAGGTAGGGCTGGCCACGGCGCTCCGCAGTGGCAGCAGCAGCAGGACACCCTGGATTGGCTTCTCCTCTTTCCTGCCTCATCTCCCACATGAATGACCTGTGTGCACCCAAATCCTTCTCTTGTGCTCTGCTCTTGAGGGAACCCCATAAGACAGGGGAGAGATGATGGTGGCTTGGAGTAAGTAGGTGATGGCAGAGGCAGCAGAGATCTGGAGATGGATCCAGGACGTATTCTGTAAGCTGGGTGACAGGACAAGCTGATGGGCTAGCTGTAGAGGGTGAAGGAAAGGGGGAATCAAGGATAGCTCTGAGGATTTCAGCCAGAGGGTTGACGGTGTACTGAAACGGAGAAGAATGAGAGGACAGGTGTGTGGCAGGGATCAAGGGTTGGCTTGGCCGAATTAAATTTGCAATGCCTGTGATGCCTCTAGGTGTAGATTCCCAGCAGACACTTGGAGATATGAATTTGGAGCTCGGGGCAGAGGTTAGGGCTACAGACGTCAATTTGAGAGTGAGTCATCACCTTAGAAATGGTATTTTAAGCCATGGGCCTGAGTGAGATCACCTGAGGAAAGGGAGTAGCTGGAGAAGGAAAACAAGTTGAGCAGAAGAAAAGGAGCACCCTCGTCTGTCCTACTGAGCCCAGGCTCAGAATCCCATGGGATCCTCGGCACAGTCCTTAGAGGCAGGACCCAGGAGGCCTGCCATGTAGAGTCGCACAGGTTTGGCACTGCACAGCTCCCAAGGGTGCCGCTTATATAAGCTGCAATGTGAAAGGCGCCCCCTAGAGTTGTTCAGGTTACAATCTTCCCAGCCATGAGTACCTCTTTGCAAGATCAAAGTATGGGCAGAGCCATATGTAAGCCCCACAGAGAAGAGCTTCTGAGAGCTCAGTGGAGGAAGAAATTATGGCAATTGGGATAATCAGAGAAGTCTCCCTGGAGGAAGTGGCGTTCGTCGTCAGGCTCAAAGAATGGAGAAAGTTTCCACCTTTTGAATTGCGAGGGAGGGAGACGCTCCGGCAGAGGCAATTGCAATGGGCACCATGCCAAGGAGATGCACAGTTACCTGACTCAGTCAGGGCGACACACTGAGGGAGACTCAGAGCCAGGACTCTGATCTGGGCCAGACCATGTGCCCCAGACTATGCCATCAGGACACAGTGGCCTCTTACCCCCCCAGTTCCCATCATCCCCTTTGGCAGCTTCACAGACCCAGGAAGGGGTGAGAGCTGTCTTCTCTAGCCTCCCTGTGCCCAGAGGCAAAGAGGCTAGCTCTGTCTTCCTTTCCCTGGACAGTGCTTAAAGAGGCTCCAACTGTCTCCACCAAGAGCCCAGGTTATCAAAGGAAGCAGATGCAGCACTGTCACTGGGTGGCAACGGGCTGGGAATCCGGGAATTAGCTGGAGCCAGCTCTCCCCAGGTCAGGGGTCTCCCAGGTGTGGGGTTGGTTTGTCCTCCTTACCTCCGGGCATAGCCTCTGGGTAATGTGGCCTACAGCACAGATGACCAAGCTGGGGACACTCAGGCACCAGAGAAAGTGCTGGGGGCAGGGGATATCTGGTGAGGGAATGAAGGTTCCAAAGAAGGGATGAGACTCATAGGCCCAAGGTGGACCCTCACCCAGGAGGGGTTGCATTGTAGAAAGGGAAAACCAGGATTCCCTTCACCTTTACTGTCTGTAAGACCATGGAGGGGAAGACAAGCCAGTGGATATTTTGCTCCTCCCTCCCTTTCCACAGCATTTATTGAATGCCTGCTGTGTACTGAGTACATGCTGGCCCCTGGAGTTGTGACAGGGATGAGGACAGACAAAACATCTTTCTCTGTGGTGCACACAGGCTGAGACAACAGATGCAAAACAGGAAGTTATACTAGAGCAGGACAGAGCCATGATGGGGGCTGGGGACCCCAGAGCAGGGCACCTAAATAGATTCTGGGGAGCAGAGAAGGCCTCCTGAAGAAAGTGACATTCAAAGAGATAGGAAGGAAGAAGTGGGTGGAGTCTCAAGCCCCGGGCAAGAGACTGTCCCATCTCTGAAAACTGCAACATCCGTGGGGACCTGGGCTTTAGCGAAGAGGGAGGACTGAGGCTGTGGCTGGCTCTCATCACTCTGGAGAGAAAGCCTTTTCCACTGAGAAAGCACAACTTGGAGCGCTCAACTCAAAACCTGATGGAAGCTGCTCTGTATAGGGCTCTGTGGACACCTAGTCCTGTCCTCGAGGTGCCGGGGGGTCCCGTGGGGAGACAGGCAGAGCAGACTGTCTCTGGGAGTCGACTGAGCAAAGCCCTCCCAGGGGAGATGGCACGTGGGCCAGATCTGCATAAATGTGCAGGGGGAGATGGGCGTGTATGGGAAGGGTGCGCTGGGAGGAGGGAATGGCAGGAGGAAGAGCTAGCTTTGGGAAATGCTTTGTCGCTGGAAGCACACTGGCCAACAGGACCCTGGGAGGCACGCCTTCATCTACTCTGCACAGGTAGAGTGCCCAGGCCCCTCCTAAGTGCTCGGGCACAGATGGTGTGACATCCTCCCTGCCCTCAAGGGGCTCTCTCCATCCAGTGGAACAGACCATGGGACCCACCATGGCAGGCACATGATAGGTGCTCAGGAAACACTGGTTGCCGGACAAGAACAGAGAAATATGCTGCTGTTAACTTTAGAGGAGCCCAGAGAGGAAGGAGAGGGCCCAGCAGGCTAGTGGGAAGGGGTGAAGTCAGGAGCCTTCCTGGGGAAGGCAAGGCTGCAGCTGGGCTTGGAAGGATTCAGGCAAATGATGAGATCTGGGGAGGGGAATGGGCAGTCGCTTCTGCTTGGACCTTCCCATGTTTGGGAGAACATCACTGATGTTGCAGAACTGGGAGTCCAAGAGCCGTCTGAAGTGTGAGAGTGTGGAAGTGTGTGATTTACGTTAATGTATGAGGATGTGCGCACAAGTGTGAAACTGTGAATGTGTGAACAAGAGCAAGTACAAGTGTGTGTGCAAGATGATGAGTGTGAATGCATGTGAGTGTGAGAAACTACAAGTGAATGTGAATGAATGAGATTATGTGGGTGAGTATGAGCTAGTGTGAGTATGCTTGTGCAGGCAAGACTGGGAGGGTGTGTGTGTGAATTCGTGTATGTATGTGAGTGTGCAAGGCTGTGAGTGTGTGACTGAGTGTGTGTTAGTGTGTGCCACACAGACAACAGAGCCATGGCTATGCTTGTTTCTCTAATTGCTACGATTTGTTGGATTTCAGCCAAGCAGTCAATCCTCCATGACATAAAGAAAATGAATTTCATGCCCTGGGGACACTCTGTCCAACCCAATGGACAAGCACACGGTGTGCTCAGTGGTTACAGAGCAGCAGACATGAGGCCTTTGCTCATGCAGAGGATGGCTCCTCTGGAAGGGCCCGCCTGGGCCCTAGGAGCCCACTGTGTCACCTTGGCCGGGTCCCCAGCTCTCTCTGGGCTTGGCCCTTGCCCACGTGAGAGAACGATGCAGAGAAACATGACTGGCAGGAGGACAGGACCGCAGCAGTAGGCTTCCCATCCTGCTCCTCTCCCAGCTTTCTGCTCTCTCCTGAAAGGTACACACACTCCCACAGGTTGCTCATCTCCCAAGGAAGCCTGGAAGCCCATTTTTAGGACCTGCTCTAGCTGTCTACTGGGGGCCAGGAGTGTGGGTAGAGGAAAGAGCCTGAGTTTCAGAGCCAGATGTTCCTGGTTCAGACCCCAGGGCAGCCACTGCAGTGACAGTAATTCAAGTCACTATTTAACGCAAGCTGCAACCGTGTTCATCTCCATTAACTAATGTATGTCTCGCAGCAGCCCAGTGAGGGAGGTATGATTAGTCCCATTTTACAGGTAAGGAAACTGAGGCTCGAGACGCCTCAATGACATGTTCTGAGCTGACAAGTGGCCCTGTCCACCCTGCTGAATCACCTTCCTGGGCTTCACATCTGTAGAATGAGCGGTGACGCCAGCTCTGTGGGCTTGTTTTGGGATGAAATGAGGCCCCATGGCTGGGAAGGGGCCGGCACTGTGCCCAGCTCGTGGTGGTGAACATGCCGTGAGTGAGCCTAGCTCCTCTATACAGGAGACAGGCACTGAAAGGGAGGAGGGAGGCCTGGGTCTCCAGGAGCCATTCTTCCCAGCCCCAAGCCACAGGGTTGGGGGGCAGGCTGGGGTCCCCACCTCATGCTCAGAGGACCAAGACACTGAGCCCTCTGATGGAGAAACATGCACCCGGGCCTCAGGAACAAAGCCCTGAGGTGCTGCCAGCCCACGGTGCTGGCCGGGGGCAGGAGGATGCAGCCCCGTGTCCACAGAACCTGCCTCCTCACCAAACTCTTGAGACCTGCACAGAGCAGAAATCCTCGCCTCCAACCTGCTGATGTGCTGGATGCCCCAAATTAAATCCAGGAGGGGAGGTGGCAATGGGAGAGTTTAACTGATTGGGCCTGGTGTGGTATGATAAGCAGCTATCCAGGTTCCTGGGAAGGTGAGCGTGTGCGAATGTCTGTGCGGGCCTGGTTGTGGAGTCGGCCAGCCCTGGGCTCTGCTCCTAATCTCCATGGAGGCCTGAGGCTGCCATCTCCCCTACCATGAGGCCCCCTTGGTCAGACCTCCTCCTTCCAACCTGGAGACTAGTCACCCCTCAGGAGCCCTGCACTGAGAACCACCTTCCCTCAAACCGGTCTCCTGGCCCAGCAGGTTGCCCCCGTCCCTGACCTTGAGCGGATGCCTGGTTGAAGGGTCCTCCCCAATCAGGGCTCTGGCGGTCAGGCCCAAGGTCTCTCTCCAAAGGGCCTCTCCCTACTGGAATAGTGCCGTGGATGAGGGGAGTGTTTGGGGGACGTGGGGGACTCCATGCAGGGGTGTCCTTTGAAAAACTCAAGGTAAAAATACATGTGAATGGAGCAAAGATAGGCTTTTCAACAAACGGAGCTGGAACAACAGGACATTCCCATGCAAAAAATGAGTCTAACCTTACACAGTTCACAAAAATTAACACAACATGGATCACAGACCTAAATGTAAAATGCAAAACTCTAAAACTCCTAAAAAATAACATAAAAACATTCAGAAAATCTGAATGACCTTAGGTATGGTGATGACTTTTTAGATACTACACTAAAGGCATAACCTATGAAAGAAATAATTGATAAGCTGGACTTCATTAAAATTAAAAACTTCAGCTCTATGAAAGACACTGTCAAGAGACTGAGAAGGAAAACCACAGACTGGGAGAAAATATTTGCAAAAGACATATCTGATTTTCCAAAATATACAAATAACTCTTACAACTCAACAATAAGAAAACAAACAACCTGATTTAAAAAGAGGGGAAAAGACCTGAAAAGACCTTCACCAAGAACATATACAGGGCTTCCCTGGCGGCACAGTGGTTAAGAATCCACGTGCTAATGCAGGGGACATGGGTTCGAGCCCTGGTCCGGGAAGATCCCACATGCCACGGAGCAACAAAAGCCTGTGTGCCACAACTACTGAGCCTGCTCTCTAGAGCCCGTGAGCCACAACTACTGAGCCCGCATGCCACAACTAATGAAGCCCACGTGCCTAGAGTCTGTGCTCCGCAACGAGAGAAGCCACCGCAATGAGAAGCCTGTGCACCGCAATGAAGAGTAACCCCCGCTTGCCGCAACTAGAGAAAGCCCGTGCACAGCAATGAAGACCCAACACAGTCAAAATTTAATTAATTAATTAAAAAAGAAAAAAGAAGATATACAGATGGCAAATAAACACATGAAAAGATTCTCCACATCATATGTCATCAGGGAATTGCAAAGCAGAACAACAGTAAGATATCAGTATACATCTATTACAATGACCAAAATCCAGAACATTGACAACACCAGATGCTGGTGAGGATGTAGAGCAACAGGAACTCTCATTCACTGCGGGTAGGATTGCAAAATGGTACAGCTATTTTGGAAGACTGTTTGGTAGTTTCTTACGAAACTGAATATACTCTTACCATATACCACCCAGCAACTGCACTCTTTGGTATTTACCCAAAGGGGTTGAAAACTAGGTCTGCACAAAAATTTGCACACAGATGTTTATAGCAGCCTTATTCATAATTACCAAAACTTGGAAGCAACCAAGATGTCTTCAGTAAGTATATGGATAAATAAACTGTGGTACATTCAGTTTGGAATGGAATATTATTCAGTGCTAAAAAGAAATCTACCAAGTCATAACAAGACATGGAGGAAACTTAAATGCATATTTCTAAGTGAAGGAAGCCAATCTGACAAGGCTACGGACTGTATGATTCCAACTACATGACATTCTAGAAAAAGCAAAACTATGGAGACAATGAAAGGATCAATGGTTGCCAGGGATTTGGGGCTGGGGAAGGAGAGATGAATAGGCAAAGCACAGAGGATTTTTAGGGCAGTGAAAATATTCTGTATGACACTATAATGGTGGATACATGTCATTATACATTTGTCAAAACTTGTAGAATGCACAACGCCAAGAGTGAGTCCTAATGTAAATGATGAACTTTCGGAGGTGATGTGTCAATGTAGGTTCATCAGTTCTAAAAGATGTGCCACTCTGGTGAGGGATTTTGATAGTGGGGGAGGCTGGGGAGTAGGCAGTGGGTACGTGGGAAGTCACTCTAACCTCTGCTCAATTTTGCTGTTAACTGAAAACTGCTCTAAAAGATAAAGTGCATTTAAAAAATATGAATGACAAATACTTAAATTTCATGCCTGTTTTGATCGTAAATTCATGCAACATGACCCGGGTCACATTCCCACTGACTGGTCACTGGGACTCTGTTCTTACTGTTAAGTGTGGCTGTTACTATTGTTACTAATGGTCATTGAGTATCGGTCAGGATCTGTGCTAATCACTTGACTGTGATGATCTCATTTGATCCCATGACAACCCCCTCAGGTAGGAACTGGTACCCCATTTTACAGACAAAATGACTGAGGCCCAGAGAAGTGAGCCCACTTGCCCATTATACAGGTGGTGGTGATGGAGCCAGGTTTTGAACCCAGGTCTGTCTGGATCCTGAGGCTGAGCTCTTCATGTCGTGCAAACAGTACAGTAATGATTCAGAACGATTTCTATTACATTGTCTCATCACTCTCTCATTTGTTTTCATTGTTCCCGTTTGATGCGTGGGAAGCTAGCAACAGAGGTGAGGCACTTTGCCCGCCTTAGCTCCTTTGCAATCACACCGTTGTTTCTGGGGCTCTCTCCCCTGTCTCTGGAGTCTCAGAGGTTCCATAGGAATGAAGGAAAATGTCAAGAATATTAAATTTATAATTGAGTAAAACCTGAGAAGAATCATTAAATCGCAATTTAATATTTCCCAGATGGTTCATCGACATTTTGGGAGACGTGTCAAACTCTTTGTCTTGTACATCCTGACCATGTGGATGAAAAGTGAGTGTTTATAGAGAGGCTAGCTGGAGATCAGGTTATATACCATCAAAACAGTGGTATGGATTTGAACCCAGAGTAACATCCTTCACCCTCACAAGGACCTTTCAAGGTTATCCTACAGGTGAGACTCAAGGGAGACATGGCAGTCCAGGCACGTTACATAAGCATATACAATTGCAGTGTGTTAACGACCCCTGAGTTATGCAGGATGCCAATTCATTTCCAGATATCAAGTTCCGGATGCTTTATTCATGAAAAAGTTGACATCAAAAATGTGTGTTTCCTAGAACCCAACTCTTGTTTACTAATAACATTTTCCAGTAAAAGGGACTGGGATCCTTGAAGAAATGGCTGATTCTAGGGCTGGGCCAAGAAAAGTTAAAACGATCCTGGAGCATTTTGTGGTGCCAGAAAGTAAGATAGTGTTAAAAACAACAAACACCACCCCCCCAAAAAATCCAAAAAGTCACAACAGACTTATATCTTTTAAAAAAAAAATAAATCTGCCAAAAAACGAAACACAAAAACCTGATAGGGCCATGTCAAGAGAAGAGAAGGGTCAAACTGCAAGAGCTTCCAACAGCCAAAGCTGGAACAATTTGAGCAACACGGTAAATAACAACAAAAATATTGAATTCCAGCTATTAGAGTAGAAGGAGTGAGTAAAGCAGAAAATCACCATTAGGACATCAAGGTAGGAATTGCTGCAGGCTGGACCCAGCCATGGATGCTAACATTAGTTGGCAAAACTTTAAGGAGAAATAGGACATGTGCATAGCCTCAAAGTAGCTCCCCACCCCCCCAAAATTTATTAATTACTATGGTGGTTTTAACATATGTCCACAAATGCATTGATGTTCAGGGGGTGGATCTCAATTCCTCTCTTCTTGAGTGAGGGTTGCACTTAGAGACTTGCTTCTAAGGATAGAATATGGAGAGGGAAAAAATAACACAGCAGTGGAGAAACCTGGCAGACACCACCTGAACCTATGATCAAGGTTAACCTCACCAGTGAGAAGTCCTGTTGATGTCGTGTGTCATGTACCCTGATGTAATGTGATGAAACTCCAGCTTTTACCAATAGAAAAACTGGTGAAATTTGAAGTTAAGCAAGATGTTGACATTGTTAGCATAAGAGAGAGGTGGGTGAAGTGTCGTAGGAACTCTCTGTGCTACCAAAGTTATTTAAAAATTTTTTAAAAACCATATGCCTTGTTCCGGATTCAGGATCCCCCAGACATGGAATGTTAAAACATTGGCCTTAAGTTAGGCTATTCTGAAAGCAGCAAATTCAACCTCTTGTTCCCTCTGCAATATATAGATATATTGCATACATATGCACACATATAACTATATAGTTACTAAAAATAGTGCTGTATCCATTTTTTATAGCCTGCTTTATAGTAATCCATTGTGAGTGATCCAAAAGGCTTATCACAAATGTGTGCCAGGAACTACAGTTGAGAGGGGTCTCCCAGAACTTCTGGGCTCTTCCTTGTGCCCTGTGGAAGTTCTATGGTCTTCTCTCCATACCCCAGCATTGCTCCAGCCCCCCCGGATCTCAGCACCCCAGAACATAGGACAAAATCCAGGAGAAGCTGTCCTGAGGTCTTCCAGAAAGAACTCTGAACCAGAAGCCAGAGACCTGGGTTCCTGTCCTGGTGCTGGGGCTCTAGGCAAGTCACGTGCCCTCTCTGAGCCTGTTTGTTTATCTGTGCAATGTGGAGGAAATTCCTGGCTTTGCCTCTCTCCCAGGATCATAGGAGCATTCAAAGGAAGCCACCCATGGAAAGTGTGGGTGAGCACTGTACTAGCTCTGCATCTGGGCACCAGAGTTCAAATTCCTAGACTGCCCTTCCTGCCTGAACGACCTTGAGCAAGTGGTTTAACCTCCCTGGGCCTCAGTTTCCTCCCCTAAAAATAGGACTGTTGCTAGTACCAACCTCACAGCGCCTTTACTGTGAGGAGTGAAGGAGAGTGTTAGCATTAATGTGTGAAGGACACCGAGCACAGTGCCTGGTACAGAGTCGTAATCAGTGGCAGATGCAGTGATTGCTACCTGGGTGTTAACCAGACACATTCAGAGTGAGCCTGCGGGCTTCCCAGCACAACTGTGTGGTACCCCAGATGCCAGCAGTGGCATGCAGCCCTTCCTCTCCTCCTTGGAAGCAGCCCCAGTTGGCACAGCCTGCAATCTCCTAACTGATGACCAGCTCCCAGATGTCCAGGGTCTCCTAGCCCAGAACCAGCTCCTGCGGGTATTGCAAAGCTGCCTGCCTGGGGCAGAACCTTGGCCGGCCAGAGAACAGGCCTACGGGGGGGTGGGGGGGGGCGGGGGGAGGAGGGGGAGCGACAGGCCATCCTCAAACGTCCTCCAACCTCCCTGGAGATGTCACAGGCTTAGCAGGGGCTGCTTGACACATGTCGGATAAAATAAGAAAAAATAAATAACAATGTTTATAAGAAGATTAGCGAGAAGGCGGCAAAATTTCTCTAGGGAGCCTCCTTGGCTACATCTCGGAGTGACAGCTCCCACTGCCTTATCAGAGACATAATGAGTTGCCAGGATTTGGGGTCATTAAAAATCCTCTCTGGCTGGGCCCCCTCCCTTGCCTGTCACCTTTGATGGTGGAGTCAGGGGGCCTGGTGGCAGCATGGGCCTCCTGACCCCCCCACGTTGTCTGCCCGTTACTGTCCCTGTTCGCCGGGGGATGGAGGTGAGATGGTGGGGCCCAACTTGGCGGAAGTAATGCAACATGACGGCCCAATTTGTGCCCGCTGCCCCTCGGGCAGAGGACCCATCTCCCTGGTGCGGATTAGGCTCCGTTTTATCTTGGCTGCCTTCAGAGACTAAAGAGGGGGCTCTGTGTAGATGCATGTACATCCACAGCTGCAGACTGCATTGTGAGGGAGGGAGCCCCACTGGCCATCTTATCCAATGCCTTGCTTTGCACGTGGGAAACTGAGGTCCCGGGAGGGGCAGAGTTCAGAGGTAGCAGTATATTGGTGGCAGAGAATGTTTTGAACCCAGTTTTCAGATTCCCAGTCCAGTGTTGGGCATGTTTAGTGGGTTACTGCATTTTTGTAGAGGAAGCAGAGTGGAGAAGTGATGATAGGGATATACAGACAATTCAATTCAGTGAGAACAAATGTATATTGATCTCCCACAGCGTGTAAGTCACTGGGAGAGACACAGTGAGCTCAGAAACCAGGGAGGCACAAGGGAGGGATGGCTGCAGAAGCCAGTGTCCACAGGCCAGCATCTGTCACACCCACACCCATCCCAGACATCCTGACCCACTCTGCGAGGATCCATATCAGTGCCACGGAGAAAGCGCTCTTGCCTTTAATCACCTCCCTCTTTGTCAAGAAGCTTATCTCCAAGGAGCTCAAAGCACTTGTAGTGTATTGATTTTCTCAACCACTCACTGACCTCATTTCCCCTGAGAGATGGGGAGCTTGGAAGATGGAGGATTAGCCTTGTGTTTCAATTCAGGAAACTGAGGCTGGGAGCAGCCCACAGTGCAGTCCACTCATGGTGCCACTGGCCCATGTGGTCGCTTTGTGCTCTGGGCAGATACAGCCCCATGTTGGAGAGTGTGGCTTGGTGAGCAGAGTGAGGCTGGATTCCTGCCCCATTATCACCCCTTCAACTGGGCACTTTTGTGCAGTAAACAACCTGCCCAGCTGTATGTGGCAGCCCTGCTATCATATCTAACTGCCTAGGATGGTCCTGAGGTCTCTTTCAGCTAGACCTCTGGCAAAATGGTAAAGCCAGGAAGGTCCTCCCTATTCTGGGGAATGCACCTAACCTCTTCAAGCATCAGTTTTCTCACCTGTAAGCAAGGAGTGATAAGAGCCTGTGAAGAAGTTGGATTGATTTAATGAAATACTAGATGTTCCTGTGTTTTGTAACTGTGTTTTAAGTGCTGCGTAAATCTTAATTTTGTTTTTTCGTAAGGTTGCTTTTTGGAGCCGGTAACCCACACTCTCCTTCTCAAGCCCGAACCTGCTGCATCCCAGGCTGTGTCTTCCAGGTTTCTCCCCAGAGAGAATCCCAGCCCAGCCGGGGTCTCACCTGTCAGCACCCCAGGGTCACCTAGTACATAGAAGCCAGGCCTGGCAGGGTTCCTGAAGTCCCCATGTCATCCCCTACCTTGGAGCACACCAGAGGAAGGAAGAGAACAGTTCCATTTCACAGGCAGGAAAGCCAGGGCCTGTCAGGCCAGCTGTCTCCACCTCAAATCTGCCGCCCCTCCTCTCTCAGCCTTTGCTGCTACGGCTTTTCGGTTGTTTCATCTGGACGGGATCTTAAATCACGGGGAACTCTAGTCCAGTTCTTCCTTCCAGGGTGGAGGTAACAATAAGCAGAGCAAGGAGGGAGAGTGCCAGTCCCGCCGCAGAGCCCCGACCCCGAGCACTGCTCTTTCTGCAGCTTCAGAAGCTCCTCATGGGCAGTGGCCTGGGAGATGCAACTTTCCTCAGCAGGAATCTGTCCGCTTGAACGTCTCCTGTTCTAAGTCCAGAGCCTCTGAGGTTCTCTGCTTACCTTAACTCAGCCCCGAGCCACTGGGGGCCCAGGCTGTTCCCTGAGACTCAAACTTAGGCAGTAAGTGGGGGGCAGAGGGGGCGCCTCAGCTCAGAACAGGGAGTGTGGCTGGTGGCCTCCCAGCTGGGGACTGGGGTCTTCCAGCACAGCTTGCTCTGTCACAGGCCCAGCTGGGATGGCCAATACCACACAGGCCCCTGGCGAGGGCACGGCTTTCACAAGACTGAATTCCAGGACTGACAGATGGAGTTTCCTCTCTGCAGCTCATGACCCCTGGGTGTCTGGTGGCCTGGGACAGCTGGTGGGTCCCTCAGCCCCGGTTCTGGACCCCACACCGGGTCTCCATCAGTCAGGGGGGGTCTTAGTGCCACACTCACCAGCAATAACAGACTAGCAGTTTGTACATAATTTACTTTGAAAAATAAGTGAGTCAACTCAAGGCTCCCCTGTAATGCTGCTTCTCTCAATTGCTTGCATCCCAATACTGAAGGAGGAGATTCTGATAATAATGATAATAAATCATAGCTAATATTTTATTTACAGGGTACTTACTGTGTGCCAGGCACTATGCTGAGTGCTGTATCTGCAGGACCTTTGCTATTTCTCTAACAACACTGAGAGACTGGGGCTACTGTTAACTCCATTCTTTAGATGGCAAAACTGAGGCTCAGAGACATTGCCCTGTCCTGTACTGTGCAGCTGGTATGGGTTTGAACCCACGCCTGTCTGACCTCAAGCCCTGTCAGTTGCTGGATGGAGTCAAGCCCACCCTGGGAACCATGCCTGACCTGGTCCCCACGGGCAAGTGCTGTACTTGGAGGGGTCCAGTGGGTCTGGATAGAAGGGAGGGCGACAGCCAAAGGCTTAGCTCACCCCACAATTCTATGGGCAGCATCAGAAGGCCAGGAGCCCCTCCATGGCGGAGCCCCTCTCCTCCCTGCAGCCTCACCCACTGAGAACCCTCCAATACTGTCTCCTTCCTGTTTCTCCCCTCATGACATGACGAGTCATGTCCTGAACCATGGGGTTTCCATATCTGCTGTTCGTGAGAGGCCAGCTGACAAGTTCTGTCCTCCAGTTTGGGGATCCAAAGCTCATTAGCTTCATGAAACAGCACGGCCACGTCCTAGCTGCTGCAGTCTGGTGGGGCAGGGGTTTGCAAGAAGGCCTGGCACTTACCACCTTTTCCTTCCCACCCCCACTAGGGCCTCCAAGCACTTTCTTCTTGCAGGGCGCACAGGGAACTGCTTGTTCTGATCTACATGGGGAAACTGAGGCTGCTCTCCCTGCAGGAGTGCTCCCTCCTCTTGGTCCCGGGGAGCCTCAGAAAAGCCCCTGGCCCCCATGCCTCTGCAGCCTGGGAAGCATTCGCCTCTCCTCAACAAAGCAACTCATTTCTTTAGGCAAATGAGCTGGAGAGGGAAGGACATGGCTGGAGACCAGCAGTGATTAATTAGAAAGGAAATGAGTGGTCTGCAGAGAGCACAGCGGGGCTGAGGGGCAAGGGGCCAGGCAGGCGGGAACGAGCAGGCGGAGGGTGGCCTCAGGGCGGGCTTGGCAGGACAAGGAGCCCAGCCCTGAGCAAGCACTGGCTGTGCCCGGCATGGTCCCTGGGGGGAGGAGGAGAGGGCAGGCTGCCTGCCCTCCTGGAGCTTACAGCTCGGCTGAGGAGGCAAGACCAAGCTAGGGGCACAGAGGAGGGAGGTTGAAAAGAGGAGGCAGAAGGCCACACAGGGAGCAAGCGTGTTTGGATGTCTGGCTCCCCCAAGGCACGAGTCAGTGCAGGAGTCCGCCTTCCAGGATGTCCCCTTGCTTCCCACCCAGGTGGGAAGCACTCAGGCTACCCACAGCTCCTCTGGGACTTTCCCTCCCCTTCACATCTAGCTTTGCCCCATTCAATGCCGTCAAACTAGTCTAACCTGTGTCCCAGTCCCTTGTGGCTAGATCTGCTGACAAATTACATTAAGAGAATAGTGTACATAGGGCACATCGGGATGAACTAAGAACCTAGGATAAATGTCCTGTTACAACCATAGGGTTCTAGTGGGCAAGAAAATGACTTGGCTCCCCTCAGGCCCTGTGAGAGGTTTGACCAGAGTCTTGGGTGATGTTCTCAGCTCTGACCCCACTTGGGTTCATGTCACAAAATGCCAGAGTATAGGGATCATTGAGTTGAACGCCTCAGATGTAGTCCAAGGGCCAGAGAAGGGCTGACTTATCCTGAGCCACACATATTTGTGGTAGAGATGGGAATAGGTTTGGTCTCCTGATTCCTGCAGGGCTCTTCACATAATCTCTTAGACTGTCTGCTTCAGAAAACCGTAACAGCGGATGGAATTCTCAGCCCCTCTCTGCTTAGGGCCACCTACCTCACCTGCAAGTTCTCCTTGGGGCCTTGGTTATTGCATCTGTCCAGTGAGTGTCCATCCAGGGTGCCCCTTATGGGATGCTCCTTTGACTCCAACTTAAATTTCCAACCTGCTCCCCTCCCCAGCTACAAGGGGTTTCTCCTCCAGTTCTTTTTTTTTTTTTTTTTTTTGTAGTACGCGGGCCTCTCACTGTTGTGGCCTCTCCCGTTGCGGAGCACAGGCTCCGGACATGCAGGCTCAGGGGCCATGGCTCACGGGCCCAGCCGCTCCGCGGCATGTGGGATCCTCCCAGACCGTGGCACGAACCCGTGTCCCCTGCATCGGCAGGCGGACTCTCAACCACTGCGCCACCAGGGAAGTCCTCTCCTCCAGTTCTTTGTGGCTCTCTGGCCCTTGCAGGGTTAAATCTGGCAGCTCCTCCCTCCCTCCCCACTAATGACACGCTTCTCTCCACATGATGGGTTGATGGCTAAGAATAGAGTTTGCCGCTCTTGGGCTCTGCTTGGAAAAGCTGCCATGACACGAGAGTTTTCTGCATCTGCTGGGCCACCGCACTCCAGGCCTGGGACCCTGGTGCCTCTTCCTGGGCTCCACTAGGCTGGGTGGCTGAGGGCCAGCACCCTGCTAGCCCCTCTCTGTGGCCCAGATGGGGTGCAAGAGGAGGAGCCAAGGGGAACTCACTTCCCCAGAAAATCCTGTGACTCAGACTCTACTTCACAGACACTGTTGAGGGGTCCCCCTCTGCATGTGCCAGGCCCGTCTGATACCTTGTGCATCAGATCTTCACCATTTCACAGCCAGACGACTAAGACAGACAGGGAAAGAGGCTTGCCTGAGGTCCCACGGCTGCTAAGTGCCAGGATTTGATCTCACAGCCTGTTCCTGTCCTGGACACAACATCCCCAGGATGACACAGGTCTCCTCTCCCCACTTCCCCTACCCAGTTGCTGTCTTCTTACTGCCTTTCTCATCCTAGCCCCAGCCGTTGCCTTCTACGATGAAGGATAGGTTTGACTGATGCCAAGAGCAGAGAAATATCGTGTGAGATGGTGATAATGACGATGGTGGTGGTGGTGTGTGTTAAAGGCAGTTAGGAGCACGGATTCTAGTGACAGGCCACCTGGGTTTGTATCCTGGCTCCACTACTTATAGCTGTGTGACCTTGGGCAAGTTATTTTAACCACTCAGTATACTCATCTGTAAAATGGGAGCATCATAGTTTACAAGGATTAAGATTGTTATCCTTAAAATGAGGGCCCCATAACTCTTTATTATTGCATGCCTGGTAGGATGAAAGCACTGGGTATAAGGTCCTTGTGTGGTTGTGATGTGCAGAGAGAGGGCCTTGGCATGAGCAAAATAAGCCTCCTTCCCTGGGCTTCCTGGATACCTGGGCAGTACTAGCCTGCAGTGCATGTATGTGTGCGTGTGCCTGTAAGCACGGTTGGACAGGTAGACTCCTAGAGTGAGAAGGGGCACACAACTCACATCCTATCAACTTCCTCCGCCACACCCAGTTCAGAAACCTCCTCCAGAACATCTCTCACCTGTGTTATCTTAGGCTTTGCCCGCCTGCTTCCCATGACAAGAAATGTGTTCCACCAAAGGCAGTCTGTCACCTTGTAAGAAGTTCTGGCTGTTAGAAGGAACTTCCCTATGCTTTCCCCTCCTCCCTTCACCTAGGAAGCCCCAAGTTAATACAGCTCTCTGGAAAGAATGGAGCGGGCTGGCCGCGGCCCCCCTCCCTCTCCAGGGAACCCGTCCTGGATCGCCCCGGCCCACTGAGCTGTCCCCTCCTCTGTCTGTCTCCTCCACTCACAACATTTCTGTTTATCATCAGACCTCTCATCATACGGGTCCTGTCTCCCCAGCTAGACACGCCTTGGTTCTGAATGAGATGACAAAGAGAAAGTGCTTAGAACAGCGCCCAGCCCGTGATAAGTAAATGTCAGCCATCATAACAAGAAATGCTGTCATTCTTATTATTACCATTGTCATGCTCTCCCTCACCATCACCATCTACCATGATCTCAACTACGACATAAATGAGTCAACCACACAGGGACCTTACATCCTGTTCCCTCATCCTGCCAGCAGGCAGTAACAGAGCAAAGCGTTATGGGGCCCTCACCGTGTGCCAGGTACTTTCCTAAGCATTTTAAGTGTGATAACCCCATTAATCCTTGCAACCCATAATGCTTTCTTTTTGCAGATGAGTAAACTGAGGCACCACGCTGTAAAACAGTTTACCCAAGGTGGCACAGCTATAAGGAGCAGAGCTGGGATTTAAGCCTCAACAGGCTGTCACTAGAGTCAGCGCTCCTAACTGCCTGTGTCCCCACCACCTCAAGACTCAGTGAGAAAGGTTGGACCTTCGGGGGTCCACGTGTAAGCAAGACAGAGGTGCATCCTTGGGACCTGTTCTCTGATACTGAGCCTCTCAGGGCTGGATCAGGATGTCAGCTGCCATCGGCTCATCCCCTTGCCCCTAGCCCTGGTAGAAGTCCTTGAAATTGAAAGCGAGCTTCTTGAACAAGGTGATTTGTCGTGCATTCCCTGTCTTCCTGGGGCAGGATGGGAGGGAGGGGAGTGCCGATGAGTGGGCACCTACGTAAGAGAGATGTAGACGTTCCAGGAAAGCAGAAGCAGCCCAGCTCTGGAAACCTGTCCTCCCATCATGAAGTGTCAGCACACAGAGCGCCCAAAGCCGTGGCTCTGTGGACCACCCATCCTCCCGGAATACACACACACGCACGCACATGCACACGATATTAAAGTCATATTTTTGGTTGCTGGGAAGGCGTAGTTGCCACTTCCTCTGCCCTAGGCAACCCGCTGGCCCAGCTCCCCTTTTACTTCCCTGCCCCACCGTGAGCGCCATCCGTTTGTATTTATATAGATAAAGGGGCCTGGCTAATTAAAGTTCTCTTGCTGGAGAGTGAGGGAATTAATAAAAGAACTTGGAAGGGAGCCAACCAAAAGCTGGGCGCTGTGAGCCAGAACCAGAATCCGCAGCAGCAAAGGAGGACGGAGGGTCCAGCCAATCGCTCTGCCCGTCCAGCAGGCAGGGCCATGGGAGCCTAACCCCACCCTCCTCCAGGGGTTGCTCTGGGACCCCAGGAATGAGGGTGCTGGCAGAAGCTGCTTCACTGTATGTTTCATGCTATGATGCTACAAAGGTGCCTTCTCTTACCCTCAGGGTGTGTGGCTGCAGCACTGAGTCTTGAGGCAGTGGGGAAACGGGAGGGACTAGTGACTGGCTCTCTGGGCTCAAATCCTGGCTCTACCACTTACAGCTCTGCAACCTTGGACGAGTGATTTTACAGCTCTGTGCCTCAGTTTACTCATCTCTAAAACAGGAGCATCATAGGTTTTGTGAATTAACAGGGTTATCACCTGTAAATTGCTTAGAGTAGTACTTGGCACATGGTGCGGGCCCCATAACTCTTTGCTCTATTATTGCTTGCCTAGCAGAACGAGGGCACTGGATATATGGTCCCTGTCATTGTGGTGTGCAGAGAGGAGTGCTTGCCACGAGCAAAGAGGCCTCCTTCCCTAAGCTTCCCAGATACCTGGGCAGTACCAGCCTATAGGCGGCCCAGTTGGGCCTCCACCCCCAACACACTCCAGGCAGGAGATTCAGGAGCCACCTCGCCTAGGATTCCCCTAGCTGAGCCCCCAGGATGGGCTGTTTTCTCTTGCTAAGAGGCAGCTGCCCCAATCCCTGCCTGAGGTCTGAGGACTTGCCTGAGAGAGAAGTTCTGACTCAGCCCTGCAGCTGGGGCTTGGGGATGGCTGCGGCTCCGGCCTGGGGCTGTTGGACTATGCCCCACCCCCAATCTCCCAGCCTCTTTTCCACCACTCTGGCCTCAAAGACCTCTAATGTCCTCGTTGCCCTTGGGCCGAGCTGGGAGAATAGGCCACCAACTCCTCATGGAGGTGAAGGCAGCCTGGAATTGTATCCCTCACAACCCTTCCCTTTCCATGTTCCTAAGCCTATGTTCGCAGAAGGCAGGGAGCCTGTGGGGCTGGAGACCTGCATGGTCCCCGCTCTGTTACCAACAGGTTGTGTGACCTGGGCCATGTCCAGCCCTGTCCACACAGGCTGGACTTGTCTGCATGCAGCTTTCTAGCTCAGCCCTCCAGGATTCCAAACATGGTCCCCAAAGAGCAAAGAGGGAAGAGCCACCATCACAGGCTGGGATCTGACTGTCCAGGAGTCAGCTGGTTCTGGGAGGACTCGGCTGTGTGAGGTCTTGGACTTGAACTCAGATTCCTCCTAAGGCACCCAGGGCCTCCTCAGGCTCAGAGGGAAGACTGATGGAAGCCAAGTTCCTGATGGCCTGAGCTGGCAGCTGGCCCCTTCCACCAGAGCCCAGCCCCTGGGGGGCCCACTCCCGTTCTCCAGCAGTTAGCAGGGGCCCAATCTTCCTAAGGCACCCTCCTTCTGTCCAGCAGGCCTCAGCTCAAATGTCCGCATTCTCTGACCACACGGTTAGAAGCAGCCAACCCCTGCCCGTCTCTTATGCCATGCGTTTTTTTTTTGTTTTTTTGTTTTTTTTTTTGCGGTACACGGGCCTCTCACTGTTGTGGCCTCTCCTGTTGCGGAGCACAGGCTCCGGACACGCAGGCCCAGTGGCCATGGCTCACGGGCCCAGCCACTCCGCGGCATGTGGGATCTTCCCGGACCGGGGCACGAACCCGTGTCCCCTGCATCGGCAGGCGGACTCTCAACCACTGCGCCACCAGGGAAGCCCTGCCATTCGCTTTTTATTTTGTCTTCATGGCACTCAACTTTATCTACAGCTTCTCTATTTGGTTACAAGTTTGTGGTCTGCTTCTTCCAACTAGAAAGAAAGTTCCTCATCTTCTCAGGGCACATCTTTAGTGCCTGGCACCCACTGAACATTTTTTAGATAAGTAAGTGACTGAGTGAGTGGAGATCTGGATGAACCCCTGAGGATATGGTCACCGATGCAGCCGGCAGGGGAGGAGAAGGTCAGCCCAGCTGCGCTGTGGCGGGGGCACCTAGAGGAAACAGCTGAGCCTGTTGGAGCCAGAGGCCCTGCGACTGGAGCCTCCTGTTTGTCAGCCTGTGCAGGCAATGGTTTGGTCCCCTGAGCCCTAAACGAACACAGGAGCAGAGAGAGGGCAGCCTGAGGAGGAAGGATGAGCCAGATATAACTGAGGACAATGAGAAAGGAGGGCCACAGGAAGAAACAGAGAGGGAGAGGAAAACTCTGACAATACGCAGGACCATCACTCATTGGCAGGATAGCCCCCGTCCAGGTGTCTCTCTGGGGCTGGCTCATCCTTCCCGTTATCTCTCAGCACAGTGATGCCAGGAAAGCCCCTCCCGGCCAGCCTGAGGCCCTCCGCCCTGGAAACCTCAGGGCCGGTGGAGCTCACCATTGTGCTGGGCCGGAAGGTGAGGCCCAGAGAGGGCCAGGGACTTGCCCAGGGTTACAGAGCAGAAGTAGCCAGACCCAGGTCTCCTGGCTCTCTTCCCACGCCCCAGCCTGTTGCAGGGGTGTGCACATCAACACCTCACACCACCCCCATCACCCCTGCTCACCAGCGGCCCCAGCAGAGCCCCGCTTGGGTCTCAGATACCTATTTCCAGGCAGCACTTGCTGTCCAGGGCCTGGTGTCTGAGCATGAAAGCCTAAAAATAAAAAGACAGATTGTCCACTTCGGCTGTAATTACCACCTAAAAAGACCCAGTGGGGGGAAAGAGAGAGAGAGGAGGCATAAAGGAAAAAAAAATCTCAGAGCTGAGCATCCATCACGGGCAGACAGGCAGGAGGAGGGAGGGTCTATGGGTACCTCAGTGGGCCTGTCAGGCCTCCTGTCCCCCAGCCCTTCCTCTCAGCTCACAGAGCCAGCCACCATCCCCAGTCCCTTCAGACAAGGTGGAGACAGGGCAGGCCCTGGGGATGGGTCCTGGATGGGTCAGCTGCCCCCAGCTCTGTAACCATCACCAAACAGCAGCCCTCGTTGGGGACTCAGTTTTCTCACAATGGTATCTTTCATTCACTTAACAAATACGGACTGAGTGCCTACTGTGTGCTGGAGATATAACTGGAAACAAGATGGGCAAACCCATCCTCATGAAATGTACATCTGTCACGTGGGGAGTAGAGTTATGTCCTTGGGGACGGGAAGCTCCTTTAGACTGGGGCCAGGACAGGCCTGAGGACCTGGGCAGAGCACTCCTGGCAGAGGAAAGCCCTGAACAGGAATGAACGGGACATGTTCAGGGGACACAAGAAGGCCTCTGTGTCTGGAGCCCATAAGCAAGGGGGCAAGGGGGCCAGTTAGCAGAGGCAGGCAGTGCCCAGATCCAGGAGAGCCTAACAGGTCCCTGAGAAGAGTTTGGATTTTGTTCTAGATGCAGTGAGAAGCTAGGGGAGGATGTTAAGGATGGGGTGACATACCCTGACTCAAGTTTTACAAAGATAATTCTGTCCACCGTCTGAATAGATAGAAGTGGAGACACCATGAGTAGGTTATTCCAACGGTCAAGAAGGGAGATGGCAATGGTCTGGCCTGGGATGAAGGCAGTGACAATGGAGGTAAGAGGATGGTTTGGGGATAAATTCAAGAGATGAGCCACAGATTGGATGCAGCGGGGAGGGAGAGGGGAGGAACTGCTGATAAGATTTTGGGTGGTTAGGGATACAAAGAGAGTTCTGTTTCGAGCATGATGGACTGAGATGCCTGCGTGGTTATCTATCCGCGTGAATACACTGGGCAGGCATTATGGAACAAGTGTGGAGCCAACTGGCATGGCTAGGCTGCAGGTAGAAATGTGGAAGCCATCAGCAAGTGGTTGGTCTTTAAAACCAACCTGGGTGAGGTGATCTAGGAAGAGAGTGTGGATAGTGAAGAGAAGAGGGCCTGCTGGGACCCTGGATCCTGAGGTCGCAGGGCTAGTGGTGCGCACAGGGCTGGTCCTCTGGAGATAGGGGCATGGGGGATGGTGGGGGCAATCAGGAAGGGCAGAGTCTAGGTGGGAGAGAGCAGGTAGTCCAGAGCCCCATGGGAGTGAGACCGGCCTGGAGCAGAGAGAGCCCCACTTCTTACCCTGCGACTGGTTGGAAGTGCACTGGCCTTATTCGTCCTGAGAACCGTCCCTCAGGCTTTGCTCTGTGTCTCAGGGGGACTGGCTCCTGCGGGCTGTGTCTCCCAGGCCCTGGCTCAGCGGCCTTCGGACCCGAGGGGCCAATGGGAGGCACTGGTGGAGGCTGAGGGCAGGAGGCAGGAAAGCCCAGGGTATTGCTCCCGCCCTCTCTGTGACTCCAGCTCCTGCATCACCTGTGATGATCATCCTGATCTCCTGAGCCCCCAGCCTCTCCCTGTGTCCCCGCAGCCTAGGATGGCAGCAGCCTCGTGCCACCTCTTATCCCTGCATTGCTGCACATCCTGTTTGGCCTCTCAGCTCCTGCATCACCTGTGAAACAGATTCCCTGCACTTAATCTGTTGTAAACACTTGAGGGCCCTTTTCTTTTCCTCGCTGGAGCCTGACTGCTACGGCAAGTGGCTTGGCTTCTCCAAGCTTGTTTCTTCACCTGTAAAGTGCAGAGCTACCATGAGGAATAAATGAGGTAACGACTACAAACATGCAGCACTGGGCCTGACATATGCAGAGCAGCGCAACTGAGAGCTGGAGGAAGCTCGATGTTCATTTATTCCATACTCACTTCTTCAGCTCCCGCTCTGGGCTATGCGGTGGGGACACCCCAAAACCCATGCCTTTCCCCTGGCTTACAGGCCTCAGCGCCTGGAGGAGCAGGCATATGCGGAACTACCTCAGTCTGCAGGCTGGGAAGGGTGGCTAAGGTGGGTGGAGGGGACTTTCCGGTGCCTTGGCCCAGCATGATAATGCTAATGACAAGGAACAACACACACGGCCACCCTTCCCCCAGAACTCCCCCTGGACCAGCACAGGTGAAGAGCTTTACGTGCACTCCTTCCAAATCTCACTGCAACTCTAGGATTAAGTGCTATTGCATCGCACCCTTCGTTAGAGGGGATGGGGGAATTAGGTGCTCAGGGATGGGAGACTGCCAGACCGTGGGACCAGGAGGCAGGTGAGAAATCTGAGGGTGGGTGGGCATGTTGCCTCAAGCACAGTAGACTCCTTTGCTCAAACGGCATCAAAGCAAGGTGGGGATCGTGGCCTGCAGGGTGCCAGGTGTGGCCTGCCCTGGACAACCACAGGGTGCTATTACAACCTGCCCAGAGGGAGGTGGGGAGGGGGCTGTGGGGGATAAGATGGGACCACCCCACAGCAGGCAAGATGAACCAGCTCCAGCAGGGGAAGGTGGCAGAGCCACACGGTGACTGGGGAGCTCCAGCACCTGCCCCTTGGTCTTAGGGGTCAGACAGCAGGAAGGCATGTCGAGTCACAGGGGGCCAGCCCAGCAGGGTGCCCCAACCCCTCATCCCACTGCTGGCTCCTAAACAGGCCCATGCCAGAGCCACTGCAGAGGAGCCACCGAGGCCTGCCCAGGGCCTGACCCTGCGCTGACAAATTCTGGAAACTCCACAACCTTGGAAGGCAGTCAAATACCAATAAAAACAACAACTCCCTCTTTGAGCCCCAGGGCATTTGAGATATTATCTTTGTGGTTTTATATTCTTGATTTTCATTAAAAATAAAGTGTTCAATGAAAGCATTCAGTGCAGTGTGGCCTCTCTCTGGGCCTCAATTTCCTCATCTATAAAACGGGCCTATTAATTCTGTCCTGCCTTCTCCCTAGGGCTGCTAAAAGGGTCAGATGAGAAGAGATGCAGGAAGGTAGAGTGTGTGTGAAACTGTGGGGCACGGGTGCACTTGACTCTGTTCTCAAGGACATGCCTTATTCATCTATATGCTTTTCCCTCCTCAGCTCCACAGAACCACAGTCTATCAGGAGAATGCAAGTCACTCAGCTTTCCTCTGCCTTGGTTTCCCCTTCTGTGTACTGGAGAGAGTGCCTATCTCTATTTCCCCAGATGCAGGCAGCACTCAATGATGGGTGCAGAGGAAGAAGAGGAGATTAGTAAGGGGTTGGTGGGTCCCCTCTATGTTCAGAGCATGAGTTGTTCCTTCTGGAGTTGGGCAAGGCGGTGGGGCTGGGGGCTGGGCTCCCAGAGGGAGAGGTGCTCTTGCTGTAACCCCAACCCAACTGCGGCAAGATAGCACACCCTCCACACCCTCCCCACCTCCCTAGCCAGGCAGCCCCCTTCCAGTGGGTACAGCTGAGGACAAGGCAGGGCCCTCTCTCTGAACTGGTGCCCCTGTCCCCAAACCCCCACTGCTCTGCCTGGGGATGGATGGGCTGGGCACACGGTGTCAGCAGGGGATGTTCTTAGAACCACTGACATCTATCAGCCCAGGCTCAGGCCCACTCTTGTGCAGATATGCTCCTCTGGGCTGTCCCCTTCCTGGGCCTGCTCCCCAGCAGTGCCAGCCCTGCCTGTGTCACACAATAGTCCTTCCCTGGACAGCCATGAGGCTCTGAGAGCCCCAAGTGCCCTCAGAGGTTATTGAGCCCCACCCCCGGCATGTCTAGAGGAGAACGCCAGGCTCAGAAAGTTGCTATAAGGCTGGTCTGGGTTTTCCATTGGGGTTTTCCCCTGCTCTTTTCCTGCGGCCTCTGCAAGTCCAGCCCTGGGTCACCTTCCGGCAACCACAGCTGCTGTTGTTTAGACCAGTATTCCTGACGTCACTCACCGAATAAATGGGTAATGATGAAAGCAAAGGGGACCACCACACCATTTCCAGCACACCTTTGAGCTAAGTACCCTCTACATTCTTTGCACAGGATGTCTCATTTATCCCTCATGATGCTCCATGAACAGGTCCTATTATTATCCCCGTTCTATAGATGCGGAAATCAAGGCTCTGGGAGGTTACATAACTTGGCAGACACCACACAGTTAGTGATGCAACCAGCATTCCAGCCCACGTCTGCTGGACTCCATGACCACCACCCCATGTGACCAAAGCACTGGGGAGCCTGGGCTGGGGGTCACAGCTGCCGCTGGGTCCTCATCTTCTTCCTCAATAACCACTTAAAAGCTCCTGCTCTGTGCCAGGCCTAACACCAAATCCTGGAGATACAATGATGAATAAAACCCAGTCCCAAGTCTCAAGGGGCATAAGAGTCCCAGGGGTGAGGCCAGAGAGGCAGGGTTTTGGATAAAGAACCATGTGGTTAACCATTAACACAACACTTTGTCTTTCCTTCCCCTCCCCCATCTGTGAAATGGGCCTCAGAGCCTTCAGCTAATGAGCTAAGGGCTGGGACCACTCTGGGAAGCACCTTAAGTGCTCTATGTCTATGGCCCCATTAAAGCCATTATCTGCTGGCTGGGTGTCAATGACCTTAGACAGGCACCCCACCTCCAGAGGCTGTGTGGAAAGGGGCACTCCTCTTTTAAAGTGGCTCTCACCTAGGGGCACACCTCCCTGATGTGTCTCAGGTAAACCTCCCCCAGCCCCAGGCCCAGCCCCAGTGAGCCATCAAGGGAGCTATTGTGCGTCTCTGCTCAGGCCACCATCCTGGCGTTTCACTAATGCCCTCTAACGGGCCCATTTAGCAGCCCTGTCTGGCTGTCACCGCAGCAGTTAATTGCTACTCCTCCTCCAGCCCCACTCGGGCCTCTGCAATCAGCCAGCATTAACTACCACAGCGACTCTGCCATTCCACCCAGCCCAGCTCCCAGGCACTCAGCCAGTGACAAGCTTCTCCAAGCCCCCGGCTCCCACGTTCTGCCTATTATTTCCAGGGGCCCCTGAGGCGCCCTACAGGGAGCAAGCTCAAGGAGCAGGAAGGAAAGCAAAAGGGGGAACCGAGGCAATAGGCACAAGGCACCTGGGCAGGCAGGGGTGCGGGCAGGAGCCTCAGAGACCCTGCAGAGGCGCGAAGCTCAGGCTCTGTCCTACTGCAAGGTCTCCCCAGTGTGGACTCTGGGACAAAGATCTGAGTGCAAGTGGTTTGTTTAGGTTACAGCCCCAGGAAACACCATCTGAAAGGACAGAGGGGAGGCAAGAAGGGGTGGGAGAGCCCCGTGAAAGAGCGCGTGGAGAGGCAGGTCACTGCTCTCACAACTGCAGCCGCCTCGCAGGGTCCCTCTGAGAGATGGTGTGGAATGGACCTGGAATTTTCCCACAGGGGAGCGAGGGAGCCTGCATGTTTATCCCAGGGCCACCCTTGAGGTGTGGAGACTCCCGCACTCCTGGCTGCTCTGGGCACAGGGGAGGCAGAGCCCTGTCAACAGCATGTGTGGCCCCGAATGCCGGGGCCTCCAAGGAAGCCTGGTGGGCAGGCCTGGGCAGTTCTGCTACGGGCTCCCCAAGCAACTGTCCATAAGCTGACTCAGCACCACCTTCTGGGGTGGTCTCTGGGCTTGCAGAAAACAACAGTGAACTAAGGCCACTGGCCCTGCTCTCCAGCTGCAGCAAAAGAATCCTAGCTCCCAAATCCAGGGAGATGTTGGCACCGCCCAGCGCCAGGCTCCTCTTGTCCCTGTTCTTCCCTCAGGCTGACCCCTCTGCTGGACACGTCCTCCCCCTGCCTCTCCCCTGGGGAATTCATGGTGGCCCTGGGCTCAGTTGCACCCTGCGTCCTCATGGGGCCGGTGAGGAGAGTCAGTGGACCCTCTGGAGTCAGAGGGGCTGAGGTTCCATCTGGTGGGGGAGGCAGAGGCACATGAACTGCCTCCCACCCTGGTTAGGACAATCCCACCTGCATTAAGAACAACATCCCTGGGACTTCCTTCATGGTCCAGTGGTTAAGACTCTGTGCTTCCACTGCAGGGTGCATGGGTTCCATCCCTGGTCGGGGAACTAAGGTCTCGCATGCCACGTGGCTTGGCCAAAAAAGGAAAAGAAAAGTCCTGGTCCTCACTCGAGCCCTGGCTGGGGGTTCAGCAGGGTTTTTGCCTGACTGCATGGATGCCCAAGATTTCTCAGCCTCCTTCTATCTGCTCACCCCAAGATTCTTCTCAAGATTCCAGGCCAAACTTTCTCCTCCTCTCTCTCTCGCTTGCCCTCCTCTTTGGCGAAGCCATCTACTAGCAGCTTCGCTATCCATCGTTAGGCTGATGCCTTCTGAGTCTCCATCTGCAGCTCCGGCCTCTCTCTCTTCAGCTTCAGACCCCATATACTGGGTGGCAGGCAGACATCTCTGTCTGGAGGTCCCTCAGGGACTGCAATGCCACCAGTCCCAAAGTGACCACAGCTTCTCCTTTTCTGAAGTCCACTAACTGCATGTACCACCAGTCTGGTACCCAAAGCAGAGTCCTAGGGGTCACCCATGACTTTCCCTCCTGCTCCCCAGCCAAACAAGCATGAAGTGCATATATCACTTACTAAATGTCTGTCCTCACTTGTCACCTCCACGACCACACCCCTAGTGCAGGTCCTTGTCATCTTCACTCAATGAATGCCATCCAGCTCCAGCTTTTCCGCTGTTCCCTCTCTCTTTCAACCCATGCAGCACATGAGAGCTAAAGAGATCTTTCCAAAACATCATCCCAGTTATGTCCCCTTCTTATTTAAAACCCTTCAATGACATCCTAACCACTGAAGATGAAGTTCAAGCTCTTTGCTATGGCCTATGAGTCACTGTAACTTCCTTCTCATCACCTCCTGCTTCTAATTCAAGGCTCCAACCATAGAGGGCACCTTTCTTTTCTCTGAAAGGGCTGTGCATCCTCTCACCTATGGACCTTTGCACATGCTGTTTCCTTTCCTTCGAATGCCTGGGCATCAGGGCTTCCTAACAACCCCAGATTCTAATCTATAGACTTGAGTACACAAATATATGTGGAACAGACATTGAGAAATGGTTATATAATGCATGATCGTATGTTGAATGAGAGTGTGAAAGAGGTAGCCTATCTAGTAGTTAAGAACACAAGCTCTAGAATCAGACAGACAGGGCTTCCCACCGGACAGATCCTGGCCTCTACCTTACCAACCTGGACAAGTTGGCCTCTCAGAGTCTCCATTGCATCACATAAGATGGGAAAGATAATGTTCACCTTTTGGGGTGCTTGTGATTAAACGAGGTGATCCATATCCTCTGGCATCCTGTCAGCACACAGTAGGGCCTAGTTAATGGCAGCCATGATGAGCATCACCTTCCTGGCCCAGGCCACCTGCCTGGCCAGCCAGGGAAACACTACTGCTGGCTGTTGGCCTCCTATCTCCTCTCAGCCTGGCAGACTCCTTCCATCCCCGCCGGGTGGATCTGACTGTCATATGGCCTAACCATGAGGATGGTAGAACTGTCCTGGGTGCCTCACACAGAGGGTCAGCAGGGGCCCTGGAGAGGGCAGGCGGAGCAAGGAGAGGCTCTGCTTGCCGCCACAGGCAGGTTGCACACATTCACAAGGGCAGGTGATGCAACGCAGCGAATGAATGCAGGGCCTCTTCCTGTGTTGTGCTGATTTGTCTGATAGTGACAGCCTGGGGCTGGGTCCGATGCGTCCTGACAACACTTTCACTCCTGGGATCCTGGGAGCAAGGGTGTTGAGCATGTGAGAGCTCACCAGCTCCCAAAGGCTCCCCCAGCCCTCACCAAGGAGGAAGGTGGCTTGAGTGTTGGCTGAGAGGGGACCTTCTGGGATGGGCCAGGCTCTGCTGCTCCCCTGCACCCTCCACCTGCATTTACCTGGGATGGCTGCTGTGAACAAGCCTGAAGAACCTTGTGATCATCTGCTCCACCCCCCACATGCTGCAGGCCCAGAGGGACAAGAGATTAGCCTCGGTCATCTGGCAAGGTCAAGGCTAGCCCAGGACTTCAGACACCCCAGGCCAGGGAGACGGGCAGCCATCCAGGGGCAGCCTGGGCACCCCAGGCCAGCCTTACCCCAAGGATCCCCTGAGCCCATCTGCTTTCCATTGCTCCATGTGCTGGTGACATCAGGCCAGGTTCACCCAACTCTAAGAATCCATGGGGCAGGACCAGGTTTCAACCAGCCCAGGTCCTAACAAAGCAGACACAGCTCCTAACACTCGCCTCCCGCCATCCCCCCACCCCCCCACCATCCCAAGTCAGACCTCCCTAACACCCTCTCCTCATTGACAGCCAAGGCGGGGCTCTGCCCCAGAGCCACATCTTCAGGTCTTACTGGATAGAGCCTGACAAGGGCCCCAGGGAAGCCACCATCCAGGTGTCTGGTCTGTGTCATGTGGCCACAAGAGCCCACTCTGCTCCCAGCTCTGGCCTGAGCAGCAGTGGCCTCCTTCATGTGCCCTGGCCCCTCCTCTTGCTCTCCACCCCCACTTCCTTACATCCCTCTGAGGCAGATCTTGTCTCTTTATGCATCAATTATTAATTTGCTCCAGCTACATTAAGCCTGGGTCGGTCTGTTGGCTCTTTTGTCATTCTCCCTGGGGTGGAGGTAGGTTGGGGGAAGCAGCGGGTGGGGCTAGAGGAAGCTAGATTAGACAGTCCCAGAGGAGTCGGGACTCCTTCTGCCCTGCAGACATCTCAAGTGCACAAAGCCTGACTTAGAGGACCCTTCAAGATCATCAGATCTAACAGGAGGGGAAATTGAGGTCCAGGGAGGGGAATGTACTTGCCAAGGACACAGGGTGGTCTGTGCTCAGCTGATCCCAGGATACTTGATCATAAGTCTGCTATGTGGCTCTGACACTGTCTTCTCTGTTTGGTGTCCTCTGTTCTCTGCTCTATCTGACCCATATACACCCAGGGGATGCCCTACGAGTCACAAGAGGTCAAGTGGGGTTTCCAAAGTCATAAGCAAGTGATGCACAAAGCAGGGATTGCCCAAGAAACAGCTCATCCACCAGACCAGTGTTTCCCAGTTCTGTTCCTGTTAATATAAACATGTTTTAGCAGCTCCTTCCCCCCAAACACCCCTGGTCAATAGGTTAGGAAACACTTCAAACCATATAACCCTTTTCACAGAGCCACACATGCCTCAGGGTGTATAAAGGCTGGAGCCTTCACAGAGAAGGTCTGCAGGGGAGAAACCTGTGCAGCTGTGACTGACCTAGGGTGCCCCAAATTATTTGATGGCAGACTGGTCTAGACTCACTGTGTCCTGCAGACCCTAGGCCTCACTGGGTTTTGGGGAACCTGTGCAGGGGCAAGTTGAGATCCCCACCTCCCCCCATACACACACACACACACACACACACACACACACACACACACACACGTGTGCATCTGGTAAGAGGCAAGGTGAAAGGGATGCCTGGGTAATGACCCCAAGGGGAGAGAAGCTGGAAGCTTGGGGCTGGACTCCCTGGCGATACCTTCCCTGGCTTGAGTTAGTCACTCAGCTCAACAGGCAGGGTCATGGGGTGAAAGAATTCTGGGGTTTCTGGACCTCACAAACCTGGTTGCAAATCCATTTGCTTTACCAACTATAATAATCTCAAGAAATACAGGTTTCCCCCGCTATCAGAAAGTAGAGCGTTCCTATGAAAACTTTCATAAGGTGGACCAGCAAAAAGCGAAGAAGCAACTACCTTAGGACACCTCTTGCTAACAGATGCACAAAATAAATGAAGAGAAAGCACAGATGCTCACACTCACAGTTCAGAGCTCTGGGGCTTGATGCTGAGATGCTGAGTGTGGTCCCCAGGAAGGAGCCTGGCAGGGCCGCTCTCTCTGCTCGGGGTGCACTGCCTCCATAACGGCATTGGCAAAAGCAAACACTATTTTCACTTTCCACCTTTTCCCATAAAACAAAAATCCTCTTTGGACTTCTTTTGGTTAACAAAAACAGGTATTAATGTAAGTCCTTTGTAAAAGCAAAGCGGTGTAAAGCAAACTCTTGAAGAGCAGGGGATACCTGCAGTTAGCATGCATTGAATCTTTCTAAATGTCCCTCCCACACATTGTCATGCATTATCCTGTTTTTTGGGGTCTTTTTCCCCCACTTGGAGAAAACTGAGACTCAGCAAGACTTAGTCACTTGCCCAATGTCACACACATTGTTGGAACCTCAGTGGCCTGGCTCCAAACTCCACGCTGTTAACCATTATGCTGTGCTGCCTCTAGAAACAAATAATACATCTCTCTGGGCCTCGACTTCCCCAGCTTTCAGTGGGGGAATACAGATGCTTCTTTCTTAGCCCTGTTAGGAAGAAAGTCCTCCCACACAGTGCCTGGTACATAGTAGGAGGCCAACAAATGGTAGATTTCTTTTATCCTTCTTTTGCATCTTGCCCTTAAAAATACGATGAAGTCTTTACCCCTGTCTTCTCCAACAAAATGGACTGAGCTTCTTAGGGCCACTGTCAGGGCCACTAGGGTGTGTGAAGGGAGAGGCCAGGGAGAGGGTGTCAATCTACTCCCAGGTCTGCAGGCCAACCTCCTGCTGCAGCCAAGGCCCAGCTCTAAAACACATTTATAATGTCCCTTCCTCCTCCTCATATACGAAACCAAATTTTGAAACGAGAGGGGTCAGATGGCATAAATATTGTTGAAATCCACAGCACAGAATGGTTTATAAATTGTGACTCATAATTCAACTGGTGCCTGGGTCGCCGGCTCTCTCCCTGCCACCAGCTCTCCAGCCCCGCAGCCTGCATGAGTCCCTGGTGAAGTAATAAACTGGGAATAAGAGACGCCGTGCTAACTAAATTTCACTTGTCAGCTTTAAGCTTTCATGCTGTGTGTGAAGCTCGCACAAATATCACGAAGTGTATATATATACGTGTGTTTATATACACACATACATTCATACATATATTTGTATATATAAATAAACTACCCTGCTGTTAGGCAATTCCCTCAGGACAGAAAAACCTTTTCTGGCAAGAGCCTTGTTTCTCCAGCCTTACTGAGGCTTTGGCAGGTTAAGACCCCTTTCTTCACTCCCCAACAGCCCTCTCCCCAAATTTAGGAACTTCCTGTAGTTTAGTCTAAGAGTCCTCGTGGGGAGGGAGATTTCATGGGTCATCCAGCCCCACCCTTTGTTTCCAGGCACCAAAATGTAGTTGACAGGTCAGAAACAGAAACGAAGACCTCACCGAGCCAGGTGGCCTGGGAAGTGACAATGAAGAGCCCTATAGCTCAGGGGCCCTGCTAGCCCCTGTCTTGGGGAAATCTGAGACTCAGTCCTGTACTGGTGTGACTTGGCCCCTTGTGAGTGGGCCCTCGTGCAGATGCTGAGGGCAGGTCAGCTGTTCCCGAATCAGGTATTTTGGCTTTCCCTTTGCATTTAGTTATAAAACCAGGGGTTCTCAAATTCTTTGATGCAGTGAACTGTGTGTATATATGTGCGTAGGGCTTTGGGGAGGTGAGTGGTGAGGAACCTAGATTTTTTTTCACCCACCAGCTTTTTGACTTTAGGAAAGTGTTTTAACTTCTTTGAGCCTCCTTCGTGTGTAAAGAGAGGGCAATAAGAGGGCCGGAGGGTGGCTATGTGGGTTTAGTGCAGAGGTGCCAAGCACACTGACCCACCCTGAGAGAGGGAGAGAGCCAGTGCCACAGGCTCTAGCATCTAGAGGCAAGGGCGGCTGCCTGTGGGGGGAGGCACCAGTCCCAACCTGGCCCATTAATCCTGCCAACAGGAGGAACAGCCTTGCCTGGGCAGTGGGGAGGGAATAAATGTGCGTTCATTCTAGGTAATGAAAAGTGTCAGCAGTAAATGAAGAAGTTCCTAATTACCCAGACGTCCCTGGGAGGATTTGTGAGGCCACAGGCAGAAGCTGAGGTCCTGGGGCTGAGGGGAAGGCAGGGAGAGTGTGGCAGGCTGGGTTTGTGGGCCAGGGGCCCCCTGTTGCATGGAGCAGGCTCTGACCCCTGCAGACAGAGGCCAGCCCCAGGGAAAGAGCCACAAGCCAGTGGTCCAGGGCTGCAGCTGGCTGCCTGAGGTGCACCCTCTGAAAAATGGGGAAAGGCCTCTATGAACAAGCTGGCCCTAAACATCACCTTTTCTTTTCTGACACTAGTTTCCCTACCTGTCAGTGGCCATAATGATGATGACTACCTGGCCAATTTGAGGGGTGGGGTCCAGGGCCCAAAGAGACATGGACTAGAGATGTACTCACCAGACAACAAAGGGCTCACACCCCTGGGACAGGTGAGTGGCAGCTGGCCCAGGCAGCCCACCTGAGTGACTCAACTCAAACTCAATATATTAACTCTGCAATTGCCAGGGGGACTTCGTTTTTCCCAGGAGGGCTTTGGAATCCTCAGGATCATAACTGAAGTTCCCACTGAACCTCCTGAGCCTCTGCAGAGCCATGCTGGGGCCACCAATGTCCTGTTTTCTGACTGTGGTTTTTGACTAGTGTGTCCCCAAAGGGCCTCTGTAGGGAATGGGGCAGGGAGAGATACTGGAAAGCCTTCTGTGTGAGAGTTCACTTGAAAACACTTAGCTGTGAGGCCATTTTAAGACATTATTATCAAACGACATTTTCTATTATGATGATCATTTTCATTGTCCCCATTTGCCAGGTGAGAAGACTGAAGCACAGAGAGGTCGCTGATTCACCCAAGGTCACACAGCAGTACCCATGTCTCTGACTCTCCTTCTGAACCCTATGGCCTCACCTTCTAGATCTACCATCAGTGCCTTCTGCGTTCTCTCCTGTGTTTGTCAAAGAAGGCTAACTAACGCGCCCCTCTCCCATTTTATGGACAGGGAGACTGAGGCACAGAGCAGGACTCTGTTAGGCGAGACCTGGGCTGAAGTGGGGCATGATTCTCTGCAGTCACCCCTCTTCTGTGCACCTATGCCCACTGATCTCCCATCCAGTTCCGTGCCCTGCTCCCCCAGCTTCATCTCCCCCACTCGGATGGGGTGGTCCAGAAGACCCAGTGCAGAGAAAGGGATGACAAACGACTGCCGGAGAGAGATAATCCACTATTAAAACATGCCTGCTATTCTAATTATAAAGGAGACCAAATTGGGTTTAAATTGGAATTAATTGGATGCTCCCTTATCCACGCCATCTATCTTACACTCACCAGCCCTTCTGGACGGGCGGGATGGAAGAAAGCGGAATCTCATCTTCTCCGCCACTGAACACACATCTCTGAAGGCAACCTGCGCCCAGCCCCCAGCCCCTAATCCCTTTAAACGTTTCAAGGAGCACAGACAATGGGAGCTGGGGTGCCTGTAGCCCTCTTCTGCCTACCTCGCCAGAGGGTAATGAAAAGGGATTAGGTGACTCTGGGAAGCGGTGGGAGGGGGATCACACCCCAAAGGACCAAGCCTGAAGGAAGCAGGTGGAAGCCGGGCCAGCTCTGAAATGCATGCTGGAGTGTTGTAGTGGGCTGGGAGATGACAGATCTGTACACAAAGCAAGACCAGCTTGGGAGGCAGCTGGGGAGGGGGGCTTTGCTGAGGGTTCCTCAAGCTGGACGGCCTTGATGGGGAGGAAAATTAGGTCATCTAGCAAGCAAAATATGGGTCCAAGGCCAACTCTGCTGAGCCTACAGTAAATTGTTAGCTTCTTGTAGGGGAAAGTTGAGGCATGCCCCATTCAGAAACCACTGTTACCCTGTGATCCTTTGGCAACCTCCTGTTTCTGCATTGTTGCAGAATTCCCTTCTTCAGCTTGGCTGGGCACTCAAGGCTTTTGCCATACACCATTGGTCAGTCAAAACACTTGCTGCTCTCCTAGGGTCGCAAACTGGTAGCCCATGGACCTCATTTCTTTTGGCTTGCCCATGTTTTGATTTGTTTTGTTTCTGTCTTGAACGCCCTTGGCTGTTTTGGGTACTCTTTCCATTTATCCATCCCTACTTTTCCTAATTTCATCTTGAACCTGGCCCGCTTTACTCACTTACATCACCTACCTGGCTCTGTCAGTCATGAGTCTGCAATCCCCGCAGGCTCATCCAAACCATATGTTGTAGCTGATTTGGCCTCTCCACTGGCCCTAGACCCCATCTCAGCCTCCTCACTCCTCACACCTTTGCTATACTACACCTCCCCCAAAACACACTCCCTCAAATCCCACTGGTCCTTTAAGGTCCATTTCTAGGAGGCCATCATCTCTGGCCTTGGGACCTCAGTGTCTTTGTTCCTCTCAAGCCCCACCCACAATGTTCCTGGGGCACTCCCCCTGGGCTCCCCTGGAGTCACTCCCTTCCTGGGGTCATCTTATTTACTTGGGTTTCTAAAACACATCCTGGGAAGGACTTACTCTTTATCTCAAAAAAGCAAGTTGCCAGAATGGGAACATAGTACAAGCTGAGAGATTGCCTGGTATCCCGCTGTTAGAGGTGTGCAGAGCCACGGACAGGGCACAGAGAGCAATGTGGGAAGGGAGCTGCCCCAGGATGATCTCATGTTCTCGGGGCAGCAACTTCTGCCATGAGCACTACCCTCTGCCCCCTCTTAAACATTTCCTATCTTAGCATTAGCATAGAAACATTTCTTAGCATAGAAACATTTCCTATGTTTCTTAAACATTTCCTATCTTAGCACTCACCTGTTTCAGCCCACTTCCTGGTCGATGTGACCCTCAAGCCACACACACACACACACACACACACACACACACACACACAAACACACTCATATACATACATTCACATATACAGAGATGCCCAAACACAGGTATACAGACCATTGTACCCCTATCCATCACACCTAGAATTCTGCCCTCTCCACAAATACCCCACATTTAGAATTCTGTTCCCAATACTTGTACCCAGAAAGCTCCCCTCTACCCATACCTAAAATTCTGATCCCATGTCTAGGACATTCCATTCTTCCTTATGCAACAGGAACCTTTGCCCCACCTCACTAACTCTCCATTGCTTTGGAAAGCGTCCCCTTTCCTCACTCTTGTAGTGCTGCACCCTACATCTGTAACATCTCCTTCTCCCTTCATTATACGCATATCTGGCCCCTACATCCACACAGAGTTCCCATCTCAAATCCCAAACCCATAACATGAGAGGAATACTACCCTCCCACACAGACATATGATAGGAGTCTGGAGAATTCTGAGGTCCCACTATCTTCCTGCCTTCCACCCTTAGCAGTGTCTTGTCCTTCCCCTGCCCTAGGGGAAAAGTGCTTTCAGGCTCCTAGTTTTATAGTTTTATAGTCTGAGTGAATGAGACACACCTGCAGGGAGATATCAGGAATCACTTCCAACTGGGGGTGTGGCGGGGGGGGGGATTTTCTTCTCCTTTGTGTATGAGGTAAATATTTTCTTAGTTTCCTAATCCTGAGCTTGGTTCATGGAATATTTTAGGCAGGCTGAGGTTTGGGCAGATGCTCAGAGATCTTAGCTCCTGGCTGCCAGGAGAAGGAGAGGTGGGGGGACCAGAGCATTGGCCTGGGAAAGAGTATTTTTAGTCTCTAGGCCTTGTGAACTCTATGGGTATCTTACCCTCTCTGGGCACAGACTCCTATATTAAAACAAAGCATCACTCTTGAATAAAGTAACCTACGAGAAAGCAAAAGGGACTGAAACCCTCTTATTCAGAGAGAGAAACTAAAGGGGGTTGGGAGGTAATGCAAACATAGGCTTCAGGCTTCTGAAAGCCAGGAGATGAGAGGTGAATGACACCTGCTATGTGATCTTGAGCACATGAATTAAATGAATTAAAGTGAAAGGGAGAGAGGGCAGGAGAAGGTTCCAAAATGGTTGGTGGGTAGAAATGGGAGATGTTGATCTCTGAGGGAGGTTCAGCCGATAAGACAGACAAAAGCCACCAACCAACTATGCATCCAGAAAATTCTCATTGAGCGCCTATCATTTGTTGGTGTGAAGAGTCTGGGATAGAAAGGTGAAGCTGCCAAAATCCTGGCCCTGAGAGAGGAGGATAGAGAAGCTGGGTGGTGTGGGGCTGTGGACCTGTGGGACCGCAGAGATGCACAGAGGTCAGTAAAGGCTCCAGGGAAGAAGAGCCGTTTGAACTGGGCATGGAAGACTGTGGAGGGGCTTGCCAGCCAGTGAAGTGAAGAGAGTGAAGGTGGGAGGTACCACATTCACAAAGGCACGGAGGAGGGACAGAGTGTGGTGATTTTTGAGAGACCATGCTAAACTGTTTGGACTTGTCGCTTGAGTACAATTGGGAGCCCTCCAACTGGTGTGGAGGGTTGATTAGCAGGCATAATGCGGAGGCAGGAGACCCAGGAGAAGCTGTGATTCAGAAATGAGGGTCTGATCAAAGGCCACAGTGGTAGAAAGAAGGGTATGAACACAGTTCTGAACTAGACTTGGTGCCTTGTAGGCTGTGGGGGTGAGAATGATAGAGGGGCTGAAGATGACTCAGAGGTCTCTAGCTCAGGCAACCAATAGATAGGATATACTCAGCATTTTGCTCAAGAAAATGAATGAAATCGGTCATGCTTCATACTGGCCAAGTGTGCAGTGCCTCCCACACCCAAGTCTCAGCATCTCTCCCAAACACACTGATACTGGTAAACAGGGCACAGATGGGGCAGAGCCTCAACCCTCGCCTAGCATTCCAGAAAGAAAACACACCTATGGCTACCAAAGGGAAAGCATGGGGGAAGGGATAAATTAGGAGTTTGGGGTTAACATATACACACTACTATACATAAAATAGGGAACCAACAAGGACCCACTGTATAGCACAGGGAACTCTACTCAATATTTTGTAATAACCTATAAGGGAAAAGAATCTGACAAAGAATAGATACATATATATGTATAACTGAATCACTTTGCTGTACACCTGAAACTAACACAACATTGTAAATCAATTGCACTTCAATTTAAAAAAAAATTAATCTTTGGAAACATGATAGAATTGCCAAAAGTACAAGAATCAGCTACATACATTGGGAAGTAAGAGGCATGATTCTTTTTCTGCTGCAACATTTAAAAAAACCTTTCATTAAAATTATCAAGTGATAAAAAGTATGAGTCTTGGAAAAGGTTGGATAGGAATGAAAGAATAGGAGAAATTACCTCACCTTTCATCCTAAGGAGGCTTCAGCACCACGGACAGCAACATATCAAGGAAGGTGCCAAAAAATGTAGTCATGAAGCACAGTGGGACTTGAAGAGATCTGTGAACCACCTACAATTGTGCACAGATGTAACAGGCTGAGTCATTAGGAATTCAATATTGTAGGTGCCTTAATATTATTCTATCCATCCTTAGGAAAGGATAACCTTGAAAGCAGAAAGCTTGCCCACCCCACCCCTACCACAGACCACTGTATTTTTATACCACGCACCAACCCTGAGTAAAGGAAAACAAGCTCCTTTGAGGGTCTAGGTTTTGAATGTGACCTTGGGACTACCAGATCTTTTGATAAGGAAAAGGGGAGCGGGAAGGAAAAAGGTATGTTGGAATTGAGAAGAGCAAAACAACCTGGCACCTGAGTGTTATTGAGCCTCTGTAGCTTGTGAAAAGAACAGCATTTCAGGCTTCTTGGGAAGGGAGGGTGTGTAGACCCAAGCCCGTTCCCAGGAAGTAAGACACCCAATGGGCTGGCTGTCTGGGTGGCTGTGAAGACTGTCACTGAATGGCAAGGTGAAGGTCCTTGTGAGCTGGCAGGGAAGGGGTGGTGCCTCGATTAGAGGAATGGATTGTACACTCAGTCAAGGCTGAACATGGAGGAACAGAGGGGAGGTGTGACTCCCTACACCTAGCAAGCATCAGGACCTGTCCAGGACTCTAAGCCTGGGGCATTTGTTCAGACTAAGGCCTAGGAGAAGCCTGGAGAGTTACTGATACTGCTTAGTGGGTGCTGAAGCTGAGTTTACTTTGTTCAGAAAGAATAAAGAAATGTGCACTATGTATACTTTGAGCATTGTGGAATAACTATGTTTTAATTTATTCATTCATTCATTTACTCAACAAATATTGAACGACTATGGTGTGTGCCGTGCACTGGGTGTGGCCTTGAGGAGAACTAGGGAACAAAAATTCACAGTCTCTATCCTCTTGGATATCATCTAAATGAGGGAGACAGACATTAGTCAGATAATAACACAAATAAAAGGAAAACTGCAAGCATAACAAACATTTCCAAGAAGGAAAGTTACCCAAAGGTATGCTAAAAGAATGCACAATTGGGCTTCCCTGGTGGCGCAGTGGTTGAGAGTCCGCCTGCTGATGCAGGGGACATGGCATCGTGCCCCGGTCCGGGAGGATCCCACATGCCACACACACACAAAAAAAATGCACAATGGGGGGTGTTGGCTAGTCTGTAGGTACGGGAGGTCCCTGAGAAGGTGATATTTGAGCTGAGAGGTGAGGAATAAGCTGGAGTCATCCAGAAGAGGAGCAGGGAGGGAAGAGAGCCCCAAGAAGCACCTGCTTATGCAACAGGCCTGAGGAGGGAGGAATTCCAGAGAGGGAAGGACACTTAAAGGAGGCAAGTGAGGCTGGGGTGGGAGTGGAAAAATGGGACTGAAGAGTCAGGTAGGGACAAAACTTTCAGATTCTTGTCAGTCATAGAGTTTCATCATTAGCACAAGAACACTGAGGAGCTATTGAAAGGTTTTGAGGGGAGTGGGAGAAGGGCCTGGCATCATGGATGATCAAATTTGCTTTCTGTAAAGTTTACTGTTTTTGCCTGGGTTCCACTCAAATGCAGGATCTGAAGTAAGGACTCACGTGCGGGCAGTTTATTTGGAAGGTGATCCTAGGTATCAAGGATGAAGGACGAGGGAGAGTAAAAAAGGGAAGGAGAAAAAGCCAATACAAGGGTGCATTACTGAGTTATTCCCACCCATATAAAACCAGAGCTTATCCCACTGGGACCTTCTGAGGAGGACACCGAATGCCTCTCGGAATTTTCCACATGATGGTCCACAGGGAGAAGCATTTCTACATTGACTCCTATCCCCCTATTGGCCTGGGGGTGTTGACTCCCCCCTGCCATGCTTCCAGGCTGCACATGTTCCACCAGCTATGCAGACCTCTGCTGGTGTCCCACATTGAGGCATCAGAGAAACCCTGTGTGGCATCAGAGAAGTGCAGAAGCAAAAATCACACAGTGTGTAATTGAGCTAAGACACTCTTAGTGGAAACCATGCTAGAAATGTTCACTGCAATCATGCCTGGCAACAGAGAGAGGCTGAGAGGACTGTTCAGTGGGTACTTGGAGCTTCTGGTACATTCCTTTAGCCACATAGTCTGTTTCAGGTGAGGGAGGAGGGTGGTTTGGGCCACAGGGACAGATGGCGGCAGTGCAGACAGAAGTGAGTTGGGGAGAAGTGAAGATGGAAGAATTGGGCTACATTTTAGAGGCTGAGCCAACAGGACTGGCTGATGGGTTGGCTGTGGAAGGGCATAAGGGGAAAGTGGAATCAAGAATGACTCATGGGTTTTCAGCCTGAGCAACTGAGCAGATGGTAGAAATTCTGCTTGTAAAGTCTTCAAATAAAGGGAAATGGGAAGGAATGGCCAATGAGGGAGGAGTTGCATGGAAACCAAGAGAAGAAAAAGCTTCAAAGACAGGGACTAACTGTGGAGGAAGATGGTGTGGCAGGCTGAATTATGCTCCCTGTCCCAAGATGTCCACACTTTAATCTCTAGAACCTGTGAATGTGACCTTACATGGTAAAGGATGGGAGCCTTTCCAGGTGTGATTAAATCAAGGATCTTGAGATGGAATGATCACCCTGGATTATCTGGGTGGGCCCCAAATGTATGTGTCCTCATAAAAGGGAAACGGAGGGAAATCTGACATAGACAGAAGAGAAGGCAACATGACCAGAGAGGCCGAGCTTGGAGGGACATGTCACAAGCCAGGGAATGCCAGCAGCCACCATCAGAAGCTGGAAGAGTCAAGGAAGGGGTTCTCGCCTAAGGCCTCCAGAGGGAGTATGGCCCTGCTAACATCCTGATTTTGGCCCAGTGGAATTGATTTTAGATTTCTGACCTCCAGAACTGTAAGAGGATAAATTTCTGTCATTTTAAGTCACCAAGTTGGTGGTCATTTGTCATAGCAGCTACAGGAAGCTAATACAGATTTGGATAGAAAAGTGATCATTGGATTTGGAAACATGGAAGTCATTGGGGATTGAATGTGGGGAATGAAGGAAAAGGAGGAATCAAGGATGATACCTGTGTTTTGGGCTTAAGTAAGTGAATAGATGATGGTGACACTTACTGAGATGGGGTACAGGTTTTGGAGACCAGGATCAAAAGTTCTGTTTTAGCCATATGAGGCTTGAGAAGGATGTAAACATCACTGCAGCCAAGAATATGATAGCCAGATGAACTCCAATGCCAACTGCTCCTCAGGACGTTGAAAAAGCCATGGGGACAATGCCTCTCAGTTTCCATGTGGAATGAGAGCTAGAAAAGATACTTCACCCCTTATCCAGTTTATACTGAGTGAGCATGTACGTGCCCAGAGAATGTTTCCCTGTGCCCCAGTGAATGCCAGCTCATGCCAGGGGTGTCCCCAGGCATTCCAGAAATAGCAGTTAGTGCCAGGGGATTGCGATGAATGCAAGGCAAGTTAATTTGATGATGCACATGTAGAAATGCATGCCAGAAGAGAGATAACATAGGCTGGGGGGATTAACAGCATGTTTCAAAGGGGCAACACTGATACACTGAGGGAGGAAAATGAATTCAGAGAGTGACTGCATATGCCAGGGGAGTCACATGTCACGTGGTGGAACTGAAGGAGCCAAGGAATAAACATGTAACAGGCCGTATGTTGTTAGATTAACCATTCATGCAGCAGGAATGAGGTCTCGCTGCCAGTGCTAGGTCAGGGTGAGACAGCACTCAGGCTCCAAGAGTCCAGGGCTATTGTAATCCTGCCTCACACCTGAGTCCTCCCCCTTCAGAGGAAGCTGGAATTGAAAAGACCCCTCTTGTCTCTGGGACCATCGCCATGTACCTAAGAAGGACAGGTCCCAGCTCAGAGGGGGTCAACTGTCCCGGGAACAAACTATGGGGGATCCCAGGAGATTCAGGGGTGCCTGATGCCCAAGGGTGTGAGGCCCAGGAATGTGCATTCCAGAGCAGCTTCCCACAAACTATCCTTGTTTGCAACTCTTCCCCTCCACTTAGCACACCTTGGATGGGGTTCCTTGTTCTTATCCACCTTCAGGAACCAGTAAGGAGAGAAATGTGAAAGGGAGGCCAGATGACTGTAAAACCACCATCAGGCCACAAGGATCTGCTGAGCACTGACTGTGGATCTGGGCCTGAGCTGAGAGCTCAGGAGGACAGCGTGTGCCAGGAATAGAAATCAGCAGACCATGTGGTGGAGAGACAGGGGCAGGCAAGATAGTGGCGGTGTGTGTCAGCAGCCAACAGCTTCCCAAATGATTTCACACTCACCTTTTCCTTTTCTCTGTATGTTAGGTATGCTGTGCAGGAATCCTCCTTATCCTCATTTTGTAGATGAGAACACTAATGCACAGGAAAGGGAAGTGATCTGTCCAAGGTAACCGGATCTTGATCTCTCTTCCCTGGCCGAGCACTCTTCTCTTTAGAGCTTTCTGCCTCTGGAGAAAATGCAGACATGATCTCAACTTTGTATTCTTGATATAAACTCCACCTAGTCCTGGTGTATTAACTTTTCAATTATTACTAGATTCAGTTCACTAATATTTTTGTTTGCTTTTTGTTGACATGGGATATTGGACTGTAGCTTTTCTCTCTTATAATATCTTTGGTTTTTGGTTTTGGAGTAATGCTTGCCTCGTAAAAGGAATTGAGAAGTGTTCCCGTCTCTTCTATTTTCTGGAAGAACTTCTGTAGAGTTGTTATTATTTTGTTCTTAAAAGTTTGATATAATTAATCAGTTAAGCCATCAGAGACCTGGAATTTTTTATGGGAATGTTTTTAACTACATAATTAATTTTTAAAATATAGATGTGGGGCTTCCCTGGTGGTGCAGTGGTTGAGAGTCCGCCTGCCGATGCAGGGGACATGGGTTCGTGTCCCGGTCCGGGAAGATCCCGCGTGCCGTGGAGTGGCTGGGCCCATAAGCCATGGCCGCTGAGTCTGCGTGTCCGGAGCCTGTGCTCCGCAATGGGAGAGGCCCGCATACCACCAAAAAAAAAAAAAAAAAAATATATATATATATATATAGACAGATAGATATAGATATAGATATATAGATGTGGATCCCAAGGAACAAAACAAGGACGTCCACTTTCATTGCTTCTTTTCAACATTTTACTGGAGAGTCTACCCAGGGAAATTAGACCATAAAAAAAATAAAATTCATCCAGATTAAAAAGGGAAACATACAACTATCTCCATTTGCAGATTATATGGTTTTATATACAAAACACCCTAAAGAATCCTCCCCTCACACTGTTAGAGCTAATAAGTGACATTAGCAAAGATGTAGGATACAAGATCCATATACACAAATCAACTGTATTTCTGTATACTAGCAAAGACTAATCAGAAAATTAAGAAAACAACTCCATTTACAATAGCATCAAAAAGAATAAAGTACTTGGGAATAAATTTAGTCAAAGAAGTACAAGACTTGTACACTGAAAATGACAAAAAAATGCTGAAACAAATTAAAGAAAACCTAAATAAATGAAAAGATATCCCACGTTCATGAATTGGAAGACAATATTGTTAAGATGTCAACGTTCTCCAAACTGATCTACAGATTCAATGCAATTTCTATCAAGATTCAAACTGCCTATTTTTTTTTTTTTTCCAGAAATGAACAAGCTGATCCTAAAATTCACATGGAAATGTAAGGGACTCAGAAAAGTCAACACACAGTTGATAAAGAAAAACAAAATTGGAGGGCTCACACTTTCTAATTTCAAATCTTACTACAAAGCTACAATAATCAAGACCATGTGGTACTGGCATAGGATATACATATAGATCAATAGAATATAATTGAGGGTCCAGAAATAAACTCACACATCCGTGGTCAACTGATTTTCAACAAGGGTATGAACATCACTCAACTGGAAAACAACAGTCTTTTCAAATGGTGCTGGGACAACTGGATATCCACATGGAAAATAATGAATGAACCCCATCTTATGCCATACACAAAAGTTAACTCAAAATGCATCAAAAACTTAAATGTAAGAGCTAAAATTATAGGAATTTTAGAATGAAACATAGGTGTGATTGACCTTGGATTAGGCAACGGTTTCTTAGTTATGACACCAAAAGCACAAACAAAGAAAATAAATTGGAATTTATCAGAATGAGAAACTTTTGTGCATCAAAAGACACTATCAAGAAAGTGAAAAGACAGGCCATAAAATGGGAGGAAGTATTTGCAAATCATACACCTCATAAGGGTGTGGCATCCAGAATACGTACAGCTCAACAATAAAAAGACAATCTAGGGCTTCCCTGGTGGCACAGTGGTTGAGAGTCCGCCTGCAGATGCAGGGGACACGGGTTCATGCCCCGGTCCGGGAAGATCCCACATGCCGCGGAGCGGCTGGGCCCGTGAGCCACGGCCGCTGAGCCTGCGCGTCCGGAGCCTGTGCTCCGCAGCGGGAGAGGCCACAACAGTGAGAGGCCTGCGTACCACAAAAACAAAAACAAAAGACAATCTATTTTGTTAAATGGGCAAAGGATTTGAACAGACACATCTCCAAAGATATACAAATGGCCAATAAGCATATAAAAAGATATTCAACATTACTAGTCATTAGGGAAATGCAAATCAAAACTACAACGAGATATAACTTCACACCCACTAGGATGGCTCGCTTATTTATTTATTTGTTTGTTTGTTTATGGCTGCGTTGGGTCTTTGTTGCTGTGCACGGGCTTTCTCTAGTTGCGGTGAGCAGGGGCTACTCTTCGTTGCGGTGCATGGGCTTCTCATTGCGGTGGCTTTTCTTGTCGTGGAGCATGGGCTCTAGGCCCACGGGCTTCAGCAGTTATGGTTCACGGGCTCTAGAGCGCAGGCTCAGTAGTTGTGGTACAAGGGCTTAGTTGCTCTGCAGCATGTGGGATCTTCCCGGACCAGGGCTCAAACCCGTGTCCCCTGCATTGGCAGGTGGATTCTTAACCACTGCACTACCAGGGAAGTCCCAGATGGCTCTTTTTTTTAAAAAAAGAAAGAACAAAGGAAACAGCAAATCTTGGCAAGAATGTGGAGAAACTGGAACCCTCAGACACTGCTAGTAGAAATGTAGAATACTGCAGCTGCTGTGGAAAACAGTTTGACAGTTCCTGGTAAAGTTAAAAATGGGTTACCATAAGACCCAGCAATTCCACTCCTAGGTATGTAACCAAAAGTGAAAATATATGTTCACACAAAAACTTGTAAAAGAATGTTCACTGAAGCACTATTCATAATAGTAAAAAGTGGAAACACCCTAAATGTCCGTCAACAAAATGTGGTATGTCCATAAAATGGAATGTTATTCAGCTATAATCAAGAATGAAGTACTGATACATGGTAAAACATGGATGAATCCTGAACAATTATGCCTAGTGAAAGAAGTCAGTCACAAAAAGTCATATATTGTATGATTTCATTTATATGAAATGTCCAGAACTGGCAACTCCACAGACAGAAAATAGATTAATATTGTCAGGGGTTGAGGGAGAAGGGAATGGAGAGTGACTATGAATGGGTATGGGGTTTCTTTCTGGGGTGATGCAAATAGTCTGGAATTAGATAGAGGTGATGGTTACACAACCTTGTGAATATGCTAAAAATCTCTGAACTGTACACTTTAAGATGGTGAATTTTGTGTTATGTGAAATTTTGTCATATGAATTATAGAGCAATAAAAAATAGGTTAAAGGCTATTCAGAATTTTTATTTCTTCTGGAGTGAGCTTTGGTAGTTTGTGCATTTCAACTATTCCGCTCATTTCATCTAGTTGTCAAATTTACTGGTTGAACTTTGTTTATAATATTCTTATATTTTCCTTTTAATATCTACAGAATCTATTTTAATAGTCCTTCTTTTATTCCTGATTTCAGTTATCTGTGTCTTCTCTCTCTCTCCTTTTTTTTCCCTCATTAATATGGCTGGAGGTTGGACTTCCCTGGTGGCACAGTGGTTGAGAATCTGCCTGCCAACACAGGGGACACGGGTTCAAGCCCTGGTCCGGGAAGATCCCACATGCCAAGGAGCAACTGGGCCTGTGTACCACAATTGCTGAGCCTGCTCTCTAGAGCCCATGAGCCAGAACTGCTGAGCCCGTGTACCACAACTACTGAAGCCCGCATACCTAGAGCCCATGCTCCGCAATGGGAGAGGCCACCACAATGAGCAGCCTACGCACCTCAACAAAGAGTAGCCCCCACTCGCCGCAACTACAGAAAGCCAGTGCGCAACAACGAAGACAAAACGCAGCCAAATAAATTAAATAAATAAATAAATTTTTTAAAATATGGCTGGAGGTTTGCCAACTTTATTGATATTTTCAAAGAACCAGCTTTTGAAGTCAGCCTCTCTCACGGTCTCTCTCTCTCATTCTCTCTCAATCTCCCTTCCACCCCACCCTTTTTCTATTTTTAAAAATTTCTCCTCTTTATTATTTCTCTTTTACTGGTTACTTTTGATTTTAATTTGCTCTTCTTCTACTTTCTTGAGGTATAACTTAAATAATTGATTTAAGAACTTTCTTCATCTTCTAATACAATCATTTAATGCTATAAATTTCTAAGCACTGCTTGAGATGCACCCCACACTCTTAGATATGTTTTGTTTTCATTTTCATCCAATGCAAACATCTTCTGATTTCCCTTGTGATTTCTTCTTTGGTCCATTGTTTATTTAAGAATATGCCATTTAATTAACAAATATTTGGGTATTTTCCAGATATCTTTTTGTTACTGATTTCAAATTTATTTCTGTTGTATTCAGAGAATATGAATTATTCTGTGGCCCAGAATATGCTCTATCTTGGTAAATGTTCCATGAGCACTTGAAAAGAATGTACATCCTGCTGCTGTTGGATGGAGTGTTCCATAAATGTCAATTAGGTCAAGTTGATTGGTAGTGTTGTTGAATTCTTCTCTATTCTTACCGATTTTTTGTGTACTTGTTCTGCCAACATTCCTCTGAACTGAGAGGAATGTTGAAATCTCCAGCTATAACTGTAAATTTGCCTATTTCTTTTTTTAGTTCTATCAGTTTTTGTTTCATATATTTTGAAGCTCTGATGTTCAGTGCATACACATTTAGGACTGTAATGTCTTTTTGATTAATTGACGCATTTATCGTCATGAAATGTCTCTTTGTCCCTGGTAATATTCCTTGTTCTGAAGTCTACTTTGTATGATATAATCACTTGAAATTTCTTTGAATTAAGCTTTGCACTGTATATATTTGTCCATTTTTTTACTTTTAACCTATCACATATAAAATAGGCTTCTTATAGATGACATATAGTTGGATCTTGCCTTTTTACCCTGTCTTCAAATTTCTGTCTTTTAACTAGAGTATTTAGATGATTTTACATTTAGTGTAATTATTTATATCACTGGTTTAAACTTACCATCCTGCTATTTTTTAAAATCTGTCCTATGTGGGTTTTTATTTGTAATTTCTTTTGTTAGCTTTGCTTTTTTGTTAATTTTTTTTCTTAGTTGCTCTAGGGTTTACATTACACATTTAACTTATCGAAGTCTACCTTCAAGTAACACTATGCCACCTCACATATACAGTAAAAACCTTATAACTGTATACTTCCAGTTCTCCTCTCACATCCTTTGTGTATTGTCACCATACATGTTACTTATACATACATTTTAAACCTCAAATACATTATTATTATTTTATCTTGAAATAGTCAATTATAGGCCCAAGAAGGAGTAACAGGGATCAGATTTACCCTCCCATCCAACACAATAATTTTTTAAAACAGACACAATGTAAGAAGCAAAACTTTCAAAGACACTAGACACCGGGCAATTAAGGAGAATGGGAAACAGGGAATAAACCAAGTGAGCCCTGCAATTGCTGCAGCTTACTGCCTTGAAAGAGTTTTTAGGCCTCAATGCAGGGAGGAGGAATCCAGGTGGAGCCTAGTGGATTCCTCAGGTTGAGGGGGTAAAGCTAAGCATCTGGAGAGATACGGGCAGCTCAGATTCTCAAGTTAGAATAGCAAAAAGGAAAATGTTGCATAGAGAGAGAACCCTGGAAATCTACAGAGGCGCCCTTGTAAAAATTCAGCAGAGTATGAATAAGTGCATGTATGTGAAGAAATTACCCATGGCTGGGGGAATAAAAACTCCATAAAAAGATTAGGAAACAGTGCCCAAAGCTCACACAGAGCCAGAGATAGTGCCTCTTCCCACTGTCAGAATGGAAAAGCTAATAATTCATGGGTTATTGGGTAGAATACACAGGAAGCTCTTGCCTCAATAATGGGAAATAATGAGCCCTAGAGAGTACTTCTCCAGATCTGCCTAACAAGTCATAAAAAAAAGATTCAAAAGGATCAATTCTTTCCAAGTAATTCAGCTTCATCATTCCAAAGAGGGGTGGGGGGAACCAAGAATATTTACAGGAATGTAAAAATAGCCAGGACTGAACAAGGTAAAATTCACAGTGTCTGAGATCCAATTAAAGATTACTAGCCATACAAAAAAGAAGAAAAACATGATACATATTGAGGAAAATAATCAATGAACTGAACCAAACCCAGAACTGACAACGGATGTTAAAATTGGCAGAAAAGGACATTAAAACTGTCATTATAACTATATTCCATATGTCCAAAAAGTTAAGTAGATACATAGATAATAGTTTTTTAAAAAATGAACATCTAGAATTGAAAGCTACAATGTCTGAGATGAAAAATCTCAAGTGTCTGAGATGGAATTAATGACAGACTAGACATGGCAGAAGAAAATATTAGTGAATTTGAAGGCATAGCACTAGAAACTATCCAAAATGAAACACATAGAAAAAAATTTTTTTTATACCAGAGCATCATTGAACTGTGAGACTTCAAGGAGACTGATACAGTATAAGTAATTGGAATCTCCAAAAGAGAGGAGAGTTGAGGGGTGAAGAGAAGAGAAAAAGTACTTGAAGAAATAGTAGCCAAAACTTTTTTTGAATTTGATGAAAACTATTAACCCATGAATCCAAGAAATGCAATGAATTCCAAGCACAAGAAACATGAAGAGAATGACCGCAAGGCATATCATAATCAAATTGCTCAAAATCAGCAATAAGATGAAAATCTTATCAGAGGAAAAAAGACACTTTAGAGAAGAAAAAAGGTAAGAATAATATGGCAGATTTCTTGTCAGAATAATTAAAGCAAAAATACAACTTTTTAATTACTGGGAAAAAAATTCTCAACCTAAAATTCTATGCTCAGTGAAAATACCGTTTAAAAATGAAAACAAGATGAATACATTTACAGATACTCAAAAGCTGAAAGAACTCACTGCCAGCAGATTTGCACTCCAAGAAATGTCAAAGGACATTCTTCAGACAGAAGGAGCATGACACCAGATGGAAATATGGAACTACACAAAGGAAAAAAAGAGCACTGGAACTGGTAACTACATTAATACAACTATTTTAAAGCTTTTAATTATGTGAATATCTTTAAAAGATAATTTATTGTTTGAACAAAATGATAATATATTGTGTAAAATGCATGACTACAATAGTACAAGGGCCAGGAAGAGAGAAATAGACATGTATAATTGTAAGATTCTTGTAATATGTATGTAGTGGTATATTACTTGAAGGTAGACTGTGATAAGTTAAAGAGGTAACTATAAACCCTAAAGCAAACACTACAATAATAAAACAAAGAGTGATATATAACAAACAAGCCAAGGATAAAATGGACTCATAAAAAATACTCAATAAATCAAAAAAAAGGAAGAAAAAAGAAAGAATAGATAAAAGGTTTAGTAAATAAATAGCAAAATGATAGATTTGAATATAACCATATCAATAACTACATTAAATGTACATGGTCAAAACACCCCAATTAAAAGGCAGAGTTCATCAGAGTGGATAGAAAAGCAAAGCTCAATTATATGCTGCCTACAAGAAATGCACTTTAACTGTAAAGACAATTAAGTGTAAAAGGTTAAAAAAATATAACATGCTAACAGTAAACAAAAGAAAGCTGTAGTGGCTATTTTAATATCAAACAAATATCTCAGAGCAAAGAATATTACCTAAGATAAAGAACTTCATTTAAAATGATAAATGAGTCAATTAAGGAGAAGTAACTAACAATGCTAAACATTATGCCCTTAATAACAGAACTTCAAGATACGAGAAGCAAAAACTGTTAGAACTGGAAGGAGAAATAGAGAAATCCACAATTATAGTTGAAACAGTCAATACTCCTTTCTCAATAATAGACGGAAAAGTAGGCAGAAAATCATTAAGGACATAGTAGATTTTTAACAACCCTACCAACCAAATTGACCTGAATGACACTTGCAGAACACTCCAACAAACAATAGCAGAATATCGATTCTTTTCAAGGGAACATAAAACATTTATAAAGATAGACCATACTCTGGGTCATAAGACTAGTCACAATTAAGTAGAAATGATTCAAGTCCTACAATGAATGATCTACCAAAGCTCACGTGAGAAGAAATAGACACCCTGAATTACCCTATATCTATGAAAGCAGTTGAATTCCTTTCCATAAAGAAAACTCCAGGCCCAGATGGCTTCACTGGTGAATTCTACTAAACATTTATGAAGAAAATAATAACAATTCTACAGAAACTCTTCCAGAAAATAGAAGAGGAGGGAATACATCTCAATTACTTTTGTGGGGCAAGCATTACCCTGATATCAAAATCAAAGGCATTATAAGAAAGAAAACCGGGGGCTTCCCTGGTGGCGCAGTGGTTGAGAGTCCACCGGCCGATGCAGGGGACGCGGGTTCGTGCCCCGGTCCAGGAAGATCCCACCTGCTGCGGAGTGGCTGGGCCCGTGAGCCATGGCCGCTGAGCCTGCACGTCCGGAGCCTGTGCTCTGCAACGGGAGAGGCCACAATGGTGAGAGGCCCAAGTACCGCAAAAAAAAAAAAAGAAAACCTACAGTCCAATATTCTACAACAACAAAAAGCAAAATGCCTTAATAAAACACTAGTGAAGTAAATCCAGCAACATATGAAAAAGGTAGTACAACATGACTAGTGTAGCTTATTCCAAAAATTCAAAGTCGTTTTAACTTTCAAAAATCAATGTATTTCACCAGCTTAATAGACTGAAAAAGAAAAACCATATGATCATCTTAACATATATAGAAAAGGCATTTGAGGAAATTAAATACTCATTCATAATTTTAAAAAGAAAATTCTCAGCAAACTAGGAATAGAAGGAAACTTCCTCAATCTGATAAAGGGTATTTATGAAAAACCAACAGCTAACATCACATTTAATGGTGAAAGACTGAATCCTTCCTCTTAATACTGGAAACAAAGTAAGGATGTCCACTCTCACCACTTCTACTGAACATTGTAATGGAGGTCCTAGCCAGTGTGAGCAGGCAAGAATAAAAGAAGGTATACAGATTGGAGAAGTTAAAACTATCTTCTTCACAGATGACATGATCATGTCTAAGAAGGAAATCCTAAGGGATGAAAAAAAAGCTACTAGAATTGATAACTGACATGGTCACAGGATATAAAAATGTATTGTGTTTCTGTACACTAGGAATAAATCATTTGAAATTCAAAATTTTAAATACTATTTACAATAGAAAGGAAAATATTAAATACTGAATATTCTGGAATAGATTTAATAAAATATTTACAATTCCTGTACAAAAGAACCTTTCTCAGATAAATTAAAGAAGAACCAAATAATGGAGGGACGTACCATTTTCATGAATCAGAAGATTCAATATCATTAAGACCTCAATTCTCCCCAAATTGTTCCATTGGTTGCATGAAATCCCAATCAAGATCCAATCTCGTTTATTTGAAGAAAAAGCACAATTTGATTCTAAAATCTATATATATATATGTAAAGAACCTCAAAAAGCCAAAAACTTTGAGAAAAACAACAACAACAAAGTTGAGGGACGACATTATCTGTTTTCAAGACTTATTATACAGCTATACTAAAATATCATGGAATTGGAGTAAAGACAGACAGTAGTTCAGTAGAACAGAATAGAGAGATCAGAAATAGAACACTCATATATGGATAACTGATTTTTTACTAAGGCAATTTAGTGGAGAAAGGATGTTCTTTTGAAGAAGTGGTACTGGAACAATTGGATATTCATATGCAAAAATAAAAAGAACTTTGATTCATATAATATCATATATAAATATCACATACAAAAGTTAACTCAAAATGAATCATGTAACAAAATGTAAAGCCTAAAATTATAGCACTTCTAGAAGAAAACTGAGAAGAAAATCTTTGTTACCTTCAGTTGAGCAAAGATTTGGTAGATGTGGTACAAAAAGCATGAGCCACAAGAGAACAAATTGATAAACTGGACTTCATCAAAATTAAAAATGTCTGTTCTGACTCTTAAGAGAATAAATAGACAAGGGACAGACACACTTGGAGAAATCTTTGTAAAGTATATAACTAATAAAGAATTTGTATCCAGAATGTATAAAGAGATCTTGAAACTCAATAATATGAAAACAAACAATCCAATATAAAATTTGCAGAAGATATTTGTGAAACAGATACCTTACTAAGGAAGATATCCAAATAGCAAATGAGCACATGAAATGATGTTCAACATTAATAGTCATTAGGGAAATACAAATTAAGTGCCACTTCATACCTATCAGAATGTCCAACATTAAAAAGACTGATTATACAAAATGTCGATGAGGATTTGGAAGAACTAGAACCCACATACATTGTTGGTGGTTATATAAAATGTACAAGCATTTTGGAAAAGAATTTGGTAGTTTATCTGGTTGTTAAATGTACACTGGTAATTTAATCCGGCTATTCCTCTTTTAGGTATTTACCCAACACATTACATATGTCCATACAAAAACATGTACATACATATTTATAGCAGACTTGTAATAGTCCCAAAATAGAAACAATTCAAACATCCAAACATTCCTCAACAGGTGAATGGATCAACACATCTTGGTGTATCCAAACAATGGGATACTGCTTAACAATAAAAAGTAGTAAAAGCCAGTCACAAAAGAATACATACTGCATGATTCCATATTTATAAAACTGTAGAAACTGCAAACTAATCTATATTGACATAAAGCAGATTAGTGTTTACTAACCTGCTTAGGTAGTGATGTGGGGAGATGTGGAAAGAAGGGATTACAAAGAAGCATAAGGAAACTTTTTGAGATGAGGGATATGTTGAATTTCTTATTTGTGGTGATGGTTTCACTGGTGTGTACATGTGTCAAAACTTATCAAATACTTTAAATATGTGTAGTACTGTGTGTGAATTGTATTTCAATAAAGCTGTAAAATATTTTTTCTTCCAGTTTTATTGAGATATAATTGATGTACAGCACTATATAAGTTTAAGGTATACAGTATAATAATTTGACTTACATACATCATGAAATGACTACAATTAGTTTAGTGAACATTCATCACCTCATGTAGATACAACATTAAAGAAATAAAAAAAGTTTCTTTTTCCTTGTGATGAGAACTCTTAGGGTTTACTCTCTTAACAACTTTCCTATATAATGTACAGCAGTGTTATTTTTATCATGTTTTACATTACATCTCTAGTACTTAATTATCATGTGACTGGAGGTTTGTACCTTTTGACTGCCTTCCTCCAATTCCCCTTCCCCCAACTTCCCCACCTCTGGTAACCACAAATCTGATCTCTTTTTCTATGAGTTTGGTTGGTTGATTGGTTTCTGAAGTATAATTGACCTACAACACTATGTTAGTTTGTGATACACAACATAGTGATTCAATATTTCTATACATTTCAAGTGATCACTATGATAAGTCTAGTTTCCACCTGTCACCATACAAAGATATAACAATTATTGACTATATTCCCCACACTGTACAATTCATCTCCATGACATTGATTTTGTAACTAAAAATTTGTACCTCAATCTCCCTCACCTATTTCTCTTCTCTCCCACCCCCTCCCCTTGGCAACCACCTATTTGTTCTCTGTATCTATGACTGTTTTTGTTTTGTTAGGTTTGTTCCTCTGTTTTGTTTTTTAGATTCCACATATAAGTGAAATCGTACAGTGTTTGTCTTTCTCTGTCTGACTTATTTCACTTAGCATAATACCCTCTACGTCTATCTATATTGTCACAAATGGCAAGCTGTAAAATATTTTAAGTCAATTATATTTTAAAGAGATCAAAAAGTATTTTTAAAATGTCTTTTATATTTATTCACATTTCTGCATTTCCACCACTCTTGATTTCTCTATTTCTATCCAAATTTCAACCAGGTATTATTTCCTCCTTGCACAATTTCCTTTAATGTTTCTTGTAGTGGATGTTTGCTGATGACGAATTTTCTTAGCTGTCATTGGACCAAAAGGTTTAATTTTATTTTCATTTTCAAAAACAAATTTTTTTCTGGGTATTAAATTCTAGGTTGATAATGTCTCTTTTAGTATTTAAAGACATTATTTCATTATCTTCTGGACTGAATAATGTCTCACAAGAAGTCTATTACCATTTCTATGTTCCTCTATATGTGTCTTTTTCTTATGGCTGCTTTTAAATTTTTTATTTTATCACTGGTTTCAGCAATTTTATTGCATTGTGTCCTGCTGTGGTTTTCTTTATGTTTCTCCTGCTGTGGGTTCATTGAGCTTCTTGGATCTGTGGTTTTATAGTTTTCAGCAAATTTGGAAAGGTTTTGGTCATTATTTGTTCAAAAAAATATTTGTCTCCTTTTTGTGTGTGTGTGTGTGACTCATTGGATTGGTTGAAAATGTCCCACAGTTTTATGTATTTTTTTTCTATTTTTTTTTTTCCTCTCTGTGTACTTCAATTTGGATCATTTTTATTCCTGTGTCTTCAAGTTTACTGTCCTTTCTTCTGCTCTAATCCGTGGTGAATCCCATCCAATGTATTTCCAGATATTGAAAATACAGTGTAATTTAGATACTGAATTTTTCATTTCTAAAAATTCCACTTGAGTTCTTGTTATCAATATATCTTCTATTTCTCTCTGCATCAGAGTCATAATTTCTTCTATTTTCTTGAACATAGGAAGCATATCCATGATAGTTGTTTTAACATCCTTGTCCACTAATTCGAGCATCTCTCTCATTTCTGGTCTATTTCTAATGTTTGGTTTTTTCACCCAGAATGGATATTTTCCTGCTTCTTTGCATACCTGGCAAAATTATGGCCCTAAGAACACCCTATGCTCTAATCTAGAAAGCTGTGGATATACTACCTTACATAGGAAAAAAAAGTACTTCGCAGATGTAATTAACTTTATTAATCATTTGACCTTAAGATAGGAAGATTATACTGTATTATCTAGGGTGAGCCTGACATAATCACATGGGTCCTTAAAGCAGAGGCAGAATAGGAAATCAGGGAGATTCAGAGCATGAGTGTAACTTGATGTACCATTGCTGATGTGTAGGTAGAGTGGGTATCGTGACAAGGAATGTGGGAAAGCCTCAAGGAGCTCAGGGCAGCCCCTAACTGACAACCAGCCTAGAAATGGGACCTCAGGCCTACAACCACAAGAGCTGAGGTTAAGCTGGGAAGATGATCCAGAGGAGAACTAAGCAAACTGGCTCCTTGATCTCAGCCTTGTGAGACCATAACCAGAGTGCCCTGATGAGCTGTGCTGTGCCTGGACTTCTGACCCCAGAAACTGTAAGATAATAATTGGGTGTTGTTTGAAGCCACTAAGTTTATGGTTATTTGTTATGGCAGCAATAGAAAACTAATACATCTGGTAACTTTTGGTTGGATGCCAGACATTGCGAATTGTACCTTGTTGGGGGCTAGATATTTATATGTTCCCATAAATATTTTTAGGCTTTGTTCTGGAACACAAGTTATTTGAAAATAGTTGTGTCGCAGGACTTCCCTGGTGGTCCAGTGGTGAAGAATCCACCTTGCAATGCAGGGGATGCTGGTTCGATCCCTGGTTGGGGAACCGAGATCCCATATGCCATGGGACAACTAAGCCCATGTGCCACAACTACTGAGTTTATGTGCCTCAACTAGAGCCTGTGTGCTGCAAACTACAGAGCCCACACACTCTGGAACCCACGTGGCACAACTACAGAGCCCACACACCCTGGAGCCTGCACACCACAACTAGAGAAGAGAAAAAACCTGCACGCCGCAACTAGAGAGAAGCCCACGCGCCACAACAAAAGATCCTGCATGCCTCAACGAAGATCCCATGTGCTGCAACTAAGACCCGATTCAGCCAAAAATAAAATTTTAAAAATAATAAATAAATCTTTAAAAAAAATAGTTGGATCCTTTCAAGGCTTGTTATTTTATCTTTTTTTAGGGTGATTCCAGAGCACCTTTTGTTCTAGAGATAATTTAGCCCTACTATTCAGGACATACTTCTGGGGACTCTAGCTGACGTCTCCTGTACTACAAGGTTTTCCCACTCTGACTGGGGTGAACAAGAACAATTCCCAGGCCTGTTGGAGCTCTGGAAATTGTTCAGTCTGTTGCTCTCTAGTAGTTCTTTTCCTGGTGGTTTTTTTCACATGTGCTCAGGTGAGTTCTTAGCCAAAGACCCAAAAGGACCTGTCTGCTGTGCTCTGGAACTCTTTCTCTCTTTGCAGTTCTCACCTCTCCAGTACCCTTTCCCACAAATTCTAGCTACCTTGGTCTCTCCTAACTTCCATCTCTGTTTCCTCCATCCAGAGTGGTAAGTTGGTGAAATTGTGGGACTCACCTTGTTTGTTTCCTTTCTCTAAGCAATTACAGTCCTGTCCTGCCAGTTGTTCAATGTCAGAAAACCATCGTATCCTGTGTGTTGTCCAGATTTCTGGTTGTTTAAAATAAAAAGGTAAATTCAGTTCCCATTACACCTTTATGGCTAGAAACAGAAGTCTCTGGGGGAACATGTTAAATACTGAAGCATGGATCCCATCCCAGGATGTCCTGGGGGGCAGACCTGGGCATTTTTAAAAGCGCTCCTAGTGGTTCTAATGTGTAGCCAGGGTTGAGAGCCACTGACCTGGAAGAGCTGGAGAGTGAAACCAGCCAGCCTGACTGCAAGGTTTTCCACCCCATGGCACGTCCATGTCTTTCTCATCTGATCATCAGAGTCTGGGCTGCCTTATGCTGGGTTCTGTGGAGGTTGGACCAACCCATGTGCCAGGATGTCCTGAACAGCAGTGGGGCTCAGCTCCTGACTTTCCAGTGGCCCCACTGAAGGGCTGTGGGCTGAGGTGGCCCTTCGCACCTTCTCCTCAGCTCAGAGCCCCTCCTGACATTTAACTCCCATCTCTGCTCCTGCTTGAAGCTGCTGATAAAAACACAATCAGCCTCCTGAATTCCCCACTCACTCCCTAAAGATGGGGAGGCATCAGTTGCTATGGAGATGGCACAGCTGGAGCTATTTGGTAGGGGCAGAGGGACAGGGAGGATGGCTTCCCTGGGTCCTCCATTCCCCTCACACTTTGGGCCAGGGTGTCTGGATGTGTCAGGAGAGGGGAGTGGTCTCAGGAGAAAGTCATAGAATTCGGGGGGGGAGTGTATCATTAGAGACTCTTTGTCCAATGTTTTCATTGTGCTGATGGGGAAGCCAAGCCCAGAGAAGCAAAGGGACTATCCCAAGGTCATTCAGAGTCCATGAGGGGCAGGGAGGGGGCAGGTGGATAGCCAAGTACCTTAGCCACCTGCCTACCTCTCCTAAGATCAAGGGCCTGCAAAGGAACCAGGCCATGTTAAGTGACTTGCCCAGGGTCCCTCAGCAGGCTGAAGCAGGGCTGAGGGCTCCGCTCTACAGACTGCTGCTCTGGAAGGTTGAAGGGCTGCTGCATCTTGGCTCACCCTCCCTTTCAGGGGCCTTGATTGAGCCGTGTGGTTCCCTTGGAAACAGAGCTGCTTGTCCCCTGGGGTCAGCAGCACTTAATCTACGGTTACTACAATTTTGATGCCAGTGGGGGAAGGGACCCAAACTCTCTCCACATTCCTACATCACCCTCCACACTGCTGCTTCATGAGGGTGCACGTGCTTTCCGTCCTCATTCTCACATGCAACTTCCTCACATGTGGGATACATGCATGCACACATGCATGCACACACGCTTTCTCCCAAGCTCAGAGAGCTTTTAATGACTCTTGTTTTCTAACCCCCAACTGAAAAGGAACAATCGTGTTCCTACAAATTACCCTCCCTTTGTGCCCTGAGGTTGGCCTAGAAGTAGAATTGGAACACCCTTTCCTTTCAAATGCTATCTCCACAGCAGTATAATCAGATCAAGGGTAGGATAGGGGAAGCAGGCCAGACGATCCATTTTCCTTGCCCCTCTACCTCCTACAAGACTCCAATGTCTGCCAGGAAAGTCCAGGCTATGTTGGGACTTTGGACACAATGAAGTTTTAAAAAATCTGCATTACAATTCATCACATATACTCTGCTCCTGGTGGAGTCCTTTGAGGGCTGGCTTCCTGTTTAATCTCCACCCTAGCTCCCGATCACATTGGTTCTCACTGGGTGTGTGCTGAATAAAGCTATCCTGGGTTTCAGGAAGGCGGAGATGAAAACTTTGAGCCAAGATGGATGTGGTCCCACATCCCATGCCCTGATTCTGATCCATGAAAACTGTTGACATCAAGGAAGAAAAGGAATGGCTTCTAAAGTGTCAATTAGGGTTTACCAGGGACCCAGGCAGAGGATGGAAGGAGAAACATAGCCCAAACAAGAAAACAATAGGTTTGAAATGAACCTGTAGTTCATAGGATAGTTTCTGAATGAAGATAAACTGGGGGAAAAGAACTTCATGCAAATAATAGAAAAAAAAAATAAAGGCAACAGCAGGACTTATAACCACTGGAAAGTCCAGGCAGTACAGTTAAACCAGGAGAAAGGAGGACCCTTGAGTCTTTTCTGGTGTCCTTCTCCAACAAGAAGAATGATCAGGAGCCTGACACAGGCTGTTGGTGAACACCTGCATAGTTATGTGATCAAATCCCTAAAGGCAAAGATATATGCATTTAATATTTTGATAGATATTATTAAACTATCCTTCAAACATATTGCAGCAACTTATACTTTCACCAACCATATATGTGAGTGCCCATTTCTCCATGTCCTCGCTAGCACTGGGTTTTATCAAATTTTAATTTTTGCTAATCTAATAATATACAGATTTAACCTTGTTTTGCATTAATGGTGAGAGATTGAGCACATTTTCATGTTTATTAGCTTTTTGTATTTCTCGCTTCTATAAACTGCCTGTTTAAATCCTCTACTCATTTTTCTCTTTTTCTTATTGATTTTTAAGACCTTTTTGTATGGCAGAAAAATTAGTCTTGTCATATTTGTGGCAAACATTTTTGTAATTGGCTTTTACTTTGGAGAGGTCTTTTTTTCCATAGATATGTTTTTAAACGTTTATATAGCCAAATGCGAGGACTTTTTCTCTATGGTTTCCAGGCAGTTAGCTGCTTTAAACAAGTTTGCCTTCTAGTATGTACCAGTTACCTTTGAAGTTTCTGGAAGAACCAGCAGATATGTTTACAGAAGCTGAAACAGCAATCCTTGAAAAATCATGGAAAACTAAGGAGGGGCAAAAGGAGGTCAATAAATGTCCCAGTTTTCCAAAGAAGAGAAAGATTCCAGAAATGTTAGACAAATTAATTTTATGCTAGCTCCAAGTAAAATTGTAGAACTGACCATTAAGCAGGTAATTTGGGGTCAATTATCAAAGGGTGTGTGGGCATCAGGAGCTGGCATGGGTTCCCCAGGACGTCATGCTAAACCTACTCAGTTCCCATGTTTGTCAGGTCCTAGACAGATGAATCAGAAGATTACTGTAGACCTAAGACTTCTGGGTAGGGCATTTGATAAAGTCTCTCAGGATTTCCCTGTGGACAGGATGTGAGCGAGATCCATAGCTGGTTGAACTATATCCAAAGGGATGAATTAATTAATCAATATCAAATTGGAGGGCACTCTAGAGGCTACAGAGCTGTCTCTGAACTTGACCATGTCTTGTTTAATGCTTTTATCAGTGGCTTGGATAAAGGCACAGAAGGCCACTTATCAGATTTACAGAGAACTCAGGCTGGGAGAGAAAATACAGTGGGACGTTGGAATCAAGATACAAAAAGATATTGCCAGCTTGAAACAGCGTTAAGAGGGGTAAATGTAAAATGCTGTGCTTTTTTGGTTGAAGGGGTGGGGCAGTGTTGTGAATAAGTAGAGCCTGGGAGAGATATGGGTTAAAAGCAGTAATTTATGTGGAAAAAGACAGACAAATTCCAGATGTGCCTGGTTTGGAAGAAAAGCCTTGGGACCCTGCAGGGACTGGTTCCGCTGGGCTCCATGCTGCCCTCATGGGCGGGGGGTGGGGTGGGGGGTGGGGTGGTTCCAAGATCAGGACATTCATCTGAAGAAAACCCAAAAGGACAAGCTACCGACACTAACCATGGCAGGGCTGTCCTGAGAAGAGAGAGCAGATGGATGCCTTTTGGCTCCAGCTGGCTGAATGAGATCCAGCTGGTACATTGACAAGGAGGAAAACTGAGGCTCAAAGAGAAGAATTCTCTAAACAGCAGACAGCTCAGAAGTCAGAGATCCATGCCTGAGCTGGGAGCTCCCTGGCCACCTTCTGGCTCAGGTGCAAGGCTGGAACAGATCGCTTTGCTGTAGCTTTGGATTCTACCAAAGTTCAAGGTCACTTTCAAATGCAAAAGCAGCTTCTAGATAAGCCCCAGTACCCATCCCTGCTAGGTTGCCATCCCTAAACCCCTACGGGGTAGAAATCCTGCACCCGCCCCCCCACTGTGCTTCTTAGACATACCCTCTCCTCCTTACCCCAGTCTTGGGAGTCCCCAAAACATTTCAGGGCCTGGTGCTAGCTCAGTCACAGAGAAGAGGTCCCCAGCAGCTGGCACGAGGTCCCATTTTTAGGAATTCTGAATTCCTCAGGAGAAGCAGGGCCCAGACCCTCCCTGAGCAGAGCCTGGACTGGGGAGGCCTTGGGGTGGGGTTGGCTGGGAGGGGAGCTGACTTCTGAAAAAACTTGATCTTCTGTCCCTTCAGGCACCCCTTTCTGTGGCTGTGGGCTACTCACATCATATGACACTGTCAGGGCTACAGAAAAGGTTAGTGTCCAGGGTACATCACGACCTTCAGAATTACCTGGTCACAGGAACCAAACACCACAGATTCCCCAAGTCACCCCTAGGCACAGCTACCTGGGCACATGCTCAGTCCACCATGCCGGCCTTGGGGCTCCTGACCCCCATCACCTTCACGGATATGTCTGAGGACATGGCCAGCGAGGAAGGTCCCATTTGCCCAGCAGCTTCTGGCCCTGCATTTCACATGCCCGACACACACCACCTCCAGTCACTTCCGGCCACACAGCCACTTCCTGCCACACTCAGCAGCCCAGAGTGCCCTTTCAGTGGAAGGGCAGCCCAGCTGCCTTATCTCCCACCATCATTTGCATCCTCCGCTGGCCTCTGCTTCCTGCTTCCTTCCCTCACTCCCACCCTCCCTCGCTGCTCCTGTCCCTTCAGACCCAGGTCTGCTCCCAGCTCTGAAGTGACTTCCCAGTGCCCCCGCCCCACCTGTGAGCTGGGGGGAAGGGTGCTGAGGATCTTTCCAGGTTCTTCCTTGACTCCTTTGCCTCAAGCTTTCAGAACCTCAGTTTTCTCTATACAAAATGATGATCTTTCAGATTTCCTCTGCATCCAGCATCTAACAACCTCGCATTTTATACACTTCCGCAATTCCAAAATCCAAATAAAAAATGGTCTGCAGGTATTACGAGCCTACCACATGCCCGGCTCTGTGTGTCGTTCAAACCTCTGGAAACCCTGGGACCTGGTAGTGTTAGCCCAAGGGGAGGAGACCGAGGCAGCGCTGAGAGGTTATGTAACTCACCCGAGGTGAGCGAGCTGGTCCATGGCGAGCCAGGACTGAAGCCAGGTGGTGGTGTGGGATCTTCAGATCCCAGAGCTCTGGGCTTCCACCTTATTTGTGCTGATCAGGATTTGGGGCCTACAGGATAAAGAAAACTCTTCTGCCCTGATAGCTCCAAGCTCAGAGGAGTGACGACACCCCACACTGTCAGCCAAGTCTCTGAGGAGCCCCCCAAAGCCACTGCCCACCCCAATTTATTCCAAGGACAGGCTAACAGGAGATGGTCTTCCTGTGCAGTGGGAGGGATTCAGGTTAGGCAAGAAGTTTTGTTTAAAAAAATGATTTTTCATTTTTGTTGAAGTTAAACCATCAGTACCGATCGGCTGTGCTGAGGACAGCCTTGTCCTTGAGCCTCACCCCTCAGCCCAGCTGCCCAGAGGCTGCCACGTATAATGCTTCGAGTTGTCCCTTCAGGTAGTTCTTTCATCTTTCCAGATGAAATGCTTTCGCAGCTATTTCTTTCTGATTTTAGCCATTTTCTATTGACTTGGTCAGAAACCAAAGATTTCTGGCAGGATGTACACAAGTGCCCCAGGATCACGGTGGGAGGCAGGGAAGAATGCCTTTTCCTAGAAGAGAAGGGTTGAGGGGCCGGGCCTAGGGATGGCCTGTATTTTGTATGATAAAGGGGCAGGCGACCGCCCCGCTCCTGAGCTTAGCCCCTGGCACATGTGAGGGCTCAGGACACTTGGCTGTGATGATTATCACAGGTTCCCCTAGAGGCCCTGCAGCAGGGAGTCAGCTAGACCCGAGGTGAGACCCCTGCTCTGCTGCCTGAGGTTCTGAAAAGAATCAAACGTCCAAATTGCCTCTTAGAGTTTACACAGCGCTTTTACAACCACCCTGCGCATGATGCATCGACATCATTCCAACCTGAAGGATGAATTAAATGAGGCTCAGAAGTCCCACAGCTGGAAGGCGCAGAACGGGCCTCGAAGGCCAGGTCCTCGAACTCATTCCTCTGTCCCAGGGCCCCGTCCAGCCCCAGCCCCCCACAAAGAAGTGGGTTTTGAACAGAGGCTGCTCGGAGCAGCTGCCGAGTCGTGCAGAAGAGGGTGCCACCTGTCCTTCAGACTGACGTGAGACAAGGGGCTGGCTGCTCCCTCCTCGTTCGCGTGGAGTTGTCAGGAGCCCCCGTGCATGGTCACATAGCTCTCATGGCCAGGCCCTCAACCCTGAGATCCAGGTCGGGCCCAGCTCACCTGTGAGAAACACTCTCGCAAGTACCCACCTCTCAGGGAAACACCGTAAATATCTGGCCGTCTGGTGGGCTGGGCCGTGTCTAGGGCCACGTCCTGAGGCGGGTGTGGGCTCTCTCGTCTTTAGGCAGCCTGTATGCTGACAGGCGTGGCCAAGCAGCTGCTTCGGCCTGAGGCGTCTGAGCACTGGCGCCTGAGGCTGTTGGGCGGGGCCGGAACCAACGCTAACGAGCGAGGGAGCAACCCGCCCCGCGCAACGGCCCCGCCCACCAGCTTCGTGACCAGAACAAGCTCCCCAAAATGGCTGCCGCCAGTGTCGGCAGTGTACTGCACTGCACCCCTTCGCCAGGAGGCTCTCCGAGACCAGCAGGTAGGTCCGGCCCAGGCTCCTATCAAATAACTGCTTTTGCCCTGGGTGCCGCTGCACGTGAGAGTTTGTGTGCGTCCTCCAAGAGTGGAGTCTCTGTTTCCCCCAGTCCTGTGGGTCTCCCGCAATTAGGCCCCACTGGTCTTCAAAGCCAGATGCACTGGGGGCTTGTCTTCCTGGTTCCAGACACGCCCCCCCCCCCCCCCCCCGCCCCAGGCTGGGGAGCCTGATGTAGGGCTCAGAACTCTAACTCCTGTAGGAGAACCTCTGCAACCTAATTATTCTCCAGTCTGTGGGTCGCTCACCCCGTGGGGTTATGGGACTTGATTATATCGCGAGTCCGCCCCTCCTACCCCTCTCGTTGTGGTTCCTTCTTCACGTCTTTAGTTGTAGAAGATCTCTTCTGGTCGGTTCCAGTCTTTTTCATTGATGGTTGTTCTGCAGAGAGTTGTGATTTTGGTGTGCTCGTGGGAGGACGTGAGCTCGGGGTCTCCCTTCTCCGTCACCTTGGCCGACAGACACCTGTCTGAAAAGTGAAATTTCAGCCAAATGTCCAGATGTTTCCAAATAGCTATTGAGCACTGGGCACCCCAAACATCTGATGGCTGGAACTACCCCATCCACGTGGCTGGGGTACAGCCACCCTCAACCTGTCATCTATGATTTTCTGTGACAAGATCCTGGGTGGGGGGCTCCATTTGGGTCCTGAGGGCTGCAGGTCTAGGAAGGATTTCACACACGTGGCACACCCTTGCCTCCCTTCAACCCTTCAGAGGAAGAAGGCTCTGGTCATCCTGTGGCCCCTCCTCTGCCCTGCTCCCACTCCAGGTCCAGCAGGGCAAGGACCATTTACTGCTAGTTTTGGGTTGGTTCTCTCTGGAGGCCTAGCCAGCACAGGCAGACGCTTGGAGCAGGTACATCCAGAAGCATGAAGGAAAATCAATGTCCCATTTGTCCGAGGACTCAGACTTCCCACGTCTTAGAGATGCGCACTCCACAACCACCAGACTGCCTTGTTTAGAAGGGAAACTGGAGGCCCAGAGAGGGACAATCCATTTCCCATGACAGAGCCTGACATTCCTCCCCACCGCCACCACCACCCCGCCCGCCATTGTGCTCAGCCTCAAGCTGCCTCCTGGCTCTGGGGAGGGCGCCCCCCACCCTGGCTGAGCCTGGAACCTGAAGAGTAATTTCCTCCACCGTCTCTCCCAGCACCCCCAGCAGCACCGGACAGCTGGAGTCCCAGGGAGCGGCTGAATCCATCACCCGGGTCAAAGACGGGGCCTGGGGTATGTGTTATAACAAGAAAACCAATCAGAGCTGAAAATGAAAGGCAGTGGAGGTGTGAAGCGAGAATGGAGACTGCCAGATGGGACGCTTGGGTGGCTTGTGGCCTGTTCAGTCGGGTAGCCGCTGCCCGCACGCCTGCCCCCAGCAGGTGTGGGCCATCCTCGGTGACCTGCCTTTCTAAGAAGAGGTGGCCAGTGGGAACCGTGGACCTGCCTGTCTCAACCTAAAGAGCAGGTCTCCGGCCCAGGACTGGAGTGACAAGGGAAGGTGGGAGAAAATGTCTGTATTTATTAGTCTGTCAACCCTCAGGCACCTCTCAAAGTCAGTACCCAGATATTCCCTGTTGTGATACCCAGGCTGAGACAATCCTCGCTCATCAGGAGTGATCTGGGGTTCTCGGAGACAGAGTCTGGGGGTGCCTCTGGATTCCAGGCTCCAAAACTCCCTCCCCATCAAAGCTAGGGGTGGGTATTGTGTGGGTACCGGGTCCAGGGAACAGGTGGTGAACACCGACCAAGCACGTGTCCTGGGCCCGGTCCACTTTCATTGAGTCCAGTGTCACACCTGTGAGAGAGAATTTTTGTGCCCACAGACTGGAACTCCCAGTGCTAAAGTGATTGCCCAAGGTCACAGACCGTGGAGGGGCAGAACAATGAGTGGGAAGCTGGGGGTCGCTGGAATAGACTCCCTGCCAGGCAGCCGGTGTTATCTGGGCCACGACCACGGTCCAGGTCTTCCTGAGGGGCCAGGCCCTCCATGTTCAGTGCCTGGAGCAGGCCCAAGCACAGTTTCTCCTCAACAAATACTGACAGAGCTCCTACTGTGTGCTGGGCACATGGCCGTAGTGGAGGCAACAGAGTCCTGTCCCAATGGACATTACCACTTAGAAGAGTATAAAGCACTGAGTCCTCCCCTTCGTGTCTCCTCATTACCAGTCTCCCATGGTGGGACCCTGTCTCAGGACACAGTGTCTCAGGACATAGTGTCTCAGGACAGTGTCTCAGGACACAGCATCAGAGAAGCCCAGATGGTCGGCCCCAGCTACTAGCTGCCCACCTGGATTACCACTCGTCCAAGATCCCATTTTACAGAAGGAGAAGGTGGGGTCCGCTGCACACAAAGGTGGGCAACTGAGCGGGGCCGCGTCCTGAGGCCTCCTGGCACCACTCCCCACCGGGTCCCCTGGCCCATGAGGTAGCAGTGGGCCTGCTCTCTGCTCGTACATGGCCGAGGGTTAGACTGGCACATGGAGGCAGCTAAGGAGGGGGTGGGTGGGCAGTAGGATGGGAGGCTGTACCCCAGGGGCAGGCTGTCAGCCTGGGTGGCCTGTGGAGCCCAGGAAACGAAAGAGTGGGCAGAGAGGTGTGAGGAAGGCACGTCCTTCTGGGAGGCCAGCAAGAACGGGCGGGAGTCGGGGGAACCTGGATGCGAGGCTGGGCCGGCGGCATGCCTGTCTTCAGGCTGGGGGCGGGGGCGAGTTGTAGTGGGCTCTGGGCCCTCAACCTCGCCCTGCTCAGATCTCCAGACAAGAGAGCAGAGCCAGGTGGCACAGTCAGGCTGACAAGGTGACCGCCTGCTCTCGGAGGAGGGGAGCAGCTGGTCCAGGCTGAGCCCCCGCTTCCCCTCTGCCTGGCCACCTCGGCTGACATGCCCAGTTGCTCCGCTGGCCTTGGGCTCCCGGCAAAGCGTGGGAGAGGACCAGCAGCCGCTCTATTAACACACAAAGGGTGGCCTGCAGCTGCTGACACCGGGTTAATTAAATCTATCTCCCCATCAATTCTCATTCAACTACTATTGACGGCCATTAGATGGGTGATAGAGTGACAAGGAAACAGTAATAGGCTTGTCTTAATCCTCACGCTGTGTGGAGAGGGGGCATTACGCTAGGGTCTCCCAGGAGAGTCACCCTCCTGCCGTGGTCCACGGCTCCCTCCCAGGTTGACCTTGGCTCACCAGAGAGGCTGTTCCTCCACCATCTGGCAGCCAGACAGACGCACCTCACTTTTTGTTCATTTTGCAAATTCCTCCTGGGCTTCTCCTCTGCACCGAGCTGACAGGTAGAGAAGACCATGGCCAGGCTTGGACTGCCCCTTCGCACTGCACACTCAACCCAGCCCTTCCTCTAGCAAGTCAAGTCCATCCAAGGCTGTTCCCCCTTAGAAGCCCCAGGCCAAGCTCAGCTCCTACAGCCCTGATGGTCCGGGCCACCCAGTCCCCCACTGGCTCACAGAATAATACTCCTCCAAAGATGTCCACATCCCAATCCCCAGGACCTATGACTGTTATCTCACACGGCAAAAGGCACGTGGCAAATGAGATTAATTTAAGGATCTGAGATGGAGAGATAATCCTAGATTATCCCAGAGGGCCCAGTATAATCACAAGGGTCCTTACAAAGAGACTAGCGAGACAGAAGATGTGACAGCAGAGGCGGTGTCAGACATGTGCAACGTGAGAAAGGCTGCACCAGCCATTGCTGGCCTTGAAGATAGGAGGCCACAAGCCAAGGAATGCAGGAAGACTAGACACTGGAAAAGGCAAGGAAACGGATTCTCCTCTGGGGGAGTGGTCCCACCAACACCTTTGTTTTAGCCCAGACAGAACAATTATAGACTTCTGACATCTAGGGCCGTAAGAAAATTAATTTTTGTTTTAAACCAAGTTTGTGGTCATTTGTCACTTCAGAAGTAGGAGAATAACACCCGTTATGCCTATCCTATGCTCTGCCTACAGCTGTGTAAGCCACCCCAGTTCACATCTCCCTGCCTTCACACATGCCGTGCCTTCCACCTGAGTAGCCGTCCCTGGCTAGTTGCCTAAGTCTTACTTCAAATTTCTACCCAGCACCTCCTCTGTGAAGCCTTCCCTGATTTTCCCTCTGTGTGGACAGCTTCATACATCCCGTGCCTCCACTGTACTTGCACATTCCTCTCACTGCGTGCTGCTCAGTTTTGCATTCAGTGTGAACTCCTTTAGCAGGGAGTTTTATCCACCTTCATAAGACCTGATCCTCTCACACATGGCAGTTCAGTAAACCGTCACCAAATGACAACTGTAGGATGACAACTGTAGGATGACAACTGTAGGATGGCCTGGTCGGTTTTGTGCTGTATACAGAAGCAGTAGAGCAAGCTGGTTGAAATGAGTTCATGCCAATTTTATATCAAGTGAAAAAATCAAATGTTAAACCTTAAATATTCATGCTGAGGTATTTAGGGGAAGTATACAAATATATACAACTTATTTTTATACACATCAAAAATAAGATGGGGGACTTCCCTGGTGATCCAGTGGCTAAGACTCCACGCTCCCAGTGCCGGGGGCCTGGGTTCGAAGCCTGGTCAGGAACTAGATCCCACATGCCGCAATTAAGAGTTTGCCTGCCACAACTAAAGATCCCGTGTGCCACAAATAAGACCCGACACAGCCAAAATAAAAAGTATATATAAGATGGGAATGCACAGATAAGTGATAAAGACAAGCTTAGTGAAATGTTAATAGTGTATCGACGTTCCCTGTAAAAGTCTGTCAGCTGGGCTATGTTTGAATTGTTTTCATTGGGGAAAAACGTATACACCTATGATGATTAATTCTGTATCAACTTGACCAGGCTAAGGGATGCCCAGAGAGCTGTTAAAACATTGTTTCTGGGTGTATTCGTGAGGGTGTCTCTGCAAGAGATTAACACTTGAATAGGTAAACTGAGTAAAGATCTCCCTCATCAATTATAGTGGGCATCATTCCACCCCCTGAGGGCCTAGATAGAACAAAAAGGGCTACTCTGCTCTCCACCTGACCTGAGACATCCATCTTCTTGTGCTTAGGCTCTCGACTCAGACCAGGACTGACATCAGCAGCACCTGCTGCTGCTTCTCAGGGATTGAAGTTTGGGCTGCGACTCTACCAACAGCATTCCCGAGTCTCCAGGTGGCAGATCATGGGACTCTTCAACCTCCATAATCATGTAAGCCAATTCTTTATAATAAGGATCTATATATATCCTATTGGTTCTGTTTCTCCAGAGAACCCCAGTACCCTAGAACTAGACAGTCTAAGATCATATCTTGCTTCTGCCACTTCCCAATCATATAAACTTAAGCAAATTACTTAACTCTTCCAGGCCTTTTTCCTCATTTATAAAATGAGACAATAGCACCTTCTATGGTGTTAGCGTGACGACTCAATGAGTTAATGCCTGTGAAGCACTCAGAAGCACCCTGAGTGCCCAGTAAACCTTAGTTAGTGTGGTCATCTCTTGATAAGCCCTACATTTCCTTCCTTGCCACCCTAGAAAGGTCACCGAGTGGCATGGCAGGCACTTCGCAGCACCTTGGTGGCCCAGGAAGAGTTTCTGTTGGGACTGGGGACAGAGGGGTGAGAAAAATATCCGCCAGTCAGTGTATTTTCAATCTGAATGAGGAGACTGAGTCCTTCCCACCTTCATGCCCAGCACATGCTGGACACTGCTGCTGCCTCCTGGGCATCAGGGCTGCCTTGGAGCTCTGGGCAAAGGGAACAGCCCAGCAACGTATAAATGCGTCGGAGCGGCTTCTGGAAGTAACAGCAGTCAGTGGAGTTAACCACGGCCCTATTGAACAGAGCATGTGAATTTCTACTAGGAGCCATGGGCTCTTTTGGGAAAAACTATGTTGGTGTGTGCTTGGAACAGTTTTACTTGAAATATTGAGAGTGAGTGGGGGCGTGGAATGGAAACCCAGAGACCAACTAGGATGCTTCTGCAGCAATCCAGGGTAGACAGAGGCAGTGGTAGATGGGGGACTTATGTATGACTCTCCGCTTCCTGGTCTACAAAAAGGATTCTTATTCTTAGCCTTTACTCCACGTCTGGCACATCCGGTTCACACCTGCTATTAAATTCAGTCAGGGGCCTTTTACCCCCACCTCGTACTGAAGTCCTTACAAAGAGGGGTGATGTCAAATCCATCCGCATCCCGCAAACCTAAATAGGTACTTAGAGAGTAAGCAAACCCTTGCTAGAGTGAGAGGGGGACAAGCCTGGTGGGGTCCTGGTGCTCATGAGAGGGATGGAGGGAAGGAAAGGTACTGATTCTTACAGCTCAAGCTGCTTACAGCCCCCAGGAGCCCTAGAAGGAAGGTGTCAAGGCAAAGGACAGGATCAGACCATTCCTCTCCTCTGGGTTTGGAAAAGGGTTGAAGGGTTGAGCCTCTTGCACCCAAGCTCTGAGCCATGCAGGCAAAGCACAGGTGAGAATAAGGCCTCTGGGTCAGAGGAGTGAGAGACACAGAACAGTCAGGGGCAAGAGGGGCATTGGCTTGGTTTAACTCCTGGTGGAGTTTCTCTAGGATAGAAGTGAAGGGCAGTCAGGGCACTGAGCCTGGTGGTCAAGAGGGGTTCCAAGCATAACCAGGGTGTGAGGTCAGCAGGACAGGGTTGCTGAAGATAGCTTTCTTAGACACTCCAAGACCAGTTAAGACCACTTTCCCATAAAGGAAGGCTCATGAGCAGATCTAACCATGCTCTGACAGATGCTGCCTGTGTGTAGGTATCAAGATTAGACAGCAAATGAAGAGGAGCTGGCTTTGAAAAGAGCTGTGACAGGTCATACAGGCTTAAAGGGACAGGCTGGGCCTTCAGCCTGGGGTAGTGCCTTAACCAAGGCCAAAGAACACGCATTAGAGTATCTTCAGTGTTGTCACACAACGGCTATATTGATCAGAAACACTAATTTAAGCTGAAAATTAGAATATATAGCCCGTGTAATGACTCAGGCAGATAACAGGGATCAGCCAGAACACTCCTTCCTCCCCACCCCACCCCCCAAAAAAATCACAGCCTAGAACTGCTTCAAGATCCCACTGCTTTCACCTTCAGGCGTGAGCTATAAGATTAGCTGAGGGAAATTATAGTTTCATATAAGACACTGACACATCCAAAGGGCAAACATCTAGACAGAGGGCCAAGTTCACAGCAAGTCATCCTTAAATGTTCACTTCAGTCCACCCCTTTTTGGTACCTAACGTCAACATCCACTCTTCCTATACTTCAAGGAAGTGTGATACAATTATTAGATACCCATTCTCTGGTCCCCCTAGCAAGGGGAATATCCAAGTCAGCTATATTCTACTGTAATCCAATATAAGGTGATACTCAGTTTTATCCCAATCCTGTCATATTGTGACCTATGGACTAAAGTGTCAACTGTCCCCCTTACAGAAGGGGGGAAACATAAGTCACTACGATCATCGTAAGGACATTTTACTAGAACAAGGCCATGGTTACTTGTGACCCATCTTCCAAGACAGACTTCCTTGTTCCCTTTGCCTTCAGGAAACTTCAGCTGATTGGGTTATTTAGATGGAGGAATGATCCAGACCTTCATTACTGAGAACCATATTATTGGTGGCCCTGCTAGTAGGAGCTGCTGTGGTCCTGCTAACCCACCCGAGCACAAGGCGCTTTGGCAGGGGATTGCCTGGATTGTGCCTCTACACCCCCTGCCTCTATTGCATCGAGTGATCTTGTTTTCTTAGAGAAGATCACCCCAGCCAACATTGTAAGCCTGCCCCCAACCCACCTTTGCTGTTCAAAGTAGCAGAGAAATGACTAGAGCTCGTCTCTACCTCTAGTTCAACGATACTTGTATTCTCTGTTAAGATCCTTTCTTTTTTAACTACTAACGCTCTAGCAGAGGCCAGAAACCTGGGAAGGGGAAATTTAATGAATAGAGCCTTTGTTACAGTGGGAGGCGCCACCTTCTTTTCCACCATTCAGTAACTGGATCCCAGCAGTCTGGCTGTGAAGGAACCACCACCCCATTAGTCTCTGGTTTAGAACACATACCACAGCTTCTGATAGTATTGCAACCTCCCAGGCAGTGAATCCGAGGTAGCACAATGATGGAAGTTTCCATGGACTATTCCACAGTCCTGTAAGGCTAGCTGCTGCTGGGAGGTGGGATGCATGCGAACACAAGAGGATTCCATGGGCTTCGGCCTATTGATTTACGCCAAGAAACTAGTTCCTTCATCAGATGCAGTGGATGGAGGATATTCAAGTTCGTGGATGCTTTTAATATACTGGGTGGGCAGGGAAAGGTATAATTCCTTGGATTTATCTGTTCTGGTAATGGCAAATAGCTCTATATGAGTCCAGTGAAGGGAACCCTCCATCAGGTAGCTGACTGCTTTCCCAGGTTTATGTACTTTATCGGGGGGCTCAGGGTCATTGTTGCTGGCAAGTTGGTCTCAGTATCTGAACTTCTCATAGTTCAGTCCATATGAGAAGTTGATCCATGCATGGCCTCGATCTTGCCCCCATACCACTTCATTCATGAGTCCAGCAAACACTGGGGTGCCTGAGGAAGGAGGCTGACCAGTCAGAGGGCAGACCACCTAGCTCATCTAATTGAGAGCCGTCTCCAGAATGGGGCCTTTGTGAGCATTCGCAAGGGATAGCGCCACAGAATTTTACCTGTGTACTTCTTCCCTAAGCCTCCTTGTCGCTAATCATATAATCTTGCTCCCAAGTCCATGACTGGCAGTCATCGCCTTAACCTTTACAGGTCTGTGTAGATTTTTTAGACCATGTGCCCTTCCAGGCAAGAGGTAAAATGGCCTGCCCAAAGTCCTGCCTGTCAGAAAGGCTTCCTTTTCTGTGGTCCTTCAGGGTCACCTTGAGTGGGGCTAGAACACTATAGCAGTCTATCCAGCTGATACTGGTATACTATCTAGACTTGTATTTAGGTTTCGCTCCATGAGATAAGGATGGATTGAGGGACAGGTGGCATGTATACTCGTTATGTTAACCAACTACTCGTGTAATTTACATGTGTTCTTAAGACCTACCTGGACCTGCTCTTATGTAGAACTTCCATTTGATGAACCACTGGGCATGCCCAGTGATGGCTGGGTACATCACAGCTGGTTTGTGTAGACAGTATCCACTTTCTACCAGGGACCAAATAGCAAGTCAAGTGCCACTTCAAGAACAGTAACTTGCAGAAGGCAGCCTCACTTTGCCCTAAAACCTCAGGAGAATCTCAGTGGACGCCCCTGTCAGGGCTTGCCAGGAGTTCCATAATGCATCCTGATTTGCTACAGACACTTGTGCACCAACATTCTTCTGGATCCTGGGAGCCAAGGGGCAGAGCTACATCCTGCTCTGGGCGCCACTCAAAGCCAGCCTTTTTAGGTCACCACTGAAACCGGAACAAATATGGCATATGCTGTCTTCAGAAACCAAAAGCAGCCCACCGAGTGTAATGCTTCTTACCGAAAGGATGTAAGGAAGGCCCAGCAGCAGTGTGTCCACTGAAGCACGGCTCTGGGTGACAGACCACTCCCTTTGAGCAGCATGAAAGATGTGACAAGACCAAGCTGAGTGGTCGCTTGTCAGCTTAAAGCCCATTGTTCTCAGCCACTGTTCTGTTTCCACATGCCACAGGCTGTGAGAATCTCACAGCTTCATACCAGCTGCATTATCACCGCCTTCAGCCCCAACTGGGCCAGAATGCAGTCCATTTCCTTTAAGGTCTAGTTCTTTGCCAGCCAGCCCAGCTAGCAGTTCTCTCAGGCAAGGTTCTTGGTTATAAGGCAACAAAAACAAAAACTTTGCCAGCCAGCCCAGCTTGCAATTCTCTCAGGCAAGGTTCTTGGTACACAGGTAAAATTCTGTGGCGCTATCCCTTGCGAACGCTCACAAAGGTCCCACTCTGGAGAAGGCTCTCAATTAGATGAGCTAGGTGGTCTGCCCTCTGACTGGTCAGCCTCCTTCCTCAGGCAACAAAAACAAAAACTTTGCCAGCCAGCCCAGCTTGCAGTTCTCTCAGGCAAGGTTCTTGGTTATAAGTCAAGAGCGGGTATCCGAGTTTGCTTCCATAATGGCAAGTGGGTGCTGCTTCCCACTGGGACCAAAACGGTAAAAATGCAGGTACAGGCAGAGGGACTCAGACAAGCAGAAAAAGGAACTCATGAAGACTGGGAGTCGCCTGCAGGATCCTCAGGAGAGCTGGAGTCTGGCACACAGCAGACCTGTCTGGTGAGGATACCCCAGCCCCACCACTGAGTACTAGATGCTCTAGCCAACACTGCTGATGTGACAGATGTGGCCGTCTCCAGTGCTGCCTGGAACCTGATCTTGTTGCATTTGTCACAGTTAGCAGAGAGAAGGTTATCATCCAGAGTCCTTGAAGCTTCGCCTCATTGGCTTCTATTCCAAATCCAGGGAGGGCACATCAATGGAGCCTTGGTCCCATGTCTACATTCTACCTGCAAGAGGGGGTATCGAGTTTGCTTCCGTAATGACAAGTGGGTGCTGCTTCCCTCTAGGACCAAAATGGTAAAAATCCAGGTACAGGCAGAAGTACTCAGACAAGTGGTGGTCAGAGTCAGCCAGCAATGGCTAGGTTCATCCACACAACCCTGACTTCCCCAGGTTTGGCTCTCACCTGTTCGCACAGGATGGAAGTCCCTTGCCATCTCTGCCACTCCTCGGGGAGGGCCACAGTCCAGGCTTCAGACAGATGCTGTCCTACTGGTTTTTTTGCCCTTGAGAATGCCTTTGTCCATAGAGCCACCGAGGGAACATCCCTGAAACCAAATCACAGCCACCATCAGAAGGCAGCTTCCATGCCTAGGGCCTGGGCTGCAAGGCCACCATCACCAGGGTGCCAGGGCAGTGCCTGGCTCTGGGCAGAAAACAGGGTAAGCGAGAAAAGAAAGTGCTATTAACAGCCTGGTTAGGATGATACCCAGTGATCCAGACTACAATGTTCAGCCCCGCTTCACCCCTGCCCTTCGTGACCATAGCGCTTCCCATTCCATCTGCAACCCTTTTGCCACGACCCCGTGCTAGTGCAGAAGCAGGGCTATGTGATATGTTATCTGCTACTCCCGGGTCCCATCTCTCCCCACCCCAGGCCGTGGGTTCACATGGCCTCCTACTGCTGGAGGCTATGGTATGCTGGCTCATGCCCTCCAGGCATGCGTTCGTGGATGGGGAACAGGTGGCTCATGTAGTCTGGGCCCTGAGCTACTCATTCTTGGCCTCTAGCCAAACACAATTGCTAGATTTTTCTGTCCTTCACATTGGCTTTGGCCCAAGTCTTCCTTCCATATTCCCAAGAATTCTGGAACCTATACAGGTAAAGCAGAGGTCAGAGCAGTGGTCTTGGATATTGAGTCCAAGCCTCCCACCATGGTGATATTTGTGCTGAGGTGGTCTTCTATCTTTTAGCACAAGACTCCAGCCCCTAGTGATGCTACTGGGTGCCCTTGGGACCTTACATATGGTGAATGGAAGACAATGTATGATGGAGGTCAGGGCAGACCAGTTAGATATATACAGAGACCCAAATTCCAGTGTACAGATGGAATTTTTTACTTGAATAGACGTCCGTGAGCTGTAATAAGGACACAGGGAAAGCTTTGGGCCACAGGTGAGAAGCCACTTCTGTTGAGTGTCAGAGTCTTGCTTTAGCACCAGGTTCACAGTCTATGTGAAACTACTGCAGGTTCTCAGAGGGGTCAGGAGCCGTGTGTGTAGTCAGGTGCGAACCCACACTAGGGCTGCTAGTCCCGTGGGCGGACGTGGCTTGGCCTTCTCAGCACATCTGTGTAGGGCCTGATGGCCTCAGCCATTGTGTACACCAGCCTGGTCGGATGGGTACAGAGTTTGCTTGGACTCTACTTGTTCAGTCGCCTGCTTGTCCTAGATTCTACCGGAAGAACAAAGTCAGGAGCCACTCACAGGGAAGGTTGATGCTCCCAGGAAGAAATAAAGGAAGAGATCCCTGGATCTCATGTGGCAGTTTCACGCCTGCTGGGAAGATCTTTTGGCTGCTCCATAGTAGTGACTGTGGAATCTAACGATCGTTCGGCATCCTGATGCTACAACCAGCTGCAGGACCACCACTAGTCAAACTGATGTATTGAGCTTTGCCAGCACGTGGACCAGGGGCCCGCATCCAAGCCAGTGGTCTCCAGCTTCGATTCGAGCTCAGCTACTGATACAAGTTCTAGTTCAAACATAGAGTGTTGACTTAAAACACCTTCTACAAAACTTCTAGGAAATTCTGCTTCTGGTGCCTTCTCATCGCTGCCAGTGTTTCAGGCCAGATTAGTCCACCCAGTGATCTTTACTGGGTTCCAAAGAAAGTCCACAAGTTGGGGGTATACAAGCTGAAGATGGCAGCGCCTCCTTCCACCATCTTGGTCACCATCCTTGGGTCTGGCCGCCGTAGAGGGTTGGTTCTCCCAGCCCCAATCTCCTGCCTCCTGCTTACCCTCCCCACATACCCACTTCTCCCCTCTGAAAGCCTCAGGTTGGAGAAAGGCACCCCTGTGTTTGAGGGTTATTGTACTTGTGGCCTCAGCCTGATTTCAGGTGGTACTGAAGCCAGGAGTGAGTGACGGCCTGGACAGGCTTACACTTAGAGCTGCCCTTTGCTAGAAAAAGTCCCTGCTCTAGACCCCCACTGTTAGGATTTCACTGTATCAGAGCAGAGTTCCTAAGCAGCAGTGATCTCCCTGTGCGGAGGTAGAGAGGTCAGGAGGCCATAGCACCCAGGAGAAATGCCTCAAGACTTCTCTCTACAAAGGTCTAATGCTGGTAGCCTATTGCCACCTCCTAGACTATTACATTTTAGTGCTCGGAAGTATGACTAGGACACCAAGTACTTCAGCAGATCTCTGCTGGGGAACATGAGATGCTTAGATAGACCTGACTGGCCCAGTCTTGTCCGTGAGAGCCCCCTGGCTCAAGCCCTCCAAGGTGAGTTTCACTCTAGCAACCATGGATTATGCTATGATTCTATTATCCTGTGTTCTGTTCCATGCTCAGCCAGGCCTCAGACCTATATAGAAAACTTAGAACTTCTAGTATATTGGTACCCTCTCAGCCTCTTGCCCTCCCTTCTCCAGTTTCTGCCAGTTGTGAGCAAATTCTCCCACCCCCAGAAATGCTGCCTGGGTCCAGACAGATCCCAGAGATATCATCCCTTCCTTCTGCTTATCACCTACACTCCGCTGATGCCTTCCTGCTTGGGTCGTTGTTTCTACCTCAGCTCAGCACATCCTAGGGCTAGAATTGCAAGAAGTGTGTGGAGGTCTTATCTCTCCAGGCCTCTCCAGGCCTGTGACGCTTGCTTCCTGGGGATGCGAGTCTAGAAGGCCAGAGGCAAGCCAGCTTGTACCTGGAAGTAGATCCATGCTCAGTATTCCCAGCGTCTGTTCTCTTATACTTCCAAGACCATTCCTTTGGAGATATGGAAAGGGTGGGGAGGGTATAAGACTCGAAGGGATACCAGTCTGTACCCGCTGCCCCGACTATGCGTGATGTGCTTAGGACACCCTTAGAGTCTGAGCCAAGACCAGCCGCCATACTAGCCCAGCACCCTCTGCATCTGGCCTTAGCCTCCCTTGCCAGCTCAGGCCAAGAGACCCAGCTGCTAGGGCCCCAGGCACTGCCTAATCCAGGGGCACAAGAAAGAGTCACATGCCACTCCTGGAGAGCCAGTGCCCCCAGCAAGGCTACAGCTTTCTCTTCCTGCAGATTTAGGGAAGTTCAGTCTCAGTCTTGGATAGAAAGGAAAGCTGTCTAGATGTGAAACTAGTACATTGGACTCACCCATGAACAGAGACCCTCGTTCAGGCAGGAGTCCTGAGGTCTATACCATCACAGGACAGGTGCTGGCAGCAAAGCCAGAGGTGTAGACCGCCAACAAGGGGGCCAGAGCAGCCTGAGGGGCAGCAGCCACACCAAAAGGTCAGAGGCAACAGGTAGGACATAGTCAACAGCCCAGGTACTGGGCCACAAAGAGAACGTTAGGCAAGTCTGAGGACCAAGAGAGGAGGGTGGAAGAGAAAGATGAGAGGCCCTGGAGAACATACCTCATGGGCAACAGGGAATCGGGATGGGCCCTGGTATAGAGAGAACACTGAGGTACAGGAAGGCAGCCCAAGGCTTGATCCAAGGGTCAGGGCTCCTACCCAAAGCAGGCGGGAGCCAGAAACCTACACTGGATGGACCTCTAGCAACCCAAGGGCAAGTTCAAAGGGGAAGTATGTATGGGAGAGAATGGAGGGGAACCAGCAAGGCTGTGTAGAAGATGGAAACCTAAGCCATGTTCCCCCTCTGAGAGAGATCCTGCCATATACAATGTGCATTTGTCGAGCAGACACAGCCCTGTGAGCCAGTGGGTACCTCAGTACACCTGCTTCTAATCAGCTCAGCGGGGGGGGGGGGGGGGGCACCCAGCCCCAAAGAAGCTTTGCAAGGTGTCTGCAGCCCTAACTTCTGCACAGGACCTCTACTAAGAGATGCTCTTCCCTGGGGAGAAATGCAATTCTGAGCTCTGAATCAGAGTCAGAGCTTCCTGGTAAGCTTCCCATGCCAAGCGTAGGCTTTACCTGGCACAGCCCAGGGATGTCACGTACTACTGTGCCCTGTCATTCATTACACTGAGCTCCGTAAAGTCAGAGACTGGGCTCTCTTACATCCCAGGCCATGACAAAGCTGATGTCCAGTAGTGTGTGTGGAGCTTTTAATAGAAGAGAGACCCCCCAGGAAGTTTCTCAGGTCAAAGAGACAGGCAGGACCCTAGGTGATGTGTTCTAGGGTGACAGACTTGGAAGGTCTGTGGGACAGATGTTTAAGGAGGCTTCATAAGTGACCTTGGCTGTTCTAAGGACAGATCCTAAGCAGAGTAAGGCAGGACAGAACAGCTCCTGGGATAACTATGGCAGGACAGTGGTGACCAGGCCATGGGCCAATTCTGGTCTCTGTCCAAGGGAGGACGAAGTGCTTGTCTGCTGTGATCTAGAAGACCCCTGTTCAAGGGGTATCCTTGAGGTCCCATCTTCTCTAATGGGACCAAGAAGCAACAGTATTAAAGGGGCTTTGGCCTCCTCGTGATTTCTGCTAACACCAGGCATGCCGTGTGCACGGTCTTCTGCTTAGGTCAATAGTCCACATACACAGCTGCGTGACAAATATGACAAGCTCTCCCCACGTAAGAATTCTAAAGTAACTCCTGGGGCCAAGAGTTCTTAGGAGAAATGACCTGGGAAAAGAGGCAGGAAGGAGAGAGGCTTATATAAGTGAATCTAGCGGAGGGGTGGGCCCGGACAAGTTCCAGCCACATTTATTACTATCAGCCAGAACCTGACCCACATGACTAGGGTGAAGGGAAAACTGGGATTATATTAGGCAGATTTAGACCTCAGACTGCCCCATCCACTGGATTATGAGCAAACTGCAATAGGTGAAAATCAGGGCTCAGAGGCAGGAGAAGCAAAACAGCTTTGAAGAGAAACCAGCAGCCCAGCTGGGACCCTAATGGACCTCACCAGGCAAGTTCCAGTGCCTGGCATAGCTGGGAGACAACACACAAGCAGGCAGAGTGCCCGGATGCCAAGAGCTGTGGCCGCCATTACCCTCGTTTCCATGGTTGGCAGGAACAGAGGCCTCAGGTAGAAGAGAAGGCGAACAAGTTTGATAGAACCAGGAAGCAGGCTCTGAAGACAAGTTTCCACGTACAGCATTGAGTGGGTCAGGAGCCAGGATGCTCATAGCTGGGGTCCCCAGATGCCACTACCTGCTGCAGTTAATTCTGGAGAGATGGGAAATGAGCAAGAAAAGCCATTGGGTCAAGTCCTGAACCACAACTGAAATAAGGCCCTGTTTTCCATCTAGATTCTAGAACAAGCAAGTTCTCCCCATACCTTGGCTCTCAGGGAGCCACACACCTGGGAGTTGAACTGAAGGGGATATCCAAGGTGGTTCCTGGGCATCCTGGGGATACCTGCCTCAGCCTACGGCATCCTTCCCTGGCCTCAGGTATCCACTGAGGCAGATCCTAGAAGGCTTCCATGGAGTAAGGTCAGCAGCCAGCTTCTAACTAGACCCTGTGTACAATTAACACAGTGACAGGGACTGAACAAGAGAGACAGAAGGGAAAGGTGAATGCAAACACTTTTTTCTCGGGAGACTTATTTTTATCAGACATCATTCACTATCTTCAGCTTATGTGCTGCTGGACACTTTCCATAGTTAGAGTCTAGTTTCTCTAGAATTTAGAATCCATCTCTACCCTCTGACCTTCTCTAATTAGATTTTTAAAAAAAAAGAAAAACCCACAACTGAACAGCCCATTCTCCATCTCACTTTGTCTGCCCCAATCTGATAGTCCACCCCTATTTGATATTCTTCGTAAGGCCTCCAGTAGCCTACAAGTAGCTTATCCCCTACGGACACTTCTGTCGTCATCTCTATTGCTCTGTCTCCAGCTATAAACCCTGGACAGCAGAGGTGACAGAGTTTACAGGATTCCTTCTTAGTCCTGCTTCTCGACTTGTAGTCTAATTTGTTTTTGCCTCTAAGGAACTAGAAGGATGTCTCAGTTGATGTCACACTGTGGACCTAAAGACAACCACCAGATGACCAAAAGCTTTTTTTCTGCTTCTCTCCTTTAACCTGGTTCTATCTCCTAAGAATTTCTTGAACCCATCTGTTTCACTCTGACTCCCCAGACCCGTTTCCCTCACCCCCACTCTCTCACCTGAGGAGCTACAACTTTCTAAGAGGTCACTAGCACTTGATGCCGAAGTCCCAGCCAGGCTTTTGTCTGTAGGCCTGAGTTATTTTTAAAGATGGTCTGATCTAGTCTCCAGCCTCCTGCCCTTGCTTAAATCCCTTTTATGGGATCCTGACTTTCCAAGGGCACACAATGGAGTCTTCGACTCAGCCTAAGAGTCCCAGCAAGGTCTGGCGCTGGCTGAAGTCTCTATTGTCAACCCTGGCCATCTTTTCCAAGTTGGGGTCATACCAGCTTTTTATCTGGAATCCATATGCCTAGATACCTTTAACCTTAAGTCAAAAACAGTTAGCAACCCAATTCTGACAAGGCACTGACTGAGAAACACTTGGAAATTATGGAATTGCTACAAGATACTCTGTCCTCATTTCTTCAAATAAACTTACAAGACTAGGCACTTGAGCATCCAGCCCTATCTTCCAGGGAGTCCTGGGGTCTAAGGAGACTAAGACAGCTCCTTCCCCAATACCACCTTTAGTTTCTCTGCATCCCATAGTGTTCTACCTGGACTTCGGGAAATTTTCTATTTCTTAAGTGAGCTGGGGCCTCAGAGCTATAGGAGTCCAGTGGCAGCTGGCTTAGAGGTACCATGGTGTGGCCACAGGTCAACAATTAGAACGTGTTTATGAATCCTACCTAGTTGGTTTGGGGCCATCCTCGAGGGCTAACAGGGACACTAGGGAATCCCTTGAACTCAGTTCATCTTCCCCAGTCACCACTATACCACCCCACCCCCAATAAGCCAACTGCAAATGTAGTCATTCAAGATAAATATAATTATTCTACTATATACCATGTTTAGTCCCCAGAGAAAGTAGCATGTCAGGCCTCCCAATCAGGCCAAGTCTTATTCTCAGACATGGCACCTGAGGTGTCAGGTGTATATAAACGTGGTGGGAAGCAGGTGGCGATGCCTCTGGACTTGTTTGTACATTCAGTCCTTATCCCAGGCCAGCCTTGAGTCTCTTCTTCATAGCCCCCAATGCTGCCTTTTTCTTTCTTTTTTTTTTCTTTTTTTGCTGTGGGGCTGTAGCTCCTTCTCCCCTCAGATCCCTGTGTGCCATTGACTTAATGCGGTTTTTAGCTAATATCAGCTCCAGCTTCTCTCCTGTTCATCTCCAACCCCGGGACAGGCTCCTTGTATTTTAGTCAGAAGCACCTGTAATGGAAGGCATCTTCCAGAATCCAGGGCTGCCAGCTGACTTCCAGATGGAAGTTTCTAGATGGACCTGTCCAATTCTTGCTGCCTTGACTCTACACCCAGAACTATAGGAGAGCTGACAACTTAGTAAACAGACTCCTTGTGAAGACTTCCAGAACTATGCCTGTGGCCAGGCACCTGCTGGGTAGCCTCAGACCTTACCTATGCCCTCGACACCCTCGACAGCCTCAAGATCCACTCAGGAGTTGGAGCCCCCCTGGATGATAACTGTCAAACCTGGCTTTAATGGAAGCAAGGGATGATAAACTGACAATAGTTGAGCAGGCTTGAGCCCTGGGAGCCCACCCAGGCTGCCCAGCTCCCTTAGCCTGGGAGTTACTAGAAGAGAGGAGCCCAGAAGAACATACAGTAGAGAAAAGTATTCAGACACCCTTCTCTGTACTACTGAGCAGGTCACCAGTCAGGTAACTCTGATTCAGGGGGTGTCAGGAAATGCTACCTGGAAAAGGCCAGAAGGACCAGGACAGTTGGCTCCCATACATACAGAGCAGGGCAGAGAACCAGGTGTCCAGATGCTCGCCTGCTGTATCCTCTCCTGCCCCCCACCCCCCCGCACCTGGGGTAAATAACAGAGTCAAAGGAGAAGAGTGAAAAGCTGTCCCCACAGGCCACAGAAGACATGCTGAGGGAGCAGGGCTCCGCACACAGGGTAGGAAGAAGGAGGCAAGAGCCCAGCACGTATCCCTGACCCTGCAGGCTGCCATATCTTCTAGGCCAGCAAGGTCCCCAAGTGATAACCCCAGGAGCCTCACTGCAATTCCTTGCCTCCTAGGCGCTGCTTTGTACTGGCCTAGGGTGGCCTCTGGGGCAGCAGAAGCCTACCCCTTGGTAGGCTTATCAAACCTCAGCCACTCTGAGTCTCAGGAATTCTCCCCAGGAAAGCACCTCTGCCAGCTTACAGGTGGGCCAGGGGGATAGAAAGAGACCCAGTGGCAAGTTAGGAGAGATTTAGAGTCTTCACCCCTGATAAGGTCAAGCCACCAATACAAACGGGCAACAGATCGGTTTGAGCTTCTATGATTGGAAGAGTCCACAAGTCTATGTAAGTGCCAGAGAACCAGATCAACACCTGGCTAAAGCCCCATATGCTGCAGAAGAGCAGAAGCAGCAACACCAAAACATGAAGTGGATGCTGAGTTTTGGTTTCCCACTGTTTTTGTTTTATGTATTCTTGCGGTAGAATGTTCAAATGCTTCCCTTTAAAGTTCTAGTCCAAGATCTAGTTTTGTACTTTCTAATAAGATGTCATCTTCATCTGCTAAGTGTAGGAAAAGAGTTCTCTTACTAGCTTGAGAATTCTATGGAAAAAAATCAGTGGTGTTCTAGCTTCAGTTTGTACCAGAGTAGAGACAGTCTGAACTGTCTTCCAGGGGGTGGCCTAAAGAAGTAAGAAGTGAGACCTTGGGAGAACAAGATCACATGGTATCTTACCAGAAGTAGAGGGAACAGCAAGGCGTTTAAGCTCTGAACACAGCCTGGGCCCTAGGGTGACAGCTCTGGAGATCTGGATTTGTCCCAGGAGCAGCAATGGCTGTCACAGCTGAGGCAGAGATGGGCAGTGATGGAGTTGGTTGGGAGAGTATTTCCCAGTCCATGGGGTACATGCATCAGTCCAGGTAATGCTAAGTTATGGTCTCGTAACTCAGTTCTAGATGGCTTGACACAAAGGTTTACGTCTGGCTCAAGTCTCATGAGAGTAAGGTGGTTTGTGCAAGGCTCTCTTCTTAGTACAGGCCCAGGAATGGCAGGTTCAGGGTCACCTCCACACAAGAACATGGGGAAAGCACACCTACCCCTCTAATGCCCTGGAACAGAAGTGACATCATTTCTTTTCCTCTTCCATCACGTCAGTGAGGTACTCGTGACTTTTGGTGCACGGCGACAGGGAAAGAGGGCAGAGAGTCACTGAACATAACTGACAGCAAGATGCCCAGTGCCTGTCACAGTCACTGCATGTTACACTAACAAACAGCATCACTACCACACTGGCTGAAAAATTCTTTGAATGAGAACAGCCCTTGCCCCATCCCCCTCCCTGGCCAGTGGAGGACAGATGCCAGCAGTGGCCTCACATGTTGAATTTTACTGTTACCTTTATTACTAAACATATTAGCACAGAAGGACCTTTGGGGGCCAGCAACATTCAGGAACAGCCATGAATATGGATGGCTTAAAAAGTCAATCCGTCCCTGATGGCACAAAGTCACCATCAGGGCAAGGCCTACCAGAGGCTTTGGCATAGTCTAAGATGCTACCTCGTCTTCTAGGAGCATCTGCTCTCAGCAATCTCCATGACTGCGGCTCTTACCACAACATCAGAACGTGAAGGTGGGGTCAGAAGGGCCAGCCTTGGATGCCCCATGGGTGCTGTCAGCGTCAGACCCGCATAAGCCACAGCAGGTCTGAGTAAGATTCTAAGGTCTGCCTCCAGCAGTTGGCCTGACCGTAGTCTCAGTGGCATGCTCGTCGTAGCAGCCTGTGAAGTCCATACAGCCTCATTCACCTGGAGGGCAGAGGCCTTCCTCCCATTCATTACCATATCCACTGCCCAAGGTGATGCTGCAGTGTGAAGGGCTCAGGCACGCTTAGAGGGTGTTCACTAGCACAACCGACTGTAAGCTCCCATCTATTTCAAAGTGCCTGCTTTCCCCAGGATAACACCCCTGGGAACCTTTCAGTGAGAACACAAAAGCTCTTTAAAGAGAAGCTACTGAAAGTTAACTAGGTCCTCACAAGGTCTCTGCTAGTAAAGAGCAAATCTGAGAAAACTCGCTGTTGGAACAGAGATACCGTCATGTGAAACAGCTGCATCAATCCCAGGAGGTGGGAGCAAACGAGTGGTGGACACCCAGGAGGACCAGGTTGGAGCTCCGTCTGCCAGTGTATCAAACCCTCTGCAGAGGAGACTGAGGGCAGCATTGCCTCTAAGTACAGCATCCCAGATCCAGGCAAGGACTGTCAGTGTGTGTCAGGATAGCTAATATGTGGCGGCAGGACATTGAATGTCTGTCTAATGCTGAAGTGATGACACATTGAATTTCTTCCTAGTCACAAGGAGAGAGACATGAGGCATCAGACTGCCACCTTAAACCAGTAGAAATTCACTAATCGCATCTTCTGACGATACAACATGGAGTATTACCCAAAATAAATTTGAGTTCAACATTACACTAAACCTCAAACATTTAGATGCAAGTTCTAAGTTCCAGGATATACAGAAGATAGAAGTACAAGCTAGACAACAGTAAAAGGCAGCTACCAAACCAATCTAGAATGTGGGATGTCCTAGAACTTACCTGGTCTCTTAAAGATCAGAAGGGACTATACTAGATTGAAACTAGATATATAACCAGACAAGGCATGGTAGGATTGAGAACTGTTTGGACAGGTTCTAGGGAACATTGGGGTCAATGGAAAAATCTGAAATATGAGTTCAATGAGCTCTTACTGATGTGAAGATAGATCAATGACTGAAAGAATTATAAGATTGTATTCAGGTTTGGTCCCATTTCATACATAGAGAAATATCTGCGTAAGTACTAGACCACTGCAGTAGTGATCTCTGAAAGACATTTTTGCTTGTCTTTCTGGAGTAATGTGCTCCTTCTCATAACAACTGAGTTATTGTAAATACAGGAGAGTCTGGAAAAATGTGGTACATCTTTTTTGACTAAAGCTGAAGACTTGACATTAAATTCTCAAATGATCCCACAAGTTCAAGCTTGCTACCTCTGCATGAACATGAAGAACTGACTTAGCTCTCTGGAGATAATACTGCAGATGTTCACTGGCTAGACAACCCCCAAAGTGGCTTCAGGCAGGCCAGCGTGGAAACACCAGCTCTGCTGACCAGTAGCCCACCACGGTGGGCAAATGCCTCTGGGCCAGTGTGAGGAGTCAGACAGCCTTCTTTCCTAGCTTGAATATGTTCTGGGCATTCAAAGGTATAACTTATTTTGGAGCACTCTGTGGAAGAATGATTTTATTGCTATGGAGTATCAGATTTAGTTCCCAGCCAGAAAAGTCACAGGCCCATTCCACTTATAACTATGGATGCAAAAGACTGAAAAGTTAGTTAACTGAATCCAATGGTGTACGTAAGATTATGCGATCAAGTAGGTTTTATCCCAGGAAAAAAAGGAGAGTTCAGATTCAGAAGTCTAAAGGTGTTTTACCATGTTAATACAAGGAAGAAAAAAAAGTCAAGTGCTTTTTCTTCTAGCAAGAAAGGTAGTTTACACCTGTTTAGGATTTAATTTAGCAAGCCAGGAAGAGGGAATGTACTTAACTATAAGGTTTCTAGGAATTAACTTAAGGTTCTAATAAGGTTCTGAGTGAATGAATAGTCCATGTTCTATAAAAGAATTAAGGATTTTGGTTCTCTCTAAATTCATTTTATAAATTCAAAGTAATCCCAAATCCTTAATTTGAAGAATACGTTTACTCTAAAACCTATATGGAGAAGAGTGTCTACAAATAGCTAAGTCAACTTTAAAGTATAAAGGGGACTTGCCCTAGCAATAGATTGCTGTAGTGAGAGGCAGCATGGTATTTGCACAAGGACAGAGGAGCAAGGCCCAAGTGTGCAAAGGAACTATGACAAAGTCGCTACCACAGGTTAATGGTAAAGGATAAACTTGTTTAAATGGTATGGGGGAAAACCAGTTTACTCTAGTGAGAAAGATAGCTGAATACAATACCACTGTATGTTTCAAGTCTTTTAGAAAGCTCTTTAGCCATATTTTTATAATGGTGCCTAGACTGATTAGAGACCTAATATAATAGAAGAAAACAGGTTATGTGACTTTGGGATAGGAAACAATTTTGTTAGATCCTAATAGCATAAACCATAAGGCAAGACTTGAGGTTGATCAAATTTCTCTTCAATAGAAGATACTGAGAACAAAGTTATCAAAACAAGTTAGAATGTAATATAAAACCAATGAGGGACTATTCTCTTTGAATAAGAATCTCTTAAATATGAGACCTATGGAAACTCCAAAAAAGGCAAAGTCAAGGATACCCAAGACCCTATCATAAGAATGTCCAAACTCAGAAATGCAAATGATACTATGAGATCCCTTCATGCCCATTAAACTAGCAAGTGCCGGAGAGCTGGATTACATGAAATATTGACAGGGATGTAGGAATACAGAAATACTCATGCGTTGGCATGGCAGTGTTTACTGGGATGGTCGTTCTGGAGAACCATCTGGTATCATTTAGTCGAATTAAGCAATTTTGTTCCTGGGGTAAAACCCAAAAAGTTTTCCCTACAGGTAGCTAAGGCCACACGTATAAGGATGTTCTGGGTGTTTGTGGTGACAGGGGCAATTAGTGTTCATTCCTGGGAGAACAGCGAGGAAAGATATGGTGGCCACAGCTCAGTATCATATAACAAAAACACTAGGTGTATGTATAATGTGAATCAGGTAAGACCTTGTAGGTAAGAGACAGGATGACCCATTAATATATGCACATGAGACATTTTATAGTAATGGAAGTAAGCCATCAGCACCATTATGAATGTCTACAAAGTACCCTACATGGCTTCCATGCTCTTCTATGTCTGGATTCATTGACCATGTAATCACTATGACCATGTACCCACTCATACTGCCATGTAGAGTTGAACTCCATGTATTTCCCTGACATTAAGCACTACTTCCAAGACCATGATGCCCCTTTGGTCTGTCATCTTAGCATCTATTTTAGGGGTATCCTGAAGCAGAGTTTTTATTGGGTATGATAAAGCATGCTTACTCCCATAGGCCATGCTCAGACCAGCAGACAGTAACCATGCTTAAGGTATCCAGAATTAAATCCCATTAGATTCAGAACTAAGACAGTCCTGGATGAGGAAGGGGTCATATATACATATAAACACTAGGCTTTCATCAGGGTGAGGTTCAGGAACACCTGCTCTTGGCCATGAACTAGGCTTTGCCAGAGCTAAGTTCCCACCCTAGGGCTCACTGAGCCTGCTAGTTTCTTCTGTTTGCACGAGTACACTCTGAGGGCCAATGCCAGCTTTTTCCCTAGCAACCTTTATGCCCTGGTTCCTAGGAAGAGCCAATGCAAGATCTTTGGTTAGTCACTTTCTCACAGACACAGATTGATCCAGACTATGCTTAGAATCCCAGTGGTGCCTCTACCTCTGTTTCCACGTAGTGCAGTCTGTGGTAGAGAAACCTAAATCGGAACTCACCCATTGGTAAGTTCAGTGCCTCCATGTCAAGTGACCAGGTGCCATGACCTGGTCAGCAGCTTTAAGCACAAATCCTTTACATGCCCATATAGCCTGAGGCCCTCACCATCTGGTACAGAAAATCCAAGTCAAGCCATGAGCCACCTGGACTTTGCTGCTAGGCAGACCTCAAACTCTTTCAGAGACAGATACTATTTGTATGATTTCCTTGCTCCATGAGCCCAGGAAACTAAAGCCAACTGTCCGCTTAGGAGGCCCAGTAGAAATCAGAGTCAACTGGAAGACATCAGGGCAGGTCATCTCTGACCTCCAAGGCCCTGGTCAGGTCTAGTGGTCCCTACTAGTCCTGTGAGGTCAATTCAGTGGAAGGGAGGGCCTGGGGACATACTTGTACTTAGGAATGAAAAGAGCAGACAAGATCCAGTTAAGCAAGGACAGGTAATGTTGACCATGGCAACAGGTAATAAAGGTTTATATATCTCTGTTAGCCAGAAATGTCATGTCTAGTTGCCATATCCAACAGCCTTTTTGACGAAGGGTCTGTTCTTTATAGATGGACAAGTGTTTAGGTAGAGTCTCAGACCCTAAGAAAAAGAGTATGTACAATGCCATGTTCAAAAAGTCTAGGAGACCAATCAGGACCAAGGAAAGACTCTCCTGGAGAAAGGCCATGTCCCATGCTCAGCTGAGCATAGCATATACCTGCCAGTTTTCATGTGAATGGCTGCCACTACCATTTCTGTTCTCAGTTGTTGAAAATCAAGGCCTCAGATAGAAAAGAACAGGAAAACACTACCCTACAGAAAGACAGACTAAAGAGCAAGGCTCCAGAACAGAAGTAGCAAGGATGCCTAGATTGTCTCCTGCATTGATACATTGCAGAGAATAGTTACCCCCAGGAAGAAAAGAGGTAAAACTCCCAGTGGAAGTGAAAGGAAGTTCTGTCAGGTCTTATGACAAGAGAACTAGATAAAAGCCCTTTAGGTACCTCAACACCTGATCCTAGGACTCTTCCAGGATCAGTGATGCCTATGACCAGCTTCCAGGCCATCTCTTTAGTCAATGACAATGATCAAAGTAGATGAAACCCATTAAAGACATTGCTGGAGTAGGACAACCTCAAGTGTAGCTGTTAAACCCATTGTTTAAGTATGTTTATCCCATCACTGGGAACAGTGCCAACAGACAATGTCAACTGTCAATTCAAGGACTTCATATTGCTAACATGTACATATTGTACTATACTACCACAAAATAAGGTCCTAATTTAAGATATTGAGTTTATGTGGAAATGTCATTATTCACAGCGGCTCAGCCACTGCTGATGTGAAGCACATATTATCCAAGACTGAGGCAAGCTCCAAGTTGTGTCCTGATTCTGAAAGGTGGAGAGAGTAACAGTAAATATTGTGATTACTGAAAAAAAGATATTGAATTTATGAATTAGATTTAGGACTAGATCTGGAGTTATATGTTCTACGTGGAAAGGGTTGCATCCTGTTTTCTTTCATTGTACTAGTACGTGATTATTGAACGCCTGTAGTAACCAGTACACTTCTTGAAATTGACCATTTATATGTGCTTGTCATGGTAAAGATGTTTCTAGTATGGGAAGAGCCATTTACTACGTTCTTGAGATAGTGGTCAAGATAGTGGGAAAAGCAATCACAGGAAGTGCTACACAACTCAAAGTACAAGATGTTTCTCTTGAGATGGAGCTCCTTACTACATATGCATATTCAGCAGGAATAAGGTCCCGGGGAACAATGGTAGAAGCTAAGGACAACAGGGTCTTAAGAGACTAGGTAAGAACCCAACCTGAACCTGAGCCAGGTCAGAACAAGAGAAAAGACTAATTTTGACAGTGCTGGGGAGCACCTGCCACGGCACTACGTGGGGGTCAGGCAGGACCAAGGACAGTCGCACTAACCTACCTGACCAAGAGCCTGCATCTAGCTTATGGGAAGCAGTGATGAGGCTGCCTAGTTGAAACAACAACCAAGCATTAATAAGGGGAAATACCAATACAGAGCTATCCCAAACCAGCTGATGGCCCCAGAAATTCTAGAGTCAGTCAGAAGGGTGAGAACTAGGACAATAGTCCAAAAGGACCCATTTCACAGGGCAGCAGACTGTGGGTAGGAGGGCCCCAGAGTGAAGGACACCCTGAGTCACAGGCAGAGAACAGAGCTTTCTTCAAGGGCTCCCAGCAAGGAGAACTCACCTGCTAGGAGACTCAACAGCTCAGTGACAGCATCTGTGACAGGAAAGAAACCACCCAGGAGGAAGTATCATTGCAGACCAGCTAGAGATGACATACAACTGGCCCTCATAAGCCAGTCACTTAGCCCCACATAGCTGCATATCCAAGTGTATTGTGTGTTTTACCTAAGATAGGTAAGAGTCTTTCAAAGAGAAGAGATTGGATTGGACTTTAAGGATCCCAAATAACACATCTGTATCATCCCTAGATTCTGATTCTAGAAGAGTCCTTCAGGTATTAGAGGAAACTCCCATGATATTTCACCTCAACCAGGATGACCAATGGACCCAACAGCCAAGCTTGAAAGGATTTTTAGAAATAGAGTTTTCTTCTCTATAGACCCAGGAAGTGTCTTGTATGTACCTATGTAAGTCCCTATCAGTCGGACAACCCCAGGTCCCATTCCTGGCCATGGCTCTACACAGCTATCTCCGTTGATACCATGGGACTCTTACCTCATTTAGCATAAGTCTCCTCTAGTGACTCACCAGCCTTTGTTAATCCTCCTGCAATGGCATTCTGCAGGGCTACAGCAAGAGTCTGGATTTGTCCTAGTTGCCAGCTGACACAGACAGCACTCCCATCAGAATCCTAGTGCTGCTACCTGTCTCCTAGGAGGTCCTGCTCTCCTGCCTTAGCTTTCAGGCAACATCCATGAAGATGAAGGCTGCCTTTAATGGATGGTAAGTATAAACCTTCCAAGGTGTTCCCAAGGAAGCTAGCCACCCCAGCTTAGTCAGTCCTTCTGCATCCTCAAGTCTAGACCCCTGACCTGCCAGCATAGTCCAAGAAAACCTAACCTCTTCCCATGAGACCATTCGAGTCATGCTTAGGTCCTCCAGGGGTTGTACTGCTTGGCCCACCCAGGTTCTGCCAGAGAGGGAGATATATCAGGAAGAACACTTTACACTGCTTCCTAAGATCCCTTGCCACTTAGCCCTAGGACTATTAGGCCAAGTCCATTGTCCAGAGACCAGAGATGCCTAGAAAAGTACATGCCATCACATCTAGATCTCTGGCCACTGGCCTTGTAGTATCAGCAGTTTCTAAACAATTTATGATCTAGTATGCCTCCTGTACCTGTCAGCTCAACTTCAGGGAGAAGTGGTGGTCCAGGGGCATACCTATGCTCTGAATTTAAATCTCATTCTCAGGTTAGAGCACAGATGAAAGCCTGAAGATCTCATGATTAAGACGATTCTCACATATATCCTGGAAGTCAGTGAAAGTTGTTAGAGTTGTATTCACATCCACACCTGCCTGCCTGGCAACTGGCCGCATATGTAGGTGTGAAGCAAAGAAACTAAGCACGTTTACCAACAGTCTATCCTGACAGACTGTGCCAAGGGCCTTTTCTATACATATTGTGAAATGCTCTATGGAAAGCAAAATTCTACATTCAGAATCACAGATAACCATCCACAGGACTAGAGATCACACTGAAGGATCAGACCTGTGCTCAGAAGACCAGAGGAGCAGTACAAGCTACATCTCATCCTAAGGCCACAAGGGACAGGGGTGCCAGGTTTCTACGTGAAAAAACGGGTTTTAGTGTAAAAGAAACTGGACCACAGGAAAGCATAATCCTGGCTCAGCAGACCAGAGAAGCAATCCAATCTATACCTCATCCTCATGCCTCAAGTCTCAGGAACAGAGGTGCTAGGTTTCTACAAGAGAAACAAGGTTTTAGATCCAGCAGATAGATTGGACCACAGGAAAGGATCAGACCTGTGCTTAGCAGACCAGAGGAGCAGTCCAAGCTACACTCCATCGTCAAGCCTCAAGTCCCAGGAATAGGGGTCCCAAGTTTCTACAGGTTTCCACAAAAGAAACCAGGTTTTATTAGATCCAGCAGAAGTGTGGGACCACAGGAAAGGATCAGACCTGTGCTCAGCAGACTAGAGGTAAGCAATCTAAGCTATACTCCATCCTGATGCCACAAGTCCCAGTGACAGGGATAGGGGTTCCCAGGTTTCTACAGTTTAAGAAACCAGGCGTTAGATCCAACAGAGAAGTTGGACCATAGGAAAGGATCATCCTGGGCTCAGCAGACCAGAGAAGCAATGCACGCTACACTCCATCTTGATGCCTCAAGTCCCAGGGACAGGGGTGCCAGGTTTCTACAAGAAAAAACAGGTTTGGGTCTAAAAGAAACTGACCACAGGAAAGAATCATCCTGTACTTAGCAGACTAGAGATACTGCAAGCTAAGCCTCATCCTCATGCCTCAAGTCCCAGGTTCCAATATCCAGTTGTATTTTACCTCTGAACATATACTCTAGGGAGCATACATGGAAGACGAAGACATCAGGGCACATAAAACAGTCTGGCAGACATGGGCAAGTCCCTAGCCTGAGGCAAAGCCAGTGATGGCTGTCTTCTTTAGGAACACATAGGGATCTATGTGACGTATCTCCAGGTCGGTCCAGTCTATCTGGGGCCCAGGATACCAACTCATCTCTCAACAAGAAGGCAAACCTGAAACTTTTTCTCCTAGAGGCAGAAGATGCCTGTAACTGGATACATATGACCCTTTCTTGTCAAGCCCCATATCTAGGAGTTTCCATGTTTCTGCCTTTCTGAAGATGCTAAAAGACTTACCTAAAAGTTAGGTGTCCCAGAGATATTGGCATCTCAGAAGCCTATGAGAGTCCCAAGGATACCCTACCTGAGTTGACACTAGCACAGCCAAGTGACTTTCCCATTTTACGTGAGATGCCCTGGAGGACTGACAGGGCTCCTGGAGCCCTCTCCACTCAGTCAGTACCTTCAGGGCCTCAATAGCAGAAGTGTCCTTCACTCACCTAATAGCATGCTGTACTGCTGAGCAGTCACTGACCTGCTGAAGCTTCTGCTCTAACCCCCCAGCTCTACTTTAGAGCTGGTCTTGTTCCCATAGGCCTCCGAGTCCAGGGTAAGGAGAAAATATGGCAAGAAGATATGTTCTTGGGCTTACTTGTCTGTTGGAAGGCCTAAAGTGATGGGAACCTGAGATCACACTGGGGAATGCCAGTAGTCCTCAGTGGTCGTGAATCTGGTTGAGATACTGATACATCTAGTTCTGCAGAAGGCTGCAGTTATACCAAGAGAAAGTGAAGAGTGAGCAACTGTGCATAAAATGGTTCTAGAACACATCAAGGACCTCACAAAATCCTAGATCCCAGTGCAGTAGATCCCATGGCCAGCACAAGGAAAGACAGCTTGGGAAACATGCCAACCTAACCAAGAAGAGCTACAGCTGGACTGACCTAGGCAGAGCTAAGGACAGAGGGTCAGATGCTTTGGAGGCAACAGATTACAGGACCTGGGATGGGGCAGCCTAGAGGCCAGTCCAAGTGAAGAAAATACCGAGAAGTTGCATCTCTGGGACCACTGAAACACAGAAAGTAGAGAACAGAAGCGTATGTTGCCAGCCAAGGAGAAGAGTCTGGTGGGATGGACCCCACAATCAGCAGGGGAACGGCAGGGAGAAGTGCTGGTAAGAAATCAGCTTAAGATTAGCTCTCCCAGTGAATTTCCAGTATACAGTACAGTGTGTTCTCAAAGATGGCAACTATGTGAGGTGATGGATGTGGTAAGCTGTGATGATTACAGTAGAAGTCATGGTGTATGTTTTATCATTTGGTCAATTCTACCTCAAGACAAAGCTTCTAGGGAAGAGGTAGATGTCATTGTGTCATGAAAAAACAAATCCATAGGAAACCCTCATGACAGAGGGAGAGGAAATAGTGACCCTAGAGGAGGAGATTTTAGGCCATGTCATGCTTTCGAGTTCTTTGTACAACTGGCCTCCATGAGCCACATGCTTAGCCTGTCACTGCCTTAATTCCAGGTCTGTTTTTAAGGACAGTACCTAAACAACAGAAGCTCTGAAAGCTTTAGACTTATCTCCTGAAACATTCCTTCCTTATGTAGGTGATGGGGGAACAGGGACAGACCACCCCAAGGTATATGGTCACTCACAGCCAAGTAAAGTATAGTCAACTTCTAGTTTCTGGTTTTACATGTAAAAAGCTTGGAAGTTGCCACTGTCCTGACAGGTTAAGCTGAGAAGACTGTAAAATGTTCTTGGACCCATAAGAAGGGAGGACATAGGACAAAGCGCTGTGTCCCAGGACTGGGGAGACAGATTAATACAAGGAGCCACGGCTTACCCCAGCAGAGACTCAGGAGCTGAGCCTGCCATGAGAACCAGTGCTGGAGTAGGACAACCTCAAGTGTAACTGTTAAGTTGCTGGAGGCTTAGTGCAGACAGCCCTGTGAGTTAAATGCTCCAGGGGGACACAGTCATGGGGGGCCCACGGTACTGTGGCATTTCCCTCCAAGAACTCTACCAGGCTCCCCCACTGAATAGAGGAAAGACAGCTGGCTCTGGCAGAAAGGGAGAAGAAACCTTTGTGAAATATGCCAGTGCACTCTTCTTAACAAGGCCTACCCTCAGGGGAAACTAGTTAACTAGGCCCTCACCTGCTAGGGTATGAGAGCCTAGCTGACCTGGGGAAGGGGAAATACTCAACTCCAGCCCACTCTAGCCAGCCTTTCCCACCTAAGGGGGGAGGAAAAAAGGAAAGATAATTGTGAGCCTATGCCTCTGGACAACTTCACTAAGAGAAAAAGTTTCACAGGACTACAGAACCCTTCCCTCTGCACTTTACTACCAAGTTACTGAAGACCTATCTACAGCAGTTCCTTGTACCTAGTATACCTTGTTTGGCTATCGAGAAAAAGTTACAAGGCATACTGGAAGGCAGAAAACATTCAGGAGAAAGCAGACATCAGAACAGAACCAGACATTGCAGGAGTGTTGGAATTAGACCGGAAATTTAACTGTGATTAATATGCCAAGGGCTCTAATGGATAAAGTAGAGCGCCTGTAAGAACAGATGGTCATGGACTTCCGTGGTGGCGCAGTGGTTAAGAATCCACCTGCCAGGCAGGGGACACAGGTTTGAGCCCTGGTCTGGGAAGATCCCACATGCCTCGGAGCAACTAAGCCCATGCACCACAACTACTGAGCCTGCACTCTAGAGCCCACAAGCCACAACTACTGAGCCCGCGTGCCACAACTACTGAAGCCCACGCCCCTAGAGCCTGTGCTCCGCAACAAAAGGAGCCACCACACTGAGAAGCCCATGCACTGCAGCAAAGAGTAGTCTCCGCGCGCCGCAACTAGAGGAAGCCTGCGCACAGCAATGAAGACCCAGTGCAGCCAAAAATAAATAAATAAATAAATTTTAAAAAAGAACAGGTGGTTATGTAATCAGATGGAAATCCTAAGAAAACACTAAAGAAAAAACTACAAAACAGGAATGAATAAGGCCTTTGATGTGCTTAAACTGGACATGGCTGGGGAAGAAGCAAGTTACAGGATATATCAATAGAATCCTCAAAAACCAAAAGGACAAGTAGAATAAAAACTTTTTTAGGATATGTAAGGACTGGGGGCAAGGTGTAACATACACATGATGCGACTACCAGAGGAAAGAGGTATTTGAGGCAATAGTGACTGAAAATATCCCCACATTGATGTTAGACACCAAACCACAGATCTAGGAAGTTCAGAGCACTGAGCAGGGGAAATGACAAGCTATACTTTGAGTTACAGAAGAGTAAAATTCCTGAAAGCAGCAAGAAAAGACACCTTATATAGAAACAAAGAACCGCATCCTACTTCTCAAACTATACAAAGAAGGAGAGTATAGTATTTGAGATGTTGAGAACTGTAGAATGCTGTATTCCACAGAAATACCCCTCAGAAGTGAAGACTCAAATCGAACTTGTTGCCAATAGACCTGTCTTGCAAGAAATGTTGGACGTTCTTTCAAAAGATATAGGTCAGAGACTCAGATCTGTCGTTATATTGACAGAGAAGAATGGGAAGTGAAGGTCGGTTTCTTATTGTCATATGAGTTTATTTGTAACAATTTGATTATGTATGCTTATGTATACATAATTTACTTGTGAATAATATATAAGTCTGACAGAGATACAAGGGATGCAAAGGAATTTGGGTTTATAAAGTACTCATTACCCATATAGTGTTATTTGCAAGTGGACTTAGACTAGCTTACCTAAGAGCTGCCTATGATCAGGCTGACAAGGGCAACCACTAAAAAGCTGAAGTATAACTGGTATTTTATGGAGAGCAACTAGCATCATGAGACACTCAATTAAAACCACAGAAGGCACAAGAGTGGAAGACAAGAATTGGAAAAGAACAAGGGCAACTAATAGTAAACAGTAATAATGTGGTAGATATTAATCTAATCAGTTACATTGACTGACTGTCAGTGGTCTAAATGTACCAAATAAGAGATCACAGTGGATCAAAACACATGACCCAGCCATAGGTTATCTACAAGAAACTTTAAGACATAGGAGTAGACAAAGATATACCACGCTAAAACTAGTCAGAAGCGAGCAAGAGTAGCTATTCAGTCAGAACTTCAAAGTAAGGAAAGTTATGAGGGATAAAGAAGGGCTTTACATGAAAGGGTCAGCTCTTCAAGAAGGCATAACAATTCTTAACGTGCATAAGCCTAACATTGTCAAACTACATGAGGCAGAAGGCTGATGAATCCACTATTATAGTTGGAGACCAACACCTTTCTCAGAAAATAGATGCAGGAAGCAGAAAGTTAGTTAAGGCATAGTTGAACTCAATCCGTATCAACTGGCTATAAAAGGACATGTCTAGGCTACCTCATTAAATAACAGCAGATATGTTTCTCAGGCTCACATGGAACATTCACCAAGATAGACCACGTTTTGGCCATAACTGACCGTAAGACACCTTAACAAATTTAAAAATAGAAATCATAATCTCTGCTCTCAGACTACAATGGAATTAAGCTGGAAGTCGGTAACACATAGCTGCAAGACCCTGAAATGCTAGGAGATTGCGCATACTTTTAAGTAACAGAGGTCATGCACATACATCTAAGTAACAGAGGTCAAAGAACTATTTAACTAGATGAAAAGACAATTTATTAAAATGTGTTGTAGTGAAAAGCAGTACTTAGAGGGAAAATTGCAGCATTGAATGCATAAAGATCTAAAAATCTTGCTTCCTAAGGTAAGAACTTAAATGAAAGAGCAAGTTAAGTCCAAAGTTAGTGAAGAATTAGCAAAAATCTTAAATTGGTAACAGGAAATCAACGAAGCGGGAAAAAATATCTAGTGAAACCAAAAGCTCGTTTTTTAAGATCAAGAAAGTAAACTCCTAGCCAGGCTGAGAGAAGACAAGTTAGTATCTGAAAGTGAAAGAGGAGGCATCACTACAGATACTAAACATTTAAGGAAGTGAGGTCAGTTCTCTATAATCTTTACGATAGAAGCAGAGGGAATACTAAGGCCGAGGCCAGTATTATCCTAACACCTAAACCAGACAGACATCTTTCCAGACACCACCTCACCTAAGAGCTGTCTATGATCAAGCTGACTAATGGATCCAGTCCAAGTTTAGGGAAAGTATCTAGAATTAAGCTCCTTTTTCATTATCTGGTTGCTATAGGGCTCCCAAGTAGGGCAGAGTGTCTTGTCTTGGAACAGCACAAAAGTTCTGTTCTTGGCTATGAAGCAGGCTTGGCAAAAGACCTCAGTCTTACCCCCATCTCTCTATATAACTGGCTCCCCACCAAGGGCTAGTTTCAGCTCCTCTCTTGCCAGCCTTCTATATCTGGCCCCTGAGAAGGACATTAAAGCATGATCCTTGAATGCCCCTTTCCCAGTTTAAGGGACTCGCTCCCCCAGAATCCCAGTTCTGCCTCCAACTCCTAGTGTGTCCTGCAGCCCTGCCTCAGTTTTGAGGCAAGACCTACAGCAAAGTAGTTAAGGAACGTTTCAAAGGGCTAGCTAGAACCAAATTCCTCGAGGTGTCCTGGCAGAAACCTGTCACCATAGCTTAGCAGTCATGTTATCTTCCAAATTCAAGCTCAGATTGGTGGGAAATGACCCAAGAAGCAAGGGAGAGTGCCTGTCACGGTCAGCCAGGAAAAAGTCCGGGACAGCAAGTAGAAGCTCTGCTTATACCTATCCCTCAGCCAGGGCACTGGCCAGCCTCCTGGGTATGGAGTAGTGGTAGTGGAGAAGCCAGGCCTTGAACCTGACTTTTTTTCTGAGAGACCACAGATGCCAAGAGCCCATTCTATAAATATCACGGCATGTTTAAATGGGGTCTAGGTCCCAAGAAGAACTCCATATTTGGAAGATCAAGAAACCGTCTTATCAGAACCTGGGAGAGGTTTCCTTGGAGGAGTAGACAGGTCCTGTTGTCAGCCAAGTAAGGGGAAGATTGAGGTTCTAATTCTCCTGATGCCATTGGCTACAAGTGCCACTGTCCTGGTTCTCTAAAGATCAGAGATGGACGTCCCAGGGAGGAAGAATAGGACTTAGACCAGGTAAAGCGCCTCTCTCTAACCTCAGTATAGGGCAGGGCAGGGCAGGAGCTGGGGCAGAAGCAGAGACACCCAGGATGTCCCACTTATAGCTGCCAGGGACTTAGAGGTAGTGTCCCTAGTAAAAAAAAAAAAAAAAAGAAAAAGAAAAAGCAGTCATGGCAGATCTTAGATGTAACCAAGTTCCATATACACAGCCTTAGATCTAGGGATGGGCTAGAAGGTCCTAACATGGCTCATACCTTCACACCAAGGACTACTGGTGCCAGAGAACGCAAAGCCACAGCAATGACCTCAGACCTTAGCTTCTCTGCCTGGCACCTGCAAGACGGCAGCCAGCTTCAGGGAGACTCTCCAGCTGCTGGGTTCTAGTAATTTTCCAATCTTCTAGGGTGAAGGAGGCCCTCAGAATCGTGTAAGCCTGCCCGTTTAGCCACAGACAGCCATCAGAAGAGAAACCATAAAGAGAAACAGTACATCTAGGAGAGACTGTCTTATTTACAGGGGCCCCACCAGGCTCTAATACGGGACCACAGGCTATCAAGAACCTTCACACTGATATTTCAGTGTCTGAAGTAGCCCAGACCTCTTTCTAAACCAAGATCCTTCCCATATGCCTAGATATGGAAAGAAAGTCAAGCTTTAGGTCTCATGACCAGTGCTGGCCAAACCCATGTGTTCTTGGCCATTTTTTATGTATGGTTAGATACAGCTGACCCTATCAGGTGTCGAAAGGTCAGATCAGAAACAAGCCCTCATTGGAAGACTAGACTCTGGGCACAGCAAGGATGCTACAAGCTGCTTTTTGACGATGGGTGGTTGCTACACCATAATGCTGTCCTCTAGTTGATAGGAAAAGCCATCCCAGGTAGGGAGGGATGGATAAGAGGTGTTAGAGTAGGAAAGGACTCTGAGGTTAGACTTAAAGCAGAATCAGAATCAGAATGTGGTAAGAGTACCAGAATCCATCTTCTGCAGCCATTGGGTAGAATGGTACTACTTGTTAAGTGAGAGATCCTAGAATGCTTTGAGAACAAGTACTGCATGGCATAAAATCTAGCCACAAGCAACGGAAGAGCCCAGCTTGACATGTGCCTGCATCCTAAGGGCGATAGGTACCCAGGATGAAGGGCCCCCAACATAGACCACAGGTTCAAGCTACATGCTCAGAGACTTACAGCACTGGGACCCCTGAATAGCCATCCTCAGACAGACTCTAAGAGAGAATTTCCAGGATTGTTCAGCCCAGGGGAGGCTCACAGCCAGCTAGTTCCCAGGCCATCCATCCAGTCATAAGTAGTGAGATACACCATGGGTAATACTACCAATTCCACCAACACGGCTAAAATCATTATAACTGAGAGAAGTAGCAGCTGGATGCTTGAGATCCCATTTAAGGGGAGTCATGTACTTGAGTAGGCTTAGGACTGAGCCTGAAAGTATGTACAGCAACAGTTGTGTTAGTTTCTTCTGTAACCTTGTCTAAAGTTTCTGAAATTAAACAGAAGCAAGCGTCTCTTATGCTTTCATGTGAAGGGTGACATTTAATAGGTAGGAAAGATTTTGGTTCTTAGGATTATATACAAACTTGTGAAAAGTATTCAATCTTTAGTAAAGTGCCACAAGAAAACTCTGTACTATGGAAAGACCTACTATGTACTATGAGAAGACCTACTATGTTCTCTTATGAAAGAGGAGTTTCCTTCTCTACACACTTTGGGACACAAAGCAGCATGGAATTATTGTGGGATTCCATGCTAGAGGATACAGGGCCTTCAACTCCACCCAGGCCCAGGAAAGGCTAGCCTCAAATGCAAGTACCTCTGACATCATATGGAAGCATCATTTTCTACCCCGTCATACTTCCTATACAGCCTCCAAATCAGGAACTTCTTCCTTCCTACTCCTCTGAAAAATGGTAGAGCTGAAGGTCACCTGAGAGGTATAAGTGGGCCCCAGAACAGGTATCCTGGACCTGCAGGAGTCCTTAGGTGTTCATGCTCCAAGACATCACCAGCACACATTGGGCCACATCCAAATGTGGTTTGTATCTTGCCTGGCTGAGGCAGGGCATTCTTTACCTGATGGGCCCCTGTACCCCCTTCAATTCCGAGTACACTGGATATTCTCGAAGGGACAGGATGGTGGAGTAGAAGGACCTTTAGCTCACCTCCTCTCACAAGCACACCAAAAAATCACAACTGCTAAACAAACATCGATAGAAGACTGGAACCTACCAAAAAAGGTCTTCTACATCCAAAGATGTAAAGAAACCACAGTGAGACATTAGGAGGGGCACACTCATGAGATAATCAAATCTTAATAGATCTTATTATAGATCTTATTAACCTCAGCATAGGATTTAAGTAAAGAACATTCACCTTTTCACTTAGACATTTTATGGCTTCTTTGGCATATCTGAATGCCAGCATCGCTACTCATGCTCTTTGGTGCCGTTATTAAAATAAGTGTTACTTGAACATAGGCACTGTGATAACCCAATAGTTCACCTGATAACAAAGAGGTTACCGAGTGACTGGTGGGAAATGCTGGACAAAGACGAGTCACGCTTGGGACGTGATCATGCTACACAAAACATGCAGCTTAACTTATACATTGCTTTGTTCCAGAATTTCCCATTTAAGTTTCAGACCATAGTTGAAAACAGTTAACTGAAACCACAGAAAGCAAAACTGGAGAAAAGGGAGGGAACTCCTGTACATCCTTCGACCCCAGCCAATTTTGTGTATCCGGAATTCCACGGGATTGTGCTAGCAGCTTAGAGTGAACTGGACATCCATGGCATAAAGTTAGAAGTCTAAGCCGCTCTACCAGTGTGATTTCCCTAGTCAAAGTGTTCCTACCAAGATCAAGATGGTTACAGCAAAGTACATTTCTACAAAGTAGAAGCAGAAAGCTGAGGGTGTTACTCCCAGTAAAGGGCTAGTGCAGTTGTAGTACCTACTGCAGCCTTAAGTGTCACCTGACCCACATGGGGAGGAGTTGTAGGGAGTGTAGGAGGCTGAGGCAGCTGCCTTCTAACTTCCAAGGGCCACACAGAAGCCTAAGTGTCAGGTGGCTAGTGGTAACAGGGGGGATGTCCCCCTGCTAGAGTTACCAGACTTACGAGGGAAAGAAGTTTGAGTTTCAGACAGACAGCAGCTAGTGTTTTAGTCTGATCATGCCCCAGATCCTGCATTTGATCTGTCAACCATGTACCCTGAAGACACTCAGTAGTCACCTGCACTTTCTTGCTGGACAGACCCTAGAGTCATGGGAAGAAAAACATCCATGGCCTGCCTGCAAACACCCTTACATGGAAGGCAAGATGTTCGGGATATACAAACTTGAGAAGCTTCCAGCTGACACAAGCCACCACAAGAGGACAACCAGGGCACTTTCTTGGCTCAAGAAAAGTGAAGGACCCCAAGGAGCTCCAGGGCCTCCGGGCTCACACCCAGAACCGCTGCCTTCCACCCTGCTGGCCACAGGAGGGTGGCAGATGGCACTTTCTCTGGGCCCTACACTTGGAGTTCCCCTGTGGTGACAACCGCTTTGTGAGCTGGTATAGAGGAGACACTAAATGGACTGTTTTTTCAGACTGCAGTTAGCCATTCATTCCTGTTCAGGCTGGTTGCACAGCCTGTATCTTAACTATGCCTCTGAAGTAGGGGCAAATTCAGCAGCTCAGACAGGAAGATCTCCAGCTGAGCATCATTGAATCAAAGAGTAGGCGCTTCCTTCTTTGCTTAGATTTCCTATTCAGAAGGCAGTCTCAGGGGCTGTTCCTTCTAAACTGGCACACGGTTTAAATCACTGAACTGCTGGGTTAAGAAAAACATTAGGAAGGGGACAAATATGTCTGCACATGATAGTAATTATTAATATCCAAATCAGCATTAGTCACTGTTAATATCCAAACAAGCATTTTTCTAGTTTCCCAAACTAGAGAGTTATACAAAATTGGCTCAAGGGTCAAGATAAAAGACCATTCCAAAACGAAGTAGAGCACAGCAGTTTTGTTTTCGGTACTTTCAGTCATACCAAGTAAAAGCTATAGGTATTCCCGGAGATGGAAACAACCTAAGTGTCCATCATCGGATGAATGGATAAAGAAGATGTGGCACGTATATACAATGGAATATTACTCAGCCATAAAAAGAAACAAAATTGAGCTATTTGTAGTGAGGTGGATGGACCTAGAGTCTGTCATACAGAGTGAAGTAAGTCAGAAAGAGAAAGACAAATACCGTATGCTAACACATATATATGGAATTTAAGGAAAAAAATGTCATGAAGAACCTAGGGGTAAGACAGGAATAAAGACAGACCTACTAGAGAATGGACTTGAGGATACGGGGAGGGGGAAGGGTAAGCTGTGACAAAGCGAGAGAGTGGCATGGACATATATACACTACCAAACGTAAAATAGCTAGTGGGAAGAAGCCGCATAGCACAGGGAGATCAGCTCGGTGCTTTGTGACCACCTAGAGGGGTGGGATAGGGAGGGTGGGAGGGAGGGAGACGCAAGAGGGAAGAGATATGGGAACATATGTATATGTCTAACTGATTCACTTTGTTATAAAGCAGAAACTAACACACCATTGTAAAGCAATTATACTGCAATAAAGATGTAAAAAAAAAAAGATACTGTTTTTTTCTTAAAAAGTACTTACGGTTAGGGCATCATTTTGGTTACTCTCAGTTTAGAGAGACTATGCCAGCTAGCAGGATTCCTTAGTTTTATACTTAGTCCTGAGTAACCAGGAAGACACACCTGGTTGACTTGTCTTTTTCATTGCAGGTTCTCAGTCATTTCATGACTAAGAGCGTCCCTCTACAGAATTTAAGAATAGTGCAGTTCCGTGGAAATTGCAGGATTTGGCCCTTGATGGGGGAGAGAGGAGCAACTCTTGGTAAGTAACCTTTGTACTTCAGTTTCTCTAACTGTAAAAGTGGTAGATATACATGTGTTTACGATCCCTGGGATGTTAGTTTAGTCTTTAAAACATCTGACACACCACCTCAGTTTTCATGTGTGAATTAGTTATTACTTTCTACCTTAAAGGAGTAGAGAATAAGCTGTTAGACATTTGAATTGCTTACTATTCACTCTAGCATGTAAATTGCATTCAGATGCTAGTTAACACCTGGCACAGGAGCTCCAGCAGCATTAGTTCTATGAAGTGAGTATTCCCCTAAAACACCTGGGCATGATACCATGAAAAGAAATGGGCAAGACTTTATCTTGGATAGTTTACCTTGGTTATTTACCAGGGATATTTTTTACCTGTCCCTTAAGAGAGGATCTTAGGGAGCTTCTGGGGATGCTAGCAGTAATTTTCGCTCTCAATGCTAGTTATATGAGTGTTTACTTTGGAAGTTCATCCAGCTGTATACTTGATTTGTGCACATTTCTTCATGTGTGTTTTCCATATTCCAGCATTCCAAGGATGCTCACAGACGCCATATCCAAAGTAAAATGAAACTATAGTTCAAGGCATACTCTTACAAAAAGCAAAGAGTTTCCATAAGAGTCAGGCTGTGTGACCACTAAGAGGGAGTCAGAGTCTCGAAGTCCAGGGTACTGATATTCCGTGTAGTCAGCTTTGTGAGATTGTTTACTCAGTCTTCACAAGCAGTTTAAGTTATAATGTGTGACTTCTACTTATTAGAGAGCTAACTTTGGGAAGCCATAGGGCTCTCTTACCCACAGTTCCATGACCACTTTGCACGCAGGGGTACTACAACTTTGAAATGGCTGATGGGTACGAGTTGGACCATCACAGTTCAGCTTGCTTTCCTGCTTTAGATGGAGCAAGGCAGCTAACAATTGCTACATCACTTCCCTACCTAGCCTTCTCCCACAAGTGTACTTGACCCAGTTGGACACTTCTACATGGATTGTGTCTCAGCCTGAAACTACCTAGTGACTAGAATTCCCCCTTTAAGATATCCAATTTGCTTTTAACCACTAATGTTTAAGACTGAGATGGTCAGCTTAGAAAGTTAGGAAAACAAAGTAAGCAGCATTTCATGTTCAACGGCATGGCAGGTTGTATTAGTAACACCTGGCGTTTTCACAGAGCTCAGCTTCAGTGGCTGAGAGGTTTCTCATATCACATCACTACTCAATGTGGGTGCTCCTGGTTGACCTCTCTTGTTCCTGTTCAGGGACTGGGGCTTCTTGCATATTGTGGCTTGACCCTCGCTGGAGTCGTCTCCATTAAACCGGTGGATACGGGGAAGAAAAAGATCGTGGGAAAATTATGGGCCAGACTTACAAGTGACGTGCATTTCTTGTCATGTTCTACTGGCTAGAACTTGCCCCACGACCATAGCTAGATGTAAGGGAGGCTAAGAGCTGGTCAAGCTTGGTAGCCAGGTGGGAACACGCATGCTGGAAACACTAGCAATCTCTACCACAAGTGTATACTCTGAAGGTGTGTGTTTAAGAAGTCTGACATCTTCCCAAAGCCAAGGATCTTTAATATACCACACTAAATCTTCTTTGAAGAGGTTTTAACCATCATGGAATCTATGCTATTAAGAGACTTGTGTTTTATGGATATGCATCCGTAGGATCTTTTTAAGAGAGACTGCTTGTTTGATCTGATCAGTACAAGTGTGAAGTTAAGTGCCTTTAGGAGTCAGTACCAAAATGTCCCTGGTGCCTTAGAACTGGCTCTGTTTTCTTGGCATGGATCATAAGAACTTCTAGAAAGCCAGTGTTAAGGTTCTGTTCTGTTTCCTGACAGTATTCTTTTGGTCAGGTTTCAACCTCTTGCCTATTTTATCAAACGCCAACAGTTATGCTCCCAGACAGCTTTGACCTATACATACTAACACTGCTTTACAGATTTGTATAGAACCTGTTTTTTGAACTCACTTTTAAGCACCTGTAATGCTATGCATTCTAGTTGCTACAGAACAATCGTCTCCAATAGACGATGCTATATTCTTAATCTGACCTCCATGAAGATGTTCCATTCTGTTTCTATCATTAGCTAACAATTTAATAAAATCATTCATGGTTAAGTTATGGGAAGAGATAGAGAGAAAGAATCATGTGTTTCTGATGCCTTTTCTAAAAGGATGGTCCTTTAGAGGTAAATGATAGGGATTGCAACTTGGCAGCATGCTAGTAAGTGGAACGAGGTGATAGTCACGTGGCTGTTAATCTCAACAAGAAAACGGTAGAGGGTATATACCTCTTGATGCTACTACACAGCTACATAAGAGGTAGTCTTGCCAGGAAGTAAACTTGAAACATCTTTTAGAGCCAACCACAGACTTGACAGGAAACAGGAAAGAGGAGAACTTAAGGTAAACCAGAGATGCAGTTAGATTCCCAGATGTGGGTGATTCTGTAGGACAAGAGACTCTTAAGAATTAGGGAAACAAGGAGAAACACACCAAGACACATAGGAATCAAACTGGCAAAAATTAAAGACAGAAAAATTATTGAAAGCAGCAAGGGAGAAACGACAAATAACATACAAGGGAACTCCCATAAGGTTAACAGCTGATTTCTCAGCAGAAACTCTACAAGCCAGAAGTGAGTGGCATGATATACTTAAAGTGATGAAAAGGAAGAACCTACCACCAAGATGACTCTACCCGGCAAGGATCTCATTCAGATTCGATGGAGAAATCAAAAGCTTTACAGACAAGCAAAAGCTAAGAGAATTCAGCACCACCAAACCAGCTCTACAACAAATGCTAAAGGAACTTCTCTAAGTGGGAAACACAAGAGAAGAAAAGGACCTACAAAAACAAACCCAAAACAATTAAGAAAATGGTCATAGGAACATACATCTCAATAATTACCTCAAATGTGAATGGATTAAATGCTCCAACCAAAAGACACATGCTTGCTGAATGGATACAAAAACAAGACCCATATATATGCTGTCTACAAGAGACCCAGTTCAGACCTAGGGACACATACAGACTGAAAGTGAGGGGATGGAAAAAGATATTCTATGCAAATGGAAATCAAAAGAAAGCTGGAGTAGCAATACTCATATCAGATAAAATAGACTTTAAAATGGGGGCTTCCCTGGTGGTGCAGTGGTTGAGAGTCTGCCTGCCGATGCAGGGGACACGGGTTCATGCCCCGGTCCGGGAGGATCCCACGGGCCACGGAGCAGCTGGGCCAGTGAGCCATGGCCACTGAGCCTGCGCGTCTGGAGCCTGCGCTCCGCAACGGGAGAGGCCACAACAGTGAGAGGCCCGTGTACCGCAAAAAAAAAAAAGAATGTTACAAGAGACAAGGAAGGACACTACATAATGATCAAGGGATCAATCCAAGAAGATGATATAGCAATTATAAATATATATACACCCAACATAGGAGCACCTCAATGCATAAGGCAACTGTTAACAGCTCTAAAAGAGGAAATCAACAGTAACATAATAATAGTGGGGGACTTTAACACCTCACTTACACCAATGGACAGATCATCCAAAATGAAAATAAGGAAACAGAAGCTTTACCAGATAGATTTAATTGATATTTATAGGACATTCCATCCAAAAACAGCAGATTACACTTTCTTCTCAAGTGCACACGGAACATTCTCCAGGATAGATCACATCTTGGGTCACAAATCAAGCCTCAGTAAATTTAAGAAAATTGAAATCATATCAAGCATCTTTTCTGACCACAACGCTATGAGATTAGAAATGAAGTACAGGGAAGAAAACATAAAAAACACAAACATGTGGAGGCTAAACAATATGTTACTAAATAACCAAGAGATCACTGAAGAAGAAATCAAAGAGGAAATCAAAGAATACCTAGAGACAAATGACAATGAAAACACGATGATCCAAAACCTATGGGATGCAGCAAAAGCAGTTCTAAGAGGGAAGTTTATAGCTATACAAGCCTACCTCAAGAAACAAGAAAAATCTCAAATAAACAATCTAACCTTGCACCTAAAGGGACTAGATAAAGAAGAACAAACAAAACCCAAAGTTAGCAAAAGGAAAGAAATCATAAAGATCAGAGCAGAAATAAATGAAATAGAAACAAAGAAAACGATAGCAAAGATCAATAAAACTAAAAGCTGGTTCTTTGAGAAGATAAACAAAATTTATAAACCATTAGCCAGACTCATCAAGAAAAAGAGGGAGAGTACTCAAATCAATAAAGTTAGCAATGAAAAAGGAGAAGTTACAACAGACACCTCAGAAATACAAAGCATCCTAAGAGACTACTACAAGCAACTCTATGCCAATAAAATGGACAATCTGGAAGAAATGGACAAATTCTTACAGAGGTATAACCTTCTGAGACTGAACCAGGAAGAAATAGAAAATAGGAACAGGCCAATCACAAGTAATGAAATTGAAACTGATTAAAAATCTTTCAACAAACAAAAGTCCAGGACCAGATGGCTTCACAGGTGAATTCTGTCAAACATTTAGAGAAGAGCTAACACCCGTCCTTCTCAAACTCTTCCAAAAATTGCAGAGGAAAGAACACTCTCAAACTCATGCTGTGAGGCCACCATCACCCTGATACCAAAACCAGACAAAGATACTACAGAAAAAGAAAATTACAGACCAATATCACTGATGAATATAGATGCAAAAATCCTCAACAAAATACTAGCAAACAGAATCCAACAACACATTAAAAGGATCATACACCATGATCAAGTGGGATTTATCCCAGGGATGCAAGGATGCTTCAATATACACAAATCAAACAGTGTGATACACCATATGAACAAATCGAAGGAGAAAAACCATATGATCATCTCAATTGATGCAGAAAAAGCTTTTGGCAAATTCAACACCGATTTATGATAAAAAACTCCAGAAACTGGGCATAGAGGGAACCTACCTCAACATAATAAAGGCCATATACGACAAACCCACAGCAAACATCATTCTCAATGGTGAAAAACTGAAAGCATTTCCTCTAAGATCAGGAACAAGACACGGATGTCCACTCTCACCACTATTTTTCAACGTAGTTTTGGAAGTCCTAGCCACGGCAATCAGAGAAGAAAAAGAAAAGGAATACAAATTGGAAAAGAAGAAGTAAAATTGTCACTGTTTGCAGATGACATGATACTATACATAGAGAATCCTAAAGATGCCACCAGAAAACTACTAGAGCTAATCAATGAATTTGGTAAAGTTGCAGGATACAAAATTAACGCACAGAAATCTTGTGCATTCCTATACACTACTGATGAAAAATCTGAAAGAGAAATTAAGGAAACACTTCCATTTACCATTTCAACAAAAGGAATAAAATACCTAGGAATAAACTCACCTAGGGAGACAAAAGACCTGTATGTGGAAAACTATAAGACACTGATGAAAGAAATTAAAGATGATACCAACAGTTGGAGAGATATACCATGTTCTTGGATTGGAAGAATCAATATTGTGAAAATGACTATACTACCCAAAGCAATCTACAGATTCAATGCAATCCCTATCAAATTACCAATGGCATTTTTTACAGAACTAGAACAAAATATCTTAAAATTTATATGGAGACACAAAAGACCCCGAATAGCCAAAGCAGTCTTGTGGGAAAAAAAACGGAGCTGGAGGAATCAGACTCCCTGATTTCAGACTATACTACAAAGCTACAGTAATCAAGACAATATGGTACTGGCACAAAAACAGAAACATAGATCAGTGGAACAAGATAGAAAGCCCAGAGATAAACCCACGCACCTATGGTCAAGTAATCTATGACAAAGGAGGCAAGGATATACAATGGAGAAAAGACAGTCTCTTCAATAAGTGGTGCTGGGAAAACTGGACAGCTACATGTAAAAGAATGAAATTAGAACACTCCCTAACACCATACACAAAATTAAACTCAAAGTGGATTAGAGACCTAAACATAATACCGGACACTATAAAACTCTTGAGGAAAACATAGGAAGAACACTCTTTGACATAAATCACAGCAAGATCCTTTTTGATCCACCTCGTAATGGAAATAAAAACAAAAATAAACAAATGGGACCTAATGAAACTTCAAAGCTTTTGCACAGCAAAGGAAACCATAAACAAGACGAAAAGACAACCCTCAGAATGGGAGAAAATATTTTCAAATGAATCAACTGACAAAGGATTAATCTCCAATATATATAAACAGCTCATGCAGCTCACTATTAAAAAAACAAACAACCCAATTGAAAAATGGGCAGAAGACCTAAATAGACATTTCTCCAAAGAAGACATACAAATGGCCAAGAAGCACATGAAGAGCTGCTCAACATCACTAATTATTAGAGAAATGCAAATCAAAACTACAATGAGGTACCACCTCACACCAGTTAGAATGGGCATCATCAGAAAATCTACAAACAACAAATGCTGGAGAGGGTGTGGAGGAAAGGGAACCCTCTTGCACTGTTGGTAGGAATGTAAATTGATACAGCCACTATGGAGAACAGCATGGAGGTTCCTTAAAAAACCAAAAATAAAATTATCATATGATCCAGCAATCCCACTACTGGGCATATATCTAGAGAAAACCATAATTCACAGACACATGCACCCCAATGTTCATTGCCGCACTATTTACAACAGCCAGGTCATGGAAGCAACCTAAATGCCCATTGACAGATGAATGGATAAAGAAGATGTGGTACATATATACAATGGGATATTACTCAGCCATAAAAAGGAACAAATTTGGGTCATTTGTTGAGACGTGAATGGATGTAGAGACTGTCATACAGAGTGAAGTAAGTCAGAAGAGAAAAACAAATATCGTATATTAACACATATATGTGGAACCTAGAAAAATGGTACAGATGAACCGGTTTGCAGGGCAGAAATTGAGACACAGATGTAGAGAACAAACGTATGGACACCAAGGGGGGCAAGCAGCCGGGGGATGGGGGTGGTGGTGTGATGAACTGGGCGATTGGGATTGACATGTAAACACTGATGTGTATAAAACTGATGACTAATAAGAACCTGCTGTATAAAAAAATAAAATTAAAACAAAAAAGAATTAGGGAAAGAAATATGTTGAGACATAAGATTCCAACCATTAGATTCTAGGTCCCATTAAAACTAGAATGAACTAGACTGGTAAAATGTGAACTCAGTATAATTGATACCCTAGTTTTGTTTAGGTGTGAGTAGTATTGTTAGGGTTCCCGCTCCAACTCCCTGTCTGAGAAATACTAAGGTATTTATATAAAGTTTAAGGGACAGATATTTTTGGAAGTAGGACTATTCAGCCATCTGTTTCTAGGCCACTAGGACACGATAGCCAATTATACATCTTCCCAGGTCCTTTTGTTGTCCCTTATTGGTGGGGGAGGAAGCTTTCCTGCAACAGATCTAGAATGTCACAGCCCATCCCTGATCTCCAGCAGAAGATTAACACAGCCTTGGCTGAGTTAAGGTCAAAGTGGCTGAGCTCAAGTCAGGCTCTTTCATCTAAGTACCTATTGCCCTGTCTACCTCCAGCAGTAAGATCCTATCCCCCTTCCCCCAACGTAAGAGTAAAGTACCTCCTAACAAAACATGTAAGGGTGTAAGGCATATGCCCAAGCCTCTAGGAAAGACGGAGCAAAGAGCCTCCTGGATGGAGCAGTATAGTGCATCTTGATCATTTTCTCCCATCCCTACCACCCACCTTCTCATTTGTGGCCAATAGATGGGAAGGCAAGTGTGAGAACATTGCACCTCATGGTCAGACATATGGATGCTTTCTAGTCATGTAGCAACTGTTTTAACATTGACAAACTGCCAAGCTAACAGCAGTTGTACTATTTTATATTCTCACCAACAGTGTATGCAAGTTCCAGTTTCTCTACCTCAACGCTTGTTGTCTTCATTATAGTCAACCTAATAAGTGATATTTGCACACTGCCTATGTCAGTTCATTTGGGTCCTTCAATGGTATGTGTGGCCCTTTCTCTCTATCCCTGTCTTTACTGCCTATCAACCGTGCCCTGAACGCTACTCCTAGGAGTTTGCCTGATGCTTTTATTGGTAGCAGTTAAAGCTAATCAGGTGCTGTCTTATAATACAGGTCTACTGAGGAAATTTAGTATTTGGCAGCACCTTTCTAAAGATTTTCCAAAATTAGATGCCTTGTTTCATTGTAGATCAGCACTGAAAAGTCACCTTTTGTGATCTGATGGTGAACACTAACTTTGAACCACAGATTTCTCAGAGAACAAGCTATTTCCTTTATTAGTAAACTCGTATGACCTATTCAATTTTTACTTCTATAACTAAGTCTTACGAAGTTTTGTCATTAGTACCTCTATAATATCCTCCATTTGGCCTCTTAGCCCACAAAACCTAAAGTATTTACTACCTGGACCTTTGTAGAAAGGGTTGCTGACCTCTTTTCTAAGAGGAAAAAACCATGGAACAATTCTAAGCCTGCTCCGATGTTAGCAATGTATTGCATTAGATATAGTATCTAATTTTCACCTCTAGAAGATAGGATAAGATCTCATCCAAACCCAGGCAGGCAGAATATTGCATTTGAAAATGTGACCATAAGCCAAATCCAAAGTAAGGCCATTTAAACTTAAGGAACAAAAACCTGGCAAGAGGCAATTCAGGCTGGAAGGAGTTGTAAGCCCAAAGCTCAACATGCTTAGCTAATCCGGCGGCCTTCATTTGCCACTAAGTGGTCTCTTGCGGTTTCCCCTAAGCCTCTCCTCACTAACCATTTACAAAGTGAAGATTCAGTCATTAAGCAGGTGTGGAGACACCACATGTGAATGAGCAGACAGGCAGGGCAGCTACTGTCACATCACAGCCCCTGCAGCCTTATTCACTAGCACAACTGTATTTTCAGCTTAAGTGTTAATTCCAAAAGTTAGCTACGCTAGTTACTTACAAGACTAGCTTACTTGAATTGACAGGTCAGGTGGTAGGAATTAAGACTTGCTTATAAAAGACTTAGTGACTGACAGTGAACGTAACAAGTACATCTCAAAGAAACCAACGGATCAGACTTTCTCCACGAGACTGGGTGTTTGGTCTTGATACTATGGCATTGATTTAAAAAGGCGGATTCAATTCCATGTCACCTTTTACTCCACTCTGCAAGTTACAGATGTTATAGCCTCCTATGTTCTTGGAACATCAGTGAGAAGGCATAGATATGACAGAAGGAGCCATCATTTTTAGATGTTTGGACACAGCAAAGTATCCCCAGAAGTTGGCTTTGAGAAGTCAGATTTATATATCCCTCGCTACAGATGGATTACATGTCTAGTTAAGATTGTTGTAGCCCCTAGAATACCCAGGAAGTTCTTAAAGTTCAGAAACAAAAGCAAATATGTAGCCCAAAGATGATGTTTTAGAGAGGTCAGGGAAGCATAGATTTAATATTCTCGAGACTGTAGAGAATTCAGGAGTCTACAAGGTCACTGATGTCCAATCTGAGGCCAGGAGATTGGAAGCCCAGCATTTGACCACAGCAGTGATTATGGTCAGGATAGAAGGAGTAATACCACCAGCAGTGGTTCTGCAAATACAACTGCAGAAGTTAGAATTTCCCACTTTTATGTCTGTTCAAAATGTCTAAACTGGGCTTCCCTGGTGGCGCAGTGGTTGGGAGTCTGCCTGCCGATGCAGGGGACACGTGTTCGTGCCCCGGTCTGGGAAGATCCCACATGCCGCCGAGCAGCTGGGCCTGTGAGCCATGGCCGCTGAGCCTGCGCGTCCGGAGCCCCGCAATGGGAGAGGCCACAGTGGTGAGAGGCCCGCGTAGTGCAAAAAAAAAAAAAGTCTAAACTAAGTGTTAGAGTAGAAAAAGGGATAATGTTCAACCTTGAGGTATCATTAATACCCAAATCACAAGTCATAATGGGATGAGACTAGAGAAGGACTGAGCAGAAATATTTAGGCTTGTTTTTTCATATCAGAACTAGACTAGTGACTGGAAAGGAGATCAGCACTAGAAAGTGACAAGGGAACTCCTACCAATGGGAGGAGAATGCCAATGGGAGATTAAATGCATCAATTGGTAGTTCAGGAAAGGAAGAGAATGATTTATACAGTTTTACTAATCAGAAATACAATGTTAGGGTGATCATCGTTCACTATCAAGTCTGCATTCTGATGGAGATGAGGTAGGAACACTGCCAGCTGTGAGGAGCGGTTGTACTTAGTAACGTGCAATGCACCTGTGTCCAGGGAGACCACTTAGACCCCAGACACGAGGCATTGAGAGGCCATTGGTTCTTCATAGCATAGGCAAAGATGTGATCAGCAATGGATGCCTGCCCTGCCACTAGGACTGCCTCGACTCTCAGCAGAAGTGTGGCTAAGTCTCAGAAGTCTGACTGGGACAGGAGCGTAATGTCATTCATGTAGGTCAGCACACTAACCACCGTTTCCCAGATAAGCTCCCTCTCCCTAGCATAGGAGTTTCCCCCAGATGTGAGCTTCTAGTTCTGTCCCCACCCTGCACCAGAATGGGGTGGGAATGCCTGCAAATCTCAAGTGCTGCTGCTGGGGTAGCCCATGAGCTAAACGCAAGCCAGACAGCCCTGCCTGGGGCCCACACCAGCCCCCCTCATCAGCTCTGGGTAAGAGTTCTTCTAGATTCACAGCACACACTGCAAACTCTGACCCAGCTTTCCAAAGCCATGTGTTGTCTCAGATCAGTTTGGCATTTGATGTCCTTATGATGGCCACACATTCCTGAAGCTTCTATAGGAGTCTAGGAAGTGCTAGACATCAAGTTTTGACATAGCAGGAATAATCCAGATCAGGCCACTTAGTTTGTAGTAACAAGACCCCAAACCAAATTCATGTGTACCATGGGCAAGAACTGGCCTTCTACATGTTCATGAACTCACCTGCCTTTAAATTCAACTCGAGTCAGAGTCCCTGGAGTTACTAATTTGGTACCTTGCTTCACGTCTCACCCAGAACTCAGGTAAACAGGGTCAGCAGGGAACACCACGTCCTCTGAATAAACCGACCTGAGGCCAGCTCTATCCAAGAGAGAGACGATCTTCCCTACACTGACCTGAGAGGTTTAAATCCCAAACAAAAGGTCATGGGCAAAAGCATATCCAAAAGTTCTCTTAAAAGTAAGGGGAACAAAGGAGCCAGGCACTCTACAGAGTCAGGGTGGGGGAGGCTTTGGGGGGTGGACAGCTCGGCTGCCCCAGTGGGGAGCCTCCACCGTAGGAATAAGCCAAGCACTATTGGGGCTTCAATAGTCTTACTCTGGTGTGCCCAAGTCAGAGCCTGCAGTCTACACTGGGGCTGGGGAAGGAGCGAGCCCCGCCTTTCCCGACTATCACACATAGTTACAGCTCTGTCTCAGGCTTGAAAGGGAGGCTCCACCCCCAAGAGGCCCAAAGACAGCCTGGAGCACTTAGGGTCCTTTATGCTACTTAGAGGTCCATGCAACCCAGGGTGAGAACCGCAGCATGCAGGGATGTTCCATGCCCAGCTGAAGAGAGTTATTCAGGTGAAAACCAGCTCTATCATGTGAGGAGCTTAAGTCATGGCTCAACAGTCTGGAGGGAGAGAAAGCACTAGAATCAGATTCAGAGTTTGGAATTATCAGATAGGAAACTTAAAATAACTAATTAATATGTCAAGGGCTCAGATAGAAAAAGGCAATATGCAGGAACAGAGGGGTAACATAAGATGGAAATTCTAGAAAGGTCTAAGAGGAAATGATAGAGATCAAACACACTGATAGAAGTTAAGAATGCCTTTGATGGGCTCATCAGTAGATCAGATACTGCTGAGGATAGGAATGAGAACTTGAAGATATGTCAACATAAGCTTCTCAAATGCAATGAGGAAAAAGAAAAATTTACTGAGATCCCTGACCAGCAGGTCTTCAGTTAGTCTTTTCCCCCATAGATCCAGAAGCAAGTATTCTGAGTAAGAAGCTTCCTGGACCAACTGTGCATCAGATTCTCTGTCCCCGAGGCATCCAAGTCCTGCCTGCGGACAATGGGCAGAACAGCAGAGCCTTCCCCTGTCCTCCAGAGATCACTACCTCGCTGGCTGCACCTGGGAACCAGGCTGGGTCTACACTGCCAAGCCTGGGTTCTGGCTCAGGTCAGTGCTAGCCTCTCTGCCAGCCTTCTTTCTTGGCACAGGAGGTACGCAGGCCCTGGATCCATGTCCTTGTCACTTTCCCCATAGTTGCAGCATGTTCTTGATTTCCTAGTATCCTATGCTGCTGCCCAGTTTCCAGCATGTTCTGATGCCCTAAGAGCTCTTGAAGGCGATGAGCTGTTAGAAACAGAGATCTGCTCCTCTCCGTCGTGAGAACTCTTACACGGGAGCATATTCTAGGTGGCCAGCCGCCCTAGCCTTGTCAGTCCCTTTTTGAAGCTTCATCCCCTGCAAGCTGAAGTATGGAAGGCCCTGCTGCATTTTAGAAAGCCATTGCAGTTATCCCCACATAAGCCAGGTAACTCTTCTGCTCCAAGCCCTGCCTGTCCAAGATGGCCCCGGATAGACCTTATGCTACTACTTCCCATAGCCTCTTGTGGAAGCAAGAGCAGGCTAGACAGTCAAGAGTCACCAGGAGTGGTGCCAGAAGTCTTAGTTGGCAGAGGTTAACCTGGATTCCCTACCCAAGTCAACACCCATGCTCCGCAACAGGAGTTTGCCCTTGTCAGTAGGGCAGCATCTTAGACTCATCTGTGATCTGACTCTTTTGGGGGTTTTTTGGGTTATGCCAGGTCTTAGTTGTGGCAGGTGGGCTCCTTAGTTGCAGCATGCATGTGGGATCTAGTTCCCTGATCAAGTTCGAACCCGGGCCCCCTGCATTGGGAGCTCAAAGCCTTAACCACTGCACCGCCAGGGAAGTCCCTGATCTGACTTTAAAAGCTAGTCATCCTGGAGAGTCAGGAGAAACCAGGTGAGAATTCAGAATGAAAGTTTCAGTACCACTGGAAGTTAGAGCTCAGTCTTTTTACAAAAAACAAATGATTTTTCTCCCCCAGGGATTGAGAAGAGACAGAACTGAGAGAAGCTAAGGGACCCGGGTCTTTTGAGTAGGCATCAAGATGCTGTGATGTGGGGTTCAGGAACAGGACCAGGAGGTCCAGGCAGTGCCTAGTATACATGTAAGCGTGAGGGCGAGTGCCTAATGTAACCCGAGCCTAGAAGGGACTGGGGAATAGGAACATCTTCTGTGACAGACACAGGTACCCACCAATAGGGACCAGGGATGTTCATACTGCTTGCAAACTTTTTCTATTAGTCTACCCTGACTTGATCTAGGGTGTCTTTCTGATCTTATTCACTGATCCTCTCTGCCCCCTTCCCCAGCAGCATCAGGAAAAAGCCCACAAGGTCTAGTTAAACTAGCCTTGGCCTTCCTTCTCCATGGCAAGACTGAGTCCTACCTGTTCCCTTGGAGTTGTTAGGTGGAGAAACAGGCAGATAGGGGATCAATCCTTCCATAGTCTCCAGAGACACTGGCACCTGGCCTAGACCCTACCCCTCTTCCTCCATGCTGTCCTACACTGGGAGACACCTGCTGGGTAACAGTCTCCTCCAATTCCCAAAGCAGCTCCCCCAGCTCACAGCCATGCTTCCTGTCTGTCCTCCCCAGTATTGTAGCCTCCAGCCCTGGAGGACATTGACCATCCTCCTTTCTCAGGGTAACAGGTTTATTAGCAAGATCCAGGGGTCATTAACCGCCTTCATGACTCAAGTCACTTCCTTTCATCCATACGGCAAGGACTTGTGAGATCGTGTCAAGCATAGTCAAACTCATGAGGAAGAGAGAAAGGGACAGAAGTTAAGGTGGCCAGGAATTTCCCAAATAAGACAAGCCCAGATGTCTAAGAAGTACAAACTTCAAGCTAAGTAGATTAAGAATGTAGGCATGTCAATTTTGGCAAGTGGTATAAATCCCCCCCAAAATCAGCCAAGAACCGTATTAAGGATCATAGCTGACTTCCCCAGAGTGAGAGAAGCCAAGAGATAGTTGGAACATTTGACAGTGTACAGGGCAGGAGTAAACCCAGAGCTCTACTGGCAAAGACATCCTTCTAAACTTAAAGATGAAATAAAGATATTAAGACAAAAGCTGGAAATGTCACCAGCAGACTCACAGTAAATACTGAATTTGGCCAGAAGGCAAGTGATGCCAGATGGAATCCCAAATACGTAGAAGGAGTGAAGTACCCAGGAAAGGTATAGTCAGAAAAGCCAAGATTCAGAGGAAGCAGTAGGAACGTGTAAGCAAAGCTAGAAGAACCTAGTTGGAGCACAGCAAACCGTGGGTGAGGTTGAGCTGCATATTCAAGTAGTCAGTTACTAGAACTACTTTCCACCCCAGGATTAAACACTATAACAAACCTCACGTCTTTTAACACAGAGGACTGAAAGCCTGCCACAGCAGTAAAGGCAGTTTAGTCCTTTGGATCCTGCAAAAAGGACTTTGGATCTTCCAAAGAAGAGTTGTACAGGCAAGTCCTTATACTGTGCCCTGGGTTTTGCCATTGGCCCACCACCTGTCTTTGACCAGGAAATGACACCAGGAGTGGGGCTGGTTGTCCTCACAGCTTCTCAAACACTCCAGTGACCTAAGACATCAGAAAAAGTAAAGAAGAGAGCCAGGAAAAGACTGGCATTATGATCAAGGGCAGAGAGCCTTCCCAGTGAGGCAGGGAAAGCAAGCAGTACTTTCCAAAAACACCGTTAAAAGGACTGGGCCCGTGAGCCATGGCCGCTGAGCCTGCGCGTCCGGAGCCTGTGCTCCGCAATGGGAGGGGCCACAACAGTGAGAGGCCCGCGTACCGCAAAAAAAACCCAAACAAACCAAAAAAAAAAAAAAAAAAAGGACAGTACAGGAAAACAAAGACCTAGGAACTCTACAATGGACTTAGTATATTATTATTTGTTTAGCTGCTATTTGCTAGGACTGCCAGAACCAGCGCAGTTAAATTTGTAATCAACTGATACCCTTTATTGAGCTCTTTGGGAAATACAGGGATTGGGTCAAGTTCCTGCTCTTACAGCAGTGTTCCCAGTGGCTAGCTCCCTCCATCAGGATCAGGCCCAGGAAGAATAAGCTAACCGAAGACCCGGGCAGCCACAGGGTGGGGGCTGATGTGACCTGGAGAGGGTGTGGCTCTTCCAGAATAGGAGGCAGCCTGGTGTCTGTGGAGGAGTTCGGAATCAAGGTAGTTGGAATCCTTTTTCTGCTTCTCCACTATTACTCTGGGAGGGAGCTTGCGTCATACCTGCAGCGACTCAATTTTCTAGGCCAGGTGTCTCCAGGAATAAAATCAGGACCTGGCAGAATCCATGGGCCAAGGAAGAATCGGTGGGGAACTGCTTGGCAAGGGACCATCCCCCCTCTGCTACTCGCTCCCCCATGGCTGGGGGTTTACAGTTTGACTGTTCTATTGCCCCTTATGGCTGGCGGGCAAGGGCAGGCTCTGCCCTAAGAAAGCCTTTTGTGGAGTCAAGAGTGATTAGCTGCTTTCTCAGCATCCAAGTACTTCACCCTACAGCTCATCTTCCCTCCCACCCTGAGCTCAGTGAGCCCTTTGAGGACTGGTGTCTGGCCTCCCTGCATAGATATTGCTGGAAATAGCCAATACCTCCAGGGATAATGAGCTCAAGCCAAGTGAGACGTTAGGAATGCGACTATTTCAAGACAGTTAACTGCATCAGATTGCAGAGGTAGAAACAATACCGTTAAAGTCTTTGGTCTGTTCTATTAAGTGTTCACCTAGGCATGAAGATAGTTAAAATGAAGGATATGTCTAAGAGACTGGACTTAGCTAAGGAACAAGCAAACTTATTTGGAGTCTGGAATGAAAAACCTCCCAGAAGGAAAGGTCAAAAGTAGGTAAAAAAAAAAAAAAAAAAGCCAAGATGTGGAAGTTGGACAAACCAATGGCTATGACGAAGGAGTCTTAGAGGCAGTAATGTCTGAAGCGAACTCTCAAGGTCTAGAGATACTGAGGACAGAATGAAGAGGCCCATAGAGAAGGGAGAGGTAAGGAAACCAAGCTCTACAAGAGGCGGCTCTGGTAGTCTTACACTTCAGAGTCTTCTTAGACTAGAGTCAAAAGCTAGAGGAAGCCATGTCACATCAGACCAGAGTCACACTCACTCTACAGTGAGCGTGGGTAGAGGAGTGAGGCCAGGCTCTGAGGAGGTGGCCTTCCAGAGAAGGGAGCTAGGAGGGTGGCTCTCCAAGTACAGAGGGAAAGCTGGGGACCCTGCCTCTGCAGCGGGGGCAGCATCCAGACCCCTGAGCGAGGGCCCATCACAACCACACAATGGTCCGAGGAGCTTGTCCTGGGCTACGATAGGAGCACCCCAACTCCTTGTCACAGCTGCAGAGATGACAGGAGGTGGTGGTGCCAGAATTGCTTCCCTCCCAGCCCTCGGGGCCCTAGCTGCTGGCCGGAGACCTGGAAGGGACAGGGCAGCCCAACTGAGGCTGCTCCACAGCCAGCTGGGGAGGGGTGCCTGCACAACAGCCCATACCGTTTGACCAGACCAGCTGCTTCCATTTAGTTTGGTGGAAGCCGCACTCCAGCCTGTCATGGTATCTCGTCCTTTACACGTACGGTCCACCCACTCTCGTAGCCCTTAGTTCTTGCTCAAGGGAGAGCGACTCCAGCCTCCTCAGCTTGACTTCAGCCCTTAGTCTCATATCTAACATGGCCTGGCCTCTCCTCAAAGAGGGGGACAGTAACATCCTGCATTGCTGTGATGGAGAGAAGACCCTTTTCCCACCTGCAGCCTGTATTCCTACTACTACCCACCCCCTCCCCACTCAGTGAGGCAGGGCCACGTTGGCCCTCCCTGCCCCCAGGGATCAGCCAGTGTCTGGTCTCTCCTCATAGGGGCCTCTCCTGCTAGACTAAAGGCCTCAAGGCAGAGTAGGACCCATCCCATTCATCCTTGGCACTGGCACCCGTCGTAGAGCCAGGATCCCACTACATAGATGAGGGAACCTCGGAGGCCCAGTGGGGTAGTGAGAAGGATGTGTTCCCACCACACGGCTCACTGGTTGGAGGGGGCCAGGTCACCTAAGTTCTGCTTAAGACCGTCAGCCCAGCTTGTGAGTTTTCCCAAGTCCTTTCCCACCCAGCCACAGCTGGTTCACATGTTATGCCCAGGGAATCTAGAACCATTTACAACTTCCCCAAAGTCAGAGGGCCTGCTCTGTGCTGGGGACAGTTGGGGTAGGGGACAGAGAACCCCACCTGGTGTTTGAGGGCTCTCCTGCCAAGGAGGCATATACAAACAGCATGGCCCAGGGCAGTGACAGAGCATTGCTAAGGCAACAGTAAGGTATCCGCATGAGGGATCCTGTGGCCTGGCCTCCCCTCTACCAGGCCCTCTGGTTCTACTTCCTTCACCGGGAGCCACAGCTTAAGAACCTGTCTGAGCAGGTCTTGAGTGTATCCAGCTGAGGTGATGTTTCCTGACTTCAGCCCAGACATAAGGAAAGCCTCAGGCCACTAGTACAGGCTTCCAAGCTTCGGGGCCCCACTGGCCACAAGCTCGTTTTCCCCAGGTGGCACCTGAAGACAGAATAAGAAGGTTCTGCCTACCTGGATTTTGGAATAGCAGATTGTGCAAGACTGGGGGTCCCGCACAGAAGGCTGCACGCAGGACCTGGGCCTCTGCAGGGCCCTTTGTGTCAAGCACACAGGCACTGAGCTTTCACCCGTTGGCTCCTTCCTGAGCCACAGACCAAGCCAGACTGATGCTAGGTTGAGATTCTCCCGACAGACCCCAGGGGTTCAGGTGAAACAGAGGCTGCTAGGGGATTTCATGGCCACCTGGCCATTGGCTCCCTAGCAAGGCAGGCAGTTGCTTAGAGCCCCTTGTCTCCTTCCCAAAACCCAGCCCTGCTCAAAGAAGGCCCTCAGGTCTAACAGCCGGGCCCAAAGCATGTGATCCAAGTGCAACAGTGTCCTCCTCTGGGATCCTGCCTGTTACATTACCTGGACATCTGAAGCAGCAGCTCAAGGCAGCCCTCCCAAGAGCAGAGATGCAGGATCTGGGAGCATCAGTCTCATTTCGCCCACTAAGGCAAAGACTCTGCCTCTTTCCCCAGCCAACCACCCAGGGTCTGCCCAGCCCAGGAACTCAAGCCCAGGCCTCCATAGGAGATTAGTCTTCCCCAAGCACCTGGAGGCCAGGGCTGACCAGGTACTGCACTCAGCAGCCACTCCCTCTATCATGGGGCGTCTGTTCCAGCCACACTCCAAGGCCAACATCAGGTTCCCGTCCAGCCCAGGCCACAGGTGCTGGCCCAAGCTTCAGCTTCCCTTCTCCCCCCGACTCCACTCTTCGTCAGGTGGAAACCCTGTGCCCTGAGGGCTTCTCACCCCACCAGTTCTTTCCACCTAAGTGTCAGGAGTCCCCTAACTAGGTTGCTGGGCTGAGCACCAGATCTACGCTCTGTCCTCTAGTCAGGACTGCCCGAGAACTTCTTCCCCTGGGGAAGGTTGCCAGGCCCTGTCCAACTGAAGCAGGAAGGGGGTGGGGGCAGAGTGCTGGCAGAGGCAGGATCCAGGATGTATACCCAGGCCAGCGGCCTCCCACCCTGAGCACTGGCCACTAGATAACACCACGCTGAGGTCAGGCTGGTTCTGAGAGTTCCCACACAGCCCTTAACTCAAACCCAAGTCAGAGAGGCATAGCCAGTCACAGGCCAGTTATCTTCTCCCAGCCCAAAGCAAGCACATCACCTGGAGAGGCAACCTTCAGCCCTGCAGTCAGGATACCAAGTCTGGCGGTCCAAGCCTTCAATCAGACCTTCATCTTCATCGGTCACCAGTGTGCATGTGTTCCCTAGGTCATGGCTCTCCTAGAGTCAGGAGTCCCCTCCAGACCCAGCCAGGTATGGCCACCTCCCAGTCCAGGCAGTACTTCTTACCCATGGCCATGGGCCAAGGGGGTTACTGGCTTCACATAGATCTCTTTAACCCCTCACTGGAGGCCTGCTTTGGTCTGGAGTTGTGTGAGTGGAGATGTGTCCCGCAAGCGTTCTGCTAGGCCTTGAGGAGGCATGGCGGCAGTCAGCAGGCGCGTCTGGCAATCCAGCTAAGGCTCGGCGTGAAGGTTTTTATACGGCCCTGATCTTGCTGCTGCTTCTAGAACTGTGGTTCTCAAGCCTTTAACATACATTAGAATCACCTGGAAGGCTTGTTAAACCATGATTGCCGGGCCCCATCCCCAGAGTTTCTGATTCAGTAGGCCAGGGGTAAGGCTGGAGAGTTTGCATTTTAAAGATGTTTCCAAGTGGTACCAATATTGCTAGTGTGAGGCCAGCACATTGAGAACCACTGTTCTAGAGTTGTCAGAAATGAAAAGGACCTGTGCCTCCCCCGTGAATGAAGGTGCAGGTGGAGCTGGGTTTATCTGAATAGTTTTGGTGCTTTGGGGTTGATCCTCAGGATTGGATGAGGAGAGTGGCCTGCCTTGGTCTTGAAGGCCTTTGGGGCCGCTCGCGTCAGCAAACGGCAGGGTACTGATGTCTCTTGGGAATGAACCTGTATCTTTCCTAATTCTGGGCTTCGTGGAGTGGATTCACAGCAGATGGGAGAAGATAGGGAGAAGAGGGTATGGGGAGTGTGGGGAGCACGTCTGGGAATCAGAGCAGCTGGGTCTCAGGCCCAGGTCTGCCACCAGCTCCCTCAAGGACACCGGTAAGTCACTTGCTGGGCTTGGGCCACATCTGTCATTGGTTCAGCTTTATTGAGCACCTGTTGTGTGGTGGGTACTTGCTGCGTGCTGGGAGGTGCAGTAAAAGATGCGACCTTTTGCCAGGAGGAGTTTGCAGCCTGGTGGGGGATTGACAGGAAAACACTGGGAGCAGTGGGGAGACCCCTCCTGTTGCCCACAGACCTGAAGAGAAGGAAAGGCAGCCAGAGGGGAAGGCCGGCCCAGTCATTCTGAGGCAAGCTGCCTCCCCAGCTCTGGAAAACAAGCTCACCAGCTTTCAGGGTAAGAGGTGATACTTAAATTAGATGCAAAATCAAGCTTTTAAAACTTCTCCTCCCTGCCCTGGTGAGGTTCATTCTGAGGCAGATTGCGGGCGAAGTGTTTTATCGTTTATACAAACTTAGTTTGCCAAGTGTCTTGGAGGATAAGACACTGAGGCCCAGGCTCCATCCCAGACCAATTGAAGCAGGCTCTCTAGGGGCAGGACCCAGGCATCAGGAGGTTTTCTGCTCAGAACCCTTGGTTGGTTGGAGAATCACTGGCCTAGATTAGGAAGAAAAGAGAGACCAGCAGGAACGGGGCAGTTCCGGTCAAGGGGAGGCAGTGCAGACAGGGGACCTGGAAAGGTGAACCTCCCAGTATGACTACTGGAGTGGGGAGGAGGGAGAGAGGGTGGAAAGGTGGTTTTGCAAAGGGCCTTCCCTGAGAAACTGAAGGGTTCAGCGTTTACTTCATGGCCAGCGGGGAGCCACCGAAAATCTCTGAGGAGGGGCACGATGTAATGAAAGCTGAGTAATCGGCCTCAGCTTCCTCCGGCCTCCTCTCTCCCTCCTAGACGTTACTGTTTCTATCATGTGATAAAAAGGAAAGGGCTCGGGCCTCAGGAGCCCGTCCTGTTAGCGGATGCAGCTAACAGGGTGCAGGGACACTCCAAACCAAGAGGTCAGAGGATGGCAACCATCAGAGCTGCCTCCTGCCCCTTCACCATCATTAAAGTTTTCTGTGTGGCCTTGGGCAAGTGGGTTAGCGTCTCTGAGCTTAGTGGTCAAAGATGGTTCTCCTGCCTGCCCGGAATATAAACAGCGTGCAGAAGTGTGCTTTGAAAAGTTGAAAGCCGGGTCCGGAAGCAAGGTATCAATACATTTAGTATCCTTTGCTGAGCCCAGCTGGGGCAGGGGGTGCTGGTGGGGGAGGGAGGGCAGGGAATCCAGATGATTGGGAGAACATTTGAACAGATCACTTCCTGTTAAGGCCCAAACCTGGGAAAAAGCGGGTGGAGTGAACACATCTATTTTTCATGATCCCAAGCTCGAATATGAGAAGACAGTAGCAGGGGTGATACGGGATAGAAAGCAGATGAAACATTGATAAGAACCAGATGAATATTGCAGGAGGGGCCAGGCCGCAGGTGTGGAGACAGGACCCTAAGGTGCCCCTCTCAGACTCAGCTTACCTGGAAAAATACAATTGCACTTGTGGCTTTAAGAGGAACTAAGGGGCTGGGGCTGGAGCAGGGGGTTATGATGAAGAGTTTCCTCTTCAGAATTCAAGCCTGTTTTTCTGTGTGACCTGGACACATGGTGTCACCTCTCTGGGCCTCATTAGAGCTACTTTACCTGTTCCCCTAATTTGGCTAGAACTGAGACCTTTGCCTGCGTTATTAACACATTGCTTTGATCAGGTTGGCATCAATGTAGGTCTATGTGGTGTAAAGTGGGAAGATGAGTCTAAAATGAGTGATGAGAAATAAAAAAACAATTTTTTTCATTGCTTTTTTAAAATTGAGGTATAGTTGATGTACACTATTATATGTTTCAGGTGTACAACATAGTGATTCACAATTTTTAAAGGTTATACTCCATTTATAGTTATTATAAAATGTTGGCTGTATTCCCTGTGTTGTACAATACAGCCTTGTAGCTTATTTATTTTATCCATAGTAGTTTGTACCTCATAATCCGCTGCCCCTGTCTTGTGCCTCCCCCTTTCCTCTCCCCACTGGTAACTACTAGTTTGTTCTCTGTATCTGTGAGCCTGTTTCTTTTTTGTTACATTTACTAGTTTGTTTTATTTTTTAGATTCTGCATATAAGCGATGTCATACAGTATTTGTCTTTCTCTGTCTGACTTATTTCACTTAGCATAATACACTCCAAGGTCATCCATGTTGTTGCAAATGGCAAAATTTCCTTCTTTTTTATGGCTGAGTAGTATTCCGTTGGGTGCGTGGTGTGTGTATGTGTGTGTATATATATATGTATAAAATTTCACATCTTTATTCATTCATCTGTTGATGGACACTTGTGTTGCTTCCATATCTTGGCCATTGTAAATAATACTGCTATAAACATTGGGGCACATATATCGTTTTGAATTTGTGCTTTTGTTGTTTTTTTCCCCTTCAGATATATAACCAGGAGTGGGATTGCTGGACCATATGGTAGTTCTATTTTCAGTTTTTTGAGGAACCTCCATACTGTTTTCCACAGTGGCTGCACCAATTTACATTCCCACCAGCAGTGCACAAGGGTAACTTTTTCTCCACACCCTCTCCAGCATTCGTTATTTGTGTCCTTTTCGATGATAGCCATTTTGACAGGCATGAGGTGATATGTCATTGTAGTGTTTTAAAAAGAGCAATTTAAATAACCAGAGTCCTTCAGAGTGATTCATTTGACTCCCAGGCCCACTCAGCCTCAGGCCCTGAGACTCAGCCAGCAGGGCCCCTCCCCAGGCAGGCAGCCAGCCCCAGGGCAGCCCAGCTGCCTGTCCTGCCTGACTCTAGCTCCTGGTCTGGGTGAGTCATTTGAGCCCTAGCTCCAGGGACTGGCTGTCTCCAGATAAAAGCCTGGTCCCCAGGATGGGCTCACGGTGACTGTACAGCCAGGGAGCAAGCCAGCAGCCCCACCAGAAGTGCCCTCTCCTGTAAGGCCTCAGTCTCCTCCAACCCTCCCCAACCCTACTGTTTCCCCACTGTCAATCCTACCGCTGAAGGTCTGGGAACCACAGTCTCACCTCAGATTTCTTTTTTCTTCTCTTTTCCTTTTTAAAAATTGTGCTTTTAAACCAGTATGTCCCATCGAACAACCTAGTAGCATGCAGTGCAGGTCACCTTATTTTAAAGACCACCATGTTCCTCTCCCCAACCAACATACCAGAGAAATGGAAGAGTAATTAAGAAGTTTGCCTCCTCTTCCTATTTTCTTTTATACACAAATGCTTACTGAGTCCCTAATGTGAGCCAGGTGCCAAGTACTTCCACATATGCCACTGGCCTGAATTCTCACAACAGTCCTCCCAAGGGTTGGGGAGGAGCCGGGCAGGGGGAGGAAACCCCGGCTCTGAGAGTCGCAGAGCCGGCAGATCCAGGATGCCAGTCCAGATTGACTACCCCCAGAGCTGTGCTCTTCCCCTGCAGTCTGACAGCTCTGCCACTATTAGGGCTAAGCTGCACACTGGCCTCAACAGCCCCCTCTGGACAATGGGTATGGTGTGCTCTGCTCTGCTCTGCCCCACTCCAGGCAACATGGGGAGCCACATGACAGAAACCTCAGACCTACGTGGGGGCAGAAAAATGTGGTGAGAGATTGAGATTTGCAACTGGACACACTTAGGTTTGAGTTAGGGTTCTCACATTCACTATCTTTCACTGTGTGACCTTGGGTAAATTGCTTACCTTCTCTGGGCCACACGGTTTTTTGCTTTTTTTGTTGTTTTTTAATCTCTCCTAAATGGGGATCATGCTACCTCACAGGGTTGTTGTGAGGCTTTGGCACGGTAGTGAAATAAGTTCAGCAGGGAGAGGGCCCACCCCTGTTGTTAGTGTTATCAGCAGCAATTTGCCAGAGACAGAATTCAGCTGTAGAGAGGTTGGCTTACACCCTACTTGGAGGACCTAATTACCAAAGACCAAAGAGGCCCCATACCCAAGTGCTCTCACCTGTAAGGGACTTCCAAAGAGTGATCCAAGGGCTGTGGCCTGCAGACCCTGGTGAAGCCTGGGGGTGTGTGGTGTCACCCCCTTCTCTAGTCCTGGGGGTACCCCCAAGCCCTTTCCTCCCCCACCCCACACTGCCTGTCCTGTGACATCTGCTTAAAGGCAAGCCTCTAGACTCTGGCCACCCCACCTGGAAGTTTGGAACATTTCCACACTAGCCTTAGAGCTGGAAGGGCCTCATCAACCATGGCATTCTTTTATACAGAGGGGAGACAAGGCTCAGAGAAGAAAAATCACGCAATCCACGCAAGAGGTGGGGCCAGACCCAGGCTCCCTGATCCCAGTCCGAAGCTCCTTCAGTTGCTCTGAACTGGCTGGAATTGTTCTTTTGGTAGAAAAACACAGAGAATGCAACCAGTTTGTAGACCAAACTAGTAGCTGGGACTAGATTTGATCCACTCATGAATTTGCTTTGCCGGTACCCCTCCTTTCAAATTTTCAACCCACATTTAAAACTCAGGAGATTTTTCATGAAAATCCATATTCCCACTCTCCCTTGATAGGTAAGTGAACATGGTAACCCATGAGCCCACGCGGCATTGTCTGCTGTTGCCAAGTAGTAGACACCTATTTTAGACAGGACGTGCATCTCCAATTCTCCAGAGTCCCCGCCACCCGCTACAGCCTCACACCCAGCCAGCTGCATGCACTGTACATGACCTGCCTGTCCCCTCCAGGAAACACTCTGAGGGCAGGGTCTGTGTATTTCTGTCTCACCCCGTTCCTATCCAGTCCCTGAAGTGTCTGAACCAGGTGCTGCTTCCGTGGCAATAATGACCACTTGAGGCATTCATCCCCTCAGTCTTGGCTTGGAAAGAGCTTTCCCAGATTTCCAAGGCGATATCATACCTGCTTCCCAAACCACTGTGAAGTGTGATGGGGAGAAGTGGGGAGAAAGGGTATTAGCAGCCTTATTTTACAGGTGAGAAAAGTGATTAGCAAGTGAGATTGTGGGATTAGAACTAAATAAACTGGTAGCTGCCCATAGGGGTGGGCTGTGGGGTGCTTCCTGCCTATTTGAGTATTAGAACTGAGAGGTAGGTCCTGCCTGGGATGAATGGAGGGGTGGGAGGCTGAGGCGTGGACTGACCACAGGACTTAGAACAGGCGGCTCTGGGAGGTGGGCAGAGCTGGCCTCCCAACCTGACACCCCCTTTCCTCTCCTCCTTGGCCAGCCCGGCTCTTCTCATGAGCCCCTGGGGGTCCTGTTGGGGAGGAACAGTGAGCAGGCTGAGGGCCAGGACCCAGCCCTGCATACACTAGGAGAAACACAAATGTGCAGAGAGCTGTAGAACATTATTGCCTGTGCATTATTGATAGTTATCGTAGCCTGCAAGCCATAAATTATTGACAGGACCGAGAGCATGGAGAGGGGCGGGGGCTGTGGCCTGGGCCAAGGGGAGAGGGCTGGGTGTGCAGGATGCAGGGACCAGGGAGAGGTGCAGCGGATTTGGGCAGGAGGACGCAAGTGGGGAGAAGGGTACACCTATGCTCACCCGCAGGCAGGAGAGTGATACCAGTGTTTCTTTCTCTCGCTCCTCAATCTTTCCTTGAGATCCCCTTCCAAGGGCCATCATTTCTTCCCTCCTGCCCCTTCCTCCTCCTGCCCTCTGACCCAAAAGAGGACCTCTGGTGGACTGGTTGACATTCAAAAGAGCCGTCAAGGACAACTCAAGTGCTGAACACCCAAGTGCTGGGGACGGACATTTGGGTGGGGTGGACCCAGCAGTCCTGGGTAAGTTTGAGAAAACTGTCAGCCATCCAAGTGGAGGTGGGGAGGATGTTTGTTATCCAGACAATGGCTAACACTTGGTGGGCACTCTCTGTGTGCCAAGAGCTTCAGGCATGTTCACATTGTCCTCACAGCAGTGCAAGGGGAGAACTAGAGGGCAGCTAAGGCACTTGTCCAAGGTCACACAGCTAGTTTCATGGCAGAACCAGGATTCAAGCCCAGGTAGTTAGGCCCCAAACCTGGGTTCTTACCCATCACACTGGGTATGAGAGTGCCTGTCCCTGAATGGGGAGATTAGGAGGGGTTTTATTTGCTTTTTGCATTTATCTCTCTTTTCCAAATTTTCTACAATGAATATGCATTGCTTTTGTAATCAGAAAAAAACACACACAATAAATTACTTTTGTAATAGCATTTCTCCTCCTCCCAGGTCCCTAGATGCCTCTAACCTATCCCCCCCTTATCAGCCCCAGAGCCATCCTCCAAGCTGGAGGGAGCAGGAGTGAGCAGACGGCTGACCCCACACATACATCCTCCTGCAGGTGCTGCCCCCGCCATCTATCTCGTCTGCGTCCAGAGCTGTGACCACAGGCACTGGTGTGGGGCTCCCTCCAGCCTCTATGCTCAGCCTGGAGGCTTCTCCTTTGGCCCCTCAGGGGCTGGGGGTCAACGGCAAACCACCCCCACCGCAGCTCTATCTGCCCATAGCAGCTGGGCCGAGGGCCAGGCCAGCAGTGTGAAAGGGACCCTTCGTAAGCCATTCCCAGCCCTGCCTGTGCCCCCCGGAACACTGTCTCCACCTCTTGATAGCAGGTTCCCCTGGACTAATTAGGCTCCTAGGCTGGGCTTGCAGGGACACTGCTTTACTTTCATCCTCACGGCTTCAGGTAAGAGCTTCTCCAATGCCTCACCACTGCTGGCTCTCCCCTGCAAAGCCTGGGTAGGTCCAGGAGGGAGTCAGAGCCCATGATATGGGCAGAGTCTCAGGAGGAAGGCTGGGACGGCCGCCATTCTGCACATCCTGCCTGCCCACCTCCCCAGCAGTGCGCAGAAGGCGCTGCACCATCCACACCCCCACTCAGGTCCCCAGCGCCCCTGGGACTTACAATATCCATTCACAGGGCTGGTGGCAGGGAAACCAAGTACAGCCAAGAGATGCCCATTCCTGTTTTGCGAGGTCAGTTGGCCTAGGTGGTCTTAAAGCATTGATTGTTTTTTTAATTTATGTTATTGGAGTATAGTTGATTTACGATGGTGTTTTTTTGTTTTGTTTTGTTTTGTTTTTTGCGGTACGCGGGCCTCTCACTGCTGCGGCCTCTCCCGTTGCGGAGCACTGGCTCCGGACGCGCAAGCTCAGCGGCCATGGTTCACGGGCCCAGCCGCTCCGTGGCATGCGGGATCCTCCCGGATCGGGGCACGAACCCGCGTCCCCTGCATCGGCAGGCGGACTCTCAACCACTGCGCCACCAGGGAAGCCCCTACAATGGTGTTTTTAAAATAAATTTATTTATTTAATTTATTTATTTGGCTGCTTTGGGTCTTCGTTGCGGTGTGTGGGCTTCTCACTGTGGTGACTTCTCTTGTTGCAGAGCACGGGCTCTAGGCACACAGGCTCAGGAGTTGTGGCACATGGGCTCAGTAGTTGTGGCACACGGGCTCAGTAGTTGTGGCACATGGGCTTAGTTGCTCCGCGGCATGTGGGATCTTCCCAAACCAGGGCTCGAACCCATGTCCCCTGCAATGGCAGGCAGATTTTTAACCACTGTGCCACCAGGGAAGCCCCTACAATGTTGTGTTAATTTCTACTGTATAGCAAAATGATTCCGTTATACATATATATATTCTTTTTTTTTTTTTTTTTTGTGGTACGCGGGTCTCTCACTGTTGTGGCCTCTCCCATTGTGGAGCACAGACTCCAGATGCACAGGCCCAACGGCCATGGCTCATGGGCCCAGCCGCTCCACGGCATGTGGGATCTTCCCAGACTGGGGCACGAACCCATGTCCCCTGTATCAGCAGGTGGACTCTCAACCACTGCGCCACCAGGGAAGCCCTATATTCTTTTTCATATTCTTTTCCATTACGGTTTATCACAGAATATTGAATATGGTTCCCTGTGCTATACAGTGGGACCTTGTTTTTTTATCCATTCTATGTATAATAGTTTGCATCTGCTAATCCCAAACTCCCAGTCCTTCCCTCCCCCACCTCCCCTTCCCCTTGGCAACCGGAAGTCTGTTCTCTCTGTCTGTAAGTCTGTTTCTGTTTCATAAATAAGTTCATTTGTGTCATATTTTAGATTCCACATATAAGTAATATCATATGGTATTTGTCTTTCTCTTTCTGACTTACTTAGTATGATAATCTCTAGGTCCATCCATGTTGCTACAAATGGCATTATTTCATTCTTTTCTGTGGCTGAGTAGTATTCCATGGTATATATGTACCACATCTTCTTTATCCATTCCTTTGTTGATGGACGTTTAGGTTGCTTCCATGTCTTGGCTATAGTGAATAGCACTGCTATGAACATTGGGATGCATGTCTTTTCAAATTATGGTTTTGTCTGAATATATGCCCTGGAGTGGGATTGCAGGATGATATGGCAACTCTATTTTTAGTTTTTTAAGGAACCTCCATACTGTTCTCCACAGTGGCTGCACCAATTTACATTCCCACCAACAGTGTAGGAGGGTTCCCTTTTCTCTACACCCTCTCCAGCATTTGTTATTTGTAGACTTTTAAAAAATTTTTATTTTATATTATAGTTGATTTACAATGTTGTGTTAGTTTCAGGTGTACAGCAAAGTGATTTATCGATACCTATACATAAATCCATTCTTTTTCAGATTATTTTTCCCATATAGGTTATTACAGAATATTGAGTAGCGTTCCCTGTGCTATACAGTAGGTTGCTGTTGACCATTTATTTCATATACAGTGGTGTGTATCTGTCAATCCCAAACTCCCAGTTTATCCCTCCCCCCCACACACACATTTTTCCTTGGGTAACCATAAGTTTGTTTTCAAAGTCTGTGAGTCTGTTTCTATTTTGTAAATAAGTTCATTTTATCATTTTTTTTTAGATTCCACATATAAGTGATATCATATGATATTTGTCTTTCTCTGCCTGACTTACTTCACCTAGTATGGTAATTTCTAGGTCCATCCATGTTGTTGTAAATGGCATTATTTCATTCTTTTTTATGGCTGAGTAATTCTCCCTTGTATATATGTACCACATCTTCTTTATCCATTCATCTGTCGATGGACATCTAGGTTGCTTCCATGTCTTGGCTATCGTAAATAGTGCTGCTATGTAGATTGGGGTGCATGTATCTTTTCAAATTATGGTTTTTTCCAAATATATACCCAGGAGTGGGATTGCTGGATCATATGGTACTTTTATTTTTAGTTCTTTAAGGAGTCTCCATGCTGTTCTCCATAATGGTTGTACGAATTTACATTCCCACCAGCACTGTAGTAGGGTTCCCTTTTCTCTACACCCTCTCCAGCATTTACTGTTTGTAGACTTTTTGATGTTGGCCATTCTGACCTGTGTGAAGTGATACCTCATTGTAGTTTTGATTTGCATTTCTCTGATAATTAGTGATGTTGAGCATCTTTTCATGTGCTTTTTGGCCATCTACATGTCTTCTTTGGAGAAGCGTTTCTTATGTACACACACACACACACACACACACACACACACACACACAAACACACCTGAAAACAACTCTGTTGATGGACGGACAACTGGCCGACCAAATTATGATGCATCCATTCTACAAAACACCACGTAAACATTGAAAAGAGTGATGGAGATCTTTGTACGTTGACCTCCAATAACATCACTGTGACCATGTTAAGGGGAAAGGAAGTTGCACCCCAGTATAAAGCATATACCCATTTTTGTTTTTAAAATAGTTACTTTAATCATGCTGATATAAACTGACACATCGTATAATCTTAGGACTTAATTGAGACACGCACCCAGAGACTGTTAACAGAGGTTAGGAGGCTGGTTGTCTGCAGTGACTGGATAAGGGCAGCCAGGAGGTAACGAACACATCTTGTTTTACATAGTCCAAAAATAGAAGTGATAATATATGGGTTATTTTTTCCTACCATGATAGATACAACTTTAAAAAGAACTAAGCATGTTGGGCCCATTCAAGCCTCCAGATTCTAGCAAAAACTAGCAATCCCGTGGCTGTAGGATAAGTACCCCAGTGTTCCTGCGTCAGAGCAGGGTCCCTCTCCAGGGTCAGGCATACCCTTGGTAACTGATGGCCAGCAGTCACCATGGCCAAGTGACTCTGGGCTTCTTTGCAGAACTGGCCTTGGCTCTGGGAAGATCCAATCGTTTATTCAACCATTACGTCAGGCACTTCCTATGTGCCCAGCTCCCTCCCTGGATCCTTCTATCATATTTCCACCCTGTGCCCTAAAGGATCCAGCTGACAGGAGGGACCTCTGACCTAATCATAGGGAACTAAGTCTGTGTGTTCTTTCAACTCATCAAGGCCCTGAGATGTGCCAGGCATTACGCTAGGTGCCTCCACTTCCCTATCTTGACATGGTTGTGTAACTATTGTCTGGGAAGAAGGATGGGACAGAGAAGAGAACAGCCAGGGATGGGGTAGACCTTCTAGTTTGGAAATACATATGTAACAAAACGACTGATTTTGTAAACCAACTGTAGAAAGTTAGATTCGAAGAAATCGTGGCTGGCAGGTGCCATTGGAGACAGAGGGAGAGTATAAGTGCTTCCTTGAAAGGGTTGGAGACCCCAACCCATAGAATGTTTGGAGCTTGCAGGACACCATCCAAGCTTATCAGCCAGAATGGGGCAAAAGGTCTCCCAAGGGGAAGAAACTAAGGGGCAGAGAGAGTTGGTCCTTTTTTGGATGGGTGTTGACAGGGGAAGAGCTGGTGGTGATATGGGGGCCCATATGATGTAAGGGGGCCTCAGATCCCCTCTGGATTGAACGTGGCATCTACAGGAATAGGCCCAGGGGATGGCTGAGCAAAGCCTTGGGTGTTAATGGGGGCAGCCGCAGGTTCGTGCTGGATTTGGTGAGCCCACCCTGCTGTCCCCTCAGAGGTCACTGTCTGCAAAGAAGGAGGAGATCCCATTGGGCAGAGGGAAAAACTGAGGATCAGAGAGCCCGGGGGCCCACTTAGAATCAAGACAGGGGCTGCCCTGGGGTAACTACCTCTCCCTCTCTGGGTGAGCCTCAGTGTTTCCTGTGACCCCCTTCCCCAACATGAACTGTCCCTCTCCTTGTTCCCGAGTTCAGCCTTCTGAAGAAAGGGAGCAAGGCGGTGTGGGCCCTCTCCCTCCCACAGGCAAGGCCTGGAAAGTCTCAGAGAAGGGAGTCAGTGAGGGCACAGAGCATCCGGGCTGTAGCCACCTCCCTGCAGGCCTGGGCCAGCTCCAGGAGGATGAGGGAGAACAGGCGTGGGAAGAGAGCTGGGAAAGGGGAAGGGCAAGTCTCCATCCCAGCTCTGCTGCCAGCTTTCCACAGGGTGACAGACGGCCCTCACAGGCTACGGGAATAGGAAAGGACAGGCCACAGTGAGAGTCAGGGTGAGGGTGCTCATCCCTGACACCCCCTGCAGGTGGGTGTGGACAAGGTGGAGTCTGGGGAAGGGGTGGGGCTTAGAGGTGTGCACAGGAGGAGAGGACCCCTGTGTGAAGGACAGAAAGGCGGGTAACCAGGTGTGTTCAGGAGAGGCTGGAGGGAAGGGGAGCATGAGCGTGAGGCTGGGGGAAAATTCAAGAGGTAGCCTGTATCTCTGCTGTCCAGTGTGGTAGCCACTGGCCACCAGTGCCTGCTGAGCACTTGAAGTGTGGCTGGAGTGACTAAGAAAGTGAAATTTCAGTTTTGCTTTTTAAATTTTAATTCATTTAAAAAGTTTTAATTTTAATTCATTTAAATTTAAAATTTTAATTTTAAAACTGGTACTTGAGGGACTTTCCTGGCTGTCCAGTGGTTAAGACTCTGAGCTTCCACTGCAGGGTGCACGGGTTTGATCCCTGGTCAGGGAACTAAGATCCCACATGCCACATGGTGCGGCCAAAAAAAAAAAACCCCAGAAAACTGATACTTGGTTCACCTACTGGAAAACTTTAGTATGTTTAGAACAAAATGGATACTTTTCTGCTGTAAATTTTATGAAATGTAAATACTGATAAGTGTTTCTTTATATATTTATTTATTTATTTTGGCTGCGTTGGGTCTTCGTTGCTGTGCACGGGCTTTCTCTAGTTGTGGCGAGCGGGGGCTACTCTTCACTGTGGTGCGCGGGCTTCTCATTGCAGTGGCTTCTCTAGTTGCGGAGGACGGGCTCTAGGCATGCGGGCTTCAGTAGTTGTGGCTCACAGGCTCTAGAGCACAGCCTCAGTAGTTGTGGCGCTCTGGCTTATTTGCTCCGTGGCATGTGGGATCTTCCCAGACCAGGGATCGAACCCATGTCCCCTGCATTGGCAGGTGGATCCTTAACCCCTCTGCTACCAGGGAGGTCCTGATCGAGTGTTTCTGATGAAAATCTAGCACCCAAATTAGAGGAGCTTTAAGCATCAAATACACACCAGATTTTGAAGACTTAGTATTTTTAAAAAAAGAATGTAATAACTATTAATAAATTTTATATTGATTACAGGGTTACATATTGAAATATTTGGGGCATATTCAGTTAAATATAGTATATCAAAATTAATTCCACTTTTTTTTTTTTTACTTTTTTAATGTAGCCACTAGAAAATTTTTAATTACATATGTGACTTGAGTTATATTTCAACTAGACAGAGCTGAAGGTCTTGAATCCTGGCCTAAATTTAGCTTTAGAATATGCATTATCCATTAGGTGGCTCAGGTGGCCCTGGGAAGCCTTCCTTGCTGCCCAAGAGTGAGCAGGGCCCCTCTGTGTGCTTCCAGTGCACCCGTGTTCATCTTAACATAAAAAAATCACCATGATTCTAAGGCTTTATAAGTGTATTTTATTCAAGATGCACCAACCCTGAGCTGTCAGCAGGCACGGACCCAGAGTGTCCTGAATTCAGCCAGGCGTGAAAAGCAGGCATCACCAACCCCTCCTGCCTCCCTGCCCACGGCCTAATGGCAGAACAGACAGGCCCAGGGCAGGCATTGTCAGCCCAGGCCTCTGCAGGCTTCCTGTGTCTGGGTGCTGGCAGAGGGCTCCCAGAGGGAGCACATCGTGACACACGTCAGACCTGTCAGCTCTGTGACCCCCGTTGCTGCCTTGCATTATCTGGGCTTGGGCCACCAGCAAGCAGGGCCCTCCTCGGCTCCCAGGTCTGTCAGAAACTCCCTAGCGGGAAGGGAGAGGAGGCTAGGGCCATCTCCTCCCCAGGCCAACGGAGGAACCAGATCAGCTGGCCTGGCCTGTTACTTTTCTCTCTCTCCTTAGTTTCTCTGGAACTTTTTCATAGGGCAGGTTTCACCCAGTCCTTGAAATCACCTTTGACCTGGTATTCGTCATAGGGAGAGAATTTGAGGCCAAGATTCTGGCCAAGGCAGTTTCTAGGGGCTGCTGTGCTAGACTGGAATTGCTGTGCTGCCTGGGGAGGGTCACTTTGCTTCTCTGTGCTTGTTTGCCCAAGTGGGAAGACTCTCCTGAAATTCCCTCTGATGTCCCACTCCTGACATCCACCAAACCTTTCTGGAGGGAAAGAAAGCTAGGATGAGTCCGGTGTGTGCAGGCATGCAGAGATAGGAGATCCAGTCACAGACCCAATACCTGAAAAGAAGTGGCTGCCCCTATGGAGAGCTGGGTTTGCAAGTCAGGTTGTTAAGTGAAGGCTGCAAACATCGTGCTTCCCATTTCTCTTTAAAGACTCCTCTCTCTCTGAACATTTAGGGCACCTGCCTCTCTATACAGGAATAGGCCCATTTTGTTCATTTATTCAGTCAACAAACATCAGTCTAATATCTCTTATGAAAAATGCCTGGCACAATGCCAAGAGCCCACTAAAATGTAGTAGTATTATTATAATCATCTTCCTCTTCTTCTTCTATGCCAGGTGCTGAGCATGCTTTTCCCCGTAGACGGTGTTCTTCCCGGGGGACTATCACCTACTGAATATTCCCTCCCTGGACCAAACCATCCCAGGGATGATGCAGATGATGGCTGTACAATCTCACGAAGGGGTCATCCACTGCCTCCTCCATCTTTCCAAAATCTCTACCCACTCATTACCCTGGTTTCCAAACTGTTTTCTTTTAGTACTTAAACCCTTTCTTTAAACAGACCCCAATGTGTAAACCAGCTACACTGAAGGAGGTGGGGTGGGGTTGTAGACTACTCCTACTCAGCCTCCCCTCCCTCCCAATCCCACTCTGTGGCAGCCTCTTAGATACCTATGCAGAACTCTGGGACTCCCTGGAACACAGATTAAAAATCACCAAGGTGGAGAAAAGACTGGGAGTCAGAAGAATTGGGCAATATAGCACAGGTGATTGTCTTGCCATGTGACTTCAGGCAAGTTACTACGCTCTCTGGGCTTCAGGTCCATTTTAGCTGAAAGAGAAGGGTGGGATGGGTGAGTCTGAAAAGATGGCCACAACCCTACGTGGGGAGAAGGGGGAGGGTTACCATGAGCATAGGTGAGGCAGTGCCTCACCCATCCTGAAACAGGCAACCTGGAAGCAGCCACATCTCTTCAGGTGGCAGTCCCCCTCTGCAGTGAGTCATTGCACACCAGGAAGGTTTTGAGATCCTGCAAAGACATGGCCCCAAAATATGTCACCTCTAGCCTTTCACAATGTCTAAAATTCCACCATTAGCACTGCATCCCTTTGTATCGCCAGTACTTTATGTTCCACTCAGGTGGTGTGAAAATACAGGGAGCTATGTGTGAGAGACAGAAACAGCTCATCAGATAAGACCTTGGGGAAAATGAGCTGGCCTCTGGCAGAGTTGGGCTTGGGATGACAGTCAAGGAGGTCAGCCCAAGAACCAAAGATCAACTTCTCAAACGCCATCATTTTCACTAGCAGATACTCGGGCAGACAATCTTGAGATTTTAACCATCCTCAGGACCAACCCAGCTCAGCCAAGCTTCCCTGCAGACTCATCTCCCACCCAGCCCCATTCTTGCCTCCCAACCCAGCCACCATGCTGTGCTGATTTAACTCCATCAGCAGCCACTGTCTGAGCACCCAGTGTGTGCCAGGCAATGTTCTCTGTGCCAGGGATTCAGCCGTGAGAGGACAGACCAGGCCCTGCCCTCAGAGGAAGACACACAGTAAACAAAACAGTCCCCAGCAGATTGTGCAAGTGGTATGATCTGGTTTATGCTTTAAAGGATCACTGGCTGCTGGATGGAGAAGGGATTTTTAAGGAGACAGGAATGGAGCCATTTGCCCAGGAAGCTGGAAAAGGACCTCATAACCATCTTGTCCAACTGGGGAAACTGGGACCCAGAGCGGGAAGTGGCAGCAGTGTGGTGTAGTGAAGCCAATCTAGGCTGACTGGTCTCATCGTAAACCCCAGCCTTGACATTATTGTGGAGTTCCTCAGCCTCTCTGAGCCTCACCTCCCACATCTGGTAGTGCGGCCCCCATCCTGCCTCGTAAGGACCTATGAGTGAGGATAAGATGACTTGTGCAAAGAGCCCAGAGCATAGTAGGTGCTCAGTAAACAGTCATTATTATTGCCATCATCATCAGAGTGACCTGCCCCAGGTCACACAGGAAGCAAGCAGACAAGCCAAGACTGGACCCCAGGCAGTGCAAAGAGGAAGGCCTTGGAGTGACCGCTGAGCCTGATTCCCGACATTCCCCTCTTGAGCCGGCTTTTTCCCAGTGACTGTGAGCTTCAGTGTCTTCATAAAGCACAGGGCTGGAAGCAACTTTCTTGTGGGGGCAGGGCTGCAAGAATCCCAAGGGACCTCATGTTGCAGAGTCCAGGAGCACAGGAGGGACTCAAGACTTGTTTGCCTCCCTGTGGGTGCAGATCCCCCCCTTTGGAGAGTGGGGGCAGAGGTGGTTTCTGGAAGGCGAGAGCAGGATGGAACTGGGGGAGCAGGGGCAAAAGGAGGAGGGTCGGGGGAACCAGTAGCTCCTTCTCTGGGTGGGGCAGGGGCAGTGGCAGCTCCAGAGCCCCAACTAGGAGGGATTCAGGGAAGAAACTCAGATACTGAGGGAGCACAGAGAGGGGCATAGGGGACACAATTCGCTGTATATTAGGGTCAATAAAGTAACACTTTCTAGGGCTTCCCTGGTGGCGTAGTGGTTGAGAGTCCGCCTGCCGATGCAGGGGACACGGGTCTGTGCCCCCGTCTGGGAAGATCCCACATGCCGCAGAGCGGCTGGGCCCGTGAGCCATGGCTGCTGAGCCTGCGCGTCCAGAGCCTGTGCTCTGCAGTAGGAGAGGCCACAACAGTGAGAGGCCCGCATACCGCAAAAAAAAAAAAAAAAAAAAAAAAAAAGGTAACACTTTCTAAAGGGGCTTGTCTAGTTTCCTAGGGCTGCAGCAACAAAGTGCCACAAACCGGGTGGCTTAAAACAATAGACATTTATTATCTCACAGTTCTGGACGCTCGAGGTCTGAAATGAGGTGTCAGCAGGGCCGTGCTCCCTCTGAGATTGGGTGGAATCCCTCCTTACCGCTTCTTAGCTTCCTGGTCGGCAGTCCTTGGAGCTTCTTGGCTTGCAGCTGCACCGCTCCAATCCTCCGTCTTCACGTGGCCTTCTCCCTGAGTGTCTTCATATCACCTTCCTTCTGTGCGCGTCTCTGTCCAAATGTCCCTTTCTTGTAAGGACACCAGTCATACTGGATTAGGGCCCACCCATATCAAGCAATATTATTTTGGGTGATGGCTTGAGGAAGGACAGATAGCATCATGAGGGGACTAAAACCCCTACCAGGCCCTTTTTGTTGTTGCCGCTGGTAAGAGACAGAGCGAAAGTAGCCCCTCCAGGAGAGGTGAGTGCTCTGACCTCAGACTGGAATAACTAAGGCTGAAAAGGAGGGACTGGGTGTCAGGCACTGTACTAATACCACATAGCTCATCTCATTTCCTCCTCCCAGTCACCCCATGAGGGCTCTTTCCTAGGAAGGAATCATGCCCATTTCCCAGGTAGGAAACTGAGGTTGAGGCAAGCGAGGGGTCGTTTTCAAACGCACACAACTGTCAAGGACAGGAGCTCCAATCCCAGTCCAAGCAGTCTGTCTCCACTGCCTTTGGGTTTCACCAGGAAGCTACGTTGCCTCTAAGAGAGAGAATCACATGGTGCTATGCCTTCCTCTAGCCGTTGAATTCCAAGGTCCTGTCAGAATGAAATCCAAAGGTAAACCAAAAGACCATCTGAAACTGCAGCCAAACCCTTTCCCAGCTCAGTAGCAAGACTGAAAAGCTGCTCACTGCACTTGAGGTTGCGGATAGAGCTATTCATAGGTGACCTGATCTAATGAAAGCTGAAGCCCAACACCAGTCAACTCAACCCAGGAAGAATCTTATTGATCTACTCCTCACCACAGACGGAGGAAAGTGTTTATACTCCCTGTGAAAGACATAAGCAAAGAAAGCAAAATTACATCTCAGTCCTCATATTTTTTCTAGATAGTATTCATTAAAAAATTTTTATACATATGAGGAAGTAAGAAAATATGCAGCGGTGTGCTGGAGCTAGCTCTGCTCATGAGAACCAAATGTGCACATCTTTTTATAAGTCTGTGTTCGGTTATGTTATTGGTATGTTGGTAACTTGAACTCAGCTTGAGTGGGAATATTCACACAATGGAAATTGGCAAACACTACAAATCAGGGCCGCTGCTGCTGCTGCTGCTTTTTCTTTCCCTTTCCCCTCTCCTCTTCTTCCTCCTCTTCCTCCTTCTTCAGAGAGCTGGTCATTAAACATTTATAACATATCACTGCAAATATGACCCATAATCAAGGAAAAAACGGTCACTAGAAGCAGATCCATAGATGACCTAGTTATTAGCATAAGCAGAATGGGATGTTAAAAAGAACTGTTATAGATGAACCAGTCTGCAAGGCAGAAATAGAGACACAGATGTAGAGAACAAACGTATGGACACCAAGGGGGGAAAGCGGGGCGTGGGGGGTGTTGTGATGAATTGAGAGATTGGGATTGACATGTATACACTAATATGTATAAAATAGATAACTAATAAGAACCTGCTGTATAGCACAGGGAACTCTACTTCACTTTGCTGTACAGTAGAAACTAACACAACATTGTAAAACAACTATACCCCATTAAAAAAATATTAGAGGCTATGTACAGGAAAAGATGTACATAACAGGTGAATAGATGGAGTATTTCAGGAAAGAAATAGTAACTCTAAAACTAAACAAATAATAGAAAAGAAAAAATATTATATGAAATAAAGAATTCACTTATGGACTTAGACATTGCAAAAGGAGGGGTAAGTGAAACTTGAAGCTAGGTCAAGACAATTTTCCAAACAAGAGCAGAGAAATAAAATTGATATAAAAATAATTAATGGAGCATCAGTGACCTGTGGGATAATATTAAGCTGTCTGACATGTATTTGGAGTCCCAGAAGGAAAGGATAGATAATGGGCCAAAAAAATTTTTTTAAAAACTAATGATTAAATGATGAGAAATATTAACTCACAGGTCCAAGATGCTCAATGAATCCTAAGCAGAATAAGCAAACAAACAAAACAAAAAAACAAGCAAAAAAACTCACACAACCTAGATATATCATAGTCAAATTGATGAAAGTTAAAAATGAAAAGTACAGTAGTTTTATAACATGTCTACAAATTCTTTGATACCCTTCCCTTCAAGAGGTTGTACCTAATTTCTCGCCCCTTGAGTGTAAGCTGGACTTAGTGCCTCCCTTCTAACAAAGAATATGGCAGAAAGGATAGTGTGTCTGTCAAGACTAGGTCATAAGAGGTGGTGCTCACTCTTGGATCACTCACCCTGGGGGAAGTCAGATGCCATGCTCTGAGGACCAGAGCATGACCCTTGGAGAGGTCCACATGTTTAGGAACTGGGGCCTCCTGCCAACAAGCAGCAAAGAACTGGCTCCTGATGGTGCCATGTGAGTGAAGTATCCTGGAAGTATAGCCTATGATCTCAGTCAAACCTTTAAATGACTGTAGCTATAGCCTTGACTGCAATCTCATGAAAGATCTGAAGCAAAAAAACATGAAGTTGCTCCCAAATTCCTGGCCCACAGAAATTATGAAATAATTAATGTTCAGTGTTGTAAAACACTAAGTTTTAGGGTAATTTGTTACATAGCAATAAATAACTAATGCAAAAAGAAAATCTTAAAGCAGATAGAGAAAAATGACACAGTATATTCAGAGGAACAGTAAGAACATTGACTTCTAAAAAGAAACAATGAAAGCTAGAGGATAATGGAACAAGATTTTTACCATGGTTGAAAAGAAAAGTTTGTCAACCTATAAGCCTATATTCAGTAAAAATAATCCTCAAAAATTACAACAAAATAAAGCATTTTTCAGATAAATAAAATCTTAAAGAATTTATAGTCATTATATGCACATTAAAGAAATAATAAGGATACTCTTCAGGTTAATGGAAATAATGGTAGAAGGAAAGGCATTTGTATAAGAAATGCATCTATAAAAAGAAAGTTGTGAATAAATATAAAATGCTGGTTTTCTTTTTTTAATTAAAGAAATTAAGTCTGTAAATTCTATAAATTTATAAATTCATAAATTCTTTCTTAAGAGAAAATTGTAAATTCTGCTCTTAGGATGAAGTAACAGGGGTTGCATATACCCTCCCATGTGAAATAACAATAAAAAAGACAAAATACATGAAACATGGCTTTCACGACACTGGACATGAAAATAATGAAAGACAGTGATTCTTGAAATATGGGAAACAAATGAGGTATACCCAATGATTTCCCCCAGCTTACTGCATTGAAAAAATTTCTAGGCTACAGTGCAAGGAAGGGGATTTCAGGCAGAGCCTGGAAGATACCCTAAGTTGAGGACACAGAGCTGAGAGTCCAGGGAGATTGACTCATCTAGAATTCACAAGACAGAGCACTAAAAAGGAGAAGATGGTACAGAGAAAGCATTCCAGAGATCTGCAGAGATTGCCCCTTGAGTATCCAGTAGAGTACTGATCAGCATTGAGGAAACTACCTGAGGCCAGGGTTGGAACCAACCAACATGATTTGAAGGAACAGTGCCTAAATTTCACACAGGGCTGAGATCAGCAAAAAGACAAGTGTGCTCACTGTCACCACTCTAATTCAACATAGTATTGGAAGTCCTAACCAGAGCAATAAGGAAGAAAGGGAGAGAGAGAGAGAGAGAGACAGAGAGAAAGAAAGGGCATCCAAATCAGAAAGGAAGAAATAAAATTGTCTTTGTTTGCAGATAAATATGATCTTATATACAGAAAATCCTAAAGACTCCACCAAAAAAACTGTTAAAAGTAAACAATGAATTCAGTAAAACTGCAGGTTATAAAATCAACATACAGAAAACAGTTGCATTTCTATACACTAACAATGAAATATCTGAAAAAGAACTAAAGAAAACAATCCCATTCAAAATAGCACCAAAATCAATAAAATACTTAGGAATAAACTTAACCATGGAGTTAAAATCTGTACACTGGAAACTACAAGACTTTGATGAAAGAAATTTAACAAGACACAAACAAATGGAAAGCTTTCCCATGTTCATGGTTTGGAAGAATTAATATTGTTAAAATGCACATCTATATATTTAATGCAATCCCTATCAAAATTTCCAATAACATTTTTTCATAGAAATAAGGAAGAGCAATCTAAAATTTGTATGAAATCACAAAAGACCCCAAATAGCCAAAGCAATCCTGAGAAAGAACAAAGCTGGAGGCAACCACATTTCCTGATTTCAAAGAACACTACAAACCTCTAGCAATCAAAACAGTATAGGACAGACATAAAAATAGACACATAGACCAATGGAACAGAATCCCAGAGACCAGAAATAAATCCTCACATATATGGTAAACTAATATCTGAAAAGGGAGCCAGGGATACTCAATGGGGAAAGGACAGTCTCTTCAATAAATGGTGTTGGGAAAACTAGATAACTGCATACCGAAGAATAGAATTAGACCCCTACTTATACCACTCACAAAAATTAACTCAAAATGAATTAAGACCTATACATAAGAACCCAAACTGTAAAACTCCTAGAAGGAAACACAGGGGAAGAGCTCCTCAACATTGGTCTTGGCAATGATTTTTATGATATGAGACCAAAAGCACAAGCAACAAAAGCAAAAATTAATAAGTGAGACTACATTAAATACATCAAACTAAAAAGCTTCTGCATGGCAAAAGAAACAATCGAGAAAATGAAAAGGCAACCTATGAAATGGGAGAAAATATTTGCAAATCATATATCTGACAAGGCGTTAATATCCAAAATTTTAAAAGAACTCATACCACTCAATAGCAAAAAAAAAAAAGCGAATTTTAAAATGGGCAGAGGAACTGAATAGACAGTTTTCTAAAGAAGACGCACAAATGGCCAATAGGTACATAAAAAGGTTTTCATCATCACTAATTATCAAGGAAATGCAAATCAAAATCGCAATGAGCTATCACCCCACACCTGTTAGAATGGCTGTTACCAAAAAGTCAAGTTAACAAGTGCTGGCAATGATGTGGAGAAAAGGGAACGCTTGTGCATATGTATAATGTAATATTATTCAGTCTTGAGAAAAAAAAGGAAATCCTGCCATTTGTGGCAATGTGGATGAGTCTAAGGGTATTATGCTAAGTGAAATAAGTCAGACAAAGACAAATATTGTATGACCTCACTTATATGTGGAAATTTAAAAAGCCAAACTCACAGAAACAAAGTAGAGTGGTGGTTGCTAGGGGCTGCAGGGGTGGAGGGAATGGAGAAATGTTGGTCAAAGGGTACAATCTTCCAATTATAAGATGAATAAGTTCTGGGGATCCAATGTACAGCATGGTGATTACAGTTAATGATACAGTATTATATAATTGAAAATTGCTAAGTAGCTCTTAAATGTCCTCACTACAGAAAAGAAATGGTAATTATGTGACACAATGGAGGTGGTAATCATTTTGTAATATATAAGCGTATCAAATCAATATGTTGTACACCTTAAACTTATACAATGTCATATGTCAATTATATCTCAATAAAGCTTGGGGGAAAAAAACATTATACAGGTTCTAGCCAGTACAATTAGGCAAGAAGAAATAAAAGGCAACCAAATCGGCAAGCAATAAACAAAACTGTTTATTTGCAGACAACATGATGGTCTATGTAAAAAAATCTGATGGAATCTGCAAAAAAGCTAGAAGATTTAATGAGTTTAGCAAGGTTGCAGGATGTAAGGTCAATAATATATTTAAAAATCAGTTGTACTTCTATATATTGGCAATGAACAATTGTAAATTGAAATTTTAAAAAAATCACTTATAATAGTATTAAAAAATAGTATAAAAATATAAAATACTCAGAGATAAATCTGATAAAATATGTGAACACCTGAACATTGAAAACTGCAAAATAATGCCAAGAGAAATTAAAGAAAGGCTAATATTGTTAAGATATAAATCCTCCCAAAATTGGTGTGTAGATTCAATGCAATTCTAATCAAAATCCCAGCAGGGTTTTTAGTTGAAATTCGCAAGCTGATTCTAAAATTTATACGGAAATGCAAAGGAGTTAGAATAGTCAAAACTACTTTGAAAAAGACGAACAAAGTTGAAGAGCTAACACTACCTGATTTCAAGGCTTACTATAAAGCTAGGGCAATCAAAACAGTGTGGTATTGATATAAAGCCAGACAAATAGATTAATGGAACAGAATAAAGAATCCAGAAATAAACCCACACGTAGATGGATAACTGATATTTTACTAAAGTACAAAGGCGAATCAAGGGACATGAGTTAGTCTATTCAACAAATGCTGCTAGAAAAACTGGATGTCCATATGCAAAAAAAATGGAGTTGGATCCCTACCTTGTACCATGTACGAAAAAGTAACTCAAAATGAATCATAGACCTAAATGTAAAACCTAAAACTATAAAATTTCTAGAAGAAAACAGAGAAAATTCTTCATAAAAAAAAAGAGAGATTTCTCAGATACACGACCGAAAACAATCCATAAATGAACAAATTGATAAACTGGATTTCATCAAGATGAAAAACTTCCAATCTTTAAAAGGCACTATTAAGAGACTGAAAAGTCAAGCCACAGACTGGGGGAAAATATTTTTTAAAGTTTTTATCTGATAAAGGACTTAATACCCAGAATATCAAATCTCAATAATAAAAGAAATAACCAACTGAAAAATGGACAAAAGACTTAAACAGATGCTTCATCAAAGAAGATGATACAAAAAGTACATGTAAAGATGCTCAACATCGTTAGTCATTAGGGAAATACAAATTAAAACCACAATGACATATTACTACATACCTATTAGAATGGCTGAAATTCAAAAGACTGACCATGCCAATCGTTGGCAAGAATGTGGAGGACCACTATGCACTACTGGTGGGAATGTAAAATGGTGCAACCACTTCGGAAAACTAACAGTTTGTCGGTATCTTAAAGGTTTAAATATACACCAATGGTATAATCCAGGTATTCCACTCCTAGATATTTACCCAAGAGAAATGAAAGCATATATCCATATGAAGACTTGGACACAAATGTTCTTGGCAGTTTTATTTGTAATAGCCCCAAACTGGAAACAACCCAAGTGCCCATCAACAGATGATTGGATAAATAAATTGTGGCAAATCCATACAACATATTCCTACTCAGTGATAAAAAGGAATAAGCTATTGATATACTCAACAACATGGATGAATCTCAAAATAAGTGCACGGAATGAAAGAAAACAGACAAAAGAAGAGTACATATTGTATGATTCCATGTTTATAAAACTGTAGAAACTTCACACTAACGTGTAGTGGCAGAAAGTAGATCAATGTTTGCTTGGCAGGGATGGAGAGGACAGGGTGGGGTGGGTGGAAGAGATTACAGAGTCACAAGAGAAAGCTTTTAGGAGTGATGGATATGGTCACAACCTTGATTGTAGTGAAGGTTTTACATATATATCTCCAAAATGAGTGTTTTTACATGTTAAATATGTGCAGTTTTAAAAATGAAGTTTATTACATGTCAATTTTATTTCAATAAAGCTGTCTAAATTTTTTCAAGTGTATGGTATGGTCCATATGTACAATGAATCTAAGTTCATATTGATTTATTTGATAGATTTGTTTGCCTTTTATCTTACTGCTCAAATGTAACCATCTTTTTAATTATCAATTTTGTACTGTAATATGTAAAACAAGTTTTTCTTAACATATAAGAAAAAATTGTTGTTGCTATATTAATATCAGACAGCAGCCTTCAAAACAAAAACTATTACCAGCAATAAAGAGAGAGATTGCATCATGATAAATGGTCAATTCATCAAGAAGACATGATGCTACTAAATGTTTATGTTCTTAATAATGGAGCTTCAAGACACACGAAGCAAATATTCACAAAATTGAAGAAGTAGAGAATATTCCAACAGTAGTCTTTCAGCATTTGATAGAATAAGTAGATTAAAAATTTTCTAAGGATAGATTAGAACAAAACTATCAATTTGTAAGTCGTTTTCAACTAACAAACTACCTAATTGACAATTTGTAGAATATTACAGTTAACAATTACAGAATGCACATTATTTATGTGTATTTATTATTTACAAATGCACACAGCATATTCATCAAGATAGACCATATATGTTCATCCAGAAAACAAATTCTAATAAATTGTAAAGGATTGAAATCATGAAAAGTTTGCTCTGTGCCCACACTTGAGTAAATTAATTATCAATGACAAAAAGGTATCTGGAAAACACAACATATTTGGAAATTAAACAGCACATTTGTAAATAATTCATGGGTCAAAGAATAATCCCATAGGAAATTAGACAGTTTTTTTAACTAAATGAAATTGATTTGAGATCCTTTTCTCTTTTCCAGTGCAAGAATTCAGTGTTATAAATTTCCCTCTCACCACTGTTTAAGCTGCATTTCAGAAAATTTGATATATTGTATTTTCATTATCACCCAATTCTAAGCATTTTTAAAATTTCTTTTGAAACTTCCTGATTGACCCACATATTATGTAATTATTTAATTTCCAAGTGTTAGGAGATTTTCCTGTTTTTTTTGTTATTGATTTCCAGTTTGATTCCATTGTGGTCAGAGTACAGACATTTTATGATTTCAATTCTCTTAATTGAGATTAATTTTATAGTCTAGGGTATGGTATATTTTTGTGACTTTTCCATGAACACTTGAAAGAATGTGTATTTTACTGTTTGGGATAGGTCATTTTATGAATATCAGATCCTATTGGCTGAATGGCATTGCTCTGTTTCTCCATAACCTTGTCGATTTTCTGTCTAATAGTTCCACCAGTTGTTGCAAAAGGGATGTTCAAATGTCCAACTATAATTGCAGATTTGTCTATTTCTATTTCTCCTTTCAGTTTTATCAGTTTTTGCTTCATATATTTTGAAGTTCTGTTGTTTGGTTCATACACATTTAGGATTTCTATGTTTTCTTGACATTTCGTCTCTTTTATCAATATTTAATGTCCCTCTTTGTCCATGGTAATTTTCTCTGCTCTGACGTCTACTTTATCTGGTATTAATGTAGCCACTCCTGCTTTCTTAAAATTAGTGTTTGCATGGCATATTCCACCCCACTTTTTTCTACCTGTATTGCTGTATGTGAAATTAGTTTCTTGTGTAGTCATTTTTTATCCACTATGCTAATGTCTGTCTTTTAATTGATGTATTTAGATTATTTTTATTTAAAGTAATTATTGATATGGTTTAAGTCTGCCATTTTATTATTTGTTTATTCTGTTTCTCATTCCTTTGTTTCCTTTTTTTTTTTTTTTGCCTTCTTGGAGGTTACTTGAACAAACTAAATGAAATTAAAAACAAAACATATCAAAATTTATGAAATGCAACTAAAGTGCTACTAAAAAGAAAATACAATTTTATTTTATTATTATTTTTTAACATCTTTATTGGAGTATAATTGCTTTACAATGGTGTGTTAGTTTCTGCTTTACAACAAAATGAATCAGTTATATATATACATATGTTCCCATATCTCTTCCCTCTTGCGTCTCCCTCCCTCCCACCCTCCCTATCCCACCCCTCCCAGCGATCACAAAGCACTGAGCTGATCTCCCTGTGCTATGCGGCTGCTTCCCACTAGCTACCTACCTTACGTTTGGTAGTGATTATATGTCCATGCCCCTCTCTCGCTTTGTCACAGCTTACCCTTCCCCCTCCCCATATCCTCAAGTCCATTCTCTAGTAGGTCTGTGTCTTTATTCCTGTCTTACTGCTAGGTTCTTCATGACATTTTTTTCCCTTAAATTCCATATATATGTGTTAGCATATGGTAATTGTCTTTCTCTTTCTGACTTACTTCACTCTGTATGACAGACTCTAGGTCTATCCACCTCATTACAAATAGCTCAATTTCGTTTCTTTTTATGGCTGAGTAATATTCCATTGTATATATGTGCCACATCTTCTTTATCCATTCATCCGATGATGGACACTTAGGTTGTTTCCATCTCCGGGCTATTGTAAATAGAACTGCAATGAACATTTTGGTACGTGACTCTTTTTGAATTATGGTTTTCTCAGGGTATATGCCCAGTAGTGGGATTGCTGGGTCATATGGTAGTTCTATTTGTAGTTTTTTTAAGGAACTTCCATACTGTTCTCCACAGTGGCTGTATCAATTTACATTCCCACCAACAGTGCAAGAGGGTTCCCTTTTCTCCACACCCTCTCCAGCATTTATTGTTTCTAGATTTTTTTTTTTTTTTTTCGGTACTTGGGCCTCTCACTGTTGTGGCCTCTCCCATTGTGGAGCACGGGCTCCGGACGCGCAGGCTCAGCGGCCATGGTTCACGGGCCCAGCTGCTCCGCGGCATGTGGGATCTTCCCAGACCGGGGCACGAACCTGTGTCCCCTGCATCGGCAGGCGGACTCTCAACCACTGCGCCACCAGGGAAGCCCTAGATTTTTTGATGATGGCCATTCTGACTGGTGTGAGATGATATCTCATTGTAGTTTTGATTTGCATTTCTCTAATGATTAGTGATGTTGAGCATTCTTTCGTGTGTTTGTTGGCAGTCTGTATATCTTCTTTGGAGAAATGTCTATTTAGGTCTTCTGCCCATTTTTGGATTGGGTTGTTTGTTTTTTTCTTATTAAGCTGCATGAGCTGCTTATAAATTTTGGAGATTAATCCTTTGTCAGTTGCTTCATTTGCAAATAAGAAAATACAATTTTAAATGCTTATGTTAGATAGGAATAAAGACTTAACATCAATGATCCAAGCATCTACATTAAGAAGTAAGAAAAAGAAGAGCAAGTTAACTCCATACTAAGTAGAAGGAAAGAATTAATAAAGAGTGGAAAACAATGTAGAAAATGGAGAGATAATAGAAAAATTCATCAAAGACAAATTTGGTTGTTTGAAAGATTGATAAAATTGATAAACCCTTAGCTGGATTAAATAAAAGGAGAGAGAGAGCAAGAGGGAACTCAAATTACCAATATCAGAAGCAAAAGAAGGGCTATTACTATAAGTTCCACAAACATATTAAAACCATATACAAATAAATATGACAACTTAGACAAAATGGATAAATCCCATCAAAGTACAACTTCCCAAAACTGGCCCAAGAAAAAATAGAAAATATTAAAAGCCCTAAGTGTGTTAAAGAATTTATAATTAAAACCTTCCAACAAAGAAAACATTAGTCCCAAGCGACTTCACTTGTAAATTCCATCAAATATGTAAGAAAGAAATAATACCAATTTTACACAAACTCTTTTCAAAACTGGAAAACGAGATAGCATTCCCTATTCATTTCGTGATATCAGCAGAATCCTACATCTAAACCTCACAAAAATATTACAAAAATTAAAGTTATAAACTAATATCCCTCATGAACATCATTGCAAGCATCCTTAACGAAACATTAGCAAATCAAATCCAGAAATATATAAAAAAGATATCATGACTAAGTATTGTTTCTTTCAAGAATAAAGGCTATGGCTTCCCTGGTGGCACAGTGGTTGAGAGTCCGCCTGCCGATGCAGGGTACACGGGTTCGTGCCCCGGTCCGGGAAGATCCCACATGCCGCAGAGTGGCTGGGCCTGTGAGCCATGGCCGCTGAGCCTGCGCGTCCGGAGCCTGTGCTCCGCAACGGGAGAGGCCACAACAGTGAGGGGCCCGCGTACCGCAAAAAAAAAAAGAATAAAGGCTAGTTTCACACTTGAAAATAAATCAACATAATTCATCACATTAAGAGAAAAAGAAGAAAAAAAGTATGATCATCTCCATAGATGCAGAAAAAGCATTTGATGAAATCCAATACCCACTCATGATATTAAAAAAAAAAAAAAAAACCCACCTCAGCAAAGTAGGAATAGAAGGGAGTTTCCTCAATATGATAACATAACTATGAAAATCTGACTGTTAACATTATACTTAAGGGTGAAATATGAATGCTTTCCCCCTAAGATCCAGAAAATGGGAAGGTCCATCTCACCACTTCCGTTCAACTTTGTACTGTAGATTTTAGCCAGTATAATAAGGCAAGAGAAATAAATACACTTCATCACAATTGGAAAGGAATGAGTAAAATGTTTTTTATTCATAGATAATATGTTTGTGTATGTATAGAATCCAAAGGAATTGAGAATAAACCAACTAGTACTGAGTGAATTTAGTAAGTCACAAGGTCAGTATACAAAGTCAATAATATTTTTATCCAAACAATTAGAAAATGAGCTAAAAATATTTTAATTGCACAAAAACCTATAAGATGTATAGAAAGACATTTAATAAAAATGTACAAAGCCTCTACACTGAAAACTACAAAACAGTGCTGAAAGAAATTAAGGAAATGGAGAGGTATGCCTCTTTGTGGGTTGGAAAAAATATCAAGACATCAGTTCTCCCTAAATTGATCTATATACTTTGTATGGAAATTTAACAAGATGATTCTAAAGGAAATGGAAATGCTAATGATCTAGAAGAGCCAAAATCATATTGGAAAAAATGAACAGGGGTAGAGGGCTTAAAAATTAACTATAAACCTATAGTAATAAAGATGGCGTGGTATTGGGGTAAAGATAGACAAATAGATTAATGAAACAGAATAGAGGATCCAGAAATAGATCTACACTTAACACAGTCCATTGATTTTGATAAAGGGGGCAAAACAATTCAGTGAGAAATGGAAAGTCTTTTCAAAAAGATGGTGCTAGAAAACTGGATAATCATATGGGAAAGAAATGAACCTCTACCTCACATTATACATTTTTAAAAATTGGAGACTAAATAAAAAGGCTAATTACTATAAAACTTCTGGAAGGAAACAGACTGTCTTTATGACAGAAAATGCAGTAACCATAAAAGAAAAAAAGTATAGAAATGTCTTGATCAATGTAAAACATTGGCTCTTTGAAACACGCTTAACAAAATGAAAAAGCAAACTATAGACTGGGAAAAAGTATTCACAACATATGTCTGACAAAGGATGTGTATTGAGAATGTTTACGGAACTCCTACAAATCAATAATAAAAAGACAAACATCTCCATAAAAATTGGGCAATAGGTTTGAACAGATCCTTCATGAAGGAAGATATACAAATAGTTAATAAGCATATGAAAAAGTGATTAGCACCACTGGTCATCAGGGAAGTGCCAATTACAACTAAACTGAAATACCACTTCACACCCACTGGCTAACACCAAAAAGACAGACAGTATCAAATGTTGGTGAGGAACAACTGGAATGCTCATCCTTTGAAGGTAGGAATATAAAATGTTATAATAACTTTGGAAAACAACTTTGGCAGTTTTGTATAAAATTAAACATATACTTACCTGATGATCCAACAGTTTCACTCCTATACATTTCCTGCTGAAAAATGAAAACGTTATGTCCACAAAAAAAAATTGCTTAAAAATATTTTCAGCAGCTTTATACATACTAGACTAAAATGGGAAACAATCCAAATGTCCAACATAAGTGAAGGGATAAACAAATTACCCAGTGTTCAAATAATTAATCCTCCCAACAGTCTCGGGGAATGAATTTCCACTTTACCACAACAACACAGCACCCTGGAATGAACCTCAGCCATTAAGCTGTGAGAAAGAAGCCAGACACAGAAGACTACGTGTTATTTGATTCCATGTATGAGGCATTCAAGAATAAGCAAAACTAGTCTCTAGTGTTAGAAATCAGACCAGTGGTTGCCCCTGCAGGGTGAGGACTGACTGGGAAGGAACAGGAGGGAATTCTCTAAGATGATGGAACTATTCGAATCTTGATTGGGATCATGGTTACTAGGTGTTTTCCCTTACCAAATGTCATGGAATTTTATGCTTAAGACCTATGCATTTTGCTGTATGTAAATTACACCTCAATCAAATTTTTTTCAAAGAGAGAGAGAAGAGGACGCACTGGGCAGGAACATGGGTGTGCTAGTTCTTTAACTTCCTTTCCTCAAACTTGACCTTCTTCACCATTGGGCTTTCCTGGTTCCAGCAGATGACGCCAACCAGGTGACAGCAGTCTTAAGTCCTGATTTCTGCACATCTTTGGGTGATGATGCTCTGGGTAGCAGCCACTGGAATTTTTAATAGCTCTCTTAATTTGGAACTGAAGTTTTCACTTGTTTAAAAATCTCTCACCTGGGCTTCCCTGGTGGCACAGTGGTTAAGAATCCGCCTGCCAATGCAGGGGACACGGGTTCGAGCCCTGGTCCGGGAAGATCCCACATGCCACAGAGCAGCTAAGCCCGTGCACCACAACTACTGAGCCTGCGCTCTAGAGCCCACGAGCCACAACTACTGAGCCTGCATGCCACAGCTACTGAAGCTCGCATGCCTAGAGCCTGTGCTCCACAACAAGGAAGCCACTGCAATGAGAAGCCCGTGCGCCGCAATGAAGAGTAGCCCCCACTCGTTGCACCTAGAAAAAGCCTATGCACAGCAACAAAGACCCAATGCAGACAAAAATAAATAAAATAAATATATTTATTTAAAAAAATCTCTCACCATACAACTTAACCAAACTCCTTGAAAGAAAAGGTAAAACTCTCAAGAAACTTAGCCATATTAAGACAGAATATGTATATCTATGTAGGCATTCACACTGACAGCCTCAAGTCCTGCTTAAAAGATGCCAGCATGATAGAATCATCACATATATACACTAATATGTATAAAGTAGATAACTAATGAGAACCTGCTGTATAGCACAGAGAACTCTACTCAGTGCTCTATGGTGACTAAAATAGGAAGGAAATCCAAAAAAGAGGGGATATATGTATACACATAGCTGATTTACTTCACTGTACAGCAGAAACTAACACAACATTGTAGAGCAACTATACCCCAATTAAAAAAAATGATAAAGAGACATCAGGAACAGCAGCTCTAGAAGCAAACAATGAAAGCTAAATAGGTCCATCTTCGTAGTTCAGAGTGGAGTCGATTTTACAGCAAAGATGCAGAACAAAGAGAACCAGATGAGTTGATGGCTGATACTGCAAGAAAGAGCAGAGGATCAGAGGACCTGACAAGGAATGCTCCCGATAAGGAAAGGTTTTCACTACCCTTCCCCTTATACACACCCTCTCCTATGGGGTTTCTTTCCTTTGCTTCTTCCTCCAATTAAGATCTTTCTTGCTGATGCATCCCAGGGGACAGAGTTCACAACTCAAGGACCTCTTCTTCCTCCTGGTCCTGTGGAAAGCTTGTATGCTCAACCTCAAGAATCCTTTTCACTGTAGGGTTTCTTTGGTGTGTATCCTGAAAACAATAGTGAGTTATCTTCAGTGTTGACTCAGGCTTCAAAAGAACCTGCTCCTAAAAGTCCACAACCACAAAAGAAACGCAGGAATTTTGCCTCTCTTCCAAATTAATTTTGAATTCTCCCTCTGTCTTAGTTTAAGGAACTGCTGTAACTAAAGTGGTCATACTTTTGCCCAAAAGAAAGCTTTACAGAATTATAATTATCAAGATAGTGTTTTGTAAATAAAGTTGATTTAAGTATTAATCTCAGTGAGTGAATTATTTACATTATCTTGTAGTCTCTGGATAGTTTAAATATTGTGTTTAATTTGATTAACCATCCTTATTATATGAACAATACTGGAAATGTCACATGAGCAATTCTGAAATTAGACATATTTGGGTTTTTTTTTATTTTTAAATTTTTTATTGAGGTATAGTCTATTTACAATGTTGTGTTAATTTCTTCTCTACAGCAAAGTAATTCAGTTATACATATATACCTTCTTTTTCATATTCTTTTCCATTATGGTTTATCACAGGATATTGAATATAGTTCCCTATGCTATATATAGTAGGATCTTGTTTATCCATCCTATATATAATAGTTTGCATCTGCTAATCCAAACTCCCAATCCTCCCCTCCCCTAACCCCCTCCCCCTTGGCAACCACAAGTCTGTTCTCTATGTCTATGAGTCTGTTTCTGTTTTGTAGATATGTTCATTAGTGTCGTATTTTAGATTCCACATATAAGTGATATCATGTGGCATTTATCTTTCTCTTGACTTACATCACTTAATATAATAATCTCTAAGTCCATCCATGTTCTTGCAAATGGCATTATTTCATTCTTTTTTATGGCTGCATACTATCCGTTGTATATATATATATTCCACATCTTCTTCATCCATTCATCTGTTGATGGACATGTAGGTTGTTTCCATGTCTTGGCTATTGTGAATAGTGCTGCTATGAACATAAGGGTGCATGTGTCTTTTCGAATTATAGTTTTGTCTGGATATATGCCCAGGAGTGGGATTGCTGGATCATATGGCAACTCTATTTTTAGTTTTTTAAAGGAACCTCCATACTGTTTTCCATAGTGGCTGCACCAATTTACATGGCTACCAACAGTGTAGGAGGGTTCCCTTTTCTCCACACCCTCTCCAGCATTTGTTATTTGTAGACTTTTTGATGATGGCCGTTCTGACTAGTGTGAGGTGATACCTCATTGTAGTTTTGATTTGCATTTCTCTGATAATTAGCGATGTTAAGCACCTTTTCATGTGCCTATTGGCCATCTGTATGTGAAATTAGACATATTTGAAATGGCAAAAGGCATTTCTATATGCCAAGGGCTGTATTCTATAGTTTTAAAACAAATGTGAAGTGCCTTGATGTTTTTATTAGGCAAAGTAACTTGATGTTTACCTGAATACATTTAAATTGGAATGTTTATAACAACAGAGTATGAGAAAGTTTAAAAGGTCCATCTTGCTATTTTATAGTCTCCCTATTAGATTGTCCCCTCTCCTCTTCCTCTTCCCTCTACATCAATAATTTCCCACTGAATTCCAGAGAGGATCTGGAAGAGGCTGGTAGTGTGGATGGTCATAAGAATGTGGGTTTAAAGCTCAGAGTCAGTACTTACCAGCTGACCTTAGGCATGTCCCTTTCCCTCTCCGAGCCCCAGTTTCCATTTTAATGGGCCCATGATTAATGCCTACCTCCAAGAAAAATGGAAATGAACAAAGGGAAATCACATTGTTATGATTTAAAAAAAAAAAAACTACACCCAGGGGATTTGTTGGATGTGCAGGCTCTGGAACAAGGCTGCCTGGGTTTGAACCTGGCCTCTGTCTCACTAAGAGGGAATAATCATAGCCTCAATCTCACTGGTTACCACAGACTGAAGGAGCTAATTCATGCAGAGCCCTTGGCACAGTATCTGGCTTGCTGCAATTGCTTTAGTATACGTTAGCTGGCTTTGTTATTTTTCAAGACGGCGACCACTGCTGTAATCACTGGTCAGTGCTGCGGTCACAGCTGTGTGCTGGGAAGTCCATAGGCACCTCTGACTCACCACGTGAGGACCTGGAGCCGCTACCCCCAATCACACCATCCACGTTCCTGACCCTAGGCCTTCCTCACAAATGTTCCCTCTGCCTGGAATGCAGTCTTCTTTCATGTTTACAGTTTCCTTCTCACCCCTCCGTCTAGCCCCCAGCGCTTCCCCTTCAGAGCACTAAGTAAGCCCCCTCCACCAATGCAGGCAGGACCAAGCCATGGTGGCCACAGTCTGCAGCCTGTTCCAGCTCTGGCTTCACCTGCCTTTTCTGTGCCCCGTAACCCACAAGCAGAACCTACTGCATAATTTATGGGACCCGGTGCGAAATTATTTTGAACAGGGCTCCTTGTTCAAAAATTATTAAGAACTTTAAGATAGACAAATCCCAACTGACGGGTATTCTACAAAATACCTGATGAATAATACTCAAAACTGTCGAGATCATCAAAAACAAAGAAAGTCTAAGAAACTGTCACAGCCAAGAGAAGCCCTTAGTGTCCTGACTACTATGTGTAATGTGGGATCCTGGAACAGAAAAAGGACATTAGGTAAAAACTAAGGAAATCTAAATGAATTTTAGTTCATAATAATATTTCAATATTGGTCCATTAATTGTAGCAAATCCACCATACTAATGTAAGTTATTAATAATAAGGGAAACAGGGGTGAGGGACATATGGGAACTTTCTGTACTATGTAATTTTTTCATAAATCTAAGACAGCTCTAAAATTAAATTTTTTTTAAAAATTAACAACAGCAAAGAATTTTGAGAACACAACAGCAGAATAAATTGTCCAAGACAGAGCCAGGATTTGAACCCGGATCTGCCTGACCCCAGAGCTTTGGTGAATGACTGCTTACACTGCTTGAATTCCCAGGAGAAGGCCCTCCCCTGGAGGTAAGAGAAAAGATGTGTATGGAATGGGGGAGAAGGTGGAGGGTTGTCACATTATTTAGTAGAGAGGTTAAGAGCCCAATCTTGATGACTCAGGCCACATAGTGTGTGATTCCATTTATATGAAATTCCCAGAATAGGCAAATCCGTAGAGACAGAAAGTAGATTTCCTGGTTGCCAGGGGCAGGGGGAGGGGAGGGGAGAATGGGGAGTGACTGCTTAATGGTATGTGGTTTTTTTGGGGGGTGATGAAATGTTATTGAATTAGATAGTAGTGATGGTTGCACAACCATGTGAAGATACTAAAAAACACTACATTGTACACTTTAAAATAGTTAAAGTTGTAAATTTTATGTTATCTCGATTTAAAAAAAAAAAAGAGAACAAGCTTGAGATCCATTCTGCCTGGATTTGAATCTCCAGGGTACCCTTTACTAGCAGTATGCGACCTTGGGCAAGCTACCTCTTCTCTGCCTCAGTTCCCTCATCTGGTAAATGGGGTAGTAACAGTAGCCATCTCATAAGGTTGTTGTCAGCAAGGTCCAGGCGTTTGGGGTCCATCCTGGCCTTGATGGGTCAGGGGAGGGATTATGTACTCATCCCCAAACCTTCGCACCCAAGATCTTGCAAACCGAGTGGTCTGAGAGCCCCCTCCCCTGTCAACCTGAAGTGGAGACCCACTCCTGGGAGGCCCCAAGGTGGAAGCCGGAGCGAATCTCCCTTCCAGACCCGTTGCTTTGGGTTGCAGGCTGAAGCGGCCGCGGAAGAGATGTGCGCTGCAGCGCGCCGCCTAGTGGCACATTCGAGCATACCAGTACCGGCCGCAGGGTGAAGCGCCCGCCAAAGGCTCCAGCCACGCCCGCAGGGCACCCTGACAGCTGCTCCTTATTATAAAATAAGTGGCTTGTACTCAGCCAGATTAGGGCATTCTGTATATTCTTTTTAATCCCGCGAGCTAGTTATTGTTCCCATTTTATAACTGATGGAACTGATGCTTGGAAAGGCTCAGCAGCCAGCCCAAGTTCTCCCAGCAGGTAAGAGCAGCCCCACGTCTGGTTTTCCATCAGCTCAGCTCCAGATTCCAGAACTCTGTCTCCGACGCTCACTTGTGATTTGGGATAAATGAGGGTAGCCCATGGAAGCACTACAGCCGCCGCTAAGTGTCAGATCTAGCTGAGACTGATTTCAAAGCTGCTATATTGCACAAAGGCTGCCCCACTTCCAGCCTCAGGCCCCATAAACCCCCTAGGAAATGGAGGGGAGGTGGGAGGCTCCTTCCAGGGCTCATTTGGCAGGGCTGTAGGCCCTTTCACCAGTAGCCCCTTTCCCCAGCCTCACTGATGCGTCCACTCAACCAGTATTTATGTATGCTTACTATGCGCGGGACAGTCTGAGGTGCTGGATATATCATGGTGAGCAAGAAGGGGGAGGCCTGGCCTCCAAGCAGCTCACTGCCTCATCCTCATTCATTCATTCATTTACTTATTTATTTTTAATTAATTTATGTTTTGGCTGCGCAACGCGGCATGTGAGATCTTAGTTCCCTGACCAGGGATGGAACCAACACCCCCTGCATCGGACCACCAGGGAAGTCCCTCATTCTCTTTCTTAACTCACAGCAGAACCTCTTTGCTGTGAGTCTGATGGCACTGGGTTTGGGAACACCCTGGTAAGTTTTAATCCAGCTACTCCAGTGTGTCATCCCAGGGCCAGGGCCTTGCCCATTCTTCACCCATACTGGGGAAAGGTGTGGGCTCAGGGCAGTCTGACTCCCTCTGAAGTCCTTTCCCTGGCCCCAGCTGAGGGCCAGCACTTGGAGATGCCCAGGCTGGGAAGCAGCCACACCCGCAGTGGTTGCTTAGCTGCAGGTGACTGGGGAAGGGGTGTTCTGGACACTGGAACACTGGAACAGCAGGGGATCGGGTGCAGGGGGGTTATGGAAGGACCCTAATGTGGTAAGTCCCCTACCCCGGTAGGGGAGCCCTGGAGGGAAAGCAGGGTCTAGGGCCTCCCATGGACATATTTCTACCCTGGGGCTTGGGGGAAATGGGACGAGGGCCAGCAGAAGACAGGGAAATGGCCACTCTCCTTTTGCCTGCACACCGCCCCCGTCCCCCTTCTCTCCAGTTAGGAATTAAAGTCATGAAACCTGACATTAGGACTAGAAGGGCCTGCCTGGTGCAGTTACTGTCTGAACAGCAAAGTTCTGAGCACTGGAACTTTTTCGAAAAATCTCCAATAACCCACCGTCCTTCTGGTTAAGAGAGAGAATGAGACAGAGAGAGTGAGCGCGCCTGCCCTGTGGTCCCTGCCTGCCGAGGTTCTACTGAGGTCCCTGCTGAGTTGTCCAGCATAAAGCCCTTGACCTTGTGCCTGTGCCAGGTGTTGACAGTCAGATGCTGGGCCTCGGATGTGTCCCTATGTGTGTTGCCTGGTGAAAGTTAAGCATCTAAGTATCTGTTTGTCTTTAGCATCATCTGCCCAAGAGTGTATTTGTGCTTTTGGATGTGCGTGCCTGTGTGTGTGTTCATGTCTGTGATGAGGTGTATATGTGTGCTTTTTAAAATCCTGTGTCTTAACTATGTGGGTGTCTCTGCAGTTGGGTGCCCCTGTAATGTTTCTGGGAGGGTCATTTTGCACCTGTATATGTTTGTTGTATGTTTGCTTGTGTGTACCTTTGTAGGTGTGCCTGTAACTGTCTAGGGCTGCGTGTGCATATGTGTGCTTGTACTTCTGTGGCTGGGTGGGGCTGGCTGGGTGTGATGCGCTGTTGACTCCCTCACCCACTGCCCTTGCCTGGGCCAAGCTAAAAATAACCCACTTATCTTTGTCCACGGGGACCTTTCTCAATTGGCCTAAGTTCTTCCCAGGGAGTCCCACTCACCCATATCCACCCTCCTGGTCCTGGGTGCCTGGCCAGGGAGGTCTAAGGAGGTGGACTGACCACATGCACACTCCCCCACATGTTCCAGACCCCAGCCTGTGGGGGGAGTGTGTGTGGAGGGGCTCCTGGGCAGTCCTGCCGTTCTCTCTTCTCTGGGGAAACAGCTGGGGCAGGCCCTTGTTGCTTCTCTACCCCCTCCAGCAACCCTTCCAGCCTGCAGTTCTGGCCCCCAAGTCCTTTCTCCTCCAGTCTAGGAAGCGCCCCTGGGGACACTGACCCTATTGCAGCCTACCCACCTACTGACTCCTGGGCCTGGACCAGAGAGAGGCTGGACCTCTCTCTGCCTTCCTTTACCCCTTCCTGAAGCAGCCACTGCCTCTGTATTTGAGGAATGATTCCAGATCCCAGTTCTGGAAAAATCCCAAGTAGTGAACAGATCAGTAGTGAACAGATCAGTGGGGAGGAGGCATTCCTGCTGGCTGCCAGTCATTTCTCACCTGCCAGCCCCAGAAGAGGTGTAAGTGTCGAGGATCCCCAGCTCAGAGGGTTTCTTTCCAATCCTCTCTCTCCTGCCCTTTTCACTCACCCACTCATTCACTCAAAGCTGTGTGATCTTGGGCAAATGACTTTACATCTCTGTGCCTCAGTTTCTTCATCCATAAAAGGGGGATACAGATGGTACTTACTTCAGAGAGTTGTGAGGACTAACTGAAGTGATTATTATAAAGTGTTTAAAAGTGCTTAACCCCATGCCTGGCACATACAAGGACCCTGCCAGTGTTAGCTGATCCACCCCTTCTAATGTCACTGTGTTTCAATATCAAGATATCGCCCATCGCCCAACTGACTCCACATGCCCTTTGGCTCACCCTTGGGTGGTCAGGATTTTCCACCAGGAATCAGATTGGCTGAGAGGGGAGATCTTGGAAAGAGAGATTACTGACATTTGTGCTACAGTTTCTATATATATATTTAAAAATCAGTTCTACATTCCCTTATAAAATTGTTATTATCATTTTTCTCCATTTTGGAGATGATGAAGGAAGCATCAGAATGGTTAAGTAACTTGTTCAGGGTCACACAGCAGGTAAGGAGCAGAGCCCAAATCTACGCCCACCCGAGCCAAAAATGGCTTCCCTATGCCCCATTGTCACTTGCGGAGGGTGGGGGTGGGGTGGGGGAGTAACATCCTAGGCCCTGGGTGCTACAGGAGGTTCAGAGGGGTCTAGTCAAACAGTTCTGCCCAAGGTCATACCCACAAGTAGGGCCAAACAGGATGATCCAAGTCCACATAGCTGTAAGCCCCTGCTTAACACGGACTTGAGTGTTTGAGATTTCCTCATTGAAGGAGCTTTTTTGGTAAAGACCCCCCCGCCCGCCCCCTGTAGAAGGCGTAGATTCTACGTAGTACGAACCAGGGAGCCAAAAACGACAGAGTCCTGAGTTTAATCAGAGGAGAAAGCTGACACAGCCAAGTCAGAGGAAAGCGCCAAGATACATTTCTTTAGTTTCTGGAAACAAAAATTGGGCAGACTCCGCTTCCAGCTACGATCTAGCGGCCGGGATTTCCAACGCTCCGGGCTCAGAGTTTCGCGCGGACCCCCCCTGAAGGGCCCCCAGCTCCGCCAAAGCCGCGCCCAAGGGGCCGTCGTTACCCCCTAGAAAGGCCCTCCGCCGGCTCCGCCTTTGCCCGCCCAGGCCCCGCCCCGGCCGCGCGCTGTCCTGCTCTGCTCGCGGACTCACTTGGGCGTGCGAGCGGCAGCGGTCGGCCTTGTGGCAGGCGGCGGAGGCCGACGAGGGCGCCGGAGCCGCGGGCAGCGGCGGGGCGCAGGGAGGCGCGCACGGGGGTCGGACGGCGCGGCGTTGGCCGCTGCGGGCGCCGCTGAACGCTCTCACCCTCAGTCGCGCAACTTCGAAGCCAGGACGCGGGAGCCTGAGGAGCGCTCGAGCCCCGGAGCCTGAGGAGCGCAGAGAGGGGCACGCCGGAGCCTGGCCGGAGAGCGGGCGCCGGGTACCCATAGCGTTCCGAGCGCCGGGCAGCCCTCTGCGAAGCGTGGCTGCCTCTGCCCCCACGGAGGGCACGGGCTGGCGCGGCCGGGCGCCGGGGAGGACGGCGAGGAGGAGGCGGCGGCGGCGGAGACGGCGGCGGCGAGGCTGGGGTCAGGGAGAGAGCCCTGGGGGAGAGGCGCCCGAGCCGGGCCGCGGGAGCATGTGGGCCCGGAGCGGAGCGCGGGGCGCGCTACTGCTGACACTCCTGCTCTGCTGGGACCTGAGGCTGAGCCAAGCAGGTAGGGAGCGTTCGGGCATGGGGGAGGGGAGCGAGGGGAGCGAGGGGACCCTGGCGCCTCACTCTGCTCTGAAGTTGAGGTGGTCTATCGCTCCGTCAGTGCGCACAGGGAAAGCGGTAAGGGCGCCCAAGTTAAAAGGTAGATTTCTCTGCCCCAGCAAAGTGGGCGATGGCGCAGCTATCTCGCGGGGCGGGGCGGGGCGGGGGTGTTGCTCAGGCTCTCCAGCTCCCGCCTGGAAGGGAGAGATCGCTTCTTTTCCCTGGAACGGTGTCCAAGTCGGGGTGTGCGCCTCCCGGAGTACCGGCCTCCGGGGGACCCCTGGCTTCGCGCGCGCCTGGCAGCGGCGCCAAAAAACCAGTCGCTGCACAGGCCAGGTGTGCGCTCGCTTGCTGCTCGCCGGCAACTTCCTAGTCCAGGTCCCGGCTCGCCCAGACTCCTAGCGTGGCACAGACCCGAATCCGCAGATGAGAAGGAGGGAGCGAGAAACCTGGGGAACACGGGAAGCGCGGGTCCGCTCCGCCAGCCAGATGAGGCCAGCTTGTAGGGTTTTGTTATCGAAGGGAATAGGGCTGTCTTGCACGTACAGCTTTCCTCGAGATCTTGGGATCCGCAGGCCTGGAAGAATTTTTTTCTGGGTTTTGGTGTTGTGGGGAGGAGTACGTAGTGATCCTGACGAGTTTCCTTTTAAATGAGTCACTGACAGTCTCCGCGTCTGGGAAGCCGACAAGGTGCGCTCTCCACGCTCCTACTCCAGACCCAGCAAGATGCCTTAAGGGAGTCGCTGGGCTCCTAAAATAAAGTCCCTATTCCCCCTCTCCCGCCGTGGCTGTGTACACGTCTCGCTGGTCTGTAGCTGGGCCGGGCGTAGCTGACTGGGCTGCGTCTTCCTGGGGAGCGGGTGGACACACGGGAGCCAACCCATCTCTCTCTCTCTCTCTCTCTCTCTCTCTCTCTCTCTCTCTCTCTCCTCCCTCTCTCCTTTCTCCTCTCTCTCTCTCTTTCTCTCTCTCTCTCCCCCCTCCCTCCCCCCCTCCATCTCTCTCACTCTCTCCCCCCAGAAACCAAGCACCGGGCTTCCGAGGTTGGGTGGGCGTGGGCCGCATCCTGCATTGACTCCGAAAACTGGTGCACAAAGTGGACAGATGACGCAGCCCTCCCCCCTCTACCTTCCGCTTGGATGTTGACGTCCGCCGCCCTCCTCCCCGCCCCCCCACCCGAACGTCCCACGCCCGCCTCCCCCACTTATAGTCAGCTATTCCTCACTCTGGAATTAATGATTCCCATGGCCCAGGAGTGAGGGCTTGGTTTTAACACATACCCCACTTTTTTTTTTTTTTGGCCAGCCTTGTGTTGTAAAGTTACGACACAATCATTTGATCCACGTTAATCATGATTTGGGTAGACTCTGGTATTTAAAGCAGTGTTTTGAAGTTGGAAGGTAATGATGGGGGAGGAAGCAGGCTGCTGAGTGACCAACTTTGTTTTAAAGAGTGCAGTTGGGTGTGGGAGGTGCTGGGTTGGGGTGTTGGTTTCTGGTTTGGGGGTGTTTGAGGGGAGGTGATTGGAGGGTTGGGTGAAGTCTCTGTAAATGGCATATGGGCAGGATTGGGTCTTGGGAAGCTGTGTTTGGACTGGCAGGGCAAGGGTATCAGGAATAAATACTGGGGTTACTGAGGGTGGGGAACTGAGGAGGCAGGAGAAAGACAAGACTGGTTGGCCTAGAGTTCTCCAGAGCTGCAGAGTAGGCTCTGCTGGGGAGGCTGGGGGTGGCCTGCCTTGCCTGCTTAACAAAGCCTCTGGCCCCCACCTTCCCCAGAAGAAACGCCAGGCCCAAGGCTTTGATGGATTTGAGCACGATTGGTGCCCAGCCAGAAATGGGTGGCTAATACCGGGCTTTGATTTCTCACTAGCGAGCAGAACTGGCCTTGGAATTGTGCTCATTACTTAGCGCAGCAGGGGTTGCCTGTCCACCAGCCTGGAGAGGGGCCAACTGGTGGGGTCAGCCTGCTGCCTTCCCTTTGCCCTCAGAAACCTGCCTTCAGGAGAGAGAACATGCCCCTTCCTCCTACACAGCCCTTGTACTCTAATGCCACAGGCACAGAACATTTTTCAGAATGTTCTTTAGGTCTTCCCAGTGATTCCTCATGAGCTCCATTGCACAGATGGGGAAAATGAAGTCCAGGATGTTGCCTTTCCTCAAATCTTGCCTTCACGTGACCGCAGATTGCAGATTTGTATCGAGGGCTCCTGTCCAATAGCGGGCTGATTCAGGCCACTTTGGACTCCTCCTTTTGGTCCCAGCCATGGGAGGGGGAAGCTCCTTCTTGGGCGTGTCCAAGCTCTCCTCAAGGGGCAGGCACCTCTCTCTCCTTTCCCCTACTCCCATTCCCAGTGAATATGGGAATGAGTTCCCTTTCCAGCACTGAGAATTTTTTTTTAAGCCATAAAGTTTGATGGTGGAGAAATCAAACCTGGAACCATAAACCCGAGACTCTTAGAAGATTTCAGCAAGTGACTGGCCAGGAGAGGCCACTTCAAAAGCCCAGGCTGACTCTGGGAATCTCCTCCCACCCACCCCTCAGCCTTATTCTGGAGCTTCCCCGCCCCGTACGAGGACCTCTCACTGTTGTAGCCTCTCCCGTTGCGGAGCACAGGCTCCGGACGCGCAGGCTCCGGACGCGCAGGCTCAGTGGCCATGGCTCACGGGCCCAGCCGCTCCATGGCATGTGGGATCTTCCCGGACCGGGGCACGAACCCGTGTCCCCTGCATCGGCAGGCGGACTCTCAACCACTGCGCCACCAGGGAAGCCCTTTCCTGGAGCTTTTAATGAGCCTTTCCTTGGCCTCTGGCTGGGATGGTTGAGAAGGAACCAAGGTGTCATGATAGCACTTCTTTTTAAGGTGCAATTAAAATCGGAGTTTTCCTAATGTCTCTGCTGTGTGTGTGTGTGTGTGTGTGTGTGTGTGTGTGTATGTATGTGTGGTGGTGGCCTGTCCTTGTCTTCCTCTACTCTGTACCAAATGCCCATTTCACTTAAACAAATGGAAAATCAAGAGCGTCTTACTGGGTTTTCTCATTAAAGTGAAAGTACCACTGCAGGGGAGGAGTTTTGTATGTAATTTCCCTCCCCACCCCACAGACTGGGAATTCCATAGGATCCCAGACAATTCCTGTCTCTTCCAATCCGCTTATTTAACTGCTGAAGCTTTGGGACGGGCCCTGACTTGCCCAGGACTGCACTGGGACTCAAGGATAGAGCTGACATTTGAACTCAGGCCTCATAAACCTCATTCTAGTTGTGGCTCCTTTATTCCATCTGGGCTGCAGACTGGCTGCATGGGTCTGGGATTGAGATTCAGAAATCAAGGCCCAGCTAAGGCAGGCAGCTAATGATGAAGTAGGTTTGGTAGCTGAGTTAGACTGGGACTTGCTGGGGGATGGTGGAAAGAAATTGGGAGCAGGGACCTGGGAGAGGTGGAACAGGGCTGGACCAAAGGTTAAGGTGAGACCCTGAGACCAGGCAAGTGCCCAGGGGTAGCCTTCCAACACTGATCCTCTCAGAAAAAGCCCCCACCTGTCCCGGGTGAGATAAATCACAAGCCAGCCTCAGAGCTCTGTACCTATTTGTATAGTTGGGGGCAAAATAGGTTTTTACTTTTTTATTTTGAAGCTTTGGGGGCTCATCTCCTGCACTCACTTTGTTGTTGAGTTTCTCCTGGACTGAGGTACTATGACCTGTTCCTGGCTGTCAGACCACGTCGTCGGGTCTGCCTACCACTTCCCCTTCCCTTTTACCAGCAATGGCTTCTAAGGAGGGTCTGGGCTGCCTGGGGCTTCGAGGATGAGGCTGGAGGGGAAGTGGATCTCTTACATTCCAAGCGCTTGGTTGGTGGTTCTCATTGGCCCATCCTGGAGCCTCCTCCCGGGCCTGCTGGCCAAACATATGGTCATTTGAACCTTATCGCTGGGGTTGGAGTAACAAGGAGGCACCTTGGAGCACCCTGAGGCCTGGAGGAAAGGGAGGAGAGACAGGGGTCCTAGGTTGGGGTTTAGGGGTTGGCTTCGTGGGGCTGGGGAGTAGAGAGAGACTGCTGCCTAGGCAGGCTGGCACCCAGGGGCAGAGAGGAGGAAGCTGGCCGCTGAGGCCAGAGCTGGTGACTCTGGCCTCTTCCTCCTCCTCTTCGTCCTCCCCGGTTTTCTAAACAGCTTCCACAAACGCAATCATTAAAGCTGTGAAGGCAAAATGAAACCAAACAAGTATGTTCTGTGCTTTTCTGTTTCTTTCCTTTTATTAAAGGAAAATTTAGAATACCGTAATTAGAATAATATGAGGAAGGGCAGTTTCAGAAGGGTGGAGGGAATGTGTGCCCTCCATCCTTTTGATTTGCTTCTGAAGTGGGGCCTGGGCCGCCACCTCCTGCCCCCCTTGGGCCCGCACCTGGCCTGGAGCCCGGGGAGTTTCTCCCCCACCCGACCTAGTGCATTTTGGCGAGCCGGGGCCAGGTGAGACCCCGTCCTCTGTGCCAGCCGCTGCCCCCCACGACCCCGCAGGGCAGGCAAGCCCTGGCGAGGCCCGACCACCGGTACCCCGTGGCGCCCCTTTCTCTCCTAAGCTGCGAGGCTAATGGCAGCGAAAACATTTGCTGAAGTGCTGGCATAAATCAGCCGCCTCCCCGCTCCCCCCACCCTACCCCTTTTGTTTCCTCTTCCTTCTCTCCCAAAGCCCTGGGTTGCTGGAAGCTTCCGAATTTACCCTTGCGGACACAGCGGCCCGGTTAGCATCTCCGCCTGGTGGGCTGATTCAGCGCGGGTACCTGGGGGTTGCGCACACCTTGGCACCGCCCGCTCCCCCTTCCCTTCCTATCCCGAGCCACCCTGATCTCCCTCGGCCCCCTGGCCAGTCCCCTCCACCCCGTCCCCTGCTGAGCTAAATCAGTCTTCAGGAGTCCACACCTCTCAAGGCATGGTTGGTTAGGGAGTGAGCTCGCAGCAGAGCCTCCCTCCTTCTCACCTCCCAGAGCAGGCTGCCCCCAGTGCCTCACAACTTCCCCGCCGCTGGGCGGCTCTTTTCTCGAGGAAGACAGGATGTGGGTGTGAGAGCGTGCATGGAGGAGTGAGTGGGGTGAGAATGTGTGTGGAGGAGGTGGGCGGGGGCGGGAGTGTGCAGTGGGAGGTGAGGGTAGGTGTGGTGCTGCATTGGGTGCTGGGCATGGAGGTGAAGTGTGCAGGAGGAATGAGTGTGTGTGCTGAGTTGTGCCTTTTGCATATGGGATGTGTGGTGTAGGTGGCTGTGTGTGTGTTTGGGTGGGGGAGGTATGCAGTGTACATATGGGTGCAGCTGTGGTGTGTTTGTGTGTAAACAGGAATGTGTTGTGTGGGGACGGTGAGTCACCGCCAGGCTTGGGAAGCTCCTCTCTTGTATTCTTAGGGCTGCCTGTTTGAGGTGGGACCCAGGTGAGCAGGATTTGGTCCATTTGGTCTGAATGCCGGGTTGTGGAGTTGGAAGGGAGGAAGCTGGCTTCCCCCACTGAGGGCAGGTGGGACAGACTGGCCACAGACAAGCCCTAAAGCCAGTCCAGGAGCTTCAGTGCCTACCCCCAGGAGGACAGGGGTCCGAGTCCTGGGGTCTCCTGCAGTCAGCTCCCAGCTTCCCTAGAACAGTGACAGGGCCTGTGGTTTGAAGATCTGCTCTGATCTGGGTGCGGTTCATGCTTCACCCTCCAGGGGCAGTGGGGTGTCCACTGGAATTTGCCAGAGAAGAGGCAAGCAGAGCTTGGGTGAGTGGCATCCCTCATGGAGAGCAACGTGGGCAGGCACGGCTGGGCCTGGGACTCTCGTGGATGCAATTAAGAGGACAGATGCACACACAGACACATACATGAGCCCTGGACTCCTCTGTTCCTCATTTCCATGGTCACAAAGGGCTCCCCTGCTTTCCCAGTTCCCCTGCCTTCCTTAACTCTAGGATAAGGTGTGCTGTTGTGGACCAGAGAGACCTATAGGAAAATCACAGCTCCACCGGTATACATATTGCTTTACAGATTATAAAACCCTCATACGTAAGACCTCAGTTTGTCCTTGTAAGAACCCCACTGGGGAGGTGGGTGCCACTTAGGAAGCCCACCTCAGACCTGGGTCAGAGCCAGAGCAGCCCTGGCCCCAGCCCTCAAGGTGGTCACTGTGTGGGGGGGATGCTGATTTCCACTGCAAAAAATGGTAAATGACATTCCGAGAGCCCCTGTATGTAGCAAATGAGAGCAACGACACTACAGCTGACATTTGAACAACTCGGAGTTAGGGGCGCTGACTCCCCAACAGTTAAAAATCCTCTGTCTGCTATCTCAGCCTCAAAAATAAAGGAATTGATAAGCGACTCACCCAAAGGCAGGAAGCGGAAATGGTTTGGATAGAATCAGGACTCAAACACTAGTTCTTTTGATTCCACATATTGTAATCTCTAATTGAACATAAACTCATCCCCACAATTAACTTAAAGATCTGTAAAATGAAAATACAGCTACTATGTTTATTGAAAAAAATCTGCCTATAAGTGGACCCACACAGTTCAAGCCCGTATTATTCAAGGGTCAACTGTCTATTCAGGGAAGAGAGCCTTGGGGCTTCCTGGAGGAGGTGATGTGAGCCAGACCTTGACTCTCATTTTTGGGTCTTTCTAAGAGCATTTCTGAAGAGGAGACAAGATGGGGGTGGGGTGAAGAAGGCCCGAGACTTCTCCCACTCTTGAGAAGTTGGCCCTGTCAGCATCTGCAAGGCCTCTATCCTGCGTGGACACCAATCCTTGGTGAGCCAACCTTCGGCCATATTTCCATCCTGGCCTTCCCAGGCCCAACTGAAGGGGTATGCCTTGGGGGACCCACCCCTCTCAGCTACCTCTTGCACTGGAGATGAAAAGATTTCTTATTCTTTGATTTGCTCTCTGTGGTTCTTGAAGATGGAGTGCGCCCAGAAAACGCTTTTTAAGAAATGGTAGGGATTATGTTGGGGATGGAAGCATGGGGAGGTATGCTTCTTTGCCTCCTGCCAGGCCCCCATCAGAGAACACAGAGTGGGTAAGAAGGGAAGCACAGAGTCCTCAGCCCAGCTACTTCCATGAGCCCGTTGGAGGGGGCAAGCTCACTTCTCATCACCTCCAGGAAGCCCCAGCCCCTCTGCCTACCCCTTCTCACAGAGGCCCCTCCCCAGGGCCTCAGCTGTGGGTGCATGGTGTGGCCAACTGGGATTCTGAGGAGTTTAGCATAGCCCCCCAGCATTTGCCACTTACTAACTCTGTGGCCTTGGGCAGTTCACGTAACTGTGCCCTGCCTCAGTTTCCTCATCTGTAAAATGGGCATGATAACAATAATATTGTCCTCACAGGGTTATTTGAGGATCACATGACCTGATATATTATAAAGTACAGGGCCTGGCACACAGAGCTCAGGGAGCACTCAGGCAAAGCCTCCTCAGGAGAGAGCCGTGCAATGCCAGAGATGTCCTCCTCCAGGGGAGTGGGGGGAGGAGAAAGCAGGGAGGCTCAGGGCCTGGAGGCCCAGCAGCTCCTGGCCTGCGAGTTAGGGGACTCTGGTTTTTGCTCTTTCTCTGCTGTGTGACCTTAGGCAAGTGGCTTTCCCTCTCTGGGTCCCATCTGTAGATTTGGGATGGGGGAAAGGTGGAAGGATGATCCTTAGGGGCTCTGGGGTTTTTGTCTGGTTCCATGTGAATAGGCCCCAGCAACCAACAAGAGACAGAGGTAACCATGGCCCAGAACCACTGTGTTTACAGAGGCCCCTCCAGAAAGTCAATATATCGACTAGAATGCCCTTGTGAGCATTACGCAGCCCTGGGTCTCTCTCTCCAAAGCTATAAATCACCCTCTGGGACCTCGGTCCCTTTTTCTTGTTTCATGAGCATCTCCTGCCTCACAGACTCAGAGCCCCAGATGCCAAGCAGGGCCCGGGAGGCAGAGAAGGACCCCATCGCCAAAGGCATCCTGGGCATGTGAGCAGAGAGGCACTTGCTGCCTGACCCTGCCACTGCCACAAGGCTCAAGGGGGCCCTCTGGAGGGTGTGGCAGGAACACACTGTCCAGACCTGGCCATCCCATCCACTGTTTCATTTCTCAGGAGTGGAGGGTGGCTGAGAGCGGGGGTGGGGAATGAGGACTCCTGTCACCACATTGGGTGTTGGAACACACCGAGCCCTAAAACTTGGTGCACATGGACATTCGTTCAGTCTGAGCATTTGCTGGGCTCTGGGGTCAGAGGTGGGCAAAGTACCGGCCTGACCCTTGAATTGATTTGTGTTTCTTCTTGAGGCATAAGCCACGTGCCAGACCTGTGATGCTGGTGTGCAACAGGAGTGTGTGATGGGGCAACAGAGAGGAGCCCTTCTGAGGACGAGCCAAGATGTGTGTACTGGGAGGGGTCTGGCATGGTGCTTAGAGGGTGGGCTGTGCAGTCAGACTACTTGGGTTCAAATCCTGACTATTCCAGCATCTGGCTGTGTGTCCTAGAGCAAGTTGTCTACCCTCTCTGAGCTTCAGTTTCTTCATTTGTAAAGGGGGAGTGGTAATAGCACCAATCTCATCAGATCCTTGTGGGGATGAATGAGATAATGTATGCAAATGCTTTGCACATTCTAAGTCGCTCAGTAAAACTCACTGTCCTCCTCCTCCTCCTCGTTGTTATTGGTGCCACATATTGGGTGATAACAACAGGAAATCCTTCAGCTGTTGAGAGAAGCTCCTGTGGGCCTGGGTGGTTGGTCAGGGAAGGCTTCCTGGAGGAGGGGAGGATGGTGCTTGACTGGCTTTGGAAGGATGAGCAGAGCTTGGGTGAACAGAAAGGGCCTTCTTGGTAGGGGGTGTGTATGTGAAGGTGTGGGGTGGGAATGTCTGACACATCCCCCAGGAGACGGATTCTGAATTCAGCCACCTGATCATCTGGTAAAACAAGACTTCTGGAGCCAGGGGTCCCTTCTTAGTCGGAAGAGCCAAGGCTTTGGAATTAAAAGGATTTGACTCTTACTGAGTGCCTGGGCCAGGTGGCTCAACCTCTGTGTACCCCAGCGTCCCCATCTGTGGGGTGGGGATGACCCCGCTGACTTCACTGGATGGTGATGTGATGTGAGATAAACATGCAGTCCTGGCACAGAGTAGGTTGCATTGATTCCCCTTGGCCTCCCTCCTACCTGCCTTTCCCTGCCCCCAGTCTGGCTGCCCCTTTGGCTGGGCCTGGGCCCTGCTTCTCTCCCTGTACATCTCTGGGCAGGAAAGCAGGGGGACAGAGAGTTCCTGGTGGCAGTTTCCTTGTTGACCAGAGAGCCAGGGAGAGGGGCAAGAAGAAGGAGCCTGCCTTTTCTGGTCCCTGATGCCCACCTGGGCCTGGTGGATATCAGGAGGCATCCCTAGGGTCTGGGAGGAACGTCTTCTGCTGAGATCACCCAGGAGGCTGTAACCCCCAGAGGCCCTGACTGGTATCTGGAGGCATTACTGGCGTCAGGAGACAGAGCCGAAGGCAAGCAGCTCTGTAATGCAATCAGAGGTGCCCGCCTGCCCAGCCTGGGCCTGGGCACCCATGGAGGATGCAGAGCTTATAAGAAGTTGACCGGGATTCCAGGAATGTTGTTCCTGGCTCCCCTCCTCCATCCCACCTTTGGTCATTCTGTGAAAAAGCAGGACAGAGGCTCAGAGACAGAGGGGTGACCTGGGGTGGGGTGGGGTATGTCTTATGGGGCAGGTTCCCAGCCTTCTGTTTCCTGTCACCCAAGCCAGGGCCCTGGGGACAAGGAGGCAGGGTCAGCGGGTGGAGACAGGATGGGGTTGAAACAACTGGATGACAGGAGAGCAACTGTGACACTAGGTGCCTAGGGAGCCTGGGTCTGCTTGGTCTGATTTTGCTCACTTGCATGTCCCTGGCACCCAGCACAGCTCCTGGAACACAAAGAGTGCGTGATGAACACTTGTAGAACAGATGAATGAGGATCCCCGCGAGCCTTCCTCACCCAGGAGCTTGCTGTGACTCACTCCCTGCCGCGCTTTGGACTTGCTACTGTAGATGCGCAACCAAAGAATTAGAAGATTCTCGTTGCTTTGCTTACAGCCCCACCCCTTCCCCGCTCTGCCTGCCTCTCTCCCTTCATTCTCTCCTGCTTTCCATCTTTGATCACTTACTATGCACAGGGTACCATGGATGTCAGAGCCAAGTCTTCAGTGGTCAGAGCCCCTAGGTAGCAAAGAATTTACTCACTAAATCCGGTGGAACCACGAAGAATTAATCGAGGACTGCCGTCAAGTGCCCTCTGCCCCTTTGTGAGGAGAAAGCAGACTGGCAGACATTTGCTGGGCTGGTAAACTTTGTACTCACCTGCATGGTGGCCATCACAAGCCATAGCTGGCTGGTCCAGGCCCTTTAAAGATGTTTGTTTCCTGGGAATTCCCTGGGGGTCCAGTGGTTAGGACTCTGTGCTCTCACTGCTGCGGGCTCTGGTTCGATCCCTGGTTACGGAACTAAAATCCCACAGGCGACACGGCCAAAGAAACAAACAGAAACAGACAAACAAAAAAAGATATTTGTTTCCTATTTGCAGTCTCAAGCCCATGGATCATTCCCCTCCACCTTGTCTTCTAGTGGCTCAAGAGAAAGTCCGTGGCAGGGACACTGGCCCTGGGGCCTGGGAGCAGGTGTGGGCTGAGACAGTATATCTGAAGGTTCATGGGCAGGGTCTGACTGGAGGCCTCAGCCCTCCAGAGCAACTGCCAGCAGCGTCTTGGCAGGAGCTGGTTTTGATACAGGGGAGCAGTTTTGGCTGCAGAGTCTGGCTAAGCCAGGCTCCCCTTGGCACTGCGTCCAGTGTTAACATTCAGGGAGCATCCCTGGGAGATTAAACACCCCCAGGCCCTTAGCCGAGGCAGCAGTAGTCCTGGGCCCATTGCCACGCTCACAGCTGGGCACCCGCCGGCCCTTGCCAGGAGCCCCTAACACAGGTTCATCTGGAACTCCTGCCTGGCAGCCCGAGGTAGCCGGAGCTGATGGACACAGCAACCCCTGCTGCAAATGTGAGGCCCCACATTTTCCTGCTGGTTCGTCCCACTCTGTACAGACACACACATACAGAAAGAGTCCTAAGCTGAGGAGTGGGAAACCCGGATTCTAATCCTGGCCAGCAACTAATCTGCTGTGTGGCATTGAGCTAGTCCCTTTCCCTCTCTGGGCTTCAGTGTCCTCATCTGTCCAGTGGAAGAGGGTCTGCCCTAGAATCAGTAAATTGGGTTCAAGTCCTGGCTCCGACACTAGCTGTAATTCCCCTAGCCTGCATCGCCTCACTGTGAAATGGGGGTCCTGATTGGTTGTTGGGGAGATGAAAACGAGATGAGGCATGGTCAGTAAAGGTCAGCCCCCTTTTCTTTCTACCTGGGAGGAAATCAATCTGCAAATCGCTGGTTACACCCCTCCTTTCTTTCCAATATTCCCCACTTGACATAGATAGTATTAGACATAAAGTTCAGGATGGCCCACAGGGTGACTTGGTGAGCCGCCTGAGGGGAAGCCTGCGTTGTCATAGCATTTGGAAAGAGCACTGGATGAGGAGTCCGGAATCTTCAGCCCTAAGGTCAACTGTGTCCGTACAGAGTGGGATGCACCAGCAGGAAAATGTAGGGCCAGATCTGTCTTTGTGTGACAGGCAAATCACTCACCCTCTCTGAGCCTCAGTTTACCCATCAGCAAAAGGAATAAAAGAAGCTGAATGCTAGGTAGGGCCCAGGGAGAAAATGCCTGGACAGGTGCTTTGGAAACTTCTCCAAACCCCAGGGACCACTGATCTGAGGTGGAAGGAGGCCGGCACAGCAGGCTCTGTTCCCCCAGGGGCTGTGCAGAGAGCTGTTTGCTGTGGGGCAGGCAGGAGAGGGCCTGCGTTTCCACTTCCCTGGCTGGAACCTCCCGCTGGCGGGTGGGCCCTGGCTTCTTCCCGTGGCCTAGATGGCCACAGCTATTGAGGTAGATGACAAGAGTTTGGGTCGCTTCCCATCCCTCTCTGCTCCGCACCCCAGAGTAGGGGAGGCCGGGGTGCCATGTCAGGGAAGGTTAGTGTCAGTGCTGGGTTTGAGGTGTCCAGCCAGCACGCCATCTGCCATGCCCACCAGAAGTTACATAATCCCTCGGCCGGCTGCCTGTTCTTAGAAAACAGGACAGTCAGGACCAGCAGGGAGTGGAGGTTAGGGTTTTCTTCCCTCTGCTTTGTTCCCTCACAGCCCAGCACCTCCCTGGACCCGTCTTCGTTCTCCTGGTTGTTCCCACACTGTCTGGAGCCTGAGACATAAATGCTGGGACCAATCAAGGCTGAGATTGGAAGGGGACGTGGCAGGCCTTGAGGGCTGCTTGCTGCCTGGCCTTGGGGCAGCCACATGGTCGGCAGCCCTCACAGCCCATCACAACCTTCCTCTGCTACCTCGAGCAGGCTGGGCTGAGGAGGGAAGCTCAGGGTTCTGGGAAGTAGGGGCAGGCCCTCCCCCCAGTTCCTACAGAGGTGTTCCCCTTCCAACACCTTATCAAATAATAAGCATTTTTAATATATCCAAATAACAGCTAAATAATGCTGCCTATATAGTACTAAGGCCTTTGGAATCACTGAGACCCAAGATCCAGCCCTGTCTCTTTTTTTTTTGTGGTACGCGGGCCTCTCACTGCTGTGGCCTCTCCTGTTGCAGAGCACAGGCTCCGGACGCGCAGGCTCAGCGGCCATGGCTCACGGGCCCAGCCGCTCCGCGGCATGTGGGATCTTCCCGGACCGGGGCATGAACCTGCGTCGCCTGCATTGGCAGGTGGACTCCCAACCACTGCACCACTAGGGAAGCCCAGCCCTGTCTCTTTTATTTGCTAGCTGTGTGATGTTGGCCAGGCTACTTCACCGTTGTTAATCTCAGTTTCCTCATCTGCGAAATGGGGATGATAAAGCCTGCTTCACATAGGTATCTTGAGGATTGAATCAGACAATGATGCATACAGAGGACAGAGAAATTGCTCAGTAAATCGTAGCTGTCATCATTGGTATCCAATTCCATCCCCCCCTTTTTTTGAAGAAAATAATATATAATGACTAAATCTTATTTATTCTATTTTTTAAATTAATTAATTTATTTTTGGCTGCATTGGGATCTTTGTTGCTGCACGTGGGCTTTCTCTAGTCGCGGCAAAGGGGGCTACTCTTCGTTGCAGTGTGGGCTTCTCATTGCAGTGGCTTCTCATGCTGCGGAGCACAGGCTCTAGGCACGCGGGCTTCAGTAGTTGTGGCACGTGGGCTCAGTAGTTGTAGTTCACGGGCTCTAGAGCACAGGCTCAGTAGTTATGGCGCACAGGCTTAGCTGTTCCGCGGCACGTGGGATCTTCCCGGACCAGGGCTGAAGCCCTTGTCCCCTGCATTAGCAGGCAGATTCTTAACCATTACACCACCAGGGAAGTCCCCTTATTTATTCTAGAAAAGAAAGGTTGGTTCAAAATTAATCTATTAATATTAATAGCGCGTGCCAAATTAATATCATATACCATATTAATGAATCTAAAGAAACAAAATCATATTATATCTATAAATGCTGAAAAAACCTTGGACAAAATTCAACACCTATTCATGATATAAACATTCAAGGAAATAGGGATTAAGGGATACTTTTAAGTATAATAAAATACACACACACACACACACATATATTTTTATATATATATATATATATATATATATATATATATATACATCCTAGACCTAAAGCCAGTATCTTATTTAATGAGGAAACGCTAAAGGCACTTCCATTAAGATCAGTAATAAAGCACGGACGCTCACCATCTCTTTTACCATCCAACACTGTGCTGGAAGTATTATCCAATGTAATTTAACAAGATAGATCAATTAGAGGCACAAAAATGGGTAAAGAAGAAGTAAAACTATCCCTACCAGATATTAAAACATACTATAACGCCTCTATAATTAAAATAATGTGGAGCTGGTGCCTGAATTGGCAGATAGGCCCCTCAAAGAAAAGAGAAAGCCCAGAATTAGACCCAAATGCATGTGGAAATGTGGTATATGCAAGGGTGGTATCCCAGATCACTGGGATAAAGATAGACTTTTAAATAAATGGTGCTGGACATTGCGTCCCTCTCACCTGCTTCTTAGAATACAGCTACCCTTAGTGATAACTTGTTGATTAGCCAATCACAAAAGCGTTGGGAACAAGGTATTGCCCACTCTGTATTCTGCATGATATTAAAATAAATAACACTAGAAAACTCAAAAAAAAAAAAAAGGTGCTGGGACAACTGAGTAGCCATTTAGAAAATGATAAACTTTGATCCATACTTCACACCAAACAGAAAAATAAACTTTAAATGGATTAGGGATCTAAATGTAAACAGTCATACCATACAGGTAGTACTAGATGGAAACTCAGGTGAATTTCTCTTTAATTTTGGGACAGGGAAAGGCATTCTAACTGTGGCTCAAAATCCAGGATGATAAAATTAAAAATTGATAAATTTTCTTACATAAAATTTTTTAAAAATTTACAGTAAAGCACCCTAAGGAAAGTCAAAGGACAAAATATTTGACAAACTAAGAGAAAATGTTCGTAACATATGCTACAGATGAAAGACTAATAGCCCTAATACATAATGCAGTCTAAAATATTGAGGGACAGAGGACCCAAAAATCTGATTAAAAAGTGGGAAAAAGACATGAACAGACAATTCACAAAATAAGATGTAACAGTGACCCTCAAACACATGAAAAAAATGTTACAACTCACTCATAATTAGAAAGACGCAAATTAAAACAACTCTGAGATACCACTTCTTACGTACAAGACTGGAAAAAATTAAAAATTGTGACCACACATTCCATCGGGGAGGCTATGTGAAACAGGCACTTCCAGACACTGCTGGAGGAGGTGCAAATTGGTAGAATCCTTTGGAGAACTGATACGGCAATACTTAACAAAACTGTATGTACACTTTATTTTCTGGCCCAACAGTCCTACTTCTAGAAATCTACCCTTAAGATATACCTTTATCAGTACAAAAATGCTTATGTGCGTGGTGACTCATTACAGCGTCATTTATAATGGCAAAATATTTGAAACAACCAACACCCCAGTAGAGGAGCTGAATAAACTATGGTACAACCACACACTCGAGTACTATGCAGCTCTAAAAAAATGATGCTAGAACTCTTCAAGAACTGATATGGAGAGATTCCTAGGACATACTGACAAGTAAAAGAAGCAAACCACAAAGTAGTATCTATAGGATGCAACCTTTCATGTAAGAAAGAAATGGATATAAGACCAGGCCAGACCCAGACCTCTCTTCTTATTCTTTTTTCATGGCCTCTTGAATACATTCTGCTTCCTCATCAGATGCCCCTTCCCACTCTGCTTATAGATCCAAGCAGTGAGCCCTGTGTGGGGAGACAGATTCTCTGTGCTGCCCCCGAGGAAGATGGAGAGGAGAGGACAGGACCCCAAGTGCCATCCCTGCCCTGGCTTAAATTGTGACTCCTGGCTTCGTGTGGTCCTACAGCCCTCTGGGCCTTGCTTTCCTCTTCTGTCAAATGGGGGATAATGAATCCTACACCACTGGTCACACAGACAAAAGGTGGGACCAACATCATAATTAGTTCATGTGTGCAAAGGGCGTTGCATGATGTGGAATATGTTATTTATTATTTACTTACAGGCTCTGCACGTTGCTCCTTGGGACTCAGATGGGTCTTGGATCCTCTTTTCCAGTCCCTTGGAACACACACATGCGTGCACACACATATAAACACACACACACACACTCCATTCTATACAGAACTGTGGAAGATGCTGAGGTGGTTGCTTTATTTGCTGTTTCCTTTACCTGTGAGGTTCCCATCCACATACGCTCCGTCTGCCTGCCAGGTGTGTTTCAGGCCCTCTGAGCCCCTGGCCTCCCTCCCGCTCTGGGCCTTCTCTCGTGCCCACATTGGCCAGTTCGAACACATTGTGTCATTTAGGCTTTGTAATGACTCTGGGAGGAAGGTCCTAGCAGAGGAGCAAAATGGGGCTCAGGGAAAGTGAAGTGACCCCCGCCCCCCGCCAGCCTCCCAGCTTTTGGGTCAGAGTCTAGTCTAGGTCTGACCCTAGCCTCTGGACTCCAAATTCAGTGCTCTTTCCAGGAGCCCACTCTGCATCCACTCTCCAGGGCCGGAATCAGGGCTTATCCCCTGTGTGCCTCCCTGGGTGTCCCCGTGAGCGCTAGCTGCTTGGTGATAACTGGTGGAGTGATTGGGTGGTGAGTGAACAGAACTCGGGGCTGCTTTGTAAAGTACAGAATCCCCCACTGATGTGATTCTGGCCTCAATAAAGCACTGTGGATCGTTGGGCAGAACTGGGCTCTTCCCACAGGCTGGTCCCAGCCAGCATGACCAGCCGACCCCTCTCTCCACGGCCTGTGCCATTTTAAGGATTGGTCCAAGAGGGTGTGTATTCATGTGGGCACCTGGGGAGGAGCATTAGCAGCTGCAGGGGGGCCCCTGCAGGTCCAGTGGTCTGGGGGGAAGGGGCCGAGCCAGACCTGAGTCTCCACAGAGCAGGAGGGGCCTTGGGCAGGCGGTGGAGGGCATAATTGCCGGAAGGTCAAGCTCCGAGCCCTGAGAACTCTGCTTGCCAGTCAGTAAGTCGTTTATTACACCCTTGACGGCATCCTCCTCTGCCCCACCCTGGGTCCTTGCAGCTTGCAGAAGGAAGGGCAGGGCCAGCTGAGGGTCTGGACTCTTGAGGGAGAGAGGCCACCGGGAGCCTGAAGTAGACCAACCTCTCCACCTCCCCATCACAGCCCACTGGACCAGACCGATCGCCCAAGCCCCCAGGGGCCCTGATCACTGATGACAAGAGCTGGTTGCACAGAAGTTCCCAGGTGCTTGGGCACCTCCATCACACTGCCCTGGACTTCCTCTCCAAGGCTCCTTCCAGGGAATTGTAGTGCTTGCCAGGGAGGGTGCAGTCCTTAGAAGGCAGGTAGCGACAAAGCAAGTCCAGAGATGATGTGGGCAACCCCCTCCCTCTGCCTCAGAAGCCTGGCAGACCTTATAAAGGGGCACATGAGGGCCCAGCGTCCTCTTTGCTTGAGCAAGAGCTGGTCGTGAGAATCAGCCGCGTGCTGTCTTTGGCTCCCCCACCCACCACGCGTCCAGCTGGTGCCCATCGCTCGCAGGTGTGGAGTACTTCACGCAAAAAGCACCTTCACACGTGAAGCTGAGCTTCTTAGCAACCACAGGACATCGTCCGGGTGAGTGCTTGCACCACCACCACCCCGGCCCCTGCTTACAGCTGGGGGGACAGGGGCAGAGGGAGGGGGTTGACTTACCCACATCATCTCTGGACTTGCTTTGTCGCTGCCGGATTTTCCCCACTTACCGGCCCCTCTCCACTCTTAACGTGGCTGAGAAAGATTAAGAAGATCGTCCTTCCAGGGCAACCTGTCTTACCTACAGGTTTTACCCAGGAAACTCAGAGGGAGATTGAGAGGAGCTACCGGGGCTTTAGCTGTGGTTGGTCCGAGAGGGCAGCGGGTACAGCTGTACAGGGAACAGGAGCTCTCCTCGCTCTGTGGCCCTGCTAGGGAAGGTGCTGACGCAGCCCCTGGCCTCGCCCTCCTGTCCACACCACATTCACGGTGGAAATAAGGGCTGAGCAGGAACAAGCAGTGGCCTCGTTCAGTGGTCTGTCCGCAGAGTGGCCTGGTGACCCAGCTTGCCTCTCCTGGGCAGGGATGTTCCAGAGACAGGCAGCCACCTTCTCTGCCCACCCTGCCCTCCCCTCGACGTCCGTCCTCTGACCCTGAGTGCCTGGGCCACCCGCCCCCTCCCCGGAATATGCCGTACCCTTCCCTTGTATGCTCACCAGGGGTGGGCAGCGGGGACCAGCCTTCCACATGGGGAAATTCCAGCTCCCACTAAGTTCCAAATTCCATGGCCTTATCGCGCACCATTTTCTCTGACCTTTGATGGGCTTCCCAGTGTAGGAGGAAGGACCTCCCCACCCTCAGAGAGACAATGGGGGGAGGCCTCACTTTCCCACCACCCAAGCCCCCTGGGTGTATCGTGGCCTTGTACCTGGAACACACAGGTTGTTGATACAGAGAGAAAGAGCAGCAGGGACTTTGGGGGAAGGGTGGACATTGGGCCTGACGGTGACACATGGTGGAGTCGTGGTCCCGTTGAACCCTTTCAGAACGGAGATGCCACACCAAAGTAAATCACTGCCTCTTGCTGAGCCTCGGTTTCCCCATCTGTTAACTGAGGAAGCTGGACCAGGGAACTCTGAGGTCCCTGACAGATGTACATTTTCTAAAATCCCTTTATTCCAGCCACCTGTTGAATTTCCTGAGCGCCAAAGAGGGCAATTGTGACACCACTGGCCTCTCCTCAGCATTTCCTGTGTAGCCAGGACCTGTAAACAGGGGTTTTGATGAGAGTGTGGGTCTGCAGCTGACAGGAGGCTGCAGCTTCCACGTCAGTAAACATGCCTCTGCACGGGGTGCTCTCACCATGGGCCTTGGCGTGGCCTGCTCCTTCCTGTATCTGGGTCCCAGCTTGGAGGACCCTTGCTCGGAGAGCCCCTCCCCGATCCCCCTGCCTCGTTTAGCTTATTACCGTCGGGAGTTATGATTTGTGTATGGACTTACATGCTTGCTGGCTTATCGTCGGTCACCCCTCTAGCATGTCCACTCCACGAGGACGGGGCCACGTCACTCAGTACTGTACCCCCAGGTCCGGGACAGTGCCCAGCACAGACTGGGCCCTCGATGTCCAGGTGCTCTGTGAACAGATAACCAGGCTTGTACTTAAGAACCTCCTAGAGTTTGTTTTTGGTTTTTTGGTTTTTTTCTAAATTCACGTGCCTGGTCTTCGCCCCTCGCGGCTCTGGTTTAGGAGTCTGCGCATATGAATCTTGACGGAGCGCCCCAGGTGACTCAGAGGCACACCTCCTGTTAAAAAGAACAGGGCTTGCTGGTTCCTAGCCTTGGCTGATCCGTGGGACCACCTCTGCCCGGTTCCCGCCCAGAGACTCTAACTTCACTGGGCTTAGGGTCTGGCCTGGCCATTGGGAGCTTTCAGAGTGGCTCAAGTGCTTCTGTCGTGCTGCTAATGGAGAGGCCCCAGGGTCCAATCATCGCCAAGGCCTCTCTGGTCCAAAGGTCTGCCATTCTTGCAAAGCCCTGCAAAGTTAAACCACTGTTTCTTCCAAACCTCCAACGGGGGTCAGCTCCTTGCCCTACCCTTCTGCACAGATAAAGAAAGTGACACCCTGCTTGACCCTCGTAGGTGAGTTGGGAGCGTATCCCAGGGCCCCATAGCCCCTCTCCAGTGACTTCCCAGGAGCGACTGGTGGCTCTCTGCTCTCTCCAACCTCCTTTTCCCGGCAAGACGGCCGAGCTGTGTTGGAACCTGTCTCCTCCTCTCCCCTGATAGTACACAGTTTTAAATAAGATCTTCATTTACCAGAAGTTCACACCACAGCTTATGTGTTATATGAGAAGCCGCAGTCTTGTGTTGGTGGGGGAAATACTCTGGGATGCGATCAGGGGGCTGGAGGAGAAGCGATGGCAGAGGGGGTGCAGGAGGAAGGAGGAACCTGGGGAATCCGAGCTGGCTCCTGCCCTGGCCCTGGCAGTGCCATGCTCCTCTGAGCTCTGCATGGTGGCTGGGGGGAGGTGCTACCACTCTGCAAGCTGACCTCACAGCTGCTAGAAGGCTGGGAGCTGGGGGGTGGGGAGGGAATGTGATGTCCACGCCAGCTCTGCCAACTGGTGCCCGCAGTGCTGTTCCGGGTCATTTATGCATCTTCAGTTGGTTAAGCGGGTGCTGTGGCTGTTGACGTGTCAGCTGCCTCCCGCCTTGCCTTGGAGGCTGGGATTAGGAAGGGATTTGGTGGCCACGGACACACACCTCTCCTCTCCCATGGCCGTCCTGCCTCACTTCTTCCCAGCCCAGCCTGTGCAGCATCTAAATCAATAAACAAATTCCAGTTGTACAGCACTTTACCATTTCCAGTTTTTTTTTCCATGCAATCCTCCCAGCCACTCTGTGAGGTGGGTGTGATCACCTTGCTTGTACAGAGGAAGAAACTGAGGCCGGGGGTGGGGGGATTGAGTACCTCGTAAAAGACTCCTGTGGCAAAGCTGGCCTTGTGCCAGGATTCCTCTCCGCTCTACCTGCACCTGGCGGGGGACTGGAGGGCAAGGCGCTGTCCCATCTCGCCATGTGGTCTGTGGTATTTTTACTGCAGCAGTGTTTGTTCTGGGGGCCTGAAAGCCGAGAGATCAGGGATCAGGTACCAGAGTGCCCTGTGACCTTGAGCAAGGCTGCTTCTCCCCCTGGGCCTCAGTTTCCCGAAAGGTGAACCAAAAGAATTGGATTAGATAGTCTTTTGGGACGGTGCTGCCCTGCAGCTCTTCTTTGCAGGTGTTCAAGTGCCCTGGCAGGGAGGAGATGTGGGGAGAGGGTCCTGCGGTGGCCCCGGCATGGGGTCCGTGGTACAAGGCCAATGTGCTTGTAATAAATATTGAGCTGACAGATGCTAAGCCGCATCCCCAGCCTCTGAATAAATAAAAAGTTGCCCAGAATAACAGCCCGGAAAACGCTGGGGCTCCAGCCAGCTCTTACCTTCGCCCCGCCACTGGCCACGCCTCTGTGCTTCCTCCTCCCATCCCCCTCCCCATCCCCTGTCCATCATTCACTCCAGCTCCAAAGGCGGGTGCTGTCCCAGACTGGCTTTAATTCACAGACTGCCCCCAAACCCACATCCCCCCGCCCCCAGCTGCCACAGCAGCTAATGAGAACCAGGCCCTGCCGATGACAGCTGGGGGACAAGCCAGCCAGGCCCTCACGGGGCTGGGGACGTGTGGGGCACAGGGGAGCATGCCTTTAATGCCCAGTGCCTGCCAGAAGCCTTTCTTTGTGGACACTCCCTGGCATTTTTGGCTTCTACCCTGGGAGATGAACTAGCCGAAATCCACAGGAAGCTGCCCCACTCACTGCTCCTGGCTGAGGCCACCAGGAAATTAGGACCAGGGTGCACATAGGTGGCCCCAGGGTGTTCCCAGATACATGGCTCACACTCAGTTTGATGTTTCTCTGATACGTGTATGAGTACGTGTTTCCTGGGCCCCAGCTGCTGGGTCAAGTGTAAAGTCACAGAATGTTAGCGTGAAAGAGACATCTCCCTCATTTTACAGAGGAGGAAACCGAGGCCCTGGGGTGGGGATTGGGGGGTGAGGACACCTGCCCAGGGTCACATAGCCAGACAAGTGACAGAGCCTGGATTTGAACCCGCATCTAGGGCCTGTGCCCTTAACCCCCACTGACATTGCCCTTCTCCAGGGGCCTTCGTTAGGGCCTCACAAAGATGACGCCTCATCCTTGGGGTTTAGCCCAGCCCCAGAGGAGAATGTCCAGGCCAGGGGATCATGGCTCCTTGATCCTGTTTTTGGTTTATGGACCACCCTGGGAAAACATTGCGCCATCAGAAAACCTGCTTTCTGCTTCGTGAGAGGGACCACTGCATGTGGGGAGCCAATGCCGAGAAGCAGAGCCCCCCGCAGACTTCTTTCGGGCTCCCACGCTGTGTGAGCACCGGCAGGGAAGCCTCCTGGGTGGCGAGCACCAGGCAGAGCACAGCCCCCCTTTGCACGGCCCTTGCTGGTTTCCACAGACGTCTCTGTGGAGGATCCCAGTAGTGCAGTGCAAGAGGCAGCGGGGGTTTTATTCCCCATTCGACATGTGAGAGCGCTGAGGCATGGCCAGTCAGGAACTTGGCCGGAGTCTTGTGGCCCAGCCAGTTTTGGGCCGCAGGGTCCGGGGACTCACCTCAACCCACCTCCCTGGTTCTCTTGGGGAGGTTCCAGGGCCAGTCTGAACAAGTAGGGCCTGAGAGCTGGGCTGGAGAGGGGAAGATTTGGTGTCTAGACCCCCTCCTGGGCAAGGCCAGATTCCCTTTGGTTCTCAGCCTCTGCTGGCCCAGAGCAGACCATGCCGGCCCCCTCCCTCCCCAGTGCCCAGGGCAGGTCCGCCCTCCCCCTCCCCGGCTGCAGCTGCAGGGCCTCCTCTGCTGCAGGACTCCTGCCCTGCTGCTGCTGCCTCTGACATTCCGCCCCAGAAGATAAGGATCCTGTCTGGCGCCTGAGTGCTTTTTTTCCTCCTACTTTCCGAATCTGTTCCCTGATTATCTGCAGACAACCCCTCAGTAGGGGGGCCACCTGGGAGGGGGCTCAGAGCACAGAGAAGGGCGTGGGGGAAGGGGACCAGGAGGCATGCAGCCACCCACCTGGGGTCTTGACGGCCATTTACTAAGCCCCCACTGCAGCCTGAGCCCCCAGCTCAGCAAAGAGCTGAGGACTGGTTTCCCTGGGTGGACTGACCCACTTCAGTGGGAAGAAGAGGTATGTGGGCTGGGGGCTGGGATGGGGACAGAGGGTGGGGTCAATTCCGTGGTCAGCGTTCCTCAGCACTGGGCCTGGACAATGCCCAGAGGGGATGTGGTGGAGGCTGCCGCCAGCCAGACGGCCACATCCTGTGGGAGATGCTGGCCCTTCCCAGGCCAGACAGGGACTGAGGACACTTAGGGACAGGGGAGGGAGGGTGCTGGAGGGCTCCCAGCCTCTAGCTCTTGGGGACTGGTCTCAGAGAACGGCCAGGGCTTGCATGGCCTCCTGGCCTCAGCCTGAAAAGGAGGGGCATCCCCGTCCCCTGGGCCTAGGACTAGGCACCATCAGAGAAGCCCAGCCTTAACAGGCCCGGGCTCCCCCTGGAGTGCATCTGGTCACATTCAGGCAGCGTACAGACAAGGAGACCCGTTCAGAGTGAGAAGGGATCATGCCCACCTCACCCCCCTGGCAGGTCAGATGCTCTTCCGTCTTCCAGGGGTCAGGAGTTTGCATCATGGGCTCCACTTACTGGGAGTTGGGAGTCCACGCCTTACCACCAACATACTGTGTGATCTTGGGCAAGTTTCTTTCCCTCTCTGGGCCTTACATTCTTCAGCTGTACATTGGGGGGTGGGGGGGAGGGCAGCCTGTGTGAATGAGAACACACAGCCTTCCCTCAGTGGGGGCGGGAGGTGACAGCAGAGACCCAAGCCCACAGATACCACCTCTCCAAACCTTGTCAGACCTCCCAGGGTTGTTGTGAAGATTAAATGAGATGTAGGAAGTGATACCCTGGCTTGGAGTCGGCGCTCCATAAATACAAATATGGCCAGCCGTTAGCAGCACAGGCTGGGGACCCCAGGACTGGCAAAGCTGCTGCAGGAGCCTGGGCCATGGGGTGTCAGGAGGCTGAGGGGCCAGCCCTCTCTCTCCATGAGTATTTGCTTGTGCAGGCTTTGGAAAAGGCCCTACACCTTCCCTGCCCCCCAACCTCTGCTCACCGTCCCCTCCCCCACACCCCTGAAACCATTTGGGGGAAGGGAAGCGATGCAAGATCATTTTTTATGGCTTCCTGGCCCCGGAGCCAGAGGGCTGAGGATGGGGTGGTGCGGGCTGGATTCCTCAGCCTCCCCCTCAGAGCCTTCAGCTCGTAAATATGAAGCCGAAGCCGGGGCTGGGAGGAGCTGGCCGTTAAGCTGTCAGCAGAGCGCCCACTTAGAAAGTCGTAAAGTGTTTCTCGGAGCTCCTCGGAGCTGGGCCCAGGGCTCTCCCACCCCACCCGGATGGACAGCGGCCTCCTCTCCCATGTCTGCTGGGCTCCCTCTGCCTGAGCCCCCATTTAAACCCACCAGCCACTCGTGCTTCCTCCCCATTCCCACCACTAGCTGTGCCTTGGTTTCTCCTCTGTACAAAGGAAGTATGGGGGGATGGATGGGAGGCTTAGGCTCAGGGGCCCCTGGAGCTCTTTGAAGGCCAGTGGAGATTTCAAGAGGCTGTAGAGGGATCTGCTCCTGGATTTCTCCTCCTGAGAACATTGAAGCCCCCATTATTTCTAATTCCCTTCTCTGTGCCTAGCCTAAGGGGACCCAGAACCTGCCCAAGGAGCTCTCAAAATTGCGGTTAAGGAGAGAGCTCACGTTTTCTGTAGCTCAGAGGAAGAGGGGTCTCCGTGGCTGGCATAGAGGAAGGCTTCCTGGAGGAAGCAGGAATGTAGGGAATGTAGGGGCAAATGGGCTTGCCGGGGGGTGGAGCACCGCTCAGAGCCCAGGGTGGGTATGGAGTGGCAGAGGCCAAGTAGCCAGGACCTGAACTTTGGGGCTGTGAGAGCCGTGGAGCTTTGTGGACCCTCTGTCTCTTGGTCACCTAGACTCGTGCTTATGTGGACAGGCTCTGGCAACAGACTAGGTTCAAATGCCACCTTCCCCACTCCTTAGCTATGTGTCCTGGGACGAGTTAGCTTATCTGAGACTCATCTTCAACCTCGAAATGGAATTAATAGCAATCCACCCCATAACGTCCATTGTCATAAAATTTAAATGAGAGCATGTGGAGGGGGAATATTGCTCAGTGGTCAGGGGTCTTTGGAGTCTGGTAGCCTGGATCCCAAACTCAGTTCTACCTCTTAACCAACCGTGTGACCCTGGGTAGTTATTTCACCTCTCAAGGCCCCAGTTCTCCCGTCTGTAAAACGGGGGTAAGAGTAGTGAAGATTCCGTGTGAGCTGCTACCATGTGCAGCGCGTACACAGTGGCTGGTACAGAGTAGACGTAGGGTCAAGTGTGCGTTGGGAGCCCCTGCCTCCGTCCTCACTCAGCCTGCTGCCTCTGTAGGTTTGGGAAGGGACAGCTTTATTGAGAGCAGGAATGATCTTTACCAGGGCTCCTTAAGTCCTTTTTTATGTCTTAAGGAACATTTAATGCTTACCCTAAGGCAAGTAAAAACAGTAAAACACCAGCCAGTCCATTTTCCTTGTTCATGGAGAGGGAGTTGGGAGAGGGGGGGTGGTAACCTGAGCTGGGAAGGCTGGGGAAGGTGGGGAGAGGCCCCTGTCGGGCAGGTAATTGGGGATGGAGGGGCCTCCTCTGTCTTCCCACAGGGGGGTGGGAGAGAGGTGGCTTCCACTGTGTCGCCTCATTAACTTCACCACAAATAGCCCAACTGCCTGTAACTCCCTCAGGCAGAAATCAGGGACGTTCAGAAACTAAATAAATAGGAGTGTGATCATTAAATATAAGACAGGGCTGGTGGCCCCCGCCCCAGGGGGAAAGCTTGCTTCCTGTTGGAAACCCCAATCTCCATTTGGAGTCCTGGGAAGGGACTGCTCAGGGAGCCCAGGGGTAGACTGTCCTGGAGGGTTCTGACTGCTACCGAAGGGGGCGGACACCCTCCACACAGGCTTGGTCCCTGCCCAGGGAGCAGGGAGGCAGAACCGTTGGGGGATCACTTCTGCAGAGTTGCTGTTGTCTTCCCCAGGCTTCCGGTGACCCCAAGCTTTGCAGCTCCACTCACTCTTGTCCTGAGTCCTCCCCACCTGCCTCGACCTTGCCAGCACGTGAGGCCCCAGCTCCATGCACCTCCCCTCCCCATGGCATCTGCAGTCCCACTGGGCCTCCTCCAGCTCAGACTTGGAAACTGAAGCCTGGTAACTTATTTCCCTGCCCTTGAGCCACCCTAGATGGTCGATGGTGGGGGAGAGGGTGGGTTCAGGTTTGAGTGGCCTGTCCTCCAGCCACCCCAAACCCACACTCTCTACTCCTGGGGTGCCTGTGACCCAGGAGACGCTGACTTACCAGCTCCTCTCACCTCGCAGACACCTAGCAGTCTGGGGTTCACACAGCAGCGATGACTTTGGGGGTAGTAGGGTGGGTTTTAGCAGCAGCCTGGGAAGGGGAACCATCTTCCATAATCTAGGGTCAACAGAGACTCCCTCCCCCAGGAAAGCCTAGTCAAGGGGAAGGGGCGCTGAAGCGGCAGCAGGTGCAGGGAATGAATGAGACTGACGGTAGCCATCTCATCAGTGGGGTGGGTGGCCCAAGGGAAGGCAGGCTGTGGGTCCCTATCCTGCCGAGCAGTTAGGAGCTCCCCCCATCCCCCGTGAGTCACCCGGATGCCCGATCACTTCACCTGCACCCCATTTCCTCCCATCACCCCTGTTGCTACCGCCTAGGAGCCTGGGAGGGTCTGTTGAGGATCCCAGAGAAGTGTCTGGCTCAGGGCTGGTAAATTGTTACTGCTCGGAAGTGTATGCTGTGCCTCTCCTGATGCTAATACTAGTATTTGGTGCTAAGCTGGACTCCACCTCCACCCCACCCCACCCCGTTCTCTGTTCATCAGTGCAAGAGCAGGGCTCCCCAGGTGGGTGGTGGGCAGCAGGCTCCTGGGCCGTGAGTGATAGCGAGTGCCGGAGGGCTCCTGGGTGAGCCGGAAGCCCAGATTTCTCAGGTCAGCTTCACAGGGTTCTCTCCTGTTTCTGCAGGTACACCCTGTACATAGAAACCACCAGCCCTGCCCTATGGAAGCTGCTCGCTCCAAGGGGGAGACTGGCCTCCGGCTCCTGAAGAAATAAATAGGTGTCCTATGTGGGGTGCTTGGAGGTGGGAACGGAGGGGCTCTTGGGGCTTCAGACAGGGCGAGAGGGTGGCATGTTAGATGCTGCCCCTGCTGAGCCTGCCTCCCTGCCCCCACCTCCTCCCCCATGGTCTCTCCTCTTCCCCCAGAAGCTCTGCCCCCCAAAGAGCCCCAGAGCTTGTAAGCCATACTTCTCACATGTCAGCCTCTGCTCCTCACCCCGAGTGGCACTGTCACTCTCCTGCCGGCGGCCTGCTCCATTTGGGGATGACTTGAACGGAACAAGCCTAAATCTGCCTCCTCTGGCTTCCACTGGCTGGAAGCGGGCCAGCCACTTGCCACTAAGGAAACAACAATTCCTCTACTGACGTAACCTCCCGAGTCTTAATTTCACCTTCCCCGAGGACCCCAGTAACCTCAGAAAGGAACGAAGGCTCTCAGGGCCTGGGCAGTGCCCACAAGAACCAGTGTCCCAGATGTGGAGGTGACGGTGATGCGTGTGGCCTGCCTCTGCTAGGCTCCAGCGTGGGCACAGGGCCAGCAGGGTTGGCGTGGGCGGCGAGGTTTGGAAGGTCCGGTCTCCATCCGTTGTCCTGCATTCTCTTCCCTCAGGGTCCAGCCTTGCAAGGGGCCCACGCAGTCGCTTCCTGTTAGGGTCACAGCTAAGCACAGGCCAGCAGCAATGATTTCCTCCCTGCCTGGTGGACGCCTGTCTCCTCTCTGACCAAGATAGAGACCCAGCCCCTCCTGTCCCCCCCCATCCATCCTCTACTACTCCTCCAGGGGCAGGGGAAAGCAGAAGGCATATGTGATGTTTCTGGCCGCTCTTCTAGCCCGAGGACACCTGTGGCTGAGGAGACTGAAGGAGGTGCCTTTGCCAGCCCTTAGAAGTTAAGAGGAGGCCACTAGCTCCTCGGTACCAGTCCCCAAGGGCTAAAGAAGACTGGCGGGAATTCCTGCCTGGAGGGGAGCTCAGGATGGCCTGCTTCGCTTCTTTTCACTTAACAGCCTGGGAGTCCAGGACTCTATGATGTTTTTGCTTCAGGGCTTGTTGCTTCTAAGAGTCTGTCATCTTGGTAGCTTCCATGTATGGCAGGGACAGCTCTGTGCTCTCTGTTTATTTTGATTCCATTACTCCTGAAAGCCTCCGTAGGTGGAAACCCTATCTCCATCTTCCAGAGAAGCCAAGCACCTAGCTGGGGTCTCACACTCTGGTGGCACACCTGCAGACCCCACACCCGTAATCGCAGCGCTACCACCGTTGCCTCTGTGATGCCTGGCTGCCTTCTACAGCTCTTAGAACCTGTATCTTAAGGCTCTGGGGAGAGGTTGCCCAGGCAACCCTGAGAAGCCTAAGGGCTCACAGATGCCCAAGGGGCCCCCTAGACAGACTAATAACCGCATGGGTGCAGCAAGAGCTCCCCACGCATGTCCTCGCCATTGCCTGGGCTCGTTGCAAAGACGTTTGAAGGGTTCCTCAAACACTCCACGTCTGTACTGCAGCTCAGCCCTCTGAAGTCAGAGGACCTGCGTCATGGAACCTGGTGGCTGACCATGTCCAAGGTTAGTGCGGGCCCCAGTGGCCCTGGTCTGCTCAGGGAATGAGCCAGAGGCCACAGTGAGCACGTGAGCCCTAGAGCCAAGAGCTGCCCTTGGGAATGGCCTTGCTGTCCTTCCCCACCCCTGCCGCCCCCTGCTGAGCACTGCACAGGTAGCCCCACATTATCTGGGTAGGCAGAGGGCTGGGAGGAAGGGGGAATGTGCTAACGGGCATATCTAGCTTTGTCCCTGGGAGCATGGGCTGGACTTGGACAATAACAGTAGTAACTGGGCCCAAGACAGGCCCGTCTTCTTCTTGGCCTGGCACCTCCCCAGGAGATCTCTATCTTTAAATCATAGGCTGTCAGAGCTGGAAGGAGCCTCCCATTACCATTGCCCAAGGCCAGGCCCAGAGCCTCTAAGTGCCGCCCAAGGACACAAGATCATCATGGTGCTCCCGGGCCTGTTACAGTGGGTTAAGGCCAGGTTAATCTTAATAATAAACTTCTAGCCATGAGGCTAATCACAGCCCAAGCCACTGCCCTGTTATCCTGTACATCACCTCCGATGAGGTTACAACCCAGAGAGGATGTGGGGTTGACCTGGAGTCCCAGAGCGAGGAGGTGAGGGTTGCCCCGGAGTCCCTGGCACTAGTGAAATGCTCACACGTGGCCTGGTGCTCCTAGCGGCTGCAGAGAAGCCCACCTTGTTGATCTGCTCTGCTGAGGCCTCAAGCACTTCTTCCCGGGCTAACCGCAGCCAGCGCCCGCCGGCCTCCATAGAATAGAGTGGGGAGGGGTGGGGTTCAGGGGGCCACTTTGCTTTCAGCCCTCCCTGTCTCCCTTCCTGTGTAGGCTCCCTGACTGCGTGCCAGGCCCTGTGCTTGGTGCTCACACGCAAGAGCTCACCTGATCCTGCCGCAGGCGAGAGGATCGCCTTTTGTGCTGCTGAGGGAGCAGAGGCTCTGGGTGCCCCACACGACAAGGCCAGAGAGTAGGGAGATCGATGGCGAGGTGCTGTGAGGGCCCCCAATCTAGTGCAGCCAGAAGAGGAAGCCCGCTGAGGGAGAGGGGACACTGCCCTGGGCTCCTGAGGGGCGGCAGCATCTTCATCTGGTTCCTGCAGCATCCAGTCAGGACTCCCCTCTTCTGCCTGGGGGGCTGGGGGTGAGCGCAGAGGAGCTACTGTCTGCCTGGCCAGCCCTCTGAGAGTGACAGACACCGTGTGTGGGCACCAACCTTCCAGGAGGAGTGCTTTGCAGCTGGGATGTGGTGAGGCCGTTATCTCCTGTGAGACCTGACTTCCCCCCCGGCGGAGGGTGGGAGCTCCAACCTGCAGGCCAAGGGTGCCCACTGACCCCTCATGCCGTGTAGACCCCTGGATCTGAGCTCTTAGGGGCTCCCAGAATCTCACACACGCACACATACACGCATAGGAGGCACCTCGGTGAGGCCTGGGGGAGGGGGAGCGAACCATGTGTGCCACCGCTCTGTCCTGGGCTTGGCCCTGCCAGCAGCAGAGCAGCAGGTGGGATCCTGTCCAGGATGGTAGCACTGCTCCATGTGGCTGTTGAGCGCTGGAATTACAGCTGTGCAACTAAGGAACTGGATTTTTCATTTTAATTAATTCAAGATTCAACAGCCACATGTGGCAACTGTCTTAGACAGCACAGCTCTGAAGGTCCTGGGACGATGCCATCCATCATGTGTCCAGCACCACAGTAGGCACTGAGCCAGGGCTAGTCCCCTTCCCTGCTCTCCCGAGGGGCTCCTCACAGAGCACCCCTCCAGGCTGCCCGACCTGAATGGCCAAGGCAAGAGGACCAGAGAGTCCAGGGTGGGCTGGAAGGCTCTCTACTTGTCTCAAAGCCTTCTGCAACATAGAGGAAAATAATGACTATGGCAATGTTGATCACACACAGTGGCAACTTATGTGCCTTGTAATAACAATTGTTGAGTGCTAATCAGTTACCTGTCACTGTGTGAAGAGCCTGACATTCATGCTCCTTAACCCTTGCAGCTAAGAGTTGCTCTCCTCAGTTCGTAGTTGAGGACACTGAGGCCCAGAGAGGTGAAGCAACTTGCCCAGGGTCACACAGCTAGTGTGACCAGGATCTGCACCTGGGTGTGTCTGTCTCCAGAGTCCGTGCCCTTTTCACAACTCCATGGTTATTTACTGTCCACCTATTCTGCTGTGGCCAGTATTAGGCCAGGCATCTTTGGAGACACAAAATTGCATAGGCAGGGTCCCCACCTTCCAAGTCTCCTTCATACGTCACTCCCTGAACAGAAATGGTAAAGGGGGCCCCAGTGCCCCATCAGCAGGAGTCTCCGAGCCCCAGCCTTCACAGGGTGTGGTAGGTCTGTCCCTGCAGCCTGGCTTCCCGCCCTGGGACCACTCAGGCACTATGACTACACCCTAAACCTGGATGCTGAGGTTTGAATCATAATCTCTTAAAATGACACCCAGCTCCCGGCAGTTTTCTGGCTCGCAATAAATATCAGCTGGATGGATGTTCTCTAGTGTTCTCTCTCCGGTGAGCCAGGCAGGAGAATAACATCTCTCATTTTTCAGAGGAAACTGAGACCTGGAGGAGCCTCGAGGCTCACCCTTGGTCACACCACTGCTCAGGGCAGAGCAGGGTGGCCCCCCATTCTCCTGATGCCTGCTCCAGGGCTCCCTCTGCCTCCCGCAGCTGCTTTTCTAGGATAACCAGGGAGCAGGTGGAAGGAAAACACTCAGCTTGCATACTCAGAGGGGCAAGTCATAAATATAATAGCATCCAAGAAGGGGAGGAGGGGAGGCGGATGCTGAGAGCAAGGATGTCCGCTTCCGAGAACCTGTGTTCTCAGCCCCGCTGTGAGCAAGGGTCCTGGCAGTCACTGGGACTGCCCCGTGTGCGCGTGTGCACGTGCGTGTGTGCGTGCATGTGTGTGCTCCACGTTGGCCGGCAGGCGCGGGGCCTGCTGCCGTGTCAGCATGCGTCTGTGGGTGACCACGGCGCACAGACAGTCTCCAGCTCCCTCTGGCCCTCCCCAACCCGCTTCCCTCTTCTCCGGCAGCCAGATGTCTCCCAGATGTTTCTCACTTCCTGCATGGCTCCGTGCAGTGTGTGTGTGTATTTATTTTGGACAGCCCACTAAATAATAACCATTTTAAGAAAAGCTTTCCATAACCCCGTTCCCACGAGGAGTCAGAGTTCAGGAAATAATCCCAACTCTATTCACTATTGTCCCCAGGCTCTCTTCTTTCTGACCTCTACTCCCCCCCACCCTCAGGGACCACTTTTGAAAAGATTTCTTTTTATTCTGCATGACGTGTCCTCTCTCTGTGATGCTGGCTCTCTGGGAAGCTGGGGCTGTGTGTTTTTGAAGAGTGGGGTGAAGCTGGAGCAGAGCAGGGAGCCCATTAGAGCTCTGCTACTCAAAGTGTGGTTCCCGGACCAGCATCCCCTGGGAGCTTGTTAGAAAAGTAAAGTCTCAGCCCTACCCCAGGCCTTCTTCATCAGAGTCTGCATTTCCACAAGGTCTCAGCTGATTCATACCTACTTCAAGTTTTAGAAGTGCTGATCTGGGCCCAGGTCTGCCTCGTTCATGAGGAATGGGGGCTGAGTCTGAGGGTGGAGGGCCCTGCCGTCAGGCCTTCCTTAGCAGAACTGAGGTCGGGTCTGGTGGTACAGACTAAGAGGCTCTGAGCTCCCAGAGGTTGGAGCCTGGGTGGGCCGAAGGAAGAAGCAGCTCAGCGAGCCCCTGGTGGTGGGAGCCAAGGAGGTAGATTCGTCCCCCGAATGTCATCCCAGCCCTGGCAGCCAGGAGGGCAGCAGGCTAAGGGCTGCTCAGGCCTGGCCACACATCATGGTAAAGTGGTTTCCAGCCAGCCCAACCCTCTGCTTCTTGGGCTCTGTTAGTCCCTGCTCTGTACCCAGGTGACCTGGGCTCTCAGATGGGGTGCCACAGAGTTTGTGTTCTTCTGTCCCTGTGTGACCCGGCTTGTGGTCCTGCCTTCTGTGAAAACAGAGCAAATAAGGTCGGCTCTGCTCGCCTCATGGGGACCTGAGTAGGCTGGGGCTGTGACTTCGCCATAAACTGTCAGACCCGACACCTGCCCCGCGTTTCTGTCTTCCCTCCACTCCTTCTCTCATTGAGGGTTTGCGGAAGGCGTGGCACGCCTGGCTCAGGGTGGACCCAGTAGATGCCCGGAGAGGCCTGAGACCCAGGCTTGGGCTTGACCACCAGCTTAACCAGGGAAATAAGACTCCCACCTTTGGAAGGTTAGGGAAAAATCAGACCCCAGTGCAGGAGACCACCGGCGAGCAGAGGCTGCCTCTGGAGCAAGGATAGAGCTGACAGGAGTTCCTTGGTGTGTAAGGTGGGGAGGGGGGTGCTACAGGCTTGGAGGAGAGAGATTCTGAGGAGAGTGAGGGAACGTGGAGGGGTCCCAGCAAGGTGGAGACCCCAGGGGAAGGGGATCCCAGAGGGCTCCTTCCAGAGAAATGGCTTTGTGGATCTCCAAGGCTGGGAAGGCAAGGTCCTCATGGGGTGGGGGTCAGGATGGTAGAGGAGTCCTCCCTGAGGGAAGCGGGGACCAGACGGGGAATGCCCTTGTGTGCACTCTGAGCTCCTTCACTACAGAAGGTGACCAAGTCACATGTCAGAGTAGGTACACATTAAATATTTCTTCATAAGAAACAGTAGATTTGGGCTTCCCTGGTGGCACGGTGGTTGAGAGTCCGCCTGCCGATGCAGGGGACGCGGGTTCGTGCCCCGGTCTGGGAAGATCCCACATGCCGCGGAGCGGCTGGGCCCGTGAGGCATGGCTGCTGAGCCTGCGCGTCCAGAGCGTGTGCTCCGCAACAGGAGAGGCCACAACAGTGAGAGGCCTGTGTACCACAAAAAAAAAAAAGAAACAGTAGATGAGTGATTAGGTGAGTGACAGGATGGAGAGAGGGAAGGGAGGGAGAGAGGAAGGAAGGAAGGAAGGGAGGGAGGGAGGAAGGAAGGGAGGAAAGAAGAATATAACCATCCTAGCATACTGCATTTGTCAAAACCCTTTCACATCCACCATGCTTTTGATCCCACTTGCCCTCTGAGGGAGGAAAAGCCACAGTATTTCTCCATAGACAGGATCTGTAAGACCAGGACCCAGACCCAGGGAGCAGCTGACCAGCAGCGGGCAGCCTCCCGTGAAAAGCGCCTCTTTCCTCACGCTCCCCGCAGCGGGGCGGGCTTGGCACCGACGTATCCACACTCCCCTGCCTATTCCCTCTGCGATCAGGGACCCGCCCTACAGGCTGTCCAGGGCCCGTCCGATCATGCTTGGAGCATGCCGATGCCAGCCTTTCCCCAGGCGCCAACGCAAACCCAGTGAAAACGTCGATGGCCCTGACTGTCCACCAAAGGCATGTCCAGGCCCAGCAGGGCTGTCCAGGAAGCTTGTCACTGAACATTTATTGAGCACCAGCTGTTTGGCGGTGGTTCCTTGAGACAGTAAAGACAGGAAAGGTGTGTTCCTGCTGCAAAGGTGCGCACGGTATCTGGGAACGGAGAGGTCTCACAGAGGCGGCAGCAGCTCAGGCTGTGGCGTGAACATCCCGGGCACTTTGGAAAGGCTTCCAGGGCAGGTGCCATTGGAGCTGGGCCTGAGGCAGGGTGCGGGCCCATGGAGAAGGCGCTGTCCCATGTGGCCAGCCTGTCCAGTGGTTCCCTACCACCCCGACCAGGTACCATGCTGGAGAGAAGAAGAGAGGGCGGTGCATTAACAGGTCTGGCTTGTTTCTCTTTCGCCCACTGAGGGCTCCGCTCTTAGACGAGCTGCCTGGTGTTGCCGACACTGTCAGCTGGGGGCCTCGCCCTCTGTGCGCCTCCTAGACCCGACCTCTGCACTTCTAACCTGATGCTCACTCCCCAGACCAGCGGACCTGTTTCAGGGACCTGAGCCTGGGCCTCTCCTCTGCACCCCTGGCTCCCAGGCCCTGAATAGTGTGAGCAATACCTATATTCCCCTAACTGGAGCCAGTGCAAGGTTGGGAGTTCTGTGCCACAGGGACATGGCAAACCAGGCAGCAGGTTCCATAGACATCAGACAGAGGGCCTGAGGAAAGACATGCTTCCTTTGGTTTGCCCTGGGGTCTGATGCCAGGGGAAGTAAGGCTCTCTAGTGATTTGGGGACCGACTTGTATCTGGGAGACCCCTCTCGAGACCTCAGGGAATGGAAGAGGGGACAGGGAACACCCCACATGCTACTGGCTAGCTATGAGCACCCTCCTTCTATGTGCCTTTATCTTCCTCTGTGAGATGAGGGATGGACTCAGTGGCCCCCGCCCCGAGCCCCTCTTCCAGGGCTGCCTTGCCATGTGTGTGATGTCTCAGGGATAAAGATGCCCTTCACACTGGGGACCTGTCCAAGGGCCCTGCGCCCTTGGACCAGCTCGCATTCTCCTGATGGCAGAGCCTTTGAGAAGCAGAAGACAGGCTCCCCTGGCCACCCTCCCTGGGCAGGCAGCCTTACTTCTTGCCTCAGCAGTGCTTACCCAAGCAGGAATGCCCTGGGAGGCTGCAGCTGGCGGGGAGGAAGGAAGAGGGGGAGGCAGACTGTACAGACGGAGCCCAGGGAGAGGAGTCCTGGAGCAGGAGGGCCCCCCTAACCTGGGCTCCACCTGGGGCTGGCGCATCCTCACCCCCAGCCAGGGGGGATGAACCGGTGGAGGCCCACCCTTCCCTTCTTCCCCTGAATTGGCACTTTTTCCTCTGGGTGTTAAACTCAGCTCTTCCTCCCTTTTTCTCCCATTCCTGACTGCCTGTTAAATAATTTAAATATTTGGGCCTAAAGGGCTTCAATTATGCTTTAATTTACATTAGTAATTTATGTATTAGGCAGAATGGATACACAGTGAGTGTAACAGCCCCCAGTAGACTGGCTAGTATCTGCTGTACTCGCTCTTCTTAAGAATCTCATCATTTTCCTTTGCAGCCCAGGGTCTTTGTTTTAAAAGTAGCTCTTGTACATGCACATTTACACATACCTGCGCTCATGTTCCTGTGTGCACGCTGACCTCACAGTGAACATGGACGCGCACCCTCTTACACGCACGCACGTGCACTGAGGCAGAGGGCACACGCACACGCACAAGCACACACACAAAGATATAAAACACATGCCTCGTTGACCTACCTTCTCCACTCCCACCTGTATATTCTTCCTTATTCCTCCAGGCAGCGGTGTACACATAGGCCTGTATGTGCATCGGTCGGCCAGGTGGTCCCAAACACAGCTCCTTCTGGCAAAGAGGCTGGGGGGCCCCAGATGGTGTTCAGGTGGGCCATTCTGTGTGCTGGTTTTCTGTCCCTCCTTGTGTAGCCCCACACGGGCGCCTGAGTGACCCCAGGGTGGGACGCACACATGAGAACACGATCTCGGCCATGTCTCCAGCCTGCTCACATGCCAAGGGCTGGCACCAGCTCCAAAGGCCTCCTGGGTGTCTGCGGCGTGCTACCCACCTGGCCTTGGCACCAGAGCCTTGCAGCCTGGGCACCAGCAGCCTGAGCTCTTGCTCCAACACAGCCAGGCTGCCAAGGGGAGCCCATTCGGGGTTGCCAGCTCCTGTCTTCCCTCGAGTCCTGGCCCAGTTGCCCCAGCGCCAGCTTGCAAGGGCTGGGGGCTTCCCAGGAAGTGGGGACGGTAGTGACAGAGAGTGATGTTCCGATGTGTGAGCGTGTGTTTCCGAGCTCAGTGGCAGCTGAGATGGGCCCTTAGCCTGTGGGAAGGCATCTTATAGCTCTGTGCTGAGACCATGCTCTCCAGCAAGGCTCTTAGGATCCAGAGCTGTCCTTGAGGGTGGCTTCCCAGCTGTCATTCCTAACTCCAGGAGAGCCCCCTGGCATGGTTCCTGGCCCCTCCCTCACATCACCCCTCATGCCTCCCCCATGGCCCCCAAAGCACAAGGTGGCTAAGGAGGCAAGCAGCCCAGTGGGCATTGCAGACATATGGTTGCTGGGATAGCCCATCATAGGCAAAAACCAAGGCCACAGGACAGAATACTTAGGCCTCTAGAAAGGTCCCTTGTAGGATGCTGGCCACATATCCCGGTGTCTGTGGGGCCTTTTGGAGCCCAGATTTCTTGCTTCCCACTCTGGTACCCAGGCTGTGGCCTTGCTGCTTTGGATGGGGTAGGAAAGTGGTTCCTTCGCCAAGCACATGCCCAGGCCCAGGAGAGCCAGGCGGAAAATGTGTGAGCCACAGGTGCCCATCTCCCTGCCCCCTCAGGGGTCTGCCATGGCACAAGTACCTACCACTCCTGAGCGGGGCAGGGCCACTGGGAGCCCGTGGTACACCCCACTGGGTCCAGGCTTCCTGGTTGCTGAAGGCCTTTTACCCTGTGGCGGCCCCAGGCCCTGCTCCTCAGGATGCCTTTAATCAGGGGGCGGTGCCAATGGGGCAGATTTCAGAGCCCCTTTTACCTGGTCTCCAGGGATGACCCTGACCCTCCAGCTCTAGTGCTGGATCCAAACAGGACGCCTCTGCCTTGGTTGGCATGTTCTTGGGTCCTCCTGGGAATCCCTGCCATGGCCCCTCCCCAGCCCCAGCCTCTCTCTCTTCCTTATTTGTCTGGTCTTGCTGGGTGTTTGGGTGCTTCCTCAAGTCCCAGTTTAATTCCTTCCTCTCCCAAGAAGTCTTCCCTGATAACCCCAGCTTCCCCAGGCCTGTATAGCCTGTTTCTCAAAATCTAGGGCAGCAGTGGCAAAAGAAACCCACAAAAAACAAACAAAAAGAAAAAAAACAGTTCATCTTAGGTGGCTGTTTTTAAAGCCCGAGGGTGACCGTGTGGTGTGTTATGTTGAGAAGAATTCTAGGGCCACATCATCTGCTGTGGGCACGGGATTGGAATGTGGTAGCACTGATGCCAGGTATTTGCAATCACTGATCCAGGGCAAATCCCAAAGTTTTGTTATTACCCTCTAGTGCTTTCATGAAGGGTATCCCCCTTCTGACTCCCAGCACCCCAATATAGATTATAACTTTTCATGTGAGCAGAATCTGTTTCCCATAGATTCTAACATAAGTCCAGATACATGTAGAAACTGAAGAGGGGAATACTTACATCATTCTAGAGGTGGAAGGAACTCTAGAGACCATCAAGTTCAGGGTTGGCAAATAGGTTTCCTCTTGCCTACCAACTCTGAACAAGCAATAATGATTTCCAGGAGCTGTGTTGGTTCTGAGACTAAGATCAGGCTCCATCAGAAAGAGTGCCACAATTGATTAGTGATGCCTGTCATGGGCTTAGCCACGACAGCAATCATACCGCAGTATTGTTATCTCTGTTTTATTTCAGTCTTCCAAATATATTGATGTGGAAACTAGGACCCAGGGAGAGGTAATCTGTCAGAGGTCATTCCATTGCTTGGTTGAATGATTAGAGAATCCTGGCTCCTGCTAAGGGAGACAAGGTAAGGAAGGCAGGAGCTTTTCCAACACGTGCTCATAAATTTCCACTTGTGCTTACATCCTTGCACTCTCTGGAAACACATATACTCACATACACATACACTCCCAAACATATACACATACACACACGTACATAAACCCATACAGACACACACACTCTCTGCCTTCTCACCTGGCAAGCCTCATCCTTTCTCAGCTGGTGAGCGGGACACAGCGACAGCTCAAGGAAGCCTGGACAGATACACCGATGATGTGTCTGTCTAAGGCCGAGCCCTACAGCTGCAGTCTTCATAAGTCTTCATGCAGTTTTTAAACTTTTAAACTTTTACCTTTTCCCCTTTAATATTGTGGGTGGTTGGTGTGGTAGAAACACTCTGTAAATGGCATTTAAAGACAAATTGGATTTTCTCCTGGCAACTGCCCTGGACTTCAGACTCACAGGCCACAGAGCCCTTCCCCATGGGCGAGAGCGATTTTCCATTTGCCCTTCAACGGGAAATGAGAATCCATCATGTGCCGGTACATGGCAAGGGTGGCCTGCACTTTAATAAGTTTGCTTTTAAATACTGTGTCTCCAGATTGTTTCGCTTGTGCCTGCAAAGTGATGGAAGTTGCAGAGTGTACACGGTCCCTACATCAGCTCCATCCCCGTCAGTCCCGAGCAGATAAAGGAATGAATGAACCAAGAAATAACTCCTGTCCTGGGAGAGTCTCACAGCTGCATAGTGTACACAGGCAGGGAAGAAATGGGGGTTATTTATTTTTCTTTAAGTTTTGCTTTTCTTTTCTGAAAAAATCCCAGGCTGGGGATGTATATTTCAAGCCAGCCATTTCATTTGCTCGCATATTGACCTCACTTTTCTGGCACTTTGCATCTTTAAGTATACCAGGTATGCCAGTTTTATAAGTAAACAAAGTGAGATGTAATGCTTTTTTTTTTTCCTCCCTTAATAAAAAGGTAACTTGAGATCTGGGTTAAAATAATTATCGTATAACTTACAGTATTTTCCCAGTGTCTGTACTCTCTGTCCAGTGCTGTCTTCAGTGGTGTCTGAATCTTGAGTTTCATTTCTCTGGGTCTAGTTCCTTCAGGGTTGTGCATTCACTGTGCTGTGTGACTGTAGGCTGGTCTGTTGCCCTCTCTGGGCCTCAGTTTTTTCATCCATCAGATGGGATGACTTAGGGCCAGGGCAGCAGACATGGTGATAGAGCTACAGAGGTGTAGATACAGAGATGTAGCTACCAGGCTACAGCAGGCGGCTCCCTTTGTGGCTCTGTATCAGGGCGGGGCAAGGTTTGACCAGCAGGTCAAGGGGCCCAGCATCAGTCCCAGAGTGCTGATAACAGCAGCCTCATGCCTGCAGCCTCACCCACTTCTGGTTACCGAGTGCATTCACGTCTCTCATCCCTTTCTATTCTCACAATCACCCTGTGAAGGTAGGACTTGTATCATGTTGTACGAAAGAGGAAACCAAGGCTGCAAGAGGTTGCTAATAATAAAACCCACTAGCAGTTTTCCAGCTCTTATTATGTGCCAGACACTGTGCTGAGCTTGCATTAAATTGCCTCCATTTAGTCCTCAGAACAAAGCAAGGGGTGGGCGCATCTTTCCCATTTTGCAGTGGAGGAAACAGGCTCAGAGTGGTGAAGGACCTGCCCAAGGCTGGACCCCTTCATGGGGACTTGCCTCAGTAGACAGCACCTGTGGGTGCTAGAGGCATTAAAGTACACCCAGAGCGGGGAGGAGATGGCTGAGAGCTCCGGAGACAACCCGGGCCTGAGTTAGACCCTCGCAATCTATTCTGCCAAGGGAGTAGAGTGCAGGCAGGGAAGGGGGTGGGGGTCAGGGGAGCAGAGAGGGTTTTCCTGGAGAAGTCAAAGGGTGGGAGGAGGGCAGGGCCTGAGCGCCAGGGCCCCAGGGTCCAAGGGCAGCCCACCCTGTCCCTCTTAGCTCTTTGGCTCTTCGAAGCTCAGAGCCCTAACTCCTCCCCCTCCCCCAGCCATCCCCTCATCAACTGTGGGCTCTGGGCCTGTGCCCTCTGCTCCCCGCACTTGCTCACTGTAGACCCCAGCCTAGGGGACCCCCAAAGGCTGAGTATCAGAAAGGCCACACCCCCACCCCAGTACGACCATCCTGGGCACCCCACCGCACAAGGCGCAGGTGCCGGAATAGACAGTTTCATGAGCTTTGGCGTCCTGCCCTGCCCCCAACACTGTGCCCCAGAGATCCTGACGCAAGGAGAAGCAATGGCTGAGCTTCCCAGGAATGAGGGTTTTTTCACCACCTCCTTTTCCATTGCCCAGGAAATACCTGCAGCAGGTGGTCAGGCTCTCAAGGAAGGCCAGGGTGGCAGATGTCGGGAGTGACGCTGTTTTGGTCCAGGCTACAGTGGTGGCGGTAGTGGCGGTGGTGGTGGTGGTGGTGGTGGTGTGTGTGCGCACGCGCGCGTGTGCAGCAAGTCCTCTCAATCCCTGGATAGCCAGGGGCTTTGCCTCCCTCTTCCTGGGGCCCTGCCAAGCTCCCTGGCACTTGGTTCAATGCATTTCCAGGGTGTCAGAGCTGTTGCGTTCCCAAGGCTGCCAAGTGGGGGAGGGCCAGGGGAGCTGGGCAGGGCCATATGAGCACTCTCCCTTCCCGGGGACCCATCAGCCTGGGGATGGTCCGGGGGCGGCCCAGGAGGCCAGGCTCAGGGATGTCTTTCAGGAGGTGTTCAGAGAGGACCTGTCCTAGGTAGGGGTCCCTACCTGGGAGGGGGAGGTCCCAGGGACCTCCTGCTTGCTCCATGTGTGTCTTTACTGCCCACCATGCCATGTCAACTTACAGACCTGCAGTGCCATCCCCAGTTCAACATATGGGAGACTGATGCCTAGAGAGGACAGGATTTGCTCAAGGTCACATTGAGTCAGTAGTAGTGTTGGGACTAGACTCCAGGGTTTCTGACTCTTGGTTCAATGCTCTTTCCACTATAGCAGGTGGTTATGCAAATTAATGTAAATCATATGCAAATGTCCATGGCTCTCTGCACCTAGCATGGGGGGTACATTTCCTAGGGGGGCTGATGGGGATCTCCTCCCTTCACAGACTATCAGATTTGATAAGGCCCATGGAGATCATCTTACCCGCCCCAAGGCCTGGGTCCCAGCGGGCTGTGGGGATGGGGGAGGAGTGTAAGTCGGCTCTGAACTGTGGGTGCCTGGCATTCACCGGCTGTGAGGTTGACAACACCAGGAAACAGCCAGAGGAAGCCTGCAGGATGGGCCCCCAGAGTCTACAAGACGCCGTGGGCTCAGCACAGGGAAGTTTTCTCACGCATCCTGGGAAGGCAGCTCGCTCTCCCCAGACGCCCTGGGTCTCCATCAATAAGCTGGCCTGAATGGAGAGGCCGGGTTAGGGGAGAAGATTTATTTCCTGGCTTTGGAACCAGCCATTCTCCCTGCCCCCCACCTTCTTCCTGGCCAGAGAACAACGGGACATCCCCAGAGAGGCCTTCTTGGGCAGACAGGTGCACAGAGCAGGGTAGATGGCCACTGGCCTCCACAAGCTCCCAGCCCCAAGGCTATTAGGCGTTTGATGAGCCTAGACTGTTCGATCTACTTCCAGAACTGCAGCCTGAAGGTCACTTGCCCTGAGGCTCTTTGAAAGACCACCAGGCTCTGGCCCTCTCCCCAATACCTCTGGGTCTGAGAAGCATTTGTTTGTTTGTTTATAAAGGCCAAATAATGTTACCATATCGCCCCAAATAATGGAAGACAAAGATCTGAAAAATAATCAGCCCTTATCCCACCACCCAGACCCAACTACTGCTTACATATTAGTATGTTTCCTTTTAGGCTCAGGCCCAGGTTTGTTCCATGGTGTAATCCAAGTTAATGCTTCCCTTCACACTGTGGTCTCCTTACTTAACATGGTTACATGGACCTTTCTCTTGCGATTACATAGACTTCATACACAGCACTATTGATACTTGAGAATCATCCACACTCGGGATATACTTTAATTTATTCAACCCATTCCTCCCCCTCTATTTACCCTGGTAAATAACGCCACAGTGAACATCTCCACGCACACAGCTTGGTTGAGCTCCTCGGGAGAGCATCCCAGAAGTAGAATTCTAGGTGAGAAGACATGCCCTCCTTGACACATGTGTCTGTATTGTGGGTTTGGAGCAAAGTTATTCTCAATTCATCCTAAGTCCGGGCAGATATGCATGGGCATGGGAGGTGGTAACAAGTGTTTCCCAGACAGTGCAGGCTTGCAGACTTCACCAGGTGCCCCTAATTATGGGGGCAGGGAATGTGAATTGGAGACAAAAGGAGCTCAGGGCTCCTGCTTCCAGAGTCCCTAGGGGCCCCCAGGGACCTATCTCACGGAGGGGGCCACTCCTTGTTGGTAATTAGCGCCATCCATCTGCAGGGAGATCTGCAGCGAGTGGAAGCGCTTTAAAGCAATTTGCTCTTTTAATATCACCCCTGTGATCTCATTTAATTTTCTCAACCAAACTTTGTTTACTGAGGATGCCAAAGACTCCTGTGCTCTCCTAGCGCGGTCTGAGTTCTCACCCTTTCCAAACGGTGGGTCTGACTCCAGCAGCTCTGCTGAGAATTGTTTTGCCTCTGGCAGTTTGGATTCCAAGCAGAAGAGCTGTCCCTGTCCAGCTTCAAAAGGGAAGAGTATAGTGTAAGAGATGTGGCTTTAAAGGTATGCAGACAGGCCACCATGGCTCCCAATTCTGAGCCCACACAAGGGGAAGGCAAGTGATTATTTACCAGTCATACTCTGTGGCATTTTGTGTATATGTCGGCAGGTCCCAGGTAATCCTCCCATGAACTCTGTCGGGTTGGTGTATGACCACCCCATTTTACAGACCAGGAAACTGAGGCTCTGGGTCACGATGACTTGCCAAGGAAGGTCCCTACCATGTCCCCTTCCTTGAGTGATCACCAGGTGACACTGTAGGGACCTGGGGTGCTGCTATCACAGTGTAATACACCAGAGGTTATGGGGTAAGTGGCTGTGTGCCTGCCATACGTTTGTGCCACTGCCCCTCACAGAGCCACTCCGGGCCTGGCCCCAACTCCTCTAGGAAGGGAGACTCAGCTGAGCCAGCAGAGCTTCCAGGCTGTCAGCAACAAGGCTGGGAGAGACGGAGCCACTCCGTGATTTATGGCCACCTCATCCCCCAGTGCCCTACCCAGGCCGTTGTACGTACTGACTAATGGAAGCCCAGCACAGAGGGAAATAATTCTGCCAGGAGCAGGCTCCAGTGACAGGGCAAGCACCATGGCCATGGGGTGAGGACTGGATAGGGAACAGAGGGAACTGAGGCAGAGGCCAGAGACAGAGGCACATTGAAGGCTCTGAGAAAACAGATGGAGCCAGTCAGGGACTCAGGGGTGCAGAGGGCGGTACCGCCTGGCAGCCCAGTCCCTGAACCAGCTTCTCCAGGGCCCCAGTGGGGAGCCGAGAGGCGAGCCAGGAGCCCAAGGTCCCAGGTGCCCACCAGCACACCAATCTGAACATTTGGTAGGGTTTTTTTTTTTCCCTATCTATCTATTTATTTATTTTTGGCTGTGTTGGGTCTTCGTTGCTGCGTGCAGGCTTTCTCTAGTTGCGGTGAGCAGGGCTGCTCTTCTTTGTGGTGCGCGGGCTTTTCATTGTGGTGGCTTCTCTTGTTGTGGAACACGGGCTCTAGCTGTGTGGGCTTCAGTAGTTGTGGCACGTGGGCTCAGTAGTTGTGGCTCGCAGACTCTAGAGTGCAGGCTCAGTAGTTGTGGTGCATGGGCTTAGCTGCTCCGCAGCATGTGGGATCTTCTCGGACCAGGGCTCAAACCCATGTCCCCTGCGTTGGCAGGCAGGTTCTTAACCACTGCACCACCAGGGAAGTCCCATTTGGTAGGTTTTGATATTCACAGAACCTCAGAACTTCTCACCTAACCCCTCAATGACAGATGGGCAAGCAGGGGCCCAGAGAGAGTCAGGGACTTGTCCAAGGTCACACAGCAGTCAATTACTGAGCTGAGACAAGAGCCCAGGTTCCCTGCCTCCTTGGGATGTCACAAGAACACTCCAGCCAGTGTGGAGCCTATTGGGGTGGAAAGGAAGACCACGAAGAAGGCAGAGAGGTTGAGGCAAAGCAGAGAATGTGGAGTTGGTGGTTGGGGGGCAGTGAGGGTCCAGGGAGAAGGAAGGGCACGGGGATCAAGGAGGTCTACTATGAAGGAGGATTGAGACAGCCCCAGGAGTGGGAGGGGAAGGGGGTGTCTAGTGTCCTCTATCCTGGCAGGGGCAGGTTAAGGAGGGACCCTGGAAGAACACACCGTGATGGAGCCCTCTGTTAATTAGCAGGTGCTCCCTGAGGTTCTCTGCCTAGCACTGAGGGGCGAGCAGGGGGAGAGGCACCCGAAGATCTCGTCTTGTTCTTCTCCACTGGCATCTGCCCGCCGGTGTGCCAGGCCTCACGGTGGGAAGAGAAAAGCCCTGGGGTTGAACCCCAGCTTTGCCACCAACTCAGCCACCAGTTCACCAGGCCCACCATTCACCTCTCTTGAGCCTCTGTTTCCTTATCTGTTGAATGGGATCATTCTGCCCAAAGAGAAAGTGAATCGGGCAATTTGGGCTGAGAGGAAGTCTAAGTGAAGAGGAGGCGCTGGCCTCAGGTCAGGGGTCTAAGGACCCCCGGTGCCCCTTTTGGACCCTTCTCCACTCCGGGCTCACCCAGGCCAGTCACATAGGTAGCTAGTGCCTCCGTGATGGGTCCCATCTGTGAAATGGGCAGAATCAGGCCACGTCCCCGGGCTCCCAGCTCCCTGCCAGTCCCTGGCAGGAAGGCATCCCCAGCTGGGCGGTGAGCTCCCGCCTCCTCATGCCAGGTGCTGCACAGAGGGGCCACGTGGGTTTGGAAGGTGTTGCCCCTGGCTGGGGGCCCAGCAGCCACCTGGGACCTGACAACCAGGGCAGAGGAAACAACCCGCACATGTTGCAGGGCTGAGATGAGACTTGGTCCCCTCCCTGGAACCAGGGTGGGCTGTTGCCAGGTCACCTGGCCGCGGCGGCTTCCACAGACACCTAGCAAGCCTGCTACACACCAGGCCTGTGCCGAAGCGTCTCATACATGTGACCCGTCGGAGGTGAGTGAGGTCCTGATGCCCACTTTACAGACAAGAAAACAGAGGCCCAGGGACTTGACGCAACATGTCCAAGAACAGCACTGCTTTACTGGGGAATTGTCATTGTACTAAGTATTCCACACATAGTCCCACTCATTCTTCCCAGTTATCCTCTAGGCTAGGGGCTGATACAGGTGAAGAAACCAAGGCCCGAAGAGGTAAAGCCTCACGCCTAAAATCCCACAGCTGTTGATGCTGAGTCTCTCCTGGGTGCATGGGGCTCTTTCCACCGAGAGCGAGGGCCTCACCCTCCTGATGCCTCAGCTCCAGCCAGGGCTCCCCGGTTCTGGGTCTAGGCTGGAGGAATCTGTGCGTTGCCTCATGCTGGCCTCTGGCTGCCAGCAGGGCCGGGGTGCAGCCCTCGTGGTCTCAACCACTTTTGCTTCTAGAGTGTCCAGAGGCCACCCCACGTCCCTCCAAACCAGCCCTGCGGCCCCTCCAGGATACCTGGCCTCTCACTGAGCTGTGTGGAGGGGCTGGCTTCCCTTGTGCCTTTCCCAGAACCCTCCACTCCCGCCAAGCCAAGAGCAGCGGGATAAGCCATGTACTTGAAGAGTGTCATTTCAGAGGAAGAAGTACTTCCAAAGAGAGGAGGGGACTTGTCCAAGGTCACACGGCTGGGGGCATTCCAGGGAACCTTGCTGGAGTTCCCTCAGAGAAAGGGCAGGAGGAACCAAGGTTGGGCTTTGCCCAGCCGGCTACCACCCATGCCCGTCTGCCCCCAGGGTCCCCTGGGTCCCCACCCCAACATTGCCTTTTCTCTTGGGGTTGATGCCCAGCAGAGGATTCACCTAATAGGTAAAGGCTTCTTCCCCAGAGAACTAAGCATCCACAGCCCCCCTTTGTCCTCCCTGCCCAGGGACCCTCCAGTCACCGCCCTGTCCAAGAGGCAGCTGGCAGGTAACCAAGAATAGGCTGAACCTCAGGGCAGGCGGCCGCATGGGGCCACGTGAGCCAGATGTCACCAGATTCACACGAGTGAGCTGGGTTAGAAATGGGCCAGCCTCGCCTCACGGCCAGGGTGGAAGAAGGGTAAGTGTAGTTGTTCATTAGAAAAATCACGATGACTAATCTTAGACTTGGACAGCCCTTTATAGGTCATAAAACACTTTCACATCTTTAAGAAGAATGCACTGTTCACCCACCTGAATATTAAGAAACTGAGGCCCAGAGAGATGAATTTAGTATATGGGCAGGTCTTCAACCCTAACCAAGTCCGGCATGAGTTTTCTGAGCAGCCCAGCCAGGCCCTGTGCCGATTACTTTCACATTTGTGACTCTGTTTACCTGAACAACAGGCCTGAGAGATTCACATGGGTCTCCCCATTTTATAGAGAAGGAACTCAGGTCACAGAGAAAACCTGTGGGCACAGAGCCTCAGCCACCTCCAAACTCAGCCAGGTCAGTGGGCCTGGGTCCTCTGCCCCACTCCTGACATTTAGGGGCAGACAGCCCCGGGCAGCTCCAAGGCTGCCCATCTGAGACGTGGGAGAACCCTGTCTGCTGGGGAGAGCGCCTGGGACAACAGCATGGTTTGGGTTTAAGCCAGAGCCTCTAGGAGACAAGCAGACCTTTGTCATTGTCCCTACTGGTGGACAGAGGTAGGGGCTCACAGGGTCAGGGGTGGAGTCTCCAGTGCCCAGTCCCTTTCGTGGCCCAGCATAGGGTGGCCACTGCTCCTGCCTCCCGCCTGAGGATGGCTTCTCCAGTTTTGCCAACCGTCTTCAGCACCCTTGTTTCCATGCCTGAGAGCCACACCTCAGCTCAGGCAACCACACCTGAGACATCCAGTGTTCCTTTCTAGGGGCCCCACCACGGGGGCAGCGAACAGGGCTGTTCAGGGACCTCCCCTCCCCACAGTCCCAGGGAGGAGGTGGTAGTAGGTGGAGGCTGGAGAGGAAGGCTGGGCCTGGTAGTTCAGAGGCCTCTGACGGCTCCGGGTGTGGCCTGTAATCCCGCTGGCTGGCCTCCCTGGTCCCTAATTAAAGTGTCCTTTTGAAAGTACCCTCCGGTCCAGGCCTGGCACTGCTGGGTGAGGCAGAGGCACCTCCCAGAAAGCTCAGCGGCTCTCACAGCTTCCCTGGAGGGCCTCTGAGCTCAGGACCTTTGGTCATCCTGGTGAGGCTAGGGGTGGGGGATGGGGGGGTCACGAGAAGGTGAGGACCTCAGGGTTGTACCTGTCCTGTCATGGTCACCGTCCTCCCACACCCACCTCTTTCCAACACCCCTTGCTGAAGGCAGAAGGCCGTCCTTGTTTAAGAGGCTGGAGAGCCTGGATCAAAGGCGCTTATTGAAGAGGCTTGTCAGAGCGGGGGACGCCAGGGGCAGAGATGTGGGGGAGAGGAGGGGGAGAGGTAACAAGGAGACTTGAGTCACTACAGGCCAATTGTGGTGAGTGGGCAGCGGGTGGCTGGAGCCAGCTTTTTGGGCCGGGAGGAGAGCCCAGCCAAGGGGCCCAGGTAGGGGCATGTGGGCAGCTCGGGGCCATGTGGAGAGGTTTCCGCTTCTGCGTCTGGGGCATCTCCACCAGTGAGCAAGCCTGTTCCCCCACAGTCCCTTATGAAAGCCGCCTTCTGGTCAGAGCAGCAGATCAGCCAGCTGGGTGAGTACTGCAGGGCCTGGAGGGAGCCTTAAGGGAGTCTTTCCCACACAGGAAGCCCGGAGTTGACAAGGCTGGGCTGAGGATGCAGTGGGAAGTGGCAGGTTGGCATCCACAGAGGATGGGTCATTAAGGAATAAGAGTCACCCCATTACTGGGGCAAGTCACCCCAGCTCTCTGGGCTCCATTTTCCCCTCGAGTAACTGAGGGTGAGTGGGAACTAATCAGATCAGGGATGGTGGAATCTTCTTCATTGCTTGATTGGTATGGCTGTGTGGTCCTGGGCTGAGAAGGAATCTGAGGCCCTGTCCAGGCCTGCCATGACTGATGATCAATTAGTGATGTCTGTCACAGCCTTGGGATGGGCCAGGCTGCTGTGTATTTGCCCCTGAACTAGATTTTCTCTATAGCCCTTACATACTAACATCCTGAGATTCTGAGACCAACAAGGTCACCCACATCCTAGCTCTGCCTCTGGATCCTGAGACACCAGTGGAAATCAGAGTCTCTATTTCTCCATCTCTAAAAGGGAGAGGACTCAGTTAGACCTCTCAAATGATGTGCAAAACTCATCATTCTCAGGACTCACTGAGCCCTTCCTTGTGCCCCACCCCATGCCCAGTGCAGTGAGGGGGGCTCAAGATGAAATGTACCTTCTCCCTGTGTGGGCCTGGCTCAAGCCCTGGGTCTGCCTCTTACCGGCTGTGTGATTTGGGGCAAGTTAGTTAAGCACCGAACCTTGGTTAGTAACACAGGGGTGATGTTGGCTGTGCCCATGAAATACGACTGTGCGGGGAGCCATTAGCCTGGCCTGGCAGAGAGCTCAGCCCCAAGATGGGGGCGAGGATGAACACATTGCAAGAGCAGCCTCAGCTGGTTTCTTTGCTCATTCCCAACCTCGGCTTTGGAAGGGCATTTTTGATGAGGGTGGGGCCGGGAGAGGTGCAGGGACAGTTTCAAAGCAACACAGGCCAGACTTCGGGCTCTCCTCGGCTTTCCACTCTTCCGAAACCACAGCTCCAGCCTGAGCTGGCTTCTCTGTCAACTCCCCGGTCCCTCCCTGTAACCAGCCCCATAAAAAGGGAGCGGGGCAGGAGGGAGTCCGGCTGCAGACTTTGTAATTTGGCTTGGGGGCGGCTCCTGTTCGCTTTAACCAGGCTGTAATTACGGCTGGCACCCAACACCCCTCATTACTGGAGCCTGGAAGGAGGACTCTAATTATAGTATGCTGGGTCCTGGCTGGGACAGTGGGGGGCCAGGCAGAGCTGGGGGCTGCAAGGCCAGCAAACAGCCCTCGGGGGTGCGGCCACCCTGGGCCGTGGGTGCCTTCCCCAAGGCGCCTCATTTCTCTTGCTTCCAGAGCCTTCCATGGGAAGGGTGGGGCATAGGTCGAATCGGGGCTCCTCCCTCAGGGAGAGGAGGAATCAGAGGAGCCCAGAAGGTTCATTCATTCATGCGAGAAGCGTCTATTGAACATCTGCTGTGTGCCAAGCTGGCACTGGGGGTCAGCAGTGGGCATACACGTGTCATCCAGCCAGGGGTGGTGTCCAGGCAGAAAGTGCCGGTTAGGCCATCGTGCTGCTGAAAACGGCTGAATAGGTAGACTGTTCTGAGCCTTGAGTGCCCCCAGCCACTCCCCCGGGACCCCCGGTCTCCCTGGCACAGCGGAGCTCCAGGACCCTGCCCCAGGGCCCACACAGGTGGTTAAATGTTGTATCTGCCCCTGGGACTCCAGAATCTGGTGGGGACTTGGCATTAAATAAGGAAATACACCATGAGTACCTAACTAAGAAAAGGTGCTGAGGGCAATAAGGAAAAGAAATACCGGAGGAAGAGCCGGGGCCCCGGTATAGTTGGGAGGGTGCAGTCAGGGCCGGGCTCCCTGAGGAGGTGACATTCAAGGTGAGACCTGAGGACGGAGGGATTCAGCCAGGTGAGGGGTGTGGGGGAAGGGCAGGTGTCTCCACTGGATGCCAAGAGAATGGGAGGCCTGCAGTCTGGGGTCTCACTCTCTGAGGTGTCCCCATGCTGGGTGGAAGCTTAGACAGCGGTGGGATTTCTCCTGCACCTGGTGCCAAGAGCACTGGGCTGTGCTTAGGTCGGTCACACCCTCTCTGTGCCTTGGCTTCGCCATCTGTCCACAGGAGGCCCCTTCAGGCCACAAGCCCTCCTTCTCTGTCCCCACCCCTGACGAGCAGCAAGTCCTGTTTCAGCGCCACATTTTGAGATGCGCTGACTATGAAGCTAGGGGCCCTGTAGCCAGGGCGGGGGAAGGGGCCTGGGAGCTCCAGGCTGTCCCCACGAGTTATTAAGAGTCACCCGGAAGCAGACACAAAGGGAATTGTCCTGAGCTGGAGTCAGCCCCTAGCCCCCCGGCCGAGAACAATCGGGGAGGAAAACCTAGGCCATTTGTCCTGCACACAGTGCGGCAGTGACGGCAGCTGGGAAAATGCCGAGTATTTCTCAGCTAAAATTAGCCACCTACTGAACCTTTACATCAAGGGCGCCCTGAAGCCTCCATTGTTTTGAACTGGGGATCCTGGGGGTGGGGGGGATGGGGGCAGGGAGTCTCAGGAGAAACAAGTGACCGTCCCCTCTCCCAGGACCTGGACCAGCCAATGCCAAGCCAACACTCGCACTTCAAGGGTGCCCAATAAGGCGGAGCAAGCAGGGGATAGATGGACAGACACAGAGGGCAGGGGTCAGGCCGCCCAAGGTCACTGAGTGTGGGTGGCTGACGCAGCCTCTGGTTCCCTACTGGAGACATTCTCCCTTCACGGGTGACACTGAACAGAACCCTGGGCTAAGCTTAGGGGTTTAGAAGGAAGCACAGGAAACATAAGTAAGAAAATAACTCTTCATCCTTTCCAGAGGAAGCAGCCAGAGCGGGCTTCGCTCTTTGCTCGTGGTAGACAGTTTCTACCACTGGAGTCGCAAACCCGGCTCAGAATCTTCCCTCTGCTGCTCAGCGACTGTGTGACTTGGGCCAGTTACTTATCCCCTGAGCGACTGTAGGTAAACAGTGGAGGTGGATAGACATTGTTGGAAAGATAATATAGATGAAGTAGATAGTAACAATGGTAGTAATAAAAAAAAAAGTAAATGCAACTTATACTCAATAAGCCCTTTTGATGTGCCAGGCACTGCTCTAAGCAACTTGTGTGTATAGTGTGTTTCCTAGAAATATTATTACTCCCGTTTTGCGGATAAAGGAAACTGAGGCCCAGAGAGGCTAAGTAATTTGCAAGAACACAGGTGCAGGTGATGGGTATCATGGTCTTGATTACCACACACCAGGGGCCTGATTCAAGCTAAAGCAAGCGGCACCAATGCTGCCACGTAATTCCTCTAGTTCCTCTTGAAAGGTCTCCAGCTGAATCATGGAAGTGCTCAGGGAAAGGAGCTGACCTGCATTAAGCACCATTATGTGTGCTAAGTGTTTTATATTTCTGTTGGGAGGCACGGGAGTGTCGAGTGGCAGCACCTGGGAACTTGTTAGACGTGTACGTTCTCAAGCCCCGCCACAGACCTGCTAAGTGGAAACTTCTGGGTGGAGGCAGAGGTTTTATCAAGCCTCCAGCTAATCCCGGGACATGCTGCAGTTTCAGAACCACTGGCATAGAGGTTAATGAGTATGGTCTTCGAGTCAGGGAGATCCAGATTGAAGTGCTGACGACCCTGTTCTGTGACCTTAGGCAAGTTACTTAACCTCTCTCTTTCTCAGTTTCCTTACCTGCAAATTGGGGATCAGAATAAGAGTACCTGCCTCGAAGGTTGTTGGGAGGATTCAGGTAGGTGATATACTCCTAGAGACCTGCACAGTGCCTGGGAGTGGGTTGGCCTATAAACAGTAGCTGTGGTTGGCTAAAGGGAAAGATGGGTCTTTGTGGCCAGGGAAGCTCGCGAATCCCAGCTGGAGTGCAGCTCCCCATCCAGTGCAACTGAGTAGGACTGAGGGCCCAGTTAGGAAAGGTAACCCCTCTCTCCCAGGCTGAGGAGTTGGGCACGGCTGAGGTGGACCTCTCCCCCCCACCTGTCTGGTTCCTGTCTTTTTGCCTTGAGTGTCAACCAAAAGGACACATGAACTATGTGAGGCTGTTCCTCCCCCACCCTTTCTCAGGGAAAGAGCAAAGGCATCGCCAGGGAAACCAGATTTGAGAATTATAGTCTGGACACAGGGCAATCCCCAGACCCTGGGCTCGTGGGGCGGGGAGCCCTCTACGGCAGGTGGTCTTGCAGTTTCCAGGAGTGGGTCCTGGCTCTGGTCCTTGTCACCTGTGTGTTTTTGATGATTCCTTGGAGGCCTCTGGGGAGGTGTGTGCTGCTCTCCATGCCTTTCTCCCGAGGGGGGGCTCCTGAGGCCAGGCAAGGCAGAGTGCAGAGCTGACAGCCCCACCTCCCTTACCCAGCCTCTGGGAGCCCCAGGTTCCTGGCAAGAACCTCTCCCCAACTGTCCCCAGGTCCCCCGAGATATCCACATGCTTTAGTGTCACGTCACACTTTCACACCTCGGGCCCCAACTCTGTGAGGTGGCCTACAGATGTTGTGCCCATTTGATGGGTCAACAAGCTTGAGGCCCCAGGAAGTGAGCTGGTGGCCAGCCCAGGACTATTCTGGTGTTTTCTTTCCACAGAACCACGCCTCCATCCTTTCTCTTTTCCTCTCTCAGACTTCCTTATCCGCCTTGAGACATCCCTGGAAGACAGTGACAAGTTGAGTGCCTGTTATGTCCAGGCTCAGAGACATGGGACCAGTCCCCTGAAGTGGCACAGTGGCAGAGCTGGGGTTGACCCAGGTCCTACTTACTTCTGAGCTGTGCTCTTATTCATGCTTTTTTTCTGGCTCTTTCCTCCCCTCTGCCCTCACTGGGGCCCAGTCACCACCCCCCGAGAGAAGAGCCCTTTCGTGGCGCACGCGGCCGTGACCTCACACCCTTCCTCTGGCTCTGAAGGCCGAGGTGAGCAGGCCTAGCCCTGAGCCAAGGAGGCCCAGCAATTACATCAGCAGGTGCAAACAAGCAGCCAGGGGCCGGGCCCAGCGTCCCATGGGGCTGGGGGTGGAGCTCCATCCGCCCCACTCAAGTCTGTTTCATTCCCTTCTTCCAGCTTGCATCAGCCTTTTGCAGCTCCGTGTCATCACAGAGTGGGCTGGGCAGCAGCTGGAAGGCCGGGGCAGGGTGGGAATTGGGGAGTGGGGCACCTGGCCAGCACCTCAAACCCGGAGGGAGACCCTGGAGCTGTTGGTCAAGATGTCAGCCAGCGCCCCTGCCAGCCCAGCGAAAGTACGCCTACTGTTTCTCACTGCGAAAAGCAATAATAAAAATTAGCAAATGCACAGGGCAGCCCAGCTGGCAAAACAGTTTCACACTTCTGACCTTGATGTTCCCAGCAACCCTGGAGGATGAAGCAAATCAAAGTGGCCCCATTTCCCAGAAGGGAAGATTGAGGTCCAGGGGGAAGTGGCTTACCTAAGGTCACCTCATGAGCCAGTGGCAGCACCAGTGTGCTTCAGCCTAAGAAATACGAGGGATTTTAGGAGGCTGAAGAATGAGAAATCCCTACAGTCGTCAAGGCAGAAGTAGTCAAAGCCTACTTCCTGGAGGAGGTGGCCTGACTCCTTGATGGAGAAGGAGGGAGCTGCAGACAAAGCTGTAGATTTATTTCTGCACCGATGGTGGCTCGGCAGGCAGAAGGACCATCACATGGCTGTGGGGCTAGGCTGGAAGCAGACTGAGCATGAGTCTGGGAGTCCGGCTGTCTGGGTCCTTAACCTTGAATCTTTGTTGTGAGCTTCTCGTTGGTGGAACTGAAGCTTGGTTGTTGCTCTCCAGATCCTGCTATAGGCATGATCAAGGGGAAGCACTCAGAAAATGTTTGATGAATGAATGAAGGAATGGGCGTGAGTCCCTGCCCTGTCTCCCTCAAGGTGCACCTGTGCGGCCACCTAGGCCTTCCCCTGGGCCAGTGCCACCTGTCTCCCCACATCTCCACCCTGATAGCTCAGCTGCTCACCCAAGCTCAGGGCTAGGGTCTTCCCCACTGTTGGAACCAGAGAGAGGCAAGGGCAAGAGCATTGGTCTGAGTGCCCGGATGCCCACATTCCAGTCCTAGCTTTGCTTCCAACCCTCTGTGTGACCTGAGACCAGTTACTCCCTACCTCTGGTCTGCGGGATATTCCTGGGAGCCTAGTCTGCAAGGTCTGCCTTCCCTGGGGCCCATGGAGCCTTAGGGCTGGTGCCGGCCTTGTGGAAGAGGCAGCGCTGAGTGTGGAGGAAGGCCAGAGACGGATGTCACCTTCTTCCCTTGCCTCCAGGGCCCCAAGCAGGAACCCAAGTGGGTTCCAGGTTCAGAAAAGTACAAGAGACCCCCAAAGAGCCCCTCTCACCCCCCGCCATTGCCAGGTGCTCTCACGTTTCTCTTTCTCTGTCCTTCTTGCTGTGACTCTCCACCTCTCTGTTCACCTCTCCCAGTTTGTCCCATGCCCCATTTCATAGGTTGACAAAGGCCAGAGTCCGGGCACCCCTCTTCCTTTCTCCCTGTTGTGATTCTCTTTATGCCAATGTGATGCCAAGATACCAGGGGTGCTGCAGCCACTGACTGGCTGTTTGCACGGGAACAAGGCATTGCTCCTCTCTGGCTTCAGGATCCCCCTCTGGAAGTGAAGGGCTTGGACTTAGTTCTAAGGGCCCCACCGCCCAGGGTCTGAGCCACCTCCTGGTGCCTGCCAGGGGGCCCACACCAGCACTGGGGTGGGGTCTGGCCAGGTGTGGTGACGGGGCTGACGGCAGTTCGCGACGATGGCACAGGTTTTCCACTTTGCAATGTGTTGGCAGCCAGCTCCCCTTTGCGAGGAGGGGTGGCTCAACCCTAGAGCACGACGCTGGGAAGGCAGGGGAAGTTTATGCCTCGGGGCTCTCGAAGAACAGCCCTGACCCTGAACTTTCCAGGGCGGCCTGGGGACACCTCACCTGGAAGGGCAGCGGGGACGTAACCCGTCAGGCAGCCCCTGGGCCAGAGGCTGTACCCATGGGCATTTTGACTTTTCTGGGAGACAGGGATAGGACACCGGCATCTTTCTGCTCTGCGCCCAGATATGCAAAGAGATCCTGATGTCATTGCCTAGCGGCTCCCACACCAGCTCTGCACCCTGCGGCTCCTCCAACAACCCGGAATGCCATGCAGGAGCAGTCAGCCCAGCTGGCGTGTGCCCCTCTGGCGTGTGTGACTGTGAGAGAGGGAGAGGGAGATGCCTGGTGCACTTCACTGTGGTTTAAAAGTCCTCAGTTAACAGCCTTGAAAGAAAGCATAGGATACACAGACTGTGTCTGGCAAGACCCAGTAAGTAACAAAATATGTGCACATCTAAAAAATGTCCAGTGTTAATTCTGGTCACCTGGGGGTGGGAATGGGTGATTTTTATCGTCATCCTCATTTTTTCCTAAATTGTAATCAGAAGAGGTCAAGAAAAAACGTAGTTTCACTAGAAAGAAAAGGAGGATTTTTTTTTTTTTTTTTTTTTTTTTTTTTTTTTTTTGCGGTACGTGGGCCTCTCACTGTTGTGGCCTCTCTCGTTGCGGAGCACAGGCTCCAGACGCGCAGGCTCAGCGGCCATGGCTCACGGGCCCAGCCACTCCGCAGCATGTGGGATCCTCCTGGACCGGGGCACGAACCTGCGTCCCCTGCATCGGCAGGCGGACTCTCAACCACTGCGCCACCAGGGAAGCCCGAAAAGGAGGATTTTTAAAATAAAGTCCTCACTCCCCCTGGAGTCTAGAGGCCAGTTTCTTTTACTGGCTCTGCTGCTCAGGTGCTTTGTGATCTAAGGCTAGCCCACCCCTTCTCTGGTCTCCATCCTAGAGGACAGTAATTAGATGGTCCCTGAGGTTCCATCAGTTGGTGGCATCCTACAGGATGGGGTTTCCAAAGCGACTGGTTCCCATGGCCCAGGTCAGCCCAACCTATGCCCACCTCCTCTGGCTGCTCCCTCCCACCCCCACCTGCCACCCCAGGTGTTTCCAGAGAGGCTGGGCAGCACAGATGGAGAAAGTCTTGTGTCCTCAGTGGGCCCAGCTAAATGTGCAAACAGGATTTCCAGGCTCTCAAGGAGCTTGCCTTCCAGAGAGTAGACCTGTCCAGACAGACATCAAACAATCAAGTACATGGAGATGGTAATTCCAGAGAGAGATGAACACTGTCAAGAAAAACAAACAAACCAGGACAATGTGAAGATAGCATCAAGGATGGTGAATTTACACTGGGTGGTCAGGGAGGGCCTCACGGGGGAGGTGGCACTGGTATTTGAGCTGAGATCTCAGTGACAGAGAGTCAGCCCAGGAATATCAGTAGACGGGCGGGGAGGGGTGTATTTCAGAAGGAGAGAGCAGCGAAGGCCCTGATGTGAGAATAAACCAGGCATGTACAAGGGGAGGAAACACACCTGGGTGGCCTGGAGCCTCCGAAGTCTGGGGGTTCGGTGGTGGCTCGGACTTCATTCCGGGTGAAAATGGAAGCCATTGGAGGGTGTGAGCAGGGGAGTGATTTTTTTGTATTTTACAAGATCGCCCCAGCTGTTGTGAGGAGAGTGCATTTGAGGGGGCAAGAGGGGAAGAAGGGAGCACAGTAAGGGGGTTCTGGGCCGGGCGCCGTGGGCTTGGAGACGGTAGGAGGTGGTGGTGGGCAGTCGCGGAGTAGTTTGAAGCACATCTTGAAGGTTTACCTGGCAGCATCCGGGTTCGTCAGCATCACGGGTTGGATGCAGGGGAGGGAAAGGGGGGTCTCCCCATGTGGGGACCTAAGCTATTGGGTGTTTGGTGGAGTCTGATATTGCAACTCAAGCTCACCCCATCCCAACTCTGGATGGGGGAGAGATGACCAAATAAAATAGCAGGTCCCCCACAGGCCAGAGTCACTGCCATTGCCTTAAAGTTGACATCAGCAGCCCTAAGAAAGGAGCCACTGTCCCAGCCTGGTTGGGGCTCTCTGGGTGTCCAGGGGGGTTGGTTGTGGATTGTGACCTTGAGCAGCGCTTGGGTGGGTCTGCTGGTGTGAGCATGTGTGTCTGAGTGTGACGTCTTAGGGGCTGCACCAGGCTACCAGCGGGCCCTTCCCAGGCTAGGATGAATCTCTGTTGGGCTGGGGCATCCCATACAAGTCCAAGACTTGTCCGGCCCACAGAGGAAGGGGGGCCAAGTGCTGGCATCAGGAAGCTGAGACCCTCTTCCCCTTCAGCAATCTAGCGAACTCTGGAGAGACTTCATTTGTTCATCTGCAAAATGGGCAAAACAATAGCGGCCGCCTGCCGGTCCCTCGGGGCATCATGGGCCAAAGGAGGCCCTGTGCTTTGACGGGAGGAGCTTTGTTTCTTGGTAGCTGAGAGCCTGAGCATGTCTTTTCACTTCTTTGAGCCCCAGGTTCCTCATCTGTGAAGTGGAACGCCTGCTTCACAGGATCTTATATTGTCTGTGATGTTTATTATCACACTGTGTACTGGATAAATGGGTATTATCTGGGGGGTGATGGATGAGAGAGTTTTGCGTTCCTTGTGTAAGAGGAGAAGGGGAAGCAGAATGCCCCCTCCTCAGGGCCCAGACCTCCAGGCACAGTGACTAGGACTTGGAAGGGGAACTAAAAGTTGGCCCTAGAGGGACCGAGGCCCAGGCCGAGGGAACCCAGTGGCCAGAGGAAGGGTCTGAAGGGGGGGTCTGGGCCCGTGGGAATATAGCTTCCCCAAGTACCACTGAGAGTCTGCGGACAGACCAATGACCCGGGAGCCGTAGCGTCCTCTCTCTGTTTTGTAAGCAGTGTGGCCCCTAGAAAATGGAGCCCGGGCTTCATGCCAGGGCTGCACCTGCCCTGGGGCCTTGTCCCCAGCCTCACGTCAGATCCTTCACTTGTCCCAAGTCCTTCCGGGGGAAAGATTTCTCAGCGCCAGCCAGACACCCCTTCAGGATGCAGGCTCCTGCCCCAGCTGGCCATCTTGGTGAGGCTGCTTCCTGTGGCCAGCAGAGGAAGTGACGTCATGGGCATGGGCAGGTCTGCAGAGGGTATGGGAAAAGGGCTGTGCAAGGGGCCTCCTTTGTTAGGAAGGAGGCCCCCCAAGCCCACCAGCCCCCATTTGTCATCAGTAACGGCCATTGTAACCACCTCTGAGGGGGCCCCAGCCTGAACTCCACAGCCGCCAGAAGCCAGGGCCAGATGGAAGAAGGGCTTTGTGTCCAGGGAGGGGTCCTTCCATGTGGGGTTTGTGTGTTTTTAAAACATAATAATAAGCGGGCTCCTCTCCCCGCTCTCTCCCCACTCCCCACTGAGCACATCCACCTCACGGTGAATGGAAGAGATTTTCCATGCAGTGGGAGGTCAAGTCTGGCGAGAATTAGCCGGTGTCCAGGGGCTAGACTGTGATTACGGATGATAAATGTGCCCAGCGTGGGGCGTTTCTCTCTCCCTCACCTCCCGCCTGCCCCCCATCCTCCCCTCCCAGGCCTGCTCCTCAGTGTGGCACCGCCTTGCACCAGCCAGCCCTGCTCAGCTACAGATGCCCACCCCCTGCAGTTGAGCCCGGGGTGGGGGGTGTCCCAGGCCTGGCCTTGTCACCCACCTGGGGACAGAAACCAAGGGACAGGGGTATCGAGGCCTTCTCTACTAGACCACTGCAGCCTCTGAGGTCTCTCTGCCCTAGTAGCCAGGGGTAGACCTGGCTGAGATGGGTGGTAGTGAGTTTCCGTCCCAGGCACGGGAAAATAACAGAGCCCAAGCTTTTACCCATAGCCACGCCATGCTGTGCTGTCTCCCGCCTCAGCCGTGAACCAGAAATGGGGCTCTGGTCCAGCTCGGCTGTTAGTTTGCTGTGTGGTGTTGCACTGGTCACTTCCCCTCTCTGAGCCGGTAGAACAGGCCTCTGCACTCGACTTGCTGTGCTTCTGGCCTACAGGGGCTCAGGTGTCTATAGGCCGAGGAGGCTGCCAGTGCGGGCTTTCAGGACTCCCCACACACGGCTCAGCCGGAGAAGCTTTGCCCCTCCCTGGGGCATGGGCTCTACCCAGTTAACAGAGCACATTTGCATCTGTTTTCTCAGCTGACCTTCACCACAACACCTCAAAACTGACAGGGCAGTACCTATTAGCCCCTTTTTCATAGATAGGGAAACTGAGGCCCTCTCAAGGTCTCAGTGGCAGAGTGAGGATTTGAGTTTGAACTGGTCTGCTGGCTCTCAGGCCAGCCCATTCCACCATGCGCCAGTCCAGTCTGGACCCAGGCTCAGGGTCACCATAAGGGAAGCACAACCCCTCTGGCCTCCCCTAGCAACCAGTGACAGTCTCCCATCCAGGGATGTCTGAGCACTGTAGTTTTAGTCTCCCCCTCCTCTCAGGGGTAGTTCTGGGAAATATGGTTTCTTTACCTTTGTCCTGAACCCACTTCCTTCATCTCCAAGGCCCCTGGCTTCTGCTTATTCTAGTGGCTTAGATTCTGGTACGTCTTAAATAAGCCCGTGGCCTTGACTTCCACCCCATCAGGACCTCCCACCTGCCAGGTGTGTCTCCACACTAGGCTCTGCCCAGCCCCAGCCCCTGGGAAGGAGCGTGTGGCCTGGCACGGGTCCTGCTGTCGGGTGGCGACCGGGCTCAGACTCCTGGCTCTGTCTTGCAAGCTCCACTCCCGTCCCGGGGGACGGGTACCCTGTCCTGGACCCCATGGGGGACACCAAGAACCATGTGGTGTGCTCCCTGCTTTCTAGAAGCAGCCACCCACAACTGCCAAGGAGCCTTCGAGCTGCCAGAAGCAGGGAGGCGCCAGCAGACCCCCACCCTGGTCACCTCCCCTCCCCACATTTTAAGCGGATTGTGAGCAAAATGGAACTTGCCCACGAGGAAGCCAGGTGGTGAGGAGATGCCAAACGGTGTCTTGTGAATATTTGAGAGAACGGCTAGACAGCCAGGGGGGGCACGCCGCAACCTTCAGAGGCTGGGACGCTGTCGTGGGGAAGAGGAAGCACACTGTTTTGTGTAACCTCAGAGGCTGAAATTACAGCGATGGCTGGAGCCTCCGACAGCAAATTTCAGCAGAAAGTAAGGAAAGCTTTTCTGTTAGATCTGTCTAAAGGAGAGCCTGGCTGAGAAAGGCAGTGGTGAGCTCCCTATCCCTGGAGGTATGTGAGTCAAGGTTGGATACGGAGTTGATGGGCAGGGGGATGTCGTACGAGATGGCCCTTGCAGTGACCTTTATCCCTGTGATTCAGTGCATCCAAGTGAGCCCCGTGGACAAGACACCCCATACAGGCAGGAATAGGTAAATGAGAAGCACGGGTTTGAATGGTGCCCACCAGAGAGACTCTAGTGGTCATTTTCACCCGAGGCCGGGGTGGGTGGGCTGCGGCATGGTTGGCAGAGCCCAACAGTAAATAGTTCCTCCTCCGCCCTCCCAGCCTCCCCCCAGCGCTGTGCATTAGGATCCCAGTAGGTGCTGGGTCTTTGCACCAGGAATGACACTGGCAAGAAAGGTGACCCCACTTTAAGCAAGTTCGCTTCGTGCAGAAAAACTTTACCCAACAGCGCCCTGTCCTACATTAACAGATTCCCCATCAGGCATCTTCAAATCTCAAAGTGTGAGAACCATAGTGGGGCTCAAGAGATTGACTCTACCAACTTCCCGATTTGACAGATGGAGGCCCCGAGGCCCGAGAGGAAGGCCACACAGCAGTGCCAGTCCCCAGCTGGGGTGAAAACCCAGGGCTCCTGACTTCAGTGGTTCTCTTCCTATGTTTGACCGTCTTTGGTTACATCTGTGCAGGGATGTGTTCTCTTTCATACCTTCATTTTGGATTAGCTAGGCCATTCGTGTGTGCAGCTGTAAAGGCAGGTTGCATTTTTGCAACTATAGGTTCAAATGAATTCTGCCATTGGAAAACCACACTTTATGTGGGCCATTTTCCCACCAGGGGGAAATTCATATCTGGCCTGGCGGTGGCAAAGACTCCTCCTCCTGGGGGACCTCTTCCTCGGTGTTGTATTCTCCTCTGTGAAGATGGGGCGGTGGGGAGAGCAGTAGTGAAGCCAGGGAGACAGGTGACCGAGGGATACGGCTCCGAGCCTGGCTTCCTCCCGCTGACCAGGTGACCTCAGGCAAGTCCCTGGATGCCCCATGTCTTCATCTGTAACATGGGAAGATAATGCTCACCTTGGGGGTTGTGAGGAGTAAATTAGATGAACTATTTGAAACATCTGGCAAATAATTCCCAGTTCAGAAGTCAGATTCAGGTGTCTACCTGTCTGGATGCGCTCCCCAGCTCTGCTACGTACTAGCTTTATAGCCCTGTATCAGCTACTTAAACTCTCCTGGTCTCAGTTTTCTCATCTGTAGTATGAGGTTAATAATAGTACCTAACTTATAGAGATGTGGTTCCCAAAGGGATGTGGTTCCCAAACTGTGTGCCCAGGCACCCTAGAATGCTACAGGGGGTGCTGTGGGATATTTTTAATCTCCATGGAAACACAGCAATACTGGACAGCTGCCAGATACCACAACAACTACTAGCTCAAGATAGCTTACAATTTCAGCGTCACACACACTTCTTTCCTTTAGATGGCCCCATACCTTTGCAAAGCTGGGAATTTGGCATTTGGGAGTACTCTGAGACAAACTGTGAGGGCAGCAATGTCCCCTATGATTCCAAGACATCCCCATTATAAGTCATTGTGGCTATATAGGAATGGAATACAAATATTACCTTTCTTTCAATTTACGTGTATTATTTTTTCCAATGGATACTAAGTTGTTAGGATATACACACACCCACCCACAAACACGTAAGCTGGTTGGATCTAACTACTTAATAAACAAAACCACTAGGAATTTCTTTTGGCCGTGGGATAAAATTACTGGGTAAAAATTACCAAGACATTAAAGACCAAAAAAGTTTGGGAACCTCTGTCAAGGATTGCCGCAGGGCTCAGTGAGTTAATATAAAATAACCCTCTGAAGGCCTCTGGCAGAGGGAGCACCCGGGAACCCCCAACTTCATGATTCTTCCTCCTCCAAGCTGGAGAGGGAAGGCTCAGGTGTCCCCCCTCCAGGACACCTGAAGAACCTTCCTCAGCCGCTAAGGCCCAAGCCAGGGCCAAGGAGGAGGGGACATGTCCACTGGTCAGGACAGGGGCCTGACTCAGTCACTACCCAGGCCCTGGCAGCACCTCCCACACACCTTTAATTTGTGTTCACTGAGCACCTACTGTGTGCCGGCCAGCACGTAGTCCATGGTGGTCCCTGTGGGGAGGAATCTCAGATCGGCTCTTGCTGCTGCTTCCTTGTTTCCTGCAGGACGTCTGAGGGATGGGGATGTGGGCAAGCGGGCAGTGGCTGCGTAGAGAGCCACCCAGCACTGTCCTGAATGACAGGGAGGCAGTGATGAGGATGCCCAGCCATCCTCTTGCCAAGACCAGGGCTGAGTCTTCGTGCCAGGGCTGAGAGGAGGGGTGGGGTGGCAGGGTGGGGCACGGGGCTGCCAGACTCAGGCCTGCTGCCCTAATGGATGTCTAATGTTGACTTTCCTCAGTCGAGTCTCCGCCTGCTTTGTAAATGAGCCACATTAGGGTCATGAAACAAAGTCATAAATGCAGCCCGCAGTGCCACAGAGAGCCAAGGCGGCCGTCACCCGGAGGCTGTGTGGTTAGAAGGTAGGGCAAGCCTGCAGCTGCATCCGTGGCTTCCCATATACCTGCTCTCATGGCCACCATCCCCAGAGGGGGGTCCAGTCTCCCTGTTTCACAGATGAGGTACCTGAGGCCAGTCAGGACTGGTTCAGACCCTGGGGTGTCTGAGTCTGAAGCCTGAGCCCTGCCCTACACTCCTGAGGCCTGAGACTGAAGCAGGGATGCTGGTGGCGGGAGGTGGGCCTGGAGTCCTCTTGGCTGCACCCAGCTCTCCCTAGAACCGCCCGCCTGGCGGGAGGGTCACAGTGAGCAGCTCTCAGGCCACCGGGAGACCCATGTCCAGCTCCCTGGGCACTGTGTCATCTCGCCATCAACTGCCCACATTCCCAGACCCTAGGGGCTGCCAGTTTACCTACAGAGAAGGTGTCTCCCTGTCTGGCAGAGGAAAGCAGGTGTTTGGGAGCCCTGGCCTGGCCTCGGGAATCCTCGGTGCTTTTCTTAGTTTAGATGCCCACTAACCAGGTGACCTTGCGTCAGTTTGATGGATTTCAATTTCCCAAGCTTTGAAACACAGAAAACAGTCCTGGCCTTGCTGGCCCTTTGATGAGAGAGCCCCCATAATTGCAGACACCCAGCCAGTGTCAGGGTCTATTAGGAATCTCAGGTATGGGGACACCCACAGTGTTATGGAGCTGCTCCAAAGATAGGCAGTGTGGAGCCCCGGGCAACACTGAAGTCTGGTTTCTTGGGTTCAAACCTTGGTTCTGCCTCTGGCCAGCTGTGTGACCTTGGGCAAGTTGCTTAACTGCTCTGAGCCTCAGCTTCCCCATCAGTAAACTGGGGACCAATATAATATACCTTACAAAGTTGTTGCAAGAATTAGGTAAGTTAACTATGTAAATGGAAACATAGCAGTTAATTCCAGGGAAGCATTAGTTGCTATTTTGATGCAGCAGTTTGTACCTAGGCTCCTCCTAGGCACTCATGCATGTTTATCTCATATGATCCTCAAAAGATCCCAGAGAGAGGAGGAGTGCTCACTTCCCTTCCCTCTTCAGAGACAAAGTAACGAGGTTGGAGTTAAGGGCTCTCCATGGGTCACAGGGAACATGCTGGATTCATCCTTTTTCTTGCTGGCTTCCCCTTCGGTCCCCCAGGTCACGCACACATACTCCACCCACAGCCCAGAGCTTGGAGCCAGTGACAGCCCATGCATTTTCTCAGCGCCTCCGACTTAGCAGAAGCTGTGATCCACAAGGAGATGACACTGATAAAGCACGTTAGGCACATTTTGTTCATTCTGCTCTTGAAGAACCATGTGTCCCTTTGGCCCCTCTGCCCAAAGGGGGACTCCCCATACCTGAGATTCCCGTGGCCTCCTGGGGCCCCAGCTCCACTTGCTGGACTGGAGCTCTGGGACAGTGACAGGACTGCGCAGGCTGGCGAGGGGCTGGGCAGACACATGCACCCCTGCAGCTTAATTCGGTATTTCCTCGGGAGCAGTTAGCAGAGGAGGACAAGCCCCCTGCCGCTTGTCCCCAGCCACCTGATTGTTTGGGGCTTGGCATTGGAAAGTCAATTTTCCTACGTGGATTGTAAACCAGTAGCCTGGCCCAGCCTGGTTTCCCTCCCTCCCCACACTGGTGGTGGCCAGGCCCCTCTCCCTTCCTGTTTGTCTCACCTCCCGAGGTGCTGTTCTTTCCAGGGAGCCGGCCGGTTTCCATCTGGCCCCTTTGCGGGAGGAGATGGCCGCCTGCACAGCCTCACTGCCTTCCCAGCCTCCCGAGTGCCCTCATCCATAGGGCCGAGGGTGTGGATTTGGCTGAAGTGGGAAATGCTAAGGGGGTGGAGCAGAGCCACAGACCGGAGGAAGGGAGGGTCTGGGGGGAGGCTACAGGGAAGGTGGTCTCCCCTGCATGCTGCTGCCTGCCGTGGGCTTCCTGGAGGAGGCAGCACTCTGGGAACAAGCACCAGGGAGCCCAGGCCTGCTGCTGCCACCCCACCTCAGCCCACCCTCGCCCCTGTGGGCCCTGACTTGTCTCCCTGCTTCCAACAGCCTGGCTGGCTGGGGCTGCACAGGGCAGCTGTGGCTTCGGGGCAGAGCCGGCCTGGTTTGAGCTCCAGCCTCAGGCCCATTTCCAGCTCTTCACATACTGTGGCATCGCTGTGGGAAACTGGAGGGAGGCCGGGGAGGGCCGGTGGGGAGAGCTGGAGAGGGGTGTCCTTGCCCTGACGGGTCACCTCACCTCCCTGGGCCACCCTGACTCCTCCATCTGTAAAAAATTAGAATCACACAGCATCACAGGGCTGGGACTGGCTCCAAAACACAGCCTCTTAAAAGCAGGTCACAGTGGGGAAACCGAGGCCACAGGAGTGTCAGACCTCGCCCAGGCCACAGAGGGCGGCCCAGCAGGTCTCCTCCAGCTGCCTAGCCCTCCTCCTCCCCTGGCCTCCTCTCTCTGCCACGGCCCCCAGGGGATGGAGGGGACCCGGGCCTCCCAGCCTGTGGCCTCACGGAGCCCTCCCACCCTCCACCCTCTGCAGGCACTGATTCTGGCAGCGAGGTGCTCCCAGACTCCTTCCCGTCGGCGCCGGCAGAGCCGCTGCCCCACTTCCTGCGGGAGCCGCAGGACGCCTACATCGTGAAGAACAAGCCGGTGGAGCTGCGCTGCCGTGCCTTCCCCGCCACGCAGATCTACTTCAAGTGCAACGGCGAGTGGGTCAGCCAGAACGACCACGTCACGCAGGAGAGCCTGGACGAGGCCACCGGTGAGCCCACCCCACTTGCCGGGCACCCCCAGGTCACCGCAGGCCCAGACGGTCCTGGGCCTGGCTCCACCCTGGCTCTGTGTGAGACCTCATACAGCCACGGCAACCCCGGGCCTCCCTCTGAGGTTCACCCTGGACCAGTATTTCCCCAAGGCTTGGCCGCTTGCCCTGTCTGACTGGGTGACCAGGTGAAACAGCACCAGATCCCTTGCTGAGAGTGAGCTCCCTTTTCCAGTTACCTTCCATCCTCTGTTTACATCAAAGAGCAGGTCCTGTCAGGGACAAGGTTCTTCCCCGCTCCCCCAGCACCTGCTGTGCTCCCTGTTTAAGGAAGAGGAGCCGGCTCTGTCTTGCAGCCCTGCCCCAACACCCAACCAGAATTCTAGACCATCGCTAGTTTCACAGGTCCTCTGTGTTGGTGAGAAATGATACCGTTTTTGTTCACAATAATGATGCAACGCTTCCTTCATAGAAATCAGTTGGCTTCAGTTTTTTAAAAGGCCTGTAATATTAAGTAAATAATCATAGAGGTGGTGCTAGGATGCAGCCCAAGTCCTGCAGGAGAGGAGAGTGGCAGAAGCGTGGGAAACTAGGAGGAAGCGTGGGATGTGTGCAGGACCCTGGGCACCCCCCACCCCAGGCAGGAGGCAGAGCCTGGGGCTCCTCACATCTCCCAGAGCCCAGCCCCTGTTTACAGTACAGGAGCTTCGGGGGTGGAAATCCTTTCCCCGACTCAGGCCAAGAAGGGGGGCCACCCACTGCGGGTCACCTGCGGACGGCCGGCTTTGGGCAGCCCCAACCAACCCCAGGCTCGGGGTGGCTCCTTTGCCCCAGGGCCTGCCTTGGCTTTGATTTCATTTTTACCATCTCTTCCCTGACCTTTTCTTTCTCCTCCTTTTTCAGCCCTCTCTTCTTTCCTTCTGTCTCTCCTGCTTCTCCCTTCTCATCCCCGTCTCCTTTTGTCTCCTTTTGTGTCTTTTTTCCCTTATGTTTCTCTCTCTCTGCCTCAGTCTCATACTTGTGTCTCTCCCCTGACATACTCTCTTTCACTGTCTCTCCTTTCTTCCTCCTTCAACTTCTATTTTTCTGTGTAAAGCTGACAGATTTCAGAACCACTCAGGCTTAAAATCATACCCCAGAATGTACTTAATGTCATTCAACGCTGTGCCCTAAAAATTGGTTAAAATGGTAAGTTGTAGGTTATGTATATTTTACCAAAAATGTTAAAGAATTCCAAGAATTTTAAAAGTTAGAGTTGGAGTCTCATTCTCACTCAAAATCTAAAAATAAAAAAATGATTTTTTAAAAAAATTATTTATTTATTTATTTTTGGCTGCATCGGGTCTTGGATGCAGTGTGCGGGCCCTTCGTTGCCGTGCGCGGGCTTCTCTCTGGTTGTGGTGCACGGGCTTAGTTGCACCGTAGCATGTGGGATCTCAGTTCCCTGACCAGGGATCAAACCTGCGTCCCCTGCATTGCAAGACAGATTCTTAACCACTGGACCACCAGGGAAGTCCCAAGAAAAGGATTTTTTATCTGATTTTTTTTTTTCTTTTTTTTTGGCCACACCGCACGGCTTGTGGGATCTTAGTTCCCCAACCAGGGATTGAACCTGCACCCTCGGCAGTGAAAGCATGGAGTCCTAACCACTGGACCACCAGGGAATTCTCCAAAAAAGAAACTTTTAAAAGGAAAAAAAACCCATATCCCAGCTGCCCCCATGCTCTGGCTGTGTGACCCTGAGGAAGTCACTCAACCTCTCTGAGCCCCAGTTTCTCTCGTGGTAAACTGGGATATTAACAGGTCTTGGTGAGGATGGAACAAGGTGGTACCTGTACAGCGTTGAGCACAGTGCCAGGACCCAGCAGGTGCTCAATAAACACCTGTTTCCTCCATCTTCTTTCTGGGTTTTTGTTGGCTTCTTTCCTCTTGAAACCTATTCTTACTTCTCTGTCCCCCTGAGCCCCTCTGGCCCTGCAGAGCAAGGGGACAGTGTATCCTGCTAGGGCCCCTCACAGACTCTGTGATTATTAGTAACAGGGTGGCTCTTACTCCCCTGCTACCAGACACACAAGTCCTGCCAGCCCTAGAAATCAAGACACTGTTGTCCCCATTAGCTACAAAGAATGGACAGTGGTCCAGCAGGCCACACCCTTGGCAGCAGTGTGGCTGGTTCCTCCTTCTCTCCACCCCTAGCCCTCCCTGGCACTCTCTGAAGCCTTGAAAACAGGCTGGGGGCCAAAACAGGTGGGATGAGCCTACCCACTAGCTCATGCCAGGTCAAGGCAGGCAGCCCAACTCTGGGTGTCCTGGTCCAGGCACTGCCTGCCACTGGCCATCATGCTGAGGGGGACACCTAGTCTGGGACCCAAGTCTGGGGGACCAAAGGCCCCTGTCCTCTTTGCCTGCTGGTGACCATTGCCACGGTGTCAAGCCCTGCTGGGTGGTAGTTTATCTGTCCAGCTGTTGGGTGCTCCTGAAACATTCTGGATGGATGACCCCCTAGAGAGGGGCCACTCCTCCAGGCTCCCAGCCTGGTGAATAAAGGCCAGGGCCCCACTCTCCTGCCCCGGGCCACGCAGCATCGCTTATAGAGCAAGCAGTCCAGGCAGCCACTGGCAGCAGGCAGGGCCCCTGTCCCCCAAGAAGCCTCTTCCCTCCTGGTGTTCCACCCACAGCAAACACCAGCCCCCTCCAATTTAGATCCCTGGCCATCAGGAGGGGTTCCTCACTGTCTGGGCTCCCAGTGCAAGGGCCCCCCTCCCTCAGGATGCAGGAGAGTTAAGGCAGTGATTTCACTGAGAGAGGTCCAGAGAGCTGTCATTCATTACTGGGCAGAGCTCTAACTGGGGCAGGACGCCAGACAGCTGATCTCAGCTCTGCTGGCAACTTGCTCTGGGACTTTGGGCCTGCCACCTACCCTCTCCAAGCCTCAGTTTCTCCAGATGAAAAAGGAAGGGGCTGGATGAGATCCAGATGAGCTGCCAGCTTAGATTTGTGTCCAGCCTGGGCTGGGTGCTGTAATCGCCGTGATTCATTTAGAATTTACCCTGAGTGTTTCACTCTGATGAGGGAACCGAGGCTCAAAGAGGCTACGTAACTTAGCGAAGGTCACACAGTTGGGGAGTGAAGGTAGGGCCAGAATTCAAACCTGTCAAGAAGCAGTCCAGCCCTCCACCTAACCACCATGCCACAGGACTACAATGTGTACACTCAACAGTCCCGCCTTTGAGGGGCTTATCAGAACCCACAAGCAACCATGAGAAGATGAGCTCAGATACATGATGGCGAGGAGGAATAGCTTTAGGAATTCCGAGACCAAGGGGGTAGTCAGGGAGGGCTTCCTGGTGGAGGAGGCCTTACAGTTCTCCCACAAGCTTTGGGGAGGAGCTTCGGATGGGTGCCCTCATCCAGGAGGGTTCATCCCTTTCCTGAATGTAGAGGGTTTTGTCAAGGGAGGATTGGCAAAGACTGAGTGATTCCTTCTCTGTGGGCTGGTGGATCCAGTCATTCAGGGAGGCCCTTGGGCCCTAGCAGGGAATCATTGAGAGGTTAGGGGTTCCCAGGAAAAGGGGCCTTCCCTCAACTCCAACCCCACAGGCTCCTGAGCCATGACCAGAGAGAGGCCACATGCTTGCCTCATATTTGTTGAGCCCATTGTCTGTGCCAGGCCCTGGGCCACAGCAGTGAACAGGGCAAAGCACCACCTCATTCTCCTGCAGGAGATACAGTTAACACATGAACACGTCAATAAATAATACAGTTCCAGGTAATGGTCAGTGCCACGAGGGAATCAGGCCTGGTGGGGAATGATAACTGCATAGACCAATGTCCAGTGCAGTGGTGGGAGTGCTGAGCGGTACTTTGACAGCTGGTGGGGGTGGGCCAGCATCAGGGGGCTTCCCTTTGAAGTGAGGCCCAGCCCAAAGCTGACAGTGACTGGGAGTTCACTGGACACAGAAAGGACAGAAGAGAGTTCCAGGCAGGGGGCTGGATGTGCAAAGGCCCTGTGGCTAGAGAGGCCAGGAAAACATGAGGGCCTGGAAGACACCCAGTGAGGCTGCAGTGGGTAGATTGTGCAGGGCCTGGAGGCCACGTGGAAGGTCTGGGTCTTTACACTGGGATGACTGGAGACATAGGAGGGGAATGACATGCCATTTGTGCCTTTTGAAGAGCTATCTGCAGGGTGGAAAGTCGATTGGATGGGGGCAGCGGGCTTGGGTTAGCCACTGAGTTTCCAGGTGAGCTGCAGTGGTGGCTTGGGCCAGGCTCGAGGCAGATGAGATGAGAAAAATGGAAATGTGAGGCACTTGGGAGAGGAGCCCACAGGACTCAGCGGGTTGGAAAGGAGAGAGATACTATGGTCCCATGTCTGGTGTCTTCTGTCCTCAGACCTGCCCCCTGATGGCGTCTCTCTCCTCCTCCCAGGCCTGCAGGTGCGAGAGGTGCAGATCGAGGTGTTGCGGCAGCAGGTGGAGGAGCTGTTTGGGCTGGAAGATTACTGGTGCCAGTGCGTGGCCTGGAGCTCTGCGGGCACCACCAAGAGTCGCCGGGCCTATGTCCGCATTGCATGTATGCCACCCTGACACCCTCACCCCATTCTCCTGAGCCCTTCCCCTTCCCTGTGGATCCTGGAGAGAGAATTTCACACACAGACATCAGGGCACAGGGATGCCAGCTCAGAAGACTCCATGACCCAGAACCTGTGACACCTTTGGCCCCAGGATTTCTAACGGCCCTTTTTTGCCTACTTTTGTATAAGGAAGCTGCCAGCTTCCTCACCATCCCCGGCCACCATGTGCATAGGATCCCAGAGTCAGGGAGGGAAGCTTGTTCCCCCGAGTCCACCTGCTGAGGCCCCCATCTTGGAGAAGAAGTTCTCCAGGTAAAGGCCGGGTGTCCCCGTGAACATTCCCTTGGTGTGCACTGCCACCTAGTGGCTAGAATGGGGCCCTTCAGGATCCAGCTCTGCCTGACTGGCCTCCTCCCTGCACCGCCTGACTGTGCCTTGGAACACTTTTCCTTCCTTCTCCCAGACCTGCGCAAGAACTTCGATCAGGAGCCCCTGGGCAAGGAAGTGCCCCTGGACCATGAAGTTCTCCTGCAATGCCGCCCACCAGAGGGGGTGCCTGTGGCTGAGGTGAGTGGGGATATGGGGAACTTTGGGCATGGCAGAGGCCAGCCAGGCATGGTATTTGCCACCAGCCACAATGCCTCAGACTTCCAGAGCCCTCGCATTTCACAGATGGGGATATCAAGGCTAGAGACAGAGAAGGGAACTGCAACCTCTGTAGAACTCAGCGCATGCCAGACCCCAGCTGGGCCCTCCATAGGCATAACCCCACAGGATGGGGCAGAGCTGGGGCAGGAACCCCCAGGGCTCCTTGGGTTGACCCCAGGCTCAGTCTCCTGCAAGAGAAGTGGCCATATACACCATTTTCCCCACCCCACCCAGAACCCAAGGCCCCAGCGTTAGTGGATCGTAATACGTGCATCTGAGCACAGACTCAGCCCACAAGCTGATCACCCCTTCCTACACCACATGGCCTGGGCATCCCTGGGTGGTGCCCACCTGTCCTCTTACTGCCCTGCTTGTGTTCCAGGCCTGCTTCCTCTCTCCCGCTGCCCGCACTCGTGGTCCTCTAGTCAGAGCAGGGCATGGGGAAACATCTCAGCTTTGTTGCCAGGGACCTCAGTAGAACAGGACTGGGGAAGATGGAACCCTGGGCTTCCAGCTCAGAACCTTTGCTCTAATCACTTAGCTTCCCCCCAGCCCCGGCCCCCATCTGGAAATGAGCTCAGACAGACAACTTCTGTAATAGCTACCCCTCGTGGCTGCCACATGTGCCAGGCACTCGGCCCGCTGGTCCTCACAGCAACCCTTCAAGGTGGATATTGTCATCCCACCTTATGGCTGGGAACACAGCACTGGGACAGGTGAAGCAGTCATCCAGGGTGACCCAGCTAGTGAGTGGCAGAGCTGGCATTTGCACACCCAGGTCTGCCAGACCAGGGACCATGTTTTTAATCACCTGCCAGGCCTCTCACCCTGGCTCAGGGAGTCGGTTTGCGGAGTTAATGATGAAGACATGTTCTTATTTAGTACCAGTACTTACCGTGAGCCAGGCATGGCCTCCACACTTTCCATATACTGATTCATTTCATCCTCACAGTAGTCTTATGGGTAGTGCTATTAAATATCATCTTACAGTTGATGAAATTGAGGCCAAGTGGAAGTCCCTTCCCAAGGCCACTCAGCTGGTGGGTGGTCATCTTAACCACTGTGTTCCGTAGTGTCCAGCACAGTGCCTGGCCCGTGGAGGCCCTGCCCCCTGTGTCACCACCATGGGTGGACATGGCTAGAACTGCAGTCCTGTTTATGGTCAGGCCTCCCTTCCCCCCAAGAGAGGGCCCACTCCCGGGGGTGCAGGGGATCGGGCCCTGGGCCCTCACAGCTGCAACCGTGCCCCTGCAGGTGGAATGGCTCAAGAACGAGGACGTCATCGACCCCACCCAGGACACCAACTTCCTACTCACCATCGACCACAACCTCATCATCCGCCAGGCTCGCCTGTCAGATACGGCCAACTACACCTGCGTGGCCAAGAATATCGTGGCCAAGCGCCGCAGCACCACCGCCACCATCATTGTCTACGGTGCGGCCCAGAGTGGGCTGGGTGGGGGTGCGGGGGAGGACACGGCCGAGGGAGGGGGAGAGCCTGGGGCTATACGGCTGACCCTTCCCTACCCAGAAGCCAGCAGGACCTTGGTGAACGGGTGGGGAGGAAGAGGAGGCCCAGAGAGGGGAGGTGCCGTCGCAAGGTCACACAGCAAAGCTAGTGGTGAAGTCAGGAGCACTTGCCCCTTCTCAGGCCCTTTGCTTATCCCTGAAGGTGAAAACCCAGTTCTCTGAGAGTCAGGGCTAAGGCAGGGCCCAGTCGGTATCCCCATCCCCGAGCCTGTTGTTCTAGCAGTTAGGGACTACTGTTCAGGCCGGTCATCTGTTCCTTGCTGTCCCCTTGGGTGGGAGGGCCAGAGCCATGGCTACAATGAGTGTCGTAGAAAGAGCCCTGTACTGGGTTCCAGTTCCAAGCTCCCCATTACTCACGGGGAGACCTTGTGTAAGTGTCAGCCCTCTCTGGACCTTTGTTTGCCATTGTACAATGGGGCGGGGAATAGACAGTGACCTCCTGGGTTGCCTCTGGTGCTGACAGATGCAGCCCAGGTCTGCCCGCTGGTATCTGAGTCCACAGCCCTGGAGGCAGGAGGGGTCCAACTAGGAAGGGCCAGGCCTCAGCAGAGGCGCCTCATCATGGCTGGAGGATGGGGCTTGGAGGCCCCACGGGGCGAAGAGCCATGCCAACCTGCTGACAACTGCTACCCCTGCAGTGAACGGCGGCTGGTCCAGCTGGGCCGAGTGGTCACCCTGCTCCAACCGCTGTGGCCGCGGCTGGCAGAAGCGCACACGGACCTGCACCAACCCCGCCCCACTCAATGGAGGTGCCTTCTGTGAGGGCCAGGCCTTCCAGAAGACTGCCTGCACCACCGTGTGCCCAGGTGAGGCCACCGGCCAGGTGGCAGTCCACCCATGCCCAGCCCCATGCCAGCCCCAGCCCTGCCTTCTGTGCTTTGGTGTCTGCCAGTCAGAACAGCCCATCTCTCCCCGTTAGGGTGGGTGAGGACAGAAGGTGCTTGTCCCGGGCCCCCCAGCTGGCTCACCAGGCTGGATTGGATGCTACGCCCGCTGACCTGTTCTGCCCTGGGCTGCGGGAGACACAGAGGCAGAGGCTCTGAGCTGCAGTCTGAGGGGTGGGCGGTCTGCTCTCCAGGCCGAGGGTTGTCAGCGCCAGCCCCCAGGCCGGGACCCCAGAGGCTCCTGGGGTCAGAGAGCCTGTGCTCCTGCCCTTGACTGCTAGACACACCTGGCCGCTGACCCTGCAGTCCTCTCTTTCTTCTGTGTTACTCTGTGGCCCCGTTGGTTGGTCTGTGTTCTCTCTTTGGTGACATGTTTGTGTGACTGATGTGGTGTTTTTCACCCTGGGTTTGTGCCTCTGTGTGTACACTTGTGCCCTGGGCTGTATCTGCGTCAGTGACCTTATGTGTCTATTTGGGCTGTCTTCGCCCACCTGGTGCTCCCGTCTCTGCGCTGGCATGAGGCGTGGATTTCTCTGGATGGCATGCGTGTGTCTTGGGTTTCTCTTTCCCTGCTGCACTGTGTGTGTGTGTGTGTGTGTGTGTGTGTGTGTGCGCGCATGCACTGCTGTGTTGTGCACACATAACCGTGTGTGCATTCTATGCATGCGTGTGTCCCCATTGCACCACGTGCTGTGTCCCCACAGTCGATGGCGCGTGGACAGAGTGGAGCAAGTGGTCGGCCTGTAGCACCGAGTGTGCGCACTGGCGCAGCCGCGAGTGCATGGCGCCCCCTCCCCAGAATGGAGGCCGGGACTGCAGCGGGACCCTGCTTGACTCCAAGAATTGCACCGACGGGCTGTGCGTGCAGAGTGAGTCCTTGGAAGGCAGGGCCCAGGGTGGGGGCTCTGGAGCCAGATACGGGCCCCCTGGCCCCCACCTCCCAGCCTGCAGTGGAGCAGCCCCTCGGGGCCCCTGCCCACCTGCTACTCTGTCATCTCATCCATGCATCTCCCCGTCACCTCCTCTACCACCCTTTCCCTGCCGTCTGTGTCATTGTCTTTCCCTTTATTTCCCTCAACAGATAAGAAAACTCTAAGTGACCCCAAAAGCCACCGTAAGTCCCATTTCATGGCTGTTCTCTTTCCTCTGGGGGGATCCCTGGTTTTCCTCAGTTGGCTTTTCCAGGGGGTGGGGTGCAGGGCAAGGTGAGGGGCAGGGAGAGCTGAAGGTGCCCACTACCAGCCCTCCACGGGGTTCCCAGCACCTGACGCTGCATGTGGCATGGTCTTCATCACAGACAGGCAGACCCTCAGCTGACAGAAAGGCCCTAGGATGCCATCCTGACCCCTCCCGTTATAGGAGGAGAAACTGATTCTCAGAGAGAAGGGACATTCCCAAGGATCCAGCCAGGATTCGAACCTAAGTATTTGGCCAGAGCTGGTGCTCCGAGCCCCACCCCTTGGTTGTCCTCTGTGGGAGGCCGCCAGCAAGCAGGCCCACACCTGCCCCTCACTGTGCCCCCAGCAGCCGACTGAAGCCTCCTAGGTCCTTGGGATGCCCGCTGCTCTGCGTCAGACCCTGGGGGCTCATCATTCATCCCCCAGGGGCTATGCTCCGCTGTGGTAAAGCTGCTTGGGCAGATTGGTGTGTGGTAATTAAACCACAATTTCCAAATAATTCTGGAATTATCAAGTCAGTAATGAGGCCTTCAGTGCAACTCACAGGGGGGCCAGACTGGTGACTGATTAGATATTGTAAATCACCAGGCAAGTGACCCCCATGATTAGTGATGATGTCATGAGGCGAAGCCCCCAGAGAGGTGGGAGCCCAGCCCTGGGGACCTTCTCGGGCAGCTCTCCTGGGGAGCCCAAGGATGAGGAGAGATGGGGGTCCAGAAGGTGGTAGAAGCAGGCAAAAATGAGGGCTGAGAGCCCTGCCCTACCTTGCTGAAGCTCAGGCCTCCACCACGAAGGAAAGCGGGCCTTCTTCTCCGAGGGTCCCTGGGGAGGGGAGGGAGTGGACAGGGGCTTCCCGGAGCTCCCAAAGGAAACAAGGGGGAAGGGCAGCCGTCTTGGCTAGGCTGTGCTGTCCAGTGTAGTAGCCACTAGCCACGTGTGGCTTGAAAATTGTATTTATCTTAGCTGAAAATAAATATATTTAAAAACTCATTTCCTCAGTCAAGCCAGCCGCTTTTTAGTAGTTTAATGACCACCCGTGGCTAGTGGCTGTCATGGGGGACAGTGCAGACACGGGATGGGCCATCACCATGGAAAGTTCTGTTGGGCAGCCCTGCTTTGGACCCTGCCTCTTGACCCCGACACTTCCTCGCCTAGCTATGTGGAGTTACTTCTAGCTGAGCAGCAGCCTGCCCTGCCCCTCACCCAGAGCTGGACCTCCTCCAGCCCAGCAGCCTGTCTGGGGGCAGGGAGTGTCGACATGGGTTGCCTCCCTGAGCCCCTTCCTTCCCTTCCACCTTCTCCCCTCCTCTCCATCCCATTGCCACGCATCTCATTCCCCTCGTCCTGTTCCCCCTCCATCCCTCCCTCCCCACCCCCGCCCACCTCCTGCCCTCAGCACAAAATGGAAGGTGAGCTCAGAGCGGCTACTTGCAGAGATTTCTGGGAATCAGGGCCTCGGGTCCTATAGAGATTGCTGCAGGCTGCTAGTGAGGCGCTAGGTCTTAATCCCAGCTCTGAGAGGACACTTAGTGGTCCTGTGACTCTGAGCCGCAGGCGCCTTGTCACCTCCTGGGCAGAGAGCAATGAGTTAACTCTCGGGAGCGTTAACTCCAGGAGTCCCTTTGCCTCTCCATGCCACACGGGGAGGGAAGCAGGGCAGGGAGGCAGGGACATTTAGACCATTTTACTTATAGAGACTGATGCTCAGATAGGTTCAAGCCTTGCTTGAGGTCACCAGCCTGTCTGGCAGGGCTCAGATAAGAACCTAGCACAACACCACTCTGTCCCAGGCCCTGCCTCTCCCCGGGGACCAAGGGAATCTCTGGCTCCCTCAGGGCCAGCGCCTCTGCCCCCTGGCCCTCACTCAGCCCTCCTGTCCCCGCAGTTCTGGAGTCCTCGGGGGATGTGGCGCTGTACGCAGGCCTTGTGGTGTCCATCTTGGTGGTGGTGACCGTCCTTGTGGTGGTAGGGGTGGTCGTGTACCGCCGCAACTGCCGGGACTTCGACACCGACATCACCGACTCGTCCGCCGCCCTCACTGGCGGCTTCCACCCAGTCAACTTTAAGACTGCGAGGCCCAGTAAGGACCTGGGAACGCCTGGGGTGGCGGGTGCAGGCAGGGTTCCCAGGGGGTGTGACAGCCAGCCAGACCAGCCAGACCAGCCAGACCAGAGCAGAGGCTCCTGACTCCCTCAAGAGGTTTTCCTAGAGTTTTCTCTAAAGATCGCTGGATGAGTTTGGTTACAGAGATGCAGGAAAGAAGAAGTAACCTAGGTGGTGAGTCCCTAAGCTTCCTACCGCAGGTGGCAATGGAACCTTTCAGAGCTAGACGTTTGGGTAGGATTTTGTAAAGGAAGGTGTCCCGGCAGGTGCAGACAGTGGGACAGGGCCAGCGAGGCACGGCTGGTCTGACTGCAGCCCCCGGCCCTGCAGACAACCCGCAGCTCCTGCACCCATCTGTGCCTCCGGACCTCACTGCCAGTGCGGGCATCTACCGCGGACCCATGTACGCCCTGCAGGACTCGGTCGACAAGATCCCAATGACCAACTCGCCCCTGCTGGACTCCCTGCCCAACCTCAAGATCAAGGTCTACAACTCTAGCACCACCAGCTCTGGGCCAGGCCTGGCAGACGGGGCTGAGCTGCTGGGAGTCCTGCCACCCGGCACGTACCCTGGTGATTTTGCCCGGGATGCCCACTTCCTGCACCTGCGCAGTGCCAGCCTCGGCTCCCAGCAGCTCCTGGGCATGCCCCGTGACCCGGGGAGCAGTGTCAGTGGCACCTTTGGCTGCCTGGGCGGGAGGCTCAGCATCCCTGACACAGGTGGGTCCCTGCTCTGCTCACCCATCAGTCTGGCCTCAGCATGTCCCCTCTAGACAGTCTCAACACTCACCCAGCAGAAGATAGGGCTTCCCTGGTCCCATTTCACAGATTGGGAAAGTGAGGCCCAAGGGGAAGAAGTGATTATAAAATAGAAGACCTGGAGTCCAGGCCTGCCTCTGCCTCACAAGGGCAGGGGAACTCTCTAAACCTCAGTTTCACCATCTGGTGAGTGGGAAAGTATACCCCGATATAGTCAACAAACCTACAGAGTGCTGTTGAAAAGGCAGGGCTGCCCAGCTCAGGTTGCAGAGCCAGCAGCTGACAGTTTCCCAGCATCATACACTGAGCTAGGCTGGGGCTGGCACTGCACCTTCAGACTCCAGGTCTTTGCCCCATCGCTACACCCGATCGCAATGCCAGTGGCCCCTGCGCTACTGGACAGCCCCTCTGCAGTCAGTGACCTGGCCTTTCCCTGCACCCAGTCCCCTCTCCCCACTCCTTGCTGGTGACCACCAGGAGCTCAGATGTCTTTCTCTCCCTGCTCCAAGATGGGGGCCAACCCCCCGTCCCCTGTTCTAAGCTCCTGGACTCCCTCCAGCCCCTCCCTACTGACCTCCCTCTCCCCCTAGGGGTCAGCCTGCTGGTGCCCAATGGAGCCATTCCCCAGGGCAAATTCTACGAGATGTACCTCCTCATCAACAAGGCAGAAAACACCCTGTGAGTATAGAGACCCCAGCCCCAGCCCAGCTGCCCCCTCCTCAGCCTCTCTCTCCCTGCTGCTTGCCCACCTTGGGCTCAAATGTCACCATCTCCCCTTCTAAGTCCGATCCTAAGGCCAGAGGTAGTTCTCCAAGGAAGACATTGCTAGATCTTATTATGTTCACATTTAAACCATGCAAAACCAGCACAACAAATCATAAAACTGAAAGCCAGTTGACCAACTGGCTACAATATGACAAAGGGTTACTATCCTCACTATGTAAAGAGGTTTGGGAGATCAATAAGAAAAACTGAATATCTCAGTACAAAAATGGACAAAGGATATGAACAAGTGATTCACACTCTCTCTTATACACACACACACACACACACACACACACACACACACACACACAGCGGCCAATAGGTTATGAGAAAATGTTTGACCTAATTTGTAGTCAAAGAAACAGTTATTCAGACAGCCGTAAGATACTGGAAGTTTTTTTGCTTCATCAGCTTGCAAAGCTATTTTCAGATGTCATAATACCTTCATACTGGTGAGAGAATGGGAACACAGCCCTCCCAAGGTGCGTCGGTGGGAGCGTGGATGGGTACCAGCTTTCCAGAGGGCACTTTAGCAGCACCTATCCGCAACATCCCTGGAGTGCAGAACCTTTGAAAATGGGAGCAAAGATCTGGCTATGAGAATATTGCAGAGTAATAGCGAAAATTTAGAAACGATCTCAAGGCCAGTGCCATTCTTCCTTAACCCGTGGCCTCTGGGAGCCCCCAGGGCGCAGTCCTGCCTTCTCCCATCCCAGGAGCTGGGGCAGAGCCCGGAGGCCAGCACCGCTCCCTCACTGCCTCTCTCCTGCCCTCCATCCCACCCCAGCCCGCTTTCGGAAGGGACCCAGACAGTATTGAGCCCTTCGGTGACCTGCGGGCCCACGGGCCTCCTGCTGTGCCGCCCCGTCATCCTCACGGTGCCACACTGCGCTGAAGTCAGTGCCGGTGACTGGATCTTCCAGCTCAAGACCCAGGCCCACCAGGGCCACTGGGAGGTGAGGAGCCAAGGCCGGGGGGCCAGGGGGCCGGGTCCCCTAACCCAACCTGCCTGGACCCTCTCCAGGGCCTTGGCTGGTACAGCCACCTCACCTCCACTGTCACCCTGCAGGAGGTGGTCACCCTGGATGAGGAAACCCTTAACACCCCCTGCTACTGCCAGCTGGAGGCCAGGTCCTGCCACATCCTGTTGGACCAGCTGGGCACCTACGTCTTCACGGGTGAGTCCTACTCCCGCTTGGCAGTCAAGCGACTCCAGCTGGCCATCTTCGCCCCCGCCCTCTGCACCTCTCTGGAGTACAGCCTCAGGGTCTACTGCCTGGAGGACACGCCCGTAGCACTGAAGGTAAGGCCAGGCCCTGGGTACCCACACGGGCCTGCACACTGCGGGTACCTCGCCCACAGCCGGCCAGCTGCATGGTACCTTCCAGTATCCCCCTCCCCAGGATCATGGTACCTGCCAGGCACCCTCTGCCACCACCAGCCTCATTCAGTCATTCAGTTGTTCCTCAAACATTGAAATCGCATCAGATCCTCGAGATACAGAGATGAGTTGGGCACAGTTCTGCCCTCACCAAGCTGCGGGCTAGAGGTGGGAGACAGACCAGGGGATCACTGATGCGGGGCTAAGGGAACATCAGCCTAGGAGCGGCTGGCAGGTCCTGGTTGTTGGGGAGGGGTCTGAGAAGGCTTCACAGCAGGGCTGACCTTAGACCTAAGCTCCAAGGGACAGGTGGGTGTTCCAGGCAGAGAAGGAAGAAGCACATTCCAGGAGACAGAGCAGCTTATGCAGAGGCAGGTGTGTTGTTCTGTGTGCCAAAGCGTGCAGGGGTGTGAGAGGTGGGGCTGGAGAGACAGGCAGGGCTCAGCCTCCCAACAGCCTTAGGGTCATGGCAAGGAATTTGGAGCCTATCCAGTGGGCGGGGGCAGAGACCCGGTGGACACCTGTTCGTGGGTGCTCTTTTGAAAGCTACGCAGTGGGGATGGGTAGACAAGAAGCAGGGAGACCAATTGGGAGGCTGCAGCTGGACCCTGGACAACAGACAGTGACAACAGCTGGAGAGGGGCCTGGAGTCTGTTTAGTCAGTAGAATGGACAGAAACAGTGACTGATGGGAGGAACAGGGGGAGGGGGAGGGGGAGGGGGTGGCGGCTGACAGCCAAGCTCCTAGCGTGTGCAAAAGAACGGACAGTGCCCTTAAGCGAGGGGGGTGCATGGCAGATGAGAAGGGGTTCGGGGCAGGAAGAGAGAGAAGGTGAAGGGACCGGATTTTAGCACCTAGAACCTGATAACGGCAGCTGTTAGTACCACCCTGTCCCTCCAGCCTCTAAGACCCTGTCCATTCTCTGCCCAGCCCTCCCACCAGTTCCCAGGATCTCAGTCTCATCCTGACAAACAGAGGAAGAGCACAGAGCCTTGGCCCTATTTAAACCCCTTTTCCTTCTCCATCCTTCCATCCCCTGCTGCTATGAAGCCTTCTCCTTTCCTGTAGCTCCAGGCCTCCTCTAGCCCACGATCTGTGGGCCTTTCTATCTCCTCTGCCTCTCAGTCTCATGTGACTTGTCTCAGACTCCAAGTTGCCGACTGATGCAACACAGGTTAAAAGGCCTTATGGGAGAGTGAGTGTCTTCTGCTGGGACCAGGCTGACCTGAACTTGCAGGAGGCCCATCATAGCTAGAGGCTCCTGGGAAATGCTCTTGAAGCGTGGATCCCTTGGTATTAGGGCATTGGCTAACATCTAGTTATAGTCAGAGAATGGATTGGAGATCAAGAGGGAAGTTGCCACATATTGGCTTGATGGCGTTCTTTATTTATTCAATCCCCATCCATCCGTCTGTCCATCCATTCATCCATTCACCCATCTATCCATGCATCCATCCATCCACCCAGCTTTCTGCCCATCTGTCTGTATATTCATTTAGTCCATAATCTGTCTGTCCACCCAGCCATCACTCATCCATGCATCTATCTTTTCTTCCATCTGTTCTGTTTCTATACCCATCCATTTGTATATTCATCTGCACAACATTTTGTCTGTCTGTCTCTGTTGATCTGTCTATCCATCCATTTGTCAACCCATCTCTTTATCCATCTACTTAACCATCCGTCCATCAGTCCATCTATTCAGTCATCTGTAAATCCATTCATCCATCCACCTGTCCCACCATCTGCCCATTCATCCATCTATTTTTCCCTCCATCCATTCATTCATGCATCTCTCCACATAGTAAGTCTTCTATGAGCACTTACCAAGTCCCAGCCCTGTGGCTCAGATGGTTCCCTGCCTTCAATGTTACAGCCTAGTTCCCTCTGCCCATGTGTGTCCCCAAGCCCCAAACTTGCAGAAGGAAAGGGCCCTTTGGCCAAATGTGATGGGCTCCCCCTTCCCATTGCTCCCTGGCCCACAGGAGGTGCTGGAGCTGGAGCGGACCCTGGGTGGCTACCTAGTGGAGGAGCCAAAACCCCTGCTGTTTAAGGACAGTTACCATAACCTGCGCCTCTCCCTCCACGACCTGCCCCACGCCCACTGGAGGAGCAAGCTGCTGGCCAAGTACCAGGTGAGGGCTGGGCCGCAGGAGGGGGAGGGATGGAGCTGGGGAGGGGCGCACCTGGGGGGCTTCCCAGAGAAGACCAACTCCCCTCCCTGCCTCCTCCCTCGGTCCTGCAGCCTTGGTCCCCACTCCCACCCCTGTGTCTCTCTCTGTCTCCCTCCCCCTGCCACCCCTGTCACATACTCCCACACACAAATGTCTGTACCCGTCATCTTTAAAGAGACCTTACCATCTCTAAGAGCGTTCATGGCTGGCAGATTGTCCAAATTAATCTCTGATGGTCACATCCCTCTGCCCGTGCCCATCTGTGTGACACCATTGAGTCCACAAGGCTTCCCAGACCCAGACACATGCACCCACACAGTCACATATTCAGACTCGTGCCTTCTCACCCATATACTCCCTTTCTCAACTGAAGGGCCCTTGCCCAGCTCTTCTTCCTCTGCCCACCTGGATGGAGAGGTCCCAGCCCTCCCTGAGGCTGGCCCCCTTACCTGCCTCCGCCTCCATTCCCCGAGGGCAGGGCAGGCTGGCCTCGCCTCCCTGACCCTGCCCCTCCTCCCCCAGGAGATCCCCTTCTATCACATTTGGAGTGGCAGCCAGAAGGCCCTGCACTGCACCTTCACCCTGGAGAGGCATAGCCTGGCCTCCACGGAGCTCACCTGCAAGATCTGCGTGCGGCAGGTGGAGGGGGAGGGCCAGATATTCCAGCTGCACACCACGCTGGCAGAGGTGAGGGCCGGAGCGCGGTCGCCCCATGGGGCTGGGCGCTGCAGCGTGCAGACCCCAGGCTCCTCCTCATCTGGGGGAAAGGCCACCTCCCACAGAGCTGTGCCCCTCACCTCCCAAGTCTGAGCTGGGACTTGGTCACTCTTTGCTAACAGCTGTGACTTACTGAGTGCCGAGCCTGGGCTTGGCCTGTACCAAAACTCATCAAATCTGTACAATCACCAGGGAGACAGATACGAGGATCCCCACCTGGAGATGAGAAAGAAGGTTTTAGGGAGAGCCGGTATCAGGACCTTGTACCAAGCCAGCGCTTGGCTCGGGCCTGTGTCTCTCCACCGCTATAATCCGGATTGAGGTTTATAAAACCTAGGCCAGGGCTTCCCTGGTGGCGCAGTGGTTGAGAGTCCACCTGCCGATGCAGGGGACACGGGTTCGTGCCCCGGTCCAGGAAGATCCCACGTGCCGCGGAGCGGCTGGGCCTGTGAGCCATGGCCACTGAGCCTGCGCGTCCGGAGCCTGTGCTCCGCAACGGGAGAGGCCACGACAGTGAGAGGCCCGCGTAACGCAAAAAAAAAAAAAAAAAAAAACCTAGGCCACCCAGGAACCGTGCGAGGCCCTCCTTGCAGTGCAGTGTAAAGGGCACTGGATATAGTCTAGACCAGCGGTCCCCAACCGTTTTGGCACCAGGGACCGGTTTCATGGAAGACAGGTTTTCCACGGACGGACGGGGGTTGGTGCAGGGGATGGTTAAGGCGGTAACGCGAGCGATAGGGAGTGGCCGATGAAGCTTCGCTCGCCCGACCCCGCCACTCACCTCCTGCTGTGCGGCCCAGTTCCTAACAGACTGCGGACCGGCTGGGGACCCCTGGTCTAGACGTAGCTCTACCACTAACAGGGCATGTGACCACGGATTAGTCACTTCTCCTTTCCAGACTTCATTTGCGTTTGTGTAAAAGGAGGTCCCCGTGGATTAGGCTGGGGCTGAGGCCCTCGTGGCTTTGTAGTGACGAGGTGGCACCAGCACTGGCCCAGGCAGTTCCTTAGCGTGTGCACCCCGAGGGCGGAGACGGGGTGTACAGCCCTGGCCCTGGAGAGCTGACCTTCCAGGGGAGGAGCCCTTTGAGCAGCTGGAGCCTGCCCAGAGGCGGGGGAGCGGCCGGAGCCTCCAAGAGCTCACAGTCCCCAGGCAGGAAGGCTGGAGGGGCAGATGCCCAGTGAGCCGTGCACAGGGGGCCCTCTGCCCCTCTCACCCGTGCCCCCTGCTCTTCCAGACGCCTGCTGGCTCCCTGGACGCCCTCTGCTCCGCCCCCAGCAGTGCAGTCACCACCCAGCTGGGACCCTACGCCTTCAAGATCCCCGTTTCCATCCGCCAGAAGATATGCAACAGCCTGGACGCCCCCAACTCGCGCGGCAATGACTGGCGGTTGTTGGCGCAGAAGCTCTCCATGGACCGGTGAGTGTCGGAACAGCCCGCCCGGCCTGGACCAGAGCCGCCCCCCTCCCTCTGTCCCCATGGGGCAGGTGGGGCAGGCAGCCTGACGGTCCAGGAGCGGATCCGCCATTTGCGGTAGACCAGGAGCTCAGGCTTGGGTGTGCTAAGTCTGAGAAGCTGGTTCCTTCAGGAGCGTCGTGCTCAGAGTGTTGGCCCTTGAGAATCAGGTAAAGCCAGGATACCAGCCAAGCGTGATCACCATCAGCAGTCCTGTGTCCAGGACAGAGCAGGTGTTTTGGAAATGCTTGCTGGGTGACAGAATGCATCCTGGTGTCAGAACTCTTCTGGAGAACTTAAAGTGCTGGATAAATATAATGGCATTTAGTCATCATTATTGTTATGGTACACTTACTGAGAAACCATTTAATACACCTGCGTCGAGCAGATGCCATGTAGAAGACATCTTACTCAGAATGGGTGGGATCTGTAAGGATGTCAAAGCCTTTGTTCCTGATTTCAGGGCAGTGCATGGGGCGGGTGAGAGCAGGCAGACAACGAATGTGGGATGGAGAGAGAGAATGGAGTGCTGGGTTTGGACAGCCTCTTCTGGGGCCAGTGTCTTTCAGTGCTAGTAATAACGATGCTGATGACTGATGATGAGCAGGACAGTTTCCGTTTTAGAGGTGAGACTGGGGCTCAGAGAGGAGCAGTGACTTGCCCAGGGCCACACAGCCTGCAAGCAGAGGGGCTGGGAATTCAGACCCAGGATTGTGGCAGCCTGGAGCCCACCGTCCCGGTGCTCCTGGGATGTACCCTCAGTGCTCCCTCCACCCCAGGCTCCTGGGAGGGGCTGAGCATTTTGGGAGCCCAGTGTCCTTCTCCTTCCCTCCATCAGGTATCTGAACTACTTTGCCACAAAAGCGAGCCCCACGGGTGTGATCCTCGACCTCTGGGAAGCTCTGCAGCAGGACGACGGGGACCTCAACAGCCTGGCGAGTGCCTTGGAGGAGATGGGCAAGAGCGAGATGCTGGTGGCCATGGCCACCGACGGGGACTGCTGAGCTGCCCCAAACCCGCAGGCTGTTAGGGACCAGCAGGCGGCTGGCACAGGCAGACCCAGGGCAACCTCCTGTGGGGCAGTTGGGCCTCCTCTGCTCTCGAGCTCACAGCCAGAATCGCCCTTCCTTCTCCTCCTCCCCTTGCCCCCCCCCACCCAGACCACGACCAGCCTTAGGAAATCCATGGACGTTGTTGTTGGGAGGACCCAGCGGTCCTTCTCCACCTCCTGCTGTCTCTCCTGACCTCAGACCGCTGTGCAAGAACCGGGGTGGGGGTGGGGCCTCTGGAGGCAGCTAGGGGAGCAAGGAGGTGGCCCTCCCACCCTGTGCCCCAGGGTCTCTGGGGTGCATCTATTTTAGTTGTGCTCTTCATTTTCTTCCTCAGCTATTGATTTCTCCCTCCTCCCTAAGCCCCTTTCTCCTTTCACACTGTTTTCCTCTTCGAAGAGTCAAGTACAGTTCAGACAAACTGCTTTCTCCTGTCCACAAGCAAAAAGGAAGAGGAAAGAAAGAAGGAAAGAAAGAAAGCTTCAGACTGCTAGTAAGGCTCAAACAAAGAAGAAAAACACCAAAACCACAAGGGAAAAGAAAACCCAGTTTCTTAGGAAACGCAAATGATTTATTATCCAGATATTTGGATAAGTCCTTTTTAAGAAAAAAAAGAAAAAGAAAATGAAAAAACAACACAAAAAAAATAGAAAACACTTTTCTTGAGTATGGGTGAGTGTGGGCATGCTCGTGGTTCTGGCCAGGAGCGCGCGCGCGCGTGTGTGTGTGTGTGTGTGTGTGTGAGTGAATCAGGGAGAGAGACTGAATAGGGAACACTTTGCTGCTAATGATTTTATCTTAGACGAAATTCTTACAAGGCCTCAGCTTCCACAGTTCTACAGGGTCAGATGAGGTTTGAGCTGTGGTCCCATGTTTCTTCCTAAAATCTTAAGCAGATGCTGAATCAGTAAAGCCAAGGACCCCTGAGATCTGGCTTGGGGTGGGGTCCTGCCTCCCTCTCACAGCCCCAGGCAGGTGCTCCAAGTCTCATCTGGGCTCCCAGGAATCCAGATGAAGAGGCCCTGGGATGGAAAGTGTGGGCGGGCCAGCCCAGCTGTGAGCCAGGGAGAATTTCCAGTACTGTGGTCTGGTGGCTTCTGGAGAGGGGCCATGGCCCAGAAGCGGGACCTTAACAGAGAGAGAGAAGTCAGGGATGAGAATCCCCCATGGACAGGACACATCTCTCTCCCGCAGCCCAGGGTGGGGCCAGCCAGGACACGCCCACCCAGCAGCCTCTAGACCAGGTGGGCTGGAGCAGGTGGGTGTTCTCTTAATGCCCGGGATCTGCCCTTTCCCAGGCTTGGTCACTTCTGTAAAACAGAAGGGGTGGATAAGAGGGCCTCTCTAGCTGCAGAAGCCTGAGCTTCTGGGGTCAGTGTGGCTTTGAGGAACATGTTAGCAGCCGTCCCTGCGGGTGGCATGGGAGGCTGGGAGGTGGCTGCTCGGCTGTGCTTTACGCACTGGCCCGGGGTGGAGGAGGCAGGGTGGAGGGCTATTTTCCCAGCTCTGATCTCCACAGGCACCCCCTGTCACCCTCCCTCCACAGTCTGACAGAGCTGAAGGAAGATTTGACAGGCAGCATTGCCAGGGTGGAGGGCCTGGCACCCCCTCTCCAGCCTGTTCCAGGATGTTCCAAGGGGCCATCAGGGTCCCTTTTTGGCCATCTGGTGATGGCTGGAACCAGAATCTTGAGCTGGCACAGAGGCCACATCAAAGGCTTCTCCTCCTTGGCACCCGAGCCAAAGCAAGTGCCACCTCTGGGCGTTGACCCCAGGGCTTTGCCCCAGCAGGTCCATGAGCATCCTGGCCTTTATGACCCCAGGGCTTGCCCCAGCAGGTCCATGAGCATCCTGGCCTTTAAAGGTCTGGTCTCCTGGGAGGAAGGCAGGTTTGGGGGCTGTAGTCCCAACCAATGTCCCCAGCCTGGCTTTCCTGCCATGCACCAGGGAGCTTATGGGGATAGTGGGATTCTCACTACCCACCAGCCCCCCGGGCAATGGGTTGGCTGTGGGCAGTCAAGGGCCTGCTGGGTTTGAGAGAGAGGGTTCCTTTTTATCAGGGCTGCTGAAGGGGCCAGGCCTGCATCGGGCTTGGGCCCCTGAGGCTGAGACCATGGCTCTTCATTACCCCAGTGCCTGTGTGGACGTTGCCTCAGACAAAGGCAGTGAGCCTTCCCTGCCGAAGGTGCCTGTCCACTACAGGTTCAGCATTCCAGCTCGCTCCTAGTCTGAGCTGTGTGGGCCTGTGTGGTAGCTTGAGGGCAGCCTGGAGTCAGCGTTCCAGCTCCAACTTTGCCATTCAACCTCTGTGTGACTTCAGGCATATGACTGCCTTCTTGGGGCCTCTGTTCCTTTTTCTACCAAGGCCCCACGGCTGCTGTCTGAGGACTTTGGGGCTCTGATACGTCACTCTAGCCTCCTGATGGGAACGCTAGTGGTAGAAGTTGACGGTGGTCTGCCATGTCCCGCCTCCGTGCCCCACCCTCAGAAGCGAGCTGCTTCCTCAGTGCCCAGGATGGGAGCTCTTGGTGGGTGAGGCCAGGCCAGCCCCCCAGGTGCCATTTCTAATCGGATTCCCAGAAATTGTGTACCAGGGCCTGGAGCACGGAACCAATTGGCTGAAGCCTCCTGGGAGGGTTCAAGCTGTCCAGCTTTATAAGAAAAGCCTGGAAAGGATTTGCTGGCTCCATCAATCTGCCACGGCTGCTGTGACTACGTCTGCAGACTGCCCGCCTCAGGGTGCGATGGACGTTCCTCCGCTAATTCAAGCCTGAGAGGCAGCCCCACACAGCCGAGTACCTTGAGAACCGCAGATTAAGTGCCACTGCAGGAATGCAGGGCCCTCGCGCGCCGTTGACGTCTCTCTCATCTCTGTGGTGTGTTTGCGCGTGTGTGCGTGGGGGGGGGGGGGCTTTTATCCGCGGGCACATTAGCGTGCCTCTCTGGGAACGTGACCCCACCTGTGTGTACATGTGTGCCCTCCTCGCGTCCAGGCTGGGCCATCTGGAGGTTGGTGTGCCTGGTTTTGCCCTCTCTGAGTCCACAGGGTCAGTCGGTGTATCTTCTATGTGCCTCTCCCTCGGCCTTCCCTCGCAGTGCCCTGGGCTCCAGAGGGATCCTCCCCACTCCTGGAAGATCCAGGACCCTCTGGTCCCTTTTCGCCAGCAACCAGGCAGCTGAGCCAGGTCCCTTAGCAGGCCCTCTGAGGAGAGGTGACCAAGAGCCTGGGTGCAGGGAGCAGCTGTCCTGTGGGCCAGGGGCTGGACCACTCGCCTGGGCCATGGACATGGTTCTATGCTCGGGGCTGCAGGGCTGCAGGGATGGCCCCAATCCCACCTCTGTTTATTCTGTAAACTACAACCTGTAAATAACATTTAGCATTCCTATTGTAACAAAATTAATTTTTATGAAATAAATTATATTTCCTAGTCTAATAAAAAATTCAGGTTGTATTCTGTCTTTTTTCTTTTTTTTTAGATTTTTTTGGTATGGATGGACTTTTTTTTTTAAATGTCTTTATTGAAGTATAATTGCTTTACAATGTTGTGTTAGTTGATGCTGTATAACAAAGAGAATCAGCTATATGTATATATACATCCCCATTTCTCCTCCCTCTTGTGTCTTCCTCCCTCCCACCCTCCCTATCCCACCTCCCAGGTGGACACAAAGCACCAAGCTGATCTCCCTGTGCTATGTGGCTGCTTCCCACTAGCTATCTATTTTACGTTTGGTAGTGTATATATGTCCATGCCACTCTCTCACTTTGTCCCAGCTTACCTTTCCCCCTCCCTGTGTCCTCAAGTCCATTCTCTACATCTACGTCTTTATTCCTGTCCTGCCCCTAGGTTCTTCATAACCTTTTTTTTTTTACATTCCATATATATGTGTTAGCATATGGTATTTGTCTTTCTCTTTCTGACTTACTTCACTCTGTATGACAGTCTCTAGGTCCATCCACCTCACTACAAATAACTCAATTTCGTTTCTTTTTATGGCTGAGTAATATTCCATTGTATATATGTGCCACATCTTCTTTATCCATTCATCTGTTGATGGACACTTAGGTTGCTTCCATGTCCTGGCTATTTTATTTTATTTATTTATTTATTTTTCTGGCTATTTTAAATAGAGCTGCAATGAACATTGTGGTACATTACTCTTTTTTTAAAATAAATTTATTTATTTATTTATTTATTTATTTATTTATTTTTGGCTGCATTGGGTCTTCATTGCTGTGCACGGGCCCTCTCTGGTTGCGGCGAGCGGGGGCCACTCTTTGCTGCGGTGAGCAGGCTTTTCACTGCGGTGGCCTCTCCTGTTGCAGAGCGCAGGCTCTAGGCACACGGGCCTCAGCAGTTGCAGCACGTGGGCTCAGTAGTTGCAGCTCATGGGCTCCAGAACACAGGATCAGGAGCTGTGGCGCACGGGCCTAGTTGCTCTGCAGCATGTAGGATCCTCCCGGACCAGGACTCAGACCCGTGTCCTCTGCATTGGGAGGCGGATTCTTAACCACTGCACCACCAGGGAAGTCCCACATGAATCTTTTTGAATTATGGTTTTCTAAGGGTATAAGCCCAGTAGTGGGATTGCTGGGTCTATGGTAGTTCTATTTTTAGTTTTTTAAGGAAACTCCATACTGTTCTCCCTAGTGGCTGTATCAATTTAACTTCCCACCAACAGGGCAAGAGGGTTCCCTTTACTCTACACACTCTCCAGCATTTATTGTTTGTAGATTTTTTGATGATGGCCATTCTGTCCCACGTGAGGTGATACCTCATTGTAGTTTTGATTTGCATTTCTCTAATGATTAGTGATGTTGAACATCCTTTCATGTGTTTGTTGGCAATCTGTATATCTTCTTTGGAGAAATGTCTATTTAGGTCTTCTGCCCATTTCTGGATTGGGTTGTTTGTTTTCTTGATATTAAGCTGCATGAGCTGCTTGTACATTTTGGAGATTAATCCTTTGTCAGTTGCTTCATTTGCAAATATTTTCTCCCATTCTGAGGGTTGTCTTTTCATCTTATTTATGGTTTCCTTTGCTGTGCAAAAGCTTTTAAGTTTCATTAGGTCCCATTTGTTTATTTTTGTTTTTATTTCCATTTCTGTAGGAGGTGGGTCAAAAAGGATCTTGCTGTGATGTATGTCATAAAGTGTTCTGCCTGTGTTTTCCTGTAGGAGTCTTATAGTGTCTGGCCTTACATTTAGGTCTTTAATCCATTTTGAGTTTATTTTTGTGGTGTTAGGGAGTGTTCTAATTTCATTCTTTTACATGTAGCTGTCCAGTTTTCCCAGCACCACTTATTGAAGAGGCTGTCTTTTCTCTATGGTATATTCTTGCCTCCTTTATCAAAGATAAGGTGACCATACGTGCATGGGTTTATCTCTGGGCTTTCTGTCCTGTTCCATTAATCTATATTTCTGTTTTTGTGCCAGTACCATACTGTCTTGATTACTGTAGCTTTGTAGTATGGTCTGAATTCAGGGAGCCTGATTCCTCCAGCTCCATTTTTCTTTCTCAAGATTGCTTTAGCTATTCAGGGTCTTTTGTGTTTCCATACAAATTGTGAAATTTTTTGTTCTAGTTCTGTGAAAAATGCCATTGGTAGTTTGATAGGGATTGCATTGAATCTGTAGATTGCTTTGGGTAGTATAGTCATTTTTACAGTGTTGATTCTTCCAATCCAAGAACGTGGTATATCTCTCCATCTGTTTGTATCATCTTTAATTTCTTTCAGCAGTGTCTCATAGTTTTCTGCATACAGGTCTTTTTCTCCTTAGGTAGGTTTATTCCTAGGTATTTTATTCTTTTTGTTGCTGTGGTAAACGGGAGTGTTTCCTTAATTTCTCTTTCAGATTTTTCATCATTAGTGTACAGGAATGCAAGAGATTTCTGTGCTTTAATTTTGTATCCTGCAACCTTACCAACTTCATTGATTAGTTCTAGTAGTTTCCTGGTAGCATCTTTAGGATTCTCTACGTATAGTATCATGTCATCTGCAAACAGTGACAGTTTTACTTCTTTTGTGTTTTGGATTCCTTTTATTTCTTTTTCTCTCTGATTGCTGTGGCTAAAACTTCCAAAACTATGTTGAATAATAGTGGTGAGAGTGGGCAACCTTGTCTTGTTCCTGATCTTAGAGAAAATGGTTACAGTTTTTCACCAGTGAGAATGATGTTGGCTGTGGGTTTGTCATATACGGCCTTTATTATGTTGAGGCAAGTTCCCTCTATGCCTACTTTCTGGAGGGTTTTTGTCATAAATCAGTGTTGAATTTTGTTGAAAGCTTTTTCTGCATCATACGGTTTTTATCCTTCAATTTGTTAATATGGTGTATCACATTGATTGATTTGCGTAATTGAAGAATCTTGCATTCTGGGGATAAACCCCACTTGACCATGGTGTATGATCCTTTTAATGTGCTGTTGGATTCTGTTTGCTAGTATTTTGTTGAGGATTTTTGCATCTATGTTCATCAGTGACATTGGCCTGTAGTTTTATTTTTTTTGTGACATCTTTGTCTGGCTTTGGTATCAGGGTGATGGTGGCCTCATAGAATGAATTTGGGAGTGTTCCTCCCTCTGCTATATTTGGAAGAGTTTGAGGAGGATAGGTATTAGCTCTTCTCTAAATGTTTGATAGAATTCACCTGTGAAGCCATCTGGTCCTGGCCTTTTGTTTGTTGGAAGATTTTTAATCACATTTTCAATTTCAGTGCTTGTGATTTGTCTGTTTATATTTTCTATTTCTTCCTGGTTCAGTCTTGGAAGGGTGTGCTTTTTTAAGAATTTGTCCATTTCTTCCAGGTTATCCATTTTATTGGCATATAGTTGTTTGTAGTAATCTCTCATGATCCTTTGTATTTCTGCAGTGTCAGTTGTTACTTCTTCTTTTTCATTTCTAATTCTGTTGATTTTGAGTCTTCTCCCTCTTTTTCTTGATGAGTCTGGCTAATGGTTTATCAATTTTGTTTATCTTCTCAAAGAACCAGCTGTTAGTTTCATTGATCTTTGCTGTTGTTTCCATCATTTCTTTTTCATTTATTTCTGATCTGATCTTTATGATTTCTTTCCTTCTGCTAACTTTGGGTTTTTCTTGTTCTTCTTTCTCTAATTGCTTTAGGTGTAAGGTTAGGTTGTTTATTTGAGATACTTCTTGTTTCTTGAAGTAGGATTGTATTGCTATAAACTTCCCTCTTAGAACTGCTTTTGCTGCATCCCATAGGTTTTGGGTTGTCGTGTTTTCATTGTCATTTGTTTCTAGGTGTTTTTTGATTTCCTCTTTGATTTCTTCAGTGATCTCTTGGGTTATTTAGTAGTGTATTGTTTAGCCTCCCTGTGTTTGTATTTTTTACAGATTTTTTCCTGTAATTGATATCTAGTCTCATAGCATGTGATCAGAAAAGATATTTGATACGATTTCAATTTTCTTAAATTTACCAAGACTTGGCTTGTGACCCAAGATGTGGTCTATCATAGAGAATGTTCCATGAGCACTTGAGAAGAAAGTGTATTCTGTTGTTTTTGGATGGAATGTCCTATAAATATCAATTAAGTCCATCTTATTTAATGTATCATTTAAAGCTTGTGTTTCCTTATTTATTTTCATTTTGGATGGTCTGTCCATTGGTGTAAGTGGGGTGTTAAAGTCCCCTACTATGATTGTGTTACTGTCGATTTCCCCTTTTATGGCTGTTAGCCTTTGCCTTATGTATTGAGGTGCTCCTATGTTGGGTGCATAAATATTTACAATTGTTATATCTTCTTCTTGGATTGATCCCTTGATCATTATGTAGTGTCCTTCTTTGTCTCCTGTAATAGTCTTTACTTTAAAGTCTATTTTGTCTGATATGAGAATTGCAACTCCAGCTTTCTTTTGATTTCCATTTGCATGGAATATCTTTTTCCATCCCCTTACTTTCAGTCTATATGTGTCCCTAGGTCTGAAGTGGGTCTCTTGTAGACAACATATATATGAGTCTTGTTTTTGTATCCATTCAGCCAGTCTATGTCTTTTGGTGGGAGCATTTAATCCATTTACATTTAAGGTAATTATTGATGTGTATGTTCCTATTACCATTTTCTTAATTGTATTGGGTTTGTTTTTGTAGGTCTTTTCCTTCTCTTGTGTTTCCTGCCTAGAGAAGTTCCTTTAGCATTTGTTGTAAAGTTTGTTTGGTGTTGCTGAATTCTCTTAACGTTTGCTTGTCTGTAAATGTTTTAATTTCTCTGTCGAATCTGAATGAGATCCTTGCTGGGTAGAGTAATCTTCGTTGTAGGTTTTTCCCTTTCATCACTTTAAATATGTCCTGCCACTCCCTTCTGGCTTGCAGAGTTTCTGCTGAAAAATCAGCTGTTAACCTTATGGGAATTTCTTTGTATGTTATTTGTTACTATTCCCTTGCTGCTTTTAATATTTTTTCTTTGTATTTAATTTTTTTTTTTTTTTTTTTTTTTGCAGTACGCAGGCCTCTCACTGTTGTGGCCTCTCCCATTGCGGAGCACAGGCTTCGGACGCGCAGGCTCAGCGGCCATGGCTCATGGGCCCAGCCGCTCCGCGGCATGTGGGATCTTCCCAGACCAGGGCATGAACCCGTGTCCCCTGCATCGGCAGGCGGACTCTCAACCACTGCACCACCAGGGAAGCCCTGTATTTAATTTTTGATAGTTTGATTAATATGTGTTTTGGAGTGTTTCTCTTTGGGTTTATCCTGTATGGGACTCTCTGCGCTTCCTGGACTTGATTGACTATTTCCTTTCCCATTGTGGTTTTGATTTGCATTTCTCTAATGATTAGTGATGTTGAGCATCCTCTCATGTGTTTGTTGGCAATCTGTATATCTTTGGAGAAATGTCCATTTAGTGGTTTGGAAAATTTTTAAAGTCTTTATTGAATTTGTTGCAATATTGCTTCTGTTTTATGTTTTGGCTTTTTGGCCTTGAGGCATGTGGGCTCTTAGCTCCCTGACCAGGAATTGAACCCGCACCCACTGCATTGGTAGGCGAAGTCTTACCCACTGGACTGCCAGGGAACTCCCATCAGCTGTCTTCTTGAATGTTTTTCTGTCAGCAATTGGGAATGACCTTCCTGCTTTTCTCAAAATTCCACAAGTTAGGGGCCAGGAGGTCATTGCCAGAGCTCTCTGAGCTCCTGGAAATGATCAAGTTCAACTGCCTAATTTTACAGAAGGGAAAACTGGCCCAGAGAGGGATAAGAACTTCCCCATGGTCACACAGCAAGTCAGAGCCCATGCTACCTCTGGATCCCAGTCCCTGCTCCTCAGCCAGTGCTCTCAGTGTGTAAGCATTCATGGGACGTGTTCAGGAGTCAGTCATTTGAGCCTGTCATGGGCTAGGTGATGGGTGGGAGGAACAACAGATGTGAAGCCCTCAGCGTCCCTGTCTGCCTCTGAGAAGTTCAGAAGGGTGTTTCCCAGCTGGGGCTGAGGCTGAGGTCAGTTGAGAGCACTCACCTGAGACATAAGAAAATCATGCCAGCAGAAAGGGAATGATGGGAGGGCTGGGATTGTGTGACTTTAGACCCAAGGCTGTCTTGCATGGTTGGGCTTAATCACTGGACAAGAATGCCATATCTAAGGGGGAGGGTGGTGCTATTCCTACACAGATTGTACGTTTATGTATTTACTATGAGATATTTCCAGCAGATGGCAGTAAAAGGTCTTGTTCTAATAACATCAACACATTGGTTTTAATTTTCCTATAGATGGAAATGTCTTTATTTATTTATTTATTATTTATTTTTGGCTGCATTGGGTCTTCATTGCTGCCCATGGGCTTTCTCTAGTTGCAGTGAGCGGGGGCTACTGTTTGTTGCGGTGTGCGGGCTTCTCCTTGTGGTGGATTCTCTTGTTGCAGAACACGGGCTCTAGGCATGCAGGCTTCAGTAGTTGTAGCACACAGGTTCAGTAGTTGTGGTTCATGAACTCTAGAGCACAGGCTCAGTAGTTGTGGCACTCGGGCTTAGTTGTTCTACAGCATGTGGGATCTTCCTGGACCAGGGCTCAAACCCATGTCCCTTGCATTGGCAGGTGGATTCTTAACCACTGAGCCACCAGGCAAGTCCTGGAAATGTTTTGAGGGGATTTTTTTTTTTCTAATTTGCACAAAGGTGTCATACGGCTGGCAGTGGCCCTGGTCCCCTCTACCCTGTAGACCTCAGGTCTCCCTGTGTGAGTTGAGTCTGGTCCCAGCCTTGTCCAGCATTCATTGCCTGCTCTGTGGGTAAATTTTGTGATCTCTAAAGTTTGGGGTAAGAGCACCCTCTGGCTTCTTAGTAGAGAGTCACAGCACATTAAAGGCTCTGAGAAGGCCTGCGTGAAGAAGCTGGTCTCATAATCCAGGGCGTCCCACATGTATTTGGCCATGGGACCCTTTTTTATTTTTAAAATTTTTATTGGAGTATAGTTGATTTACAATGTTGTGTTAGTTTCAGGTGTCCAGCAAAGTGAATCAGTTATACATATGCATATATCCACTCTTTTTTAGATTCTTTACCATATAGGCCATTACAGATTATTGAGTAGAATTCCCTGAGCTATACAGTAGGTCCTTATTAGTTACCTATTATGGGATCCTTTTCTAAACTTTTCATGCCCTGAAGGGCCCTGCCAGCTCTGACTTCCAGGGACCTGTGGCTCTAGGGTGTATGCCAAGGATGGCCTGGCTGTCCCACTGTGGGTAGGGAGCACGTGTGGGCTGGGTCCTCTGCAAGTTTATGGCCTAGTGGGGGAGGCGGGGGAGGCAAGGCACATACACATACATGCACACAGACCCACCACTAAGATTGTCATCATTTTCTGGGGACCCAGAGTACCTGAAGCCATCACATTTCATGAGTGTGTGTGTGTGTGTGTGTGTGTGTGTGTGTGTGTGTGTGTGTGTGTCTGTATGTAGGAAAGGAAAGGGGTAATAGCCTGAGGTGGGGCAGCAGCCCAGGGAGGGGGTGGGCAAGGTCAGGTAGAGGGAAGTTATTCCGTACAGGTAGCCCCCATAGGCAGGTAGATTATCTAGGGTACCCCCAGGAGTCAAGGGTACCCATTTAAAACTCCTCACCCTCTGCCCACCACCTAAGCAGGAGGGCCTTGTTTGCCACCTGCTCCTTGGTGGGGTGCAAAGAGTTCCAGCCTGGGAAGCAGGAGACCTGGGCTCTAGTCCTGATGCTGTGGGGGTCACTATCCCTCGCCAAGCCTCAGTTTCCCCATCCATAAAATGGAGGCCTTTGACCTGCTGCTCTGTAAGTTTTCTCTGGCTGCTGTAGTGCTGTAATTTGAGGCTGGGGGTCCTCGTTCTAGGCAGGGGTGTGACAGCCCCACGCGTTGGACCCTCCTCTGTCACTGTCCCAGGGTGGATGATGGAAAACCAGGAGCAGGCAGAAGATGGGCTAGTTCCACCCCTGTGACCGGGTAGCTGCCCAGTGAGATGCCCTAGAGCAGAGCAGTGAGGTGACAAGGCTGCCACACATGCCAGCCAGCCTGGCACAGCCTGCAATCTTCAGGCCACCCGCTGTTGCCCCTGAAGGGTTGCTGGGTGTGGATGGGCCACGGGCTGCCCCTTCCTCCACTAGGGGCCAGAAGGAGAAAAACTCCATTCCAACCCCAGCCAACGCCTTGAGATCAGACTCAGGAAGACCTCATCCACTGCCGTTTAGCAAATTTTCGAAATTTTGCCCATTTTAATTCAAAATGTGATAATGCTTATGGTTTAAAAATTAAAGTACAAAAGAATAGGGGAAAAGTAGATCCTCTTCCTCCTGTCTCACCCCCTTCCCTCCCGCCCTCCCCAGTCCCCAGTCCTCCCCCATGGACGCAATTGCTACTTTGCTTATATATCGCCTCAGGAAGATCTATGCATATACAAACATACATTTGTTCATGTAAATATTTAAATAGAATGGGTTTGATTCAGGAGTCTCAAGCCCTTAAGGTATAAACATGAAATAGTTTTATTTTTCCAATAACTGCTCAGATACTCATTTTGTTGACACCATCTTTCCCCGCTGGATAGCAGCCTCCCTTAATGATGTCTCCATGGAGGTCCCTAACTTTTCTCTCCCTTGCTGTTGTTAAGACAGATTCATTTTTGTTGCTAAGGCTCCACCCATCCATCTTGGAACTCCAACCTCATCTTTAACGAAGGCCCTGCTAGCGCCCTCTACAGGCCACTGGGGGCTGCGCTGCCTGTTCTCCACGCCTTCCCCTTGACCTCCCCTTGCACCCCCATTCACTGCCTCAGCCAACAATTCCCTGCTCCCAACAGCGGGATGTCTTTCGCCCTCCCGACCTCCTCCCTCGTCACTTCGTCAGAAAAGCTGCCCTCAAGCAAGCTGTCGCCTGCACCAGGTACAAGCATCTCGCACCAAGGCCCTGGCCTTCTCTGAACTGGGCTCTTGGAGAGTTTAAGGACTGTTCTCAACAGGTTGCCGTTTCTAACCATAATCCCTGCCCTGGATCAACATTGCAGGGCCAGGAGGCGCTTGAGATTAGGAACCGCCAGGCCCTGATATTTCAAAACACAAACTGGTGGGGCAGGGAGCGGCCCCCATGCCGCTGCCCATCTCACTCGGCACAGTGCCCGTCACTGCTGGGTGCCAGGTCCAGGCAGCACACACTGCTCTTGGAGCCATGGCCTAGGGGGAGACAGGGAAACCAATGGGCAAGGGGACCACAGAAGCTCAGAGAGGCTCCAACTAAGCCTGGGGTCCACAAAGACTTTCTGGAACTAAGATGTTTTAGAATGCTGGGGCTGGTTTCCCTCAGACAGTTTTGCAATTATGCGTTTTGTGGAAGATGCTTTTAGGCAAAAGTCAGCAGCAATTTTCTTTCATGAAACTTCTTACAAAGAGAAGATGCTGTTGTCCTTTCAGCAGCTGGTGGGCCAGATATGAAGGCTGCTGTCTGCCGGAGGTGCCGAAGTGGCCTCAGGGCCCTATTTGGGTGCGTGTATGAGTGTGAGGGGTGTGTGCTGGTGTCCTCTTAATGACCCTAACCTGGGAGATGGGGGGGTGGGTGCAGGGACAGGGGTGGCACCAGCAAGTCTGCGCTATGCCAGCAGCCCCCGAGGGGCTGGCCCAGCCCAGGCCTCCCTGTGGGGGATTTGAATCTGCCCATTCCAGATAAGCCCATTAAGCTTTGGCCTAAGAAGCTTCCTCAAGGAGAGGGTCTGGATAACTGGAAATTCAGTCAATATTTATTGATCTAATCCATAGACCTGCACAGCACGGGGAGTGCAGCGGGAAGTGAATCAGACCTGGACTCAGCCCTCAAGCCGCTCGGCAGAATAAAAAGTGAATTCTCACAGTGGGTACACCAGGACCGAGCAGCAGCCAGCCTGAGAGGGACACCAGCGGAGCGCGAGGGAGCTCGAGGAAGGGAGGGGTCCCCCCGCCGGCCCGCCTTGAAAGGTGTGGAATCTAGGCAGGTGGAGATGGGGTGGAGTGCTGGATGCAAGGGACCGCCAGGTGGCAGGGATGGCGTGATGACAAGTACGGAGGTGAGAAAGCCCATAGTGGAGCAAAGGGCTCCTGGAGTCAGAGAAGGGGCAGGGTCAGTCTGGGAAGGACAGAGGGGCCGTGCTGACCCACCTGCCACAGGGGCATGGCTCCCCATAAGGCCACCCACTCGAGGTTCACCCACGGATCTGCTCCCTGAGGCCAGGGGTCAAAAAGAAACATCTGCAGGATCCATGCTGCTCGGTCACGTGAACAAGAGAAGCAGGCTTATTAACACGTCACGAAGAGGTGTGCCCTCTCGGCTGTTTCTTGAAACACAGGCTGTCTCAGCATATACTGCCCACTTTCCACTGTTGTTAGCAGACGGGTCTCAAGGAAACAGGAGGGTAAGTGTTCTGTTAAATGGCCTCTCTCATTTGGCCTCAGCGCAACAGGGAGGTGATAGGGGAAAGTGGCGACTGTGGCTCACCCGAGACCCCACAGCCCACCCAAAAGGGAGGCCCTCACTACTGGCTCAAACGGTGGCTGCCAGGCAGGAGCGAGTACCCAGGGCTGCTCCAAGCTCCTGCTCTTAGAAACCAGAAACCAGGATTAGGATTTGTATGGGAAATCACTCCATTTGTAATTTTGGGCTCAAATTTCTTTAAATACTGGGTAGGCCAAACAAGGCCCACCCAGTCTGTGACCTGCTAGGTAGTGGGAGCTGCGGAGGGGTTTTGAAGCAGAGGAGGGTCAGGCTCAGAACTGCTCTGGTTCAGGGCTCTGCTGCCTGGGACAGGGTCCCGAGCCCCTGGCCCTCTCTGCAGACTGCCAAGAGGCCCCTGTCTGGGCGTTGCTTTCCCCGAGCTGCATCAGAAGGACAGTGGCACCTGCCCCAGCCCCCCTCCTGCATCCCTCCATGGGATGGCAGCCTCGGCTCGTCCTTTTCCCAGAAGCCTCTCCTCTGCCTGATGAAACCCAGGGCAGGGCTAAGCTGCCAGCCCTCAGGTCCCAGCGATTCCCCTATGACCAGGAGCTCAGGGACAGATGCCCTGCACTCACACTGGTAAATGCTGTGATAACCCAAGGGGGTTACACTGGGCAGGGCAGCCCCTGAGAACTGCAGGGGCTCGTTGGGATCCATTTCACAGACTTCTAGGATGGCAGAGGTGGGGGTCCTTGGCCATTATCTAATCCACCCTCACCTGATGCCAGAATTCCCTTCACAATGGCCCACACATGGGCTTGACCAATCTCTGCTTGAATACTTGCAGAGTTAGGGAACTCATCACGTATTAACAGTAATAATAACAGCTGACATTTGAGTGCTTACTTGTTTTCACTATAGGGGCTGATTTTAGGAACCAACAGGAATAAGTCTAAGGCTTCTAGTCCCTGAAAGCTTATCAAATATTTGAAAACAGCTCTCATGGTCCACCCTGGAGCCATTTCTCCCCCATCCACTACTGCAAAGGTCACAGGTTCCAGCTCGTGTCACTAGTAATGTCCCATTTCTTAATCCGGGGGCTGGTGGCATGGATGCATCCATTGTGTAATCATTCATAAACTCTACACTTATGATTTGTACACTAGGCTATATGTAGGTTATACTTGCATCAGAAAACGTCAAACAAGAAAACAAAAGAAACAGTGGAAAGAATGCATTAGGGAGTGTGAGGTTGAAGGTGTAAGAAAGAGAAGGATCGATGGATCCTGAAAGGCTCCCGAGCTGGTGGGAGGGCGGGGGTTGGGATCTGGAGCCGGAGGGGGAGCAGACCCAGGACAGAGAGGGCAACTTTCCTGTTGTAAGTGGAAAGATAGACAGAAAAGCAGGAGGAGATGGGAGCATATTCGGTGCTGAGAAATGAGGAAGGTCCTCCCTGGTGGCTTCTGTTTTCTCTGCCAAGTAGGAGGCAGGAGGCAAGGCCATCTCAGGATGGGGTGTGTCCAGGTGTTTGAGGTGAGTGGAGAAGGAAGGTGGCAGCCCTTCCTGCGGAGAGCAGGAACGAAGACGTGTCATGGGACTGCCGGTATCCTGGAAGCCCATCCCAGGTTGGTGACATGAATTTAGAGTGGAGCCACTGGCCTGCTGGGGACTTTGTCCAGCAAGGCTCTTCCGCTCAGGTGTAGGTGGGTTCACCTGCGGTTTGACCAGCAGTGCCACTGGGAGACGAGGGGCATGGGAGTTGAGGGTATTGCCAAGATGTTACTGAAATGATGGACCATGGGATCTAAGCTGGCTCTGGCTGGAAGGAAAATGCCCAATGCAGGGAGGGGAGACAGATGGGGTTGGGGGCTGGAGCCTCCAGGAGGTCCAGAACATTCCCCAGAGGGAGCAGTTGAGCAAAGCAGAGGAGAGGTGGTTTGAGCCAGAGAGGTGGTAAGGACTTGAACCAGTGATGTGGGAGCAGAGAGTTATGGGTCAGCAGTTATGGACGATTCCTTATCTCTCAGGAGCCACGTGCCCTGCTTGGGGGCCCAGGAAATCCTAGAAAGCAGGAAATGCACGGAGCCAGCCCAGCCTGGGAGCATGGCAGTGACGGGGAAAGGCCACGAGATGGCAGCACCAGCCTGATGAAGCCTCAGCCTCCCCCGGTGGCCTTCCTGCTGCGCAGGCTCTTCTTATTGCTTAATCGCCTACAGGTTTTAAGGCTTTGGGTGAAATGAGGAATTTATGTGAGCCTTCCCCCGTGTCCACTCCCAACCTCCTTTCATGGAACCCCTGACTGAGTTCTGGAGGCAGAAAGGCGTTGATTTGAATCTTGGCTCTGTCGCTTATCAGCTGCGTGACTCCAAACAAGGTACTAACCTCTCAGTAGCCCGGGTTCTTCATACGTAAAAAGAGGCTACCCAGAGTACCGACCTCATGGGGTTGTGTGTTAGGCTCAAGGAGATGGTCGCTGGGGGGGGAGGGGGAGGGCAGCCAGAGCTTTTTGAGAGCAGTTGTTACTAATTGCAGGGCCCCCCTCTGGGCCTCATAGAAGGCTGTTAGGTTGGGATGATCAGAGGAGGGAACCCAGACTTGTCTTCCTAGGGATGCCTAAACGGCATCCAAGCCCAGGGCCATCTGGCTCCAGTTCTGTCCACCGCACCAGGTGGCCTCCCCAGCCAGTCCATAGCATCGCATCCCAGCTCCCTGGGGCCAGGAGCAAGTCCCTTTGTAATAGTGAGATGGCTTCTGTACAGCACTCAGAACTTGCAGGGTATTTCCAAGCCTGGGAGTGACAGGATGCTTTCTCATAGCGCCGAGTTGTAAAGTATCAACCCAGTGGAGAGCACCTTGGATGTTTTGAGTTTTCCTTCCTTCCTTCTCCTTTCTTCCTCCCTCCCTTCTCTTCCCCGGCCCTCCTTCTTCTCCTTCTCCTTCTTCTCCCTCACCTCCTCCTTTCTCTCCCCCCTTCTTTTTCTTCTTCACGTGCATTTCAGAACAATGAGGATGCCCAGTGGCTGTGCAGCAGTGTACTGTTTACAAATATTTCCCTGACATGCTCTGGCAGTGCCTGCAAGCAGGCATCAACTCCGCCCCCTTGCAATGCCTCTATGCCTCATCCCCACCCCAGACACAGAGGAGAGGGCCCTCCAGGCAGAAAAGTGTTGCTACTCCATTCCTAGGCCTTATCAGAAGAGGCCTCCACAGCCAGCCCACAACAACATCGGGCCAAGGGAGCGGATCCCCCCAATCACTGGGGCCTGCCCACTTGCCCAGCCGTTCCCATCCCCTCCCTGGTCCTGGAATCGGTCTGCTCTCAGAGTTGGCTGCAGCCGCAGGGTTTCCTGTATCCTCTGCCCTTGGCAGCCTGTCCCCCCAGGGAGAGCACAAGTTCCTCCAAAGCAAGACCCCAGCCCTTGGCACCTTTGGGTCTTTGCACTGTTTTTACTCTCAACACTTCTGACAACAAATGTGGTGGGTTTCTTTTTTCTGATATGCATACCAACAACAAATTGTCCAACTCTCTGGAAACCAGCTAGGTGTCTTACAGTTCAATTCAATTCTGACACCAACTCCATGGAGCCTCAGACCCCACAGGTTGAGGGCTCAGTCCCACAAGGTTGCCCCCACTTCAGACTCCAGTCACAAGTATGGGGTACCCAGGGTGCCCAATCTGCTGTCCAACTTGGTGACAAAATCGAGGGTTCCCACACATCCCCTTCACTTTCAATAATTTGCTAGAACGGCCTATAGCACTCAGGAAAACAGTTAACTTACTATCACTGGTTTATTATAAAGGATACAAATGAACAGGGTACCAGGTCCAGAGCTTCTGTCCCCATGCAGTTGGGGTGTGCCACCCTCCCTGCAGGCGGATGTGTTTGCCAACACAGCAGCTCTCTGAACCCCCATCATTTAGGGGTTTTTCTGGAGGTTCATCATGTAGGAATGATTAATTAACTCATTGGTCATGGGTGATTATGTCATCTCCAGCCCCACTCCCCTCCCTGGAGGGGGGGCGTGGAGCTGAAAGTTCCAAGCCTCTAATCCCTGGGTGGGCTCCTCTGGTGCCACCAGCCCTCATCCAGAAGCTATCTGGAGCCCACCAAGCCCACCTCATTAGCATAAATTCAGGTAAGGTTGAAAGGGGCTCGTTATGAACAACAAAAGACTCTCCCATCACCCCCATCACTCAGCAAATTCTATGGGTTTTAGACAGTCGAGTCCAGAACAAGGGAACAGACCAAATATATATTCCTGATTCTAACACAATATCATGGGACCCCATTGCAGGGCAGGGCACAGAGTAGGTCTGCTTAATGAAGGAAGTACAGTGTTCTGTGAGCCTCACCATGAAACAAGGCTGCCACCTCCCCCGGTCCCGAGAGCAGCCAGCACTGAGCTCACCCCTGTGGGGTCAGGGGCATCTCCGCAGGGGTTTTAGACCCAGACAGAGCTGGTGTTACATCCCAGCTCCATCTGGGGTTCCCACAAGCCCAGATTTCTCAGGTCCCTCCGTAATAGGGGCACAAGGCGACGCCGGCCCCTCAGGGCATGTGGATGTCAGGGGCACAGCAGAGAGAGGGTAGGATAAAGGTGGCTGCCTTGGCCTGTAATTTAGACAGGAAGGTCTGGCGGCTGGTGGGAGGGCCTCGTGGGGCCGGGATGGTCCTGAGGACTGCGTGCTGCCGGCCCAACTACGCCCCTGCCTCAGCCAGACAACGAGCCTCTGGAAGGTGTTGGCACACAGGAGGGTCCCTCAGGCGGCGCGGGGGTGGGGTGCGGGGAACAGCAGGGGATCAGGGAGGAGCGGGTGAGGCTGCAGGAGTCTGGGGCAGGTGGAGAGCTTTTCCGGGTTCTGGGGAGCAGGGCTCTGGGAAATGATGGGGTCGGGCTCCACGGTGGAGAAGCAGCTGCGGCAGCACCGAGAGCCGGCTCACGGAGCGCTCGCACGCCCGCCTGCGCAGGGCACCTGGCGGCCCGGCGCCTCACTCTCTCCACCTGTGAAGTGCGGCAGCAGCGCAGGGAGCGCCGGAAGGAGAAAGGTTCGCAAACCGGGAAGCGCCGGCGGTGGTGGGCGGGGCGGCGCCTGGAGGCGGAGCCCGGCCTGCGGCCCAGCAGAGCCGCGAGTCGTCGTAGTGGCCGAGGTAAGCAGAGGCGGCGGCGGCGACAGTAAGTGCGGGCCGGCTGTCGGGCGCGGGTCTGGCCCCCGCCCAGCTCTTCAGGCCCTCGGTCGCCCACTGGGCTCGCGCAGTCGGCGGCCTCCCGCCGCGGCCCTCCTGGGGGGCTCCGCGGGAGCCTCAGGACCCCGGCCTCTGTCTTGGCGCCTCTCGCTGTGGCCCCCTCCCCAGCGTCCCTCCGCTTCCTCTCCGCTCTCTCCTCCTCCCCCTCCTTTCCTCTCACTTTCCCTCTTTCTGGGTCTCTATCTTCTTTCTCCCCCAGATTCTCTGCCCTCCTCCCCATGGATTTCCTGAGACTGGACCTCACCGCCTGGATATGGGGGGCCTGGGTATGGACAGGTCAGCCCAGAGTATCCAGAAGGTGGCTGACTGTCCAAACTGGGAAGCCTGAGGCTGGGGGTGTCCACAACCCCAAGGCAGATTCTGCCATGGCCTCTGGGTGGCACCGTGAGTTTCCCAGCAGTGCTTTCCCGTAGGTTAGCTTCACCAGCCCCCCTGCCCCCATTTCATAGGTGAGGAAATAGAGACACAGAGGCGAGATTGCCAGAGTCAGTAAGAAACTTCCTGGAAACCGGCACCCAGACCTGGAGGATGGCCTGCAATGACTCCAGGCCCCGCGAGTTTCTGCTGCTTCGTGCAGTGGCTGCCCCTTGCCCCGGGTCACCCAGGACGGGAGCAGGGCTGAGCCCAACGAGCTCCTGCAGGTGCCTGAGGAACACACTCCAGGCCACAGCCAGCCCACCAGCCGAGGCTCTTCCTTACCTTTCTCTTTAATCCAAAAGCCAGCAGCTCGTTTTCATCAAGAGTAATAAGACTTTGCTCACTCCAGTGCCTTGGCCTGTGACCTGGGTGAGAGGAAATTCCAGGCTCCTTCGAAGCTTTGTCAAGGCTGAATGGTCCTGGACAAATAGCTACCTGGAGCTGAGAATGGACTCCGGCAGAGTGGCCTGGGTGACCGAGCTGGTGGCCCCTGCACCCATACTTGGAGCTGGAGCATCTGGAAGGAACCACTTGGCCTTTGTCTGTTGTCCTACGTGGGTCATAATTTTTACATTTTAAACACTAATTTAGAAATGGTGTGTGTGTGTGTGTGTGTGTGTGCGCGCGCGCGCGCACGCATGTGCACGTGTGGCCACACTGTCTGGTTAGTGCTGAGCTCCCTGTGAGCAAAGCTGGGAAAGGGCTCTGCTCAACCAGGGGAGTTTAAAATAGACTTGCTGACTCGGATGCTCTGGGTATCCGGCATCCTCCTGCCTGCCTGCTGCAGGGTATATGCTGCCCCAGCAGGGGAAAACATCCTGGCTGCCCCCATTCATTCCATTCATTCCAGAGTCCATTCATTCAGCAAACATTGATGAGGGTGCCCTGCAGTGCTGCCTTCACCGCTGCTCACACCTCACTGGCCAGGAGCCAGCAGACAAGGGTGCACGTTGCCAGCCACCTGCCTCCCAGGGACGCCATGGAGTCCACATGGGCTCAGACTGCTTGGCTATGTAACCTTACTCTTACTGTGTGACTTTGGGCAAATTGCTCAACCTCTTTGAGGCTCACTCTTCACCTGTGAAATGGGTCTTAGAGTACTACCTACTATACTGGGCTGTGGTCAGCCTCAAGTGCTAGGTACAGACCTTGACATGCATGAGTACTGGATTTAATTTTAACTATCGGGAATTCTTACTGTTTGAATGTGGGACAAATCAAGTGACGTAAGTCCTCATCCTTTGCTTCTGATAAAAAGGAGACAATAATTTCTGTCCTGCCTAATTCCGGGAAATGTTGTGAGGCTCTCCCGAAATAGTAGCAGAGCCTGATAAGGCTCTGTACCTCTGTGACACAGTGTTCCCATCTCACCTGGCCTGGCTTGATGCTCTGAGTTAAGGCTCAGACTCCTACGTGAGCCGAGGTGCATTGATTTGTTTATTGCAGAAGGGACGACAGAGTATCCCATCCTCAGCTTTATGGAAATATTTCCCATTTATCAAGCTGCTGTCATGGCCTGTGTGCTATATAGGGCATGGAAGCAGGCGTGCTACCTTGCAGCCAAACTCCGCAGCCAGCCGGCCAGGTGACAAGCCGAGGATGGCAGGGAAGATGCTGACGTTTGTCAGCATTGCCAGCCAGTCGCAGTTTACAAAAGCCATTGGAAAAAGGCTTCCCTGGGTTTGCGGATGGGGATGGGGAAGGTGAGGCTCAGAGCATGGTGACTTGCCCAAGGCCATCTACACAATTGTTACTGGCAACCTGGAATCTTCGATTTGTCTTAGCTGCTACCACAAATGGGGAGTTGCTGTCTCGTGGTGGGATGTGATGAACAGAGGTGGGGATCCAGGCCGGAGCTGCAGCCTCAGACTTGGCCATTGGCCTGGTTTGTGACCCGTTCTTTGGACCTCGGTTTCCCCACAAGTGAAATGAGAGAGTGGACTATTAGATGTTTCAAACCAGCTTCTGGGGGCAGCGCTAGACACCATGAGGTTGTTTGTTGTTGTTAATATTATTTAATTTGAATGCCTTTATTTTTATTTATAATTTTATTTTTGAACAGATAATACATTCACAAAGTTCAGAATTCGAGAGGCGCAGAAGAGTATGCAGTGAAGTCCCCACCCTCCCCATCCCTAGCCTCCCACCTCAGAGGCAACCACTGTTTGAAATTTTTTGTGTCCTTCCAGAGGATATATGTACATATGTGTGTATTTTCTTCCCATCTACCCCATCCCTGCTTTTTTGCACAAATACTACCATATTCTGCACACTTTTCCTGCTCCTTACTTTTCTCACACAAAGTTGAAGAGTTTAGAGAGCACTGTGTGCTCATCAGGGGTCCTAATTCCTTTTGTTATGGCTGCTTAGAAAGTTCGATGCCTTGAGACCAGATTTGCCCTTGCAGATTGATTGCCACAGGCCCCACCATGCCGCATTGCCTTACTCCCAGCTGCCCCACAATTATTTGCTACTCTGTTGCCCTTGTATGGACTGGGTGGGGGGAACCTGAGGTCACTTACAGTGTGACATCTTATCCTTCTCCCTAATCTTTAAACCTGAAGCTCTTGAACCACGTCTTGGTGACCCTGTAGACCTCAGAGTGGGGACATAGTCAGCTCTGTAGGATGGGTGAGTCCCGGCCTCAGCTTCTGATCACCTGCCGCATCTCTGCTTCTCTCTCTGCTCCAACAGTGGCCATCGTCTCAGAGGATGACTTTCATCAAAGCTCCAACTCCACCTACAGAACTGCAAGCAGCTCTCTCCGAGCTGACCAAGAAGCACTGCTTGAGAAGCTGCTGGACCACCCGCCACCTGGCCTGCAGAGGCCCAAGGACCGCTTCAGTGGTACCTACATCATCTTCTTCAGCTTGGGCATCGGTGGCCTGCTGCCATGGAACTTCTTTGTCACGGCCCAGGAGTACTGGATATTCAAACTCAGCAACTGTTCCAGCCCAGCCACAGTGGAGGAGTCTAAGGGCTCGGACATCCTGGTAAGGCGTGTTCCTCCTGGGAGGCGGTGAAGGGCGACTTCATTTGGGTGCACCCTTCCAGGGAGGCTTGCAGCGTCCTAAGAGTAAGGATGCGAATTGGGAAGCTGTGTGGAGTATAGTACGTAGATGGAATTCACTTCAGCCCTAAAACATGCTCTGTGTTGTATATGAGGCCTGATGCTTCAGGTGGCAGGGGAAGATAGAAATGGATAAGACACAGCCCCAGCCTTCACATTGCTTAGTATTTAACTTGGGGAGGAGATGCAAACGATGATTCTGTGCCGTGTGGTATGGTAACCAAGAATTCAGAGTCCATGCCTCCAGGAGTCTGAAAGAGTGGATATAATAGTGCTAAGTTCAGCTGTGAGTTGCAGAAAATTCCATAAGAGCAGTGGCTACCACAAGATAGAAGGTCATTTTTCTCTCATGTGCAAGTCTGGAGGGGGCCAGCCCAATGCTAGTGTGATGTTCCATGTTTGCAGGAACCTAGTTACTCCACCATGTGTCGCTTCCATGTTCAAGATCACTTCATAGTCTAAAATGGCTGTTGGAATTCTAGCCATTACATCAAGTAGGAAGAGGAAAAGGACAGTTATAAGAACATAAACACTCTGGGAAGTAAAACACATTGCTTTTGCTCATATCGCATTGGTCAGTCGTGTGACCACAAGCACTGCAAAGGAGGCTGGGAAGTGTAGTCTTTAAGTGTTGTCTTTATCCCGAGAACCATGTACCCAGCCCAGAGAGGAGTCTGTGTAGTTATGGAAGATGGGGAATTGAAGACTGGGCGTAAGTAGTCTTGTTATTAGGGGAGAGATCTCTGCAACTTAGAAGAATGGGGAGGAGACATTCCAGGTGGAAGGAAAACTCTGAGCTATGGCAGGTTGGGAGGAAAGTTCAGATGTCTATTAGGAACAGTGAAGCATCTGGTTTTGCTATATGTGGGGTGCATGTAAGAGAGAAATAAGGCTTGAGATAATTTCCTGGGCCTTGAAGGCTTTGCTTGGGCCTTGAATGTCAGGGTGAGGAGTCTCAGTTTGGTTGGCAGGTGGCATCAAGCCCTCTCTCTCCACTTGGGGCTGCTCATTTTGTGGGGTGACTTTTCCCATGGGCAGGGAGAGTGTTAAAGAAAAAATTATTCTGCCACTTGTTAAAGTGGTAAGGAAACCTTTACTCAAGACTGTTGCAGTAAGGGAGAGAGATTGGGCTCAGCTCCAAATACTGCAAGGACAAGTGGGGATTTATAGCTAAGGAGCAAAGTGAGGGGGTCAGTGGTTGGAACATTACTAAGAGGAATCATCAGGGTAGAGGGATTTTTTTTTCTCATAAATTAAGGTTTCATTATAATTTGGTTTAGTATAAAAATTGTCACTAACCTTACTTGGAAAGTAGCCATAGCATTTGAGAATTATTTCTTTTTTTAATGTTGAAGTATAGTTAATTTACAATGAAGGGTAGGGGGATTCTTGCTAAAGGCAGGCCAATGACATAGACACCACGGGTGGGGGATGAAGAACTTGATCAGATCTCGAGGGTGATAAGATATCAAGGGTGGGGGGGTTCTCCATAAACTGACTTCGAAGGATTCTCGCTAAGACTGAGCTGGCAGGTGGAGATAGGCCAGGGGCTAAGGTCCAGGTTTAGTGGAGAAGAGGGTTCAGCGTGGTTACTCTGTCAGGAGCCTCAGTTTTTGCAGCTGATCCAGGGCAAGGTCTGCTCTCTCTTGAAAGCTCATGGATGGGGGAAGCAGGGTGCTCTAAAGGCATCCCAGGCTGGGGGTTGCCAGCTGCCCCTCTCCTCCAGGGGTGCCCCAGGGGACAAGAAGAGGATACCCTAGCAGACCCTAGCCATACCCATCAACTGGCCTAGGAGTTGGCTCGCCACCCCTTTTCTGAGAGCACCTTTGAAGTCCCTGACCTAACCCCACGGAACTTTCAATGAGTCTGACGCATTGACTGAGGCATCCCTATCGTCTGTCTGGAAGGGCTCTACCATGGCTATGCAGTGGAATCACCCAGGGAGCTTTTTAAAACTTCCAGTCTGGGCCCTACCCCAGAGATGCTGATTGAATAAGGCCGAGGTGAGGTGTGGACATGGGCATTTCAAGACTTCACACTCCCTCCTCCAGCTCCAGCCCCTTGGTTCTGACACCCTGTGAGGGCCTCTCCCTGTTAACTGAGGAATTCACACATGCCTCCAGAGGCCAGAGCAGTGCGTATAAACTCGTTCCTGCAGTGAAGGGCTGTCACGGAACCTAGTACAGTAATTTAGAGCGTCCTACTCAAGGCGTGGTCTTGGGACCAGGCATCACTGCGAGTGTGTTAGTGATGCAGAGTCTCAGGCCCCCAGACTGACTGAGTCAGGAGCTGCCAACACGCCGCCCCGGTGACTGGCAGGCATGGTAGAGTTTGGGAAGCACTGGCTAGGGCAGGGCTTTTGGGAACAGACTGCATGGGTTCAAACCCTGCCTCTGCTCTTAGCTCCCTGGCCTCTCGGTGCTGCCTCGCCTTGCAGGCGTATAACAGGAGGATGATACACCCACCAACTTCTTAGCGTTGTGGTGAGGGTTAAGTAAATTCACAGGCATGCAAAGCACTTAGCGCAGGGCCTGGCACCACTACTGCGAGTTCTGTATAAACATTATGATCATTATTATCCTTCGAGGAATGGGGCCACACTGTGAGCTGCAGGTGGCCCTGCTGTATTTCCAGACGTCTGGCTTAGCCGGGGTGCTTTATGATCCACTCTCATTTACCAGTGACTCAAGCGTCCCAGCTTTCTGCCAGCCTCCGTAAATCAGCCAGCTCACTTGGGCTTCATCCAGAAGATCCCTGTCTGTCTGGGCCAGCACCCGGCCCTGGGTGGCCCCCAGGGCTACATTCCATGTGCACCTGTCCTGCCTCCTCTTCTGCCCGCTGCCCTGGCCCCAGCAGCGGGCTGCCCAGGGCAGGCGAGGATGTGCGGTCCAGTCCCTGGGAGTGGCCCTCGCCCGGCGGAGGTGTGCCGTGAGCGGCTCTTGCTGCGAGGCAGTCCCTTCCCAGCTGCAGGCACTTAGCATTCCAGGCCCTGCTGCTATGCTTTATTGCCTCTTTCCAAGTGCTGGCAGGTGCAGATGTAGTACCTGCGGCTGCCCGGAGCTCCTCGCTCTTGGCATCGGAGATGAGAGACCTGTCACCCCTCGATTCATGGGCCAGGTTTGGGAAGCAAGCATGCTGGGGTGTTTCTGCATTTTGTGCGCCATTTTTCTTTGCCTAATTCCTCATTCCTGCCACCCGCCTCCCCAGTTCTTTCCCCCTCTCTTCCTGATTTCCCTGCGAGAGGCGGCTGGTCTGTGCTGTCACCTGAGGGCTACTCTGGGGGGAGCGAGCGGGGGAGAGTCAAATGGGTCTGTCTCCAGCCACCACCTGCAGCTCAGTTAGCTGTGGGCCTGGATGTTGGTTGTTCTCCGTACTTCCTTTTTATATTTCCCAGGGACGGATACCATTGGGTGGGGAATTTGACTCCGTAGGGGTGTTTGCACAGACCCCCTCCCCGGTTATGTCACTTTCAAGGTCACCCCCCTTCTCAGGATCATTTTCTTCTGCCTGGAACACCCTTGGGGTGGTTTAGAAAGCATTCTCAGGCTCGCCTGCCCCCTTGTCTCCGTTCTCTGGAATAAGAACTTTGAATAAACTCACCACAAGACTGTGGGCCCAGAGCCAAAAAAATGAGAGCATAAAAGAGGAAGAACTGATAGGAAAAGATGGTGCTTTGGGGAGCCGCCTTCCGAGCCTGACTCTGGGCCACCATGCTGGCAAGGGTGCCAAACACATTGTCTCTCATTAACCCTGTTTCTGGGGGGTTTTTTCAGGCAAAAAGCCAGAGGCTCAGAGAGGTTCGATAGCCTGCCCCTAATCACATAGCTAGGAAGGGCTGTAAACAGTTTTACGGAGAATTTAGGTGGATAGATGACTGCAGAATTTGTCCTGCTCAGAGGGTAGTGCAGAGGGGCCTGTCCTGGAGACAGAGGCCACCCCACACCCTGATGTGGCCAAACCGTATTATCTTTCTTCCTGTGGAGAGCCTGACCCTGGTCTGGCCTCCTTTTCCCCCCTGGAAGCCCAGGTGCCTTAGCTGTACCCCTGGATTCTGGACCCAGCTTCCAAGCTGTCAGCATCCCTGATCCCTTCCCCACACCACCTCTACCACATCCCCCTGCCCCCCACCCCAGTCCTCCCCTGGCTCTGGGGTTCGTAAACCATCCCTGATCCTGTGGGGGGCCTCCTTGGCCTCTCCTGCCAGCCTGTAGCGCTGCCGCTGGGCCAGGGACTATAAGGCGGACACACACCCCCTTTCTGCCCCAGAGAAGGTGGTGATGACACCTTCTCCCGGTCATCCCCTGCCACGAGGCCTCCACGGCCCCTGCCCACGCATTCTTCCCATTCGCCTTGGCCTGCCCAGGGCTCCTCTCTGAGGGGGCTGCGGGACATGGCCAGGTCGTGGGTGGGACCCACAGTCCGACTTGGTGTCAGCGGGGCCAGGACCCACGCCTGGCCATCTGTTGCCATCCCGTCCATCCCCTGACCAGAGGCGCTCCAGGGGCTCAGACCAGGGAGTGGGGCAGGAGGTAGGTGTGTCTGTTACTCCTGGGAACCTCCCCTGCCTCCACCCTTCTGAACTACGGGCTCCTCATCTGGGTCCCCAGAGCCTGGCGTACTTCCCCATCAGGTCCTCACCCCACAACTCATGGTATTGAGGACTTGTTGTGGGGTAGCAACACTCTCAGCACTTTGCCTGCATTAACTAATTTAACCCCCAGCACCCTGTGAGGTAGGAACTGCTGTTATCCGTGGTGACAGTACCCTTTTCAAAGGTGAGAATGCCTCCCCCGCCAAACCGTTTGCTCTTTTGGAATAGTGAATACAGTTCTCTTACTCTGCATCCCTGTGCCCCCAGCATAGAGTTGCACATGATAAGTATTTGTTGCTTTAGTTATTATATGGCTGGGGAAGGAAGCCCCATCACCCCAATCCAGGATAGGGAGGGCGTGGCTTTACAAGGGAGCAGAAGATCTGGGGGTCACAGTGGCCACCACCAAAGGAGTTCTGAGGTTTCAGGTGGGCTAGCAGAGACACGAAGTGGGCTTCCTGCATAGGGAAGGGATCCAGGTTGATCTGGTTCAGAAGGTCTCTGAGCATCTTCTCATTTATGGCACCTTTGTCCTGGCCCAACCCCTCAGCCCCGCAAAGAAGCAGGATAGCATGACTTGGGAGCTATTCTTACGACTAAGGGCAGACATCCCAATTCAAGGAGAAGGGCTAAAAGCAACCAGGATGAACTAGTTTTGAGAAGGACAGATTATCAGAGGTCTTGGTAACGACCTGTTGATTTTACAAAGTCCCCGCCACACAGCCTGTACCTGCCGCCATTGGACCCACCATCTTACTTCATCTGCAGGATGACCTGGTGAGTTAGGTGCTGTAGCCCCAGTTTTCAGATGGAGAAACTGAGCCTCACAGATCTGGAGACACTGACCCAAGGTCACTGACTAGCAAGTGACAGAACTGGGCTGTGGACCAGTCTGGAGGTCAGCGGAGCCTGTGCTGGTAACTGGCGTACTCTGGCCTCTCCATCTCCCCTAGCGTCCTCCGCTCTGGCTGTACGGTAGAATCACCCGGAGAGTTGTGAAAACCTACCCGCCTGCCCCACCCACCTGATTCTGGTGACATTGAAGGAGGGGCCTGGGCAGAAGCATTCTTAAGCTCTGGGAAGAAGCATTCTTAAGCCTTAAGGTGAGGCTAACATGCAGCCCCATGATCCAAGAGAAAGGTTAGCAGGTGGGGGTGATGAATAGCTGTCCTCTGCCTCTACCAGAGCATCCATTGAATGGGCTTAGGCTACATCATGAGAGACTTAGGTGAGCCCTCTAGAAGGACTTCCTGCAGTGCAAGTGGTCAAAGCTGGCAGTGGAGGGGAGAATGAGAGCAGGCTCTCTACTGCAAGTCTGAGGAATGGTTTTCCTTAACCTGGTCTTCAGAGAGTGTGGGGTGCACTCTGGGACCCTTACAAACGGAGATGGTGATGCCAAAAGCTCAGCCTTTTTTGCACCGGTGCCGAATCAAATCTCAGAGACAGAGTTTTGGGTAATGTAGAAAAGAAGAGCTTTATTGTTTTGCCAGGCAAAGGGGGACACAGCGGGCTCCTGCCCTGAAAAGCTATGTGTCCCAACCTGGAGGATTTGGTGAGGAGTTTTATAGCAATGATTCAAGGGTGGGGTTGCTGATAAGATCAGGGTGTGTGCAGGGCCTGCAGTCCCCTAATCCGGTCTCAGGTACGCAGGCCTCTCACTGTTGTGGCCTCTCCCGTTGCAGAGCACAGGCTCTGGACGCGCAGGCTCAGCGGCCATGGCCCACGGGCCCAGCCGCTCCGTGGCATGTGGGATCCTCCCAGACCGGGGCACGAACCCGTGTCCCCTGCATCGGCAGGCGGACTCTCAACCACTGCGCCACCAGGGAAGCCCTCCGGTAATCTTCTTGATGAGCTTCTCTGGTATGAAGAATGCTGACATATTCCATTTGTTGGGTTTTAATTCTATAAAGAGCTTAAAGACACTGTTATGTGTATCCCTTGAGGGCCCTGCCCCGAGGCTGCACTATTGTTTCTTGGCTGCTCCTCCCTTGTCTTTGCATCCCCTCCCTTCCCTGATTAGCAACTTTTCCAATCTGCCCTTTGGAACTCAGGGAAGGTGTGGAGGCTGGAGTCTGTTCCCTACAAAAAAGGGGGTACAGAAGGGCTTCTGTGCCCAGGAGCCCCATAGGGTCCTGCTCTGTTTGACTGGATGGAGGGTCTGGTGCTCGCTTGACCTAAATGCTTTGGGCTTAATTCCTCAATGTGACTCTGCTGTCCCCTGATGCCTGACAGCCTGGAAAGAGACTTCAGCCCTTCCTCTGGGCACACGCTCAGTGTGAGCTGAGGGGTTGCATAGCCACCTTCCTCTTCCTCCTTGTTTGCCAGCCTCCTGAAAAAGGAGCAGCAGTAGGTGCCCGACTGGGCACCGAAGTGGGTGTCCTAGCACCTAGGGTAGCACAGGCCAGAGCGAGTGAAGCCGTGAGAACGGAGGGCAGGGAAATGGAGACAGTCCCGGCCTCTGCTCTCCTGGGCTGCTGTCACTGCCAGGACCAGCCAGTACCCTCTCTGTGCTGGATCAGGGAGTGGACTGTGACCTGCTCCTGGAGTTTTAAGAGCCCTGCGTAGTTGATTTTGTAAAAGCTCTGTACCTGGGAGGAAGCTGGGTCTGTCTGTCTCGTGGGACTGCAGGGTAGCTGGGAGCAGCCCAGAGGGTGACAGAAGGACTTCCTTCAGCCCCAGCCCTAGCGGTGCCCTCCCCTGCTGTGTGGCTTGGGGCCAGGCTCCGTGGCCCCTGGGTGCTCTGAGCACAGACCCACCATGGGGAGTCCGCAGCATGTACAGAGCGCCCCAGATGTCGCCGGGAGGGAAGCCTGGTATTTACTGCGCATCTCCTGCACGGTAGCTGTCGTGTGAGGGATGGGCCGAATCCTCCTAACGTTCACCTCCTTGACCAAGCCCTCGCCCTGTGCCAGCACTGTACTGAGGGCTCTGATTTGCTTATTAATTCCACGATATTTATTAAGCAACCTACTGTGTGCCAGAAGCTTTCTTTTCCTTATCTCTTTTGCTCCTTACTACAGCCCTCAGGGATAGGTATTATTATACCCATTTTACAGAGAAGGGAACCAAAGCTCAGAAAATACAGGTTATTTGTTCCCAGGCACAGAGTCAGTGACTCAGGCCGGGCCATCTGAACCCACATCGTCCATGCCCTTAACCCTGGGCTCCATATCAGCCTCTCCAGATGTTTTCAGGCGACACCTTTCATCTGGCAGGACGCACATGTCTGTAATGGAAGCAGCAGTTTCACGAAGCAGCATCTACACTTAAAACAATCTCTGATTGTAGTTTTCAAGGAGGAGCAAGTGATCATCCGTGCTGATCTTATAAATGGCTTATAAGCCACCCAGGCTGAGGAGGATGGAGAGCTTGCCTTTGGATTTAACCTCGTGTGGGCCCTTGGTGGCCTTGGGGAGCAGCGACATGGGGGTAGGGGCAGAAGCTGGACCCGAGGCCGTGAGGGAGAGGATGGGGGAGGGACTGGGGAGACCGCAAACCTGGGAAATACCTCTAGGAGTTTTGCTTTGCAACTCTTTCCTTCTGGAGGATTGGAGCGGGAGTTACAGGGGATGTGTGGTCAAGAGGGTACGGATTTTCTGGGTTTGTTTTTTTTTTTTTTTTTTTTTCTTGGCGGTACGCGGGCCTCTCACTGCTGTGGCCTCTCCCGTTGCGGAGCACAGGCTCCGGACGCGCAGGCTCAGCGGCCACGGCTCACGGGCCTAGCCGCTCCGCGGCATGTGGGATCTTCCCGGACCGGGGCACGAACCCGTGTCCCCTGCATCGGCAGGCGGACTCTCAACCACTGTGCCACCAGGGAAGTCCGGTTTGTTGTATTTTTAACACAGGAGAAATAGCAGGTAGTTTGTGTGCTCATGTGAATGGTCCAGTGGAGAGGGGACCGTGGGTGCTGAGGACGAGGAAGAAACATAGCTGAGTGCAGTCTGCGAGCAGACAGGGCCTGGGCTCGGGGCACAGTGGAGGGGGTCCTGGAAAAGCACGCAGATGATTCATCCTGAGGAACAGGAAAGAAGGCAGTAAAAGTGAAAATGAAATAAAATTCTGGTTGTGACCCATTAAGTGGATTTCATATCCTTTATGAACAGGGTTGCAACCTGTCATTTGAAAAGCCCTGCTCCACCCATTTGCCTGTCACCTCACATCCAGCCATAAGGATGCATTTTGCCCACAGAGGAGGAAAGTGAAGCAATAAATGACTTGCTGATGCCACAGGGCTATGAAGACAAGAGTGGGGGCCGTAACCCAGGGGTATCTATGAGTCTGTATCAGGTTTCCTGGGGCACTTGGCAGACACCCAGATTCCCAGGCTCCGCTCTGCTGGCTCCTCCTCCCTGGGGTGGGCCTGCGCACTGTTGCCAGGTGCTCCTGACATGGCCAGCTGGCAGGGTAGCAGGTATCCAGGTCTCCTCTGTCCACATGCTGTTCCTTGAGAAGCACCATTCTGGTGTAGATGGATCGTGACGCTCCTGCAGTCCACTCCTAGTGCAACTCAGACCTCTCCGAATGGAAAAGGTGCCTAGATTCCATTTGGCAATCTACTTCTTAAGAGCAGAATTCTGAAGAATAGTGCTAAGTGAGGGAAACACCCTTCCTTACACCATGAAAGCATTTTAAGGCAGGATTTTGCCTGAGCCCTGTCATCCCAGGAAAGGAGAAGTTGGGGGCAGTCTGGGGGTCAGGCAGGTTAGGATGGGGCTATAGGCTTCCTGAGCAGGGCATGGGTGAGTGGCCACCAGGCAGAGAGGGCAGGTCCCTCCTCCCAGCTGCCCAGTGGCCTGGGCTAGCATGGATGGCTGCTCTAAACCATTTTTAAAAATTAGAACCAAAGTGAGTCATTTTTTTTTAATTCCCTTGTCCACCCTCTGATTCTAACTGCAGACCCAGCCAGCATGCTATTCCCAGTAAATACACCTGTGATGGCTTTTTCTTCTGTTTTTAGCTCTTGCTGTGTCCTGCAGAGGGAGAGAAAAAGCCCGACCTGAAACGCTGTCAGTCATGCCTTCAGTGGCCTCGACTTCTCTTTTTATTTTCTCCCTGTGTGCTCAGGGCCCCTGTCCACAGCTGCGCCCTGCTCCCTGGCCCTCCCAGGCTCTCGATCGCTCCCCCTCTGCCTTCGGTTTTACTTCTTCCTGCACACATCCTTAGAATCTAGAGGTGATTTCCTTGACAAATTAGAACGCGGCCTGGGCCTTACGTGCTCGATCGTCTCGAGTACCCGGAGAGCAGAACCAAACTGTAGTCTTGGCCGAGCGCCTTCATTACAGGGCCATCTTCCGGAAGGGATCCGTGGTGGCAGCAGCGACCTGGGAGGCCCTCTTGGGAGTCCCATGTGTGTGCACACACACGCACGCACGCATGCGTCTGAGGCCTGTAGCAGCCTGTGGTTTCTGCCCACATGAACCCCCAAAGAAAAACAGCCTCCCTGTAGAGGAGAGGGCATGTTGGGTGAGGAAGTGCAGCTGGGTCTGCTCAGGACTGCCTCTTCCTGGTTGTTCTCCTGGGTTTCCTTCTGCAGAGAGCAGCTGGAGCACCGCCAGGCCACCTCATTTTTTTTGTTTTTGTTTTGGTTTTTTGTCTACCGCTTCCTCTTTAGGCACATGCCACAGGGCCTGGTCCCTGTCCCTAGCCATCAGCCCTGGGTTGCTGATGTGTGTCAGCCCTCAGGGGGCTGCAGAAGCTGAGGGGAGGTGGGGAATTTCCTTGGAAGGCTTCTTCCTCCTTGCCCTGGCCACATGATCAGGCTGCAGAAGAGGAAGGACAGGCTGGCCGAGCGTCAGCAGGGACCGAGCCGTGAATCAGCTCTCACCCCGCAGAGGTTGTGTGTGGACTTACAGGCTCCCTGTTTCTCTGACCTTTCCCTCTACCTGTTTCCGAGCCATCTCCCTGCCTACTAAGGTTCCAGCCTGAGGGTGCGTAGGGGGCACATAAGATGCAGATCCAAGGCCTGCTTGCCCCTCAGGGACCTGGCGAAGGTGGGGTGGAAGGTTGACGGAAGTGATGTTGTCATTTTCCATGCTCACCCTGCGTGGTGGAAAAACCTGGGGCTCAGGAGAGCTAGATTGTTTCTGACTCTTTGTCAAATTTGCGGGGCAACTTAGGGCTCCATTACCTTGTTTAAGAAACTAGATCGAGGCTGGCAAACTTTTTCTAAAGGGCCAGAGGGTAAATGCTTTAGGTTTTGCGGGCCACAGGATCCCTGTTAAACAGGTGCTCAGCTCTGCCCTTGTAGAGTGAAAGCCACTGTGGATAATCCGTAAACAAAGGGGTGCAACTATTGTCCAGTATGTACAAAAACAGAGGGTGGGCAGATTTGTCCCCAGGCCAGCCTTTTGCCAGGACTAGCCGCTCCCTTGTGGTTCTCCCCCTACGAGCGTTGTGAGATCCGTTATAGAGGTGCCTACCAGGCTTAATTTCTCTTCATAACACTTATCACTGCCTGACGTATTGTCTGTTTGTTTATGCGTTAGCCAGCTGTCTGCTTGACCAGAGCATCAGTTCCACGAAAGCAGGAACTTGGACTGAATCCCCTGTGAATAGCTATGGGGCTCAATAAGTATGAGCAGAGTGATGAGTTAATCAATAAGCATTCGCAGAGGGCCAGTCACGTGTCAGGGCTGGACTGCTGGCTGGGAGGGGCACGGGAGGAAGACCCTCGTCCCAGGATTAGACGCCGTGGTCCCATATTCAGGGGGTGGAATCTCACTCTGGGGTCATTATTTTACCCGCACGCCCAGACTACACCGGAGCAGACTTCCTTCCCTGCCCCTGCCCAGTCGAGTTGCTCAAGCCTGAAACTGAGGCGTTACCTTTATTTCCCTCTGTCTTTCCACCCCCACCTTCAGCCCATCAGCAAGTCTTGTCAATTCTACCTCTGAAACGTCTCAATCCCTCCAGTTCTCCCCTCCCGGATCTCGCTGGCCCCCAGGGCGCCCCCTCCAGTCGATTCTCCATGGAGGCTGCAGAAGCGGTCTCTTGAGGACAAAACAGAGAAGCTGTCCACTGCGCCAAGTAAGGGGACAGAGGACTGGGTCTGAGCTATGTGACTTTGGGCAAGTACCCGACCTCTCTGAGCCTCAGCGTCCTCCTCTGCACCATAGAGGGAGCAAAGACGTGATGAACACGCAGAACGGCACCGTGTGGTGGGGGCTTGGTGAATGGGTGCTGGTACCACGTTTCTCAGCTGTTCAGAATCCCACATCCAAACTCCAACCCCAGCCTGGACGCCCAGGCCCTGCGCATGCCCCCAGCCTGGTCCCCTCCTCTCTCCCTCACTCCCAGGATTCCAGAATCACTCTGGCTTTTCAGTTGCTTGAACACACTAAGCTCCTTCATGCTGCAGAGCCAGCTGTCTGCTGCTCCCTCTGTCCAGAAAGCTTTTCTCCTCACCCGTCACACAGCTCGTCCTTGGTCTCTGTTCACACATTACCATCTCACTACCGTCTCCAACATCGATCCCCCACGGGGCGCTACTTTACCCCTTATTTGGTTTTCCTTTTTATCCCATTTGTTATAACTTGCAGTCTTTTTGAAAAACTTGTCGCTGCCTCGTTTTTTGCCTCCCTCGCTAGAGCACCCCAGCTCCAGCACACGTTGGGCAGATAGCAGGGGCTCGGCTATTACTTGTTGAGCAAGTGAGTGAGCTTTGGGGATCGACTACCTTTAACATTTCTTAAATGAATGAATGAGTGGATAAATGCATAGCCCCTGCCACCCGCTCCTCCCCTTCCGTTCATCCCATCCCCTCCTGCCAGGCGACCCGCTAGACCTGGCGCTGGTCATATGGTTTTGCTGCTCAGAGGCCTTCCATAGCTCCCTAGTACCGTCTGGAATAAACACCCCTCTTCAGCCTGCTACATGGGAGCACCCGTTAGCCTCCCTCACCCCCACGTGCCCCATCATTTAACCAAACTGGAGCCTGAGAAAGGGCCAAAAGAGAGGGGACAGTGCATGAGGAGCTCCAAGGAGGGGCCAGGGGGCCAGGAGGCCAGGCTACTGGCGGAGGGGGTGTCGCTGCTGGGCCCTTCGAGGCAGACAAGCACAGGACAAATGGGCTTGGCCTGTGGGTGAGGGGCTGTGGGCAGAGGAGGTGGGCGGAGGAGGGAGCTGAGCAAAGGCGAGGGGAGAGCTGGGACCGGGGGAGTGGATGTGAGCTGCAGTCAGGTGATGGGGACGCGGTGGGGGGGGTGGCGGCAAATCATGGAGCTGGGGTGAGGGTGAAAGGGAAACTGAGGAAACTTTGAAGGGAGGACACTGAGAAAAGGAGGGAGGAACCATGCGGCCTCGGGTCTTGGGGGTTCTCTTGAAGGCTTCTGATTTGGGGGCTTGGAGCCTGGGCTCAGCAGGCCACCCAGGCGGGACGGCTGGCCGGCAGCGGAAAGTGTTCTGGAGTCTGGGAGTGACGCAGGCAGGCGTGGGGCGCCGTCAGAGCCGGGGGATGAACTCCCAGGGCAGGGCTGTAGCACAGGAAGGAGGGAGCTAATGAGGCCCCTCCGATGGCAGAGAGCGCAGGGGACTGAGCCGCCGAGGAGGGGGCCTGGAGGTGGCCCGTGAGTCCAGGAGGGGGCGCTGGAGGGAAGGTGCAGCGGTTTCCCGTGGCTGCTCCATTAACAAGCTACCACAACCCACGTGGTGTAGAGCAGCAGCAATTTTATTCTCACAGTTCTGGAGGCTAGAAGTCCAAAAGCAAGGCTCCAGCAGGACCGTGCTCCCCCTCTACCCCCTGCAAAGACTCTGGGAAGAATCTTGCCTCCTCCAGGTCCCAGGGGCTCCCAGCGAGCCTTGGCTCCCCTTGGCCTGCGGCAGCACAACTCCAGTCTCGGCCTCTGCGTTCACTGGGCGCCCTCCCTGTGTGTCTGTCTCTGTGCCCTCTCCTCCTTGTAAGGACACTGGTCCTTGGACTTAGGGCTCACTCTGATCCAGTGTGACCTCGTCTTAACTAATTATATCCGCAAAGACCCTATTTCCAAATCAGGTCGCATTTGAGATTCTGTGTTGACGTGAATTTGGGGGGGACACAGTTCAGCCCATTATAGTGGGTGGCATGTGGTGACAGGAGCCTGAGGGCTCAGACCAGGCGGTGGTTACGGGTGGGCTGCAAAGAGGACCCCTTGAAGGAGTCTTTCCCCGGAGCCACCCAGGAGCGGGTAAGGCGTTCACAGTGAGGGCAGAGGCTGCATTTTTAAGGAGTTTGGAGTGAAAGGATGGAGGGGCCTGGTGGCCAAAGACTGTGAAGTCAAAGAGGTTTTTTTCTTAGCCCAAGGGAGACCTGAGTGAGCCTCTTAGGCAGAAGAGTAGGAGGGAGCAGCAGTGAGGGAGAGAGAGAGGAAATGCGGGTGGGGAAGCTGAGGATTCGTGGTGGAGGAAGAGCACCTTCTTGCCCTGGAAAGCTTTACACAGAGGGGAGGGAGGTCAGGGGAGCTCATTCCAGAAAACCTCGGGAACTTTGCTTATCCTCTGGCAGGAGTTCCAAAGGAGGTGTGAAAGAAGATCACAGGCTGAGGAGGGCTTCCAAGCTACTGAAGAGCAAGATTTATAGTGGCCCCGGGGAGTCTGGGCCTGGAGAAGGCCTGAGAGTCCATGCTCAGGCCAAGCATCGGGGCTGATGTTAGAACAGCATACAAAGGTCTCATGGGGCCTTCTCTCCTTGGAGTGGCTGGGTCATCTTTCCAGGCCTTACCTGTCTGGCTCTGACCCCAGCTTTGCTGTGCCCTTGGGCCCCTGGCTACCCCGTCACACCTCGGTGGATCTGGGCTCCTGTTTCCCTCACCTCTCTGAGCCCTGGAATAGGCATTGCCCCTCCCTGCTCATCCAGGCCCCCAGCCACAAACCCCTTAGTTTTCTGAGGCCGGTGCCCCAAACAGGGGGCCTTAGAAGCCACAGACAGGACGCCACCTGCGCCCCTCGCGGGGACACCGGCCCTCTGCTCACTTCTTGGCCTGCCCAGGAGTGACTGTGACCAGTGCCAGGGTGGAGGCGCTTCCCCTGCAGCATCCCAGGCACAGAACTCAGCTCTGGGCTGTCCGAAGGCAGCAAGTTTGCAATGGCAAAAGCTATTCTTGGCTCCAGCCTGCTCACTGCTGCTAATTTCATGCTCCTGTGATCCAGGTAACGCTTTGCTGCCTCGAGCTGCCACTCCCCAGGCTTGAGCCGCTTTTTCTCGCCCCGCAGGAGCCCAGCTGCCTCTGCTGTGCTCTTGAGGTGGGGGCCACGCAAAGCTGCCTCTCAGAAGCCGCTGGGCAGCCGGCCCCAAGCTAGGTGGCCGCGGCTCGTGACTAATTTGCTGCACTTATTTCAAAGTGCGCAAATGGCATTCGGGGCAGAGGAAGCTTACCCAGGGCCTGCCAGAGATAAACGGGCTCATTTCTGGGCCTCCCTGCCTGAAGAAACCTCCTTCCCTGGACTCTGAGCTCAGAATTAAATTCTTCCAGAAGAGATGCTTAGCACGGAGGCGCTCAGCGTGGAGGAGAGGAAATGCTCCCCGACGTAAAATGCGCCTCACATCTGGCCAGCTGGCTCTGCTGGGTTTTTAGATTGTGTTTGAAGAGCATCTCTCCCGCTTCCTGGTGTTCACAAGCTAGGCTAGAGGGTCACGGATGGAAATGGTTTCTTCCTCTCCACTGCAAGTGGATCAGTGCCCTGTGTCGCAGCTACAGGGCTGCTCCACACCGACCTGCCGCCTGGGGGCCACTGGCACCTAGCGCCCCCCGGCGGGCTCTGTCCACACTCTGGGTTTTGATCCCCGCCCCCACCCATCCTGGGGCGTTCTGCTGGGGTTTGCATGGTCAGGAGAGAAGCTGGAAGCCTGCCCAGTGCTTCCCAACTACAATGTCCTCCTTCACATGGCCTGTGCTTATCAGCAGACCGTGTCCATCCATTTCGGTGGCTGACAGTAGTGAGGGCTTTTCTCTCAATCTTTATTTTTTGTGTGTGATTTTTACTGCTACTCCGATCTACAGGCCTGAGGAAATGCACAAAGGAATGGACGGTGGGGTTTAAGGAAAAGAGAGAGTTAACAGGCAGAGGGGAGAACTCAAGCCCCATCATTTCTGGCTGGGGCAGAGGGAAGACGCCACCCTGATGGACCCTTTGATCCCGCGGGCTGGTCCCAGCTCATTGCTGGGAAGGCATGTGGGCTGCCAGTCCCGGCCTCTGGGGCAGCCAGTAACATGCTGTAATCCCAGTGACGGTGTTTGGGTTTGTGTGACTGTGAGGCAGGCGGCCTCAGCTACAGCGGCTCTTACGTTTGTGGAGTGATGATAACGATCTCCCCATCCCACCCCTGCCCTGCATCAGAAAATCCTGCCACCAGCACTCTCCAAGTGTGCAACTCTGTGCAATTCATCCACCTCTGTTAACCTCAAGCTTCTTGTCTGTGAAATGGGAGCAATCCCAGTTCTGACTTGCTCTTACACGCTGAGTTAAGAGCAAATGGACTGGGGTCTGTGCAGGCCACATGTGAGCAGTTTTGTTCAAATGTCAATAATCTGGTACTGTGCAGGGCTTCCGTGTCCATTGGATTACCTGGCAAGTGCCAAAGAGGACCTTTGATGTTACCTTTGCCAGACGCCGAGCCCTAGGTAATTGCAGAGTGCAGGGGAGATACTGGAGGGCAGCGGGATTAGACTAGACATTCAAGGAGCAGAAGTTTCCCTCTTTGTTCCTCAGAGCTGGGCTCGCCTCACATTGAGTTGGAGAATTCCGAATGGTGGGGCCACGCTCTCTCCTCAGCACCCCGAGGGGCAGGGGCAGGTGCTGGGGCTGCATTCCTGCCTCCCTGCCCTGTGTTTGGATTGAATGGATCACAGGGTGCCTTTCTGTCTCAGTGCAGTAGATTCCTGTGGGTGCTGAGGAAAGCCTCAGGGTGGTCTGTTCCGACAAGTGAGCTGGGGTTAGAGTCCTGAGTGGCAAAGCAGCATCCACCCCTGCCTTTGCATGTGCTCGTCCCGCCTCTTGGAATGCCATTTCTCTCTCCACCAGCAACACCTCCCCATAACTGTCTGGCAAACTTCCCCCCATCTTTCAGGCTACAGTCCAAGATGGCCTCCTATGGGAAGCCCCCGCCCCCCCCAAAACTCCCTCCTTCCCTCCCCTCCCTCGTATCCATTGTTCTACAGCTGTAGGATTGCACCAGACTATGTGCTGCCTAAGGGCATCAGGCACCCTTTCCTGTCTATTTTATACACCAAACCACCAGCACGACATTGGGCACACAGTGAACAGAGGAGTGGGTAGAACAGGAAGGGATGCTGATCTGGATGGACAGTGGCCACTCAGCCAGACTGAGGGCTGTGGGATTACCAGCCTCTGGGTCTCCCGCCTCCTGGGGCAGGCAGACCTGCTTGGGGACCTTTCATCATCTCATAAAGTCCTGCCCTGCTACACCCACCCACCTTCCAGCCCTGCCTTCTTCCTGAATCAGATACGGTCTCCCACCTGCAATTATGTCAGGCCCAAACTGACCCCCATGAGCTGTGTAAGCAGGGCTGCCGTGCTGCACGGCTCTGTGGAGCTCCATTCATGTCGCCGTCCACGTGACTGGTCCCCCTGGGGTTGTGCACAGCACAGCCTCCACTGTCACAGGAGGGGGCCCAGTGCCATTGCCCTCCTCCACTCCTCCGAGACCGGAGTCCTTGGTGTCCTTGGGTTTACCTCTGGAGGTAGAGGCTGCAGACTTGTTGCAAGGTGCCTGGTGGGATAAATAACAGCAGAGCCTTCTGAGGGAACTCTCAGGAATCGGTCCCAAGTGGAGGGGAACCATGGTGTGAATTATCCCCAAACATTGCATTACGTAAAATCACCCTGTGGGATGGTGATTGCAGATTTCTTCGGAGGGGGCAGCACTGTTACCATTCTGACCGCAATGCGTTTGAACCAGTATTCCGACGTCTTCACACTTCCTTGAGTAAACTGGGAGAAGGTAACCTCAACAGGCCTTGGAAGCAAATGAGACGAACCCAGGAAGTGAGTACCAGCTGCAAGTCTGCAATGTGTGGGATCGAGAATTGAACATAGGGCCTTTGCTGTTGGATGTTTTCAGAAAGGAGCCTGAGGCAGCACCTTGCCTGTGATACTCCGTGGGGAGTGCAGTCCTAGGGAAGTAAGAGTGAGGGAAAGGGGAGTGAGGCAGGGATGGAAGAGAGCAGATGGTTGCTGTGGTATCACTGCGCTGGCCACAGCTTTGCAGCTAAACACAGCTGCTTGCTCAGGCACACGGGATGCCTCCCGAGGAGCCGCGTGGAGCCGCCGCAGTTTAGAACACGTGTGGTGGAGGGGGTGAGGAAGGAAAGACGAGCAACGTGTCTCTAGTCTCCTTCCCATCTCCTTTCAATGGTTGAAGCCTACCTTGTGGGTGGGGCTTTGCCTCCCCCACCCTTCAGAGAGGGTCACCCGGCCCCTCCCAGAGCCACCCAGGGAGCAAGAGCCTCTGCCAGCACAGCCCAAGCAGTATGCAGGCTCAGGGGTCTCTCCTTGGCAGCTGGCCCCCCTGCTGGTGGCGGCAGTGGCTTTATGACCACGTGGGACCAAGTAGCAAGGCAAATGGCCTAAGGGGCGGGTGAGGCGAGCAGATCTGGGGTGGCACGTAAACTAAGTCCAGTTTCTTGAAATCAGTGCATGCTGCTTGCAAAAATGATCCTCATTTTAGCCAAGGATTTGGAGAGGAAAGGCTAGGGGGACTGATGTGGTCGGCAAGCATAACCTTCGTTCCCCTCGTGGGCAGGCACGTCGGTCCTCATGTCTGGCAAGAAGTTGGAATAAAATCATGGTCAGCTCTCTCTGCCTTCATCAAGGAACTGAATTTAAATTGCAACAGGAAGGCTGCGATATTCAGAAAAAACCCATTACTAGGAACTCAGCTATCCCAAACCCTCACTAAATAGGAATCTACTGCTGCAGAACAGAATACTACCAACTTAGCAGCTTACAGCAACACACGTTTGTTATCTCACAGTATCTGTAGGCCAGGAGTCTGGGTACAGCCTAACCCAGTCTTCTGCTTAGGGTCTCACATGGCTGCAGTAAGGGGTTAGCCAAGGCTGCCGTCTCACTGGAGGCTCAACTGGAGAAGGATCACTTCCAGGCTTACTTGGGTTGTTGGCAGAACTCAGTTCCTTGTGGTTGTAGGACTGAGAGCTTCAGTTTCTTGCTGGGTATTGGCCAGAAACCACTCTCAGTGACTAGGGGCCACCTGCAGTCGTTGCCACGTGGGTTTCCTTAGCCTGGCCCCCTGCCTTCTCCAAGCCATCAAGGGAGGAAAAAAAGAGTCCAGCAAGATGGGTACCACCATTTCATGTAACATAATCCCATCCACATAATTGTGTATACCTGTCACCTTTGCCATGATCTGTCAGTTAGAAGCAAGTCCAGGCAGGTCCCAGCCACACTCAGCAGAGGGGATGATACAAGGGCATGAACACAGGAGGCTGGGATCATGGGGGCCACCCTAAGAGCCTGCCCACCACACCTCATTTTCCTAGAACTCTGCTTATAAGCAAAAGCAGCAAATAAGTAAAAACCACCACATGTTTGTGTCAGGAATTAAGTTAAAAAAAAAAAAAAAAGCTCTGTGGGTTGTGCTGAGTCCACCTGTGTCACTAACCACAGCTCCCGGATCTGAACCAGTAGAAAGATGACCCAGGGTCAAGTCCATGCTTCCCCTGCCTCCGCGCCCCACCCTGCCCCCCGACCACGTGCCCTTTGTAAAGCAGAGAAATGGGCTCAATCAACAGAAGGGGGGTCCTAGCCTTACCCAGTTGTCAATATTTAAAAAGCTTTTCCAACATTAAAAGGAACGTCTTCTGCTTAAGTATCAACAAACCAGAACATTCAATTACCTAGAAAATCCCCATTCCTAAAATGTTCAAGCAACCTGAGCCTGCTTGAAAAAACAAAGACAGAGCTTCTGCATCCCACGTGATGACCGTTTACAGAGTTGCCACAAAATGAACAGCCACTGAAGGAAGGCTGTCATGAGGAACTCAGATTTGCGGCAGTCCTGGCCCCCACCTGCAGCTGTCTCTTCCTTGGGGCCCTTTTCCTTTGCTTCCAGCCGCCCATCGCCTGCCTGGCCTCACCTACGCCCAGCCACTATGTCAAGGAGTAATTGACTGAGTGCCTCGGACCAGTCCAGGCTCCACTGAACCCATCAGGCTAGGACAATGCGGTGGCCCCTCAAAGGAGGAAGGCTATTTCTAAGGCTCATGGTTGATGGACCACAGTAGCTGTGATTATCATTTTAATTACAAGGCCATCACAATCTTATATTCAGGGTGTGGATATCAGAGACCACAAAGCACTCTGCAGCCTTAAAAACAGACTGTGGAAACGGTCTGTGCTTCAGACTAGAAGTGGCCCATTATGACATCCTTCTTTCTTGGCCTCCACATTGCAGTCAGACTCTCCCGGAAAGGAAAGATCTTACCCTCCCTTTTAAGGTCTGACGCAAATCCCACCTCCTCTGGGATCTTTTCCCAAAACCATATTCATTGCCGTTCTCTCCAGGACTCAGCCCCCTCGTCCTACTTCCCTACCCAGAACTCCCTTAGAACTCACTGTTCCTACCACTGATTTGACAACAACCCCCCCACAGAATTCTGACAGCTCTTCCTGCGGTGTTTTGAGACATTAAAAAACCTCACACTCTATCTTACACTCCCAATGGGACACCCCGTTCTTAACAGGGAAGAAGCATGTCTTAAACTCTGCAGAGATCCTACAATTGCCCGAGCTGTTTGCACATTGGCAAGATTTTTGCACACATTGTTCTTGGTACTTGGCACATTTGTACTCAAAATAATTCCCCAGGTAAGTTCAATTTTGTAAACTTTCCAGAGTACTCACAGCTCTTTTATTTTTTAGGGTAAAGAATATCATTCGTATAAAGCCCTTGTACTTGCACACGGTATGCTTAATACATGGAAGCTGTTTTCACGGCTTAGAAACCATTGTCATGACTGACCTGGGGTTCACGGTTTGACATAAAAGGACCAAAGCCAAGATGTGTCAGCCTTTCCAGTGTTTTGGCCTTTTGTTCGATACGTATATTGAGGGATGAGGTACACTCAGTAAAATCTACCCTAGTGAGTGGACAATTCCCTGAGCTTTGAAAAATGCATAAAGTTGCCACTCAGCTTCTTCAGCTGAAAGTTGCAGCACATTATAATCAGGAATCTTCGTCTTTTCTGTGGTCTCATGCACTCTTTGTCTATAATGCTGTCGAGCTACTTCCAGGAAAATGCCCTTTTTCCTCATCTTGGCCAGACTAAGAGCCACTTCCCAAAGTGGCTTTGACCTTGGGTAGCAGCTCTATTGAAGGAGCAAATCCAGAGTCGGAACAGAGTTTCTCTGCAAGGATCAGGCCTCCATGTATTTCTAACAGGCCTCACTTGGTTGTGAGAATGTGAGAATGGGGATGAGTCATAACAAAACCCATCTGGATATCTCTGAAATCTGACAATGGGCTAAGACGACTGATAGGATAAAATTTTTCTTTAAACATACGTACATACAAGTCCTGTCTCCATTGCCTCAGACGTGGGTGGAACAGATAGGATGGGTGGGAGCATGGGCTGCAGAGCATTAGTGCAGGGACAAAGTCCTACCCTTCCTTACGTCCCCAGCACTTAGCACAGCTCATTGATGGTGTCTGTTGTGTGACCGAGTGAGTGGTCTTAGGTTAGAGATGGGGCAAGACCATGCCATCTCGGGGTGGACTCACCCATCACTCGTAGGTGTCTAAAGACAGTGGGGAGAAGACCCACCAAGAGGGGCCCTGTCCATGCTCTCAGGTGGGGCCCCTCCCCTCCATCCTGAGTGACCTCAGCGGACTCCTCACTTCTGTGATTGCAGAACTACTTTGAGAGCTACCTGGCCGTTGCCTCCACTGTACCCTCCGTGCTGTGCCTCCTGGTGAATTTCCTGCTTGTCAACAGGTAGGCCACTTTCCTCCCTCTCCCAGGCCCCTGACCTTCACCTCCAGCCTCATCCGCTCCCCTTTGGTCCACAGTTGCTTCTCTTCTGCTGGCTTATATGTGTCCACTAAAGTAGGAAGCAGGCAGTTCAGACTCCTCCATGAAGACTGAGAGTCAGATCGGTTACCTGGGGCCCTGCCTATGGAATGCCCGGTCAGGGAGCCACACACTGCCACATGGGGTCAGAGCTGACTGTCAACAGCTGCCTGGGCCGCAGGGACACCACAGATGGTGGGTGGGGCCCGGGGAGCAAGGTTTGTGGAGGCTGGTCTTCCAAGCCTTTCTGAGAGCCGTCGAAAGGTAAGAGCCTGGGGACTTCCCTGGTGGTCCAATGGTTAGGACTCTGTGCTTCCAACGCAGGGGCCACGGATTCGATCCCCGGTCTGTCAGGGAACTAAGATCCCACATGCCACGTGGAGTGGTAAAAAAAAAAAAAAAAAAAATCAGAGCTAGAAGTTAAGAGGCTGGCACCCCACCACCCTGGCTCTCACTATATGGGAACGGGTCACTCAGTGCTCAGTGCCAAGCTGGTAACAGCAGCTCATGAGTCGGCCGCCTATGGGGGTGGTCAGTGGGCGACTTCTGGCACAGCATTTGTGAAGGGTGGGGTGCACTGTGGAAGAAGGAATGATTTAGGAGATAGCCTGTGGCCCTTTCACCCCACTGGGTGACTGGTACCATCCGTTCTCCATTTAGGTTTACAGGGGTAACAGCCTGAGCTACTTTGCCTGCATTTCCCCTAAGCTATCATTAGCTGGTAAAGGTAGCTACGTTGTGATTCAGAAACTTGGGCATCTCTTGGGCACGGCCTACTGAAGCCTTAGGTCGCTGGTGGCAAGTTTGTTTTACCCAACTCTGCTCAGTTTGTAGTGACTGCCTGGATCTCTGCTTGAACGGGATTCTACGGCAGGTCTGACCTCAGGGCGTGTGCTGTGATTACTGATGTCTGTTCTGAGTCCAGGAGGAGAGCGGGCAGCGCGTGTGCCTCAGGTGTGCTAAGCCTGAATAGACCAGTCTTTCCAAGCATATTATGTTGTGGGGTTATTCCAATGTTCTGTTGTTGCAGAACAATGATCCCAGAGCATGGTGGCTGAGAACACTACCACCGTCTCTCACGGTCCTGGGAGGCAGCAGGCTCAGCCGGCAGCTCTGGTTGGCCCTCTCTCATGCCGCTGTAGATGCTGGGGCCTCCGCGGGGCACCTCTCTCTCTGTCTGTCTCTGTCCCTCCCCTCGGTCTCTCGCAGGTAGCAGGACTTTTCATGTTGTGGCTGAAGAGCAGGCGCTCCGAGAGAGCAAGGCAGAAGCTGCATGGTTTTGGTAACCTAGTCTCTGCAGTCACATACTGTCCCTTCTGCCCACTCAGTTTTAAGGGACCAGGGACCGCACCTTTCAATGGAAGGAATGTCAAAGAATTTTGCACGCCTCTTAAAACCAAAGTGAAGGCTGGACGAGCAAGAGGGAGGATGGTCTGAGACGGCCTGGGGGGCCGAAAGCCAGCTGGCCCCTAACCTGCCTGCTCTTGCCTGTCCCTGGCACACGGGGCTACGGTCAGCGTCCTGGCAGGAGGAACGCAGCCTCCAGAGATCATGCCCAGAAGGAGGCAGGGGATGGAGTTATGAGCAGGGTAGAGCTGGGTCCCTGGCAGTGACTCAGAAAAGAAGGCATGAGGAAAGGAAGGGCATGCAAGAAGAGGACGACAAGGAAGAAGTGACGGAGCCATGGCGGTGGGCAGTCCCTCGGCCTCTCACCGCCCTGGCTCCTTTCCAGGCCCCTATCATGATCCTCTGTCCAAAGTGGAGGTCAGGAGATGTGCGCAGGACCACAGTGCCAGGAAGGGCTGGCCTGAGCTGGCGTCTTACTTGGCACTGCCCCCTCTGTGGTCGTGAGGTCCAGCAGGCCGGAAGCCAGCCGGGACTGGGGATCAGCGGCAGCGGGGAAGGCCCAGCCTCAGGGCCCTGGGCGAATAATCTCTGATCATCGCAGTTAACATTCCCAGCACTCTTAGCCCTCGGAGGCATTATCTCCTTTACTCTGCAGTGGCCAAGAGCAGCACACTTATTCCCCTGTTATACAGATGGGCCAACAGGCTGACAGGTGACCTGCCCAAGGTCATGTGGCCATTAAGAGGTTGGAGGCAGGATTGGAACCGGGACCCTTCTCCCCCCACATCTGTGCGTGGAACCTCTGGGCCCCCTGCCGCCTAGTTCTCCAGCTTCGCGGGACCCCTCCCTGCAGCCAGAGCCGCATCTCAGGCCTTATAAGCGGGAGCCCATTTCTGCCCTGGCTTCAGGCTACTGGAGGGAAACAGGTGGTGAAGAAGGTCTGGGTCTGTCTGCAGTAGGCACTGCCCTCCCGAGGATGGCTGGGAGCTGGCTCTGAGGGCTCAGTGTTACAGGGCGTCCTCCAGAAGGGTCCTGCCCACGCCAGGGCCTGCCTGTGCCCTTTCCCGGCTCCAGGAGAGGGGTGAGGGCCATGTGGAAAATGCTCCCAGCCTCTGTCTGTTTCTGGACTGTGGGAAGATGGCTTGGAGCTAAGCTGTTTTCTGTTTAATGTGCGAGATTGAAATGTCCCCTTTTCTCCCCCTGGAGAACCCTGGCTTATCTAAGCGGCTCATCCACAATCGCCAGGTGCTTTATTATGTTAAGTCTGTAGCGTCATAAATACTTATGAGGAGGATTTACAGTTTGGAGACTTAGGAAGAAATCAGTCCCCTGGGGTCCCGAGCCCTCGTGAGCAAGGGAGGGAAGCTGGCGGCCTGGGTGCATCTGGCAGCCCTCTCCAAGAATCTCATATCAGTATGACCTGCCCCAGGGTCCCAGGGCTGGAGCTGTCACTTCAGACGTCCCCTGTGCCAGAGCAGAGCCACCACGCCTAGGGCAGCACTTGTCTAGACTTTCCCTAAAATCCCCAGTGTTACCACCCCCCGGGCCGCTGTCCAGGTGGAAGAAGCAGAGAGTAAGGCAGTGTGCCCCGTGAGTGGATGCGGGGTGGACTTGCACAGGCACGTTTTATAAAGCTTTACGAGCATTGACAGTAGCCCCAGGCAAGATCCCTGAGGGCTTGGAGCCCCTGCAGGGAAGCTCCCGCTGAGAATGGGTTCTGCAGCTGGCAACTAGCTGGCGAGGAGGAGACCTGTGCAGGTGAGGGATGTGATGGGGGGGGGGGGGCAGAGGCAGAGCTGGGAGCTGCGTTGCTTTTGTGATGCACTTGGTGTTTACCTCCTCCTCTCTCACTCTGCCCTCCTCTCCCTGCCCTGGGGGTGCCTGGGTAAGAAGTCCCCCAGCTCTCTCCAAAGCAACTTTCCTGTTCAGGCAACTACTTAACCTTGTTTTGACAGGCACAGAGAGCTTCTGGGGTGCCAGCAGCATTCCTGGGGGGGACGTTTCCTGCGTTGCATCTGGGAGGAGGTGGTTGGAGACAGAGGCCATTCCCAAGGCTGGCTGGGATCGCTGCTGCTGTTTCCAGCTGTCTCCCTGCCATGCTGAGGGGGTCAAAAAGCAGAGCGTGAAGGGGAGCTTGAGGCCCAGCGTGCACTGCTGGGACCCCTTAGTTATCAATCTGTGCATCCAGCAGGTGTTTACCAGGTGCCTGCCAGGCCCTGTGCCAGCCCTGGGGGTGAGAACGAGACGGGGCCCTGTCCCTGTGCTGCTTCTCACGTCTCCTAGTCTGTCCTTCGCCTTCTTCTTGCCCCAAGGAACTGCTAAAACTTTGGGGCATTAGTCCCCAGCCTTTCTCTCCACTTGAATTTTGTCAGATTTAGAAGCATAAACTGGAAGAAACCTGAACTTTTTCTTGTCCCACCTCTTCTTTTTCAAGGAAACTGAGGCCCAGAAAGGTTGAATATTTGCCTGGGGTCACACAGTGAATTGGTGGCAGAGTTGGCAGGGTTTCTGTCTCTGGACTCAGGCTCTGTGCCCCTGTGGCTCTTATCTTTGGGGTGGGTGGGGAAGCTGCAGCTCCTGGGAGAGAGTTGGGCGGGGGCGGGGGGTGGCTCTGTGTGACAGGGTTGAGTGTGTAGCATCACCCTGAGCATCAGAGTAAGGCCTGACCACCAGCCTTCAGGGCACCTGGTGTGCATTTAAAATAGATACTCAGGGGCCCCTGGGGTCCAGGTGCTCACCTGACTGCCCACCAGCTCCTGCCCAGGCCAAGTCCCCTGCAGACCCTGGGAAGATGTGTCTTGATGTGGAGTTTCTCAGAAACAGACCCTGGACCAAGGATTCAAGTGCAGGTAGTTTATTTGGGGGGCCACAGTAGGAGAAGGGGGGAGACTGGGAAGGGATGGCAGCCAATAAAGGAAGCCTTATCAAGCCAGCTCCCATAGAAGGTGACCGAGCTTCGGCTGCTCAGAACTCCGGCAGCCAGTGTGGAACACACCTGGGAGCTGGGGTATTTATCCACCTGCTTCCCCATCATTGGCTGAAGGCTGTTCTTGGGAGGTGTTAATCAATCACCTGTCACTTGCAACCTGCTTCCTGGTAAGAGGGGAGGGCAGGAGGGCAGGGCACCCATTGCTCAGAGGTGGAGTCTCTATGTCGCTCCCCAACTGGAAACCCTGATGTGCCTCTACGTGTTGGTTGGCACTCTTAGTAACAAAGGAAAGAGACACAAAAAGGATTTTCTCATTCTTTCCTCAGAAAATGAAAGTCAGGGCTGCCTCCATTGCTGGATCTAGGGGAGTATAAACGTCCTTCTCATCCGCCGGCCCTGAGCTCTGTGTGTGCCTACTTGGCTTCATCTCGGATGTGGCCTCTCCCCATGCAGCTGGCCAGATAGGGACCAGCAGCCCCCGACACAGTCCTGGCAGAGACCCAGCTTCTCTCTACCTTTGAGTCCCAGCGATGACTGACTGGCCCTGCCTGGGTCACATGCTAACCCCTAACCCAATCCAGTGGCCAGAGGTATGGGTGGGATGCCCTGATCACCCCAGACCAGGTCATGTGCCCTCATTTGTGGATGGGTTGGTGTGGACAGTTTGACCGTCCACCTCCGCAGGACAACTTGGCATGGAAGGAGTGCTCTTGGTGGGACGGATGCTGGCAGACAAAGCCTGCATGCCCACTCCACTCCCCACTCTGAGGAGCAAGTCTTGGCACTTATCAGTTGGACCAGGCCCTCCAGGGTGGGGCTTCATGTCTGTCTGGTATCCTCTGCTCTCAGTGTCACCTGCAGCCAGAGTCCATTTTACTTCCCTGAGTGTGCTAAGCTCTCCCTCACAAGATATGTGCACGCACATCCAGACGTCCCTTACGCTCCAGCTTAGGTATCACCTCCAAAAAACCTATGAGATGCTCAGAGTGGGTGTCGTGCCTCTCAGACGTGCCCAGGATGCCCTATGGCCCTGCTGATGGAGCACTTTGCACACTGGAGCAAAATGCCTGTCCCTCGTCTGTCCTGTGTCCCGGGCATCCAGCCCAGCGCTGGACACACAGTAGTTGGCCAGTGTTATCTGTGGAATGAACACACCAGAGAGGACGCGCCTCAGCAAGACAGCCATGGGCTGGGGCTCAACAGACCTGGGTCCTCATCCCAGCTCCTCACACCACAACCTTGAACTGTCCCTTCACTACCTCGGGCTTCCTTCTGCCCCTGACACAGCCCAGGCAGCACCTGCTCTCCCTTCAGCCAAGGATAGGAAGGAAACTCAAATTAGCCTGGGGCCACAAAAGCATCTTGAAAAACTCCGTTCTTGCTTTTCATGCTCATCATTTCACACCTCTTTATGTATGTATATATTTTTTTCTACCTTTCATGTCTTTCTTTTTTTATCCAAAAGAAATTTGTATATAACTGATCTGGATTTTCTCCCAGCCGCCACCCACTGGTTAGCAGGAAAATTAACTAAACATCCAATCTGGTTTAAAGCTTAGTCTAATCTGATGATTTAAACAGCCTCTTTAGATGATGTTCTCCCTCCCTGCAATAAAAATGCAGTTTCACAGAGAGCTAGGCTTCCCTGCTTCTCCCTGCAGGACGGTGTCTGGGCAGGTTGGAGGCTGGGAGAGGCGTAAGGCTTACATGCAGGAGTGGGGTTGGATGGGGGTAGCTGGCTCTAGCTTGGCGTCAGCTGCTGCCCATGACAACTGAGACCATCACAGGGGCCTCCTTCTGCCCTGGCCACCTGTTCTGGGCCACCCATATTCCCTTCATTCCCAGGGAGGCAGTAGAGTGTCGTTCTGAGAGCACAGGTGGGAGCAGCTGACTGACCTTGGGCAAGTTGCTTAGCCTCTGTGACCTCGGTTTCCTTATCTGTATATGTGGGGTAGGTAAGAATACCTGTTTTGTGGAGCTGGTGTGAGAATTCAACAAGTTAGCATTTAGAAACCACTTAGAAGAGTACCTAGCACAAATGAAGTACGATCTCAGTGTTGGCTTTGATGACGACAGTGATGGTGATGATTTTCTTCTCTTCTCCCTTCTCTCCCTGCCACTGCTAAGTTTTGGGGGAAGGAATCCCAGTGGGTGGTTGTTCTGTTTAAGCACTAGACAAAACCAGTGGGAGCTCATCCCCGTGGCAGGAGGAACGGGGGTCTTGCCTCAAGAGCCCTCATCTCCTGTCCTTGAACCTCACAGCAAGATGAAAAGAAGCAGCATTTGAGAACATTTGCCCTGAGCCGGGTACTGCTGCCTGACTCTATACACTCCCCACCAGAGATCCTCACAACCACACCTTCAGGTAGATTGATTCTCCTTTCTTTTGTACAGATGCAGAAGCTGAAACCGGAATGATAGAGTCACTAATCCAAGTCCACACAGGACTGTGAGCCAGGAAGGCAGGATTTAGACCCAGGCCTCCTGACTGCAGAGTGCACGGTCCCAGCCACTGAGCACACCTGCTTCCCTTAAGAATGTTCACCAACCCCAGCCTGGCATGGGAGGCCTGAGGGGGGTCTCTAACCGCTTCTGGTATCCTCGCCTTAGGGTTCCGATTCATGTCCGCGTGCTGGCCTCGCTGACTGTCATGCTGGCCATCTTCGTGGTGATGACCGTGCTGGTGAAGGTGGACACCTCCTCCTGGACTCACAGCTTCTTCGCCGTCACTATCGTCTGCATGGCGATCCTCAGCGGCACCTCCACCATCTTCAATAGCAGCGTCTTCGGCATGACTGGTTCCTTCCCCATGAGGAATTCCCAGGCACTGATATCAGGTGAGAGCTGGGGTCCAGACAGCTGAGCAGGTCAGTCTACTTGGGGGTTATTGGAAGGAGCCAGAGGTGAGCATGTGGTAGCCCTTCCAGAAAAAGAAATGAGTGTTAGTTGTGCTTCCATGATCTATTATTGTGTAACAAAGCACCCGAAAACTTCTTAGTGCCTTAGAACAATAAGAATCATTTCTTTGGCCCGTGTATCTGCAGTTTGGGTAGAAGTTCGCAGGGACAGCTTTCCTCCTCTGCTCCACGTGGCATCAGCCAGGATAGCTCGCCTGGAGCTGGAGGATCCACTTTCAAGATGGTGTGCACACCCAGCTGGTGTGGTGGTGCTGGCTGTTAGCTGGAAGCTCAGCTGGGGCTGGGGCTGGGGCCAGGGTTTCTCTCCATGTGGTCCTCACCACGGCTGCCTGGGCTTCCCCATAGCATGGCCTCTGGGTTGCAAGAACAAGCATCCCAAGAGGCCCAGGCAGAAGCATTATTTCTTTTTATGACTTAGCCTTGAAAGACATTTGGGGCACTTCCACTATAGCCATAAGCCTACCTGGATTCACGGGAAGAAAACACAGACCCACATATCTCAGTGGGTGAGTATGAAAATCATACTGTAATGGGAGGGGAGACATAGTTGCAGCTCCTTTTGGAAAATACAGTCTGCCTACCAAGTGCGTTTCCTGAACCAGCGTTCCTTTCTTTCCCTGTCTCCTCTCCTCCTTTCCCTCCTCCTGTCCCCTTTCCTTCTCGTTATTTTTCCTTTCCCTTACCTTTTCCTCCTTCTTTTCTCCATCTTTTCTCCCCTCTATCTGTATTTCCTTCCTCTGTAATTTTGTAGAAGACCTATTATGTGCCAGGGATTCAAAGCTGAACAAGATTCAGCCTCCCAGGAGCTGATAGCCTAGTAATAAACTTCTCTGTTACCCTGAACTTTGGCATTTTACGGGGCTGCTGACATGACTTGGGCTGACCCCTTTAACTAAAATTTTGATCCTAACCTAAGCCTGTTGCCTAGACCTTAGCAGTTCTGTTCTCTCATCCAAGTGTCTCAACAAGATAAAAAGGAGCTGGGTCAGGAAGAATCTGTGCTTTCCCAGGAGACCACCATCCCTTAAAGCAAGATTGGGAGCTCAGCTGCTCTGTTCAGTGTCTCTGCATGTCCATGTTGTGTGAAGGGGTGCAGTAAGCATTTGCCCACTTGAGAAGCATTTTGCGAAGAATCTACTCTGTGCCCATTAATTGATAATGCCAAGTAGTATGTGACAGGGATGACAAATACCTGGACAAGTGTATATCTCCTGCCCGTTCCCACACCAGTGCCAGACATCACTAATCGATCTGTATCTTTCCTCCTAAGCGTCTAAGTCCTTCTCAACATAGCACTGGAGACACTTACTGTCAACAGATCAGAGTTCAGATTTGAGCTCAAATCTGTTTGCCATTTTTGATGCAAGATTAGGCTTCTGGCTGTATCCTCACAGAAACCCTTGGGCGTAAAGTAAAATAAAAGTGGACTCATCGCTAAGTTTCCTGAGTACAATCAACATGCCCCTAGCAGTGCTTCAAGAAGGGCATGCCTAAGCTGAGGGAAGTGGCCACTGAACACTGGATTTAATCCCTTCTGTCATCCTGGTCTCTTGTCCCCTCATCTCCCTCCGTCCTGCTAGAGGATTTTTCAATATAACAACCTTGCTGGCTCTCTCTCCAGGAGCCAGTGACCAAACACACCGATATGTTGGCAAGGCGCCCTTCAGGTTCATCTGGCCACCAGCGAACCTTCCAGAGAAGGAGACTCTCCCATGCATTTTTAAGAAAGTCCATTTTTGAAAAAGTAGAGAAATCTAGTACTCACACTTCAGTATTAATTACGCTGGGCCCTAAGCCGTTGTCACCACTGTGTGCAGTTCCCAGTGGGCACCCATCACCCTGGAAGATGTGAGGTGTCCCGATCTTCCAGAGGCCTCAGTGCCACTCACCAGCCCCCATTGTTTTTCGTCCAGAGGAGCCCATCTGTGAATTCTGTGTGTGTTGGCATCTGAGGAACGATTCATTTGTTTTGTACTGGTGTTTTTTTTTAAGTCCCTCGTTTGCATGTATTTCCATAACTGATGAGATAAAAGTAGGGAGTCATGAAGGATGAGCTCCCGGAGGCCTGGTTTGTTGTTGATGATAATATTATAAATCTCTACAAGTTGGGAAGAGAGAGAGGAAAATCAACAGGCAGTGATGTTAAGATCTCTTCCTCAGGGCAGCTAGGGAATGTCTTACGGAGTTTAACTCCAGTTCTTACAAATCACCCAGGTGGGGATTACCGCTTCTCAGAAGTTGGCACCCTCTTGGCAAAGAGTTTACCCTGTTGTTGCTGTTTTGATGTAGGAAGGACAGAAATAACCAAACACCTAATTGGGAATCTGAGAGGATTTCTATGGCACGTCTCAGTACCAGACCCTGTCCCGCTTTACATGTAATGATCCTCTTAATCTTCGTAACAGCCCTAAGAGGTGGGTTTTAACATCCCCATTTTACAGATAAGGAAACGGAGGCACAGAGAAGTTAAGTGACTTGCTGAAGGTCACACACGTAGAAGTGGTAGAGCCAGGGTTGGACTCGGATGTTTTGATTCTAGAGTCTGTGCTAGAATTGAAACATCGCTATGCTAACTTGCATTTCCTTGCCCTCCTCTCAGATCCCAGCCTCTGGCCCCACCCAGGCTAATAGAACTCATATTGAGAAGGTTGGGGAGAAAAAGAGCCACAGAGGTGTCAGTCAGAGTGTGGGTGAGGCAGCGAGGATGGGCATCGTGGTGGACGAGGGCCCAGCTGTCCCTCTCCCACCTCTGCTCTGTGCAGCAATGGGCAGTGAGGTGGTACCTGGTCAGACCTGCCAAGTAATGACGAAGCAGCTCGTGCCCACACGGACCAGTTGGCTGTTTGCAGTCAGTGGCCCTCTTGCCTCCTTGAGACTCAGTATCCTGATCCTCTAACGCAGGCAAATCCATCCGTGCAGCCAGACAGTCCTGTATTCACAGGCACTTACTGTGTTGATCCTATTGGATGCGTCCATTGTTTTTTCCATTCACTGTTTCCATTTCCATCCCACTGTAGTCTCATGGGAGGGACAGGACAAGTGTGAGTCCCATCTTCCAGGCAAATAAACAGGCTGAGAGGAGTAATGTTCTGCTCACATGTGACCATGTATAAGCTCTGACTCGTGGCCAGCACCAGTTGACCACCCACGGTTGTGAGGGTTCAACAGAGAAGTAAGACACATGGCCTGCCTCCCAGAAGTGACTGTGTGATTGTGGTGAAGAAGGGGGCTGACATTTGTAGAAAGCCTGCTGTGTGCTGGGCTCTTTCTAAACATCATCTGATTCAGTCCTTGCTCTGCAAGGCAGGTGTCATTGTCCCCATTTTACAGATGAACAAACTCTGGTCCCAAGAAGTCATGTTGCCCCCAGGTCACAGCGAGCAAGTGGCAGAGTCAAGGGTCAGATGTACATCTGCTTGGCTCCTGGACCCATGAGTCCCCTCGGCTGGGTTGTGCCGCCTCTTCTGTTAGGCAGCAGAGAAAGATGTGGTGGCACGCGGTCACCTGGGCCACGTGCCAAAGCCCTCGGCAGGAGAGCACATTCCATGTGGTGGGGCAGTTGCGTGCATGCGAGTGTGTGTATGAGTTTGGGGTAGCATGGTGTGTGAGTATATAGGAGTGTGTTACTGAGTGTGTGTGTGTGTGACAGTGTGGTTTGTGACTGTGTGTCGGTGGGTGTGTGTGTGAGAGCTTGTAGTCTATGTGTGTTTATGTGATTGTGTGTGTGTTAGTGAGCGTGCATGCGTGTTCACACGTGTATGGTGCACAGCGGCCGGGGGGTACAAGGTAAGCTCCATGAGCTCCTGGGTGACTTTCTAACCGGTAAGGGCTCCCCAGATCGGCTGGCCTCGCTCGACGCAGCGGGGAGCCTGTGCTCGGACAGGCCGGAGCCTCTTCCATGCCCCTTGGAGAAGAGCTGGGCTGGGGATACCCTCGCAGAGTCAGAAAGCTCACGGCTGCAGGACCCTCCGGGTCTGCCAAGGCCTCGCCGTACTGTGAGAACAGCAGCGTTCTTCTCAGCAGGGACAGCGTGGAGCTGGAGTGGAGCGCGGGCGGAGAGGCAGGGAGGACGGGCCCGCCCTGACCATCTGTGGGGGGTCCCACGCTCTCTGCAGGAGGAGCCATGGGGGGCACCCTCAGTGCCGTGGCCTCGCTGGTGGACCTGGCGGGGGCCAGTGACGTGACGGACAGCACCCTGGCCTTCTTCCTGACGGCGGACGTCTTCCTGGCGCTCTGCATCGGGCTCTACCTGCTGCTGCCGCGGCTGGACTACGCCAGGTGAGGCCCACGCTAGCTCTCTGCGGCATCCTTCTCTCATGTATGCTTATACCTTTATCCTGTCTGCTTGAGTTCTTCTATCCTCTAGCTAGAGCCCATGTTCGTTTCCTGGTTTACTGCCTGTCTCCCCGCTGGAGTGTGACCTCCCCTGAGCGCAGAAATAGAGTGGGTTTTGCTCTCTGCTGTATCCCATGCCTCGAGCTGTGCCTGGCTCGTAGTCGTTGCTCAGTAAATTGGCTGGGCCGTTGGACATGAGAAGTTGGCTTTGCGTAGCAACCCCAAGCAGCTGAGCCCCCGGAGTCTGCGTGTTTTCCGTCGGAGAGGGCAGGTGGCGGAAGTGGGACCTGAGGAAGGATAATGATGAAGAGTAGCTCCTTGGGCTGCGCACCTCCCCTGCTCCTGCTCTGTGCTCAGCCCGGCCTCACGGGGCTTCTTAAAGCTCACACACCCACTTCTCATGGCGGGCAGCACTGTGACTTATCGTAATTGTGCCCGTTCACACATGAGAAAACCAGGCTCAGAGAGGCTGAATTACTTGCCTGAGTCCCACAGCCCGCCGGCAGCAAAACCAGCACTGGAGCCCAACTCCAAACCTCTGATTCTAACCCCCATCTCTCGGGGCCTCTCGACCCTGCAAGACCGCTTTCCTCGCCTTAGTCTCTCTCGCTGTCTCTCTCCTTCCTCTTCCTTTTTTGCTTCCTGCTGCTCTTTAAAAAATGACCCGTGACTTTTTCTTGCTTTTTATTCTTTTCAATGCATTTTCATAACCATTGTCGTATTTGATATAGGAATGGCAGGAATTATATTCCCCATTATACAGGTGACTAGACGGAGACAGAGAAGGCCAGGTGCTTGGCCTGTGGTCCCACAGCGTGCGAGCCACAGAGCTGGGCGAGAGCGCGGGTCCTGGCTCTGCCGGATCCACGGGAACCGATTTGGTGTGGGGGGCACTGAGCTGAGCAGTCCATTTTTTCCCCTTAGGATATATGACAGCCTTGTGCAGTTTTTACTGTATTTTCCCATTTTACCAATGAGGAAACTGAGGCTTTGGAGAGTTAACAGACATGCCCAGGTTTCTTACCTGGTGAGTCGTAGGTGGGCGTTGGAACCTGGAGCCGTTTCCCGGCTGCACCATTACCAGTGCATCCTGCTGCACCCCTGGCTTGTGACGGCGAGGTCCTTCCTCACCACTGACTCCTCCTGTCCCTGTGAGAGTCGCCTCGTTAATCCCCAGAGCCCCTTGCCTTCACCAGAATCCTGAATCTGCCAGGGCAAGTTGCTCTCCCCAGTTAGAGGATTGTTGTAACTTCAGCTGGCCTCCGTGGCCTCAGGAGGATAAAAGGGGACTGAGTGATGACACCATATACCCCAGGTGGCTACAGACCTGAGTCTGCCCACCCCCTCCCTGCCCCTTCAGGGCTGTCATCAAAAGCTATCCAGCTGTGCTCCACGATGATGCCCCTGTGATTCCTGGGGTCTGTCTGGCTCGCTGTCCCCCCAGCCCCTCATATGCTGCCTGACACCTTGTTGCTGCTGACTAAATTATTTTGAGTCGATGAACAGAAGGCAGGAGGTTCCCACTACTCCTGCTGTTTCCCTGTGTCCTGTTTCAGGGAGCCTCGCGTGGGCTGTTTACACCGGGGTGGCCAACCTTCCTTGTTTGCCTGGGACTGAAGTCCCAGGGGTTCCCAGAACCGGGAGCTTTCAGTGCTAAAACCAGGATAGTCTCGGGCAAACCAGGACAGGTGGTCACCCTAGTTTTCAGTCTCACTTAAGCAAGCCAAAACCCTTTCCAGCTGAGCACGTGAGACAAGAGAACAACCCAGGGCTATGCCAGCCCATGGAAGTTTCTATTTCTTTGCATATTAACACTTGGGTCAAGGCTTCTGGGTTTACAGAAACCCATCTGAGGAAGGAGCTTTAGCGCTGTGCTCCCAGGGCTGCTCAAACTAAATCTTACTTAAAAGGGAGCCCGTAGGTGCTGCACCCAGGAGGGCTGGGCTAGGCTGCCCCATCCCACTCAGGAGGAACTGAGCCTCACGCAGTGGCGGAAGCTGCTGACTGCGGTAGGGTGAGATGGGGCAGTTAGATTTGGACGAACTTATGAAGAAGAGCTTTGACCAGGAGAACTTGGTGGGCAGCTTCCTCAGAGCAGACTAAGGCAAGGACTTGATGCTGAGTAGAAGCAGAAGTAAGAATAGTCCTTTCTCTAAATAGTGATTGGGAAACAAGACAAGGTTTAAGACCGAAGTGCTCAGCTCAGCATTACATGGAAAAGTGATTCTGGGGAGGAGTCCTCCCACTGACTCGCTTATGGACAGTATGTAGGCTCTTAGGATGGGAAGGCTGGCAGGGATCTCAAACTACAGCTACAGAGCCCCTCCATTTTACAGAGGAGGAAACTGAGGCCCCGAGAGGGGAGTACCTGGCCTGAGGTCACAGTGGGGAGGCAGAAGTAGTGCTGAAACCAGAACCCAGCTATCACCAACCTGCTGTTCTCCCCGGCACCACACCAGTTCTTCTGTTTGAGATATATTAATACAATCAGCCCATGTCTCCTGGTTTTTAGGCACCCAAGGCCCAGAGAGGTTGAGTGACTCAGGAAAGGTCACACAGCAATGCAAAGAGACCCAAGCCTTTTCTACTCTGGTCAGAGTAGCAGAAATTGAAAAAATTGATCATATTCAGTGTTGAGTATATGCGGGAAAAGATACTTTTCTAGGCTTATCAGTTCTTTCAACAATTATGTTTTGAAGGGTTATTGTGTGCCCAGAGATTTAGCTGGGAACAGCCAAATGTGTCTTTGCCCCAGAGAGCTGTCTTCTACTGAAGGAGACAGATGATAAACCAGTAAACCAACACAATCATTATAAATTGTGGTCAGTTCTTTTTAGAGAAACAGGTGCTCTCATGGAGATTGAAGGGTTAGGTTACTTTAGTTAGGGTAGGTAGGTGGTACAAAGCAGAGATAAATTGGTTCTCCCTATCTGGAGAGCAGTTTATCAATATCTATCAAAATTTTAAAGACACAAACCTTGTGATCCAGCAGTTCTTCTTCTAGAAATTTGCTCTACCGAAATACTAGTATATATGTGCAAGGATTTATGTATAGGGACATTCATTGCACCATTATTTGTAGTAGAGAAAAACTAGAGCTAACCTAAATGTCCAGCATTAGGGGAGCAGTTAAATTGTCTATCCATACAGTGAAATACTCTGCAGCAACAGAGACAGAGCCGTCTGTCCCTGTGTGAAGGGATGGCCAAAAGATACTCTTCTTTAGGCAATTGTGTGTATACATTTATATATAATAGTTATGCATGTAGACAGTTATATAATGTATTTATATTGTGTTAGTTATACTGTTGCAAAAAGTTTTACAATATGTATAGTTTGATCCCACTTTTGCTTAAGAAACATAGCTGTGTGTGTGTGGTGTTTGCATGTGCATGGAACAATATACACCAGACTTTTAATGATCTGTATCTCTAAGGAGTGAGACCAGCGGTGGGAGGTGAGAGTTCTTGTTCTACTGTATCATTCCTCTTATGTATTATTTGGGTTTATTGCATCAAGCATGTGTTACTTTTATAATTTAAGATTTTAAATTACTTTTACATTTGAAGAATAAATGCTACTTTAGCTCCACCTCTCCCCACCCCCAAAACCAAACAAAAATAAGTGAGTGAAGACTGGATCCCAGGCTCACCATGCAGTGGTCAGTGCTGGTCTCCTCTCTCCCTGCTCGTGGCACGGCCAGCACCACAGAACAGTGGGCTGGAGTCCAGCCTTACAGGCAGCTCCAGGACAGGAAGGCTGGGGATTGTGCAGGTCTCCCTCTGGCCACCCCGCAGCACACGTGTCATCTGAGGGCATCCTGGGGCTTAGGCTTTACATGCTGGACCTAAAGACCGTCCCCGGCCTTGTCTCTGAAAATCCCGAGTGACCCTGCTTTCCAGCCCCTCTTACCACCAGCCTCTCTCCTGCAGGTACTATATGAGGCCAGTCTGGCCGGCTGTGTTTTCTGGTGAAGAGCAGCTGCCCCAGGACTCCCCCAATCCCCCTTTGGTGGCCCCTGGATCCAGCGACTCCCAGACACCACCCCTCCGCCCCATCTTGAAGAAGACTGCCGGCCTGGGCTTCTGCATCATCTACCTCCTCTTCATCACCAGCCTCGTCTTCCCCGCCATCCTCAGCAACATCGAGTCCCTCAGCAAGGGCTCGGGCTCGCCGTGGAGCACCAAGTTCTTTGTCCCCCTCACCGCCTTCCTCCTGTACAACTTTGCTGACCTGTGCGGCCGGCAGATCACAGCCTGGATCCAGGTGCCAGGGCCCAGGAGCAAGGTGCTCCCCGGGCTTGTGCTCCTCCGGACCTGTCTCGTCCCCCTCTTTGTGTTCTGCAACTACCAGCCCCGCCTCCACCTGCACACGGTGGTCTTCCAGTCTGACGTGTACCCGGTGCTCTTCACCTCTCTGCTGGGGCTCAGCAACGGCTACCTCAGCACCCTGGCTCTCATCTATGGGCCCAAGATCGTGCCCCGGGAGCTGGCCGAGGCCACTGGGGTGGTGATGTCCTTTTACGTGTGCCTGGGCCTGGTGCTTGGCTCGGCGTGCTCTGCCCTGCTCGTGCACCTCATCTAGGAGGGGCGATGGCTAGACCTCGGTGCTGTGCGATGCCTGGGAGCCTCAGCAAGATGGGCAGGAAGTGCCAGGAGGGCCCAGGCGGCGAGCAGGAAGGGCTGGGGTTGGGCTCTGCAGAGCACAGATCACACCCGGGCCTCGTTGCTGCCAGGGAGCTGGGACCAGTGCTGTCGCCGGGACCAGGTAGACATTCCAGATACTTTGACAGATGTCCTGAGACGTTTTGAGGACCAAAGACACCTGAATAAGACACAGTTACAAGTTACACAGAAAGCTCCTGGCCGATGGGTGCTTTCTGCCTGTTGTTATTCCCTCTTGGGGAAGGTGTTGCCAGTGTTCGGCTCTTGAGTTGTTACAGGGTGAGTGCCAAGACCGTCTACAGGCCCTTTGCCTTCTCCCAGCCTTGCTCCTTCCAGCTGATGGCAAGATGCGAGACTCCTTAGCCCTCCCTACCCGGAGGAGGTCCCCCTGGTGTGGCCAGCCCTCAGGCCTAAGACCCAAGCCTGTGCAGACCTCCACTTTCCACCAACCAGACTGGGAACCCCGGGAAGACAGGCCTTCCAGGAGCCCTTCCTTCCCTGGACATGGGCTCCAGAGGGCCTCCCTGCTGTACCCAGGACCAAGCATGTCAGGCCTGGATTTCAAACAGGGATGCTTAAAGTGGTCTATGGCCTGGGTCAGGGCAGGGTTTAGTGTCCATGTTTACAGTATGTCAAGGCCATTGGTTCAAGGGCCTAATAAATACCTGGGTATTTAACGAAAGCCTTATTGGTGGCTGTTTTAGGGTCTTGGCAGGAAACAGCATACTCAAATTGAGTAATTTAAGGATATTTGAAGAGTGGGTGTAGGAACCCTAAGGGGTTATGCATTATATCCCAGAAGTACTGGGCTGGCCAAAAAGTGCTTTCGGGTTTCTCCGTAAGACGTTGGCCAACCCAATAGTAAGGCTGCTCTACCCCAGGCCTGAAGGGAGGGACATGTCCAGCCTGCTGTGACCCACAGGAGGCGTGTTCCCTCCTCCCGTCCATCCCCTCTGCGCCCCTGTGGACTGAGTCACAGCCAAGGAGCAGGCGGAAGATGGAGACTGGACTGGAGGGGCAGAGGGTGTCCAGAGGGGGCCAGTAGCCCCTTCACCTTCCTAGGTTGGTTTATTATGAACATCAGCTGAGCTCTGAAGCTTTAGTCAACAGAATTAGGTGTTGCTTTGTCCTGGTTTTTTCTGGACACAGTCGTATATTTTGTAGCTGTTGTTTCAAAAGGCAACCCCTCAGGTTCTGAGGCCTGCACACACTTGTGATTGCCTGACATGAGTAGTAATTTATATTTTTTCAGGTTCCTTGAAGGCTCCCGCAAGGCTGTTCCTTGGGGGAGCAGGCTGACATGGGAATCCGAGAGAGGAAGGAACTAGATCAGACCAGGAGTTTTCTCAAGAGCTGTGCAGGAAGCACAGAGCTTGCCCCGAGAAGTGGCAAAACGCTGAGAGCCGTGAATCAACCGCTCCTGCTCTGAAGCGCGCCGGATCCGAGATGTCCCGTGGACAGCTGATAGAGCTGGAAGCAGCCGGTAATCCACCCAGTGTCAGCAGTTGATGCTCCCCACCGACTCGGCTGGTACACGCTCCCTCTCTTTGGCCAGAGAATTGAAAAGGACACCCTTGAAAGGTTTTCTGAAACTTGATACTTGGGAAAAAAATTTTATTTTAAAAATAAATTCTCCCCTCCCCTTGCAGGAAGTTGAAATCTCCCCCTTGGTTTTTTTCCACTGACTTCAATGCTGTTGATCACTTGGGGCGTCTGTCTGGGAGGTGAGGTGACGCATCTCAACCTCAGGTATCTTATCAATGGGGAGCATGTCTGTTTTAAGGTACAACAGCGGTCTGAGCTCAGGGGTAGGGACCGCCCTGGAGCTAACAGAGGAGGAGGGCTGGGGGCCTCGCATGCTCTGTTGAAGGGGGGTAGCTTTCCCGTTAGTGAGTTGATTTGGAATCAGCGTGGAGTGAATGGGGAAGAGGGTGGCCAGCGTGATGATGCAGCGTTGAGGGGAGCTGAGGAGATGACGGGCTCGCAGTGCCAGCTGTGCTGCCGCGGCCGCTGCCGGAAGAGGGGCCGGCTGCTTGGCTGGTGGGAGGGTTATCCGGGCTTTTGCCCACTTTTCTTTGTTGCTCACTTTAGTGGGCATTTTGCAAAGGATCATTCCTTCTCAGAGAGGAAGGTAAATAAAAATACATCTCCAAGTAGAGGGGCAGACAGTGGAGTTCAGTCACCCTTGTCGCCCATTTATTGTAATAGCAGCTCATGGGGCTTGTCTGCTCTGGGTCTCAAGTCTCATGTGACCCCAGGAAGCTTGTGGAACTAGCTCACGTGTTTTGGGGCGTGAACAAAACTTGCTAAAGAGAAGGGGATTTTTCAGTGAAAGAGGTGGAGGAGAATCCCTGAGAGGTTGCCTTTGTCTGGTAGTACTCTGATTTAATCCCAAGTGGCAGCTTTTTGTGCATGCCCTTGTGTATTTCCATGCCATACACGTCTACATTTTCCTCCTTTCATTCAACAAAGACAGCTAGAGGCAGCCAATTGACTCTTTAACTAGTGGGTTCCTACATGCATGGGGACACGAGGAGGCTTGAGCCAGGTGTGGGTATTATTAGCAAAGCCCATTCATTTTGCTGTCTTCAGCCCAGTGCTCCTGAGAACACCCGGGACCCTCTAATCAGCTTTGACGTTATGTGAGGGGGGGGTTACTGCAGGGTCCTGGCTTCTGAGACCATGGCATGCTTTACTACAGAACTTCAGATAGAAGAGAGAAAGCCAGAAGTCAGTTGAAAGATTTTATTCTACTGGAGGTTAAATTTAAAGCCCATGCTCATCTTTTTTTTTTAATTGAATTATAGTTGATTTACAATGTGTTAATTACTGCTGTATAGCAAAGTGATTCCGTTATACATATATATATATTCATTTTTTATATTCTTTTCTATTATGGTTTATCATAGAATATTGAATATAGTTCTCTGTGCTAGACAGTAGGACCTTGTTGTTTATCCATTCTAGATATAAAAGCTTACATCTGCTCACCCCAGCCTCCCACTCCATCCCTCCCCCAACCGCTTCCCCTTGGCAACCACCAGTCTATTCTCAAGGTCCATGGTTCTGTTTCTGTTTCATAGATAGGTTCATTTTTTTGTTTGTTTGTTTTTGTTTTTTGCGGTACGTGGGCCTCTCACCATTGCGGCCTCTCCCGTTGCGGAGCACAGGCTCCGGATGCGCAGGCCCAGTGGCCATGGCTCACGGGCTCAGCCACTCCACGGCACGTGGGATCCTCCCAGACCGGGACACGAACCCGTGTCCCCTGCATCGGAAGGCGGACCCTCAACCACTGCGCCACCAGGGAAGCCCATAGATAGGTTCATTTGTGTCATACTTTAGATTCCACATATAAGTGATATCATATGGTATTTGTCTTTCTCTTTCTGACTTACTTCACTTAGTATGATAATCTCTAGTTGTACCCATGTTGCTACAAATGGCATTATTTTGTGCTTTTTTATGGCTGAGTAGTAGTCCATTGTATATATGTACAACATCCTCTTTTTTCTTTTTTATAAATTTATTTATTTTTGGCTGAGTTGGGTCTTCGTTGCTGCATGCAGTCTTTCTCTAGTTGGCGGTGAGCGGGGGCTACTCTTCGTTGCGGTGCATGGGCTTCTCATTGCAGTGGCCTCTCTTGTTGTGCAGTACGGGCTCTAGGCGTGTGGGCTTCAGTTGTTGTGGCGCATGGGCTCTAGAGCGCAGGCTCAGTAGTTGTGGCACACGGGCTTAGTTGCTCCGCGGCATGTGGGATCTTCCCGGACCAGGGCTCAAACCCGTGTCCCCTGCACTGGCAGGCAGATTCTTAACCACTGCGCCACCAGGGAAGTCCAGTACCACATCTTCTTTATCCATTCATCTGTCAACGGACATTTAGGTTGTTTCCGTGTCTTAGCTATTGTGAATAGTGCTGCTATGAACATAGTGGTGCACGTATCTTTTTGGATTATAGTTTTGTCTGGATATATGCCCAGGAGTGGGATTGCTGGATCATATGGTAGTTCTATATTTAGTTTTCTGCGGAACCTCCATATTGTTTCCCACAGTGGCTGCACCAACTTACATTCCCACCAACAGTGTAGGAGGGTTTCTTTTTCTCCACACCCTCTCCAGCATTTGTGACTTGTAGACTTTTTAATGATGGCCATTCTGACTGGTGTGGGTGGTACCTCATCGTAGTTGTGATTTGCATTTCTCTGATAATTAGCGATGTTGAGCATCTTTTCAAGTGCCTATTAAGCCCAAGCTCATCTTAACCCTGTGTGCTTTCTGAATGAAAGTATCTAGTTTCTACTTTACCAACATCACTTCCTTGGTGGCAGCTTTGTCGGTGCCGGTTATGCCTGCGGTCTGAGTCACTGCTACTCTCCACCCGTTGGCTGGGGTCAGCCCAATTTCCAATCCGGCTTTGACCCAGGCAGGATCCCACAAGGAATTTCAGCCCCACTAGCCGGCGGAGGCAGGGACTAGCCACCTGGCCACAGACCCAGAGTACTGGGCAGCCTTTCCATCAGCTGCTCAGACTCCTGGCCCAGTGCTCCCTGTGCCAGATGCTTTATCTGCATTATTCCCCCATCTGTAGCTGAACACAGTGAGGCTCAGAGAGGTTGAGTAACTTACCCAAGATCACTCAGCTACTAAGTGCCCTAGACAAGAAACCTAGGTCTTCCTGAACTCAGAGGTCCTCACCCACCCTGCCCTCATATTCCCATATTGAACCTTCATCTTCTCCTTGGTTCTGTCACCCCTGTTTCTCACTCATGGATTGCTGGAGTGTTCTTCTGAGTAGATACAGTGCCCAGAACCCTGGCCTAGTTGATCTGACTACTGCAGCTGGCCAGACCCCATACTGGACTGGGCCCCCATGGATGCAGACCCTGGGCCACGTCAGGCTCACCACTCTGACCACTCCTTGTCAGGCACGGCATCTTGGGCTGCTTCCAGGCCTGCTCTGTCCAGTCCATTTCAGTCCCCAGCCCCTGCCCTCCTGGTCCCATGTCCCCATCTCCCCCACGCCAGCCCCTGGTGCTGAGGTCACCCCAGCGTGACTGCTGCTGATGGACCCACCAGGCACTGGCTGTGTGAGTTACGAAGCCACCCTGAGCCAGTTTCCTCATCTGCAAAGTGGGTGGTAAGTCCAGGAGTTGTGACTACCCGCGGTGCCAATGAACTACCCCGGGCAAACCTCATGGCCAGGCAGAGCTGCATCAGCTCACAGCGTTTGTAACAAGGTGACTTGAGGGCACAGTGCAAACCCTCTGCTCCCGCCCAGGAGCTGGCCATGCGGGAGTTAGAAAGGCAGCATCAGCCTGAGAGGACAACCTCAACGTCAGGCTGCTGTGGGCTTGACTCCAAAGGAGAGCAATGATGACGGCTGTGCTCTGTGCCCCACAAGAGTCCAGTCAGCTGACCCTGTGCACCCCACTGAGAACAGTTCCTGCCCTTGACTGCAAGTTAAAGGGAGATCGGGGTCTGCAGCTTGGGATGGGGGAGTCAGTCATAGCTTCTGATGCCCGGCAGAGGCTGGGATTCTGGTTCTGCCGCCTCCTAGCTGGGTCACATTGGCCCAGTCTCGCTGACACCTTCTCACATCTAAAATGAAAAGTCTCTCAAGGCTGTTGGAAGGATTAAATATGCCCCAGTATTGTAGGTCAGAGTACCTAGCATATAGCAGATCCTCAACAAATGTGTTTTCTTCACACTCTTTGCTGCTGCCTGGACAGTCTGTTGCGATGCCCAATGCCTCCCCCATGGCGGGCACCCTGTACCCAGTGCTCAGTGCCCACCCTTTGTCTGGTCCCCAGGCCCAGCATTTGTCTGGGCCAGCACCTCCAATTCTGGTGCCTGCTGTTTGATGCCCAGGCCCCTGCCTGGGTCCTGCCTGACCTGGGGCAGGCAGTGTGCACGAGGCAGAAAGCTGGAAATCCAAGACCCCAGACCAAGCTCTGCCCCTCGCTCTGATCTCTGGGCAAAAGCCACTTCACTTTTTTCTAAGCCTCAGCTGGAAAAAATAGACACCCCAACACTTACCCTGCCTTCCTCGTGGACATGTGGCCAGGTACCCAGATGCCCTTTAGAAAGGGCCATCTGGTTGTGTCCAAAATGGTTCCGAGAGTCTGCGCCCTGGAGCCAGGACTGTCTAGGTTTGAGCCCGCACCACTTCCTAGCTGCACGACCACGGGAAAGTTCAACCTGACTCTGTTCTCGCAAAGACAACGGCGGTGATTGTAGTCCCGGCCTCGCGTCTGGTGGTTGTATACACTGGATGGTAACCAGGAATGCGTATAAAACATTTAGAGTTGAGCCTGGTGCATAATCAGTGCTAATCACCTCCTCCTAGAAGGCTGTGTCTTCAGACCTTTCCTGTTTACCTGACGCTACACTGTCAGTACTAACCCACTGCCCTCGTTTCTCTTCCTCACTGGATGCTGGGCTGGCCTCCGCATCCCAGCTCCTGGCCCCTCCCCTGCACCAAGTGCTGCCCGTAGTTGGGGCCAATAGTCTGCTTGGAGGAGCTTCCCCAGGAATGTGGCTTTATGGTGCTGCTCACCCAGTGATGTTTTTAAAAAGGGAAAAAGAAGAGAAAGGGAAGGGAGGAAGGGAGGAGGAAGGAAGAGAAAGGAGGAGATGAGGATGGGCTGGGAGTCTGGGGTCTGCTCTCGGATGCAGGCAGGTTTGTGAATGAGAGTAAGAGGGCATCATTTAAGTCTCTTAAGTGCAGAGTTCTGGGAAGATTCCAGCTGTGTCCACTGGCTCTGTCTGGACAGTACAGATGCTCTTTTCCTTTTCTCATCGCCTGCTTGTTTCACCTGCCCACCATTTTGGTGGAGGCAGCTGGAAAGGCATTTCTGGCCCATGGGATGACACTCTGCTTTGTTATCCGCAGGCGGGGTGTGGTGCCTTTAACCTTGGAAGAGCACTGGTCGGATAAGGTGTTTCTCTGCTGGGTGATGTCACAGACCACCGCTCTAAGGGAGACTCTGTGAGGCACTGGCCTGGCTGAGAGCCTCTGAGCAGGCCTGGCTTCTGTAGCAGGGCAGGGCGCGGCCTGCATCACAGTAAAGGAGGTGCTGATTACTGAGCACCTACAATGGCTAGGCTGTGCCATGTATAACAACCCTGCCAGGTGGGGCTGGCATCCCATTTCACAGAGAGGGAAACTGGGACTCAGAGGGGTTAAGTCGGCGAGAGGCTGAATTGGAATTCAGACCAGGGCGGTGAGACTCTGAAGCCTGTCTCCTCTCCTCTCCACTCCGCTGCCTTAGAAGAGTGAGAGGGCACTGCCAATTTAAATGGTTTGCAGATCTGAGGAGCCCCGGGCCACATGCTGGGTGGGCGGAATGGGGTTCCAGGAGGCTGGATTAAGCTGTCCAGTGTGAGTGACAACAGGCACCCAGCCTGCCCTCCGTGCCTCTGTGGGATTTGGTGCGGAGTCACTGGTCTTCAGTAACCAAGGCTACAGTCTTCATGGGCGCTTGAACCACGAGCTCACCAAGCTGAAGGCAAGGTTTACAGAGGTGTGATAGAGGCAGGAGCCTCACTGTGTGGACCTGACATGTCAGACGCCTTGCGTGTATCCGCTCCAGGGTACCAAGGAACCAGGGGGCCCATCTTCCCAGACACAGAGCAACGTGTGGCGTCCTGGGATCACCACACCTCCTATCCCTGACTTAAACACACACCCAGAGCTGGGAGGGGCCCTGCGGTCACCCTGCCTCTTGGCAGGGCGATACTTGGGTTGCTCTAGACGGGCTGGCACCAGGCCTGTGCTGTCCTGCAGATTCTTCCAGATGGAGTCCCGGAGCCCCAAGGAGACTGAGCATCCTCAGTCCCGCTCTTATTCTGGAAACAGCCTCATGTTCCCAGCACACCTCTCACACACTTCACTCTGGACAGAAGAAGGACATGGGATCTTTTCCCCAGCAGTCTCACCCGACAGCATCCATCCCTGCTGCTCTGGTCCCAGTCCTGCTCTCTGGAGTTTAATGAGGGCGGAATGTCTAATGCGCCTAGACTTCTAAGTCCTTCCTACTTCCTTCTAAGACTCTTACCCAGGTCTCGACTGGAGACCTCTGGATGGAATGCGAGGCTCACGGAACCCTGAGATCATATTCGGAAGTTGGCGTGCTTGCCGTGGACCAAGGAGCCATAGCTTCCATCAGTTGTCAAAGGGGCCATGTTCCAAGGCTTCAGAGCCCCTGGGTGCCTGGCTACAATGACCTGTCCCATCCGATGGTGTCCCTGTACTGGGCACAGTGCTGAAGGGCAGGACTCTGGAGCCAGGCTGCCTGACTTTGAATCATGACTCTATCTCTTATTGGTGATTTTGGGCAGGTTTCGTAACCTCTCTCAGTGTCCTTATCTATAAAACAGGGTACCTGCCCTCATGGGGTTGTTGTGAAGATTAAATGAGTTAATCCACATAAAGTTCTTCATCTGTGCTAAAGTATTCCTTCTCCCCATCACCCTGTGAAGTCAAGTCAAGGGTGATCCTCACCCCTCTTCTGATGAAGAACAGTGGAGACTGTAACTGAGGAACAGAGCCTCTGCCTGCAAATGCCTCAGGTCCCGCCGGCTAGCCAGTGAGGTCACTGCAGAGAGGAAGTTGGCCTGTGACGCTCTCAGGGGTGGGAGGGCTCCATTTAGGGAAGCTGGGAAATAAACTGGATCTGCCAACAGTTTCAGTCACAGGACACAGGAGGCTGGAGGGGGCTTTAGGTATGAGTCAGAAGCCACACAGCCGAATGGGCCTGACACCCTGGCCTGTGAGCAGTTCCATGATGGCCTCCTTGAGGCCACCCTATCTAATCTGATTTCCAGAGAAACAAGAGCCACGGTTTATCCAGCACTATGAGCCGAGCATGTTAACACGTGATCTTAATCCATTCAATCCCACTATGAGGAAGTAGCATTATCCCCAATTTATTGGTGCCAAAACTAAGATTCAGACGTAGCTGCTAAGTGGCAGAACTGCGATTCAAAGCCAGGTCGGTCTGACTCCAGGACTCCAGCTCCTAAAGATTTTGACAGCAGCAATTCGCATCAGAATCGCCAGAGCACTTGGGAGACTGCAGACTGCTGCACCCGCCTGCAGGGATTCCCATTTCACAGGTCTGGGGTGGGGCACGAGAAGGCGCATTTTTTAACAAGTTCCCAGGCGGTGCTGATGCTGCCGGTCTAGGAACCCCACTTGGAGAACCAAAGGTGCTGGGCCACCAGAGACGGATGAGGGGCTGTCAGGAGCTGATGACCTGGCCTGAGCAAAGAGAGAGCAAGGGCTCTGTCTGCTCCCGTTCCAGTCGGGGGCTCAGAACTGGAAGGTCTTTAAAGTAGCAAACGCACTGTGGATGCTCGCACATCGTTCCTTAAGCTGATCACGGATCGGGGCAGAGACTGTTTAAGTGCCAAGCTCATCTTCTCCACCAGCCCCCAAGGTTGGCGCCCCATGGCTTTACTCCTCAGTTGCATCTTTCCCACCTGCTCCCTTCACCATCAGTATTCAGGAGGGAGGAGGGAGTGAGAAAGGGTAGGGCCTGAGGGCTGAGTCAGCCCCAGCCCACTGCTTGGAGTTGCAAGTCGGGGGGTGCAGGGCCGCCTCCTGCTAGGGGTGCGGTCACGCCTCCTACCTGTTCTCGGGCACCCATTAGCTGCTGAGGTGGTATTAACTGTTTTTCATTTTGCTGAGTCTTTGCTGAGACTCAAAAAGGGAAATGAGCCATTACCAGACAGCAGCCCTTTTTGAAACAGAAACTGAATTGACTGCATTTTCTAATAACATTTTGTGAGCTAAGAACGCAGAAGTCTGGCCTTGCTTTATCAAAGTCGTCTTTCAGAAGTAGTTGTCTCTGGCTCGCCTTCTGCTCACACAGTTCTGTGAGAAGGGGTGGGAAGGGTCATATGCCAAAATGTGCCAGCCTGTTAGTGCCACACCAGCTGGTATTTAATGGCTGATCCATAGCCTATTGTGAGGATGTCAGGAAATTCCCCTCTCCTTGTTTTTGCTGCTCCAGACCTTTGGGCTCTGCCCTGACGGGTAAGGACTAACCAGCTCAGTTCTTGAAATAGAGAGCCAGTGTGCAGAGCTCACAATCAGGGGACTTTGGGCAAGTCACTCACCTCCCTGAGCCTTGGTGTGCTTACCTGCAAAATGGGGATATTAATCTTGCATATCTCAAAATCCTGATCAGGGCAGAGTGCCCTGTAAACTGCAAAGGGTATACAAGATATTAGCTCTTGTTATTATTAAACTACCTGTAGGTCCATTTGTAACCCCATTCCATGGGGCAAGGAATCTGCAGATCTAAGGGGACATGACAGCCTGGAGGTCACACCTCTTCCCCCTTCTGGACCATCCTCTGGGTACCCAGGATCCCTTGCCTAAATGGGCTCAAACTGCAACCAGGACCTGGGCAGGCTCTTTCCTAGGTCCATCCCCCCATGGGCAGACTGCTCGAGGAACTTCTAGATTCAAGGGATGGCTGTGTGCAAGTGGTACTGAGTTGGGACATACGGGTTGGGGTAGCCACATTGTGCATAGGAGACTTCTCCAGGTGTGGGACAGAGCCATCACATTCCAGTCAGAGAATTCCAGATTCAAACCTTCTGGGTTGTTATAACGATGTATGTGTCAAGGTAGGAGGGAGAATATATTGTATTTAAGTTTGCTACCTGATTTATAACTAACGTATTGAGACACATGGTATATGGGCCTCCATTGGTAGTCTTGCCCCGGGCCCACAGATGTTCCTTTTTATTACTAGAAGTTTGAATTCCACTTCCTTTGAGCCAGGTCAACCTCTTATTTTCCTCATTGAGTCTATCCTCCTATTTCCTCTTCTCTGTCTTTCTAAATATTCAAAGCCGTGCCTTATTAGAAATGTAGCCAGGACTAGTAGAAATTCATCGAGATTCCAGGGGCTCCCTTTCTTCTCTTCCTTAAGCCATTTCTCACCCCCTAGAGACACACAGGACAGACCGTGGGCAGGAACATGAGTCCCCTCGTCGATGGCTGGCCTCCTTTTTGTCTCCTAAGCAGTATCTAGACAGTGGGTGTCTGTACCACTTCAGGGTATGAAGATAGAGCTCCATGCCGCTGCCACTATGGTAACCCCTAAACCATGGGGACTAGACGATTCTAAAAAAAGCCATGGGCTCCATCCTGGGGGTGGGGGAGGCCCAAGAAGCCTAGAATTTTGTACAAGGAGCAACTATAGGAAGAGGGGTCCTGCCTGGTCCTCCTCCATCTCCATCCTGGAAGGGTGCAGGTCCTCAGGTGACAGAAGGGGCGAAAGTTGGCTGCTGAGAGGTAGCAGCCGACAACTGCACGCCATGAGTTGAGGCCCCATCAGGTTCCCCTACCTCTTCCTTGGCTTGCTGTTGCTGGTGTCATTATCCACATTTTGCTCCATATAAGACCCTTTCCCAATGTCCCCTTTTCCTATTCAGATACCCTTTGGCAATGCAGAGACTCTGATGCGGAAGTAGTTGGTTGCTCTGACAGGAAGAGTTGCTCTTTCCCCCTTGCCCTCTGTGGTCCTGGGAAGATGCAGACAGTAGTCAGACAGCCTTTGGTGCACATCAACTTCTGCTGAACGGCTGTTTATCTCACCTGTGCCTGAGATGGCATATGTAGAGAAGGAAGGGCAAGGGGAGACAAGGCTTGCAGTGGACCCGCTAGGGGCTATCTCCCGCTCCCCACCTGCCCCACAGACCCTGAGAGAATCAGCCCAAATGCTGGCTATTAGACAACTCCAGGACTCCACTGTTTTTCCAAGTGTTGAGAGTGAACTATTGGTACTGTGCTGGGTGAATTTAGGTGCCATCCAGCAGAGCATTCAACAACACAGAATCTCAGCACGGGGAAGTTCTTCCCTTTTCAGTTCTTTCAATCCTAATTATCCATAGGAGGAACTTTCAGTTTAATTTGTGAGTATCTTCAACACCTCGCTAAAACTTGCTCTTCTTCCTTTTTTTTTTTGCGGTATGCGGGCCTCTCACTGTTGTGACCTCTCCCGTTGCGGAGCACAGGCTCCGGACGCACAGGCTCAGCGGCTATGGCTCACGGGCCCAGCCGCTCCACGGCATGTGGGATCCTCCCGGACCGGGGCACGAACCCGTGTCCCCTGCATTGGCAGGCGGACTCTCAACCACTGCGCCACCAGGGAAGCCCTCTTCTTCCTTTTTAACAAAATGAGATCAGGCCTCAGTTCAAGGTCTTGCCCACTAGAATTGAGAACAATGGTTTGTTTTTATTTGTATTTCTACTTAGAGCTTCGTACCTTCTATTTATGACAGGTGATTATTGGTTTTCCAGTGAAGTAAAGATACACAGTTTGCTTTTTAAAGTAAATTTAAGTAAAGCAGCTGAGTTAACGAGTATCAGATTTAAAAGATACAGGTAGTATTTGGATATGGCAAACATCATTCAATTTTATTATTTTAAAGGCAGGGAAATTGAGACCCAGGCAGGAGTCCCCAGAACCCAGGATGGGTAAGTGTCTCTAACATTTAGGAAGAACACGGACATCTATCTTCCCTGAAAACCATAGACTGTGTTCTGCTTGAAGGTCACAGCCTAGGTAAGGCCCCCTTCTAAGTTCAGGCTCGCGTTAACTCCTTTCATGGGTGGTGTTTTCACTACTTCCATTTTAGCCAATAAAAGTGAGAACTTCTGAAGTTACTGATTGTCCCTTTGAAACTCAGGGCACAAACCTGGCCATTTTCAGAGACAAAGGGCTTCATCCCTGTAGCTAGCAGTGACTGGTAGGGAGGAGAGGAATGAGATAAAAATAGAAGTGGAGAGAAGTGTTAAGTAGAAAGTAAAAGACACAGCAGCTTCAGCATTTTTAAGGACCTGAAACTCTGGAGTGGGGCAGCTACATCTCCCAGACTGTCCCTGTCCTAAGTGGACAAAGCAATATGTCTCTGACAAAGCTCTGGCCAAAGTCACCCTTTCATGCCAATATGACTGTTATTACTTGTTACCATGACTGTGATGATTTGACCACTAACCTTGCTTGAGCACTTAGTAGGTGTCTGGCACTTGGCTAAGATGTGACATCCATCCTCACAAGAAGCCTTTAAGTTAAAACCTTGGCCTCTGGAGCTGCACTCTGGGTTGGAAAACTGGCCTCTTGGAGCTGTGTGACTTAAGGCAAATTAAATCTCTCTCTGAGCCTCAATTTCCTCATCTCTCTAAAATAGGCATAGTAATATACCTCTCAGGATCAGAATGGTTCTATAATAGTATGCTTATCAAGGGTAGAAAGTAAGCAGTTATTAACAATGTCACATTATTAATCACTATTGATACTAGCACCAGGAAGACAAAGCTTCTGATAGTCATTCTACCCAAGGTCACAGAGCTGAACCATGTTGGCTAAATTGGTGGGATAAATCCAGGAGTGTTTGGGCCTCCGGGCTTCAGGGCCCAGAGCTGGGGTGGCATGGCAGGGGCTACTGGACAGGGGCCCAAGCCGCCCGGTGGGTGCTCCAAGCGGCCTCCAGGACCCAGACCCATTTTCTGAGGCTCGGACTGGCCGGAGACTCACACTGCTGTTATCTGCCAGGCGGGATGCGGCGGATCCTCAGCCCCGCGAGGCCGTCTCGCCTAGCGACAAGTAGCGATGACCGGCCAGCTGCTCTCACCTCGGCTGGGAACCAATCCCATGCCAACCCTTGAAGCACAGGCCCAAGCGCGCCTTCCGGGAGCCGCGGGGCACGCCGGGAGCCGGTCCGCGCAGCCAATCCCCGCGCGCGCGGGGGGGGGGGGGGCAGGCGGCAGTTGCCCGGCAACGGTGGGGGCGCCCAGGCGAAGGCGCGAGGCCTGTAAGGCTGGGCGGGCAAGTGTGGAAGCCGGAGAGGTAGGTGACCTGCAGGTCCCAGAGGAGTCTGCTTTTCCAGTCCCCAGTTCCTTCCCTCCTACCTGGACTTGAAGGAAAGAGATTATCAAGACAAATGATAAGAAGCAAGAATAAACCGTGGGAACTAATAAAAAGATATTCATATTGATTGATCACGTACTGTGGGCCTGGCTCTTTACCGGGATTATTTCATTTGATCCTCATTTGATCTTGCAGGGAAAGTACGATTTCTGGCCTCATTTTGTAAATGGTTAACCGGAGGTTTAGACAGATTAGGCACCTTGCCCAAAGTACCTCAGCTAGAGAGTAGCAAAGCTGGAATTTGAACGGGTGGTCCTGAACCCAGGTGGTCTGTGTTCTTATTGAGTCAAGCAGTGGACACCCATTTCAATTCAGCAACAGAAGCTGCTATAGGCCTACCTGCAGGGGTCAATCCAGGCTTTCTGGGTCCTGAAGCTTAGACAATTGGGGGGCCCTCTTTAGGAAAAAGAATAACAAATTGCAAATATAAAATCAGGTAGAAAAGAAACTTGTTTAGAATGTAAACAAAACACAACAGAACGCTGGCTAATTTTACAAAAACACCTGACCATGTGAGTGTGTTGCTAGGGCCCTACACAAAGGCATCCTTGGCCCTTAGCTCCCACTGAAGTCCTTTATTCAGACGTCAAACTACCTTGCAGGCTTCTCTGCCCTTTCCCTGCCTACCCTGCATCCCAGCCACAGGCCCTCCGTTGGCTGGGCCCTGGCGATGGGGTTTAGTAGGGCTTTTCTGGCTGTGGCAGCAAGCTTGGCGTGCCCAGTGAGCAAGCTGAAGTGCTAGAGAGTTAACGCCCTTGGTTGGAAGCAGCCCTCAAACACTGATGGACCCAGAACTGGTAACCATTGGCAGTCAAGTAGGATCACGCTAAGAAATCTTTTATACCAGTGGTTCTTAGGGTGTGGCCCTGCAGCGCTTAACCTGTTAGAAATGCACACTCTCAGATCCCACCCTACACCTACTGAATCAGAAACTCTGGGTGGTGGGGCCCAGCAGTTGGTGTTTTAACAAGCCCTCCCAGAGAGCCTGATGCACGCTCAAGTTTGAGAGCCACTGTTCTACCACTGTTTCCCAGAGTTCCCTGTGGCCTGGAGCTCCCGTGTCTACAATGGTAACCTGCTCAATAATACACCTTTTTTTTTGTCTCCTTCCTTTGCTTGTCTCATTTCCTCACTCTTCAACTGGGGCTTCCTAGGATCATCTCCAATAAACTACCTGCACTTGAACCCTTGTCTCGGCTCTGCTTCTAGAGGAACACCAGCACAGGTGAGAACAGGAGGAGGTGTCACTGCCCAGTGAGGCGGAGGATGGTGGCTGGCACCCACTGGATGGAGGCTGAATGTTCTGCTAAATGCTTTGCTTTCATTGTCTCATTCCCCACCCCACCCCTCCATGAGGAAATTGGGGTCGGAGGATTTAAGTGGCTTTGAACCCAAGGATTTGAACCCAGTTCTGCTTGAGTCCCAACGGTGAGCTCCTTACCCACAAGGGTAGAGGGCCAGCCCACGTTATGTTCACCTGTCACTGCTGCTCTTCTCAGGGCAGTCAGGAGTTCAATTTTGTCACGAGACCTGCTACAGTCTCCGACCTTTGGGCACAGCCAGAGTGCCCACCGTGGGACGCTGAGATGATGCGTGCACTGGCCTCACGGAGGGCACAGCTGGAGAGGCTCCCTCACTCCAGTGCTGAGGTCCCTTGGGTCCAAGGCTGGTCCCTACGCCCTCCAGCCCGCTGCTGTGCCCAAGCATGTGCCCTTAACTCAGAGCTGGAGACTTTTCTGTCACAGATACTGACATCTGGCCAGCTCTGCACCTGAGGGTCCTACTTGTGGGGGTGGTGGGGAAGGGTGTGTGCGGACCCTTGAACTCTGCATCCTCTGATGTTAGAGACCCTAGGCCGCTTGGTTCTGCACATTTCCAGGAAACTACAGCTCTCACTCCCATGTCACCTGCCCTAGCCCTCTAGGCTTGTACCCTCAAGAGGAATGGCCTTGCCTTCTCTAGGCCCACAGCACCTGAGGTCCCAGCTGTCTTTCTTGTTAACAGTTTCTCTCCACTCCCTCTACCTGTGATCCAGGAATGATGGCTGTGTTAACAGGTGTGGGGTAGATGGGGTAGATGGGGAGATGCCGATGAGAGCACAGAGTCTTTGGCTCTGCTGCTGACTTTGGGCGAGTCTTTTTTTAACTCCCTTTTTTAGCCTTGTTTTTCTCATCTGTAAAGTGGGGAGCCCACCTCCCCTCCCTCGAGGTGGTTCTAATGACGCTCACAGGAGATAGCAATGCACACATATGACACAGGCATGAGCAGTGGTGGGTGCAGTCTGCACCTGGGGCCTCCTGTTCCTTCCATCACAACGAGGAGGGACCTGGGGGCTGGTCTTGTGTTCTCCAGGACCCTGGTCTGCCAGAAGGCTGCCGGTGATGCCCAAAAGGTAGAGCTCTCCCCAGGACACTGCCAGCCCTCCCTTCAGGGTGGAAGAGACAGAAAGTCTTACTTGGGCAATCACTAGCTTGAGGATGTCTCAATGCCTCACCCTGCCAAAAACAGACACCTGGCTCTCCAGTTGAAATCAGGTCCCTCTATAATAATTTCTCACCACATATTTGTTTTTCCTTTGTGGCAGTTATCATGAATTATAATTATTTATCTGCCTATTTTTAGACTTTAAAAAAAATTTATTTTATTTTATTTTTGGCTGCATTGGGTCTTCGTTGCTGCGTGCAGGCTTTCTCTAGTTGCGGTGAGCAAGAGATACTCTTGGTTGCGGTGCACGGGCTTCTCATTGTTGTGGCTTCTCTTGTTGCAGAGCACAGGCTCTAGGTGCACAGGCTTCAGTAGTTGTGGCACACAGGCTTCAGTAGTTGTGGCACACGGGCTCAGTAGTTGTGGCACACAGGCTTAGTTGCTCTGCGGCATGTGGGATCTTCTTGGACCAGGGTTCAAAGCTGTGTCCCTTGTGTTGGCAGGTGAATTCTTAACCACTGTGCCACCAGGGAAGCCCTAGACTTTTTTTAAAATGGAAAATTGTGAACAATTACGAACGAAAGCGGAATAGTACATAGACCTCATGAACCCATCACCCAGCTTCAACAATTTGCCAACTCGGTGCCGGTCTTTTTTTTACCTCTACCCGCACTCACTCCCCCTCCCTGTATTAATCTGAGGCATCATATCATTTCATCTATAAATATTTTGGTAGGTATCTCTGAATGATTAGGGCTCTTTTATGAAATATAACCACAATGCCATTATTACACTTAAAAAGATGAGCAACAATTTCTTGCTATGTGATTATTGTTAAATGTTTGTGTCCCTCCACCAGGCTGGGGGCTTCATGAGAGCTTTCTCTCTTGTTCTTGGCTGTATCCATAGTGCCTGAGAGCTAGCAGACTCTTAGTATTTGTCAGATGGATGGATGGATGGACGGACGGGAGAAAGGCAAAGGACGCTGGGGACCCACCTTGTTTTCTGTGGATGCGGCTTCATCCCTTCAACACTGCGGTGTGATCGCTGCCTGGGAGGCCCACAGTCACATACTCCCTCTGACGTGAGCAACACCGTAAAACTCTCTCAGTTTCTTTCCCTCTCAACCTGCCTTCGGCTTAATCGGGCAGCAAGGCACTAATCCTCTCCTCATGGCTGCAGCCCGCTCCCCCTGTGCAGCTAATTCCACCTTCCGACTTAATTATCATCCTTAGTGTTTTCACTAAGGGGCTTTGCATCTTCAGAGCCCCACTCAGGCATTAGCTGATTACTGTAATCTGTCTGACTCCCAAGGCATCAGCCAGGATGGCACGGGAAGCACAGGGCTTCCTTTATTCTCTTGGAGTCTCAGTTTCCTCATCTGTAAAACTGGGTGAGTGGACCTAACTGGCATTGGTGTGGGGAGTAAGGAAAATGAAGTAAATAAGGTGCCTGTTCCCTGACACATCAGAGGCACTCAGGAATGATGATCATTTCCCAGCATAATTCAAGGAATAACTCTCACTGGAGAGCCAAACAGATCTGGATTTGAATCCAGCTTTTGCCGCTTAAAGGGAAAATTTTCTGAGCCTCAATTTTCCCATCCTTACAATGGGGATGATGGTGCCAACCTTTCAGAGTTTGCTAAAAAGGATGAAAAGACATGGTATGTGTCTCTGAGGCACTGGGCAGAGTGCTGGGCACCTAGTAAATGCTAAATAAGTGCTGGTGGTTACTTCTCTTCCCAGAAGGAGGTGGAGGCAGGGGAAGGAGAGGGAGGCTGCGGTGCCCCTGGGCAGGTACGGATCACATCTTTTCTCCTCTGTTCCCTAAGGTGTATAGTCAAAGGAGGATGCCTGTTGCACTCACCATTGTATCCCCAGCCCTTTGCCTAGCTGTGTGCTTAGTAATGAATAAGTGAATGAATTTGGTGAGGTAGGGATGTGAATAACACATCTGAACAGGACTGGATAGTTTCTAGAGGACTCAAGATCTTTATCACACAACCAGAGAAGGTAAGCAGGCCAAGGATTATACCCACATGTTACAGATGAAGAAACTGAGGCTCAGGGAGATCAACACTGGGTCTGTAAGTGTTAACAGCTGGGGTTAATTCCACGCCAGTTTGGCTCTTTCAGGAAGAGTGTGCCAAGCATTGGCCTCAGGAAGAGTTGGGCCTCTGTCTTAGGTGGAGTTACAGGTCTTTCCAAGATTTTCTAAAGCTGCAGGGATTCTGCCTGCTATGGCTTCTTCCTCCCACTGCGCCTGGTACGGCCTGTATCCCAGTGCACTTGTTTTTTTTTTAATTTTCTGGTTGTCTTCATTAGATAAGTTTTTTCCCTCTTTTTCTTTTTTGAATTGAGACAGAATTGACATCCAAGTGCACTTGTTTTTAATTACTGACAGTTTCAGCTTCAGGGCTGCCACGAAGCCCTGAAGGCTACACACTGTGCAACTGCAGGGGATGGATGCCGTTCACCAGGACAGCAATGAATCACCAAGAGGTGAATCCCATTGTGAAGCCAGAGGTGGCCTTAGGAGGAGATGGGGGACCCTCCCCATGTACTGGCTGGACTTTGGTCAGGAACTCAGCTCCAGGAACCGGGGCTTCTGGGAACTCCCTGGTCTGTGCTTGTAGGCAGGGTCAACGTTTGCAGTGTGGACATCCAGGGGCTGATCGCCACCCTTCTTAGAGATAAAGTAGGAAAGCCCTGGACCCCGAACCCTAGCTTTAAAACTTGAGGTAGTTTAGGAAAGGGAGAAAGACTCAACCCAGTACTGGATATACTATATGACATATATAAGTAATAACTTAATCTTGATAATAAAACTCTTTGAATAGGCATCATCCACCCATTTTACAGATGACTTAACTGGACACATGGAAGTTAATTAACTTGCCCAAAGGGTCACACAGCAAGGAAGTGCAGAGCTGGGATTCAAACTCCAGGCCCCGCTATGTTACCTCTGGTTGTAATCTGCATTTTACAAGTGAGGTAGCTGAGGCCCAAAGAGCGGCAGTGAGTTACCCAGGGTCACACAGCCAGCTAGTGACTGAGTAGATACTGAACCCAAGAATCTGGACTCTCAGTCCCAAAACGAGCCCATAAGGGTACCTGGCCCATCAATTAATATATATATATATTTTAAATGAATTTATTTATTTAATTTTGGCTGCGTTGGGTCTTCGTTGTTGCACGTGGGGTGGGCTTTCTCTAGTTGCGGGGAGCGGGGGGCTACTCTTTGTTGCCTTGCGTGGGCTTCTCATTACGGTGGCTTCTCTTGTTGCAGAGCACGGGCTCTAGGCGCGCAGGCTTCAGTAGTTGTGACTCGTGGGCTCTAGAGCACAGGCTCAGTAGTTGTGGCGCACAGGTTTAGTTGCCCCACAGCATGCGGGATCTTCCCAGACCAGGGCTCGAACCCGTGACCCCTGCATTGGCAGGCGGATTCCTAACCACTGCACCACCAGGGAAGCCCTCAATTAATATTTTTGATAAAAACAAGTCTAGGGAGAGACCTAGGATGCCGGGGACAGGAATGCTGGGGGATGGGGCGTGTGTGGAGCAGATGGTGAAGGACAAGCACCAAGCTCCCGCGCTTTTGGCTCCGGTCTCTCTAAAAAGAGAGCCTGTGTTCCCTCCATTTCAGGACTGCGAGCGGGGTCCCGTAGAGTGAGAGGTGCTGCACCAAACTGGGCCTCTAGGTGGCGCCCGTACCGCAGATCTGGATTCCCTTGGAGCGCCGGGCCCTAGGGAACTGCTCTGTCCCTGGGGGCTGGTCTGTCCCCAGAGTTTTCACTACGCCCTGGGCAACAGCTCCCTTTACCCTCCTCCAGGCTACTTCTGTCCTGGCTTTGGCAGCGAAGGATTGGCAGGGCCCAGACTGGGAGCTCATGCCTCAACTCAGTCCTCACTTACAAGCCCTCTGCAGGGCCCTGGGTGAGAACCTTCAGAGGGACTTGCGGTCATCCAGATGCTTCCCTTCTGCTGGACCTTGGGCAGTTTGCTCAACCTCCTTGAGCCTCACTTTCCTCATCTGTAGAGTGGAAGTGGGTTTTATTGCCAAGATATTGAGAGGATCAGGTGGAACGTTTTATAAAATGCCTGGCCCCTTGCAGGTGCTCAGCAGACGCGAACTTAAGGATTGTTCCATGGACGGTGGCTGCCTGCTGTTACTTCTGCCTGGCTGCTATTTCTTCTTTGTCTTTCTCAGCTCGCAATGCCAGTCCATCGTACCGCACCTTACCTGTCACCATCAGCCTCTTAACCCGGCCCTTGTGGACCTGGTACCTCCTCGGAGACGATGTAGAGTGGCAATTAAGCAGAAAGCTCTGAAGTCTTGCTAGCTGGGTTCACATCCTTGACTCCAGCACCTCCTGTGTGGCTTCGGTCAAGTTCCTTAGCTTCAGTGCTGCAGGTTCTTGGTGCTCATCCACTACACGTTCCAGGGTCCCTGCAGTTAGGTTGGAGCCATGTGCCTAACTAGTTCCCGCTGGAGAAATGCAATCAGGAGTGATGTGCGTGTCACTCTAGGAAAGGTGGTTAAGAGCCTGTGGACCTCCTCCATCCCTGTCTTGCCCTGTCACGGTGGCCTGTGTTTGGCCACAGGGGTATGTGTTTGTGTTGCAATACCCCACAGGGCTATTGTGTTAGAGTATAGCTCTAAGATGGAAGCGCCCTGAGTCCCCAAGTCACCCTCAGAGGAAAGCCATCCCACCAGCCTTACGCGGTATGTGAGCAAGAAGTAACTTTTTATTGCCATTGAGATTTCAGAATTTGTTTGTACTACACCATGGCCCAGTTTAACTTCACTGATACAGCCTTCCTTTGCCTCAGTTTTCTCATCAGTGAAATGGAGACGATAATAGTGCCATTCTCATAGAGTCGTTGTGAGGATTAAGTGAGATTGTGGGTGTAACCGCCTTAAGATGTAAAATTTTCGTTTTTATTACTTCTTAGGAAGGTACAGAAAAGCACGAAATGACTTTAGATTCTCAGAGCAGGAGGAACCCTGGGAGGACCTTGAACTCACTCCTCATGGTTAGATGAGGAGACAGAGGCTCGGGGGAGAAATACCTTGTTCAAGGCCATTCAGGCAGAACACGGCAGAGTCAGGGCTGAATCCTGGGTCTTTGGATCTCTGTTTGGAACTCCTCCAGATACACCTTGGTCTCTGCTCTCTGGGCGCTATGATTTTATTGGAAACAAGACAGACAGACGTAAGACAAAACGATCACTGAAGGTTCCATACGGGAGTCGTCCAGAGAGTGAGGGTCCTGAGGATCAGAGACTTCCTGGCCGTCCAGGAGGTGGGCAGGGAAGGCTTCTGGGAGATGGCGGGGCTTGGAAAATGGGCTTCAGCAGAGAGCAGGGAGGGCAGTGGGCAATGGCAGGAGAGAGGACAGGGTGAGCCTAGGCCAGGGGATGGGGAGGTCTGAAGAGCAGAGTGAGTGGCCCATAGAACAGATGAGTCAAAGCGTGGTCTGTTTAACCAGTCTCCTGTTGAGGAGACGTAACTCCCCCCAATGCTCCCCTTCCCCCCGTTATAAAGGGTGCCGCACTAATCAGCCTTGTACCCACCTCTGTGTATTTTGCCAGCTGAGATAGAGGCTATGTCGGGAAGAGAGGTTGGGATGACGCCCAAAGGTATGCTGGGCCTGATTTCTTAGGGTGAGAGGCTTGGGGGCTTTGAATGCCACCCTGATGCTTCCCCTTAATTCTTCATGTCAGGCGACATGAAAATGGGAACAAGCTCTTTTCTGGGGTAGTTTGACTGCAATAGGGCCCAGAGGTGGGAGGCGGGGCCAGCTGCCTCCCTCTTTACAGGACATTGGGTCTTCTGGTGTGTGACTAATGGGGCCAGGGTTGGGGCTCAGACCTTGGGGACGGCAGCTCTTGCTTATTGTCCCCCCAGTCCAGGCTGTGGACGTGCCCAGGGGCGTTGCCTTCTCTCTGCCCCGCAGTCTGCAGCCAGGGCGGGTTCTGTGGGTGGCACACAGGTCCCACTTTGGAAGGGCCCAACCCCGTTTGAAGCTCTGTCACCACCCTTCTATGGAATGCATGCTGGCAGATTAACAAGAGAGGCAGCCCCTCTGTGTACCCATGTGGAAAGAGCTCCAGGATATATTTTTAAAAGCAAAAAATCAAGTTATAGAACAATATGTGAAGTGTGACTCTATTTATAAACAACAAATATTTCTTAAAATCACACACACACACATGCAACCTTATTATTCAGTTTTCCCCCCTACTGACTGGTTATATCCATCCATTTACGATTCTTCTAGGGTTAGCCTAGAGATAGAGCAGGCATCCTTGACTTACTAACGTTTACCACACATCACGTTTTCACCCATGTCCCAGACAATGCAAGGGCCTTAGAACATTCTAACTCCATTTACCCCCTTCCTGACTCATGTGCTATTGTGTATTTTAATTTTCTCTCGTATTTTAAACATTAGTTGTATTGTTTCATACAACCAAGATTCATTTGTATTTATCCATATTTCCCTTTCTGTTGCCCTTCTTTCCTTCCCGAATATCCAAGCTTCCATCTGGGACCACTTTCCTTCTGCCTGGAGCCTCCCCTTTATATTTATTTTTATATTTGAACCATTCATATGGTTCAAAAGAAGAGAAGTGTTCTATGATAGATGTCTCTCTCTCCCACCCCTGCCCCCAGCCCCAAACTATATATTTGCATGTGTATATAGAACATTACTTGGAAGGATACACACCAAATTGAGAGGGTTGGCTTGTCTGTGTGGTCTGAAACGTCTGCGAGGATAATGTATTCCTGTCTCCTGTGTGCAAAGGAAAGTCAGGACCCGGGACAGGCAGCCAGGAGACCCAGTCTTTTCTGACTGACAGCGTCTCACTGTGTCTGTCAGTGCGCACAGCCTCTCTGCATTATCTGGGTCCTCTTTTGATCCTTGCCCCAGCCCTTTGGGCCAGGAGGGGCAAGGTTCCCCATTTCCAGGACAGCTAATGCCCATGGCTCCTGGGTACCATTTTATATTCATCAACTCATTCAGTTCTCACAACAACTATACTAGCATTGTCACCATTTTACAGATGAGCAAACTGAGGCAAAGAGAGGTTCAAGAACTTCTCTGCCACAGAGCCAGGATTCAGACTAAACCCAAACAGCCCAACTCCAGAGCCCAAGCTATTACTAACTCCATTTTACTGATGAGGAAATGGAGGCCCCAAAAGGTTGAGCCATATGCTCTAATTCACACAGTCAGTAGCTGCAGAGCAAGAACTCATATCTGTGGTCTGGGGGTCGATACCCATACCCCACCCCCCAAGACCAGCGGTTTTCCTCTGCACATTAGAATCACCCAGGGAGCTTTCAAAAACATCTATGTGTAGATGTTAGCCCAGACCAGTCAAATCCGAATCTCTGATCCTATGTTTACATCCCCGGCCCTCCTCCCAGGAGCTTCTAAAGTGTAGCCAGGGTTGAGAACCGCTTCCCCGGGCCCACAGGTAGGCAGGGCTTGGGACCTCACTGCTTGGGTTTAGTTTCATTCAGACTTTGCCCCCAGTGACCTTGGGCAACCTGCTTTTACATTTCTGTTCTGGCTCTGTTTCCTCATCTGTCAGATTGGATCATTAGAGTGTCTTCTTCATGGAGGACCGAGTGAGAAAATCCATGCAAAGCACTTGGAACAGAGTCTGGAAAAAAATCATTTTAAACTGATGGCATTACTATTACTATTATTATTATTACTGTCTGTGTAGCTCTGTAGGGAGCCTGCCCGTCTCCCCTCAGGCTCTCCGGCTGTGAAGGCACCTTGAGGTGTGAACTGCCTGGTCTTGAAAGGCGTCCTCTAGCTGCAGGGTGCCCGTGTCAGTGTTAGCTGGCTGGATGTCGAGGCTTTGGCACTCTTTGAGAAGCCCAGCCCTGCCCATTGTGTGCAGGGGCTGCAGCAAGCACATGCCTGGAGAACCAGGGACCTGCTTCTGTGCGCTGAGTCCAGGCTCTGATTATGGTGCTGATGCTACTCATAGGCAGGACATGCTATGCTGGGCTGTGCGGAGAGCAATCGCCCATGGCGGGGAGTGGCGGACAGGGCTCCAGCTGCCCCCAGAGAAAGACAGAGGGCCCTGGGTGGAGGGCCCCTCCGAGAGGCAGGGCGGGGGACCCTGGCAGAGCAGGGGGCCCCGTGCCCACTTCCTACCAGTGCCCAGAGCACATGGTGCCAGTCCATGCCACCAAGTGCCATTCGCACCAATGCATAATTCATGCGCCCATGTGCCAATCTGTGCCAGCTTTAATTAGCTCCTAACTTTTTGTCATTCATTTTGCTGTGAATACCTTATAAATAAATGATGGGAGAGGGGAGCAGGGAGTGGGGCAGGAGCGTGAGGGGAGGAGCCTGGCTCCTTAGGCCTCATGGAGGAGAGAGAAACTTTCTGTAGAGGGGGCTAGCGAAGCCATGCCCGCGGGGGTTCCCTGGGGGCCCCCGACTCTGCAGATGTGTGGCCCCAGCCCACCCTGTTCGCCTTCCGGCCTCGCTCATTCACAAGCTGCATCCAGCCGCCACAGCTGTGCGAAGCTCTGAGGGCCCACAAACTAAACTCAGGAGCACACATGCTTGGTTTATGGTGGCAGGCGCTGCCCCAGGAGAGGGGAGCGGGCAGATGCAGACAGGAAGTAACACAGGGCTCCGCACCAGCTCAGGGCTGGGAATAGAGGGGGAGTAGGAAACGGCCGAAGTGGGAAAGGGACGCTGTTATGGAGGGTGCCCAGAGGAGAGGCATTTATGTGCGCTAAAAATAATAATCGGCGCTCACGGGGAGGAGAGACTTGTTTTTGAGTGTTGTTTTATTTTCACAGTTTATAAAGCACTTGAGTGTGTGTTTTTCTCTTTCGACCTGAACGGCAACCTTGGGAGGGATTCAGGGAGGCTGGGGGCTATGCGCCCATTGACTGCTGAGGAAACTGAGGCCCAGACAAGTTGGCTAAGACCCAGGTCCACTGCATTCTATCTCCTGAGCCTTGCATTACACCCCCCTGCCTCGCCTCCATTCCTGGAGAAGAAAGGAGGGGTGGAAAGCTCCCCAGTGGGGCCGGGGTGCCAAGGGGCCGAGGGGGAAGCCGATTCAGTCCCAGGTGGTTTAATAGGATGGACAGATTGAAAAGAGCAGATCTGGATTCCCTCTCCCTCCTTTCCTCCTGTCCTTTCTCATTGAGAGTGCCAGTGGGTCAGCAGATTATTTGGTATTTTAGGGATACAGAGACAGCGAAGGGGAGATGCCCATTCCTCCAAGATGCCAGCCCAGGGCCACTGTGGGACGGTGCAGTCTCTTCCTCTCCATCCTTTAGTTCATCGTGCTTTTCAGTATTATCATGCATCATACTGGACATCTTCGCCTCCAAGCCCATCCGCCCCCACCACCAGCTTCATTTGCTCAGTGATCCCCAGGCCCAGGTGTGGCATACCAGGCCCTTCATGGTCCGGCCCTTACCCCTCTCCTGAGACTCCTCTCTCACCTCTCCCAGCACACCTTGGTCCAGCCCTACTGCCCCACTACCTGAAGCCTCTAAAGTGTGTGATGCCCCTGTGACTTTGTACACACACAGCCCCCTCTACCACAGATGCCCTTGCTGGCCTTATCTGGCCAGGATCACTCATCTTCCAAGGCTCTGCTTTCGTGGTCCCTCCCCTTGGAAGTCTTCCCCAGTCTCCTTGGTTAGGGTGGACTGTACCCTTCTTGGGGGTCCCTCTGTCACTGCTGAACCTGGTCCTGGCCTCAAGAATGGCAGCGTCTTATGCCTATATCTGTCATTCCAACTGGACTGTAGCTTCTCTGAGGACCAGAATAATGTCATATGCTTCTCTGTGTTCTTAGCACCCAGTCCAGAGCCTGGAACACTATGGACCCTCCAGGAAACCTCGCTAGATGAATGAACAAAGACATGGTCCCCGTCTTTGAGGATCCTAAAATCAAATGTGTCTCTGAGCTAAAGATGAACTTGAACCCACTACAGAGATGTGGCCACTCCTGGAAATACCTGGACAAGGTCATTCCGATATGGAAGGAGCCAGTATATCAATTCTTTCTTTTCCTTCTTTCCTTCCTCCCCTCCCTTCTTTCCTTCCCTCTCTCTTACCCTTCCTTCCTTCCTCCCTCCCTCCCTCCCTCCCTCCCTCCCTCCCTCCCTTCCTCCCTCCCTTCTTTCCTTCCTTCCTTCCTTCCTTCCTTCCCTTCTTTCTTAAATCTTGGGAAAGGGGGGATGGAGGTACTCTGGCAATGCTGACCCCATGTTGTACTGTAATCCCCTACAACTGACAGGAGAATCCTCAATATGGTCCATACCAGGCAGGGTTCTCATGGTTGCCAGCACCAGAAATAAGCTCTGGCTAATTGATTCAGAAAATGACTTTACTAGTTAGATAAGACGGAGTGCTTGCAGAATCAAACAGAGGCTGCAGGACAGGCCCAGAAAACAGACAGGAACCAAAGGAGGCAGGTGGCCAAGAATGCAGCTGAGAATGAAGCCCAGGTGCTGTCGGTCACGGTGTGGTACCTTCCATAACTTCTAAACTATTTCTAAACTTTGTGATTCTCTTCAAGGTTCAAAGTTGAGAGGGGAGCTTCTGATTGGCTGGCCGGGGCCTTGTGCTCTGCCCTGTGGCCAGGAGGTGAGATGATGGAGGACCTTCCCTTTTAGTTGTTACAGTTAAAGCAGGGCCTGGTCCTTCCTCAGGGGGGAGCTCCCCTCAGTAGGACAGGGGTTTGCATGATGCTGGGCCCTGGGCAGGTTGCATGTCTATGGTTCTTTACGGTTGTCAAAGTGCTCTCACACTGCCCCAGGAGGAAGCCTGGGCAGATGCCATGACCTCAGTTACAGAAATGGAAACCAGAGCTCAGAGAGGCTGAGAGACTTGTCCAAAGCCACATGAAGTGGTAAGAGGTGCCCCAAAGGTTTGGGGGGAGAGGCAAAGGTTTCCTAAGGAAAGGCAGGTGGGGAGAACTCTGAGCTGTTGGTGGACAACCCTGACATAGTTTGAGAGATGGAAACCCTAGCCAGGAAGAACTTGATTTACCTGTCTGTCTCCCTCTTGGACTGGGACTGCCTCAAAGACAGGGCTGCCTGGTATTCACAGTTGTGTCCCTAGTGTGCGGTACTGGCTTGTTCCCCTCAGATCCATTCCCTGCTCTCCTCTGCTGTGCTTCGAATCATAGCAGGGCTGACCCCACATCCCACCTGAGTCTGCAGCTTCTGGCTGGGGCTGGCCAAAGGGAGGCACTGGGGGGAGGCCAGAGGGCTGGGGGAAGGGAGAAATCAGGGTATCTCTTCTTCACACTTGACCTTAAGCAGTGTCTCTGGCAGTAGCTGTGTCTCCAGCTCCCACCAGCCAGGTCCACTGTGGTCCCATCTTCCGCTGCGTGACCCTGATCCTGGTGACTCTGCTTCCTCCCTTCATCCCTCCAGCCTGGGGGGCTAGCAAGTTTCTGCTGTTGCTGAACTCTGGGTTACCTCACCATCCCCCATTTGAATTCTCAGCTCTTCCATCACTGTGCAACCAAATTTGCTTTGAATCCCGTCACACTCAGAGCAGTTCTGTGGGCTGGCTGCACTCGGATAGACATCCAGGTTCCTAGCACGGTGTTTGGCACAGAGTGGGCACTTGACAAATGCTTGTGGAATAAAAGTGGCGGCCAATGAGGTTCTGTGAACAGAAGTATGATGCCCACATTGGAGGAGGTGATGGTCTCCCTGAATTCAGTGCTGTTTTGTTCATGTGTAAAATGACTACAGACAGGCTGAGGAGTCACCGTTTAAGACAGAAGGTGGCAAACCAGAAAGAAAGAAGGTTTGGGGATTGGAGAAACTTTGAAAAGCACCTCCTCTAGTACTTTCATTTTGTGAATGAGGAGCAGGAAGCAAAGGGAGGTCGTGTCTACCCAAAACCAGATAGAGAACAGTCTGATATTCAGAACCCACATCTCCCAACTCCTGGCTCCATCACCCTGTCTTAAACTGTGACCCCCTGAGACCTGTCAGACCGCATCTCCGGCTCTGCCCTGTGTCCTCAAGCCCCAGACTCATGTGTCTAATGGCCTACCTGACATCTGCATTCAGTCATCTCACACTCGACACATCCCGGGGAAGGGGGGCTTTTGCTCCTTTCCCCGTGGTGGTCCTCTTCCCTTTTGCTCCGCATCTCAGGAAACAGCACCCTGTCCATCTACTTCCACAAGCCAGAAACCTGGGGTCTCCTTGACACCACCCTCTGTCTCACCCTATAATCACTTCCTCTCCTAGTCCTGTAGATATTTACCTCCTGAATATCCCTTCTTTCCACTTCAGCACCACCACCCCAGGCCAGGACTCCGACACCTGGACAGCTGCAGTAGCCCACAGAGGTGTGAGCTCCAAGAGGGCGGGGATATGTGCACACACACTTGTGTGTGTGTTTTGTTCACTGATGTGTCCCACGTGTCAAGATTCACAGGGGTTAGCAACTTTTTTGTAAAGGGCCAGATAGTAAATATTTTAGGCTTTGCGGGCTGTGGAGTCTCTCTGCTGCAACTCCCTAACTCTGCAGTTGTACTGTGACAGGAGCCATAGCCTGGTGGGCATGTCTGTGTTCCACTAAAGCTTTCTGTCCAAAGTGGGGGGCAAGATGGATTTGGCCTGAAAGCTGCAGTTTGCTGTTCCTGGTTGAGAAGTTCCTGCCACACAGTAGATAAGTAAATATTTCTAATTGAAGAACTATGCTCTTATCATCTATTACCTGCCAATCAATTCCCCATTTTCCCAACTACAAATCAGATCATGACACTTCCACTCCTCCACCTCCATCCCAACCATCTGCTTCAAAGCCTCCACTCTTAGGATAGAGATCAAATCCTGATTAAGGCCAACACGCCCTGCACAGTCTGGCCCTTTCTCCCACTGTGGCTTTGCACTCACCGTCCTCCTCACCCTTCCAGTGCTACGGCCTCTCTGGCCTTCCTTCACTTCCTTATGTATGCCAGTTCCTTCCTACCACAGGGCCTTTGCACATGCTGTTTCTTCCGCCTAAAATCAACTCTCTCTCCATCGCTTATCCTTCAGATCTCAGCTCAGTGTTACCTCCTCCAGGAAATCTTCCCTGATCCCCTAGGCCAGGTACCATTAAAACACTCCTTTTCCTAGCATTGATTCTGACTCTAATTTTCCCTGTTTATGTGTTTCACTGACTGTCTGTTTTCCCCATTAGAGGAGCTCTGCAAGGTACAACGACCAAGCCTATTTTTTTTTCTCCATCACATCCCCAGAACCTATTTCCATTAGCTAGCACATAGTAGCAGTAATGAATGAATGGTAAAGAACAGGAGCTTTGGAATCAGGCAGATTCTAGGTTTGGTACCTGACTCTACCACATGGGTAAACTCACTCACCTCCCTAAAGCCCATTTTATTGTTGTAAAGCCAGGCTAATGACAGGACCTACCAGAAAGGCTATGTTGAGGACAGAATGAACTGAGGCGGGAAGTCTCAGCCCAGAGCCTGGATCTAGGCGGCTGTTGTCAATATGCTGACAGTACGGCAACAGTGACAGCTCCAGACATCCCATCACATGAGAAATAGTGAAAAGCATGTCAGAATGTTTAGCCCTGGGAAGTAAAGACTACGGCCAGGGGATGACCCCTTCAACTATGCGAATATGGACTCTTCCTGACGCCAGCTGTCTGGAAAAGTCAAGAAATCTCCATCCCTACATAGGTGCAGAAAGAAGCTGCGAGACCATTATGCAGGTATGCAGCAGAAGGCTCTCCTGCCTGGACGGGGGTGCTCAGGTGACATCAAGGGTCTCTTCCAATCCGGGGTTCTCATTTGTAAGCAACTGGGGGCATTCTGAGCTCGACTGATGGGAGAGGGCGCAGATTGGAGAGCATGAGTGGGGTGGGCGAAGGCAGCTAGTTGAGCCAAGCGCAGGTAAGTGGCCCCAAGGGCTAGACGGACAGGCCGCTCAGTGCGGCTCTGGGAGCAGAGAGGGGGCGCTTAAAGCCAACAGATGGCGCAGGCTCACCTAGGCCAGGCGCCCGCTCGCTCGTTCTAGCTTCCCGGGAGCGTTTCCCCGTTCCGCCGGAGACGCGGGGCCGGCGGGAGGCGGGCCAGGCCCCTACCCCTCTTCGGGACAGGGAGGCTCTGCGGAGCACGGCTCCGGCACGCACCTGGGGCCGCTTCCTCCTGCTTCCTCCTTGCCCGATTGGGGGATTCGTCGAGTTGCCACAGCAGCCGGTGCCATGACATCGGCAGAGGGCAGCTTCGCCAGTACTGAAATATACACGCCCTGAGCGCCTGGCCGGGCTTCGCAACGCTTCCGGGGGTCCGAGCGGGGCCAAGGGGGGCGGGTTCAGGGATCCTGGCGCCCATGGTGAAGGAGGGTGGCGACGGGGCGCGGCCGGGCGGGCGGGGGCTGGGCTAGGCGGGAGGTGAGGGAGGGAGCGTCAGGAGGCGGGGTCTGGGTGGCGGGGGCCGAGCAGGGCGGAGGAAGCGAGGGAAAGTTGATCGCGGACTTGAGCTGCGGAGACGGCTCGGGAGAGAGGGACGCGGGCTGCGGGAGCGATGCTTGGTGAGAAGACGCGTCCGACGGCTACCGGGCGCTGAGCCGGGCGGGGCGGGGCGGGGCAGCCCGGCCCTGGGCATGGATCGCAGGGGTGCCGAGCCTCGGGACGATTGGGGTGCGCGTCGCCTGAGCCCGCTGCGCGCCTGAAGTTGTGGCCCGCAAGCGGCCAACAGCGAGCAGACGGCCCAAGGGGACCCCGGAGCGGCCAGCACGCCGCGGATGAGCCTTCGCGCCGGCAGCGAGACGCGGCGGTGGTCAGCATCCGAGCGGGCGGCCTGCGGGGGCCGATCCAGCGGAGAGCAGAGCCCAAGGCGCGGCGCGGCGCCGCTCCGCACACGCACACGGTACCAAGAGTCGCGCATCGCCCCTTCCCTCCCCGCTTCCCTCTCCTCCACGCCGTTCACCCGCCACGCGGTGGGAAAGTTGGAGCCGTGGGGTTGCGACCGCAGGCGCTGAACCACTTGTTCTTGGCGCGGCCATCGCCCGTGGCGGGCGCCCGGGACCTCCTTCCATCCCGGGCCCCTAGCCAGCATTCTGCGTCCCGCTCCGAGCCCGCGGTCGGACGCGCGGCAACTTTGATTCCTGGGAACTCGTATTTCCTCCGCGTTGGCCTTGGGAGGAAAGGCACTCCACTCCCCACCCCGGGTCCTGGACCCGCGAACATTCGAGCGCTTTGCTTTCCGCCCCTCAGAGAGGGTCTGGGTCTAGGGTGGGGAGAATTTCGGGGGCAAAGAGGGCGTTGGGATCCGATCCCCTCTCCTTCTGCGCCCTGGGTCCCCTTTTGGACAGTGGAGACGGGGTGGGGCATACCCCCACCGCGGGCTAGGCATCGGCACTGGAGGGACCTAAAGTCACGTAGCTCTCCCCTCCCCTCGTCGCCTCTCAGTGCCCGCGAGAGACCTCAGAGGACTCCTGCAACCTCCCCAGTCCGGTCCGGCTATGGGAAGAGGCGCCCTTCGCGGAGCAGGGAGTCTTGTGCGGCTCGCCCTTTACCTCCCCAATCCCCGTGCAGGCCCGCCACGGGCCGTGCTGGTTGTCCCCAGGGACTTGCGCTCAGGGGCGCAGCCCGTGCCTTCCCTGCAGGTCAGCCCGGGACGCGTGCAGAGCCCGTGCGTTCCAAGGTGGTGGCGGCACCAGCCGGCGGGCACTCAGTGCCTTGCTTTCCCGGACCGGACACCCAGAGCGGCTGCCTCCGTGCCTCGGGCGGAGATCCTGTGCCCTAGCCGCCGGCCACCGCCCTACTGCGACTCCAGCCCAGAGCCCTTGCGCCGTCAGCGGCCCACTGGGGGCAAATTAGCCTTTCCTGGGTATAGCACGCCTCACCCTCCCCAGTAATTCGGAAAGCAGCGCCTGCTTCTTTTCCATACTTTGCCCTCTCAGACAAGAGCAGGCGTTGACCCTTACCTTTCAGCCACTTAGCAAGTACCCCCACCCCAATGTGGATTTTGAAATAAGCTGGAGACGCCCAGGAGAACTGTTGTGTGTGTGTGTGTGTGTGTGTGTGTGTGTGCGTGTGTGGCGTGTTGGGTGGAGTCTGACTGTTGCATAGGGGAGAATTAGGCTGCATGGGGTGGGGTGGGCTTGAAGAGCTGGCTGGTGCCAGGTGAGAGGTGCTGATGAGTCAGCCCGTGGTGGGGGAGAGTGGACTTGGAGTTCATGTTTGGTTCATGGTGCAAGGGTAGGTGCACTGCAGTCAGCACCTATGAGTGTGGTCAGCACCTATGAGCCTGGGGAACCAGATGTCACTCTGCTGCAGAGGGGGCTGGGAGAGGCCCCTTAGCTGGGGGAACTGGGATGCTTGGTGGTGTCTGGGGAAGGTGGGAAGGCAGAGTGCCTGAAAGGCAGAGAGGGAGAGTACCCCGTGGGCTGGAAAGGTGGCACTACAGAGGTGACTGGTGTGACAGGGAGGCTCTGCTCTGGGTGGTAGAGAGCTAAGAGGGTGTGGGAGGCCCAGAGATGACATCCTGGCCTCATCTGGGCTGGGGCCCCATACACGTCTCTCTCCGCCTTCCTGACCCCCCAAACAGCTGGGCTTCTCACATCTGCTTACCAAAAGGCTTGATTTGAAGGTTATGATGGTGAATGGTCCTGGTTGCCTCCAACATAGCTCCTCCACCCAGCAAGGGACCTTACCTGCAAATTCACCATTTGAAGTTCATTTTCTCGAGCTTAGTATTTTAAAGGGTGCCTTTCTGAAGTCCTAATTTAAAATGCACATACTTCTGGGAGGTGAAGGTCTAGTAGAGCCTTGCTACCCTGAGTGTGGCCTGTGGACGTGCGGCAGCAGCATCACCTGGGAGCTTGTTAGAAAGACAGTTGCACTCTACCCCTGACCTCTTGAATCAGAATCTATGTTTGACAAGATCCTTGAGTGATTTGTTTTCTCAGTAAAGTTTAAGAAGCCCTGGTCCATAGTACCTTCTCGGGAATGAGCATTTCACAGCCCCTTGGTGCAGAAAGAGTGTCGAAAAGGGCAGTGGATAAGAATGTAGGTTTGAGAATGAGACTGGAAGTTCTTTTCCTGGAGATTTATGGTAGGGTTGGGTCCACAATCCACTGCTGGCTCCTTGTGGGTATTCCCTGCTAATGCCAGGAGGGTATCTGTGTTTTAGGGATCTTTAGACAGATTCAAGTAGCAGCTCAGCTTTCCGTGCAGTTGAAACATTACCACGTGTGAGGCATATGGGCAGTAGGAAGTGGGCAGAGGGGGTAGGGTTGTGGAAGCCGGATAAGCTGCTCTGCCTCTAGGAGGCCTGGGGCTGGGTAGATGTTGTCCCTTAAGGGGAAAGAATTAAGTAACTGTCCTCCACTTCATCTGTCCCTCCCAAATGGGTGGAATGACCCACTGATCACACCTCTTCGCGGCCCTCAGGACTTACGCAGAGGGAGCTGCGCAAATGCTAATTTGGGGTAGCCCGCAGAGGAGATGATAACAACCAAGCTCCACTCGTAGCCCCCCTCCACCAGCCCAGGCTGGACATCCCATTTCTGATGCCCTGGTGCCATGGGAGGTCCCTAGCTCCGAGGAGGAAGGATGATGCCAAGGCACCGTGGCAAGGCACCAGTCCTGGTCCTATGGAGGAACAATGGTGACCCTGAAGCCATCAGGGCTGGCCTCATAGTGGAGATCTGAAGGACTGCAGAGGAATTTGGATCAGAGCCTTGGTGAGGCCAGTGGTATCACAGGTGAAAAGTCATGGCATGACTCATGCACCCCAGCCCTGCCAAAAGAGGACTGCCCTTCCTCTCTGCTGGCCTCTTGGCCAGGGGCAGAGCGGCAAGGTGGAGCCGTGGGAGGGCACGGATCAGCATGGCCATGGGCCTAACAGACAGTGATGCTCATGTGAAAGATTCCTTCATTGGTGAGTTCAAAAGCAACTAGGTCAATAAAAGTCCTACTGTTTCCTAGGACCCTCAGGTTTAAAAAAGAATGCAGTTTTACAATGTAAATGTGGTTTCTTTTTAAGTTAATTTAATTGCCTTTGTTCATTTCTTTTGATTTTGAGCCTTGCTTTGAGTTTTCCTTGGCCCTGGGCAGTCTTGTTTGTCCATTTAATAGGTGAGCAAGGTCATTCATTGAGTTGGACCCTGCCGCATGGGTTATTTCAGGATGGGATTATCTTGCCTCCAGTGGAAAAGAAGTGGGGACGGGATCGGGCCCTTCTGTGCTCTAGCCTCCTGCACCTGTGTGGGTGATACCATCAGTCAGGCCTTCACGGACCCTGGCATGGGGGTGGGGTGCCTCTCCAGCTGGGCCTCCCTCCCTCACTGCCCTTCCGTCGCACTTTTCACTACTCTGCAGTGGTCTGGCCCCTCACTAGACAGTGAGCTTCTTCAGCACAAGCTGTATCTTCTTGCTCCTTGTATCCCCAGGGACTGGTGCTCAGTCACCGTCCATTGACTAAATGGCTATTACATTGGCATTTGGTGTGCCTATAACCAGTTTCAACTATTCACGTTGGTTCCTTTCAAGACTGGGTAGCTAAAGCCCATCTTCCTGTATTCTGGTGTCTAGGCAAATGCCCTTGGAGTAGAGATCTCAAACTCACATGCCCAGAGGGGCTAGGAAGCTGACCAAAGACTAAAGCAGCACCAAATATAAGACAATAGGGCGCGGTGGGGACCGCGGAGAACGGAAGAGCACAGGCCCCAAGTAAAAGGCACAGCTGTAGTCAAAACCCACCTATACGGCAGAAGTCAAAATGATGGTTACTCCACGGCGTGATGACTAGGGCTCAAGGGGTGCTTCTGCAGTGCTGGAAATTTCCATACCTCGATCTGCATATCTACAATAGTGGTGAGTGATCATTTATGCAGAAGAGTCAATTCAGAAGAATTAGAGCATTTATGGAGATAAATAAAACCATATTTATTTTGGTTCAATAGGAAAATAGCCTTATTGAATTGCATAAGGCAGAAAATGCATATTCTTACCAACTTTATTGACTAGAAGGGTGTCAGTGAGAAACTTGGCATATTTAAGAAGTAGCCACATGGAGATGGCTTTCTAGCCTTTCACTGTGAAATCTAATCTGGTTCTGTCTCGGGCAGCGGGACGGGCTGCGGCTGCTGCTCCTTGCTGGGTGTGGATTTGGGTCTCGGCGTTCGTGCTCTTGGGGCTCTGTGTTACCTCGTCAGTGAAAGTCCGTGTGGCTCAGTGTATGGCCGGGAGATCAGGACTCTTAGACATCTGTCCTCAGCCCCTCGGGCCTCAGGCGGTGACACGGAGAGTGACACAGCAGGCTCGGGCTTAGCGTTCGTATTTTTGATCTTTCCTTTGCATGGTCTAAAACCTCACGCAAGAGTCGGTTATTATTATGATCGTAAGCCTGTTCCCTTCATGATTTTTGTGAGGCGGCTTGGAGGCAGACAGAGCTGGAGTTGAATGCTAGCTCTTGTACTCCTGAGCGCTGAAGCCTTGCCCAGGCCTTAGTTTTCTCAGTGGTTAAATGGGAATAATTTCCAATTATATCGTAGGCTTGTTGTCAGCAGTAATCAGAAGAAAACTCTACAGAAGCCTTTTGTGCAGGGCCTGGCACACGGTACACGTGCAGAATGTAATAGCTTTTATTATTATCCCTTTAGATTCAGTCACACGTTAGGCATATTGTATTCAAGCAAAGAAGTGAAACCTCCCCTTATTTTGAGAGCTGGACAATCTATAGGTTCATAAATTGAATTCTGCCTAAAGATGTGTGTGTGTGTGTGTGTGTGTGTGTGTGTGTGTGTGTGTGGTCATGGTCTTTCATTTTGCATTACACATTTAAAGAAAAAAACAGCATTTTCATAATAAAAATCTAGATATTGACATTTCTGGCTGGAACCGGCAACATTGGGTCTGTGTTCCCAACTGGCAGTGATCTGTTGGGGCTGAGTTGCAGCCGCCCCTTTTATTTATTTGTGTTTTATTTAAAATTTTTTTGATTGAGGATTACATACATACAATAAGGTAAACAGCTCTTAAATGAAAGTGGCGGATTTTTGCATATGTGTGCACGTGTGTAACCCCAGCTGGATCGGATGCATCCCTCGTGCCTTGGCAGGGCTCCCTCAGGCCCCCTCCTGCTCCAGAAGTAACCACTATTCTGACTTCGCTCTGACTTGTGTCACACATGTGAGTTTTGCAGGTGAGCTTACAACCTTCAGTTCTCCACAGTCTCCACCGTTGCCTGTCGTCTCACATTTGACCCTGCTTTACTCATTTGCACTGAATCTTGGCCCCTTTAGCCATTTGAGTTTGTGACCCGCCAAGGGCTGAAGGGTCCTTAGAGACTAGCTGGACGTACCATGTTACAGCTGCGGAAACTGAGACTCACAGTTGGGGAGTGGGCTTATTCCAGACCCTCTCCCTGGGTGAGGTGGGCCTGGGTGGTGGCCAATCAAGGGCAGAGCCTGGCTTCTCCCACCCCAGCAAGAGGCCAGGCAGACCCCCATCTCTTGGAGCCCAGCAGCCCAGGGCCTGACCCTGCAATCACAGTCACCCAGAGCCTCCCACAGGCTGATCAGCCTAAGAGGGAGGGAGTCTGTCCTGGAGATGCATCTTCCCCAAGGCAGGCTGTTAGCAGCACGGCCTTCCTCTTTAAAGGCCATGCTCCATTTGGAGAGGACCTGCAATGCCATTTGTGACAAGGGCCCTGTGTACCACCTTGATTGTGTCTGTTTCTGAAAGAAGACTGTAATTTGGGAGCCAGTGAAATCAAGGGAGGGAAGTAGAAGAGAGAGCAAGAGAGAGAGAGGGAGGGAAGAGAGAGAAAACAAAAGGGGTGGCTGGGACCATGTCTGGGTCTTCATTTGTAGCACTGGTCCCGTCCCCAAGAAATGCTGGCTTCCCTGGGACTCAGGTCAGGGTGGGCTGGGTCCCTCCAAGGACCACCCTTTAGCTCTGCCCCTCTTTTCTTCTGCTCTTTGCCAACAGAGCTAAAAGCCTCATCATCCTGTCCCAGGCTTACCCAGGGCTTCACTCTCCAGCCCTCTGCATCCCTTCCCTGGCTCTGACCTGCCTTTGCCCTAGGAGGAGGCTGATTTTGCCCTTTTCTCCTGGGGCCAAGAGAGCTGATATTATCTCCCGGGAGCAGTGGTGACAGAACTCTAAGCCAGGCCTCTCTCTGCCCCTTCTACAGACGCCTGAAGCTTTGTCTTAGGAGAGGCATGGGTGGACTGCCACAGGAAAACCAGCACATACTGGATAGTGGGGCAGGAGGTCCTTCCAAACCCATCCTCCTTGTGTTTTAGGGTCCCACATCCACTGCTGGTGAGACCTTTCATTCAGGCATTCAGTCAACCAATACAGAGCATCACCTGTGTACCAGGCTCTGCCTAGTAGGTGGGGATTCATGATGAGTGTCTAGAGCAGTGCTGTCCAGTAGAAATATAATGCAGGCCACAGATGCAAGTCACATATGTAGATTTAAATTTTCTGGTAGCCACTTTAAAAAACTTAAAAGAAATAGGTGAAATGATTAAAAAAATTTTTATTATTTTTTTTAATACAGCAGGTTCTTATTAGTTATCTATTTTATACATATTAGTGTATGTATGTCAGTCCCAATCTCCCAGTTCATCCCACCAGCCCCCCCACTGCTTTCCCCCCTTGGTGTCCATACGTTTGTTCTCTACAGCTGTGTCTCTATTTCTGCCTTGCAAGCTGGTTCGTCTGTACCACTTTTCTAGATTCCACATATATGTGTTAATATACGATATTCGTTTTTCTGACTTGCTTCACTCTGTATGACAGTCTCTAGGTCCATCCACGTCTCAGCAACTGACCCAATTTCATTCCTTTTTATGGCTGAGTAATATTCCATTGTATATATGTACCACATCTTCTTTATCCATTTGTCTGTCGATGAAGAAATAGGTGAAATGATTTTTGATAATCTGTTTTATTTAACCCATTATATCCAAAATATTATCATTTAACATATAATCAGTGTAACAAACTATTAATGAGACATTTACATACTTAAAAAAATTAAGTCTTTGGAATTTGGTGTGTGTTTGGCATTTACAGCACATCTCAATTTGGACTTGACACATTTCAAGTGTTCGATGGCCACGTGTGGCTGGTGGCTACTGTATTGAACTGGGGGAGACAGATAATAAATACACACCCAAGACAATCGCAGATGGTCAGGAATGCTACAGAGGAAACAGAGAGGGTAATTGACATGCTAAAGGTGGACGATAGGGTGGCCTGGGAAGGCCTCTTGGAGGATGGGAAGATGTGGTCCATCTCCATGGACCTGAGCCCTGGCAGGGCTAGGGAGAGGAGTGGAAAGTGGGGAAGGGCCCATGTGTCCACAGGCAGCCCCCCCCAGTTGCTGAGCATGGGATGAAATATCCCCTTCTCCATAGAAGACCCCAGTGGAGGGGGCCCGGAATGGATAACAGTATTTTAGAAAAGCACCTTATCTGTGGGGTGTGCGTGCGTGCGTGTTTGTGTGTGTGTTTCCCCCATCTTTTCTGCACACTGTCTGTGAGAAGGATAAGGATTAAGTTCATCTTCCTGTTGCTTTTTTTTTTTTTTTTTTTTTTTTTGCGGTACGTGGGACTCTCACTGTTGTGGCCTCTCCCGTTGCGGAGCACAGGTTCCAGACGCGCAGGCTCAGCGGCCATGGCTCACGGGCCCAGCCGCTCCGCGGCATGTGGGATCCTCCCGGACCAGGGCACGAACCCATGTCCCCGGCATCGGCAGGTGGACTCTCAACCACTGCGCCACCAGGGAAGCCCCGGAAATCCAGATTTTAAAGTACAAAATTTTATTTTAAATGTTAGCAACCAATTGAAGTGAAAACACTGTGAAGCCATGCATTCATCGATCAAATATTTACTGAGCCCCTACTGTGTGCCAAGCACTGTTCTAGGCCTCTGGGGTCAGTCAGTGGCTCCTGTGCTTGTGTAATGTATGTCAGGAAAGCCGCTCAGCAAGCTGCATGTGGCCCATGGATGACCAGTTTACGTGTGACCTTTGCCATAGAGTATCAGGGCTGACAATGATAACAGGAAGCATTTATTAAGCACTTACTGTGTGCCAGGCCTTGGGCTTAGCACTTCATATAAAATCCCTCATTTAGTCCTGACAACAACTCTATGAGATAAGGACTTCTGTTACTTGTATTTTAAAGCTGAGAAATCAGGCACAGAGAGGTTAAGCAGTTTACTCAGAGTCACAGAGCTAGCAGGTGGCGCGGTGGGATTTGAGCCCAGGCAGTCTGAGTCCTTAATCCTCACTCTGTTCTTCTCTCAGTACTGCACTTAGAGAAGGCCAGAGCCAGATCCCTGACTAGACAGATAGAAACTGAGTCCAGAAAGGACAACTGACCCCCATTGGGTCTGTGCGGAGACAGTGACAGGGCCGGGCTTTCAATCCAGGCCTGTCAGGTATGTTTATTGCTGTGTGGACTTCACGTGTGATTGATCCTGGGTTGGGGTTGGACATTCAGGTGCCTACAGCTCCCACACGCTTAAGAGCAGGGCTGGGCAATGATTTAACATCCATGGGAGTAAATGAGGGGGGGCAGCTCACGAGCTTAGAGGCTACAGGTCATCTACCCGGATCAGGTTGCCCCATCTGGGAAGGCCATGTACTTCATTGCTCTCTGCACTTGCCCGGACTGGAGACCCCAGCTCTTCCACCTGTAAAACCAGGGGGTCGAATGCAATGACTCCTGTCATTTAATCTCTGCCTCACACCTTTCCCCCTACTATTGACCAGGCTGGCTGGCTAGCTGCCCTCAGTATTTCTGGCCAAGCATTAATCCTAAACTGACCTTGGTCTGGACTCTGGGTCCTTTCCTGAGTGACTGGAGGACCCTGGACTCATCTTGTGGTTTCCTCGTGTTGGTGTACCAGTGTGGTAACCTCACCGTGAGGCAGGGGAATATGTGTGAATGCTGAAGAAAGATGCCCCTGGCCGGCATGTGAAGACTGCAGTGACAGTCCTGCATTGACTCAAGTGCTTTCATCCTCTGAGCCACAGTTTCCTCATCTGTGAAGTAGAAGGAAAAACCGTTCTGGCCAATCCATTGATTCAGGAGGAAGGGGCTCTCATGAGATATAGGAAAGTGCTTGGCTAAATGAATTGTGATAAATAGACATTGCAGTAAATAAATCAATATTTATGAGTCATCACTATGTATTAATGACTTGAACTATGCAGGATTTACAAGAGATATGCAGATAGATATTTAAATAACATGAACATCTCTAAATCCAACAGCAGTGTCTTTTTTTTTTTTTTTTTTTTTTTTTTTTAATTTTTATTTATTTATTTATTTATTTTGGGCTGCGTTGGGTCTTTGTTGCTGCCTGCGGGCTTTCTCTAGTTGCGGCGAGCGGGGGCTACTCTTCGTTGTGGTGCGCGGGCTTCTCATTGTGGTGGCTTCTCTTGCTGAGGAGCACGGGCTCTAGGCGCGCGGGCCTCAGCAGCCGTGGCACGTGGGCTCTAGAGCGCAGACTCAGCAGCTGTAGCTCACGGGCTCAGTTGCTCCACGGCACGCGGGATCCTCCCGGGCCAGGGCTCGAACCCGTGTCCCCTGCATTGGCAGGCGGATCCCTAACCACTGCGCCACCAGGGAAGCCCCCAACAGCAGTGTCTTTGAATGGCTTGATGGCTTCTGTCCACTCTAGCAACTTGACACCCATCTTTGGGGGAAAGTGTACAAGTCAACAAATCAAGGGACTACTGTTTTCGGGACACTGTGCAAGGCACACTAAGGTATAGAAAGAGACAAGTCCAAGAACTTTCACGGCTATTCAGAGTACCATATTTGGGCCAGTCAATTTGGGGGTGTGTGTGTGTGTATGAGAGAGAGGGCAGTGGGAGAGAGAGAGAGAGAGAGGGAGCACACGAGCCCTGTAGCCGGTCCCCTTTGGGGATTTCAGCATCTCGTGCGTCCCTGACACAGCTAAGGTTTTCCTTCTATGCTCTTCCTCACTGAACCCAAAGCTCTCCCTTCACCTGAGGTGCCGTGTAGAGTGTGAAGTGAAGTGCTGGGGGCTGAGTTAGCACTGGGACGGCTGCATCCTGGGAAGGAGACAGGAAGGCCATGGGGTGTACAGAGTGGGGGTAGACCTACCGGGCTGGCTGACCTGCCAAGCCGAGCCTGAGGGCTGTTGGAAACTGGAGCTCAGGCCGGAATAAGGGAGCCCATGAATAATACAGCGGGAGGGAGGCTGTTAACTAGGTGACCTCGTTGCACCTGCGTGTTTCACAGCTTCCTGGGGAGCTGCTGCGGGGTGGGGGGCGGGGGGTGGGGGGTGGGGCAGGTGTTGGCGAGGGCAGAGGGGAGAGTGAAAGGCCGGGTGGTGACACAGCTCCTTCGTTTTCCTTCCCGCTCTCCTTTCAACTGTCCGGCTCAGAAGTTCTTTGTACTAACAGCTCTATCTCGTTCTTTGTACTAACAGCTCTACCTCCTTCTGGCTTTGACCCAGACGGCCTTGACCGTGTGCGCATGCGTGAGTGTGTGCGTGCGCGAGTGTGTGCGTGTGCGCATTCACACACAGGTGCGCTGGAGCCGGTAACTGGGATGTTCCTGAGCAAAAGCTGAGCGTGAGGCTGGGCCTTCTCCCGTGCCCTGCCCACCAGGCCTGATTTCCGGGTCTGTTTGCTAAACTGGGCGTCAGGCCTGTCTCTGGCCCCCCGGCGCTGATGTGCTGTGTCATCTTTGCCAAGGTGGCCCCCTCTCTGGGCCACTTCTGGCCGCCACGGACAATGCAGGCTTCTGGGCCAGGACTGTGTGGTGTCCCAAGATTTGGGCCTCTGACGAGGGGAGCACCGTTTGATGTAAGTTAGGGGTAGGTAACCCTGACTTTCTCTTCTAATGCTCTGGGGGTCTGTCATTTTTAGTGTTTGTCACTGGGGCCTGTTTACAGCCACCCAGACTTGGCACAAAGGAGCCGCCCTAGCTCCCATACCTCCCAGTGAAGCAAAGAAAGCCTCTGGGCAGAGATGGGGGCCATTTTAGGACAGAGCGGAGGGAGATGAGCTTAAATTGCAGCAGGAGAGCAGAAAGGCAGACCCACGGAGAAACTGGTTGAGCAGTGTGTCAGGTGAGCAGCGGAGAAAGGTGAGATGCTGCACTCCATTCCCAGAGGAGGCTGACTTTACCTGGCTTTACCTTCCAAGGAGCTGTTTCCAGACCCCTGGCCTGGGACTGGGAGGCAGAGGACCCCTGGCCAGTGCCTGGGACAGGACCAGGAGCCCTGGCCTCCACCTCCTCCTTTATCCTGAGTGTTGTCAGCAGGGGCCTGACCCCTGAGGAGGTCCCAGACCCTCCTCCCCAGGTCTGGGAAGGGACTTTTCCCCAAAGCCACACTCTGGCTTTAGCCTGCTTCCTCAGGCTTAGGGAGCCCAGGCCCAGTGCCTGCTACCCTCTTAGAACTGGGCTTTCAAGAGGTTGTACACCTCCATACACACACACCTCTCTGCACAGACTCGTAGACACATTTGCCTGTCTGGACGAGATGGGGAACACCTCCTCCTTGGGCCTGGTCTGGGTGTATGTGGCCAGGGCTACAGGCACCAGGTTTCATCTGTGGGCCTATTCCTCAACAAGGAGAGTATTTCTATCTCTGAGCCAAACTACCCAGGTTCAAATCCTAGCTCTTCCAATGATTAGCTGTGTTACCTTTGGCACTTCAATTAGTCATGCTGTTCTTTAGTTTTCTCATCTAGAAAATCAGGGTAATAATAGTACCTACCTCAAAGTGTTATTGGGAGGATTAAATGAGTTATTGCCTGTAAAATGCTTAGAAGAAGTGCCTGCCATATAGTCAATGCTCAAGAAATGCTGCTATGCTGCTGTTCTCCTCAGCTGTTAGTTATTATGCTGCTGTTCTCCTCAGCTGTTAGTTATTATGCTACTGTTATTCTCAGCTCCTGCGTTCTGGAGGCTCACAGTCTTGCAGGCTGCCTGAGGGTGCCAGGAGTAACTATTATGCCTGTGATAAAGGCTATGTATCTAGAGGTTCAAAGGAGGTGGGGGTGGGGTCTGGGTTGGTGGGGAGCAGTCTTGGAAGGCTTCATGGAGGAAGAGGCGCCCTTGTTCAGAGGCTGTGGCTTCTCTCTGTGCCCACTGGCACTGTGCTCCCATGGTAGAAGGGCAAGAAGAGAGGCAGGGTGGTGCAGTGGTTAGTAGCATTGATGCTGGTCCCAAGTCAACTGGAACTTTTTTAGTCAGCTTTGTAATTGCAGTATAACACATATGGAAAAGTGTACAAGTAATCCATGTACAGCTTGAATTATCACAAAGTGACCACTGCCCTATAACTGCCACCCAAACCAAGAAAAAATAAATTACCAGAAGCCATCTCTCTGTCCTTAGTCAAAGGTAACTTCTATCCTGACTCCTAATAGCATGCATTCATTTTGCCTATTTTGAACTTCATAGAAATTCAGTCATACCGTATTTTCTCTTGGCAATGTTTTCTTCTACTCAACTTATTTGTGAGATTCATCACATTTGTTTGTTCTCATTACTGTATAGGTTTCCATTGTGTGAATATACCACAGTTTACCCATACTATTGTTGATGGACAATTGGATTGCTTCTAGTTTTTGGCTATTGTGGAAAAGGCTGTTCGTAACATTTGTCGTGTGTTTTGTGGTGTACATATATGTGTATGCAATTCGGTTGGGTATATTTGTTCTTTTTACCAATACAAGCTTTATAGTGTAATTACTAGTTTATATATATAGTCTTGATATCTAGTAGTATAAATTCTCTAGCTTTATTCTTCTTCGACACTTTTGTTTACTTTTGGCTCTTTGCATTTCCATATGAATTTAGAATCAACTTTTGAAATTCCACAAAAGCTCTGCTGAGATTTGATCGGGACTGCATCACCAATATGTAGATCAATTTGAGAAAAATTGACATCTTTATAATACTGAGTTTCTGATCCACGAACGAAATATACTCCTCCATTTTCCTAGATCTTAATGAATTTCTTTCAAGGATGCTTTTTAGTTGTCTGTGTAGAGGTCTTACACTTCTTTCATTAGATTGATTTCTATGTGTTTTATGTTTTTTGATACAATTGTAAGTGATATTTGAAGGTTTTTATTTTCATTTCTAATTAATTGTTTCTGGCATATAGAAGTACCATTGATTTTTAAAATATTGACCTGTATCCAACAATCTTTGTTAAATCTACTTATTGAATCTGATAGTTTATCTATAGAATCCTTGATTTTTTAACATGCACAATCATGTATTCAATAAATAATAACGATTTTATATCTTCTTTTCCAATATTGATATCTTTTTTCTTGTCTTATTGGAATGGCTAGGCCTTCCAGCATAATATTGCATTGAAGTGGTGATAGTGGGCATCCTTATTTTGATTCTGGTATCGAGAAAGCTTTCAATATTTCATCATTACGTACAGCGTTTGCTGTAGGTTTTTTGTAGATGTCATTTATCATATTAGGGAAATTTTCTTCCATTATGTTTTTCAAAACTATGGGAAAATATATATAACATAAAATTTACCATTTTAGCCACTTTAAGTGTACATTTCATTGGCATTAATAACATTCAGAATGTTGTGCAACCACTACCACTATCCCTTTCCAAACTTTTAATCATCTCAAACAGAAACTCTGTAAACTCTATACCCATTGAACAATAACTCCCCATTTTCTCTCCCTCCAGCCCCTGGTAACTTCTATTTTCTGTCTCTTATGAATGTGCCTGTTTCTAGGTATCTTGTACAAGTGGAATCATATAATATTTATCATTTTGTGTCTGGCTTATTTCACTTAGCATGTTTTCAGGGTTCATTCATGTTTAGCATGTCTCGGAACTTCATTCCTTTTTAAGGTTGAATAATAATTAAATTATATGCGTATACCATACCTCATTTATCTGTGCATCCATTGATGTCATTTGGATTGTTTCCACTTTCTGGCTATTGTGAATAATGCTGCTAAGAACATCACTATACAAATATCTGTTTGAGTCCCTGCTCTCAGCTCTTTTGAGTATATATTTAGGAGTGAAATTATCATACGGTAATTCTACATTTAGTTTTTTGAGGAACCGTCATACTGTTTTCCACAGAAGTTGCTTGATTGTACATGCCCACAAGCAATGCACGAGTTACAATTTTCTCCACATCTTCACCAACGCTTTTTATTTTTGTTATTATTAATATTTTTATAATAGCCATTCTAATGGGTATAAAGTGGTGTCCCATTGTGTTTTTTGGGTTTTTTTTTTTTTTTCTTGCGGTATGTGGGCCTCTCACTGTTGTGGCCTCTCCCGTTTGCGGAGCACAGGCTCTGGATGCACAGGCTCAGTGGCCATGGCTCACGGGCCCAGCCACTCCGCGGCATGTGGGATCTTCCCGGACTGGGGCACGAACCGTGTCCCCTGCATCGGCAGGCGGACTCTCAACCACTGCACCACCAGGGAAGCCCCCCATTGTGTTTTGATTTGCATTTCCCTAATGGCTATTGATGAGTATCTTTTCATGTGCTTAATTGGCCATTCAAACATCTTCTATGGAGAAATGTCTGTTCAAGTCCTTTGCAAAGCTATTTTTGAATTGGGTTGCTTATGTTTTTTGTTGTTGAGTTGTAAGCGTTCTTTATATGTCTGGACACTAATCCCTTATCAGAATAGAAATATTTTCTCTCATTCTATAGGTTGCCATTTCATTCTGTTGATAGTGTCCTTTGATGTATACAAGTGTTTAATTTTGATGAAATCCAATTTACCTTTTTTATTATTGTTGTTGCCTATGCTTTTGGTGTCATGGCCAAGAAATCATTGCCAATTCCATCTCATGAAGATTTTCCCCTAAGAAGTTTATAGTTTTAGTTCTTACATTTAGGTCTTTGATCCATTTTTAGTTAATTTTTGTATGTAATGTAAGGTAAGAGTCCAACTTTTGCATGTGGATATTCAGTTTTCCCAGGACCATTTGTTGAAAAAGAGTGTCCTTTCTGCATTGAATGATCTTGGCACCCTTGTTGAAAATATTTTAACCATATATGTAGTGGTTTATTTCTGTGCTCTCTGTTCTACTTCATTGGTCTATATTCATGCCCTTACATCAGTATTGCACTTACTGTGATTAACGTAACTTGGTAGCAAATTTTGAAATCAGGAAGTATGAATTCTCCAACTTTGTTATTTTTCAAGATTGTTTTGGTTATTTGGGGTCCCTTGATGTAAATCTTAGGATGGGTTTTTCTATTTCTGCAGAAAACACCATTAGCATTTTGATGAGGTTACATTAAATCTGTAGATTGCTTTGGGTAGTATTTTATCTTAACAATATTAAGTATAGTATTTTAACAATATTAAGTCTTCCGATCCATGAACATGGGATGTCTTCCCACTTATTTATGTCTTCTTTAATTTCTTTCAGCAACGTTTTATAGTTTTCAGTGCACAAGTCATTTGCTTCCTTGGTTAAGTTTATTCTTGAGTATTTTATTCTCTTAGATGCTGTTGTAAATGGAACTGTTTTCTTAATTTTGTCTTCAGGTTATTCATTGCTAGTGTATAGAAATGCAACTTATTTGCATGAGTTGATTTTGTATCCTGTTACCTTGCTGAATTTATTTATTGGCTCCAACAATTTTTATTTTTATGATTTTATTTTTTCCAACAATTTTTAGATGGAATCTTTAGAGTTTTCTATATATGATCCTGTCATCTGTGAATGAGATAATTTTACTTCTTCCTTTCAAAATTGGAATTGGGAATTTATTGCCCAATGACTCTGGCTAGCACTTTCAATGCTGTGTTGAATGGTAGTGGTAATAGCAGGTATCCTTGTTTTGTTACAGATCTTAAGAATGTCTTTAGCCAGTGAGTATGATGTTAGCTGTGGGTTTTTCATACATGGCCTCTTTTCTTCTGTTTTGCTAAGAGTTTTTTTTTTTTTATCATAAATGTGTATGGAACTTTATCAAATGTATTTTTGCATCTATTTGAAATGATCATGTACTTTTTCTTCTTTCTCCTGTTAATGTGCTGAATTACATGAATTGATTTTCAAAAGTTAACCAACTTTGCATTCCTGGGATAAATCCAGCTTTGTCTTCATGCATTATTCTTTTCATAATCCCTTGGATGCTATTGGACTAGCTATAACAGCTCTCCCTTGACTATATTTTGCATGTGAATTGTTAATATTCTTTAAAATACTTTTTTCATCTGTGTTCATCAAAGAGATTGACCTATGATTTGCCTTTCTTCTGATATCCTTGTCAGATTATAGTATCAAGTTATGCTGGCCTCATTATATAAATTAGGAACTGTTCCTTCTTTTTCTGTTTCTCTAGGAGTTTGGATAAGATTTGTATTATGTTTTTCCTTAAATGTTTAGGAAAATTAAATAGAGAAGCCACATGAGCCTATATTTCTTAGTAGGAAGGTTTTTTTTTTTTTTTTTTTTTTTTTTCTTCGGTACACGGGCCTCTCACTGTTGCGGCCTCTCCCGTTCCGGAGCACAGGCTCCGGATGCGCAGGCTCAGCGGCCATGGCTCACGGGCCCAGCCGCTCCGCGGCATGTGGGATCTTCCCGGACCGGGGCACGAACCCGCGTCCCCCGCATCGGCAGGCCGACTCTCAGCCACTGCGCCACCAGGGAAGCCCAGTAGGAAGGTTTTTGATAACAATTTCAATATCCCTAGAGAAATAGGACTATTTATATTTCTGTGTTTTTGTGTGTCCATTTCGGTAAGTGGTATTTTTTGAGGACTTTATTTTATATAAATTTTTATATGAATTGATATAAAGATATTCATAATATCTCCTTCATTATTGTCTTATAGTCTCTATACTTTGTAGCATCTGCAGTGGTATTTTCTATTCATTCATGATACTGGTAATATATGCCTTCTCTCTCATTTTTTTCATTGTCTTGCTGATCACTGGATTTGTCACTTTTGTTAGTCTTTTCAGAGAACCAACTTTTAATTTACTGATTTTTGCTTATTTAATTTTGTTTTCTATTTCATTAAGTTCTGTTTTTGTTAGTAAATTTAAAAATTTCCTTCTACTTTTACGTTTAATTTACTTCTTGAAACACTTTTTCAAGAAAGATATAGATGATTGTTTTATAGAGTTTCTTCTTTTTTAAAATCTGAATTTAAGGCTATAAAATTCCCTCTAAGCACAAAAGTTGTATGTCAAAAATTTTGATGTTGTATTTTCATTATTTTAAGGCTCAAACTATTTTCTAATTTCTGTTGCATTTTCTTCTTTGATTTACATTTTTTTAGAAGGACATTTGCTTCATTTCCAAACATTTGGAGATTTCCTCATTTTTTTAATGGTTGTTTTTGAGCTTAATCTGCTATGATCAAAGAACATACTCTGAGTGACTCCAATTCCTTGAAATGTTTTGAAAGTTACTTTATGGCCCAGAATGGTGGATTTTGGTAAATTATCCATTGCCTCACAGGAAGAATGTTTATTCTGTAGATGTACACAGTGTTCATTTTGTCAGTGAGGTCAGATATGTAAGTCAGGTTGATTAGATGTTGGTATCCTTACTGATTTTTCTGCTTTTTCTATTTGTTTTTGAGAAAGGTATGTTGAAGTCTTCCATTATGACTGTAGATTTGTCTATTTCTCTTTCTAGTTTTCCCCAAAAGTCCCCATAGGACAAGGGCACTGGAGGGCCACCTAGATGTAAAAAGCCATTTGAAGTTTTGTGTGGTTTTTAATGCCCCTCTTTTCCCCCCAGTTTTATCATACAGATTTTCAAGCACATACAAAGGTTGAAAGACCTATACAGTGAACACCATGTACCCCCCACTGGGATCCTACAGTTTACATTTTGTTGCATTTCATTTATCATATATGCATCCATCAAACCCTTTCTTTGGGGCTGCATTTCAAAGTTAGTGGTGTAACATTGGCTCACTTCACCCCTAAACCCTTCATCATGTGTATTATTAAATGGTCAACTTGCCTAATTTTAAAATCAAAAGTGGGGACCTGAAACTTAGTTCAGGCACAAGGACAGCTCTTTAAGAGAAAGTGGGCCAAGTAGGGGAGAAGATGTCACCAGAAGGGTTTTCACCTGGAAGACTTAGGATGGTGATGGTGAGGCCGAGGGTCCCTCTCACCTGCCAGGCTGCAGGGATGGGGTCTGGCTTGGCCTCTGTTGAACGCTTCGCATCTAGCAGTTCAGGGCTTGTGTTCAGGATAGGTCTGTTGAGCGAATGAGTGGGGTGCTTCAAAGGGCAGAAGTTGACTGTGTGATTCTGGAGGCTATAAGCCCAAATAAAGAGTGGAAGTTCCTAGAAGGCAGCTTGGGGTCCATTACAAGAGAAAATTTGTCTTTCTTTCTTTTTCTTTTGTTTCTTTTCTTGTCTTGTCTTGTCTTTATTTATTTTTGGCTGCATTGGGTCTTTCTTGCTGCACGCGGGCTTTCTCTAGTTGTGGCCAGCGGGGGCTACTCTTCGTTGAGCTGTGTGGGCTTCTCATTGTGGTGGCTTCTCTTGTTGTGGAACATAGGCTCTAGGTGCGCGGGCTCAGTAGTTGTGGTACGTGGGCTCAGTAGCTGTGGCTCGTGGGCTCTAGAGCACAGGCTCAGTAGTTGTGGTGCGTGGGCTTAGTTGCTCCATGGCATGTGGGATCTTCCCGCACCAGGGCTCAGACCTGTGTCCCCTGCATTGGCAGGCGGATTCTTGACCACTGCGCCACCAGGGAAGTCCTCTTTTTCTTTTTTGAAATACCAAATTATCTTTTGTTTCTACAACTTTATTTTCAGGTAGGTCATATAGTGTACATAGAAAATTCAAAAGGCTCCAAATGGAATACAGTGAAGTCTCTCCTCCCTCTCTCCGCCAGCCACCCAGGTTTCCCTCCCAGAGGCTGTAGGTTTTCTGGTTTCTTAGTGTCCTCTCAAGTAGTCTCTGCACACACGTAATGATGATGATGTTGGTGACACTACTAATAACGCTTACTGAGAGCTTATTATATGTGAGCTCGTATTCCAAGTTTTTTACATACATTACTTCATTTGATCTTCGTAGCAACCCTATGAAGTAGGTACTATTATTACCTCCATTTCAGAGATGCGGGAAACTGAGGCCCAGAGAAGTTGAGCAGCTCAGGAAAGTTCATCCACCCAGGATGTGAATCCAGCCGGTCTGGCTGCTCTCTTGACCTCTTGTTCTATTCCTTTCAGTGTTTCTCGTAACCAACTGCATCAAAGCTCCCTCCAGTGGCCTGGCAGTGGTGCATTTAACAGTGCACCAGCCTGGGTGAGATGGTGGTGAGCTCCCTGTCCCTGGAGGACATTCAACCAGATGACCCCAAAGGCTTCTCCACAAATAGCCTTGTTAGTTCCCCCCCCCGCCCCAGCTTTAGTTTCTGCTGCTCTGCTGCCTGCAGGGTCAGTCTTCTCTCCTGTCTGTAGGGCTCTCAGGTCTGTATCCTGTTCCCTAGAACCCAAAAGGGGAGCCCTCTGAGCATCTCATAAGGAAGGATGAGGTCTGGGCAGGTGTGGCCGCTCCCTGTTTGCAGGAGGCAGTGCCGAGGCACAGAGTGGGCAGCGGGTGCTATTCAGCCACAAAGCAAGGCTGAGTCTGCCAGGCATCGCCCTCCACACTCCTTTTCAGGTCCATGCCTGTCTCCCTGTGTTTAACCTGGCTTCTGTCCCCCTTCCCACCCCCCACCCCAGGCCTGAGGAGAACCTGTTTGCCTGGAGAGGTGGGTGGGGGCATGTGGGAAAGAGCTGAGTAAAATTCTTCGCTAGGAACAAATCTCATTTTCAAGAAAGTCTTGACAAAATGAGGCATTAAATTACAATATTTTGAAGAGCGTCGTAATTCTATTGCAGACAGCGCTTCATCATGGAATCTGAAAGCTGGGAAAATACAAAACTCATTAGATTAAAATAAACCACCTACTGCTCTAGAGAAAAGCTTATTTATCAATATCAATTTACTTATGATTACTCTGGCCTGCAATTTGTTATTTTTAAGAATTATGATTTGTGTATTGCTCATAGAGATGTGAAATATTTTTTCTTAAATTGAGTGTTTTAAAAAAGATGTCCTTAGTAGAGGTTAGAAAGCGGTTACTGAGGATGAGGAATGGGGGAGGGTCAGGAGATAAATTAAAAGAGGCTGGGGTGGAAGATGGTGAGGAAGTGGGTGTGTGAGGAGCTGAATGGAAGCAGATGTGGACAGAGTGAACCTGAAGCCACCTGAAGCCTTTGGGTCTTTAAAAGAGGGTTTTATTTTTATTCATTAAGAGGAAGGACATCCTAATTTACCAAGCTGTCCAAAAGATGGAATGTATCCTATGTAGATAGTGAGCTTTCTGTCACTGGAGGCATACAAGCTCAGGTTCAAAGTCTAGAAGGGAGGATGCTGTAGAATATAGCTATTGGACGAAGAGCCAACTGTAGTTCTCTCCAATCCTGGTGTTCAGTGATTCTCTGAATCTCACACACGAGGTCTGGAGGGTAGGACAGTGTGGGGCAGTCTTGCACCATGTAGAAGAGAGAGCACTGGATTGGGGCGGGAGAGTCAAAAACCTCCATCTTGAATTCACTGGCTCCCGTGCTCCTGGCTCCAGGCTAGCCCTTGCTCTGTGGTGCTCTGGAAAGGTCTCTGTTCCCGGAGCCTGGGTTCGAATCCTGCTGTCGTTACTTTCTGCTGTGAGATCCCAGTCAAGTTGTGGATTCTCCTTCAGCCCCAGTTTCTTCATCTGCAGGATGGGTCAGTAAGGCCCCCTCATAGGTAGTGGTAAGGATCTGTGACACTTTATAAGAAGTCTAGCACTTGGTACGCATGCTCACCATGTGTTAATACCCATCCCGCCTCCCTCCTGGGCCTCATTTCCTTATCTGCAAAGTGGACTGTCTGCTGGGAATCTCTGGGTTTCTTCTGGTTCTAGTTTTCTGCCCCAGGTGTTCAGTGTTCCTTGTGTGAGGAAGGAAGGTGGTTGGGGTGAGGGGCAAGCCCCAGCAGCTCCTGGCACCTCAGACCTCCTTCATGGCCTCCTGCACTGATGTGGGTGGTTTTCCTGGTCAAAGGACCTGCTGTCAGTCCCCATGTGCTTGTTCTACCTTGGGAAACTGGATCCCCATTTCATAGATGGGAAAGTGGAGGCCCAGAGAGGAGAGGGGTAGTATGCTCGTCTGCTTCCCCCACAGCCCTGGGTCCCCTAGTCTTAAGACTGCCTTTCCTGGGCAGCTCCATGGGTTGGGGGAAGCAAAGGGGAAAGCCTTCAGAATTTTAGGGTGTGTTTGGCATGAGGCACGCCCACTATAGTCTCTCTTTGGGAGAAGCAGTTGTGCTCTGGTCCTCTACTTTCTCTCCTTCACTCCCTCCCTCCCTTCCCTTTATTCTTGTATATTTTCAATACCTAATATTGAACACTTCCTATGCTGTGACAACAGAATACCCAAGGTGAATAAGTAAGGGTCCTGATTCTAGGGGACTTCAGAGGCCGGTGAAGGAGACAGATGTACACACACACACACACACACACACACACACACACACACACACACACACTACGGCATGCTAGAATGGAGTAGTCTGTCAGGGGCACAGTAGAGTGGAGGAAGTCATGCCGAAGCCTAGCTGGTGAAATCAGAGAACACTTCCCGGAGGAGGTGATGGCCAAGCTACCTGTAAACGCATGAGAGAGAACTTGCTGTGGATTTTGTGCCCCTACAGAGCTGGGGCTCAGTGACAACCAAATGGCTAACCATGCCTGCAGCTGGGGCTGGGCTTGAAATCACTCCCTGCCCCAGGCTCGGAGCAAGTCCTTTGCCTCCAGAGAAGGAGGGCAAAGCAGGAAGGCCCTCCTTGGCTGGGTGCTGGTGAGAAGCACATCTGGTCAGAGGTTAGCAATGGACAGGCAGAGGGATAGCTAGCCAGCAGCTCTGGCGGGCCGGTCTGGCCTCTGCAGGTGGGTCTGTTTGCTGGGAGTGGGATGGGAAGGCAGGGAGGGCGGTGGCGGGAGGTGACAGCTCTGGGGCTCACCTAAACAGATTCCTAGTTGAGTCAGTTGAACCGAGGTCCAAAGACTTCAGGGTTTTGGGGTCATGCCTCTTAACCCCCCTGAGATTCAGTCTCACCATCTGGGAAAGCGGGTGCCATTGCCACCTGCAAGGCGCTGTGAGAGCCAGGTGACCTACAAGGCAGCAGTAAGCTGGGCAGGCATCACGGGTGGTGCTCTCTGTCTTGTCTGAGACCACATGGCGCTGGCTCCCTGGTGGCTTGCGATCCCCGTGAGGGGCGAGGCGGGGCTGTGATGAGCGTGACGACAGTGACATGCCCTACACTTAATGGGCATTACTACTAGTGTTGTTAGTGTTTTGTGAATTAGGCAGAAGAGACAGGGACTGCGGATGGAGCAGAGCATGAGGGCATTTGAATCGATTGAACGCTCACCATGGGAAAGGCGCGCTCGAGGGCCCTCATTGAATCCTCATAACATCCGCCGAGGAGGTGCTATTCTCTCGGTTTGAACAGAGGGGAAACTGAGGCTGAGCAGGGACTTGAACACAGATGTCTCCCTCCAATCTCCGGAAGCTCCCCGGAGCTTGGAATTGTCCCTTTCTCCCCACGACATAGTGAGATAGCCCGGCAGGACCCCGGTTCCTCACTGAGCTCTTGGTCAAGCATCTAAAACTTCTTCCCCACCAAGGCCCCTCTGGGCTCTTCTTTCTTCCTTCGGGAGCTGCGATAATAGTAAGCATAAAAAGTATCGAACAGCACCTTGCACAATTATGTGGGGAGGAAGCAGCTGTCACAGACAATCTGGGAAAGATTTATCACTTAACTTCCAGAGAAAACTATCAGCTTCCTGTAGAGAGCGAGCCCAGGCCTTATCCCCCTCCTCCCCGTTCCCTGGGGTGGGGACATGCAGCACCCCCCCCCCCCACCTACCACCACCACTACCACGGGGATCCCATTGCCCCCACGTGGACCTGGCTGAGAGCGGCTTTCCTGCACCACTGCCACAGGCTGTTCAAGCTGGAAGGGGGCGCATCCGTATCCCTGTCCTGGAATGTTGACTGTGCACCTACTCTGCGCAGGCTTGGGCTGGCTGGGGAGGAGCCCTCAGCATGGTTAGAACAGAAACGAGAACTCGCATGCCTGTGTCAAGTGCTTTAAAGCAGCGTGAGCAGGGATCCCAGACAGAGGATGGAGGGCGGCTTCTGCCTGGGAGGCTGGAAGGGCGTCAAGGGAGACTCCTCAGGGAAGGTGACATTTCAGCCTCTTTCTGACAGGTGAGTCCCCACATGGCCAGGTGGGAGGGAGGGCCGTCGGGCATGGGGACCTGCCCAGGCAAAGGCCTGAGCTGTGACGTCCTAAGTGGCATCTTGCAGGCCAGGATACTGAAGCTTGGAGAGACCCGATGCCTTGCCTGGGGGTTACCACACAATTCACGGCTACCCCGTGATTGAAAATTCCTGTTTGCACCTAAGGAGAAGCAGGAGGAGAGGCTCAGTGCTGAACGGGCGTCCCTGAGAGACTGGAGAGGCCGCAGAGGGGGTCCTGGAGGGGGTGGGGCGGGAGGCGGGCGAGGGAACCAGTTTGGCTAACATCACAGTGGGAGAGAGGAGAGAGAGAAAGAAGGAATATGAATGGGCTCCCAGTCGTTAAGCCCCGGGCTTGGGGATGAGGCAGAGGCCTTTCCTAGGAGTGTGGCTGGCCGGGAGCCTGCCCTGCCCATCTGCCGGGACAACGCCTGCCCTGGCCTGGGCTCTCGAGCTCCTGTGTGGGTGAGACCGCAGCAGGAAGTGGGCACCTTCGTGCTCTCCCTGTCGCCTTCATGCCCTGCGGTCCCCCGGGGACCTGTGCCAGGAGGCGGCCTAGACTCTGCCGCTGACCCCTTGGCTTGTTCTCAGCGTCCAGCTGATCCTCTCGGTGCTGCTTCCTCGTCTGTGAAATGGCCTAGCATCTGCCTGTCTGGATTTGCAGTCACATTCGCGGAGAGACTTTGCAGAGCTAAAATCAGCAGAGATGTCCTCCTGGCAGCTGCTTAGAGCCGGGGGCTGTGCCTCAGGATGCAGCACGGAACTTGCTGGGTGACGGCTGCCCGGCATTCCAGACTCTTTGGGGCAGGTTTTGGGGTGCAGGGGCCGAGAGTCGAAAGGGCAGAAGGAGAGGAGGAGGTGGAGACTTGGAATATATGTGGACCCCTCCATCTGTCTGGTAAGAAAGGGACATACAAAAGGGTGACCTGGCTTCCCTCTCACCCCCAGGTCTTGGGGACGCTAGTGAACCAGCCGGTAGAGATTGAACTTGGTCCCACTCACAGTTCCCTTGAGTGCCTGCCTGGCCAATGAGCAAACGACCTTGACTTGTCTGTGGGTGGGGCGGGGCAGGGCGGGGCTGTGGTCAGCATCTGAGAGGCAGAGAAGAGCAGAGTCAGGAAAACGGCGTCCACCTTGCGCGTTACAGAGGCGAGCGGGGACTTTCCAAAGGCTACCCAGCAAGTGGTTGCAGGGACAGGCTCAGGACCTGGGGTCTCCATTTCCATCGCTGGCTCTCAGGCTGAAGGGCTGAAGACAAGGGAGGCAGCCTCTGTGGCAGTCAGTTTCCGTATTTGTAACATGGGCTGCTCCTGGCCCACGCTGGCTCACCACTGGGCATGGACTTCAGGTGTGGCAAGATGGGACTAGGTGAGGCCAAGTGGCCTCCCTGGTTGGGGGTGGGAGGCAGCACCCAGAGAGGCAAGCAGAAGGGTCAGCACCCTGGTTGAACTGGCAGGTTAACTGGCTTAAATCTGATACACCTCAGCTTCTACACTAGCTTGCTTTCTGCCTTTTTAAATTTATTTTTTTATTCTTTAAACAGCTTTATTGAGATATAATTCACATATGATACTATTTACCCACTTAGAGTGTACAGTTCAGTGGTTATTAGTACATTCACGGAAAAGTGCAACCTTTGCCACAGTCTATTTTGGAACATTTTCATCCTCTTCGAAAGAAACCATACCTTTTACCTATCACCCCCGTATCTTTCCATCACGTCAACCCTGAGCAACCACTAATCTATTTGCTGTCTCTATAGATTTGCCTTTTCTGGCTGGACATTTCATATAGATAGACTCATATAACACGTGGTCTTCTTTTGTGACTGGCTTCCTTGTCTTAGCATGTTTTTAAGGTTCATCCATGTTGTATCAGTACTTCATTAATTTTTATGCCTGAATAATATCCCGTTGCATGGATACACCACGTTTTGTTTATCCATTTGTCCATTGATGGACATTTGGTTTGACCTTTTTTTTTTTTTTTGGTTTGACCTTTTGACTATTAAAAATAATAACGCTCGAACGTTCATATGCAAGTTTCTGTGTGGACATAGGTCTTCATGTCTCTTAGCTGTGTACCTAGAATGGTATTGCTGGGTCTTATGCTAACTGTTTAACAGTTTGAGGAGCAGCCAGACTATTTTAAAGTGGCTGTACCATTTTACCTTCCCATCAGCAATGAAGGAGGGTTCAGTTTCTCCACATCCTCTCGAACGCTGCTATTATCTTTTTGATTATAGCTAAACTAGTGAGTACGAAGGGATATCTCATTATGGTTTTGATTTGCATTTCCCTGATGACCAGTGACATCGAGCATCTTTTCGTTGCCTTATTGGCCATGTCTACATCTTCTCTGGAGAAATGTCTATTCAGATCCTTTGCCCATTTTTAAATTGAGTTATTCATCTTTCTACTGTTGAGTCGTAAGAGTTCTTTATATATTCTAGATAAGTCCCTTGTTAGATGTATGATTTGCAAATATTTTCTCCCATTCTGTGGGTTGTCTTTTCGTTCTCTTGGTAGTGTCCTTTGAAGTATACATATTTTTAATTTTGATGAAAGCCAACTTGTCTGTTTTTTCTTTTGTTGCTTATGCTTTTGGTCTCATATCTAAGAAATCATTGCCTAATCCAAGGTCATGAAGATTTATACCTATTTTTCTTCTAAGAGTTTTAGCTCTTTCATATAGGTTTTTGATTTTGAGTTAATTTTGGTAGATGGAGTGAGGTAGGGTCCAATGTCATTCTTTTGCATGGGACTATCTAGTTGTCCCAGTACCGTTTGTTGGAAAGACTGCTTTTTCCCAGTTAAATGGACTTGGCATCCTTGTTGAAAATCAGCTGACCGTAGACACATGGTTTTATTTCTGGACTGTTAATTCTATTCCATCGATCTGTACATCTCTCTGTATGCCAGAACCATGCTGTCCTGACTACTAGTTTTTAAATGGGATATTTGCTACTTTGTTTAGATACTGTTAGTACCCCAATGCAGATAGCTTAGAAAATACAGAAAAACATTAAGGATAAAAAAAAATCACCTGTTATCTCACTGAGGAAGATAAAATAAAGATGCAAATGTATTGCTAGATGTTTTCCATACAGATATATATATATAATATATAATTTATTTTTTTCCAACATAGTAACACACTATGAATAGTCTTGTAGCTTACGTTTTCAGTTTAACAGTTTGCCATGAACATTTTTCCTTGTCAATAAACGTTCTCTGAAAACATGATTTTCCGTGGCTGCCTCGTAGTCGGCTACATGAAAGTGCCCTAATTTACTCATGTAAACTTCTGTCATTGATTATTGTCTGGCCTGTTTTTACCAGTAGAAACAGTGCTACTGAAAACATCCTCAAAAAAAACCCTCTGTGCCATGATTCTGACGATGTCCTTAGGGAAATTCTGGTGGGTGGAACTGGAAAAAAACCTGGAGTTTTATTGTGCCAAATGGCCTCCCAGAACTCTGTACCATTCCCACTAGAGGAGATTTTCACAAAAACTGCCACGTGGAATACAGTCTGACTCAAAAGCTGTTTAGGAGTTGTTTATGTACTTTAAATATTAATCCTTTCTCAGATATGTGATTTGCAAGTATCTTCTGCAGGTTTGCCTTTTACTCTGTAGATAGTGTCCTTTGATGTACAAAAGTTTTTCATTTTGATGAAGTTCAATATATCTCTCTTCTCTTGCCTGTGCTTTTGGTGTTATAGCTAAATCCAATGGCATGAAGATTTCCCTCTCTGTTTTTGTCTCTGGTTATATATATTTCATAGTGCTGGTATCAGTCACTCATTGCCTCAGTAAAGCTGCATAACAAACCACTACAACAATCATTTGCTCTCACTCATGTGTCTGTGGGCCGACGGGGGAGGGTCCGCAAATCTAGGCGAGGCGTGACTGAGCTTGATTCTGGGCCCTGTGTGGGTTCAGTCTTCTCACTCTATCTGGGGCATGTTCCTCTCAGCTGAAAGGCAGGAGCTCAAGGGGCAAAAGCCCCTCTGCACAAGGATCATGCTTCTGCTGGTGTGGAGCTTGGCCAGAGCATCCGTTGGTCAGAGCAAGTCCCATGGTCAAGCCCAGCATCAAGGGTGGGACAGCACCCTCTGCCTACCATGAGACCCCAGCATGGGTGTAGATGCTCAATCCTATGCAGAGTGAAGGGTTGGGACTAATAATTCGATCACCCACAGTGATGACCGGGGGTGGGAATGAACTTGGCAGGTTTGAGGCTGAGAAATGGCTAGTGTGCCTGAAATACGGTGACGGAAGGGGTAAGGAGGAAAGTACCACTTACGGATGCATGAAAGATCTTTGTTAACTGAATTAATCAAAAGAATGTGTCAATGGAAGTGAATTTCCTGAGATGGGAAAAGCAAGGATGGGAACCTATTCAGAGAAGAAATTGGATCGCTGTTGGATAAGTTAAATGTTAGAGACACACCAAGAGGAGATGTTAAGTTGGCAGTTGGCTGTATGGGGTAAAGTAGACTCTGCTTGCAAGGAGCTGAGGGTCTTCTTGCAGAAGGAGGATGTGTGAAAGTCTAACTAACCCTTGCAGCTGGGATAGCTGTCTCCAAAAATGTATGAAGGACAAGGGGAGCTGAGGATCCCACTGCCGGCAGAGATCCAGGAAGGCCTCATGGAAGAAGTGGCATTAGAGCTGTGCCCTGAAGCGGGGGCTGGACATGCAAGGTGGGGCCAGGTGGTCTTCCAGATGGAGAGAATAGCCTGGCCGAGGCACAGAGGGAGAACACAGAGTGTGGTGACTGGCAGTGACCCCTTGAGGGAGAGGGTGCAAATTTCAGCAACGTACCAGAGCTGGGCCAGGGTCTGTTGGCTGTTACCATGCTGGTGAGTCGGGAGATAGGAGAAAGGTGAGCTTGATCAACTCTCTTCTTCCTCCCCACCCTGATGGGACTGGGGATCTGAGGATCAGGAGCCTCAGCTGCCTTTTCTGGAACTCAGAAGTAGAGGGAGTGCCCAGTGCTGGTGACGGTATCGGGAAACTGGCCCTTTCCTAATTGTTGGAGGAAGTGCAACTTCGGGCACCCTCTTTGGAGAGCAGTTTGTCAACAGCTATAAAAATATGAAAATCTCCCACTTCACACAGTGTATAGACATGGGAACAAGGATATTCATTGTGGCTTCATTCGTTAATGCGAAACGTTTAAAACAAACTAAATGTCCATCAGCAGAGGTTAATTATGGTCTGCCTGTATAGAACACTCCACAGCTACTGAAAAGAGCAAGGCAGCTCTGTGTGTACTGAGATAGAGCCATCTTCAGGATACACTGCCCTGAGAAACACCTAGGAGTAGCATAGCATGAATACCACTTGATTTTTTTTTTAAAACGAGGAGACACCTATATGCTATATCCTTACGTGTACCTACGGTACTTCAGGAATTCCTGATTGCCTCTGGGCACGCGTGGGCTGGGGTAGAAAGGAGACTCACTTCCTGCGCTCCATCCTCCTGTACAATTATTTACCCTGTCTGTGTATGACCTCCAAAAAGGACAGAATAAAATATAGTTCCTACGGAATGATTTTTTAAAAAGTATAGGTTGAGGGGACTCAAGATACCTAGCCTCCTGTGGAGGGTGCTGAACCACCTGACACGCCACCATGGGGGTCTCAGGCTGTGCCCCTCGCAGCCCTGCTTGGCTCACCTCCCCCCACCCCCACCCCTGGTTCACTCAGTGGGAGCTTTGGGGAGGGACCCAGGGAAGGGCACAAGAATATAATGGCCACAGGGTGGTCTTCTCCCTCCTTCCAAGTAGGGTCCCTTCCATCCTAGCAGTGACCTTCCATCCTAGCAGCCTCCCCAGACAGTGGCCTGGATGGTGTGGGCTTTGAAGTGTGGCCATCCGTGGCCCTAACGGTGTGCCTGCAGACGTCTCCTTGCACGCACAAACATCTCTGTGTGTAGTGGTGGTGAATAATCCCCAAATTGTCTTTGATTTCTGCAGTGTATTTCTGTATTTCTATTCAAAGTTGAGTGCGTCTGATTTTATGGGAATTCATAACAGTTCAAACGAAATCGTGGCACCCTGCTGTGAAAATCTCTCAATCCTGAGAAGCTGAAATGCTCAGGTGTCCCCTCCTGCCCTTTCCCTCCCCCTCTGCTCTGTCCCCCTTCCTGTCCCTTTGCCTGCTGGGATGGAAAGCACTGCCTGATGGCATGCTGAGTGCACCCTCTGCCCCTGCGTCTCCTGACTGGGCTGCGGGGAGAGGTGGGCGACGGTGACAGGAGGGCCTGCGCAGGATCTGAGCCCAGAGTGGGCTGGTTTCCTGGAAGAGGAGAGAGTGCTTTGCTCCCACGAGCATGCTTTCTAGCCTGTCCAGGAAGCCAGGCTGTGATGGGCTGCATCTCGAGTTTGGTGCAAAGGCATTTGATGAAACCCCTGCGGATCGGCAGGGGTTTGAGAGGAACCTGGCTCCCTCCAGCCTGGGGAAAGGGGGGACAGGAAGGAGGGGCCCTCCAAGGTTGGGCCAGGGGCCCCCCTGCAGCAGTTCACAGAGCCCAGTTTGCAGATGTGAGAGAGCGGATGAGTACATTAGGGCACTCGTTTTACTTTTAAATTTCAGGACCTCCCCCTGACCCCCCACCTGGGGAGACAAGCGCCCTCAGGAGAGGGCCAAGCTTCAGACCTGGGCCTGGTCTCCAAGGCCTGGGCTTTAGCCACTCAGTTGCTAATGCGTCTCCGTGGGCGGAGCAGGGGGATGTCGTCCCGTCCCGTGATGGGCCTCATCAGACCTCCTCCCCGCGGTGTGGGAAGGTAGCCTGGCTGGGCTGGCAGGGCGGAGAGGCAGGGCCTCAGAACTGGGACCCACTTCCCGAGAGGGAGTGAACTCCTGTCCCTAGAAGGGTCTGAACAGCTTCAGAGGGGTACGGTTAGCCTGAGGATCTGCCCAGCTCCGAGGGTCTCCTGTGGCCTTCAGACCTAGGACCGCGGGCCTCAGGGAAGTTCAGCAGAGCATAGGAAGGAACTTTCTAATCAGAGTTGTCTGTCTGTTCACAGGCTGCTGGCAACGTTTTGGTAGGGTGGACACAAGCTAGGTCTCTGACTGTTAAAACATTGAGTGTTTATTATAGAAAATGAGGAAAATGAAAATCGTATGTAGAAGAATATAAAGTCAGCCATAAACTCACCAGATGAAACCACTGTTTCACGTAACAGTCCTGTACGTGTGCCCCCCCACACACACATGTACACAGCCGTACACAGTCCTCTGAGCGCTTCCTGTGGACATCCCACAACTGAACCAGTCCCCCTTGGCTGTCTGGGCTGTTCTGTTGTCATAAATAACACAGCAGCGAATGTTCTGTGGCTGTGTCCATGCTCGGCCGTGATGATTTCCTCAGCTGAAGTTCTGGGAGTGGAATCGCTGGGCCACGAGGGTGTACACACCTTCAGGCTCTTCATACAGATTTCAAATATTGACTGATTCTCAGCCAAGTTGCCTCAGCTTGAGGGTGCGGGAGCCCTGGTGATCATGTCCCTCTGGTGGCTTCAGGTGCCGATGACGCCCGCATTCACATCTCTAGCCCCACCTCAGGCCTGAACTCTAGCTGAGGGTATCCTCCTGCCCCATCCAGCATTGCTACTTGGCTGTCAGCAGCCATTCCAAACTCACCGTGCCCCAACCTGAGCTTCAGATCTTGCCCCTCAGCTGGTCCCACCCGCAGCCTTCCCCTGTCCTGGTTAATCGCATCTCCATCCTTCCAGGTGCTTGGGCCAAAACCCTGTGCTCAGTTCTTTCTAGCACAGCTATATCCTCTCCAGCAAGAAACCCTCTCAGCTGTGCTCTGAAAATGCCCGGAGTCTGCCAGATCTCACACCCGCTACCCCTACCCTGCTGGAGCCCCCGGCGTCTGTGGCTCGCATCACTGTGGTAGCCTCCACAACTGTCTGCCTGTATCTGCCCTTGCCTCCTACTGTGAGTCCTCAACTCCACAGCCAGAGTTCTCCTTTAAACCTTGAGTCACTCTCATCCCTCTTGGCTGTCTGAAGACCACGACTCCCAGTTTACTCATGTCCGTGGTTTACAAGGTGCCCATGGTGGTCCCATTGTTCTCTGCCCTCATCTCTTACAACTCTCCCCACTGTGCACGCCGCTTCAGCCACACTGGCATCCTCGCCGTTCCTCAGGCATGCTAGCACGTCTTGCCCCAGGGCCTTTGCAAAGGCTGTTGCCTCTGTCCAGAAGGCCTTTCTCCCAGATAACCACACAGCTCATTCTCTTGCCTCCTCACGTGTTGGTTCATACATCACCTTCAGTGGTACTCAGACCTCTTGCCGCGCTCCTTCCTTCCTTCCTTAGCACTTACCACCCCGAACACACTGTAGAACTTGTTCACCGACTCTCTGTGTTGGGCTCACCTAGGCGTGCCAGCTCCCCACCCCCGCCAGGTCATCAGCCTGTTCTCTTCTCTAGGCCGCTGTCTAGCGCACTGCCTGGCCCACAGCCGGTGATGTCGGGGCAGACATGGGCAATGGGGCCACACCTCTCCGTGTAGCTCATAAGCTCTCTCAGGTGTAGGTGGCGGCTTTGATTTTATTTGGGGAGGAGGTGATTCCTACGTGGGGGTGAGTCCCGGGATGCTGTAAGTGCACCACCGGCCAGAGCCTCCCCTGCTGGCCCTCAGCCCAGGCCTCCATGAGCAGCAGGTCGTTCTGGGCTGATGACAGGACAAGGTGAAGGCCAGTGTGGGCAGGGTTGCTGCCTTGAATCTGGGAAATTCTGTAGTCTGCTCCCTCCAGGGACAAAGGTGTGAACCTCTAGGGGATGGTGCTGGAGGAGGTGTGGGGGGTGCGGAGGGAGGACTTGGTCAGCCCTGACGGTGCGTGCACTGTCTTATTGGTACTGGTTCCAGGGGCAGTGCCTGTCAGACGTCAGCGTGGAAAGGCAGACTGAACAGGAGGCAGCTCGGCAGCCCTGGTTGTGCCTCTTCTCCTGGCGCACGCACTTGGCCCTGCTGCTGGCTCCTGTATACCGTGGCTGTGGAGCATGTCGTATTCTCACCCAGGTCTGGCTTAACAGCCTCTGAGTAGATGCAGGGTCCTGCCCAGGGCCTTCCCACCAGGCCCTCAGTGTGGGCCTGCCCTGGGGCACATGTCTGAGCTCAGCAAGTGTTGGGGCTGAGGCTGGGAGACCTTGGGCTTGAGCACTTACTGGCTGTGTGACCCTGGGCAAGTTGTTTAACCTCTCCAAGCCCCAGCATGTAGGACACACTACACGCCACGGTGTCTGGCGTGTACTGTGTGCTCAGTAAGTGTTAGCAGTATGCATCCCTGAACTCTGTGCAGCTCACATCTCAGCTCCCCTAGAAGGCTCAGGAGTTCTCTCTTTGCATGGCCCTGGGCAGTGACAGGCACAGTTGCTTTTTGATATCTCACGTGCATTGCCAGCCTTTCTCATGACCCTGTATCCCACCCACGGTGCCTGGTTCAGGGCTTGGCATGAAAACGGATGTGGAAATTGGCAGCCTGAGGGCTTTGGGTCCTGGCTTTGGGTATGTTTGAGAGATTTCTGGAAAGCTTCCTGTGAGAATGGGTTTGGGGACAGCCGGCTCTAACCCTGCTTGTACCTCTGGGACTTATCCCAGGCCGGACAGGAAGCCCAGCACAGAAGGATGTGTGTCTATGTTTCCTGGTCCAGTGGGGACAGGTGAGGGTCAGTGGGAGCTCAGGCTGAATCCTGAGGGTGGCACAGCCTTGCATGGTAGAGAAGGCCATGGAGCTCTGCTGGCCAGGAGATGGGAAGGCCTGGAGGCTGGGGGAACAGCTGTTTCACAGGGCGGAGCGAGGTCAGGCAATGCCGGGGGACCCGTGCCACTCGCTGCAGCCCCGGCACCTAGGAAATGCCGGCAGGCAAAGGCAGCATGTATCGCAAGACCTGGCGTGGAGGTTGGGGCCCACGGGCCTCTTCCCATTGCCACTAGCCTCTGTTCTCTCTGGACCTTGCTTTCCTCCTCTTGGCCAGAGGGACCAGAGGAAGAATAAGATCTGGGATCTCCGGGAAAACCCAGTAGTAGGATGGACCCACTTGGTCCTGCCCACTCTGCTTCACCCTTTGGAGCCTGTGTCCCCTCGACCTAGCGTCTGTGCCACCTTGCCCCAGGGCAAGGATGGAGAGTCAGGATGGAACAAAGATCGTCCCTGCTGTTGGATGCTCCAGAGGTGGCCTCTGCCAATCCCGCCAAGTGAGGGCTGTGTTTGGCTGCCCTTGACTGACAGAAGACGGGCACTGAGGCAGTGTGAGTGCCTCTGAAGGGGAAACAGACATTTAAGGAGAGAGGATGGGGACAGTGTGCCCAGCAGCGTCGAGCCTGAGCCCGCTCGTGGAGAGTGAGATGCATCGTGCACTCGTGTGTGTTGTGCACACATGCTCACTTCTTTGTGTCACATTCATCCTGTGTCTATTGTGTTGTGTACTGTCGTCCTTGAGGGAGGGGCCATGCCTTCCCCTTTCATAGATTAGGAAAGGGGGTGGGCAGGGTGGGGGTGGACAGCAGCATGGTGTGATGGAAATAGCATGGGACTCAGGTCCAATCCTAGGTGACCTCTCTGAGCCTTAATTTCCTCATCTGTAAAATGGGGACAATAATAACTACATTTTAGAGATATTTGGGAAGCTTGAATAAAGTCATACCTGTGAAAATCCCAGGCTTGTGGGAGTTGCCTAGTAAGTGTTCATTTTCTTCCTTCCTTTCTTCCGCTGCAGACTTCCTGCAACACCCAGCAGAATGGTGTGCACTCCCAGCTATTTGTGGACGATCTTCTTAGCAGATGTTGTTTAATTCTCGTAACAGCTGGTTTCCAAAGGCAGAGGGCTGGAGATTTTTTATAAAAGACACTCACTCACTATGAGATGTCAGAGTGTCACTTAATTGCTCTGTGCCTCGGTTTCTCCTCTTGTAAATCAGGGGTAATGCTTGTGATGCTGGCTAGCTTCACTGCAGCATACGGTAGGCTAATGCAAGATAACAGATGGAAAGTGGTTTGAACAGTTAGAAAAAGGCGTCATGCTCAACCTCACTGGTAGTTAGGGAAATGCAAATTAAAACAAGGCCATTCCATTTTTCATGCTTCCAATTGGAAGCCATTTAAAAGAGGGATCACTTCCAGGTGGGCACAGAGGCCCTCTCATACACTTCTGGATGGAGTGGGAATTGCCACAGTCTTTACAGAAGGTAATATGACAGTGGCGAAGAAAAGTTTACATACGCGCTCTGTGTTGTATTTAATTGGCCCATTAATGCCGCTGTTGGAGAACCAAGATTGAGAGCAAAGTCCCAACACAGTTACATGCAGAGAGATGTCCACGGTGACATTGCCTGTGTGGCAAGAACCTGTAAACACTCACATACCCAACAATAGGGGATGTTTGTCTCCATGATGAAACGTCCATACCATGAACTGTTATCTAGCTCTGAAAATGGAGGAGGTGGATGTGGCAGTGTTGACCTGGAGGGCTGTCTGTGAATTATTATGACGAGAAAAGTGAGTTTCCTTTGTGTAGAGGGTAACTTCATCATCCTAAGGAGAAACAGCAACCACACCACTCGTATGCCTTTGTAACGTGAACATATCTGCTTGGGTGTGGAGAAGGGCCTCGTAGGGTGCACGCCAGGCCCAAGCTGCCCACTCTGGCCATCAGAGAGGTCATGTTTGGCTCATGAAAATGGAATTATTTGCCAACATTTAAAAATTGAATTCATAGTAAAAACCAAACTTCCAGCTTTTCATTGAGAAAAATCAGAAGCTCTGGGCACACTGCACCCACATTCCCTCTTGGCTGAAATACATCAGCAGCTGCTGCCTTTGGACAGAGTGTTGGCCTCCAAATGGCCATCATTCCCACCACTGGGGTCTCCTCATTTGTATGCCCTGCCTGCCCCTGTGATAGGCTGCTGACCTCTGGAAACGCAAAGGGGTGGAAATACAGGGATATGATGGGCATTTGTCTTTTATCTTAGAATCTTTTATTTCCCACGTCACTGTTTCATACTTGGTAATTAGAACATTTTAAGTACAGTATTCAAGGAAAACACGAGGGCACCGCGGACCATTGTGTGCGGTGTGGGACAGGATCCATCCTCCACTTGGCACCCAGCTGGGAGGGGGAGTTGGCTCCAGGTCCGGAACCGAGAGATCTGAGCCCTGGGCCCTTTCTGAAGCCCTTGCCCCGAGGTCTTGCAGAGATATGAAGTCTCTCCACAAAACCCTTTTCTTCAACTCCCTTCTCCTCCCCAAGGCTTTCCTGATCATTTAACGATGAGGGAGGTGGCATGTCAACTTGGGTCCAGATGCTGACCCCACCACTCACTAGTTGGGGGTCTCTGAGCAAATTGTTTAACGGCTCTTGGCCTTCAGACCTCACCTTGTGAACCGGGGAGGATAACGCCTCCCAGGCGAGGTGCACAGTAGGTGCTCCCTGAAGGGGGATGTGTGGGCCCTTGGCTAGGCCGTGGGGATGCAGAGGTGAGGGGGCCATGAGCTGAGACACGGAGGTGAGACAGCGTTAGCGGAAGGCAGGGATCCCCAGCTGAGGAGCGTGGGCCCTTCCTGGTGTCACTGCTGGTCTCCAGGGAGGCCTGCTCCGGAGCCGCTGCGGGCGTAAGAAGGAACCAGAGGGCCATGACCCTGCTGTAATGGGACCAGGCAGGCCACGGCCGCGATGGGAGGGAGCAGCCCTCCCGCCGCCCACCCGCTACCCCCGCCCCACTACACTTAGAGATGAGAGCTTGCTTTGCTAAGCCTCTGGCAGCTGGACCCCAGCTCTCTCTAGAGCTTAGCTAGAGACAAAAGTCCGGCTCCAGCTTTCCACAGACTTGCTGGGGGGCCCTGGTCAGGTTACCTCCCTTCTCTGTGCCTCTTTGGACGCCATGGCCTGGGGGCTGCTTTCATATCCCAGGTTATGAGATGATACTGCAGATATAAAAACAGGAAAAGACATGTTCATTGGGCACTTTGGCTGGGGGGGTGTCAGCACCCACCTCCTAACTCTGTCCCCACTAAACCAGGTTCCACCGCCCTCGGGGTATGCTGTCCTGGAGGACAGAGGCAGCAGCCCCTCCCTCTGCCCACTGAGCCCCGCATGTGTCACAAACCTGTCCCTGTGCCCCCTGAGCCCTGCCTACAAGCCTTGCAGTCGGCCTCCACGAGGGCACAGAGGGGACCGTTGCCCATGCCCTCAGCCCAGTCGTGCCACACCACTCTCAGCACTGGACGATGACAGAACCCCAGGGTACAGACCCTCTCTTCTTCCCCATGTGCCCCGCCCCGCCCCCCCCCCCCCCCCCCCCCCCCCGCGTCTGCACCGATTCTCTCTCCTCCCTTCTCAGGCCCAATTCTCCCCGAGCTGCAGGGCTGAGGCAGCGCTGCACAGCCTGCAAGAGCAGACGCTCCAATGGGACGTTTCTCACCCTCCCCTCCTTTTGTCCCCAGGAGCCATGAGGTGCCACGTCGCTTCCAGCTGCCTCGTGGTCTGGCTGTCTGTGCTGATCTCTGGATGCTGTGGTAAGTTCAGTCCTCTGCCTTCTCTCCCCACAGCGAGCATGGGAGGCCGGGCTGGACGGGGTGTGGTTGGCGTTTGTGCTCTGGGACTCTCAAGACCCTGCCTTGCCGTGTGTGTGACTGGGCACTCACTTCCCTTTCTGGGCCTCAGTTGCTTCTGCAGCCCTCACAGGGCTGAAAATACCAGCCATCTCCAGGGCCTGGGACACATGAGGGAAGGGGAGGAGACTTGAGAAATACTTGAGCTCTAAGGGGAGGCATCTATGGCCGTGAACTGTCCTTCTTCTGGGATGTGGGGACTGGCCCCAGTTCTAGTCCGTTTCACAGTTGTCTTTTGAGCACCTACTGTGTGACACTGTGTGCCCTACTGTGTCCAATTCTGGGGGTATGGAAGAAATGACATTCTCGGGCGCTCAGGGGCTCACCAGGGAGAAAGACACAGATAGGATTGCTCTAAGCAGGGTGGATAAAGTGGTAATAAAGGATGTACAGAGCTCCAGAGAAGCCCATCAGAAGAAAAGACTAATTGAACTTGCAGGCACAGGAGAGACCCAGCCAGAAGGGAGATGTTTCATCTGGGCTCTGAAGACTGAGAAGTCGTTTTAAAGGGGGGAGAGGGAAGAAGGGAATCCCGGAGGAGGGAATAGTTTGATCGAGGGTGCGGCTGCCAGGAGTCTTCCTTCTCTGCAGAGCGGGCAGCCCTCCTTCCCCCGGCCTTGCAGCAGCCAGGTCAGTGCCAGCTTTAGTGCCCACGGAGGAGGCCAGGAAAGGCCTGGGCATTTGCCTCTCCTGGACACCGGGAGCAAAGCAGCTCTGGTGTGCACGAAGGAAGGCCAGGACAACAGGCACAGCTGGATCGGTGTCCCGCGGGACCAGGGTGCCCTCAGGGAAGAGCTATGGGCAGGGCATGCCTGGCGACACAGGCAAACGTATTCCTGAGGGGCGTCAGCTCCTTCTCTCACTCCAGGGAGCCGGGAGCCTCTGGAGGAAACCAGAGCTTCATGCTTGGTGGACTGCTGCTGGCATCCTGCTGCCCGAGAGTCCCCTGGCTTCCCTGCTGGGAGGGATCTCTGCTGGGATGCCCCTGTGACGGGAAGCTCACTCCCATCCAAGCGGCGCAGCCTCAAAGACTCTCAGGGGCAGAGTCACAAGGGGTCTCAGACCCTCTTTCCACCCCTGGGCCAGCTGCTGCTCCAGGTGTCAAGTTTCTCCTTTGTAAAGCCCCATTCGGGGAGGGCTCAGTGAGGGGCACCCGAGACCCTCAGCTCTGACCCTCTGGGTTTGCTTGTTGGTGTCCTCAGACTCCTCAGGGACTCTGTGACCTTGGACACTCATGCCCTCCCCCGCCCTCCCCATTAAAAAGAAATATAACAGGTGCTAACAGCTTGGCTGCCTTCGTAGAAGAGGCGCAGTCTCCCCTTGAGCTCTCTAGATCCAGGCGGCTCACGCATCCAAATTGCAGCAGCTATCATAGCAGTGACGCCGTGCACAGGACACCTCTGGCAGGGAGGCAGGGTGAGAGGGCAGCGAGGGCTCTTTGTCTTCATCTTGAGGCTGGGAAACGGTGGCCAGAGAGGTAGAGCGATTTGCCCAGGCCGCACAGCAGCGAGTGGCAGGGCGTACAAGGCCTCACCTGGTCGCCGCGCTGTGCTCCCTGTCCTGTGCACCTTCCCTGTCATGAGTTGAGGGCGGGGTCTAGGGCTGTGCCCAACATGGACCTCAGTGAGAACCATTGTGCCTTCAGAGGCCTGGGCAGGTGGGCCTGGGCTGGGGTTGGGCTCTCCTGGTTCCAGTCCAGGCTCTGCCACTTGCCAGTGTCCTTCAAGCCCTAAGAGGAATCCCCTGCCCCATCCCACGGTTCTGAGTGAAGGCTGTGCTTCCTGGTCTGGTGGATGCCTTGTCCTTCCCACATCACGTGCCTGGACGGCTCCGCTCCTCCACATCTGCCCAGCTTTGCTTCCTTCCGGGATCTTTCCCTTCCCCGCCGCGTGTGGAAGGCCTGTCATCCAGCACCGCAGCTCGAATCTGCCTTCTGTGTGAGCCTCCCCCTCTCCCTTCTCCCCTCAGGCCTGTGGTGGTTAAAAGCTTGATTCTTGGGCTTCCCTGGTGGCGCAGTGGTTGAGAGTCCGCCTGCCGATGCAGGGGACGTGGGTTAGTGCCCCAGTCCGGGAAGATCCTACATGCCGCGGAGCGGCTGGGCCCGTGAGCCGTGGCCGCTGAGCCTGCGCGTCCGCAGCCTGTGCTCCGCAACGGGAGAGGCCACAGCAGTGTTGAAATAAATACTTAAAGCTGGTGGACCCGCATCTACTTTGTAGGGAAGGATAAGTGTGAGTGGGCCAGGGATGCAGGGAGAAGGCATCCAGGGCAGAACATACAGTAGGTGCCAAAGCAGGGAATGAGCATGCGTGGGGCGGGGACAGAGGGGCGCATCGTGGGCGCGGGCAGCTGGACTCCCGTTCCTTCACAGAAGTCGCTCGTTGTCCCCTCCCCTCGCACGGGCACTCACGTTCCCACTTGGCCAGAGGCCTCAAAGCTCCTGAGGCAGCAGTTTGCCTCTGGAGGCCACAGCCTTCATGCCTTAAAAGTGTCTTTTAAGGGAACAGGCGACCTGTGGGCACCCCCCTTTCCCACCCTCCCACCACCCTCACAGTCCCCACTGGCAGCCCAAGGCCACTGGGCTTCCTAGGGTGGGAGCCTGTTCCCAGATCACGGTCCTGCTTGGTATGTGGCAGGCGACATACGTCCCCGAGGCTCTGCCCAGCCACCCGTGCGGAGCTCTCAGTGGCTGGTTATCGGCAGGTCCTGTAAAACAAAACGGACGATGAAAACGGACGATGCTGCTGCAGGTGACGTTTTTTCTGGCTGGTTTCCCTCCCATTGCCCCAGCCTGAGCCCATGCCGAATTCCCTGGTCGCCCCTGAGCCTTCTACCCTGGCTCAGCTGCTTTCTGTAAGGGAGCCCAAAGCCCCCAGCAGGGATCCAAAGCCTCCCCCTCTGGCTGAGCAGGCAGCACTGTCATTAATACCAATATTAATAATAGCTACCATTTATCGAGTGCTTGCTGTGTGCGGGAGCATGGCGCTAAGTGCTTTATGTATGTAATCTCATTTAATACTCAACACAGCCAAGAAGTAAGTCCTGTTGTTATCGTTATTTTACACCTGAGTAAACTGAGGCATGGGGAGGTGATATGACTAGAAAGAGGCACAGGGAGACTACAAACAAAGGCGAAGCCCTTGACCACTGGCCTCTGAGCCTTTCTGAGGCTCTTGAGTGTGTGAGGAGCCCCAGGTTCCTCATATGAGAGGGTGGAAGTGTGTGGGCGAGTGCATATGTGTAGTTGTGGTGGTCAGGGAGGGCTTCCTGGAAGAAGGGACATCTAAGGCAAAACTTGAAGGATAAATAGGAATTGGCAAGTGAAGGCAAAAGGGCCAGCAGTCCTGGCCAGGAGGGGAGAGGCTACAGTGCTTGCAGAACCAGAAATGGCATCAGCTTGGGTGCCTGAGCAGAGGGGGTGGGGGTGGAGATTCCATTAGTTCTGCCTGCTCCCCACGAGGAGGTCTCCAGCAATGAGGGAAGTACTAGCCTCTGTGTTCTTGAGCCTGGCCCAAGCTCTGAGGGAGCCAGGTCAGCAGAAATGAGGGAGGGGAGGGCTGCAGCCCACCCATGTTCAGGGCCCCTGGAAGACCCAGCGGGAGCTGCTTACGTGTGTGCTGCACGATGTCGGCCCCATGTGAGACTGACCAACCCCCCCATCCCTGGTTGGTAGGGGCAGAGGGGGAAGTGCCCTCGTTTGCCTCCTTCTGGGGTGTTTTCCAATACCAACAACCAGTTCCCCAACTCTCCAGACACCGACTGTGTGTCCAACAATTCAGTTCAATTCTGATGCTGTCTACCCAGAGTTAGTGCCAGATTCCACAGATTTAAGGGTTCAGCTCTGCTCTAGACGCCAGTGGTGAGTCCCAGACCACCTGTACTTCTGACCAACTGGCTATAAATCAGGGCTTCCTTCTACCCTTTCTTAGGTTCAGTTAGCTAGAATGACTCACAGAACTCAGGGAAATACTTTACTTACATTTACTGGTTGAATATAAAGGATACAACTCAGGAACAGCCAGATGGAAGAGATGCACAGGGCAAGCTATGGGGGGGTGGGGTCGGGTGGAGCTTCCATGCCTCTCCAGGTGTGCCCTCCTCCCAGCACACGGATGTGTTCACCAACTTGGGAGCTCATCCAATATTGGAAATCTCCCGCTCCCCTCCCCTCCCTAGAGGTTGGAGGTGGGCTGAAAGTTCCCCGTCTTATCACTTGGTCTTTCCGGGGATCAGCCCCTTCCTGAGGCTCTCTGTAGAGGCCCCACTCTAAGTCTCCTCACTGGGAAAAGGGAACCCTCCTACCCTGTCGGTGGGAATGTGAATTGGTGCAGCTACTACAAAGAACAGTATGGAGGTTCCTTAGAAAACTAAATATAGAGTTACCATATGATCCAGCAATCCCACTCCTGGCCATATATCCAGAGAAAACTCTAATTTGAAAAGATACATGCACCCCAGTGTTCATAGCAGCACTATTTACAATAACCAAGACATGGAAGCAACGTAAATGTCTATCAACATATGAAGGCGTAAAGAAGATGTGGCATGTATACGCAATGGGATACTACTCAGCCATAAAAAAGAATGAAATAATGCCATTTGCAGCTACATGGATGGACCTAGAGACTATCATACTAAGTGAAGTCAGTCAAACAGAGAAAGACAGATACCAATGGTGTTGCTTATATGTGGAATCTAAAATATGACACAAATGAACTTATTTACAAAACGGAAACAGACTCATGGACATAGAAAACAAACTTATGGTTACCAAAGGGGAAAGGAGGGGCTGGGGAATTAGGAGTTTGGGATTAGCAGATACAAACTACTCTATATAAAATAAACAAGGTCCTACTGTAGAGCACAGGGAGCTATGTTTACTCTCTTTTAATAAACTATATATAGTAGAAAAGAATATGAAAAATAATATATTTATATGTATGTATAACTGAGTCACTTTGCTGTACACCAGAAATTAACACAACATTATAAATTAACTATACTTCAATAACAATTTTTTTAAAAATTGAAAGATAAAAATAAATCACCTCATTGGCATAAACGTGGGTGTGGTCAGGGGGCTCCTTACGGAGATAACAAAAGACACTCCTATCACTCTGGAAATTGCACGGAGTTTTGAAGCTCTGTGCCAGGAACTGGGGGCACAGACCAAATGTATTTCATATTATACCATACTACTGAAGGCCTCTGGGGGGTTGCTCAGGGGACAGAGGAAGCCAGCCTTGGGGAGGCTTTGTGGGAGGGACTTGTGATATGGGGGACTCTTCATAGATATGAAATTCCTCAGCCCATGACGGTATCACGCTGTCCCCTTCCAGAGCCAGCCCCCAACCTGAGGCTGTCACAGAGTGGTACAGGGTTACCTGCACAGGCTTCCAGGTCTGGGTTCCAGTGCGGCCCATGCCACACTTACCAGCCGTGTGACCCTGGGCAAGATCCTAGTTACCCCCTCAAAGCCTCATTTTTCTCAGTAGTAACATGCAGACGTGACAGCACATGTTGGACCATGAGGATTGGTGGAGATGGTGTAAACGGCTGGTACGGAGGAGGCTTCCATAGATGGCAGCTATTATCATTGTTGTTGTTATTATTGTTGTTATTAATCACGTGGCATCAGCTGGCCACTCCTTCACACAACAAATAGCTGCTGAGGGCCTTCTAAGTGCCAAGTGCTGTTCTGGGCACCAGGGTTGCAGCACTTAACACAGCAGACAGCCCTTGTCCTTGCCAAGCTCCCAGTCTATCTACAGCTGGGAGGCCCAGTAGACATACAATGTGAGCCACATGTGTGGTCTTAAATTTTCTAAGAGGCGCATTAGAACAGAAACAGGTGAAACTCATTTTAATAATGTATTTGACTTAATCCACTATAGCTACAATCTTATCATTTCCACGTCATCAGTATAAAAGACGAATGAGATATTTCACACCCACTTTTTCGTACAACATCTTCAAAATCCTGTGTGTATTTTACACGTCAGCACATCCTAGCGTGGACCAGGTCTCAATAGCCACACGTGGCTCGTGGCCTCGCTGAGCGAACGACCTGACAGCCTTCTGCCTGCCTACTGGCGTTACTCCCCATAGGCCTCGAGGCAGAACGGCGAGCTGCCAAGGTCCTGGAAAGGTGTCTTCAGCACTGGATGCAGGTTCAGTGCCCACTGGAGCCCCTACTCTGTGCCCCTTGCAGAACGCATGGAGCTGGCACGAGGGTACTTGACTGATGCTCTTGTCCTCTAACTTCCAGGCCAGGTGAACCGACTGCCCTTCTTCATCAACCACTTCTTTGAAACATACCTGCTGATCAGCGAGGATACGCCTGTGGGTGAGTTGGCGCAAGGGCTGGTGGGCAGGCTGGGTGGCGTGAGGTGGGCTCCTTTCCCACAAGTGAAAGGGATCTTAGCGATTGAGCTGATCTTCCCCCTGTTATTGGAAACTCTTCCATGGGGTCCCAGATGGGTGTTCGTGTGGCCTCTGCTTGGTTGCCTCCAGGGATGGGACACTCATTACTTCCTGTGCTGGCCTATTCCAAAAGAGAGGAGTTCTCAGTGTCAAAGAGTTTATCACATTGAGCCCAAGTTGCTTGACTTTCACTTCCGCACTAATTTTGTCCTACAAAATGCCTTGTTCTTCTTCCTTGTGAAAATTTGAAGATGAAAGCTCTTGTAGAGTTTGTTTTGTAGCCTTTTGTACTTTTCTGTGATTACTGAGTTTTCTGCACTGAGTATGCCTGTTTTTTTGTCATTAGAAAAAAAAATTATCTAGGAAGTGATCACGAGCATCCTGGTACCCGCTTCTCACCACCCGCCCCCAGCTTGAGTCACCTCATCACCCAGGTCTATCCTCACGAGCCCCTCCCGAGGGCCTGGCTCCTACATCTGCAGCTGGAGGTCGGCACGCATAGCCCCATGGCCTTAGCTCAGCTCTAGGGACCCTGAAGCTTCTCAGGAAATGGGGTTGAATTGAACAAACCCATCTTGCAGCTGTGCTGACGGGAAGGCACTAGTTCTTGTGAGCATGGAGGAAAACAGCGCCAGGAGGTGCCTCTCACCTCCACCAGCACTCCCTCTTGTGTCCTCTCATTCTCGTCCGTGTCATTTTAGAGAAAGTGCTTGTAATCTGGGGCTTCTTACACTCAGGTCTGCCTGCTTCATGGGTATCAGGGTGGGGCTGTGGGCCAGAAGCAGCGAGCACCGGCAGCCGGCACGGTGCATCTTTCTGGAGCATCACTTACACCTGAAAATGAAGCAGGATGGCTTGGAGAGGGGAGGGCTGTGAAGATACTTAACTAGTAGGTCATTTCAAGTACTCTTTCATAGTGTAAGACCAAACATAGATGCAAAATTCTTCAAAGAAAATCTCTGCTTGAAGAGGGGAGCCTTAGTGGGCCCCAGACTCTCCCCTACTGTTTGCAGGGGCGCATGAGAAGCTCCCTGCAGAGGTCTTTCCTTCCACTCTTCCTTCTTGTGTGGGTAGGTGCTGGGCACAGCAGGTATTCTGACTATTGTGGGGATTGGCCCCATGGCCCAGTGACACTGTCTAGGGCTGTGGGGACCCACTGTGTAGAAAGTGGCCACTCTTTTGATGATTAGCAGCCCCATGCATCAGCATCGTGAGGCTGGATTTGGGGATTGGTGTTTGGGCATCTGGGTGTTTGAAGTGTCCAGGAAGGAGGCAGATTGCCTCTCTGGAATGTCCTTCCAGAGGCTTAGCTCACCTTCTGAGGGGTGGAGAGGATGGCCGGCAGTCCCTTGGGGACCCTGCTGAGCTGGTTCCTCCCTTCTGAGTTGGGTCAGGGGGTGGTGTTTGTGGCTGGCTCCTCCGCAGGCCCAGACCTGGTGTGCGGCTGGCGCGGAGGCAGCAGAGAGGTGCCCAGTGCCTGTGGATCCATAAAAGATGAATGTTAGCAGCGTTTATCACCACTAGGGGTTCTGCTCTTTCCAGTTCATTCAGCAGTTTATCAGCTACAGATGGGGTGCCCCCTGTGCCAGGCCTGGGTGCCGTGGATTCAGAGAGGAATGCGACCGAGGAATAAAGAAGTCAGCGTCGCGGGCGATAGAGGCTAGGTTGGCTGTCTGGTTAAGCCCCAGTGGGGACTGAAGGGGGCCGAGTCGTGCCTCTGGGGGCAGGGCAGAGCAGGAGGAAGCAGGAGAGCTTAGGGGGAGGTGGTGGTGGCTCTTGAGCGGAGTCCTGAACGGGTCCTTCCCATTGCTTCACACACTATTTCCTGTGGCTGATTTTTATAAGCGTCTGTGTGAACCTCATCCTCCTGGAGATTCCTTTGTGGTGGAGGCAGTATATCTGGGACAGGCAGGCCCCTGAGGCAGAGGTGTGGCCAGCCACTCACTGAGCGGGGCTGCTGGTGGGGAGAGGCGAAGGCCCCCTCAGGTGAGCGGCGCCAGCCCCGTCACCCCATCTGTGGCCCTGTGTTGCCCTGCTCCGCCCTGAGTGCCTGTGCTGCAGGGAGGGTGACGGGGTTGGGAGGGGCGGCTATTGCTCGGCCAGTGCTGGCGGTGATACACCCTGGGCTGGACGCCCCCAGCGAGCCCTCCAGCAGGCCTTGCTCCAGGTACCTTTGGCTCTGGTTCTTGATTGTCTTTTGCACACGCAGGCATCAACTGGCCTCCAGGAGTAACTCCCAGGACTCAGCCCCATTATGGCTGTGTTTGGCAGTCACAGAGCGGGGAGGACGGGGAGGTGCATCTGATGCGGTGGGGATTGATCCCTGGCTCTGGGAGGCCGCAGGAATGAGAGAGGGTTCAGTGAGCTGGAAGACAGCTCTGCTCATCTGTCTGGGCAGGGGCCAGTGCTGAGCTGGACCACACCCTCCTGCCCTCCTCCCTTCCTTTTGCATCAGGGTGGGGCAGCACAGCTCTGCCCTGAAAATCATGAGCCCAGTTTCTGTTCCTTGCTGTGTGGCGTTGGGCACAGTGCCTCCCCTCTCTGGGCCTCTATCTCCCCATCTCACCAATGAGAGGGCATTGGAAAGATGGGCCCAGTGGCCTTGAGCTGGGGCAGTCCTGCTAGCCCAGGGTGTCACATCTCTGGGCCCTCAGATAACACAGCCCTGGAAACCTCCACTGAGTGCTGTCACCTACTTGCCCTGGGCCATTCAGAGGATGCATATGGACTGACGTGGACAAAGCAGGGTGCAGACCTCTGACCAGCAGTGGCCAGGGTGAGGGTAAGGGTGGAAACAGCTTGGCAAGGAGACTGGCCCTTTGCCTGCCATGTGGAATGGGGTGGCCTAGAGACTTGACTTTGAGGCTTGCCTCTCACTAACCCTTTGCTCTCTGAATCTCAGTGCTCCAAACTGTGAAATGGGATGGAATAGTCTCCTTTCTGGATTCTTGGGCTGTATACATACACTATAGTTAACTCCAAAGCTTCCACACCTAGAATGCTTTGTTGTTACACAAAAGAGGACTTATGTGTGTCCCAGGGATGGCTGGTTGGACTGTCCTGCTAGCCACGGGCTTGCAAGGGGGACAGACAAACACATAGGTGAGCTGGGTCCAGTGGGGTGGTTGGTACCAGTGGCTAGAGCCAGAGACCAAACTAGTCTGAAAATGTCAGCTTACCAGAGGAGTAGGTCAGAGCTGCAGGCAGACCAAACTTCCAGCTCTGGGACAGATTATCCGGCTTCTGCTTGGACCCCCAATGAAGGGGAACTCATGATCTTACCAGGCTGCTCACTTCTGTGCTGTGGGGACAGTTCTGGGAATGAAAACGTCTTCCTAATGTTACTATGAAATCTGTCCCTGCAACTACTACCCACTGCACCTAATTTTGACCACTGGAGCCTTACAGAATAATAATGATAACATAACATATGATATACTATATATATATAATATATATTATTATACTAACAATATTTACTGAGTGCTTGAGGCAGTGTCCTAAGCATTTTAATTCGTTTTTAAGTTCCTTTTAAGAATGGAAGGTAGAGTTTGATTACAGGCTCTATCAGAATGTAGTTTCTGTGAGTGTGCTCTCCTGGGTTAGAGATTGGGACTTTCATTCACCCCAAACCTTCTGAGCCTTCCCATTTTTCATGCTCTTGCCTCAGTTTCCGACCGCGGGCCAGCGGCCACGTGCTGGGGAGCGCAATGGGAGGGTACGGCCCAGCCATCTGAAATCCCGTGCGGAGGCTGCATGTTCCATCTCTGTCTCCTCCTATCTCGGCTTCCAGTTCCCTCTGCCTGATGTTCTTTTTGTAGACCACCTCCCAGCTGGAAAAGACAGCAGCCAAATGAAGTCATTAAGTAGCTCTGCCTTCCCCTTCCAGGCCCCCCTTGTCCCTGTTTGTCTTCTGCAGACGTGGACTGGCAGCAGAGCCCGGCCTGGGCGGGGCAGAGCAGGAGCACAGTGGAGACGTGATGCCTGGTCAGACTGGTTGGCATAGCCCACACCTCGGCCCTGGCTGTCGGCAGTGAATGGCCTCATGGCACCTTTAGGATGAGGGACAGGGGGCAAGGATGCTGTCTCCGATCGCCCTCCCCAATCCACTCCAAACACTCCACCAATATTGCTCGTGTCGGGACCACCGACCACCTCCCTGTGGCTAAAGCTGACCGTTAATCCTCAGGCCTTGTGGCCTTTCAGCAGTTATCTTTATTTCCTCCGGGACATCACCTCTGGCTGTGCTTTCTCAGTCTCCTTTGCCTGTTCCTCTACTTCTCCAGGGCCTCTTGGCACAGAGGGCCCCGGGGCCCGGCTCCTCTGTCTCTCCTCTATGCTCTCACTCCCGTGCCATGCCTAGTCTGGCAGCTCTGGGTACTACCTGTGTGCTGACAGCCCTGAGGCTTCTACCTTCTGCCTGGGCCTCCTCGCACCAGAGATTCTAGGCTCATACACCACCTCTGCATCTGTTTCCACGTGGATGTCTAAAAGGCAGAATCTATTTCCAGAATCTTCTCACTTCTCACCGCTTCACCTCCTACCACCACAGGCCAAGTCTGCATTATCCCAACAGCTTCCCGATGGTCTCTGCGGTCCCCCTGCTCCCTCTGCCCTGCTGCAGCCTCTCTCACCCTCCCAGCCAAGTGGTCCTTTTCAACCTGAGACAGAGCCTGTCACAAGGTCAGCTCAAGTCCCTTCACCCACCTGGAATGAAAACCGTGCTCTTAAATGGCATCGAGGCTGTTTGCAGTCCAGGCCCTGCTACCACTCAGACTTCACCTCCTTCCCCACACCCCCAGCTCGCTCCACTCCAGCCACACCGGTCACCCTGCAGTTCCTCGAGCAGGAAAGGCGAGTTCCTACCTCTTGCTCCTTTTTCCTGGAACGTGATGAACCTCCGTTGGTCAGTCAAGTCAGTTCACATGCTGCCGCCTCTGTGTGGCCTTCCTGGCTTTCTCCAGGCGGAGTTCAAGGGCTGCTTCCTTTGCTTTGTCCTTCTCTATTAGTCCCAGTCGCAGTGCTGTTATTACTCAGCTGCTCATCTGTCTCCCCTGTTGCCCTGTGAATGCTTCCAGGTGCCTGGGCCATCTCTATGTCCCCTGCCCACCCCCCCACCCCGTGCCTGGCTCATGCCTGGGGCTTGAGGTGCCTTGGGGGAGGAGTGAAGTCTGGAGTTCGTGAGTGCGGGGGGAACCTTCCAGGGCAGGGGCTGGGGCTGGCTCCATGCCTGCTCGCCATCCTTCTGGAGTCTCAGGCCAGGCGCCCCCCTCCCCAGGGTATCAGGAGCGAGGTGTTGGTGATGACAGGGATGGCTGCCCAGGGAGAGCGCCCAGGAGAGCATGTCTCCCGTCACCCCAGCTGCCTGCCCACCCCAGGCTGTATGTGGCATATTTGCTGCGGACCCTCGGGGCACCGAGCCCTGGCTGGCCTCCAGGGAGGGACACAAGCAGCAGCATGAGACCTGGCTTGGAGGCACCGAGCTGACCTAGGAGTTCTGAGGGGGTGGAGGGCATCTAGTCCGTCTACCTTGGCTGCCACCCCAGTCCTCACTCATCAGGTCCTGGAGGGGGACAGTGTCCCTTGGGGCTGGGCCCCAAGGTCACTCCTCCTATCCCAATTCTGAATACCGCCAGTCCAAATCCTCCCAAGCGCCTAGAGAAAGGAGTGAGAGCTCTTTGTCGTGGCCTGTCACCTACCGCTCCTCACCTGCTCACCATCACGGGGACCGCTCAGCACCCCGACACCTCAGCTCTGTCTCGCCGCCACACCCTCACCCGCGCTGTCCCTTCGGCAGGGAGTGCCCTTTCCCCTTCCCTACCTGGTGAATCCCTGCTCATCTTTCGAGGTGTAGCTCAGATGTCACCTGTCCTGGGAGGTGCCGTAGCCTCCGCCATCCCGCACCCTCTGTTTGCTTTGAATTCACCTCTATGAAAGCTCTTAGCAAGTCCTATCATGGTTATTTGTGTGTAACTCCCCATCGGCTGTTCATTTTTACTTACTATCTTAATTAATAACAATGTTACAATTAATTATCATTTTGGTATTTATGTGTAATATAAGATTGTAGAACGATACTATTAGCTAGCGTTTATTGACGGCCAGCCTCCGACCAGAGCCTCACAGTGAATCCCAGAGAAGTGGCGTCATGTCCACTGTGCAGCCCAGCAAGCTGAGCCTCCTGGCACATGTCCTCTGCGCCAAGCACAGTGCGTGGTACAAAGTGGGCCTCAACAATCGCTGGTCGGATGAGTAGAGGGATGAAGGAAGAATGAAAGGCTGAGTGGATGTTCAATGTCTTGCCGATTCCCCTCCCCTTGGTCCTGGTCCCTCTGTGTGTCACCAGGGTGGTTGCTCATGGAGCCGACTTCCCCAGGCAGACCCTCCCAGACCTCCAAAGCGTCTTGAGCCTCAGTTCAGGTGATAATGCCCGCACTAATCACCTACATGGCTAAATTAGCCTTGTCAGGAGCCATTAAGGCAGGAGCTCGGGACTCATTAGGATGCATCAGGCCCAGGCAGCGCCTGGCACCACTGCCAGACGGCGCTGATTAATTTCTCTGCAAACTCCATCAATGCCCAGCTGTTTCGTCTGGACCCAGCGAGAGCAATTTTCAGGTGGGCTGACCCGCATCGGCGGTCTCGGTAGACGGAGGAGCTGTGTGCCCGCAAGCATGCAGACAACTCGCCGCAGGGGCAGGCCCCACTGGGCGCAGCGTGGGCGATGCGGGGATGCTGACGTGAATGGCGGGGGCGTGGGCAGCACACGCTCAGGGATGGCATGACGTCCAGGCATGAGGCTGTGGAGCAGATATGAAGAGGGGCAGGTTAGAGGGGAATCTGGAAGGGAGTTGGGTCTTTCCTGGACCATTCTCTGTACCTGGTGTCCCCCGGGAGGGGCTATTTATCCTACCGTGTATCCCTCTTCCCTTGTCTGAATAAGGGGAAGAAATCATCTCTCGGGAGAGGATGGAGAACCACAGGATGAGAATGAGTTTTTCCTTAACCGGAGTGTTCCTTAGGACCGCCACAGGGAAGAGGGGGTCATTGTCCCACAAAGCAGCTCCCTGGCAAGGGCCGGTGGCAAAACTACAGGAATTGAAGGGTTAGAGGGACGTGGATATGAGGAGTCCAGTGGGGGTGGTTCCCATACATCATCTGGGTGTGTGCTCTGAGCATGGTTTGGGCTTTTCCGCCTGCCGCCTGTACAGAGGCAGTGTAGCTCAGTAACTGATAACAACACAGACAAAATTAGAGTGCCTGAGACAATAACAAGTGCTAAGGAGAAATAACCGTCTGTGGTTGAAGTTAAAGTCAGAGGTACACAGTGGTAACAGCCTGTATTCCTCACCTTCACTTTTACCCCCCACCCAAGGATCCTCAGTGGGCCTGCAATGAACAGCTAGGGCCTCCTATAGGACAATTTGATGATCGCTAGTCAAACACTCCCACTTTACAGATGGGGAAACTGAGGCCCAAGTGGGGAGCTTGCACAAGGGCCTCAGAGAGTTACTGTTGGATTCCTGCCCTAACTTCTCACACCATCTGCAAAAGATATTCAAGAGGGCTCTGCCCATGCAGGTGTGGGGTTCCTCTGGGCCTAGGGAAGGAGGGGCGTCCTCCTGGATTGGTTGGCTGTGAGCTTGGGACTTGATGTTTACGGAAAGGGCTCCAGGTGCCTCAGAGCTGCCACAATCTGGGGTTGGAGTGCTGAGGGAGGGGAAGTGAGGGTAGCCCAGAGGCTTCCTAAAGCTGTCAGTACTGGGTGAGGTTTTGGAGGTAGGAGGTGATCTAGTATCTGTCCAGGTGATCAGATGCTGGGAGCAGCCGGTCTGGGACCCCGGCTTCCTGGTGACCTCACAGAGCAGGGATTTTACTCTTCCTTCTGGGAGGTGGGGGATAACACAGGACTTCTGGAAGGGCCTGGATGCCTCTGTGCCCTCCTTCCTTTCTGCCTTTCTCCAGGTCAGCATCGGCCCTCAAAGGGGGTTATAGGACAGATTAGTACCCTTTGGGGGGATGCTGGGCTGTAGCCTCTCCAAGAGGCCCCTGCCTGGCACACTTGGGGCCTGTGGCAGCCCCAGCCGTGGACCACTCGATACATGGGTGGGGGTGGGACGGGCGTTTTGGATGCAGCCGTAATATCACTAATGATAACGATGACGTGCCACATGTCGTGCAGGCCGGCATTAATGGGCTGCACTGCACACCTGTGCCAGGCTGCGCCTGGAGGCAGTGCAGGGACACACACATTAAAGACAACTGGAAAATGGCAGCTATATTTACACACTTACTCTGTGTCTAGGTAAGCTCTTCATACACCTGGCTTCACTGAATCCTTGTAGCAGACCGAGAAAGGGGGCTTTATAATCCTCACTTTACAGATGAGAAGGCAGAGGCTCAGAGAGCGTGAGTAATTTGCACAGGGTCACACAGCTTCTATAGGATAGAAATGGGCCCGAGCCCAGTGCTGCCTGACCCCAAAGCCTGTGCAACTTAACCACGACTTTGGGATTCTTTGTGTGGGTCATTGCTTTTAAGGAGCCCCGGCTTGGAGTGGAGAAGAGGATGTATGGTAAATGCCCAGACCACCCCCAGGCAAGTGGGAGGGGTGAGCTCCAGGGCGCTGCTAATGTTCAGGCAAGGAAGGACTTCGTTCTGGGCCTGGCGAGGGGCAGGTTCCTAGCAGAGGCGTCGTTGAGTGACTGGGTTTACACGCAGAAGCCACGGGAACAGCATTTCAGAAGGCCGTGGACCAGGCCCACCAGCAGTGGGGTAAGCAGCTTGTGTTGTGTCTTGGATGGCAGAAATAGGTTGTTGGAGTTAAAAGTAAAAATAATAGTAGTAATCATTTAGTAGTTGTGGTTTACTAGTTAGGTTACCTGAGTGATCTCATTGAATCCTTACAGCGATGATGGGAAGTCTGCTCCATCACGGTCCCCACGTTACAGGCTCAGAGAGATCAGTCAAGCTGCCCAAGCTCCCACGGGATTTGAATCCCAGGAATTCAGTCTTCAACATCCACACCCTTACTACCCCACTCCACCACCCCTCGGGATTTTTGAGGGCCTTTCCTCAATCTGTCACCCAGGAAAGGGTCTCAGTGGCCAAGGGTGCACACCAGCGAGGAGCTGGATGGAGGGGAGAGTGGCCAGCACAGCTTGGTCTGGGAGCACAGGCCCTGGACTCAGGCAGGAGCCTAGGTCCCAGGACTGACTCTGCTCCCATGCAGCTGTGTGAGCTCGGGCAAGCCGATTTCCCTGTTTGGGCCTTGCTTCCCCAGTTATTCCGAATATGCTGGTGCTTGCTGGACGTACTGTGCAGAGTTGGAAATATTGCTGAGAAATGACTGGGGAAATAGATGAGAGTGTGAGATTAACCAGGTTGCTTGCTCCTGGGCCCACGGCCTTTTCCAGTGATCAGCAGTTAAGGAGCTGGGGGCTTCAGCCAGCTGTGCTGTGGCCAGGCGGCAGGCACCCCCTTTCGTGGGGCTGGGGGGCTGGCAGATGAGCCTGGCTCAGCTGTGTCATTGGGCGAGGATGTGCTGAGCTTGCAGCCAGCCAGGAACACTTGGGCTCTCTGGGAACCAGCCGAAGGTGTGATTTACAAGAGCTGAAAATCCTCCAGCTGGCTGGGGAGACGGTGGCAGGCAGAGCCGACTTTGAACTTGTCATCACTCCCCTCACCCTGACTGTTTACACGGCTCAGGGGACCTGACGCCTGACTGTCCAACTACAGCTTAGTCCGGAATAGGAGATCTAGTCTCTGTGTCAGCCCTGGACTTGGGTTTGGACACAGGAAAGTTGTCCTTTGGTGTAAGGAAGGGTGCCATTCCCTTCCTCCTCTCCCCCATCTGGGCACAGGGCACCAAGCACTGGCAGGGGAGGCACGAGGCCTGGGTTCTAATCCCAGCCGTACCTCTTGTTAACTCTGTAACCACAGGCAAGTCCCTTAGCCTCTCTGAGCCTCTTTTTTCCTCCTCTGAAAATGGGGCTGATCACACTTGCCCAGCTGACTTCACAGGGAGCTTTACGAAAGAGCTCTGAAAACTAAATTGCCATGTAAGTGGCAGACTTTGTGTCTATTGAGGTATTTGTCTTGAAGGGCCTCCTCTTCCAAGAAGCCCTGCATTGCATCTTGAACAAGTGTGGACTGTTATCACCGGCTATTTAAATCTCTCTATGCCTCAGTTTCCTTGGTTGGAAAATGGGGGTGATGGTCACACAGTGTATACTCATGGGCTTAAATAAGTTAATTAACTTTGGACATTAAGAAATGTGGTTGGCACTAATATATGCTAACCATTTTTGTTGCCATGGACTAGTGCTTTTCCCAACTAGGAGAGAAGTAGCTTAGGGACAAGGACGATACCCTTAAGTGGCCAAAGCCCACTATGCCCAACACATAAATATTTGGTGTGGTTTACGTGTTACTCCTCCAAGGGCATTTTCGCGTTGCAGGTGGGAGAGGCCCAGAGGTCCCGGGTCCCACCTCCCAGCCTGACCGGACATGCACTCGGCACAGCTGTCTGCCAACAGGTAGTGCAGGCATGGGGTGGGCCCTTGCGGCGGTGGGCGCTCCCCGTCTCATCGGCTAGTGAGCGCACCTTCCTGCTCATGGGCTGTCTGCCTCCTCCCGATGCTCCATCGGTCCCCCTGTGCCCAGAGTTCCCTGCAGTCAGCCTGTCCCTCTTCACATGATGCTGTCCAGGGTCTGAAGACAGAAGCCTGCCCCTGAATGTGCTCTGTTTTACTCTGGAGGTCCCGGCTCCTGTAGTCAGCCCTCAGACTCAGGACAGACTTTCCCACCTGCTCCCTCCCACTCACCCTCCTGTGTGCCACGTGCTGTGTCCAAGGGTTTTGCACGCCTTGCTCCCTGTGAAGGGGGTGGATATTCAGCGCATTTTACAGATGAGGAGACTGAGGCTTAGGGGGATTGCCACCTGCCCAGGTCATTAAGCGAGCCGGATCCAAGCCCAGGTCTTTCCCCCTCCACAACCAGAACTCTACCCTCTTTGCAGGTGAGTGGATCAGGGTAAGCGAAGAGGAGAACCTTCTAGCCCTGGGCTAGAACAGAGGCCTCTCCCACCATCTGTGGTCTCTCTTCAGCTTCCTCACTCTGCCCTCATACTACAGTGGATGGAGGGGATGAGAGCCTCAAACTCTGGTCCCCTCTGGCCCCTTCCCTTGAGTGAGGGAGGGGGTCTTCCTTGGCCACCTCTCTGTCCCCACATCCTGATATCACGGCGCTGCCCATGGACCCTCCTCTCCTGGGCTCTCGTGGCAGCAGGAGTGTGTGCGGCGGCAGCCCTAGCGCTTCCTAGGATTGATTTGGCCTTCGAAAGGATAATTCAAGATGAATATGCTGGCGTCCAAGCGGAGTGAGACGGAGGGATTATTGAGTGTTGAAGCTGCTTCGCTGCATCAGCTGCTTTATGAGCTCTCCAGAGAGCCCTGTGCCAGGGATAACTCAGCCCTGACGGGCAGGGAGGCAGCGTTTTGGTGAGCAGTGCCGGTGGGGCCCGGGCACCTCACTGGCCCCACCTGGGTGCCAAGAAGCGGCTTCCAGCTTCACTGCAATGCAGGTCATTGTCCCTCCCCCTTTGTTCATCCTGTGCTGCCCCAGGATGTGGGGTGAGGACAGTGGCACCCGCCTGCTGGTTCCGCTGCAGCCTCTGGCTCCAGGCTGCCTGGGACAGTGCAGGTAGAGTGGAGGTGAGTGGACCAGAGCCTGTGGACAAATCTCATTGATTTCTGGCAGACTGTTACCCCTGGGGGCAGCCCAGTCCCATTGCCAGGGACACTGTCTCTGCAGGCTGGCAGATGCCCTGGCAGATCAACACGGATCCGTAGTTGGGGACTCAGTGAACTACTGGGGACGTGCTTGGGGTTAACACACAAGGGCATGAGGTTTGGGGAGCAAAGCTCCCTGTGGGGCCCCAGGGAGTTTGTCCGGATCAGCCACCCTGGCAGCCCCTCGGTGTTCTAGGGGACCGGCTAGGGTGAAGCCAGGGTATGGACTGGGCTGTGAGCTCTTTGAGGGCAGGGACCGTGTCTTAAAGCTTGTTAGTGGGGTCACTGGAATGTGCAGGAGGCTGGCAATGAGCACCGATGGTCTCCTTCCTCAGTGTCCCCTGTGGAGCCTGACACAGGGAATGATGGCACGTGGGTGGCACTCGTTCTGTGTGTAATGACTTAAGTGTCTATCCCAGCCCAAGAGCACATTCATCCCTGGGCTGTGACACCCTTAGGTTGGGAAAGCCTTTTCTGAGGAAGAGGCGTCCAGGAGAGGAAGTGACAGGAGGACTCGCTGAACACACGAGGAGCAGCTGGGGGACAGGTGGTGGGCGCTTCCCCGCGGCAGGGGTCCAGAGGGATAATTAACAGTTCTTGCTCTGGGGATGGGGCTATTCTGGCAACAGCATTCTGTCTCTTTTAACGCAGTCCCTATCTCTTCCTCAGTCCTCCCTCTTCTCTGTGCCCAGTCACAAGATGGGACTCGCAGTGTGATGGCAGCGTCTTGGGACAGAAACGATTTACAGTCCCTGTGTCGGGGTCCCATGCATCTGACCCTCAAGACAGCCCATAGGGCCACTTCTGCCCCTGCTTTATAGATGAGGAAGAGTCTGTGACTTGTCCAAAGTGGAAGGGCCCATTAAACGTTAGCACCAAGCTTTGAACTGGATGGTCTGGCCCCCAGCTGGGGCTTATGGCTGCAGTGCCTGGCTCCATCCCCACTCTTTGCCCTTGAGTAAATCGCAGCTCTTCAGACCTCAGCTTCCCCATTTTGTAAGCTGAGGCTATCAGGCTCCTCCCATTTGCATTCTTTCCCTCCCACTAGTAGTTCAAACCCCCCTGAGGGACTTGTTACAACACAAGTTGCTAGCCACACACTCTGAGTTTCTGATTCAGTAGGTCTGGCTTGGGGCCCAACAATTTGCATTTCCAACAGGTTCTTAGGTGATGCTGCAGCAGGTCTGGGGACCACACTTTGCGACCGCTCCCCTCGCTGTGTTGCTTCCCAGCCTCTGGAATTGGCTCTGGAGTCTATTGTGAGTCCTCCGTCATCCAGGCCAGCTCAGGCCCGCAGCCCTGGTGGCGGCTGCCCTGTGAGCCTCATGTGGGGCTCTCTGGACCCGCCTCTTGCCTGCCTGACCGTCTTGCAGGTCCCCTGCCTGAGACACCGCCAGTGTTCTCTACGCCTCAGCTGTGGCTCATCAACGGATAACAGATGTGTGAATTAGGAGGGGGTCTGCAGGGGAGGGGAGGCACAGCAGAGCCGAGATGCCCACAATGCTGAGATGCCCTCAGCCCCCGCCTTTTGTGTTTACACAGAGTGGCCGCACAGCAGTGACATAATTACTCCTGAAGGCCTTCATTAAAAGCTCTGGAGCAATTTACAGTCAATTAAGGAGAAAGGAACTGCTTCCTCCTTAGGTGCCCCCCACTACCACCTGCTTGGGTAGGAGTCCTGCCCAAGGAGACGTGGATCTGGTTCAGGGGCAGGGTGTGTTTCAGGGTCTGTGCAGGGAGGAGGAGGGGGGTGGCTTCTGAAGCCAGTGAACCTGCTGTCCTACAGTCTAGCCATCCATCACCAGCTCCTGGCTGAGCGCTCCCAGCATAGTGTGAGAGGCCATGAGCTGTGGAGGAGGGAACTCCGAGGCTTGGCTCTGCCTCCACACATGCTGAGGCCTCAGGCAGATCCTTCAGCCCTGGGAACCTCAGTTTTCTCATCTATAAAATGGGGCTGGTCCCATGCACTTTGCAGAGCTATTGTGATTGTTGAATGAAATAACGTGGTGAGCACAGGGCCTGGCCCCCACCAGGAGCACAGTGGCAGGGATGGTCATTCCTGTCCCACTGGGGGACCTGCCCCTGCTTGCACAGGTGCTTTCAAAAAGCAAAAGGCTGTTCAGATGTTGACAGTCTGAGGTGGCCCTGAGCCTGGCTCAGTTCCTGTCGTCACTCTCTGGACACAGGAAACCAGAAGACACAGGTGGGGCGTGGACCTGTGGCACCTGCCCTTCTGGGGGAGACCCCTGAACTTAGAAAGCCTCGGATCCAAGGGGGGACACTTCTTCTTTTGCCTAAAGACCAACTTAGGAAAATTCAAATGTTTACCGGCTGCATTTCACTCCATCTAAAATAAAAATAGCTTCATCGAGGGCCATGGGTGAAGGTGGGGGAGGAGAATGAATATTTTTACAACTTAGAATAGCTACTTTATTGACTAGAAACATGTCAATGTGAAAAGTGGTACTGCTTTTTGGCTCCCAAAATATAAATATATCTGAGTCTATTTGAGAAGTGGCAATAATGAGGCTGCATTCTGAACTTAGACCGCGGGCTGCACTGAGAAGACAGGCTTCCTGGGAGGCCGGCTGATTGTCCCTGCTCCAGCCTGTTGCCCTCATTTGGTGAGATGACATATGGGCTGTGACATAGGACATATGACCTATGCCCAGCACCAAGCTTGGCACGCCATCAAGCTGCTTAATCCCAGCCTGCGCGCACCCGCAGGCAAGAAGTGTTGTCTTTTCCTTCCCAGTTATTTTCTGTGCTCTTGATGCCATTAAAAGAATAATGAGGGCTGAGGACAGGGTCACCCTCCCTCCTTCCCTCCCTTCCCCACTCCTCAGCCTCTCTTCTGGGCTCTGGGAGAGATGGGTGAGTAGTGGGGAAGGCAGGATGGACAGTGGAGGAGGTTAGTGTTCTCTTACTGGCGGGCTCTTTTGCCAGAGTTTTCTCGTCCATAAATCAGGATGTTGACTCTCTCGTGACAAAGCTTCAGTGGTTGTAAAGTTCCCAGGGTGTCTGAGAGCCAGGCTCCTTGAGGTCAAGGCATCTTCGTGCTAGAACTGTTCCGTTTTGTTGAAGTTTTTCTGCTGGAGTTCCTCATTTTCTGCCCCTTCGTTTCGGCCAGGGCAGTGTCCTGCCGTCAACAGGTCAAACCCCAAGCCTGCTGGGGTTTCTTACATTGACCGCTTTCTTATGAGGAAAGTGTAGATGTCGTCCACCCACTACCCTATCTTTGGAGGACTTGTTAGAATATTTAATTTCACCAACACATGTAGTACTTATTCTGTGTCAGTAACTGCTGTAAGGTCCTTTAAATCCTATAGCAACCCTGTGAGGGAGAGTTACTATCATTTCTATTTTATAGATGGGGAAACTGAGGCAGACAGTTGCAGTGACTTGCCCAAGATCATATAGCTGGTAGGTCAGGGGTGGAGCTGGGATTTGAACTTGGGTGGTCCCGCCCTAGCAACTGACCTCTTAACCAGTGTGTTCTGCTACCTCCGAAGAATAGTAATGACAGTAGTAGTAACAGCTGTTATTTATTGAGTACCTACGAGACACTTTGTACACATTATCGCATCAAATCTTTATGAAGACCTGTCAGGTGGGTATTTATGTCTCTCTGTGGCAGATAAGGAAACTGAAGCTTGGAGAAAGCAGTTAAAGCGCCGTGCTCCCAGAATTAGTAAACAGTGGAGTCAGGACTGAAATCCGGGGCAGCCTCTTTGTGAATCTCTGACTGCAGGGTTTTAGAAGATTGTCAAATGGTCATTCTCCCAGTCCGTCCTGCCGCATCTCCTGTATGCTCTGGCTCCAGAGAAGAGAATCTTCCAAGACCCACCAGTGATCTGTGATGAGGACTTGTCTCACCTAGAAGCAATTCCACCCGGCCCCACTGTGCCAGAGCCTGGGCAAACGGTTCACCTTCACCCTTCTGGGTGATGTTAAATGAGAACTAGGGGTCAGGGATGGAGGGAGCAGAGGGGGATGATAGTGCAGGACAGCAGGACCTCTCGTGGACCACTGATTGCTGACCCTGGTCATGTGTCGCATGTGCCCCTCCCTGGCAGCAGCTAGATGTCCTGACTGGTTAAACTGAAAACTAACGATAGGAAAGTAAAGTTGAACACTCCCGAGTTCAGACCTCCTTCTCTCCTGTCCTTCTGACCAAGTCCCATAGAGTTAATAAAAGCTGTCATTTATGGAGGGCCAACTAGGGGCCGAGACTTTATATGCAATATCTCATTCAATCCTCACAACAACCTAGGATGAGGATGGTATACTCATATCTCCATTCCTGTCAGTATGAAATACTTGAAGCCCATGGAAAAGTATAACGCTGCATTGTCCGAAACGTAGCAGCCACTTGCCACATGTGGCTATTTAAAGGTACATTAATTACAATGAAATAAAAATATAGAACTCAGTTTCTCTTTCACCCTGGCCATGTTTCAAGTGTTCAGTAGTTGCCCTGTGGAGTGGCTGCTGTCTGGGACAGCACAGATAATGTTTCCATTTTCCCTGCACATTGGGTTGGACGACGCTGGTACAGAGTATCTTTGTTCTTCAAATGCGCACCTGAACCTCAGCACCCTGCCCATAGCCGCTCAGCTGGGGACAGGTGGCTCCCCGAGAAAACACCTGGGCTCTTCACCAGTGTTCTCCGTGCCTGGCCCTGAGGACAAAGAACCTGCTCTCCAGGTGGCAGCTAGAACGCTTCAGGGACAAAGAGGCAGCGTGACCTACTCGAGGTCAAGAGGCTGGAGTCGATGGACTAATAGAAACCGGGGGCTCTAAATCATCGAGTGCCACCCAGCTCCCCGGACCCCAGCCGGGCCAGCTCAGAGCTGGGGCCCTGGGGGCCAGAGGCAGCCCTGCTGGTTATGAATTTTTACAGCTGTTTACCTGACATTGTTCCATCCAGGAATGAAATAACTCTCCCCACGGCCGCTATGAATTCTTGGCTTCCCTGGGAAAAAAAGCAGCCCCTGTGATTGGAACACTGTCTGCAGTCCTGTCAGGTAGCCGGCAGTGAATGACAGGGTGAGAGAAAGCAAATGGTGAAAGCCATTACCCTCTTACTTCAGTGGACTCGGGGAAATAGTCATAAATTAGTGCTCCGTGCTGAACGAGGGGAGAGGGAAAAACACAGAAAAAAAAAAACAAAAAACTCCTCACTGAGAACGTCATGATTTTCCTCCCGAGGGCGGGGGGGGAATAGGATGTTCAGCTTGTAACGTCTCAGAAGAGCCTGCTCGGCCTCCCGGCCTTTGCCCACTGACGAGACAGAGTACGGGGGCTGTGTGTGTGTGTGTGTGCACGCGCACGCACACACACACACACACCCCCATGGGCTCACACTCCACCTTGGAGGCTGCTCTCTATTATGAAGTCCGAATCTGGGGAAGAGCAGAAGGGCAGCCGGGGGGCCCCTTGTGGGGCTGCACGCACTCTGACGTTGTTATTACTTAAAGGACGTTGACTCTTTTTCCTTTGTGGGGGGATGGTAGGAGGAGGGGTGAGGAGGGGCTGGCACAAGGCAGAATGGCTGAGCGAGCCCCTTGGGAGACCCGAGAGCGGATCCCCGGGGTCGGGGTTGCTGGGAGCAGCCATCTAATTCCAGAGAGTTAAGCTCACAAGCCTAAGTGTGAAGTCGACTGAGAACACTTTGTGGGCGGATAACGTACCCCAGTGGCTCTTAGACTTCAGCGTGCCTCAGAATCCTCTGGAAGCCTTGATAAAACAAACTCCTGGGCCCTGGTCCCAGGGTTTCTGATTCAGCAGGTCTGGGGTAGGGCCGAGCATTTGTATTTCTCACCTGCTTCCAGGTGACGTTGACGCTGCTGGTCTGGGGAGCACACTTGGAGGACCATTGATGCACGCCTTCAACAGAGTCCTTTCATGAATCCCCGGTACCCTGCCCCACAATGTCTCCCGAGCACCCACCGGGTGCTGGAGCGGCTCAGCAGGTCCGGTGGCCCTGGCCTCCTATGGCTTCCATTGGGGTGGGAGGGTCAGACACTTCTCAGCTGACTATGACCACCCAGGCTGGACATGGGTAGTAATGAGGGGCAAGCTGAGAGGGATGGGGTGAGCACGGGAGAGAGTCACTCCCTAGGGAAATGTCCTGACATTGCAGTCAGACAGACCCCCAGATCTCTGCGGGACATGTCTGTGAATGCCCCTGGTGCACTGGAACCAGGGTCCTCGCTGGCCTTTCCTAAGGATTCAAGGAGCGAATGCGTGTCAGGGGCTCAGTGCGCAGCACAGGCACTTGGATGAGCACTGTTGTGTCAGGTCTCCGGCAGGAGGGGGGATGACAGGGGTCTTGGTGGATGCTGGGCAGAGCCTCACCAGGCAGAAATGCAGAGGAAAGGCAAAGACTCAGAGGCAGGGGCTGCTTGGGGCCTGTTGCAGGGCCCAGTGACCTCTCACTGCCCCGTTGCAGACAAGCTCCACCCGGGCTGTCAGTCGACCGTCAGGCAGCAGTGGCCACTCCTCCTTGGGGCCTCTGGACTTGTTTCCACGTCACCTGTTTCTCATGAAGCACCTTGGGTTCAGCCATTAGTTCTGTATTCATCCTTCCACCTCCCCAGAAGGGCTGCCCTGGACGGATGGACCGTGAGTCCATCATCCTTGTCCCCCTGCTCCCAGCTCAGAGTTGGACCCAATTATTAAGCTCTCTGCTGTATCCTCACATGTGTCACTTATTCTTTACCTTTTTTTTGTCTCCTCCTTCTCCTCTGCCACTGCTCCCCTTTCTTCTCCAGATGTCCTTGCCTTCCCCTGGACCTTGTCTCCCTGGCCCCCAGGACCTTTCAGTGGCACCAGGGGAAAGGGGGTCTGTTGTGGTCCAGACAGGTGCTGTGCTGTAAGAACAATGTCCTCCACATCCAGAGGCATTCATCCTGCCCCGCAGACAGGCCAGGCCCAAGGCAGAGGTCTCACTTCCTCCTCCCTCCTCCCTCCTCCCTCCTCCCTCCTCCCTCCTCCCTCCTCCCTCCTCCCTCCTCCCTCCTCCCTCCTTTATCCAACAAATGTCATGAGCAGAGCTCTGTCCTTGGCACTAAGGGAGTTTTAAGTTTATAGTTAATAGTAAAAGGAGTTTTCAATCTGGTGGGAGCCACTGCCAACCGCCTCCATGCAAAGATTTAAATAGCCCCAGAGCTCAGTGACCAAGAGGGTCTGTCAGGAGAGTCTACGATGAGGTCCAAAATAAATGGCAGCTACAATGAAGACATCCAGAGAGAGGGCTCATCACTGACACACAGTAAAAATAACGATCATGATAAGAAAACAGTTCTTGAGTACCTACTATGGGATGGCACTCTTCTTTTTTTTTTTTATTGGAATATAATTGCTTTACAATGGTGTGTTAGTTTCTGCTTTATAACAAAGTGAATCAGCTATACATATACGTATATCCCCATATCTCTTCCCTCTTGCGTCTCCCTCCCTCCCACCGTCCCTAAGGATGGCACTCTTCTGAGACATTATGTCTGTTAACCTGTTCATTCTCACAACTCCCAGTGTACAAGCCAGGAGACTGAAGCGCAGTGACATACGCCCCTGTCCACGGTTGCCTAGGCGGGAGGTCGGGCTGGCACATGGTTAGCATTCACTGAGTGTTGTCCTAATGAACGAACAGGGAGGTATTTAGGACAGGTTTCTCCAGGGGGAGGTGGAAGGTCAGCCTTGCTGCCCCTCTCCCTCCAGGGCCACCCAGTCCACCCTGCAGCTAGAGCTATCATTTTAAAGCATAGATCAGCATGACCCTTCTCCGTTTACCACCCTCCCTGGGTTTTCCCTCTAGTTGGACTAAACCGAGACTGCTTCCTTGGCCTGCAGAGCTCTATGGCCTGGCCCCTGCCTTCTTCCGACTTCCTTTCCTATCACCCTCCTCCTGGCTCACTCTGTTGCAGCCACATGACTTGCCTTTGGTCTTTGAATAAGCCAAGCATGTTCCCAACTCAGGGCCTTTGCACTTACTGTTCCCTCTGCCTGAGACACTCTTCCCTGAGTCTTTGCAGATAGTTTGCAAAACTGGGACCTCCTCATCACTCATTTCTCTGGGAAGCCTTTCCTGACCACCCTCTCTAAGGTAGCCCAGCCCTTTCTCCAGCCCCTCATTCTCCCATCACCCGGCTTTGTTTACTTCTTAACACTTCACATCTGAAAGTCTCCATTGCTTCTGTGTTTATTGTCTATCTCCTACCCTCCCCACCTACACATCTGGTTCCCTGAGAGTGGCGACTTTGTCTTTCAGTGCTGTGTCTGGTGCCTAGCTGAGGGCTTGGCACACAATGAACCTTCAGTAGGTATGGAATGAATGAATGAGTGAATGAATAAATGAATGTCAGAGTAGATACATCTTTAGGTTGGAGAAGAAAGGACAGCATTTGAGTGGACGGATACTATAAGCAGAGTCAGAGAGTGGTTTTGTGTGCCCAGGGGAGAGTGGGTCAGGTGGTCTGGCTTTAGGGGAGGGCTTGAGGAAGGGAGTCATGGCAGAAAACATGGTATGAAAAGACAGGATCCCAGGCTTCCCTGGTGGCGCAGTGGTTAAGAATCCGCCTGCCAAGGCAGGGGACATGGGTTCAAGCCCTGGTCGGGTAATATCCCACATGCCGCGGAGCAACTAAGCCCATGCACCATGACTACTGAGCCTGTGCTCTAGAGCCCACGAGCCTCAACTACTGAAGCCCGCGAGCCACAACTACTGAAGCCTGTGAGCCACAGCTACTGAAGCCTGCACGCCTGGAGCCCGTGCTCGGCAACAAGAGAAGCCACCACAGTGAGAAGCACGTGAACCACAACCAAGGGTAGCCCCCACTTGCTGCAACTAGAGAACGCCCGCATGCAGCAACGAAGACCCAATGCAGCCAAAAATAAATAAAATAAAATTAATTAATTAAAAAAAAAAGAAAGAAAAGACAGGATCCCAGGGTGGGGGCCCTGAGGCCGAATCCTCATGACCTGGCCTTGAGCCTAGGTGATGGTGAGCCGTAGCCAGTCTCGAGCATGGTAGAAGCAGGGTCTTTGAAGCATTGCTCTCATGGGGTCACTCCTCAGTTCAAAAACCTTCAGTGGCTCCCACTGCCCACACATCCATCCCAGGCTCCTTGGTCTACCAGACCAGGCCATCTGTGGTTAGCTTCACTACCCTTCCAGCCAGTGTGGATACTTGGCTTCCCTGGAAAGATCTGTGCTGCATTCCCCACACGTTCTCTGGACTGCTGTGTTGCACAACTCCAGGGACGTCGTTTGTGCACTTGGCTGGATGGCATTGCCCTGAACTTTTCAGCTCTGCCTTCTGCCCAGCTCTGTCATCCCTGCCATGTCCCCCTCTGCGAAATCCTCTCTGCTCCACAGCTGGCCATAGTTTCTGTCACCTCTGGCTTCCGGGAACTCTCCATTTGTATGATTCCCACCCCGTCCCTGTTTAAGATGATTTGGGCCCCTCTTACCTGGAACACTGGTTCTGTAGCACACAAGCCTCCCATACAGTCACCCCACACTTCTGTAGGAGCTGGAGGGAGGGTGGGGTGGGGCAGATAACATGCTCACACCCTCCACTCCCCACCTCTCCCAGAACTCCTCCCACACACAGCCTTCACCGGCGTCCCCCTCTGCCTTTAGGACGCTGTCGCCCCTCACTCAGGTGCTCAGGACTTGTCTTTCTCCTAGGCTCCTTCTCTGTGGGCCCGCGGACGGCTCAGCAGACCCCTGGCCCCCCCAGCAGCCCCAAAGCAGGGCTCACGTCCCTTCCATCCTAAACCACAGTCCTTTTGGACCCTGAAGCTCCCTCCACCAACTTGCCTTTCTTTTCCATTCAAGTTTCTTTTAAAAAACAAACTTGTCTACAGCAGTATTGAGGTATAATTGACATATGAAAAACGGCAACATTTAAAGTGTATAATTGAAAAAAAAAGTGTGTAATGGATTCATTTTGAGATATGTGTATACTGTACCCTTGAAACCATTACCACAGTCAGGATACTGAACTTATCCATCACCCCCCGAAAGTTTTCTTGTGCCCCTTTGTAATCCTTCCTCCTACCCTTCCCACCTTCCCTCCCCAGATAACCACTGATCTACTTTCTATCTCTGTTTTTTCCAGAACTTTATGTAAATGGAATAATACTGTACGAATTCCTTTTGTCTGCCTTCACTCAGCATAATTATTTTGAGATCCACTTCATATTGTTGCTGTGTAACAGTCCATCCCTCTTTGTTGTTGGGTTGTATTCCAAAGACAGGCCACAATTCTTTATTCATTCACCTATTGATGGATGTTTGGCTTGTTTCCAGTGTTCGGCCATTCCAAATAAGACTGCCATGAAACTCACGTACTTTGTATGGACACACACTTTTATTTGTCTTGGGAAAATATCTAGGAGTGGGATTGCTGAGTCCTATGTGTATGTTTAACCTCCTAACAAACTGCTGGACTGTTTTACAAAGTGGTTGTACCATTTCACATTCCTACTCAGCCGCTCCACTCGCCACACTCGCCAGCGCTTGGCACGGGGGGGTCTATTTTTTTTTAATTATGGAAATTATATATATATATGGCATAAAATTTACCATTTCAGCTATTTTTAAGTGTACAGTTCGGTGGCATTAATTATATTCCCAATGTTGTGCAACCATCACCATTCTTTCCAGAACATTTTCATTGTCCCACACAGAAATTCTGTACCCATTAAACAATAACTCCATTCTTCCCTCCTCCGAACTCCGGTAACTCGATAATGAGAGGTATTTTTAATTTTAGTCATTCTGGTAGGTGTGTGTGGTGTCTCATTGTGGTTTTAATTTGCATTTCCCTAATGACTAATGATGTTGAGCATCTTTTCATGTGCCCATTTGCCATCCTTATATCTACTCTGGTGAAGTGGCTAGTCAAATCATTTGACCATTTTTGAAAAGCAAGTTGTTTTCTTGTTATTGAATTTTGAGAGCTCTTTATATATTCTGGATAGGAGTCCTTTATTAGTTGGATGATTTGCCAGTACTTTCTCTCAGTCTGTGGCTTGTCTGTTCACTCTTTTTAAGCAGTGTCTTTTGAAGAACAAAAGTTTTAAATATATGCAACCAGGCTTCTTGACGGGTGGTCTACACTCACTCACTGGCTCTCTCTTGACCTCGGTCTCCTGTTTACTCCTGACCCTCTTGCCTGGCTCCGGCCCCGACATTGCACTGACACACGTCACACTAAGGCCGGCTGGTGGGGCAGTTTTCGGACCTCACCTCCCAGACTCCCTGCTGTATTTGACCTTGCAGCTCCTGTGACCTGACTCACTGTCCCCTAGGTGCCCTCCTACTCCTTTCCTGCCTCTGTGACTGCTCCTTGGTCTCCTTCTCCCACTGAGCAGTGCTTCCCAGGAAATGCCCTCTGCCCGCTTTACATGCTCCCCATGATGGGCTCTCCCCCTCCATTCGTCCCCTGACCACTCCAAGCCAGTTATGCCCAGGTCACTGTCCCCCGCCCAGCCCCCTCCCTAGCTCAGGACACACGGCCCCAGCTGTGCCCTGGCAGGTGCACCAGGAGGGCCAGAGGCACCTGTGCTGTCATGCGCCCCATGCCTTGCTGTTTCCTGCCTTAGTGCCTGGTTTGTACACTTCCTGCTGCCTCAGATGCCCTTCTTCAGTTTCCTTTCCTCTTTCCTTTCCTTCAGCCATCTCACACCATCTCTATTCCAGAAAGCCTTCCTGGAATTCCTTCCTCAGGGGTCTGTCCTCTGGCCTCTCATGGCCTGTGATACGGCCTTGCACCTATCACATTACGTGGAAATGATCTGTTTATGTGTTTATTTCCTTCACTGGGTGGTAATTGCTTTGAGGGCCAATATGACTTCCAATCCGTGTTCATATGCCCTACACCTGCAGGTGTGCCTGGAATGGATTTGGTGCTCAGGAAATGGTGGGTAATTAAATTTCAGGACTAGACCCTGGGTCAGTCCTGAGCTTATTTATCCTCAGATCCATTCTTGGCCTCTTCAGCTCTGCCCTCAATCAGAGGGAGCTGACACTGTAGGCTGCATTTCCTGGGTCCGCGGGCTTCCATCTGGGCTTAGCCCCGGCAGTAGACTGGACAGCGGGAGGAAGGGTGTCCACTGCTTGGGTGCTGGCTCCAGCTCCCACCAGGTGACCATGGCCCCTTGGCTTTGGAAACAGCTCTTCCCCCCTTGTCCCTGCCGTGCAGAGCTGGCAGTGGTGGCTTCCTGGTGCTGCTGGTCACTGGGCCATCCCCGCTTGGCCTCTCAACTCCTCCGTCCATCACCTGTGTGACTGATTCCCTGCACTGGATCCCCTCTCTGCTCCACACTGACAGCGCTTCTCTCTTCTTGGTTGGACCCTCTCAGACTGTCAGGAATGTGAGGGCAGGGGCCCCTCTACTGGTACCGAGGACCAGCCTGGGATCATTGGTCCCAGGAAATTACGGTAAATGGCAGGCATGCAGGCCCAGGCCCCAGCTTACTCTGCCCTCAGCCTTTGGCCCTGAAAGTCCTGCCAGGTACTCCACAACTAATGGGGCCTGCGTCCTTGCACTGGCGTCACCGAGGGAGCGGCTGAGCGGTGGGTTGAGCAGGCGGGCAGCTCCAACCCCTCCCGTGCTCTTGGCCTGGCCCCTTCATCGATTAAGCCTGCTGAGTGGTAAAAGCGGAAGTGGCCCCAGGTGGTGGGGTAATAGAACCTTTAATTGTGTTCAAATGAGATTAACTTCTTATCTGACAGTTTGACATCTTTATTGTAATTAATGCCCGAATAATGCATTGTTATTTTTATAAACTCCATGGTGGCAAACACTTTCCCTTTATTTGGATTAAAACTAGATGTACCTGTTACTTCCCCTCATTACCCCAGGCGGGACTCAGGGTCCCCAGCTGGGGAGCAGGTACTGGGGTGAAGGGAAGCCACATCTGCCTAGTCACCTCCCAAGGGGCGTGAGGGACGAGGCCCAGAGCTGGTCACTTGGCAACAACGTAGCCAGGGCCTGTGTGAGCCGAGGCCTCCAGAGTTCCAGTCACTGCCTGAGAAGAAGGGGTGCTTCTGGGTGCCCCCCCTTGCCAGACGGGCAGCATTCTGGGATATAGCGTGTGGATTCTGTCCTGGGCAGTTTCAAGAGAAATAGACCCAAATTGAAATTCAGGTTCTCTGTAGTACCAAATAGATCGAGAAAGAAGTAAAAGGTAAATTAATGTAAACACTCCGGAAGAACTAAGAGCTCCCTCTGCTTATTCATTTGTTCATTTGTAAGTAAGTGTTGATCACCTGCTATGTGCCAGATATAGTGTTAAATGCTGGGTGAGCTATGCTGTAGTGGCCTCCAGGTTCCCTCTTTGGGGGATGGGGTCGAGGGGAGGGGTAGGATATAACAGAGGCCATGAGCATGGCTCTGGAGTCAGACTGCCTGGGTCCAAATCCTGCTACCCATTTATCCCAGGGCAAGTTACTCAACTTCCCTGAGCCTCAGTCTTCCTCTTCTGTAAAATGGAGCTAATGAAAGTATTTACTTCCTGGGATTTGGGGAGCATTAAATACGTGTGAAAACATTTAATACACAGCCTGGAGCACGTAATAGCCAAACAATATTAAAGGTAGTTATGGGTATTATAGGTGCTAGCCGCCACTGGGACTGGTCTGCCCAGGGATCCCACAGTATCTGTGGTGTGGGGTTAGGTCCCTGCAGAAGGACTGCTGGAGGGTCACATGAACCCTAGGAGGGAAGGCTCATGGCCCTGCCCCCAGGGCTGAGAGCTGCTGAGGGACAGTGCCCCAGAGAGCCTTGTGCTGCCTCCCCAGTGACCCGTTGCCCACTCCCAGACACCCTGTCGCCTCCACTTACCCACTCGTTAGCCCTGCTGACAAGGTCGATAATGCTTCCGCCTTGAAGAGCTGGCACCAATGTCTTTATCAAAGCCAATATTAATTTTCACTAATTAGGAACTGCCGCTAATGAGCGTCACAGCTAATTTAGCTCATCCATAACCCGGGAACGGCGCCACTCATGTGCCAGGCTCCGGAGTTCAGGATGCTGGCACCCGCTGCCTCCTCCAGCCCCTCGCCACAGTGCTGGGGCGCCAGCTGCCAGTACAGCCTGCACTGCCAAGCCGACCCAGCCAGTTCATTCTGCTGATAAGGGCCCAGTGGTCCCCATCTCCAGGGAATCCCCCGGTGGGGCCAATAGACAAGGCCCTCAGGGGTAGATCAGAGTGTGTGCCCACCACCCCCCAGTCTGGGAGGCTTCCTATTAGGAAGGCTCTGCCTCCATTCTAATGCTTCTGCCACCTCCTCCAGAAAGCCTTCAGAGACTACCTCAACCCGTTGAGTCCTTTCTCCTCTTGGAGAGCCTTGCCCTCACTGGAGAAACACTGGCAGTGAATTAAGGCTTGTCAATGACAGTGTTTGCCAGATTGCCTTTTCCTGGGAGACAGTAGAGCCTGGTGGTCAGAGCGTGGGCCCCAGATTCTGACAACTAGCAGCCATGAGACCTGTGCCTCAGTTTCCTCTTCAATATTATATTATATATTATATTATTATAATATTATATTATTCAATATTATATTTCCTCTACAATATTATATTATTATGGGAAGAATAACATTACTCCTAGGGTCACTGTGGGGGTGAGATGAACCGTTGCATTAGCTGCGATCATTGCTCTTAACTTTCCCAGTGTAGTTCAAGGATCCACATGCTTAAATCTTGCCTCTTCTTTATGCATCCTTTTGCCGCTCTCTGTGCCCAGTACCGGGCTTTCCTCGGAGCAAGCAGTGGGGCAAGAGCCCTGGCTGACAGGCTAAGCCCCCAGTGCAGTGCCAGTAGTTGTTGAATGAATGAATGGACTTGGATACGTACATCTCCTGTCTGAGCCTTAGTTTCCCCATCTATAAAATGGGGCCATCAGCCTGGTCAGTCTCTAAGGGCCCTCTCAGCTCTTCTGTTCTGTGATCCTTGGAGGCTCTGGGTGAATATTTGGTGAATGGATAGATGTTGACCTCTGGCCCTCACGAGGAAGACTGGAGCGGTGATTTATTTCCCTTCCAGGCCCCTCAGGCCAGCTCCCATTTCTCAGATGGGGCTCGAGATCAGGGGCTGGTCTGAGCTGTGCAGCCTTGGAGCAGGGCCACTGTGCCTGGGCCAGGCATAACTCTATCTTCCCCTCACCACCCCCAAGCCGTCACTTCCAGGGAGCCAGAGAGGGACTTTACCTGGCTTGGCTGTCGTGCATACGCAGTGCAGGCCCCAGGAGCTGCCCGGGAGCATCCTCTGCCCCTCCGTCCTCCCCTGGCCTCCGTGGCGCGTCACAGCCACTATGTGTGAACACATTTGAGGATCATGGCGGGGGAGGGAGGGTGGGAAGGAAGGGAGTGTGGGGGCAATGGGCTCAGACCCTCGTTTGGAGAAATTCCCTTCCTGCTTCCTTCCCTCAGATTCCTTCTGTGCAGCCTGAACCCTTGCTTGGGAGGGGGAGGGCCCAGGATGGCGGGTGAGGACATCTTTTTTGCACTTATCACCTCGGAAAAGCGACCTTCAGGCTGAGCCAACTTTGGGGGAAGTGCCTTCAGCTGTGACCAATTTGACTATAAATCTTGGTATTAATGCCTGGTTCCCAAGGTCTGTCATTCTCTATGCCCGCAAGACAAGCGAAAACAGTGCGTGGCCCATCTGTCACCTGAGGGGTCCCCAGCTCCTTCTGGCTTTGCCTGGGGAGGGTGGTGGCTGGGGGTAGGGGTACGAAGGGGAGGGGGAAGGTGGGGACCATCTGGCCAGTGCCTGGCGGTGGGGGATGAGCCAGCAGCCTGGAGTGCAGGACCTGAGGGGTAGAGGCTGGAAGCTCAGGGTGATTCCATGTCTGGGTTCCAGAAGCCTGGAGGAGAGCGGGAGGAATGTGTTTGGAGCCTGGTTTAGCATCTCAGGTGGTTGAGTTGATTTCCGGGCTTACAGACCTATGGTGGTTCGTTTGATGGGAGCTGAGTATAGCTGTATACAGACAGCAGCGCACGTGGCAGGTAACTGTGTGAGAGGCTAGGAAGGGGGCAAGATGTGTCCCCAGCTCCAATTTGCTCTTCTGGGTTCTCTGCAGAGATTCGGGGCGGGAACAGACACTTCATGGCCAGATGGAAAACTACTGACCTGGCTGAGGGGACAGAGGTGGTGTTGGGAGGGAACACGGGGCAGCTTAGAGAAGGTTTGTCTGCTAGGCTTCGTCCCCTTTGTGCCTGTTTTAAAATACATATTTTCACTTTCATGAAAATATAACACATAGACAGAAGAGTGAACAGAACCTGAACATACACGTTAAAGAAATATTATAAAGCAAATACCTGTGTGATGTCACCCCGAGCCTGGGCCTTTATAGCACCCCCTTCCTGCGCCTGCTTGGCCTGTTCCCTCTTCCTCAGGAGTGGGGACACCCCTTCTTCAGGGATGCTTCAGAGTGAGAACACTCTCTAAAAGAGCCGGGGAAGAGCTTTGACAGAGAGGGGCCCTGGGAATGTCGGGGCTGCTTTACTCTTGACCTTGAGTGACAGCCTCCATGCAGCATCCCATTTGGCCAGCCTCTCCCACTTTTCCCTCCACTCTCCCAAGGCCCCCCTCCTACCTCTCTGACCATCCCTTCTTCCCTTCCTCCCTGTTCCTCTTTGAATGTTGGCATTCCTCAGGCCTCTGCCTTCAGCCCGTTTCCTCACACCCACTATAGCCCTTTCCCTGGTCCTCACCTCTCCCATGGCTTCAGCTGCCACGTGTAGGGTCCAGCTTTACAAACCACCTCCAGAGTGCTAAACAGGTATGTCCACCTGTCTCCTGGACCTTACCTGAGGTATTCCTCAGGCACCTGGAAGGCAGGTCTAAACCAGAATTTGTCTCCTGCCTATCTTCCAAAATTCAGTTAGTGGGACCAGTTGCCCGAGCCAGAAATCTATAAGTCAACCTTCCTGTCCCTAAGCTGATTTACTAAGTAAGTCACTAGGTCTTGCTGTTTTTACTTCTGAAATCTCTCTCACACTGCCTGTCCTTTTCTTTCTATGCTGGGCTCTTGTCATATCTGCTTAGTGCAGGATTGGTAAATTCCTAGCACTCCGACCACATTTCTCTTACCCTGTGCCCATGCCAGACATCATTAGTCAATCGTTGGACTTTTCCCCTTCTCAACACAGTACCCCAGCAGCCACTAGCAATCTGTAAGAATTGGTGCATGAGATGAAATTGATTTGCTATCCATGGCCTGGGTTTCATAATAATTTCCCAACTGGTCTCCTTGCTTTCAGTGTCTCCCCACACAAATCTATCTTCTAAACTACTGCCACAAAACCTTTTTATTATTTTTATTGAGGTATAGTTCACTTACAATATTATATTAGTTTCAAATATACAACATAGCAATTCAAAGTTTTTAAAGTTATTATAAAATATTGGTTATATTCCCTGTGCTGTACAACATACACTTGTAGTTTATTTATTTTGTACATAGTAGTTTTTACCTCTTAATCCCCTACCCTTATGTTGCCCCTTACCCCTTCCCTCTCCCCACTGGTAACCACTAGTTTGTCCTCAGTATCTGTGAGTCTTTTTCTGTTTTGTTATATTCATTCATTTGTTTTGTTTTTTAGAATCCACTTGTAAGTATTAAGATATAGTATTCGTCTTTCTCTGTCTGACTTACTTCACTAAGCATAATATACCCTCCAGGTCCATCCATGTTTTTGCAAATGGCAAAATTTCCTTCTTTTTTTGTGACTGACTAGTAGTCCATTGTATATATATACCACATCTTCTTTATCCGTTCATCTGTTGATGGGCATTTAGGTTGCTTCCATATCTTGGCTATTGTAAATCAGGCTGCTGTGAACATTGGGGTGCACGTGTCTTTTTGAATTAGTGTTTTCATTTTCTTCAGATATATACCCAGAAGTGGAATTGCTGGATCATATGGTTGTTCTATTTTTAGTTTTTTGAGGAACCACCATACTGTTTTCTATAGTGGCTGCACCAATTTACATCTCCACCAACAGTGTACAAAAGTCCCCTTTTCTCCACATCCTCGCCAACATTTGTTATGTATGGTATTTTGGATAATAGCCATCTGACAGGTGTGAGGTGATCTGAGCTCATTGTGGTTTTGATTTGCATTTCTCTGATGATTAGTGATGTTGAGCATGATTTCATGTTCCTGTTGCCATCTGTATGTATTCTTAAAGTGCCTATTCAGGTCTTTTTTTTTTTTTTGCGGTACGCGGGCCTCTCACTGTTGTGGCCTCTCCCATTGCAGAGCACAGGCTCCGGACGCGCAGGCTCAGCGGCCATGGCTTACGGGCCCAGCCACTCCGCGGCATGTGGGATCTTCCCAGACCGGGGCACGACCCTGTGTCCCCTGCATCGGCAGGCGGACTCTCGACTACTGTGCCACCAGGGAAGCCCTGCCCATTTTTAATTTGTTTGTTTTTTTTGATATTGAGTTGTATGAGCCATTTATATATTTTGGATATTAACCCCTTATCAGTCATATCGTTTGAAAATATTTTCTCTCATTCAGTAGTTGTCTTTTCATTTCGGTGATGGTTTCCCTTGCTGTGCAAAAGCTTTTAAGTTTAAATAGGTCCCATTTGTTTATTTTTGCTTTAGTTTCTTTTGCCTTAGGAGACAGATCCAAAAAACTATTGCTATGATTTATGTCATAGAGTGTTCTGCCTATATTTTCTTCTAGGAGCTTTATTGTGTTGTGTCTTACATTTAGGTCTTTAATCCATTTTGAGTTTATTTTTGTATATGGTGTGAGAAAATGTTCTAATTTCATTCTTTTACATGTAGCTGTTCAGCACCACTTATTGAAGAGACTGTCTTTCCCGCATTGTATATTCTTGCCTCCTTTGCTGTAGATTAATTGACCATAAGTGTGTGAGTTTATTTCTGGGTTCTCTATTCTGTACCATTGATCTATGTGTCTCTTTTGGTGCCAGTACCATACTGTTTTGATTATTGTAGCATAGTTGAAATCAGAGAGTGTGATACCTCCAGCTCTGTTCTTCTTTTTCAAGGTTGCTTTGGCTATTCAGGGTCTTTTGTGTTTCCATACACATTCTCGAGTTATTTGTTCTAGTTCTGTGGAAAATGCCATTGGAATTTTGATAGGGATTGAATCAACTCTGTAGATTGCCTTGGGTAATATGTTCATTTTAATAATATTAATTCTTCCAATCCATGAACACAGCATATCTTTCTATCTGTGTGTGTTGTCTTCAATTTCTTTCTTCAGTGTCTTACAGTTTTTCAAGTACAGGTCTTTTAACTCCATAGTTAGATTTATTCCTAGGTATTTTATTCTTTCTGATGCAATGGTAAATGAGATTATTTTCTTAATTTTTCTTTCTGATAGTTCATTGTTAGTATATAGTAATGCAACAGCTTTCTGTATATTAATTTTGTATGCTGCAACTTTACCAAATTCATTGATAATCTCTAGTAGTTTTTGGGTGGCATTGTTAGAATTTTCTACGTATTGTATCATGTCATCTGCAAACAGTGACAATTTTACTTCTTCCTTTCCAATTTGGATTCTTTTTTATTTCTTTTTCTTGTCTAATTGCTGTGGCTAGGACTGCCAATACTATGTTGAATGAAAGTGGTGAAAGTGGGCATCCTTATCTTGTTCCTGATCTTAGAGGAGATGCTTTGAGCTTTTCACCATTGAATATGATGTTAGCTGTGGGGTTACCATATATGGCCTTTATTATGTTGAGGTATGTTCTCTCTACACCCACTTTGTGGAGAGTATACAGCCAGAGTATACTTGTGCATGAGTGTGTGAGTGTGTATCCGTGAGGGCTGGAGAGACACTGGACGCACACAGCTGAGATCACGTGCTTATCGGTATCATCTTAGGGGCTTATTAACACAACAAGTTTCCTTCTCATTCACACAATATGCAAAGTGGATGATGGGGTACCTGGCCCCTACACGGTGATTCAGTGATGCAGCCCGCTTCGATCTTGTGGCCATGCTGCTGTCTCTGCATGTGGCCTCTATGGTTCTCTACGGCAAGGAAGGAAGGGTGAGGACTCGCCCTGCTCCTCCATGCCTCGGCCAGGAGGTGACACAAAACACTGCCTCTTTATCCCGTTGGACAGACCTGACATGTGGCCCCACCCAGGGGGCTGGGAAACGAGGGGATGCACGAGAATGACGGGGAGTAGTAAATACGTGCCTGCCGCAGGTGGCCAGGAGGACACGGGGGTTCATTTGGCAGTGTGTTTGCCCGCGTCTGTGTATTGTCATTGTTCTCTAGTCCTGCCATGTCATTTCTGCGGTAGTGTGTTTAACTGGCATTTACAAAATCCTACCGTGTGCCAGACTGTGTGCCGGGTTGACAGTGATGAGTAAGACATGATGCTGCCCTCCTGGGTCTGACATGTTAGCCAGACCCCCTCACAGATGAGGTGAGACTGTGACAGTCTCTGCAGGCCTATCTGGGCGGGCAGTTAGGGACAGCGCCCCGGCGAGGGGAGTCTCAGCTGAGGCTTGAGGATCAGCCTGGATGTAACCAGACCAAGAGCAGGAGGGAGGAGGGTGGTCCCAGTGGGGAGAGCAGCAGGAGCAAAGGTACGGGGGCCGGAGGGAGCTTTCGCCCGCACCAGGCATGCTAGCAGGAAGCCCAGGCATGCTAGCAGGAAGCCCAGGCATGCTAGCAGGAAGCCACTGTTGCGTTTGATGAGGGAAAGGTTGGGGTTGGGGTGCTGAGTGGAGACGAGGTTGGAGGAACCGGGATGAGTGCAGGAAGAGCAGGTAGAAGGCAGTCGTGGTCCCTGCTCGCACAGGGAGAAGCACGTGGATGGGGGGACATTTGGGCGTTAGGCTCAGCAGCACTTGCTGATGGGCTGGTTGTGGGATGAGCTGTGAGGGAGGTCGTGCTATCAGGGCTGGCCTTCCAGTTCTGGCTTTTGGAGCTAGAGAGTTAATGATGCTTTCCAGGGACCCTCCCTCCAAAGGAAGATCGAGGTTCAGTTTCAGCCTTTGGGTATTCAAGTGGGCACGTCAAGATGGCTTCGTGAAAAACTGGGGGCTTACGTGAAACAGGACTGTGGCAGGCAGCTGCCCACTGACGGCCACCCTTGGGAGTCAGGAAACAGGGAAGGAAGGGGTGTGTGTTTGGTGGTCAGAAGGCCCCACAGCCCCAGGAAGGGAGCAGGGATTGTGAGAGTATCTGAATGGTGCCGCTTCTCAGAACCACAATAGATAAACCAGGATCGCTGGGTGCCTGAGGGCCCTAGGCCAGGCTCTGACCTGCCACGTCCATCTGCTTGGGTGTAAGTTAGCAAAGAGTTCAGTCAGTACCGGCCTCTGTCTAAAAATGGACAGTTAGGGCTCGGGAGGAAAGCTGTATGAAACTGGAACCTGGGGAATCCCTGGAGAGGGCCAGTAGGAGGGAAGGACTTCCTGGGTTTGCGATGCCATCCTGAGCCGAGCTCCAGAGACCAAGGCTTTCCTCGCCTTCTCCGAGCCGAGTCTTGGGAGGTGGCTGTGGCAGGGACTTCTGGGGCAGCCCTGGGTCTGGCTCTGCGTGGGGGTCCTCTTGCCTGCATGGGGTGAACGAGTTCCCATCAGTCCACAGCAGGGTAAGGATGCTCTCCCAGATGGGGAGGAGTTGGATGCTGCGGGCCTGGCCTGCATCTCAACCATTTCAGGACAGCTTAGTTCCTAAGTGGTGCCAGGAGAGCCTGGACTGCCCTTCCCTGCAAGGGACAGGGGAGTCAGGGGCTGGCTTGAGTCCCCACCCCACTACCCACCCTCCCCAGAGGATTGGGAGCTTGATGGAAGCCTTTTGCGATGGGGGCAGCCAAGTCTTGACTGTCCCAGTTCTGTGCATTCCCCACCCACAAGCCCTCATCTCCAGCAGCTTCCAGGTGGGAGGGGCCCTTCCCTCGCTCTCTCCCTCCCCTCCCCCCTCCCCGTGCATTTCTTTATCTCCTCTAGTATTGAACCTCCAAAGTACAGTTCCCTGACTTCAAGAACCTCAGATCGAGAATCCCTTGTAGGTCTACTTCCTCCCCACCCACCCCTACCCCTACCCCAGGAGAGAAACCTCTCTCTCTTCTCTCAATCACAGGACTGCTTTCAAATTGATGCCTGAAGTTTCTGGCCCCTTGGAAAGCTTCTCTCCCCTATGCCAGGGCAGACAACTGAGGCTGGGGAGGTGAACAGACCCCACAGGGAAGGGAGAGGCTGCCCCCTCCACTACAGGAGGACACCTGTGGGAGGGGGCTCCATTGCTTAGGACCACACCGGCCGGGCCACACTGCTGGGCAGGCGGAAGGTCCAGGTATCATCAATACCTGCGCGTGAGTGAGGGCTTAGCCCTTTATAGGAATTAGCTGATTTAATTCTCCCAGCAGGCTGTGTGGTGCAGTGGTTATCACGCCCATTCAACAGGTGAGGACACTGAGGCTTAGAGAGTTTAAGTTGCAGTCGTGGGACTGAGTGAAGCAAAAAGCCCTCTGTTGGTGTATCTGCTCACTTACACATATCGCCTGTGTAAGCTGGTTGTTTATTTCAGATTTCTTCCAGAAGGAACTGGGAGCTTAACAGGAAAAGCCCAGTGTGACTGGAGACTCGCGGGGATAAAATATCACAGTGGATCTGGGGGAAGCCAAGGGATTAGGTGGTTTCAGGTGCCCGAGTTGAGCAGATTACAACATCTGGGGCGTTGGCATTTGGCCCTAAGTGTCCTGACAGTTAAATCCAAAAGGGAGCCGTGCTGAAGTGTTTCCAGGCAACAGAGTATGCGCCCATTAATCTATAGAGGCAGTTCTTCTCCCTGGAAGCAAATCTCAAACAGGAATTGATCGTGTGGGTCTTAGTACAAATGACGTTGATGGGTACAGTCAGTCCATGGTGTCTTCCGCAGAGGTTTTGCAGAAGATCTGAAGCGCTGCTCACCTGTCCCGGCGTTGACTGTGGAGGAAGGCGGGGGCCTAACGATAAATCACAGCACAGCGGAGGCTCAGATTCCACGTGGGGCTGGGCCGGGCCTTGCTCTCTGTGAAGCTCCCTTGATAAGGGCTAGTCCTTGCGACTCGGCCACCCATCTGGTATAACCGTGCACTGCTCAGGCTCTGAAATCACACCTGCCACGGGTGACCTTCAAGATGCTTCCTAACTTTTTCAGCATGGGACACGCCAAGCAGAGCAGACACTGACCTGCCGTGGGGCTGGAACAGGTCCCACAGACCCTCCAGTGGGGGCGATTGAGCTTTTGGGGGAGAGGCCAAGGCAACGGGGTGGCGAGGGTCTGGGGCAGCCTCACTTTCTTAATTGGCATGTGGGGTTTCAATGTTTTAACAACCAGTGTGGCTGTCCGGGAGCATCCCAGCTGGGGCTCAGCCCTGCCTCTCCTTTTGTTCCTTTCTGTGCTCTATCCCCAACCATCCTTCACAGACTCGGGTACCCATCAACTCTCTCCTTCATTCTGTCACCTTTCTCCTGGCCCCCACTCATGTGCAAGCCTGCTGCAATAATTGCAGTCATGGGAAGGAGAACACCCCATCCTTTCCTGGCCTTCTCTGTCCTCAGGGCTTAGCGCTTTATAGGAATTAGCTGATTTAATCCTCCCAGCAGGCTGTGTGGTGCAGTGGTTGTCACGCCCATTCGACAGGTGAGGACACTGAGGCTTAGAGAGTTTAAGTTGCAGTCGTGGGACTGAGTGAAGCAAAAAGGCCCCTGTTGGTGTATCTGCTCACTTACACATATCGCCTGTATCTCCACGTTCATGCTCTTGCACACACCCACGCACACATGCATGCACACGCCCTCTCAAACGCACATTTTTACATCTTCGCTGCCTGAGCTCCCAGAGGAGGTGCTGGCTCTTGTCCTCCAACTGTCTTGCTCCTGTCGAAGTCCCGGTTCTGGGACCCTCTGGTTCCCCACGCCTCCCACAACCGCGGGGTGCGGCTGTGGTTTCCCTGGGGCCTGTGCCTGCAAGTGGGGGCCGAGGGCCGGTGGCATAGCGGTCCCATTACTCACAGGTGGGAGGATGTGAGACAGTCGGGCCGCTCTTAAACGTCTCTCCACATCGTCCTCATTAATAACTGTAATGCCAGCATCACTCGCTCTTAAATAGCCTCATTTATCAGCAAGCAATTTGCTGTGGCGAGGTGGCAGGGACGCAGATAAGCAGACGGGGCCGGGGTGCTGGCAAGACACCTGCCAAGTATCTTCCTCTCTCCTCCTCCATCTCCACGGCAGTGGGCAGGAAACTCAGTGAAAGGACTATTCCGGCCTGGAGAGAGGTTCTCAGGCTCACCTCTTTTTCCAAACACAGAGAACTTGGCCAGCGCGGGGCAGGCGTGGCTACTGGCCACACCCTGTCCTCTCTGGGCCCCAGAGCTTGAATGGCGCTCACAGGGGATCCTCTGTCCTAGAGGCACATGTCTATCTGTCTGACAGCCCCATCAGCTGAGAGAAGGACTGCGAGTCAGGGGGTCACAGCTGGGCCCTGCTGTGCCACCTCCAGGCAGTGACCTTGGGGGTGCCGTTTGACTGCCCAGGGTGTCATCTGTAAACCTTAGCAGTGATGATAGGCATCCTTGTCTTGTTTCTGGTCTTAAAGGGCCTATGGCTAAAGGTTTTTCCATTAAGTACAATGCCTGCTGTAGGTTTTGGTATGCAGAGTCTATAGAGTTGAGGAAGTTCCCTTCTATTCCTAGTTTGCTGGGGTTTTATTACAAATAGGTGTTGATTTTAATCATATGCATTGATAGACTCTCCCTCTGTAAAATGGATACCTTGTAGCCATCGTGGGGATTGAATGAATAATTTACACAAAAATTCTTGTGCACTCTAAAGAGCTATATTACTTAGGAGTGTATCTGGCTGCAAGTTACAGAAAATTGGCTGACAGGGGTATAAACTAATAGGGCTTGTGTTTTCCTTATAAGGAGACCTAAACGTCGGCAGCTGCTGCAGTTGGTCGGCTAGTGGATGAATGACACCATCAGAAACGCAGGCTCTTTCTGTCTTTCACCACCCTTCCTGTGGTGACCTTTTGTCCTCAGGCTGCCACATCTACAGGCATCACCTCTGCCTCTACATTCCAGGAAGGAGCAGGGAAGGAGCCAGAGCCTTTTCCTTTGACATGTCTTTGCCAAGACCTTCCCACCTGCTCCCAGGCAGACCTCCCCTTAGATCTCACTGGCCAGAATCAGCCAGGGACAGTGAGGCTGTTTGATGGCTTTAGCTCAGTCCTGATTCTGAGGCCAGGAATGGCTCTACCTCTCTGGAGTCAAGGGTACTCCACTGGCTGCGTGAAAAAATTGAAGTTGTGTGGGCAGAGAAGCCTGTGTGGACAGAGAAGGTTGTGTGTATGGAGTGGCCACGGTTTCTGGGCAGGCACACCGGCCTGTTTTCCCTTGGGTGGTGAGGACTGGTTTGGAACCCATTGCTCTAGGCTGATCTCCAGGTGACCCTGCGTCCTGCTTGCCCAGCATGCTTGGATTCTATGACAAAGCCAGGAGTAAGCAGGAGGCATGGTCTGGACTTTTCATGCTGGGATACGTGGACCCAACTGACACACAAAAAGCCACAGATAAATCGGACTTATCTTCCTGGAGTACTGATTTTATTTGACAGTGGAATGGAGAAAGAAAAATTTTGTATTAAAATAAACATGAATATATTACAGAGTAGAATGCAGAATTTATAGATTTTTAAGACGGACCCGCTGGACTCTAAGCTCCTTGAAGACAGGAGCCATGTCTGTCCTGTTCAGTGTTATGTAGGCTCTCAGTACAGCTTTATTGAGGGAATAAATGAGTGAACTAAGATGTAAACAAATAAAATATCAAACAGATTTTGAATAAGTTTCATCTTTGGGGTCTGCTTCTTTAGGCTGTACATCTTCAGGATCTCCTGAGGTACAAGTTCCCTTCTTCTCTGCATCTAGGGATATTTTGGTGTGAAGCACTGAATTAACATATTATTTGTTGGAGACTCCAGGCACTGTGGGACACAGGGGAGAGGGAGGCAGAGAGTGCAGGAATATCACAGAAGGCTTCCTGGAGGAGGTGGGCCTTGAGCTGGAAAAGATGGGATGGGAGGAGGGGAGGAGCAGTGTGCTTTTGTAGCCAGGGACCAGCCTAGAGCAGAGGGTAGGAGGGGAGGGCTGAGATGGGATAAATGGGCAGGGCCTAACTGCAGTAACATGGCTTAAGGTGGTAACACTGTCTACCAAGGTTTCCCCACGTATCGTCTCACACCAGGCCTCCAACAGAGGAGGCCAAGTATCACAGTCCTCATTTTATAGATAAGAAACGGAGGCTCAGGACATAGCCACAGTTACAAAGTCAGTACAGGGGAGGCTGGACTTGAACTTGGCATGGCAAACTCCAGCTTTCTTGCTCTTCGACCATTTCTCATTGCCTTAGGCCACGTTCCCTAGAGACAGACTCTGAGGTGGAGATCTGTATGCTGGAGGCTAACCCGGGTGTGCGGGAGTGAAGGGAGCAGGATTGGGCAGAGGGAGAAGCTGGGCTGTGCTGCAGTTGCAACGGCGGCCTCAGTGGTCCTCAGGGGAGCTCTGGAGCTGGGATGATCCAGACTGAGGCAGGGGGCCAGGCCTTTGTAGCCTCCATCAGTCACTCACAGGGCACAGACTGTAACCTTGGGCAAGCCACATGCTTCCTGCCCTCCCCCTGTTGGTAGAAGCTGCCGCCCTCCCTCACCTCTCCAGGATATAGCTATAACACATTGTTCCCTCTGCCTGGAATGGTCCTCTCCTCCCTCTCACCTACAGAACTCCAGCTCATCCTCCAGGTCCAAGTTCACATGCCATTTCCTTTAGCTCTAATATCTGGTCGAGGTATATAGCAAAGTAAAGAACAGTAGACTCCCACTTGTAAAAAAAAGAGAAATAAAGTATATATATGTATATATCTGTATATATGTATACACACATATTTGCTTGTGAATTTATAATATAAACAGATCTCTGGAAAGATACATAAGAAACTGCAAACAGTAGTTGCTTGCAAGGTTAAGGACCGAGTGAGTGGGTGGGGGCTTTTTGTGCCTTATGAATTCTGAGTGATATAAATTAGATCAATTATTTAATAAAAGTAAAATAAATCAAATAATTATTAAAAACACAAAGAAAGAATGGTTAAATCATTTGGGGGGGTAGGGCCTAGCTGCTTACTTTTCTCTAATATGGCCTATCACCACTGTAATTAAATAATTGATGGTATAATCATTTATTTCGAGTCCGTCTCCACCCCCAGATCATAAGCTTGGTGAAGGCCATCTCGTCCACCACAGTCACCCTGTGTGCAGCACACCTAACGAGCAATTGAGGAGATCCAGTCTTACGTCCCCAGGCCGGCTGCTGCTTCTCCTTCACCTGTCTCCTTCCCCCACCCCACGCATAAAAGCAGCCCACTTTCTTTCCATTTTTTGCTTATTAATGCTCTTTATGATCACTCATGCCAGAGGCCAGCCTAGAGGCCCTTTACATAATACATCCATCCTGTGCACGGGGCGGAGAGTCATTGCATACATAACGTGCAGGCATCTGCATTCCCTGGGCCATGGTCCCTGCCCTTGCCTGTACCTTTCTGAGAATCTCAGCTACTGTCCTCTGGGTGCTTACCCCATTCCCTGCAAGGGAGCCAGGGTCAAGCTCTTGAGGGAGTGGGGAGATGGGCCATGGACATGTTACTTCATGTGGCTAAATGCATGCTCTGATAGCAGCCAGCACAAGCATCTTCAGGGGTGGGTCAGGGACGGCTCCTCCCTCCCCCGCCCCCCCCCCCCCCCGCAAGGAGGTATCTGGACCGAAATATGGAGGAGAAGGCGCATACTGGGAGAAAGGAAGTGAAGGGCCTTCCAGACAGAGGAACTTTGGCCTTGCACCTTCTCCTGAGTACAGGATGCTGTGAGTTTGGGTACAGTGCTCAGAGAAAAAGATGGGAACCCTACCACCCAGGAATGAGGGCTACCTGCCAGTCCTGGGCCTCCAGGGCTGCTGCATTTGTCCACAGAGTCTTTTTTTCTCATGCTGCCCAGGCTCCTCTGACATCCCTTACCCTGTTCTTGGTTAATCACTTGTTTCCACCAGCTAACAGTGTACACCAGTGATCTCCTGTCTGCATTTTGTTTCCACACTGGCTTTACCTGGCCCACTCAGGGATCCTTTAAACCTCTGTTTGGTTGCCAACACCTAAACGCTGGGAAATTTTTTATCAAAACATGGATTTCCAGTTTTCGTTGATTGGATCTGGCCACAATCAGATGGCTGCCCCCTTTAGATGGGACACATACGCCCTGCAGTTCAGCACAATCCCCACCTGAACCTCTTCGTTCATCTCTGTTTCCAACCTGACCCCGGGTGACATTGAGCTATGACTTCATTGATTCCTAAAGAGACTAATTAAATAGCCCGAACGTGTTTTTGTTTCACACTTGTTACTGAAAGGTATTTTTGCTTCATAGCGAATTCCAGGTTGGCATTTTCTTCCTCTCAGCGCACTGAAGATATCAATCTATTGACTTAGGCGTCCATTGTCATATTTGAGGAATTAGTTCCAGTTTAAAATGTTGGTCCCTTGTTGGTAGTCTGTATTTCTTCTCTGGCTGCATTTAAGATATTCCGTTTTTCTTTGGTGTTTTGCAGTTTTGCTATGACCTGCCTGGTGTGAATTGCTATGTAAATATTTATCCTGCTTGGGTTTCGCTGGGCATCTTGCATCTATACATTGGAGTCTTTGGTCAATTCTGGAACATAATCTCTTCAGATATTGCTTCTGCCCATTCTTTGCTTCCGGAATCCCAGTTAAATATAGGTTAGACCTTTTAATTTTAGCCTCTTGCTTCTTACCCTCTTGGCTATATTTTCCATCTCTGACTCTCTGTGCTACCTTCCGGATAATTTCATCAATTTTATCTTTCAATCCACCACTTCATTTCAGCCATGTCTAATCTTCAGTAAAACTAATGCTTTTGAAATTCTAATGATCATATTTTGATTTCTGGGAGCTCTATTTGATCCCTTCTTTAAATTTGCTTGCTCTGTTCCTATTGGCATCCTCTCTTTTGGTTCTTGAAGCATAGTAAACATTTTATATTCTCTGCCTGATAATTCCAGTATCTGAAGTGTTTGAGGTCTGATTATGCTGTTTTTTCTTCAGGTTTGCGGTCATGGTGTTTAGTGTGTGTGTGTTCATTTTGACTGCAAGACCCTCATTTGGTTGGCAAGGTGAGGGGAGGGATTGTTTGAGACCTGAGACCTTCAGGTGGGTCACTCCAGAGACGATTTATATTCGTTTTTAGTAAGCACTGAGGCTCACTACTTGTCTGGGGCCACTCTAAATTAAAATTTTTTGCTTAGGGATTTTTGGACACCCAGACAAGGTGAAATTGGACTGCAAATGCATCTGAGGGCGATCTCGTGGTTATGAATCCTTGAGGGCTGTACACCCCTTTCTATTCATCACCATGATTTCAGAGAGGCATTTTGGTTTCTTTTAAAGACTCCTAGTTTGTGTGGGGTACAGATTTATTTCTAGTCCACCCTTGCACTAAGGGTGTGATTCTTGGGGTCCCTGCTTTGGTGGGGATGGTTTTCTATTAGACTTCCTACCCTGAATAGGGTATGGCAGACCCTGGGCTTTTTTCTCCTCTTCTTTGAGCCCTGGGGGCTCTGACAATGAAAACTCAGATTTACCTGGTTCAATAAACGGCCCCGAGGCATCAGGTAGCCCCTCTGGGTTTCTTCCTTCACTTGGTATTTCTGGTCCAGGCTGAGCCTCTGAGAGGGCACTGCTGCGTGCGATGTGGCCTGGCTGCGGCTCACTCGGGCACCTTTAGACTTCACCCCCAGTGCTGTCTTCCATCCGACACCCCTCGCTCACCAGCTGCCTGCCCATGCACCCCCCAGGAAACACAGTCACCTTGAGGTCCCCAGTCCAGTAAACAGGCTTGCATGGTTTGGGGCACATAGTTGAAGTCCAACAAAATACCACCCCCTAAACTTGACCTGAGCCTCGGCACCTGTTTACCACGTAAGGGCTTTGAACCATAGTGATGGTGGTTAATTTGACTGAGTTACCTTTGAAGGAATCAGGTTTTTTTTTTTTAACAACCTAAACTAGGGTCACAATCTATGTCCTTCATTTGTGATGCAGCTAGAAACATCACACTTTGTTCTCTGAGGTTGTCTTGCTATATTCTGTACAATTTGTGGGAGGAAGGGGGTACGGCAAAGTTGAGGCAAAAGAGCGCTTAATCGTGACAGAAGAGAGCAGGGTGTTAGTCCTAACTCTGTCACTGTATAGGGGACCTCGACTAGCCCCCTCCCGGCTGTAGGTCTCAGGGTCCCTGTAAGCAGCCTGAGGGCACTGCATGGTGTCTGAGACTCTGGGCAGCTCTGGTATTCTGTGATTCCCACTAGAGTCAAAGGACCCCTTTCTCCACGGGAGCACGGCAGGTCCAGGGGGGTCACACTCAGGGGCTCTTGGCCGCACTGTGCACAGCTCCCCACAATGCCACGTCGGCCTCGGGGAGAGGGGTGGGAAGACAGCCAGTGCCTCCTGCATCTGCCTGGTGGGTGGTGGGAGACTGTCGCTGGCATCCTGCCACGCCCTCTGACCTGCTCTGGTGGGGAAGTGGTCCTCTGCCCCCTGGCTGCGCAGCCCCAGGCCCTGTCGCAGTGAAGGACAGAGGTACCTAGAGGAGCTGAAATGCATGTCCTCTGCCTCCCTTTCTAGGCTTCTTGAAGCACCGGCAGTTTTCAGAAATCAGTTTGAGAGGGGAGACTCTGCCAGAGAGAGTGAAAGAGGCCAGGGTCTTGCCCACAAGTTTCCAGAAGTGAATTACACCCCGATGTTCAGAGAATGGGGGCACTGAAAGCCATGGGGGAAGAAGTGTGGGGGCCAGTCTCCGTGCAGTACCTTGGCTAAGTGGCAAGGGGACCCCTCTGCAACCCACCCTCATCTCTTCACTTACTTGTTCCCACCTCTTGTCCACCAGTGATCACCATTTCCACCACGTGGGACCTGAGAGCTTCCAGCTCTGTCCACAGGGGGCGGGGAGGAAGAATCTTGATTCCAATGGGAAGAGGACCTCCGAGGACTCCAGGAGTTTGCCCTTGGCCCAACTAAAGGATAAACATACCCAATTAATAATATCCTCCCACCCAGGCAGTCACCAGGCAGGTGGCCCCTGGGAAAGCTGTCTGGCTCATTCTCTCTTTTCTCTGCTCCTCAAACAAACGCAGCAAGACACTCCTTGGGATGTGCCTAGTAGAAATTGGGGATGGAGTCCTTGGCACGGCTTTTAGCATTACAAGAACCACGCTCCTACAAACTCTAGAACCAGATTGCCTAATGTTTATACAGCGATGCACCCCTTCATTCATTGATTGATTCATTCACTCATTCAGTTGCTCAGTAGACACTAACCAAGGCCCTGTCCTGCGCCAGGCACTGGACAAGGATCTGGGGATCCGGCAGGGAACAGGGTCACAGTCCCCGCCCTCAGGCCTGCTCACTGTCAGGTGGGAGAGTCAGGCTGGAAGATTAGCCACTCGTTAGGATGCAGAGTGCAAAGTGCTTTGGTTGGGGCCTGCTGTGGGAGACTCAAAGCCTCTATGGGATGTCTGGCATTTATGAAGTGCTTCCTCTTCTGTTGTCTGGCTTGGGCCTTGCCACAGCTTTCTAAGGCAGGAGCAAGGCCAGCGAGGTGGCAAGGTTTGCTTAGATTACACAGATGGGGCTGGGAGTGGGCCTCTGACTCTAGTTCCAGGAGCCCGCACTGTACACCTCTGTTAAGAGAACGTGTGGCCCCTGGACAGCCCCGTGCCTGGGGGTGTGGTGGTGAGGGCCTGGAATGAACGGCCAGGAAAGCGCTTTCTAAGTGTTGGGTATTGTGCACATATCTAGACTTATTATGATTATTATCTCAGGTGTCAGGCGATCAGAAATTGGCCTGAGTGAAAAGCATCTCACCTGCCACCCAGCTAAGGAGGCCCAGGTTGCCTATTCATGAAGCAGTGATTTATAACCAGGCAGGGAGATGGGCAGTCTGGAGGAGCTGTCTCAGGTTCTGCACTCATGTGTTCCCCTCCGTGACGGAGATTCTGATAGGCTCTTTGGATGAGAACAGCTTACTTGTTTATTTGTTCCTTTACTCATTTGTTCATTTGCTTATCCATCCGTCCACCCACCCACCCACCCGAGAAAAGATATGCCTGAAGTAAAGTCAGCCAGAAAACTTCCTGGCCCAATGTATCTCTCCAATCATTATTTCCTGAACCACTGATGTCCTCTGAGATGCTCTTGGAAGAAAGGTTTTCTTGGCCAAATAAATTTGGGGAAAGCTGTATCTTCTCTACCACCTTGTGGAGTTTCACAGTGCACGTTAATGTAATAAAGGCTCTGAGAGGTCCTGCAGGAAAGAAACCTATTTAAATTTTTTTAATGCAGTGTTCCCTAGACCTTCGCGTCCAAGGAATGCTTTTTCATGGAGTATCCATTAGTGTCCCTCCTCGGGAATTAATGATTCGTGAAATACACTTTGGGAAGCATCCCTTTAAGCACAAAATCTTTTTTTAATTAGAATGGCTTGCATGGAATATGCATAAGACCTATTTTATATGCACCTGCCTCCTTACATAGGGATGACTCATCATTCAGCACTTCCTCGGCACATCATCGCGCGCATCGCCGCGAACAGCGCTCTGTGATGATGCATCGTCACTGACCCGAGCTAGAGAAGGGACTTAGAGTATTTTAAGTTTTCACTTTTCAGAGAGTTTTGATCTTTCCCTTTTGTGAGCAGCAGAAGCTGTTGATAATTGCTTCTTATTATTGTTCACGTACCTGCTTGAGATGTCTATAAATTGAAAAAGCAAAGAACCAGGCTGATTATAATTGTATGGAAAGTAAGGGTAAACAGGCTCTGAGTGAGGACCTGACCATAACTCTCTTTTTCATAATGCGCTTGAAATTTGGTGCATGGATTTCGTACCATGACTTTTAGCTGCTCAAAGACCTTTGGGGCTAATTTCCTGCTTTTCGTCTATGTTCTGGATAAGTGAATACGTGGATGTGACTCTTGGATGTATGGAGTGTTACTAAATCCCCAGTAGAGGACAGGCCCCTGTGAATCATTTGGGGCCAGTACTGAATAAGAGCACTGTTTTCAAGGTCAGCTGGTCCCGGATTTGAATTCTGACTCCACCTCTTTTTAGCTGTGTGATCTTGGGCAAGTTGCTAAACCTCTCTGAGACCCAGTCTCCTCATTTGAGTGTGGGAATACCTTTCTCACAGGTTTCTGGTAGGTATTAAAAGAGATTGAGCCTGTGAAGTGCTTAACAGAGTGCCCATCAGACAGTAGGTGCTCAATGAATGGTATCTAGTGGCAAGGCCGGGACTAGGGTGAGACAAGCCAGGTGCCCAGGGCACAAAAACTGGGGGGTTGCTCTGAGACTTGTGCAAGTACAGGGTCAGCACTGAGAGGGAGTGCCACCTTAAATTTTGCATCCCGCGTGCCTCTCTTGTCTCATGCCCTTGCTAAGTGGGATGCTGTCACCCCACAGTTGTTCTCAGAGACCGAGGACCTGGGAGGCCTCCAGTTAGATGAATCGACCCATGCTCACCTAGAGAACGAGCCCACCACCTGTAATGGCTTCCCCCACCTTAGGCGGCAGGTGAGCCTGCTAAAAGGACTGGCCCCAGATGAATAAAGGCATACCTGTGGAGAGATGGGACGGGGGATAAGACGAGTGGGCAAGCTTGCTCACCTGGACCCTCCAAGGTCGGGAACCACCACGGTGCGCCCCCCAGCAGCCCCTGAGTAGGGGCAGGGCCTCTGCCAGCTGGGCTGGACCCCACCTCCCTGGCAAAACTTTGAAAAACACAAACAGTGGCAAGAGCAGCATTTGCATAAATCTCATTAGAAAAAGTGCAAGTTTCATAAATCTTGTGATAAATTAGTGCGTTATCATTCTCAAAGTGATGTATTAATTTTAGGGCAAAATGAATGGTGCTGTGATCATTGTGGGTAATTATGAGTCTCCTCAAAGAGGAAGTGATTTCTGGAGGGACTTGTCTGGCCTCCTTCTCAGTGGGAGGTGGGAGGGGGAGCAGGGGGGAGGGGAAAGGTGTCTTTCTCACCTGCTCTTCTACTTGCACCTTAGTTCCTTAGTCTCCTTTCCTGCTATTTGGCGGTGAAAAGAAGCAGCCCCTTGGGTTTGGGGGCCCAGGAAGGTATGAGATTCTGAAGCCAGGCCCTAAGGTCCAAATTCCCTTTGAAAAGAATTTTAATTGACTAGGACCCAAGCCCATGGAAGTTCTAACCCTGTGGTTCTCAAAGTTGTGGTTCCAGACCAGCAGCCTTAGCATCTCCTAGGAACTTGTTAGAAATGAAGATTCTGAACCAGGAACTCTGGCAGGGGCCTGTGAATCTGCATTTTAAACAAGTCCTCCTGACGGTGCTGATGAGGTGGGAGGGAACCTGTACTCTAACGCGGTGATTATCTGTTGGCTGCACACTGGAATCACTTGGGGGAATTAGAGCAGAATACTGATGTCTGGGCCCTGGACTAGACCAATTAATTAAAACAGAACCCTTAGGGAGTAGGGCTGGGGCATCCTTATTTTGAGAAGCTCCCTAGGTGATGCTAATATGAAATAAGGTTGGGGTTCCCTGCTTTAAAACCATGTATTTACTTCTTTTTTTTTTAATATTGGGACTTGGAAAAATTTGAACATGGGAAGGGGCAACCGAGCAAATAATTTTTTTCTTTTCCTGCCCCACCTGTGCAATTGGCCTGAGCGGAACGTGTCTGGGGGCACTGCTGTAGCTGGGGACCCACACGTCTGAGGCTGTAGAGTCCCGTGGAGGAAAGTCATCAGGAGTGGCTCCAACTTCGCCAAGTGGAAACACCACCCAGATCAGTCATTCCCAATCTTGCTGGCACGTTAGAACCGCCTGGGGATTTAGAACTTTCCAAAGCCTGGCTGTACCCCAGCCCGATTAATCAGAGCCTTGGGATGTGGGACAGAGGCACAGGGATTGTTTGAAAGCTCCAGGTGACTCCGGGGTGCTGACAACCACTGACCTAGAGGTTTTCCTACATCGTAGTTTCTTGAATTAGTCCTGGAGATTGAAGGAATCTCAGGGATCGTCTAGACCTTCGTTATCAACCTTGGCTGCCCTTTGGAATCATCTGGGGTTTTTTGTTTGTTGAGAATTCTGATGCTTGAGTCCCTTCCCCCAAAACTCGGATGCACTTAGTCTAGGGGGTACAGCTTAGCATCTGGAGTTGCAAAGATGCCACAGGTGATTGTGACGTGCAGCCTGGCCTGAGACCCGCTGGACTGAGATACCCCATCGTTTGCAGGAGAGGGAAGGGACACCCTGGAGATGCAGCCTGTTAGCAGAGCCTGGCCTCGCTGTGGCGGCTCTCACCGGGGGGCTGTGCTGATGGGTGACAGTGGCATGGCTCACTCCGAGCTAGGGAAATGTGAGTGTTGACAGGGTGCGTGAGAGGCAGGAGGGAAGCACCGGGTCCCCCTGAGCAGGAAGGAACCAGCACGTGCCTGCGAGTGTTTGGATAATCTCTTCTAAGCCTTCAAGGGCTGGCAGTGCTCTGTTTATTTTAATGATAATGTCAAGTTCAATTTGCCATTATTTTTCCACATTTCCTTTTGTAAAGTTAATTGAACAGTTCAATGAATTGAAAAGTTTCAGGAGAAGGGCAAAAAATACCCACCCCACTATTATCACTGTGATTAAATCTGGTAACTACCACTTGGGCTTCCCGGCCCCGTAGGCCAGGGAGCTGCAGCAAGGACTCAGGAAGGTCAAACGGAATATTCTGGAGCCCCTTTATTCATGGCTGTTTCATGCTCAGGCTGCTGTTCTTGAGCAGAAAAGAATATCCGGTCTACCCTGGACCCGGCTGTCAGCCCTGACGAGTCAGGCTCTTCGCAGCGTGTTTCAACCAGATTGGAAAGCCTTGCTAGCTGGGGCTGGGTCATCTATGCCCTTCTGTCCTCCACAGTGCCTAGGACACAGTGTGGCAAACAGAATCACAAAATTGTAGATATTTTAGCTGGACAGGACCTTAATGTGGTGCAGTGGAAAGAATACTGGGGAGCCCAGGACCCACCTGAGTCTCAGCTCTGCCACCTGTAGCTATCAGCTGGGTGACCACGGATGCGTCACTGAGCTGCGCAGCCCCGCTCTCTTTGGCTTGTTGGCCTCATCAAGAATGTGAACTTGTGGCACGTGTACGGCTACCCCTTCCCCTACTCACGTCACGTGTCTCTAATGGGTCACAGCATCCTTTGCTCCTGAACGGAGGTTCAGCCTCGAAATCCTTCACCACACTGCCCACGAAACCATGCCCTGGGGACCAGCCTGGCACCTGAGCTGAGACCCACTTGCCAAGTTGGATTCGATTTTCCCCAAGGACCTCTGTGCTTTGGCCATTGATGTCAGCCCCCTCATAGTGTCAGTGGGGAAGGGGAGGCTCAGAGAGGTGAATGACTTCCCCACAGTCACACACGAAGTCGTGGCTGAACGCCATCCGGTGCCAGCCTTGTTCTAAGCCCCACTGCTTCTGTCTTAATAAAGGGACTTCACACTGAAGCTGCCTTCCTCTTGACACTTCTTCTGTGTCCTTTGATCCTATGCCCCAAGTGCCCCCACTTGCCAAGTGCTCATCCTCGGGGTCACAGCCCATGAACCAGGGGGAAGGGTAGGAACACAGTTCTTCCTCCATGCAGGCTGTGACTAGACTCCAAACCCATGCTCACGCTTCCCAAATGTGCCTGTGAAAGGCCAGGAAAAGCACGTGGCATAAGAGATATGTACGTAGGTCTGTTTTGTTCACTGCTGTATCACCTGCCTAGAGCAGTGCCCAGGACAGAGCAGGTGCTCAGGCAATGCTTGCCGAGTGAATGAATGAAGGACTATAATTGCTGCATGGGGATTAGAAGGGTCACCGAACAATCCTAGCTCTGCCTTGTGTGAGCTGTGTGACTTTAGGCAAGTAGCAACCTCTCTGTGACTCATAAGCTTATAGGGGCTTAGAGCACGTTGGTGTCTGCTGCCGGGCGAGGCAGCCCTTGGCGTCGATGGCTCTATCGCCGTTGCGCCAGAAGCAGAACAGCTCTGGGATTCTGAGACGCAGGCCCAGGTTCCCTCAAATATTTAATGTCTGGTCTTTGCTCTTGTGCTTTATTACTTTAAAATAACAGCAACGCGTAGCTCCTGTCCTTCCCCGCCACCAAAGCCTCTGAGCTTATATCACTCTGCACTGTTTAATGTCTCTCTCTGTTCTGCTGAATTAGCCTGTCCCCTTAGCCATCAGACACCTGTGTGCCCAGATGAGCCAGCTGCCCCTTCTCCGACTCTCAGGAAGACCTCGCCATCTTCCTGGCTGGTGATAAGTGGGCTGTGGAAAGCCAGGGTAATGGAGGGGCGGGCCCATAGTCTGTGCCTCAAGGGTGCTCACTTTCAGGCCAGCCAAGTAACCCAGGAGTCCAGAGCAGCCTAAAACATGGAGGGGGCCTGGGGGTCTCCCTGGCGGTCAGTCTCCCTGGGGGTCTCCCTGGAGCAAGGAGACGGAAGCCTCAGATTGGGGCTTAGTAAAAGGCTTTTTGATAAAACTGTGATGGCGGTGGAGGGAACGTGAATTCTGAGTCAGACAGACTTGGGTTCAAATCCTTGTTCTGCTGCCTCCCAGCTATGTGATCTTGGGTAGGTTATTTTACCCCTTTGAGCCTCAGTTTTCTCATCTGTATAGTGGGCATGCTAACCTCTCTGGGGCCATAGTGAGAAATCGATGACAGAGAATGAATGAAAACCATTGAGTTCTAATTGAATGCTAGTTTCTTTCCCCCAAGCACTTCATGCCATCTACGCTGAGTGGACGGAGCTGTAGGAGAGAGAGGATATGAAGAGGGCCTGCGGGCTCTGGAGACAGAGACAGTTCCTTTATCCGGACAAGGGTGTTCTGATGAACGTGAGGGCGTCGGCCAGTGCAGGGCAGGCTTGGAGAGAGGGGGCCGCCGCACATCTCACTGTGGTGTACGTGGGGCCCAGGACCACAAAATAACCCCCAAACAAAGTTGGCTGCCCTGAGGTCAGACCAAGCTCAGGACCCCAGGGCACGAGAGGAAAGGAGCCTGACTGAAGGCAGGAGAGCGGGGAGGGGAAACCTAAGACAAATGAGATTATCCCCAGGAATCAAGGCACTTAACTGGCCTGTCTGATCCCAGAGGGGAAACAAATGAGATTGCAGGCTCCACGGCCAGCCCAGGCTCTACGGGGCTCATCTCAGGGGAGAGGGGGAAGGCAGCAGCCCCTGGCTCCAGCAGAGACCAAGGCCGGAGCAGCTAGGTCCCTCCGGACCACGGGTTGGGGGTGAGGGGGTTTCCTCCCTGAAGGGGGTGGGGCTTGTGCAGGAGGCCCAGGGCCATGGGGCGGGGCGAGTGGTTATTCTCAGAAAGATCTGGGAACAACCCACGGCCTGTAATCTGGGGTTGGGGGCCTACCGTCTGCTACTCCTTGCTCAGCCACTCAGCCATACACAGCTCTGTCTCAAGCAGCTGTCTCCCAGCCAGGACCCCTGCTCCTCGGCTGTTTTTTGGTTCTCATTCCGCTGTAATTAGTCCTTGTTTCTGAGCTCACCTGTAGACTCTAAGTCTGATTCTCTCCCTCCTAACTGCCCTGAGCCTGATAAGAGCAGACTGCTAGATCCTTGGCCCCTGGTTGGGAAGGGACAGTAGATCACGGCTGATGTGAAGTCCTTTTAGGTCACAGATTGCAAAAGGTTTGCTCTCACATGCCTTTGAGGATTGATTAGTAGTGGCTGTATGGAACCCAGTGTTGTGAAGGATTCTGAAGTTGAATATAGACTCAACAGGAAAGGGAGCTGTGATTGATTAGTAATGTTTGCTTGAGTAAGGGAACGAATGGACCAGCTCCTCGGTCCCAAGAGATGAGTGATAGTTAATCACGGAGGGGTGGGAAGATTTGCCAAGCGTGTCCAGAACGTCAGCCTCTACCTTCAAGGGGTGATGCCCGCTCCCTGCTGTGCAGAGGTACAGACAACAAATCAGGGAGATATTTATGACAGAGGTAGCATTTGAGGCATGCATGTAAGGGTGACCAGGATTTGAGAGGCAGTGAGAGGAGGAAGGGACTTGCAGGCTGCAGGAGCAGCAGCAGCACAGGTATAGGAACAGGCGAGGCCCCAGTACGATTGAGGGATGACAGCAGGGCTTTGGGCTGAGCCCAGAGGGTGTGGTGGAAACGTGACCGCGACGGGCCAGGGGGTTAAGGACAGGTTGGGAGGAGCATTGGCCATTCAGTGAGGGATTTTGTTTTAATTCTGTGTGAGCTGTGGGAGGTGTCTAAGTAGGGTGTGGCACGATCAAAGGTTTGCCTTAAGAAGATGATACTGTAAGGAGGAAGCACGGTCTACGCTCCTTACCCTTGATTCATTCTGTAGCACCCTCCCTGGGTTTGGGGAACATAGCTTCCATCCTTCCCCGATCCAAAACATAAAAATGGGATAAAAGGCCGCGCAGCCTGCCGCTGCCTTTCCTGAGCTTCCGGCCACCGCTGCTCTAGGAGGTAAAGACTCTCAGCTCCCCAGGAGTGCATGACATGCCAATCCCAGGCCTCACCCATCAGGGCAAATAACAATAATAACGGTAACAGCCATCTCAGCAATCAGCATGGGCCCAGCAAGGCTGCACAGGAAGCTAGGATTGTCCGCCCCTTGCCTGGCAGACGATGCGGCCTGCTGCTGAGAAGCTGAGGCCATTGTGGTGGATGTGTCACCAGCCCTGTGCCTCCCAGGGAGGGGCATTCGAAACCTGCTGAGCAGATCCCCACTCCCACCGGGGCCCCTGGCCTCCAGGACAGGGTTCACTGCCCGAGGATGGGGTACTTGGGCCCTAGGATAGGGTACACTGCCCAGAATGGGGTACTCGACCCCATGGTGGAGTACATGGCCCCAGGATGGGGTACCTAGCTGCCAGGAAAGAGTACTTGGCCCCAAGAATAATGTGCATTGCCCCGATGACCCCCAGGGTAGAGGTCATGGCCTTGGGATGGGGTACAGGGCTGTTCCTGAGAGAAAGGACCACGAGCCAGTGCCCCAGTATGATTCCACCTGCATCCAAACCCAGGTGCTTCTGGTCTGAACATTGGTAGGTTTTGATTATCTGTGCTTTTTCCTGTCCATAGTGTGCATAATTAAGAGTTAACTTGCTGTACTCTCTCCTCTTGTCGTGGCTCAGAGATCTTCATGACTTCGGGGGGGGCTATCTTCTCCCGACACCCCTAGGCGGTTGGCAGCATTCATTTATTTACCCAACGACTATTTACTGAGTGCCTCCAGGATGCCAGCCCATGTTAGGCTTAGGGATACGTCAGGGAACACGACAGGCCAGGCCGCTGCCCCCGTGGAGCTAACACGAGTGTGTTTGTGTGGCAGATGGGGGGTTGGGGCAGGCAGTCAGCAATTCAAGTGAGTAAACGAGATCATTTCAGAGGAGGGAGGGGCTGGGAAGGCAGTGACTTGGGGTGTGAGGACACAGTGACGAGACATCTCTTTAGACAGACTCTACCTGTATGATGGAGCATTTGAGGAAACTCTCTCCGAGAAGGTAGCTCATGGCCTGAGAGGTGAATAATGAGTAGCATGTAGTGACCTAGGGTTGGAATATTCCTGGCAGAAGACACAACCAGGGCAAAGGCCCTGAGGCAGCCACAGAGTGTTCAGGATCAGAAAGAAGACCATGGCAGAGGGGGGTAAGCCCGGGGACCCCTCTGTGAGACGCAGCGGGAGGATTATCTCAGGTCAGGTCACTGGGGCCTTAGATGTGATCTGGTTTAAGTTTTGTTTTTTAAATCTTTAAATTGTGGTAAAGTACACATAACCTAAAATTTACCATCTTAACCATTTTTAAGTACAGAGAGTGTTAAGTACATTCACACTCTTGTGCAGCCAATACCCGGAATTCTTTTCATCCTGTAGAACTAATACTGAACCCATTAAACAACAACTCCCAACCCTCCCTCTCCACAGCCCCTGGCAGCCTCCCTTCTACATTCTGTCTCTATGAATTTGACCCCTCTAGGGACATCACGTAAGTGAAATAATACCAGTGTTTGTCTTTCTGTAACTGGCTTATCAGCATACGCTTAGCACAGTGTCCTCAGGTTTCATCCATGTTGTAGCATGTGTCAGAATTTCCTTCCTTTTTAAGGCTAAATAATTTCCATTGGCTGTAGATGCCACATTCTTGTTTATTCATTTTTCCATCGATGGACACTTGAGTTGCTTCCACCTTTTGGCCATTGTGACTAATGCTGCTATGAACATAGGTGTACAGTGATTTAAGTTCTTTAAAGTTCCACTTTCCACCCATGAGGTCAGGCTGGGCCCTGAGCTGGGTTGGGTTGGCACAGGGTGGAGGGGCCAGCCTCTCTGGGTTACCCGTCCGCTGTGGGTAGGGGAGGCCAAGAGCAGAGAGTCCTCCGGCAGCACTAACTGAGCTGAGAGCCCTACGACCGAGCCTTTAAATCATCCTGGGTCCAGAGGAGCTTTTCTCTGCATCTAAAATGTGAGCCGTAAGCCAGACTGACTTACAGGCAGTACCCACTGGTCCAGTTTGTTTATGGCCAGCATCCTTTCTGATTGGTTGGTGCCTGTACTGTGGCCACTGTTAACTATTTGAATATCACCCTGCTATAAACCAGTCTCAGGCTGTGTGTCAGAGTCTCTTGCGGGGAGAATGGGAGCTGCTGTTTAAACGTTTAAACTCTGGGGTGCCCCCCAGCCGATCGAGGCAGCAGGGCTTGGGAATCTGTATTATCACAAGCACACTGGGTGATTCTGATACCATAGTCTTAGGAGGTCTTACGAAGCAGAAGCAGGCCTTGTGATGAAGATTCAAGTGCAAATTGTTTATGGGGAGGAGATTCCAGGAAACACAGGTCGGAGACTGAGGACATGAGACTGGGAAAGAAAGGAAGCCATAAAGATGCTTCATTAACCAAGTCACCTCAGTGGGCAAGTGGAGATGAGTCCCATAGGGGACCTCCAAGAGCCAGTGTGGAACACAGCCTGTGAGTTACCCCCCTGAGAGGTGAGGGAGCTGGGGCGTTTATCTACCAACTCTTTATCTGCCATCTTCCATCTCTCATTCATTGAGTGCTGCTACCAGGGGCATTAGTTCCCTGGCACTATTGGCGTGTCCTGTGTATGGGTAGAGCAGTCTCTGATGGCCAGAACCCTTCAGGCCTGGCAGCTGGAGGTCGGGCTGGTGTGTGTGACAATGGTATGTGCTAAGGCGTAGCGGGCAGGGTACCAATAGCATCGGCTACGGAGGGCTGCCGAGCTCCCATCTCTCTACCATACAGGGAGCGCTCAGCCCTGTGAAACATTGATTATCCTTCTTACCACTGAAAAGAACTCCAGGCCTCATTCATTGTTGGCAGAAATTTAAATGGTGTGATTACTATGAAAAACAATTCGGTGGTTCCTCATAAAGTTTAACAAACATAGAGTTTCTGTATGACCCAGCAATTCCACTCCTAGGTATATACGCCCCCTCCCCCAAATTGAAAACAGGTGTTCAAACAAAAACTTGTCCACAGGTATTCATAGCATCATTATTCACAATAGCCAAAAGGGGGAAACAACCCAAATGTCCATCAGCTGATGATGTGGGTAAATAAAATATAGCACACCCGTCCAATGGAATACTACTCAGTCATAAAAAGGAATTAAATACTAATACATGTTACAAGTGGATGATCCTTGAAAACATTATGCTGAGTAAAAACAAAAAGCTAGCACTTATCGTATGATTCTATTTATATGAAATGTCCAGAACAGGCAAATTTGTAGAGATAGACAGTGGATTAGCAGCTGCCAGGGGCTGAGGAAAGAGGGAATGGGGAGGAATGCTCATGGGTGTGGGTTTCCTTCTGGGGTGATGAAAGTGTTCTGGAAACAGATAGTGGTGACGCTTACAACACACTGTGAATGTACCACATGCCACTGAATTGATGAAAATGATACCTTTTACGTTATATATATTTTCCCACAATTAAAAAAAATTAAAAAGAGCTCTAGGTATTGCACAGCCTGAGTTGCAGGGTATACTGTTTCCCAGGTGGGAAACAAACCCAGAGTGTGGTGTGTGTACCCCAGGATCCCACAGCCGGTTGGTTCTCCTGAGGGGCTGCTTCTGGGGACACTGGGCAGAGGTTGGGCCCCACAGCTTGGCTTCATTCCTGTCTGAATGGTGCACACAGAGGTTGCTTGAAGCCTCCCTGATGGGGAAATGAGCTGCTTGTCCTGGAGAAGCCAAAGCCAGGCCCGGCTTCTACAGCGGACAGTTGGGCGGGGCGGGGGGGGAGGGGGTATGTGCCCAGTGGGAAAATTGCAGGGCGTCTTGTCTTAAATATAAGATCAAATTGGCACCTTTAATTAGTACACTTAGAAAAGGTCACTAGCAATTACCTGGGACACAAAGAAGGCATGAGCAGGCAAGAGCCCGTGAGGAAGCTGAAAAGGACCATTTTGAGCAGCACATAATTGAGGGGAAAATGGATAAAAGTCCAGGAAATTACAGGGTGGGTGACAGCAGCTGATGGCCCCATCCCTGTCCTGCCCAGCGCTCCCCTTCTTGGGAGAGCCTGAACATCGAGCCTGAGAGAGCCGTTTGGGATACTGGACCAAGTTGTATGACCTTGGCTGGAGGGTCGGTGTGGCCCTTCCGGAATCCCATCGGCCAGCTGGGAGCTTGGCCCCGTATTCTCCACCTGGGCTGGGCCCTGAAGGAGGTTGGCAGGTGAGGTTTCCAGTCCAAGGGGCCGCCGTGGACTCATTGCTCTACTGGGGACAAGCAGGGCCCCCACGGGCCTCAGTTTCCTCATGTGCAATCTCCCAAGCCTTGGGAAGTAGCTCAGTGTTCCTCAGACTTTGCCACTAAAGGACCCCTGAGGGTATCAGAAAGGAACTGTGTGTCCCCGACAGTCAGGGGGAGGCTGGAAATTCTTTCACAGTTTTAGGTTGTGTCTTTAAAAATGAATTGAGGGCTTCCCTGGTGGCGCAGTGGTTGAGAGTCCGCCTGCTGATACAGGGGACACGGGTTCGTGCCCCAGTCCAGGAAGATCCCACATGCTGCGGAGCGGCTGGGCTCCTGAGCCATGGCCGCTAGGCCTGCGCGTCCGGAGCCTGTGCTCTGCAACGGGAGAGGCCACAACAGTGAGAGGCCCGCGTACTGCAAAAAAATAAATAAATAAATAAAAGAAAAGCTCATCGACATTCTCTTCTAGATAAAATTCCCAGAGTTTAGAATCCTTCCTTCCTTAGCTATTAATAGACCATCAGAGCTATTCAGTAAATATGAGAGTCAGTATGTGGGAAAGAAAGAGTGTCTGTCTCATTTTATAGGGTAAATGGAGGCTTTAAAAGAAGTGATTTGCCAAAGGCCATGGTTCTAACGTAACTACTCCTTGAGAATCAGATGGAGACCGTAGACCCTCTCTGCAGAAAATGACACACTGTACACTCGGAACATTTTGCACAGTTCCTGGCAGTTTAAGGACTCTTGAAGCTAAGGTGACCGGCTGAGCCGGTTGTCTGTGATGTCCTGCTTTTGGCACATATCCTGGGAAATGCCTCAGTCCTAGACAAGCCAGGATGGTTGATCGCCCGACCTGAAGCCTACCTTGTGAGGGATGCTGTGAAGCCCAGGAGAAGATGACCTACTCTAGGACTTCGTAGGCAGGGCTGTAGGCCAGGCATCCTGATGCCCAGGGTGGTCTCTGGCCAGGGCTTTGTTTCTTGGTGAAGGCAATACCATAGTCCTCTGATGGAGGACAGGAGCTAGACTTTGTCACCCAGCTCTAGCCTGGAGTTCCCTGAAGGTGCTCCAAATCTTCCTAACCTCTGTGTACCCTAGTGGTTACCATAAGGCCAGCACCTAATCACTGTTGAATGAATGCCAGGTTTTGTAAAATTTTCTGAATTAGAAAATATTGCTTCGTACTTTTCCTTTTCTATTGTGAGATTTAAATACATTGAATGTACCACAGGTTTGTTTGTTTTTAAATCTATCTGCCTAAAAAAAAAAAATCTATCTGACTGTTCATGGACACTTTTTTTTTTTTTTTTTTGGTTTCCAGTTTTAGGCTATTATGAATAAAGCTTCCATGAACATTATTGTACCAGGAAAAAAAAAAAAGAAAATATTGATTCCATTTGCAAAAGACAGAAATCCAACTCAACTTACTTAGGCAAAACCAAAAAAAAAAAAAGAAAAAAAAGGGGGGGGGGGTGATTTATTAGCTCATACAGCTGAGCAGTCCAGAGGATGGAGCTAATTGCTAATTTCAGGTATCGTTGGCTGCAGACCCTCAAACCATCAGGAATCTCTCTCCATGTACCATCTGGCTCTGTTTTCCTCCTTGTTGGCCTCAACCTCAGGCAGGCTCTTCCTCTGGTGCCAAAGATGGCTGCCAGAAGGACCAATTTAGCAGCCCCAGTAGAAGGAGAGCAACTCTTTCCCAGTTCCAGCAGACTTCCAGCAGAAGTCCCGGGGTTGGCTTTGATTGGCTAGTTTGGGTCACATGCTCATCCCTGAACCAATCACTGTGACCAGGGAGATGGAGTGCTCTGAGTGGCTAGGGCTAAGTACTGTGCCCATCTTGGAATGTAAGAACTGAAGGGTTGGGAGCTTGCACTCATCTGAGCCACTTGGAGGACTCCTCTAAATTAAGAAAAGAGGACAGTCAGAAGTCACAGAACGTGGTGAATGACAGTTCCCTATTACACACTGTGACAAGTGACCAGGATGGAGGCAGGGAGCCCGGAACAGAGCCAGAGATGCACAGGGGTCTGCGGTAGTCAGTGACCTGCTGGTGGTCTGTTGGGCGGCTGCTGCCCACAGGGACTCAGCCACCTGAGTCAGGTGCTGAAGAATGGATTAACCTCCCGTCTTTGCCCTCTGCTCTCTCCTGCGGGTACTTCAGGTTCCTCTGTGACCCAGTTGCTGGCCCGAGACATGGACAACGACCCCCTGGTGTTCGGCGTGGTTGGGGAGGAGGCCTCCCGCATCTTTGCCGTGGAGCCTGACACGGGCGTGGTGTGGCTCCGGCAGCCGCTGGACAGAGAGGTATGACCTGCCGTGACCTCTGCCCCTGGCCTTCCCTAGGGAGGCAGAAGCACACATTGGGGGGGGATGGCTCGTCGTCTTCTGACCCTGAAGCAGCATCTTCCTGCCTGAATGGTGTCCCTCTTCCAAGGCCAGTGCTGATGTCTGGACTTGGGGTTAGAATAGGGTGGTTTGGGGTGTCTCCAAGTAAGGGGCGACACTGGATAGGCAAAAGGGACAGTGACCTCGGGTTCATCCCCTGTAGAACAGCGGCTCCACGGAGTGTGCACATCTACACCCCCCAACAGATGTTCCCCCAAAGGACGTTTTCCCGAGACACAGGTAGCCCTTAGCACGTTAAGGGAAGAGTTTGAACAAAACCCCAACCCCTGCTTTCTCCTCACTTTGAAGTGGCCCCAGAGGTGACTTGCTCAAGATCACACAGCCATTTAGAGACAGAGCCCAGATTAGAGCGAGATTCCTGACTCCTAATCTACTGCTCTTTTATGGGAAGGGTCCATGTTCTGAACCTACTTCCCCAGCCCAGAAGGCACTGCTTATTCTTTAGGGAAGCCTTCAGTTATCCAGTCCCAGACCAGCTCCTGGGGCAATGCTGGCGGGTCTCCAGCACCAAGTAGGGCTCCGGACGCAGGGCCTCAGCTCCCCTCTCTAACTCTGACCTCCTCCCTCCCTCCGTTTTCTTTCAGACCAAGTCGGAGTTCACGGTGGAGTTCTCTGTCAGCGACCACCAGGGGGTGAGTGTCCCCTAAGGCCCCTGCTTCCCCGGGAGGCGGGGTTCCTGAGCCCTTGTGTAGAAGGCGGCTGGAGGCTGATGCTAGCTCCCCACTCTTGTCTTGCCAGGTGATCACGCGGAAGGTGAACATCCAGGTCGGGGACGTGAATGACAACGCACCCACATTTCATAATCAGCCCTACAGTGTCCGCATCCCTGAGGTAGGGGCCCCCAGGGTCACACTTGAGGGACGTTGGGGGCCTGCTGCTCTGGGGCCACCGGCGAGGAGGCTGATGCTGGAAAAAGGGCATTTCCAGCTCCTCTCCTGCCCACACCTCAGCCCAGCACGAGCTCTGGTCGGGTTGGAGACTGAGCCAGCGCCTCTGAGGGGGCCTGTCTGCTGGCTGCGGGAGCCTTGTGCCTGAGAGAGGGCCTGCCTTGGATGAGCGCTCCCAACTCCAGCCGGAATCAGGGACAGGACAGAGGTTGGGAGGGGCAGGTTGCACGTTTTTTCCGTTTACAGCCAGTGCTTGCCTTGGGCAGGTACGTTGGCAGGCTAACCCCAGGCCCCCCAGCTTTGGCTAGAGCAGGTCCCCCAGGATGCAAAGTGCATGCAGTGCCTGGAAGGGGCTTTCTTTCTTGAACCCTGCGCTGTCTTGCTGGCCTTCGGCTGCTTTGGGTTGTCTGTGTAACTCAGTGTATTTGCACGAGTGCGTGTGGGTGAAACCATGCCATTGCTCGTAGCTGAGAAGTGCACATCATTGCATTACAAACAGTTCGTTAATAAGCTGGCTGCTGGCTCCCGATGGCCCCAGCGTTCTCATTGCTTACTGTCCCTCTCCCCGGTGGCCGATGGCAGTCTTCTGGCCTGACAGCAATTCAAAGACCTTGAAGGTGGAGGGTAAAGAGCTTCTAACTGGGTGTCCCTCAGGCCTGCCCTCGGGGCTCTGGGTTGGGTGGCAGCAGTAAAGGTTTGGGATGGGAATGATGGGAGATGGAATCCACTGGGGAGAGGCAGCCTGGCACCATGGCATTGGAGTGCTAGCCCCTTTATGTTATAGGTCATTGGATCAGGAAACTGAAAGAGGTTTAGAAAATATCTGTTCAGTTTATAGATGAGAAAAGTGAGACTCAGTGTGGGAGAGTGACTTGCCCAAGGTCACACAGCTTTGACTTTGAGCCTCCTGACTCCCAGGGCAGCTTCAGATTCCTCAGGGATGAAGAAACCTGATCTCATGCCTCTAAGTTCCGGTTGCTGGCCCTCCTTACTCAGCTGTGAGCCAAGGGTCCTGTGCTTGTGCCAGACAGAGTGAAGTAGGACAGATGTGCAGGTGGGACACACCAGAGGTACTCATGCCCTTCCCCTGATGGGGTGGGACATAGGGAGAGAGAGCCTGCAGTCCCAAGCATGGGGACACGGTGCCCTGAGCTGTGGCCGGTGTGCCCAGGACTGCAGCTTGGCTCCGGGCCCCCGCTCATTTGGAAGTCTCTCTAATTTAATGGTCTCTACGTGCCAGCCTGCACTCTAGTCCCGGGCTCAGAAACCAAGGGCACAGCTCGGAGTTAATGAGCCTTGCACCCATTGCTCAGCTGCCATCCTGGCAGGCATGGCTGCCCTCTGCCTTCCCTCACGGGGGGCAGCAGACAGCAGCAATAGCAAGGGGATGAGGGGTCACATCCCTGCTTCCCAGCCCTTGGGCCAGGGCCAGCCTTTTCCTCTCTCCCTTGCCAGGAGAAGATGTGACCTCCAATACCACCCTGTTGGAATCCCGCAGGATTCTCCAAAGGCCTCTGCCTCCAAGGAGAGAGCCTCTTCAGTCATTCATTCATTTAACAAATATTTATTGAGCGTCTGCTGTGGGCTTGGTGCTGTGCCAGGCTCTCACTGCACAGAGACCTGGGAGGCCAGAGGAATATATAATGAGGGGAGCCAGAACCAGAGGCCAGAGACCCCAGGCCTAGCCCCTGCTCTGCTCCCAGATTGCTGGGTCCATTTGGGCATGTCACTTAACCTCTCTGGGCCATGGTCCTCCTTATCTAATAAAAGCAGAGGACAGGTGGGATAAAATGGCCTGCCTCCTGCCCATCTGATGCGGAGAGGGTAGGCCAAGAGGGGCCGGCTGGAAGGACACACAGTCCTTGGAAGAAGGCCTGTGTGGTTTACTCGCTTGCATGTAAACCTCCCTATCAGGTCACTTAGGTGGCCTGATACTCGATGCCCTGCTCAGGGCTGCTCCGTGTGGCCAGCGGGGATGTGGTGTCAGCTGGATGGAGGCCTGGCCCCTCCTGACCCGAGGTGGCTTGGCACTGACCAGCCCTGGCCTGGGGTGGACACCTGAGCTAGAGCTTAGCTGCCTGGCTCAAGCCCCAGCTGGAGTACCAGGGAAGAGTCTGCTGGTCCTGGCCCAGAATTCAGGCAGGGGTCTCCTGCTTACATTGAAGTCACCCTGGAAACCCCAGGCCCTTGCCCTTGAGAAGCCCGATTCAGTGAAAGAGGCCCTATGGATGTGAATAGGATGAGAATGCAAACCAGAGAGACAGGGGTCACTGCAGACCCTGTGAGGCATCAGTCTTGAGGGGGTGCCAGAGTGATCAGAGAAATCTCAACAGGCTTCCAGGAGGAGGTGGGTTTCCAGGAGAAGCTTGCCAAGGTGAGCAGCAGAGCTCCTGTGTTGTATGGTGGGAAGAGGGAGACTGGAGGTCACGACATCTGGGTTCTAGTCCTGATTGTGCCAGCAACTGGCTGGGTGAGACTTCAGACCTGTCACTGCCCCTCTGCTGCCTTCAACTCCAACAGCTGTTAAACTGGGGAGTTGGGCCAGGCCCCTTCCAGGACTGACATGCCGTGATCTGAGGAGGCATCCCAGCAGGAGTGGCTCCTTTCTTATCCTCCAGTGCTTCATTATTCCTTGAGGGCTGACAAAGACCTCCAGTGGCTGCCTCCATGCACTCAGCTCCTCTTTTGGTCATCCTAGCCACCTGCACACCATCCCTAACCTTCCCAACTTCCACTCCCCCCAGCCCTAGGGGCCCTGATAATGTTTGGGTCTGTTGTGTCCAAAACCCAGGGATAGGCGTGGGGAACAAGTTACAGGGAGGTAAATCTAGGTCCTCATATGGAAGAACTTTCTAATGAGACCCACCCCACAATCTACTCCCCTGTCCTGCTGAGGATGTACTGAGCTCGCCATCCCTGAAGGTATACAAGCAGAAGCAGGAGAACCCCGTGTCTCAGAAGCCATCTAGTACTGAGTGCCGGGGAGGTGATGAATCAGAGGATCCCAAACATACCCCATCAGAATTTCCTGGGGGACTGTTGGGAGGCATATTCCCGGGCCCCTGCAATTCTTTTAATTAATTAATTTATTTATTTGGCTGCGTTGGGTCTTCGTTGCTGCGTGCAGGCTTTCTCTAGATGCGGCGAGTGGGGGCTACTCTTAGTTGCGGTGCCCGGGCTTCTCATTGTGGTGGCTTCTCTTGTTGCGGAGCACGGGCTCTAGGCACACGGGCTCAGTAGTTGTGGCTCACGGGCTCTAGAGCGCAGGCTCAGTAGTTGTGGTTCACGGCTTAGTTGCTCCGCGGCATGTAGGATCTTCCTGGAGCAGGACTCAAACCCGTGTCCCCTGCATTGGCAGGCGGATTCTTAACCACTGCGCCACCAGGGAAGTCCGCCCCTGCAATTCTGAATCAGTAGTTGGGGAACAGGTGGCCCAGGAAGCTGCATTTTTAACTCCATGACGACAGCAAGCCCTGGAGGATAATATCTGTGGCCCTCCCCATCAGAGGGTTTCTGAGAGGTGCTGGGGTAGCCCATCTCTGAGGGGAACTTTCAGCCTGTCAACACCTGCCTAGAGACATCACCCATGGGGACCCACGTCCTCAGGCCTGGAATAGGAGCAGATGGGAGGCGGGTCAAGACCAGGCACTGCCCCTTTCCTGGGAGAAGCTCACCCGCACCCTGCCCACCCAGCCCTGCCCCCTCTCCCTCTGAAAGCCCCTGCCTAAGCCGGACAGGTGTGTTTGGGTTTGTTTGTTCTTGGTGCCCCTCCTGCCCACCCCTCTCCCCTCACTAAGCTGTTCTACATGTAATTATCCATTTTATCAGGGTGAAAGGCCCTGCAATTCACTTGTCGAAGCCCTAACGAGGCAGAGGCAGCGTGGATGCTTTCAAGTCCGTAAAGAAAAGGGAAATCCTGCTAGAACTGGCAACTTAATTCACCGAGCCAGCCTTGACAGACCTCATTAAGCCCCTGTGTATTCATTTCAGGCTAATGGCTGTCATGCTGACTGCTGTTTGATTTGCTGTAATAGACTTTTACGGCGTTCCAATTTGCTCAGACGTGTTTGCCTGTGTCTGTGCCCAGCGACGCTGCTCCAGCACCTCTGTTAGGGGTGCGTGCCCACCTCGCTGACCTTCAGCGTCCCTCCAGCTGTGCCCTGGGGAGGTGACCCTCGGGCCTGGGTGTTTGGGCAGGAGGATGGCGTGAGGTTAGAAGTCAGATGGTGCCAGGTGGCTCCTCGGGTCAAGGAGGGCCTCTGAAGTGTCAGGGATGGCCACGTCATTGAAGTTCTGAGAAGTTCAGCCTCCTTAGCTGGGCAGTGGAGGCTTTTATCCATCTGGCCTCAACCTACGTTTCTCAGCTTATCTCCTGGTATTCCTCACGAATCCTCCTGTCAGCCGAGGGGCTGATCCAGCGCCTCTGAGCGTGTGTCTGTGTCTCTCTCTTTTCTTTGTAAAACACACTTTGTACTGTTCTAACTAGTACTGGAGTGTTTCCTTTCTTCTCTCGGCCTAACTCTATTCTGCCTGTCCTTCAAAGCCCAAATCTGATCCGCTGTGCTTTGATCCACTCAAGTCGTTTGAAATGAACACAAACATTTGTTGAACAGCTATGGAGCAGGGCCCAGGGATTTTCAGCTGGCTTGGATATGCAGGGTAGAAAACACAGACTCTGCTGTTTGCCAGCTGTACAACTTTGGAAGGAATCTAACCTTTATGGAGCTCAGTTTTCTTATCTATAAGATGGGCGACAATATTTGCCATGTGGGGTTATTGTGAGAGCTCTAATAAGGCAGGTAGGAAAAGCCCTTAGCCCAGTTTGTGGCTCATAATACATTTTAGCCACACCATAAACTACAGAATTGAGCCACACTCAGTCACCATAAACTACTGGTGATTGAGGCCAGGGTCTTTGTGCTCAGGGAAGGTAATTTTACAGAGAGAAAAACAAGTAAGTAGATGTCTAACTATGTCTAAATGTATTAAATGCTATGGTAGCTTAGAATGTGCAAAGTAGGGTGGAAGGCGTAGACCTATGGAGGGGACTGTGGAAGGCGTGACCTGGTCTATATATGGGGGCTATTTGTTTGGGACCTTAGAGGATAAGTAGGAGTTTGTTAGTCAGAGAAGCAGATGATGTTGTCTCTGAATATCAGTACTTTCTGTGATCCTTTAGCTTCTTTTCATATATTGGAATTTCCCGAAGAGGAATATGAACTTTAACTCCTGACCAGAGATCCTGCTGAGGCGGGACAGTGACTGTATAGGTGTGTGCGTCCCTTGCAGGTGCCCACTGTTACCTTGTAGAAACAAAGCCAGGCTGGAAGTGGGCCTGGGCCCTCGGGGTCCCTCCCCAGTTTCTGTGATGGACAGGTCCTGCATAGATCTTTGTCACCCCTGGCTTTGGGTGACCAGCTGTAAGGTGGGATGAGGCTAGAAGTGGGGACGGGTGGTGCTGGGACGAGTTGACAGGGGCCTGAGAGACTGAGAGTCCTTGCCTGAGCCTCAAAGCTGGCTGGGGACAGGGTCGGAGCCAGAACCCAGGGCTCCTGGCGCTGGGTCCCACTAGGCCACACCATCTCTCCATGTCACTTAATAAAGACAAATGAAAGTTACTCCTTACTAGAGATGGGAAAACAGGGAGAAGAGTATTCCTGTCAATCTTTTGTCAATGAAACAAAGTAAATAATTCATTTCTATAATGATAATAATAATTTGATGTTTTGTTGTAATTCAGAGCTTCCTATGTGCCCAATGCCATACTTCCAGTGTGGGAGCTCACTGAGTCCTCGCCTCACGGGGTAGCCACTCATGTTCGCATTCTACAGATGTGGATGGGGAAGTAGAGAGGATATGTAAGTTGCCCAAAGCTAGGCAAGGATGGAGCCAGGATTCAGAGACAAGTCTGGTGACGGGTTCTTTGGCAGATAGCTTCAATTCTACCTGCAAAATGGAAATAATTATATTGTCTTGCAAAATTGTCGTGAGGATTAAAGTGTGTGGGACCATGTAAGAGAAGTACTTAGCATGGTGCCCAGTGTAAATGCCCAGTAAATGCTCACGGTTGTAGCTGTTGTTTGTATGTCCGTGTCTCCCGTCAGACAGAACAGGAACAGAGCTTGGTCACCTGTGCGTCCCCAGCACCCAGTCTAGGAACCTGTCCCCTGGACGTGAACTTCACGAGTGGGCAGAGCCCTGCTGCTTCCTGTGCCTCTTGGGTGGCTGGGAGGACAGCAGGAGCATTTATGCGGAGCCCGTTGCTGGTGCTCACTGACGCCCTCTGTTGCCTGCCAATTCCTGAATCTCAGCCATGCCATCCCATGTGCCGTGGGCATGTGGGGAGCCCGGAGTGGCCCAGAGTCTGAGGAGGTGGACTTGCCAAACTTATTAGCACCCACTGGGCCCTACAGCGGTGCCCCCAGCTGCCCTCCTCAAGGAGTGCGCATCAGATGCTGAATGATTTATAAACTGCATCTCCGGTTTGCAGAGAGAGATGGGGGGTGAGGGGGACTTCCACTGGCTTGTGCCTGCCATCCCCCCTGAGGTGTCAGCTCTGCTCATGAGAGTGTCATCTCCCACGCCAGGAGAGGCAGACCCTTGACGGGCCATATTAATTTTTACCTCGGGGCCACGGTGCCTGGGGGCCCCCTCTGCATCTATCCACCCGCCTATTGATCTGGGAGAGGGAGGCCAATAAATCATTTCAGGGGCTCTGGATCCTGCTGGCTAGAGTCAGAGTAGTTTGTTCTAGCCAGGTGGCAACACTGGGCCATGCCTCTGTGTCCCTCGGTGAGCAGCCGGTGCCTGTGCCTTTTGTGGTCTCCCCCTGCTAGCAGCACAGTGACGGATACCTGGAACCCCTCCTTTCTCCCAGCAGGCGGGTGTCTCAGCCTGCAGCAGCAAGGACAGCGAGCGTTGGGCTTGTAGCAATGAAGATATGCATATGCGCAAAGCAATAGGGCTGCCTATTTCTACATTCTTGAGGTTGTGGGGTGTGTGTGTGTGTGTGTGTGTGTGTGTGTGTGTGTGCGCGCGCACTTATTTAAGTAATGTCTTCTCTATGTCCTAGTGTTTTCACTGTCTTTCATTTGTCCTCATGACAACTCTGTAAGTCAAGGGAAAGTTATTCTTCCCATTTTCAAGACGAGAGAAATTGAGGCCAATACAAGGTGACTGCTTTCCCTAAGTCCCCTGGCATCAGATATGCTTGCAACTAGAGCCAAGTCTTTCCCTGTCTCATTTTTCAGCATCTTTGCGTGGGTCTTTTTGCAACTTTGCCATGACCTGCTGTGGTTTGCCAAATGTTGCCCAGGGAGACGAGCTGGGGACTCTGGGCTCCGAGCACAGGCTTCCTCCCATCCAAGGCTGGATGCTGTCACACAGCCCCGTGCACAGGCTATGGGGGTTCAGTGGAGAAGCTTCACTCAGAGCCCACTGCCCACTGTCTGCAGTGAGGACCATCCTCAGTGGTCAGGACCCAGCCATGGTCATAGCGATGCCCCTTCCGTGTGACCTGCAGGGTTAGCGTGTGCCCAGAGGTAGCCTCCAAGACTTCAGTCCTCAAATACGCGTGCAACACATTTCCGTGAGAAGTCAGAGACCCACACATGGGTAAATGCCAGGCTGCTCAGCCTGCCTGCAGGGAAGAGTCAACATCTTTCTGCCACCTCCTCCTTGGTCTTGGGTGCCCGGGAGGGAGTAAATGGAGTCCCACAAAACCCAGGCCCAGAGAGCTCAGCCTAGCCACACAGTCCGAAGCTCCTTGCTCCCTCCTCCACCCTGTGGAGTGAAACCCAGGGCCCCCCATCCCCCGAGATCCCTGTGGCAGCTCCTTCCATGCCCATGGGGCGTGGCCAGGGCTGTGGGCACCACCCCCGCCAGCACGAGGAAAGAGGACAGTGTGGCAACAGGAGATGGAAGGAGCCCAGATGTGATTGAAATTATTTTGTCTGAATGGTAATAATGTTTTTAATTACATCGGTTTCCTCACCGATTCTCACTGGGAGTCTTTGGGGGCCCATATAATTCCATTGCAATGACTGCAGGACCCTCTGCCATGAATACGAAGCAGGGGACCGTGTGTGGAGCCCAGCTCGTGTGCGTTAGGGATTCTCTGGCACGTGCCGGGATACCTTTTATTGTGCCCCTCGCCCTTTCAATAAAGAACCCCTAAATGGAAGGAGATGATAGCTGCCTGCTGGAGATGTTCCTGCAGCATTGCTGGGCTGTCAGCCTCGTGTGCCGGAGTCCATCTGGCGTCTTTCATCTCCCTTTCTCTTTACTGTTCTCCTCTCCCGCGTGGTGGGGCCCTGTTGGAGGAAGGGTGTAAAACTCCTGCCTGCACCCCTTTTCCTCTAGGCAGTGAGGTTTCCTTAGACCTTGGGTGGGAGAACAGGTTTAGGAAACAGAGGGTTGAAGAAGGTCCCTTGTGCATCCAGGAGCAGCCGTGGCTTCACTGCATCGTGAGAACCTGAGCCCCATCTGTGGCACAGGGACCCTGGTCCCTACTGCAACGCTGTGATGGAGGCAGGCACACATGGGCTCTCGCTCCACACTGGGAGGCCGTGAACAAGGGGTTTAGCCTCCCGGAGCCTCTGTTTCTTCATCTATAAAATAGGGATACGTTGAGGTTGTTGTGAGAGTTCAGTGAGAGCATGTATACGAGGCAGCACATCCACAGGGTAGCCGACCGGCATTCCTGTTGTTCTGAAGAGTTCCCAGAGAACTGCAGGAAAGTTGCTTGGAAGGCCAAGGAGCTCGGCAGGTGGGCTCCATTGCTGTGTACTGATTGGTTGATATTGGGGGTGTTAGTGGACAAGGAACTTACAGTCCAGTGAGAGACAGGAAACATGAGGAAAACATGAAACTAAGATGTGACAAGGAAAAACTGGAAACAGAGTCACCTAGAAATAACTAGTAATAGGCAGAGAGCATTTCACATAGACTCCTTGAAACCAGCACCAGAAGGACCGTCGAGGTGACCCCATCCCACCGCACATTCTGTAGAGATCAACAAAGCCAGAGAGGGTCAAAGATTTGCCCAAGGTCACCTGGTAAATCAGTGGCAAACCACCGAAGACCTAACGTAACCAGCGAAGATGCTCAGGGAGACGGTTTCCAGACCCGTGGTGAGACTGAGTGCACCCCTGGCTGGAGGCGTAGCGCTGTTCTCAGAGGTGGATGTCCAGAGCTGGGCTGGGGGCCCAGCGGGTGCTGCCTCCCAGACTCCCATAGCACCCCACACCCCAGGAGCCGTGGCCTGGCAGTCTGCCTTCTCTTGAGGGTGTGGACCAACCACACGTGGTCCTGCCTTTCCTCTTCTTGGAAATTGCTCTGTGATTTTTGTCTCAGCCCCTCTACTTACCGTAACAAGTTCGGATATTGTCAAAATGGCTTGCGGACAGGCCTGGCAGCCCCCCATAACACGGAGGGCCCACACAGTAAGCTTGTTGCGATGTGTTCTCAGGCTGCCCGACCCACCTTGTTTTCTACCAGAAAATGAGAGAAAGAGGGAGAGAGGTCTTGGGTGATGGAATTATTATAATTTCTCTGATTCCTTAGCAGCCTTTAATTACTTTGCAACTTTGTGGTGCTGGTTGGAAGCTGGAAGGGGCTGAGTTCTCCCTCTTTATAATAACCTTAAGTAGAAGCCTCCTGTCTGTCTATTAAAAAGCCCGCTCTTCTCTCCAGATGTGACAATGCGCCTGAGCGATTTCACCCGGGCGTGATCGCTAGGTGCAATGCAATCGTCCCCGCTCGCTGTCTTCACCATCCACGGGCCAGCCCACCTCCCCAGCGTGGGGTACTGCCAGCCACAAAGAGCCGAATGCCTGGCCACGTCCTTGTCCAGGAGGGTCACAGGCTCAGGCTCTCCCCTCTTGCAGTCCTGCCCCGGAGAGAGGGAAGGGGCTTGGAGGCCTTTTCCACTGACCCTTCCCCTCTCGGTATCTCCCAGTGTGAGCCCAGCTGTGCCTCCCACCATTCCTAGCACAAGCCCTGCGTTGAAATCCATTCCATTTGCATGAGGCTTTACTCTCCCAGCTTTCTTGTCCTCTCCGTCCTGGGTCCTCACTACAGGGTAGTCGCTTTCCTGCCGCCCTGCCTTCGTTCATGTTGTGCCCTCCCCCGAGACGCTCTCACCCAAACCCACTGCACCGTCTTCCTTCCTACCATTTAGCCAGACCCTAATCTTCCTTCCTCAGAGCAAGCCGGTGGGGGAGGGCGGGGGAGGTTGGTCCTCTCTGTCACCATCTACAGATAAGCAAGCCAAGTGTTAGAGGAGTTGGAAGACTTGCCCGGGTTATTCCGTTTGGAGGTGGCCATGGGGATCATACTTAGGCCCTTCACTTGGTCTTCTCCACTGGACTTGAAGGCACAGGCCTCTCTTAGTCCCTGCCCTTGGAATTGCTCCTACATCCATTCCGTCCATCCTGGCTTCTAAACCCCACTCTTGGGCCAACCTTCTGCCTCCTAACCTTGGCCCGGCCTTTCCTTCCTGGGGTGGCCCCAGGCCCCCTCATGGGCAAGAGAGGCCAACCAGTCCCAGGTCTGGGTGCTGAGTCTTCCTCGGGCGGGCTCAGCCAGTAGGCAGCCCCTCCTGTCTTGTCACCTGTCCGTGCAGCACAGCAAGTTAAAGTGGGGAGAGCTGTAGCCTGGAGGGGACAGGAACCCCACCACCTGTGGCTGGGTGAGTCACTTCCCCCTTCCAGGGCTCAATTTTCCCCTCTGTTAAATGGGACTGTTAGTCCTGAGCCTGTCCACTCCATAGTGGGGGTCAAGGTCAGGACGGGCAGGAAGGCCCTGAACTTAAAGCCTCATGCAAGTAGGACAGATTAACCCCTGGGGTATTTTCTCCAATGGCCCTGCAGGCTTCATGAGTTTTCTTTTCTTTTCTTTTCTTTTCTCTTCTTCTCTTCTCTTCTCTTTTCTTCCCTCCCTTCCTCCCTTCCTTTCTTTTCTTCCTTTTTTTTGAGTCTACGTATTACCTAAGCATACATATAGAGACACGAACAATCGTAAGTGTTCATAAGTTTGAGTTAATTGCGAAGTGAACATATTTGTGTTACCACATCTGGATCAAGAAACAGAACCTCTCCAGCTCCTAGAAGCCCCCTTGCGACTTTTCCAGTCCTTCCTCCTCCCTCCAGAAAGTAAGCACTGTCCTGACTTCTAACCCCATGGATTACCTTCGTGCATTTTCATTTTATAGTATACATTCTATTAGGTTTTTATCATCACCTAAGACCCGGGGTAGAGGCAGCCAGCTTCATCTCGGAGGTCACTTCCCACAGTTGTTAGGTTAATAGTTTGAATCTTGGTCTCACAACTTATATCTGTGAGTCCCTAGGAAACTTCCTGTCTCTGATTGAATGGGTGTGGTGCTGATGCAGGGTTGCCACTGTGCAGGTGACATGAGATGATGCATGTGCAGGGCTCAGCCTACAGCCCGCACACGGCAAGGCTGGAAGGACTATCACCTGTGGCCATCACCTTTGGGCAGCCCCTCCCTAGTCAGGGGTCATCTCTGCAGGTGGATATGGAGCTGCCTGAGTGCTGGGACAGGAGGCTGCACGGGAAACTAAATGGAGTGGTTGAAACTTGGGTTGAGAGGAAGGGGAAGGGAAAAAAGGATGTGGGCCCCTTCCCTCATACAGTCTCCTTCGATCCTCTTAGAAGTCTTTCACCTGGTAAGAAGGGTGTGCTTGTCCTCATATTATAGCTGGAGAAATGGGCCCGGAGAGGTTAAGTGACTTGCCCAAGGCTACACAGCTAGTCCCAGATGCTGTCTTCTCTGTAACTGCCCCCCAGAGTGAGTCCAAATGCATTTTACCCCCAACGTATCCACTTGGGGTTTGGGGTTTATTGTAAGCCTGCCGGCTTCTGAGAGGGCAGCCTTGGGTCTGGAGAAGGTGGACGGGGGGAGGTGTTTGGTTGAAGTGACCTTTATTGAGTTCCGGCACCTTCAGGCTTCCACAAAGCTGCAGCTCCTACCAGCAACCCCGTCTCAGGCCTGATTGAGAAAACGCAAAAATCTTTAAAGGCTTCTTAGCAGCTTGCAGTGATTGCTGTTGTATTTTTCCCTTCTCTATTCAGGGCTGGGGCAGGGCCAGGGCAACGGGAGAGGAATAATAAATCTCCCAAAGCATTGTCTTTCTTGCCACCTCCCCAAACCATCAGATTCCCCAAACGCAGGGGCCACGAGACCTTTTAAAAAAACAACAAAAAGCCCACCCAACACAGCCCAAAAGATGGACATGGAGGGAAATGCAACAGCAGCTATTGGGGCGGAAAGCCGTAAATGGTGTGGAAGTAATGCCTAAAGTGTGCTGGCGATTACAGACATTTCCACGGAGCCACGCTCGAGCTGCACGGGTCGGTGACAGCAGCCGTGGGGAAATAAATAAATAAGTGAGCAAGCCTGGGAGATCCCATTAACTGTTGCTGTGCAGGAGGGAGGTTTGGGGCAGGTCACTGGTGAGAAAGGAAGGAAGGTAGACAGGCTCATGCATTCATTCTCCCATCCGTCCATTCATTCAATTGTACTGAGTCCCTGTGATGTGCAAGGAATGTCACTAAAACCTTTCCGTGGTGTTCTGAGGATGGTGACCAGAATCCCACCAGGCTGGCAGGGTCTGACCCCAGCCCTTTCTTCACCTCCCCTTGGCTCTGTGCCTTCTTGTGCCTTTACCTTCTTTCTGGTGCCCGAGGGCATTGTGCCACAGGGCCTTTGCACGGCTGTTCCCTCCCCGCTTTTCATGAACCATTCCTGGTGCGCTCTGTTCCCAAGGCCTGATGCTGAAGGCAGCTCAGAAGTGCTGGCGAGTCCCCCACCAAGGCCTTCGGAGAAGGGTTGAGCCTGGTCTCACCAGGGTTGCAGGCAGCAATGGGAAATGAGGGCACCTCAGTCAGGGATGTTGGAGGAAAGGGCGTCATTTAATGGGACTGGGGTATGGTAGGTAGAAGAGTAGCCCCAAAGATGTCCACATCCTAATCACAGGAACCTGGGACTATGTTACCTCACGTGGCAAAAGGGATTTTGCAGGTGTGATGAAGTTATGGGCCTCCATGGGGAGATAGCTGGCTGATCTGTGTGGTCCCACTGTAATCACGAGGGTCCTTATAAGACGGAGGTAGAAGAATCAGAGGAGATGTGACCATGGAATCAGAGGTCAGAGAGAGAGGTCTGAAGTTGTTATGCTGCTGGTCTGACCAAGGAAGAAGAGGCCATTAGCCAAGGAATGAGTGTGGCCTCTAGAAGCGGGAAAGGGCATGGAAACAGATTCTCCCCTGGAGCCTCCAGAAGAAACACAGGCCTGTTAACCACTTGATTTTAGTCCAGTAAGACCCATTTTGGACTTCGGGCCCCCAGAACTGTAAGATGATAAACTTGTATTGTTTTAAGCCACTAAGTGGGACTTTGTTTCAGCAGAGGTAGGAGACAGATACGGGTGCTCTGAAGGCAGAGTAGCAGGGCACGCATTCTGCAGCACACCCCTCCAAACCCCCAAACTCTACTTCACTTGCTCCTTTGGGGCCCTTCAGGCAGGAGGACATGTGTACCCAGAGGTGGGTTGTCTGGACGTAGGTGTGAGGCTGGTGGTCATTAGGGATGATCCATGAGGGCCAGCCATGGGGCAGGGGCACCCAGAGCTGGGGAGGGCCCCTGGCTGGGAAGAAGCCTTGTAGAAACCAGGTGAGGTGAGGTGGGAGAGCCTAAGAGCCCATTCTGTGGGGATAGAGAAAGGGAGAGCTCGCAGATGCGGGTGTGGAGCGCTGTGTTGAGAAGTGCTGCGTCCAAGAACTGGCTGTCATGCTCCTGGGACCCCAGGAAGACCTCCCCATTGCCCAGAGGAGGGCTTAGCAGGTGCTTGCGTGCTGGAGACCCTCCTGGAAAGCTTGACCTCTTGGCATCAATGAGCCCAGAGACAGAGAGAGAGGAGTTTCTTCTTGGCTCACTACCAGAGGAGTATTGGGATGCGGAAGTGTTGGTCCCATGCCCCTGACCCCACCCTCATTCATTTATTCACTCATTCATCAAACTTGCTGGATGCCAAGTCCATGCTGGGCCCTGGGGACACAAGAGGAGTGAGATATTGTCCCTGGCCTCCAGGAGATCCCGGCTGGGTCCTGCTCACCCACAGTGGCACCTTTAAAGCAGGGTTGGAGGCCAGTGCTTGAGGACCCAGGCAGCCACCACCCAAAGCTTGGCCCCCTCTGGATGGCTGATGGGTGGAATAGGGCAGTCACCTGTCCCAGCTTTAGTGCTACGGGAAAGCTGGGCCCCACTGCCCACCCCCTGCCCCCGCTGCCCCCCTCCTAACTCCCAAGTCCCTTGTGGCATGTGGCATGAATGGAGATCAAGCATGTCTCCCTCCAGGCAGCAGAATTGGACACACGAACTCTAAATGAGCTTGGCAAATTGGTTCTCTCAGCTCTGTCCTTCCCCTCCACCGCCCAGCCCTGCAGAAGCCTGGGTCACCTGTGGGAGTTCTCAGTCTGGGCTGGGGAGGGAGGGAGCAGGGACTGGCTTGGGTCTGAGGCCAGGAGAGGCTTCCCCTGCATCTGGGCACCCCATCTTCTTCCTTATATCTGAGGTGAGTGTAAACCCCACAAGATAGAAAAGGCCTTTCTGGCTTCAGGGGCATTACTGAGGAAGAGATGGGGCACTGGACAGGCCTGGCATGGGCTCAGTGACCTTGCCTTCCTCCCACCTCCTGTTCCAGCTTCTGTTTATAACACTTGTCTGATGTGTGGGTTCTCCTGGTCCCAAGTCCCAGGATTCATGAACTGATTAAAGATGGGGTCTGTATCTTATAATTCCTTGAACCCATAAGGGCCAGGGGTACTGGGCATGAGGAAGGCACTGAATAACAACAGTAATAACAATAATGGGGACTGTACATGCATTCACTTGGTACTTTGTGTCACCCATCTGTGCTGTAGGTATTGGGATTATCCCCACTTTTTTTTTTTTTTGCGGTACGCGGGCCTCTCACTGTTGTGGCCTCTCCTGTTGCGGAGCACAGGCTCTGGACGCGCAGGCTCAGTGGCCATGGCTCACGGGCCCAGCCACTCCGCAGCATGTGGGATCTTCCCGGACCGGGGCACGAACCCGTGTCCCCTGCATCGGCAGGCGGACTCTCAACCACTGTGCCACCAGGGAAACCCTATCCCTACTTTTAAGGTGGGGAATCTGAGGCTCAGAGAGGTTAAGTCAGTTGCTGATCTGGGATGTGAACACAGCTGGTTCACCTCCAGGTCCCCCACCCCATGCTGTGCTGCCTCTGTTGACAGTGGGTCGGGAGGTGGGGCCGTGGAGGTGTTCGTGGCATGCGTGCCCAGATTCTCAGAGGACCCAGCAGGCGGCGGACCACTGTGAGAGGGGTGCTAGTCTCCTGGGCATGCCCTCCGGGCTGAGGCTCCTGGCAGCCCTCTCGAGGTCTCCCCCCGTCCTCCTCTGTCCAGACGGTGCCCAGTGCCGTGGCCAGCATGGGCTAGCAAGAGGGTGGGATGCCGCTCCCAGTCCTAGAGAGCCCAGCTGGGCAGCGTGTTCCTGGAGAGATACCTTCCCACCCCTGCACCAGGACACGCATGCGTGCACACACCTCAGGCATGACGTCCGCCCCGCCTCCTTCTGTCCCGTGTGTCTCCCTCACGGGTCAGCGCCCCGGAGCGGTAAATCAGGAGCCAATTGGCCACAGCCAGCGGGAGGCCAGGAGGACACAGGGAGGGGATGCTGCCATCAAAGCCATTAGCACCGAGCTGGCCAGGCAGACGAAAGCACAGCTGGGTGGGAGAGGGTGGGCCAGGCCTCTTCCTCTGGGCACTGCTCTGGAGCCCTCCAACGTGTGACATGGGGTGGGGCACGAGCATGGAACATGTGTGCTCAGGAGTTCATGAGTGTGCAGGATTCACGGTATAGACCCTTGGTTATGCCTCCCCTGTGAAAACGGTCTTCAGATGGGGGCAGTCACATCATACTAAGGGAGTGGAGATAAGTTCCTTCCTGCCTAGATTCATTGGACTGGAGCAGACCTCACCCCACTCCACAGCCCTCGCCTCCCATGGCAGCAGTGTATCTTAAAGGGACACCAGACTGAGATTCTTCCTCATGTCTTTGGGCCTCTCCTTCCATCTCCTCGGGCCTCAGTTTACCCATCTATTGCAGTGGGGTTAATACCCTTAGCTCTAGCTAACTTCCTAACTAGTCAGCGTTGTTGTTAAGACACAGATGAGCCAATGGGTATGAAATGACATGAAGACTAGACCCCAGCTCCCCAGGTTGTGGCCCAGCTGAATTATGCCATCGTGCTGTGGCACTCAGAGGGGTCTGGGTGACATTCCTGCCCCTAGAAGGAGAAAGTAGAATGAGTGTTGTGACAGCGGAGACCTGGGGCACTGGTCTGGGGCACGTCACTCCCTGCTGCCTCCCTGGACGTGGGTCTCGGTGTTCTCTCCCCAGGGCCGAGCGTTGTTCAGGCCTAGTAGTTGATGAGGAGTGGCAGGGCCTGTGTTGTCAGTAAACTGAGGCCCCGGACCTCTCTGTGCGGCCGGTGCCTTGGGATGGGTCCCTTCCCATAGTCTCCCCTGGGGGGCTGTTAGGTTGGCAGGCCCGTCCCTTCTGCATGGCTGGCCTTGCATCCGGCCTGTGGCAGACACGGCTTTTTTGTTTTTGGTTAAAAAACCTCGTCGGAGCGTTATGATATTGGAATGTGAAGGGTAATTGAGCTGAAAGCTATTCTGCTCCTGCAACCGGCGCGTCAGGAGTGATTGAGGCACGCGGGCCTGCACACCAGCCTTGAGATCCTGGTGAAAGGCCTGTGCAGAGATCGGGGGGGAGATGCATGGAGTGGAGCCAGGCCCCCCAGAACCCTGGTTCCCAACCCCAGGGGTCCAGGCCTGCCCTGAAATGTGCCCCCCTGGGACTCTGAGCTGCCAGGCTGGGCCTCCACCTACCTGGAACAGATATCCGAGGTCCCCGGTGTGCTGGTACTATGTGGAGGGGCCCTGGTGACAGGTCTTGAGGAGGGGGCTGGGCACTGGACTGAAACAAGCAGAACAGGTTGGTGCCTGCGTCCTCTGCCCCCTCCTCCCTGCTTTGTCTTCTCCTGCCCCTACTCTGCAGAGGGTCTCTTTCTCTGCTTTCTGCATCTCTCTCTCCCTCTCCCTCTCCCTCTCCCTCTCCCTCTCCCTCTCCCTCTCCCTCCTCCTCCCCCTCCCCCCTCTCTCTCCCACTCTCCCTCTCCCTCTCCCTCCCTCTCCCCCTCTCTCTCGCTCTCTCTCTCTCTCTCTCTCTCTCTCTCTGTGCCTCCTATCTCTGCCAGTGTTTGGACAACCCCACTGTTTTCTAAGCCATTTTACTGCACAGTTGAATCACCTGAGGATCTTGTTGAAATGCAGATCCTGATTCAGGAGGTCTGGGATGGGGCCTGAGGTTGTGTTTCCACCGAGCTCCCATGGGATGCCAATGCTGCTGGTCCCCGACCTCACTTTGAGGAGAAAAGTTCTAGGAAGCAGCCAGGGCCAAGCAAGAGTGACCCAGCTTCTCGATGTAGGGTTCAGATGTAAGGAGACTCCCGGGGGGCTGCAGGGCTGCCCTCTGTGGTTGTGCAGGCGGTGCACTGAGCAAGCCGGAGAGTGCTGGTAAAGGCAGCCCAGGGCTGCTCATGAAGCCGCGTACCTGGAGCTGCTGGCGTTGCCTGGGGAAGGAAGCCCGTTTTCCTTGGTACAGGAGGCCAGTACAGGCTGTGTTCTCGCAGGGCAGGTCCACTCTGAAGGGCCATCTTTTTCTAATTTTGCACACAGGCATCAAACAGGCTTGCCCCCAAACTCCAGGCTGTCACTCTGTGCCTGCTTCTGCATCCCCTTGTTCCTCCTCCCTCACACTGCCCAATCTCACAGCTTCTCCTGCAGAGTATGGTAGTCCGGGGAGAAGGGAACTAGAGTGTATCATGCTTATACGTCAAGGCCCAGATTCTCCCTTCAGTCACTCCAGCCCCACCTGGGTGCAGAGAGTGGGCTTGGGGCTTGCTGAGCCCCAGAAGCCTAGGAAACAGGCCCTTTCCTGCCTCTTGCCCCCTTCCCTGCCCACAGAGTTCAGCTGGAAGGGTTAGGCTAGGACAGCCCCTCTCTCCCAAGTGGGGAGAGGGACCAGATCTGCTGCAGAGAGGGCTTATCCCTGAGGAAAGATACTCAGTACCCCCCACCAAACCCGGCCTACACACCCCACCCCAGCACACACACACACACACACACACACACACCCCAAGCGTGGTCTCTGCCTGGCCCGTTATTAATTGCCATGAAGGCTGAGCAGAACGGGTCCCATAAATATGAGCTCTGGCAGCGCCAAGGAGCCGGGGCTTGTGCTGGGGCCCTGCAGCTTATCTCTCTCAGCCAGGCTTTCCCTGCACAGGACGCCACTGGCATCTAACGAGCCCTCCTGTGTGCCAGGCCCGGTGAGGGCAGACAGGCCCAGCCCTTCCTGGCTCCGCCCTGCTAGCTCCCAGCTGAGTTCAGGCTTTCCTCTTACCCTGCTGATGCCCGCAGCCGGGGTGGAGGGGAGCCACAGCCACAGCACAGGCCTCTGCGGCAGACTGCCGTGCCCCCTGGGCCTGAAGCCCCTCCCCTTTCTGCTTCAGACCTCACTCCCCTCACGCCTCAGCACTGCGGTGCCAAGGACTGCATTGGATGGCCTCGTCATTCTTCTTGCCTGCTTGGCGTCTTATCAGTGGGCAGGTGTGCAACGCAGGGTCCCTGGTGTTCTTGCAGTTGGGTCACCTCTTCTCTTTCTCCCTCTTTCCCAAGCACCTACCATCCTGACAGCCTGTCATCTCACACCCCCCGCCCCCGACTTTGCATCCACAGCCCCTGTGACCATCACAAGAGGAAAGAGTCTGAATGCTTATTTTTTCCACCTCTCTGTCCCGCCAATAAATAGAGTAAAATACACAGTTAATGCTTACCGGACAGCTAATGCTTATCAAACACGTCCTGTGTGCCAGAAACTGTGTTCAGCACTTTCTAGGCATCGTTGCATTCTTAGACCACTTTGGAGAAAGGTGTGTTCACTCTCCCCATTATGCAGATGAGGAAGCAGAGGCCCAGAGGTGTTAAGTGACTACCCAAGGTCACACAGCTTGCTAGCAGACACCACAACAGGCACAAATAGAGTACGTCTATTTGGACACTGTCCTGTGACATGGAGCTCCCAGCTCCTTGGGGTCATCCAGGACAAGTTCAGGCATGTCTAAATTGTTAGAAGATTCTTCCTATGTTGAGCTGGAATGTGCTGGCCTGCCACTTGCGCTGCATCTATCCAGGTTGGCTGGCTGGGATTAGGGTGAGTCTGTGATGGTGTAGCCATGGGAGGCTGCCATGGGGTTGAACCCACCACCTCGGCCCCATTAGCACCAGCATGTAAGGACTTGTAAGGAACAAGGGGGGGCTCAGAGTAATCTCTTCTTCCCAGGACTCCCCCAGCTGTGGACCCCAGGGCTTCATCTCCTCTAGCTTTGGGCTGGGGCAAATAGTACTCCCAAACCCCTGGAGGTAATAAGTCCAGTGAACCCATTCAGGATTCTGAACCCCCTTGGTTGGGGGTTCCCAGACTCCATTGGCACTCACATACTTCCAGAATTACTCTGTTTCTTCCATTCGAAGATGCCCATTGGCCCCGTGTTTTGAAATATATGAAGTTGAAATTCATCTGAGTTAGTCATCTACAGTCTTCGCCTGCACAAATGGTGACCACACTCACCTCGCCAGAGGTGACTGCTCGCAGCTCCTCAGCCCTGCTCCATAGGAAATAGCTCAGGGCCCTGTCCTTGGGAATGTGGGCATGGATCACCCCTCCCGTCCCTAGGGGCAAGCCACTTTGAGCTGGGTTAGGGACCTGAGGACCAGGGAGCCTCCAAAGGCCATCAGTGCCCTGACCCTTCTAGCCATAGACAACACCCACACTTGGCAGTTCCTGTGCAGGCCGGAAGTGCCGACATTTGTAAGCTCCTATACTTGGTCCACTTCAGCGTTAGTGTGGTCCCTCAGCACTGGCCCCTTTGGACCAAGATGTTCCTCTGAGTGTTCAGGTCAGAACCAAAGATGGGAATAGCAGTATTAATTTTTACATTCTGCTCCCAAGCTGAGTTTTATAAGAAGTTGAAGAGTTTGGGACTGGACTGAATATTTTTCCCTCTTGTTCAGAAGACATTTAGTCCTCAGGGAAACTGCTCGTCAGCCCTCCCGAAAAGGGGGAGTCCCTCCGAGGCCCCTGATATCCACAGCAAAAGGCAGAAACAGCTGCTTGGGAGCTGGAGTTGAGACCTCTCCGGGAGCCTGGGTAGCTTGAGGCATCAGGACCTTCTGGCGGGAAGCCAGTTGGCCCCCTCCCTCCCCCACCCCAGCCCTCCCCAGAAGTCCTCAGGCAGGAAGGCTCTGATTGATGAACTAGTCCCTCTGTAGCTGTCACCCGTCTTCAGTTCATTACGACCCCATCTGCCTCTCACTGAGGCTGCTCTGCCAGCCTCCCGGCTGTAGCTGGGGGAGAAAGCACACACAAGAGCAGCTGGGGCTTGGAGAGGCCAATCAGGGTAATGGCAGGTCCTTCTTCAGGGCAACTGAGTGTTGGGACAGGGCTGGTGGAGGAAGTGGAACTCTAGGAGGCAGGTTAACCCTTAGCCTTCTGAATCCGGAGGCTGGGGCCACAGCCAGCACCTCCTTGCACCCCCCAGGGGGCCCTCCCTGAAGTCCACCTGGATGACTCTGAGCTAGACTGAGGCTCAGACAGCCTGGCCTTTCGGATCCCCACCCTTGAGCTTGCCTGACGCTAAGCCCTGGAGCTTTCAGATGAACAGTATTCAGCTTGACCCCTGGCAACTGTTTTTAGTTGTCAGTGTGCGCCCAGCACTAGAGCTAGCGCCGTGGGGCATGGCAGCCCCCTGCTGTTCCGGCATCTCCTGGCTGGGCTCCACCTCCCAGTGGAGCATGGTCTCTGGTACTGCCTGACTCAGACGGCACTCGGGGAGCGTGCAAATGAATGAGTGGGCCGAGACGCAGCATGACAGGCTCCAGAAACGCAAGCCCCCCTCATTCTAGCCCTGTCTCTGCCACTGGTCAGGAGACCTGGAGTGTCGTTTCCTATTGAACTTCGGCTTCCTCACTGGCACAATAAGGATGTGACTACCTCCCTGCCCACCTCACAGGGTTAGCCCTGCCATGCTGTACTGAGCCTTCCATTTTATGTGTAATAAATTCAACAGATACTTATTGGCTCCTAGGAGATGGAAGACACACAAACGCCCCACAGCCCTGGACTCTGGGAACTTCTAGCGAGGGAGACACACAGAAACCCACATAACTGTGAGCTGAGGTTGGCTGGACAGGACACATGCAAACAGCTGCTGGAGGTGGAGGTTGAATGGCACTTGGTGGGGGAGGCAGCCTTTGCCCCTGCTGAATGGGCTGAGAAGGAGGGAAGGGCAGCCCAGGCGGGTGTCAGCACGAGGAAAGGTGTGGAGTCGTCCAAGGGCCAGTTATGCTTGGGAAGCAGTAAGAAGAAGTCCTGGAACAGGCCCGTGGACATAAGGTAAAAACTTAGGTTGATTAGAGCTTGGATATAAAGGACCCCAGATACCCCAGTCAGTAGTTTGGATTTTTTCCTCTTAGGCAGTGGAGAGGGGTAGAGGGCTTTGGGGCCAGGGAAGGATGCAGTCATGGCTGAGCTTTTGGAAAGGGTCTCTGGCGACTGCAGAAAGGATGGATGGTGGTGGCAGAGTGAGGTGTGCAAATATTCTCTGCCCCCTAATTCCCACCACAGACTGTCTAAATCTGTAACTCCCCGTTCTAGAAAAGGCATCTTGTCCCACTTCTCATTTCCCTGCATTATTTTTTCCTGAGGTTTCAGAAAGCATCTCCTTTGAGGCTCCCACCGTCCCCCACCCCTATTCCTGGCCAGGCTCTGGATTTTAACCATTCTATTTTCTTTACCGATTTTATGATAAACAGCCCAATGTTTTCCGATGCCTTTCCTAAGTGTGTCAGGCCGTCCCTCGAGGCACTGATGCGTCCCTTCACTCCGAGGTGCCCAATCTCATCCCCACCTGGATATGTGATTGTCCCCGCATCCCACTGGTTCCTTCCAAGTGGCCGGCACATCTCCAGCCCCCCCCACCCAGATCTGTAAGATATGGGGGCGAGTGTCCATCATCTCAGGCTGAATCTGGGTCACGCTGGCTCATAAACTAGCCCATGGAACAGGCCCTCTCAACTCAACCTAAGGACATCTGTCCCGATTTTTTACCTTTTTTCCGCATCTGGAAGGGCTGACTGCCCCTACCAACCACTAAATTACCATCAGTCTGCCTAGCACAACTCCCCATTGTCCTGGGATCCCCCAGTCCCGCTCACCAGCTGCTCTACCCCAATTCAGTCTTGTGTTGCTGATATAGAAATAAGTTTATTTAAACCTGTCTGAGCTGGGGGCTTTCTTGAATTGTCTCCTATTCCTAGCGTTCAGAAGAATCTCGCCAGCCTGACAAGCATGCCCATCTCCATTGCCCCCCAAATGTTGCCACCACCGCCATGCACATCAGAGCCAACAGTTAAACTCATAGGATGGTCAGACCAGGTTACCTGAAACGTTAGACTCGGTGGTCTTTTAAGGGTCTTTCCCCTGCCCTGCTTCCAGGTCCATTGGCTCTGTTCTGAGGGTGGTGATCACTACCTATACTGGACGCCAAGGGTAGGGCAGGTCTAGACACTGTCATGGGCTACTTGGCTTGGGACCAAGGAGTGAGGCTTGGGGATCTATAGGATTCCTTTTGCTCTAAACTCCAGGATCCTGGAGGCTCCCCGCCAGCTTGGACTGGCAGAGGGAAGAGGTCCTTTCAGCCGAGAAAGCCAGTAATTCCTGGCCTGGTGCCTGAAGAGCCCCCATCGTCCGCTCCCTGCGCGGGCGGCCAGGAGACGGCCCCTCAGGGCTAGACTCACTCTGCTGCCGGCCTGCGTCCTCTGAGGCTCTTCAGGGAAGCATGGCTGCCCGCCCGCTCCATGCCCAATCTTTCCATCCAGGCTGCTCGTTGCACTATTTATGGCTTGGAGATGGTGGTTTATGGAGCAGGAGAAAGACAGCAGTGGAACCGAAGGAAGGGCAGGCTGGCTGGGGGCGGGGTGGATGGGGCTCATAACCTCTGGTTAAGCCCAAAGACATTGTGTAAATTATGGCCCGTGTTTTCCTTCATCCCCATTTTGCATTCTTGATCAGATCATCGCTTTCTGCTGGGAAAGGGCTGAGGGCTGATCCGCCCCCACCCCCACCCCCCCACGGGACCCAGGCCCCTCCGGCCTCCTGGGTCTTGTTCCAGGGAGCAAGGAGTCTTCACAGCCACAGGCGCCAAGAGTCTGCTCATTTTTCAAGTTGATCCTGACTCACAAACGTGTTGGACTTCATGGCATCAGAGAAGGCTCTGCTCCACGTTCCGTTAGCCCTAGAAAACTGCAACGAGTTGAGGCCATTCAGTGGGTCTTAAGGAGCAGGAAGAAAGCTTCACTGATGGGAAGATGCCCATCATAATGGGCCTTTACTGAGCGGAGCTGTGTGGGGAAGGATTTGACCTGCGTCTGCCCAGTAGCAGGGTTTCGAGTGTTCCCCATGCCCAGTGGCATTTGCCCTGGGGCTGGCTAGCTGGAGGAGACTGAGCCCTGAGGTGACACCCACCCACCACCTCCACAGAGGCAGGGACTTGGTTAATCAGGCCGGCGCATAGCTGGGGCCCACTTCCACCCTTGTGCGCTGGAAATGTAATGATTTATGCCAGGCAAGTGACGTCACATCTCCACTTTGTTATCATCCAGAAGTGCCGACCAGGCAGGTCTCTGCATGTGGCATGAGTTTGGACACCAAGGAAAGTGCCTGAAATTGACACGGACATTGTCAACCCAAGACGCTCAGGGAAACTGCCGAGGAAAGGCCGCGTTCTCTCGGCTGAAGTTCTGAGTCTGAGCGTCGAGGGATTAGCTGCCCTGGGCTGCACCCTGGCTGGGTGTCAGAGGGCAAGCAGGAGGGCAGGTCCCTTCGGCCTTGGTGTGACCCCTGCCCTCAGGCAGCCCACATTCCCATCACAGGATGGAGAACCTAAAACGAAAGGAGTTCATGGGGACAGGGAGACTGGGCGGAAGGGTTACTCTCTGGGGTGCAGGCTGTGGGTGCCGATGGGGAGACAGAGTGGGGAGACCTTTGAGGGCCCGTGGGGACAGAAGGGCTTCTGTGGAAGGAGGACTTAAGGCCCCTTGGACATGGAGTGACGAAGGGGGCACATTCCAGGAAGAGGGCGGGGGAGCAGAGGTGGGGAGAGCGTGGTGTAATTGGGGCTGGTGAGGATGGGGCTGGCGGGCTTGAATCACAGAAGACATTAAGGGAAGAGGAAGGGATGGGCTGGAACAGATGGGAAGGAACAGACCCCAAGGGCTTTGAAAGGCGTGGAGAGCGTTTGCTTTCCATGCAGTGGAAATAGTGAGCCTCTAAAGGTTTTGGAGTGATGGCATGACTCTATGAGAGCGGGAGGAAGACTGTCGTGAAACAGGAGATGAGCGGGCAGGGCTGTGGATTTGGAGCTTGAGTCTGCGGTGGGACTGGAGACTCACTTGTGGACGGGGCAGAGTTGCAGACAGTGGGTCATGGAAATCCATCACCCATAATCAATCTGTACCCCTTCTGTTCCATCCAGACCCGAAAGGGGTCAGTGGGGTCAGCTGGGGCAAGTGATGTGACAGGAGGAAAGGTCTCCAGGAGAGAATGTCACCATGAGGCAAAGAGGCTGGGAGCCCCTGTGTCTGAGGTGGTGGAAGGGACCCATCACATCAGAGATCAGTGGTGTGATTGGGGAGTGGGGAGACCATCAAACTCAAAGGGTGAGCATCTCAGCCACACTCCTCATAGCACAGGAGGCCCCTGGTGTCCTCGAAGGAGGACAGTCTGGCCTATACAGTGAGACAAGAGTCAGGACAATTTGGATATTTATTTGCAAGGCTGCTCTTGAAGGTTGCATGTTCCTCTGACAGCTGTATTTGACAGAACCACTGCAGGAGCCAGTATGGACCACCCAATAGCTCCCGCCCTCCAGCCCCAGCCTCCCAGCTTCCATGGGTCCACAGCTGAGGGCCTGGGCATGGGAGCAAGAAGCAAGTGGCCACCCTTTGGAGCGGTCAACCCGGACTCCCCAAGCAGAAAAGCAGCTCAGATCTCTAATTGAATAAGGTGGGGAAATAATGGAATTTCCCCAGAACCATCGGTTATGTTTCAGAGCAAAATCATAATGAGAAAGCCGTTAGTAATAATAAACACAACCCAGAGGATCTGTCAGGGGCCTGATAGAGGACGCAGGGAGAGGGGGAGTCATCCCATTTGCATTTTTGTTAGCTAGCAGAATGTCACCAACACCCCCCTTTCCTCCCCCCAAAAGAAGTCGAGATTCACAAAAGCACATTAATCTGAAGGATTTTTCTCCAGTGTCGTGATGCCAAGGACAATGCAGCCAGTAATAACTTTGCCTCTTCCAAGTGTCTCTTTATATTTCCTTAAGAACTGAGTGTTATCAAGGTAATTTTCACATCCCATCCCTTCTTCCTTTGCATACCCCGAGGAGCCTGATAATGGATGACCTCTGTGTGTGTGTGTCTCTCCTGGCTTGTCTCTGCTTCTTGCCCATCCCATCAGTCTGGCTTTCAGTCTCCCCCAGCCCACCCCCCCCAAAAGATCCAGGGTCTCAGCCATTGATCCAGTTTCATCCCAGGGCCCCAAACTGACGGTGTCCATGGCCACATAAGGAGTCCTTATCGTGGGCCAGCGTCGTGTTGATTGGTTTCAAACATCATTTCCTCCTCTTGACTCTTTTGAGATGACGGTGTTATTACCTTATTTCACAAACGAAGAGACTGAAACCAAGGAGAACAAATCAGCTACTAAGATTCACTCGGCTGGTGTAAAGCAGAACTGGAATTTTCCCACCTCCATCTTGGAAAAGTACCGTTGACCCTAAAACAACGCAGGGATTAGGGGCGCCGGCCCTCCCCGCGGTCAAAATTCTGAATATAACTTAGAGTCAGCCCTCCATATCCACGCATGCTCGTGGGTTCATCCAACCTCCGATCGTATAGTTTTGTAGTATTTACTAGTGAAAAAAATCCCCATTCAAGTGGACCCAAGCAGGCCAAACCCATGTTGTTCAAGGGTCAGCTGTGCCCAATAAGTGGGTTGGTTCATTTCTCCTGCCGCTCTCTTGGGTGTAATCCAGCAGCCCCCAGCCTTGTCCATATTGCTGTGTGCTTCTTACAGATAGGAGTAACTGAGACTGACAGGCAGGGCTGACTTATTCGAAAGCAGGCAGGGGAAGAGAGAGACAAGCCTGTCTTCCCCCTGCCAGCACCGTCCCACAAGGTCTCCAGTGGTCCCACTGCTCAGGGAGGAGCAGCTGAGAAAGTAGTGAGTGAATTTTCAAACACACTAAGGGTTACCCCGAAGCCAGGAGCTTCCCACAGCCTCAGCATATATCAGTAACCTGCCACCAGGTCCCCCACGGAGCGTGGCAATGAGGGAACATGTCGGTCTGATGCCTAGTTGTCCTGGCGCCTCCCAGAATTCTGGGGCCTATCTGGCCTACCCCTCACTTGACATTTGGGGAAACTGAGCTCCAGAAAAGAGAAGACGCTTGTTCTTGGGCACATGACTGGCAGAGCCATTGCCTCCCCCGCACCAAAACCATTTCTCTTCCTGATCTGCCGTCATGTCCAGCATAGTTCTTTCCTGTTCCTCAGATTAATCTGATTTAGCAAAACAGAAGAGAGGCAAGTGCATCAGGACCGTCTGATGCTGAGGTGAATATATCCGGGCAAATGACAGGCGGCTATGAGAACTGCCTTCTCGGGGCATGTGGCACGTGATACACTCCCAGGGGTTAGCAATTCATCAGGACTGTTTGTATTTTCTCTTCTTCAAACGAGCACACTTGGGTTGTGAAAGTGTACCAGGTGCCTCATTCTAGTAAGTCCTCACCAAAACCTTGTGAGGTTGCCCGGGCAGGAGTTCTTATCTCTGTAGTACAGACGAGGAAACTGAGGCTGGAGGCGGTGATTTGCTGAGTTCACATGGTAAAGGAAAAGGATCCGAAATTGGGAGACAATGTAGGAGTCAGAGAGCGAGAGCCCCGGGCTCTGTCACCGCTGTCCTCACTTGATTTCCACCCTAGGAGACTGTTTCTGCCTGTCTCCTGGGCACCTAGACAGTTTCCGGTACCCCCCACCACCAAGTCCAGACATGAGCCCCAGAAGAGCGGTGGGGAGGCTCTCCTCACCCCGTGTCCCCCTGTTTCTGTCTTCCCAGCTGGTGACCGCTCCCTCCGGAGGGCAGCAGCCTGGACCCATCCTCCCCACACCCCCTGGTCCCCTCCCATGGGCACCCCAGCCAGGAACCCAGAGTGAGCACCTTGACGGGTGGTGCTCCCCAGGCTGGGACCGACTCCCCTCGTGCCTCTCCCACCTGCAGCCAGGCGCTTCACGGCTCCCGGCTCCTTCGGGCAGGGCATCAACTCCTCAGAATAAATTTCAGAAACCCCGGCTCAGAGCTCAGAGCCGGGGGAGGGCCGCTCTCCCCAGCTCTCTCCCTTCCTTTGCCTTTCTCTTTCTCCGATGTCTTTCGTTCCCTGCTGGTGGCTTTGTTTGTTAGACCTATGTCAAGCCTGATGAACTAAATGATGCAAGGCTGGAGATATAACAGCTCCTTTTATCTGTCATTTCAAAACCCAATTTGTTCCTGCTGTCTCCTGAGGGCTGCACTATAAACCCAGCCTCTCTCCCTCAAGAACTTGCATATTCAAGGCCCCTCTGCTAAGCCAGCTCTCTCCTTCCCTTCTTTCCCCTCTCCTTTCTCCTCACTCTCCCCGTCCCCGTGTCTCTCTTGGTCTCTCTCTCTCTCTCTTTCTGTCTCTTTCCCCCTTTTGTCCCTTGCTCTGACTCTTTGGTCTCTGTCCCTCTGTCTCCCTGTCTCTGTTTCTTTCTCTCTTTCTCCCTCTGCAGCTCGCCCCCCACCCCTCTTCCCTTTTCTGTCTCGTCGGGGACAGGCTGCCTGTGTTTCCCTTCATCCTGTTAAGCAGCAGAAAAGCAGGGCTGTGCTTGCTGGGGGCGCGGCTGGCAGGGAGCAGGTTGGCTTCAACCCTTTGTCTGCTGCCTGGTCCTGGCTGGGGAGTCAGGGCCTCTCTTTTAAGTGGAACCCCTGGGGTTCTGGAAAGGGGGCCCATCCCTCCCCCAAAGCAGACCAGGACTTTCTGGTCCTTAGCGCTGTGGAGCACCCATCCCACCCTCTTGGATGTTAAGTGATCAGATGGGTTGAGCTTCCCCCTGGCTTCTCACCTCCAAAGTCGTGGGTGCAGGGGGCTGAGGCTCCCTCACCACCCAGCAGTTCACGGCTCTCCTGGGTCTGCACTGGGGACCCCTTAACCAGCCCTGAATCAGCCCAGACCCTGGAACAGGAAGCAGCTCCTTCCCTACACCTCACTTGGCAAGTTCAGCGTGCCTGGTCCGTGCATGTGCTGAGCAGCCGGGGACGCTGCGGGCAGTGCCTGTGTGGGCCAGTGACTTGACGGCGGTCCAGAATGTCCTGCCCACCCCGGCCTCCCAGGCCCAGGGCTACAGACCCCCGGGGACTGACAGAGGACTGGGCACTGCTCTGATTCCCCTGCACAACCACACACATGCTGTTGGGATGACTTGATAGGGTCTCCCTACCCTAAGAGGAGCCCCCGAGTATTCTCCCAAGAGATCAGGCAGCAGGGATGACTTCAGTTCACCCTTCCCTGCCCACTTTGAACAGAGAAAGGAGAGGAAGGACCTGAGATGGGCCAGAGAAGACCCTTTCAGGAAGGCATGCCGCCTCCTACCTTCTGCAAGCTGTGCCTACTGGGGTTCCAGCTCAGGGATTCCCAGCAGCCCGGCTCGGTGCTCACCTCAAGTTCCCAGGTGCCTTCTAACTGCTTGGGCCTCACTGGGGGTGGGGGTCACAGGGCCCGACAGGGAGGGCCTGCCCAGGACGACACAGCAGATCAGGCCAGTGCACACCTGGGATGGGTGGTCTCCCTCATGTACCCCGCTGTTTCCACCTCAACACCTGGCGCTTGGGGCCTCAGATTCCTCCCAGGGCTGCCCAGCCCAACGCCGTCCCCCTGGTGGTCCGCAGGAGGAGAAGGACAGGGCCCCTCCTCGGCCAAGTCCAGCCAGAGCTCTGTTGCTCCTGCATACAATTCTCATGCAGCTGATGGTCCCCTTGGAAACAGACAGTCATCAGGCTCTCATGGATCTTTCAAACCCCCTTTTCTCCCTAATAAACCCTTCTCTGGGGCGGTATTGATTGCTAGCTGCCGGCAGCCTCTTGGTATGCCGAGGCCCGGTTTGGGGTGGATAAATCGCTGTGCTGTCATTTTCACGCAGCAATTACCTGCTCTGATTCCTCTCCTCCCGGGCCCCCCGCACCAGCCACATGGCCACCCGCTTATTGACAATACACTCAAGGCCAGGCCAGCCAAGCAGGGAGTCCGTGGACCTGTGAGCCACAGAGAGTCAGCAGGAGAGGAAACTTTAGGAAGGCAGGCCTGGGGCCCGGCTCTGGGCTGGAGGACAGGTGGGAGGCAGGTCCCCAGAGCTGCAGCTCCTGGGAGCAAACCTCTGCACCCCAGACACGGAGGAGGGTGTACCCCTGGGAATGTGCACCTCTGGGAATGTGCACGTGGTGTGGCCCAGCATTTCAGGAGACTCTCATGTACCTGTGAACACATTGCCCCCAGCAAGAGTTGCTTCGCCCAGCTTCCTTCCTGAGCTTTTCCAGCCCTGGTTACTTGGGGGCTTTGGAGCCCAGACCCAGCTCAGCCTTTTATTGGGTTGGCCAAAAAGTTCATTCGGGTTTTTCCATAACATCTTAGCGAAAACCCGAATACATCAGGACTCAGGACACATGTTCTTGTAAAGGACCTGTTGGTAAATATCTCAGGCTTTGTAGACCACACGGTCTCAACTTTGGTGTAGCACAAAAGCAGCCACAGACAACATATAAATGAATGAGCGCGGCTGTGGATGCCGAAATGTGAGTTTCAGGTCGTTTTCACACGTCATGAACTACTGTTCTTTTTTGATTTTTTCCCAAGTACTTATTTTTTTTAATTTTTAAAAAAATTTTATTGGCGTATAGGCGATTTACAATGTTGTGTTACTTTCTGCTGTACAGCAAAGTGAATCAGTTTTACGTGTACATATAGCCACTCTTTTTTAGATTCTTTTTCCGTACAGGCCATTACAGAGTATTGAGAAGAGTTCCCTGTGCTCTACAGTAGGTCCTTATTAGTTATCTATTCTGTATATAGTAGTATGTATATGTAAATCCCAACCTCCCAATTTATCCCTCTCCCCACTTTCCCCCCTGGTATCCATAAGTTTGTTTTCTACATCTGTGAATCTATTTCTGTTTTGTAAATAAGTTCATTTTTACTTTTTTTTTTAGATTCCACATAGAAGCGATATCATATGATACTTCGCTTTCTCTGTCTGACTTACTTCACTTAGTATGATAAGCTCTAGGTCCATCCATCCATGTTGCTGCAAATGGCATTATTTCATTCTTTTTTGTGGTGGAGTAATATTCCATCGTATATACCAAATACTTAAAAACGTAAAAACCATTCTTAGTTGGTGAGCTGTACAAAAACAGGCAGCAAGCCAGATTTGGTCCATAGGTCACCGTTTACTGACCCCTGATTTAGATCTAAAAAGGGCTGTAACGATTTTTCACTCACTACTCCTCCTCTCCCCATTTTCCGATGAGGAAACCAAGGCTCTGAGAAGGATGTTGGCCACGTGAAGGAGGAGGGCCCCCTTGAGGGATCTCTCAGTGTACGAAGACCCTCTTGGGAGCTTCCGTGTAGTTTTCTTGGGGATAGAGAGGTGGGCTCAGTGATTCACAGGGGGTAATCTGGGCACCACGGCCTGGGGTTGGGCCTCAGCTCCATCAACTCCATGCGACCTTGGGCAAGTTATTTCATTTCTGCAGAGCCTCAGTTTCCCCATATGGAAAATGAGGAAGCGTGGGAGAGGGGATGAAATAGTCTCAGGGATCTTCCAGCTCTGATAATGATCCATTTGTGGCTGTGATTTTGCTCTGTCTTTGGGATCAGGAGGCCCCACTTCCTACAGCAGGACTCAGCCGGGCCTCCCTACCTGCCCAGTGGGTGTCAGCTCTCTGGGGCCCCCTCTGCCCACCAAGTCTTGTCCCTCGAGCAGCTTTGCTCTGGGCTTTGCAGGGAGGCTGAGCTCAGCAGGCGCCCCCCTGGGCAGGAGGCCAAGGAGATAAGGCCCGCCAAGGCCTGGCCACGGACACCTGGCGTGAAATTGAAAAGCGCCAGACTCCTGCCTCCACAGCTCAGTGCCTGATTGAGAGAGGGCTGGGATGGTGAATGAAACTGAACCTCCCCGGCCTGCCCGCTGGGCTGGGCTTCAAGCTGCCACACTTAAGTTCCTCACCCCTCCTCCAAGCAAAAGTGCAGGAAGAGCAGGTTCTTGTACTTCCGGCTTCTTTGAGGATGCTGGTGGCTCTGAGCAGAGAGCCCCTTTTCGGGGTAGGGGCCTTGGAGGGGTTTTAGTGGGCCTTGTGAACTCTTGGTTTTGGAGGGAAAGGGGGAGTCTTGGGAAGGGGGTTTGGGGGAGCGTGTAGACTTTGCCCTGTGGAATTACGCCCATCCAGAACCTCTCAGGACAGCCTAATGCACAGACTCCTAGAATGTTCCTCCCGCAGTCCCATTCAACAGGTCAGGGCACTGAGGCCCAGAGAGCTAAGCACCTGGCACTGGGTGCCCAGGGAGTCAGGCGGAGGCCCAGGCCCTGACTCCTGGGACAGGGCTCTCACCTCTTCAGGCCAGAACTTGTCACCCTCGGGGCCTCCTCCCTAGCAGAACTCTCATCCAAAGAGCCCTGGAAGAAATGTAGCTATGGCAGACTTGAGGTCGGGGCCAGGGGCCAGCTCCTTATTCCTTCTTCTTGCTGTCAGAGTGCCGACAGGGTAGCACAGATGTTGGCACTGATCTCTCCCGGGTCCAGCCCCAGGGGGACTGGGCTTCTGCATGCCGTCCCTGCCAGGTGATTACATGCCAGGTGATTTCCTGTAGAAACACCCAGTTCCTCTCGGATGATTCAGGTTATAACGGTGCGAGCAAACAGCGGGGAAAACCACCATCTTTTTTCCGATAGTAACCTGAATCTTACCAAATCCTTGCGCTTTTCTGGACCACTCTAGCAGGGGAAAAGCTTCTCTCATCTCATTTGACAGATGGAAAATTGGGGGCCCAGAGGGATACTCTGATTACCCTCAGACCCTACAGCAGTTTAGGGGCCGAGGTGGAACTGGACCTCCCAGCATCCTATTCCCAGCCACCACCCCCCGCCCACCCGTGCTGTGGGGAAGGACGGTCCAGGGCTGCTGGGAGCTGCTGCTTCCAGGTGACTCAGTCCTTCCAAAGTTGCTGAGTACCGAGGGCAGAGAGAAGACTGGTGGATGCGATCCTCGGGCTTCTTAGAGGGCTGAGAAGGCGAAAACGGCGAGAAGAAGCAAATTGGAGGCAAGAGCAGGCTGCCTCTTCTGTTCCTATAACCCTGTCCTGCTTTAAAGGGCAAGGTTTATCCTTATGGGGTGGGGGTGGGGTGAGGAGGCAGGTCTCAGCTTTTAATCAAAGTTGCATTAGATTAAGCCTTTATTATTCACCTGGCTTTATTATAGCTATTTTTACTCTAAGGTTAGAAGTTAATTTTCCTTGTTTTTACTGAACTCTGGTCTGCATGGCTGCCAGAGGCCCCGGCAGGATGGATGAGCACAGAGGAAAAAAGGGAGGTGGGGGGATAAGTCAAATCGAATAAACTCACTTCATCCAGCAGACCAAGCCAGTAGAAGGAAAACCACTTTAATATCAGGGGAAGGTTCCAGAGGTGGGAGCAGGCTGGTGAAATCAGGCCCAATCAGCCCAAACAGAAGGAGTTCCAATCCCCCCCCACCCCCACCCCGCTCCACCAAGGCGAGGGCAGAGTGGAGAGGCTGGGGGATGGGGCAGGCTGGGGGCTGGCCAGTGGGCAATCAGGGCCCTGGGAGCAGAGCCCGCCCCATGTCCCTGGCAGGGGGGTTAACCGGTTAGTGACCAGATGAGGGAGAGGAGCGGCACACCCACTCCAGGCCCAGGGGCGTGGGCACACCGCCCTGGGGAGCACTGCCCCAACCCCGAACCCCCCTCCCACCTTCTGGCCTGAAGTCGGGGTCACCAGTGCCTCAGACAAGCCCACAAGGCAGAGGACGTTGGGCACAGCTGCCTGGGGGAAGAAGGTGGTGCTTCTTTTTCTTACTGTCTCCACCTACACAGGGAGTCATAACATTTTAAGCTGACTTCTCAGCCAGCCTGTCAATGATGTTCCAATTTCTTCATAGTTTGGGAGTCATTTTAAGGCTAGATTGAGAGCTTAGTGGGGGGCCCGCGGCTGGGGTCCGGTACCCATTTGTGACTGGTACACTGTGGGGCCTGAGGTCAGCCTGGGGCCTGGGTCAAGGCTACTTCCTCTCGCCATAGCAGTGGAAGAGAACGAGCCACATCTGCCCTGTAAGTTACTGTCACGGAGGACGCTCGCGGCCACTGAACAATGGTGCTTTAGCCCCAAAGCACCAGATGCAGTAGTTTGAGAGACAGCACTTGTAGCCCAGCCTTTCCTGGCAACTGATCATTTAATCTCTCTAGTTCCTGCCAGAAGGAGGGATGAGGGCTGCACAGCGAGGTGGCATGGAAGAGGCCTGGGTGCTCCCGGGCTGTATTCTCATATCCCGAGAGGAAACAGCTGCCGGAGGGGGAAGGAGGAGTGACTGGGCGGGGAGGATGGGGCGGCTGTCCCTGACTGAGAGGTCAGGGCTGGAGAGGAGCCCACTAGGCTGCTCTCATCTACCTGGTGTTTCAATAGACGCACCTCGAGGCGGTTCCCATCTTCCGCTCTCAGTGCGCAGGCCGCATCTCCAGGCTGCGGGCTGCAGGCGGGCGATTTCTGTTCGCGCCGCAGGGGGCCCTGGCTCTTATTCTCTAAGAATCGTTACACTTTTAGCCCAGTAAGAGTTAGATACCACGTACCATCTTCCTATTCGTTCATTCATTTGTTCAAGAAATAGTTCGTGAGGGCCTATTGTGTGTCAGGCCCTGTTCGCAGAGCTGGGGACTCAGCTGAACAAAATTGACAAAGTCCCTGCTGTTGTCGGTTTCATCTAGTGGGGGAGACAAACGAACAGCACATAAGTCTATGTCTGTTGGTGATAAAGTCCCTGAAGAAAAACAAAGCAGGCAAGGGGCTAGAGCAGGATTCATGGCCAGGGAAGGCGTCTCCAAGGACATTGGGGCAGAGACCTTGAGGGAGTGAAGCACATGCTCTCTTGGGGATGGTAACTCTCCAGACAGAGGGCAAAGTGATTGCAGAGGCCACCTCCCACCCCACAGTGAGGGCAATGCCAGGAGGGCATCCGGGAGGTACGGACACCGAAGAAAGCAACAGGGCCAACGCTGGGTGAGGTCAAAAGTGGAGGGGTTTGGAGTCATGTATAACAAGAGTGTCCGAGCTGGCCTGTCTTACGTTTCCCCTCTGACCTGCTGGCCTCAGGCTCCAGGCAGGGAAGTCCCAGTACTTCAACTTATATCCCGTCTCGGTGTCTTGTCTCAAATGCATCCCCACCTCTTTTTCATCACTGCCCACGGCCTTCTCACAAATGCCTCTTCTCCATGTTTATGTCAGCCACCTGTCTCAGTCCAAAGTGTCTCCCCCTCTATCTTTAGAGCTTGGGGAGACACAAATGGAAGAAATGGAAGGATTTGTTCATGCGGAAAATACATTTTGAATGGCTGCCACGTACCAGGCAAAGGGGTACAGAGGTACTGGGGGTACTGTGGTAAGCAAGGCAGTCATGGGGTTTCAATGTTATTCAAGCACTTTTAATGCAGTGCAATAAATGCTGTGATGGTAGCAGTACAGGGACGGGGCTCTAGGAGCCCGTAGGATGGGCACCCAACCCAAGTTCAGGAGTTAGGGAGGGCTTCCTGGAGGAGGTGATAACCAAGTTGAGACTGAAAATGCATAGGAGTTTGCCAGTGTGTCCCCTGCACCTCGAACACTGCTTGATACATGTTAGGTGCTCAGTAATTATTTGTTGAATGAATGAGTGAATGAGGAAGAAGAATGTTCCAGGCAGGAGAGCAGCATGAGCAAAGTCCAGCAGGTACCAGATCCAGGCGGTGGCGGTGGAGCTGGGAGCCAGAACTCAAGCTCAGCATCTGCCCATCTGCGGCTGATGCCCTCAGACTTCCTAGACAGCGTGCCGCACGAGGGTACTTGCAGTGTCACTTCACCACCCAGCAGAGTCTGAACATAGGAGCCCCTTGGTCCTTATTCGTTGAATGCGTGGAAGGGAGAAAGTTTGGAGCTGGTGTTTCCCAGCCATCTCACTAGATAGGAGAATGGGGAGAGTGCCCAGAGAGGCGTGCCCAAGATGGCATTCATTCCACAAATATTTATTCAGTACCAGCTACACACTGGGCCCTGGGGGCACAACAGTGAGCGGAACCAGATGTGGCCCCTGCCCTCAAAGGGCTTACCATCTAGTCGGGGGACAGATGGTAATCGACGGGTCACATAATTACCAAGTGAGACTGGAGTCCCCAGGAAAAGCCCAGGGGGCTCTGAGCAAATAGAGCCAAAGAACTGACCCAGACTGGGGGGTGAGGGGGTCAGAGAATGTTCTGGAGGGAATGGGACTTGGTTGAGATATGAAGACTGAGTAGGCATTCCCTGGGGGTGAAGATGAGAATAGATGGTGGATGGACACCACGGGCTAAGGCTCAGAGGCACGAGGCACCTAGTTTATTTGAGGAGGTGAAAAAGGGCTAGAGTGGCTGGAGCGTGGACAGAAGGAGGTCAGCAGAGGGAAGCAGAGCTGGAGAGCTGGGCAGGGCCAGGCCTTCCAGGGCCATGGAAGGGATTCTCTGATATTTATCTTAAGGTCAGCAGGAGGCCATTGGGGAGTTATTGGAGCACAGGGTTGTGGCACGCAATCAGATGTGTGTTTCTAGGCGAGTCCGCATTGCAGGGGCCCAGTTAGGAGGCCACGGCGGTGGTCCAGGTGAGAGCTGGCGGTAGTCAGGGAGGGAGAGCAGCAGGCTGATGTTTGAGAGAAGAAATTGCGAGGAGGACTCTGGTTTCTGGCTTAGCACCTGGTTGCAGTGGGAACGTATAGCCGTCACAGAGCCAGGGATGCAGTTTCCAGGGGAGACTGAGAGTTTGCTCTTGAACGCGTGGCATCTGAAAGTGTCTTGGTGACATCGTGTGGAGGTGTCAAGTGAGCAGTGGCTTGTTGAGAACGCAGAGGGGCTTCCATGGAAGCTGGGGGTCCCTTGGCTGCTGAAGCCAGGGTTAAGGAGCAGCTCGGCCTGTTTGAACCCTGCCAGTAACAGGAGGCAGAAGAGAGGCCCAGTGGGGCGGGGGCGGTCGGAGGCTGGCCACGCGCTCCAGCCTGCCTGCAGCCTGTCAACTGCATGGTGACGGAGTGTTCTTCTTGGCACCACAGTAGATCTGGGCTCAGCCATTGGCTCTAAGTGCTTTTTGCCCTGACGCTTGGGGACGAGCAGTGTGGGCAGCAGGAGGGCTGGGGTGGCAGAGGGAGCCCAGGAGACGGGAGGCACAGCCCGCTGGGGCCTGCTGCTTGCCTGAATAAATACATGTTTACCCAACAACTACACACGTGCCTCACATCACACACTGTCATCCTGGCGCGGGTGGGGGTGTTACGGGGCAGGAAGAGGAGAGTGTGTCTGTGTGTGGGGTGGTGACGGCCTGTGGGTTTGTGCGCTCAAGTCCAGAGGCCTCGGAGGACAGGAATATTTCAAAGTCCAGGTGGGATGGACAAAGCCTGAAGACATCTCCCTTCTATTTCTTCCTTCATTTAGCAAAGATCTTGGTCAGAAGTACCAACTCTTCTCCAAATGGGAGTACTGGAAAACAGGGGAAGCAGAATCTGGGACAGGCATTGAGGTGGGCTGGGAAGAGGCAATATAGAGCCCCTGACTTAGGGAACCAGAGGAAAATATAATAAGTATGTGCAACCTCCTTGCAGATTTCTGGGGGTGTGTCAAGTCTGGCCAAGGAGCATACACTATGTATTTGCTCACAGAGACACAAGGAAGAAGGAAGTAGTGCGAACCCCAGGATAGTACTTAGTGGTTGTCATTTCATCTTTTAGGGGGAACAAGGGAACTACTTTTATAAAATGAAGACTTCATTTTTTTTAATATAGCTTTTAATCTAAAGAAATTTTTTAAATAAATTTTTTTATTTATTTATTTTTGGCTGTGTTGGGTCTTCGTTTCTGTGCGAGGGCTTTCTCTAGTTGCGGCAAGCGGGGGCCACTCTTCATTGCGGTGCGCGGGCCTCTCACTGTCACGGCCTCTCTTGACCACAGGCTCCAGACGCTCAGGCTCAGTAGTTGTGGCTCACAGGCCCAGTTGCCCCGTGGCACGTGGGATCTTCCCAGACCAGGTCTCGAACCCGTGTCCCCTTCATTGGCAGGCGGATTCTCAACTACTGCACCACCAGGGAAGCCCAAGACTTCATTTAAGATCAGTGTTGAACTGCCCCTTATTAGATTGCAAGGCCTGAAGAGGCCGCTGCCTTTGCCACATCTGTTGGATGTAGCCTCAGCTCAGACAAAGTCCTGTGAGAGTTCTCCTTGAGAAACCAGCTCTGAGCCTGGCTAGGCCGCCTCTTCGCTGGCTGGAGGGAAGTGACAGCCTGCCTGCAATCACCATAATTGATAGCTTGTGAGGCAGAGACAGTAAATAATTGTTCCACAAGTTTCAAGAGCTGGCATAATTAGTACAGTTAACAATCTTATGTGATTAATTGGTTCTTTCAGTACCAGTGTGAATGGGGGAGAATATGGGCGGGAGAGGGGGCTGGAGCCCCCCAAACACCCAGCCATGGGCTACAGCCCACTGCTCGTCAGCCAGGATCTGGCCTCTGAAACAGCATCCGATAGTCAAGTGACATTAACCTCTGAGGACTAGGACTCCAGGGGCCAGGGCAGAGGGCAGGTCATAGAGCAGGGGCCCGCAGAGTTTGGCCACATTAGCAAAGACTCAAGGGAGGAAAGAATTGGATTTGACTTCCATGTTGTTTCACGTTAGCCGAAGGTCAGAAAGCTGTTGTACGTGGAGATAAGGCTGGCCTATTGGTTCGTATAGGTGGGGAGGAAGCAGCTGCTTCACGGAGCTCCAGACTCCCTGGCTTAGAGGGATCCCGGGAGGCCATGTAACCAGTCTCTTGGCCACTGAGCTGAACTGCTCTTGGGCATCCCTGTCAGAGGAGACTGGATCGTATTTTAAAATTCTCCAGGGAAAGCTGTTCTAAAAGACGGATGGCACACAACCTTCAAATCATGTGCCAACTCCAATCCATTGATAGACTCTGCTTAGAGCACTGGGTTGGGAATCCTGCGGCCAAGTCTGGGGAAGAGCTCTGTGATCGTTTGGCACTGTCTGCCCTGAGTGCAGAGGGGAGGAGAGGCAGCCTGAGTGCCAGCGATTGGCAGAGCAAAACCTGCCAGATTCACCCAGGCTGGTCTGACACGTTCTTCCAGTGTGGTTTCCTGGGGCCTCACTTATTGCCTTTTAGAAGCAAAAGTGGTCTTCCTCTCAACTTCAGGGAGCTGAGAGGCTGTGAGAGACAACCAGGGTGACAGATGTAGACCCAGCTTGTTGGGGGCCTCTTTCTCACTCCTGGAAGATCTGGGAGATAACAACATGAAGCACTGAGCAGAGGGGTGGAGAGTTGGGACCAACCTGCTGGGTTCATCCAGGCTATACCTTGCCTCCATCTGGATGCTAACCCATCCTAGGCAGGTGGCAGCTGCCCTCTTTCCCTGGAAAGAGCTGGTGTGCTGGGAGCTTTGCAGTAAGGCAGAGCTGAGTCCCGAGCTTGGCCCCTCCTCGCTCAAACTCTCTAAACCTATTTCCTGCCCTTTACAATGGGCTAAAGCCTCCAAGACCATGGTGAGCACTGAAGAGGAGAAAGTGGATGAAATCCCCAGCACAGTGCTGGTCCATGAACACCTGAACTCTCTGCCTGAAACATTAATACCAGTCGGACCAGGCAAACCTCTGGAGAGCAAATAGTGGCCATAGCTGCACCCCTTCAACCTCGTTAAGCCAAGATCCCCCTCTTGCTGTTGCTCCTTCCCCCACCAACCCATCCTCAGGGCCAGGGAGCGCACACGGGGTGCGCTGGATTTGGGGGCCCACTGCAATCACACTCCTGACATGGGGGTCCTGAGCCTGGGGGAGGGCTCTGGGGAGAGAAAGTGGAATTCTCTGGGGGTTGAGGTGGGGCGGAAAGGGAGGAAAAGCAGATGCAGCAAAGCCTAGAAGAGGTTTCCCCTTCCACTACCACAGAGCCAGCCACCCCCCCGGCTGCCTCCCCCACCAAAAGGCAAAGGCACATTCGCGGCAGCAAACATACACACGTATTTGCAGTACAAACGAGCGGCAAACCTAATGATTCGTGATCATTATTTGAAGGGTCCCACTGTTACAGATTTATTTGTCATTTCTTGTAATAACACCGATGGTAATGAATTCATTTGTATTAATGTGAGTGTCACGCGGACTTCCGTCGAAATTCTGCATTAATTAATGTACCATTAAAACAAAGTGTCGCCCAATTAATATCAAACGGAGGTAAGGCTGCCAGGGTCCTCATCATCTGGGTTTCATTTGTAATTCATGGTATTAGCACCCCGCTTAATGAAAGTCATCTGCAATTCCTACCCATGGTCTCTCCTACTTCCTAGGGGAAGGCCAATGCACCCTCAGAGCCACCTGCACTGGGCACCCTGGGGCCAGGAGGAGGACGGCTGGGGAGGAGTCTGTTTCTTGGTAGAAATTGGACTCCACGTTCTTAATTCCAGGTGGGGCTTGGGGAGACCCTTGGAACTTCCTGACCGGGTTGGTCATTGACTTGAACCAGCCAGGACATGTGTGGAGGCGCCGTCTCTGGGTTCTGTTAGGGAAAGGGAGGCTGGTTTGCTTTTTGATCAAGTCTGGTCTTAACAGATGAGGCCATGCTGTCCTAGGACTGCCTTCGAGCAGGATGCATCTGGGATTCTGGGTCTCCATCTTGTCTCGGGGTCAGTCTGGTGGTCTTTGTGTGCCAAGATTTTGGCTGTCCCCAAGGCCAGTGACAGAGTCCATGGCCCTTGGTCTACCATGCACAGTAGACCAAAGAGTTGGACTTTCCCCCCTGTTGCTCCGACAATACCCTCGGAGGAGCCCTCTCCCCAGAGCAGTAGCAACAGATGCTCCACCCCACCCCAGCCTTTAGAAACCTCAGGACCCCTGTCATGGGAACGTTCTCAAGGACAACATAGCAGGGAACTGTCCCCCTCCCCAGGCATGTTCCTTGGATGAGTGGATCTCCCTGGGTCACCCCCACCAAAGCAGAGAATGGGAGGCTGCCATTACCTGGTAATAACGAGGTTTGTCACACTGCTGGGAGCTGCTGCCACCATTACTGTGCGCCAGGCACTGGGCTAAGTGTTTCATAATCATTACTTCATACCCATTTTCTAGATGAGGAAGCTGAGGCTCCAGGAGTTTCACTACTTGCCCAAGGTCACATGGAAGTGAAAGAGGGGGCAGGACAGGCATCTGGGATGGTTGCACTGATGTCTTAGTATCTTCCCGCCCTTTCGGGACCATTTGAGAGCTAATGAGACAGAGCCGCAGGGGTGCAAGGCCCCTGGCTTCCTGACCCCTGGTGCCCTTTGTTCTTCCCAGAATGTCCTTCCTCAGCTTGTCACCCACTCTCAGGGGCTGTGCTCTGCAGTCCTAGCACAGGGCAAACACTTACCACCAGCGGTGGGGCATTTTAACCTGTGTTCTGTCCACATGAGAGTGTTATGTGTCTCAATAGAGGGCAACGCCCTGAAAAGAAGGAAAGGGAGAGAGAAATGCCTTTATCAATCTTTGATTCAGTACATGCTGCCTTTATATCTTCTGAAGACAGTCTGAAGCAAAGGGGCTGGCTTTGTAGCAAGGGAGCCTTGGATTAGATTTCAGGAAGGACTTAACAGTCATACCCTTGTAGAGCAGGAAGGGAATGTGGAGATAATGTGCTTCAACTCCCTCATTTGACAGATGAGGACTTGAAGGCCAAAGAGACTTGTAACTTGTCCAGGGTCCCACGGAGACCACATTGATTCCAGGTCTTCTGTCCCCCGGCCCAGAGCTCCTTGTACCTGAAGGATAAGAAAGATGGATATTCAGGGAATCACCTCCCATCCTTGCCAGGACAAGGGAGGGGGAGGTCAGGGAGTAAGCACTGAGGTGGGTGTCTGCCACCACTGACTACCTATGTGACCTCAGTCAGGTCCCCTCCACTCTTTGGGTCTCAGCTTTCTCATCTCTAGAATAGGGCGACTGGGTAAGGCGGGGCTTCTCCCCCCAGGCTGTACGTGAGAATTCCTCTGGGAACTTAAAAGCACAGAGGCTGGGGTGAGCCCTGCCGTTGATATTGTTTAAAAGCTCCCCAGGTTTTCTAATACACAGCCAAGGAGCGAACCACTGGACGAGGTGATTTCTAAAGTCCTTCGTCGCCATGATATTCCCAGTCTCTCTCCACTTATTGAAGATTAAACCATTTCCCAAGACCCCACGGCCCCAGTGAGTTCCTGCAGCTGTGCTCTCCCTGCCTGGGTCCTGGTCCCACCAAGCCCCCTCTCTCCAGCCTTCACCATCCCTCAGCTCCCCTGCAGCCTGGTTTGCAGCCTCCCCCAGCCTGTCTGCCTTTAAGCCCCCAGGCACCAAGTGACAGGTTCCACTTATCACATCACACCACCTACTGCTGAAGGGCCGGCAGCAGTAGCCATGGGTATCAGAGAGGCAAAACCCACACCAGGACTTGACCACTACTCCTGCCTGCCCCGGCCTTTGCTGCCCTCTTCACCTGGCCCTTCAGAATGCACACCCATCTGGGGACGAAGGGGCACACCGATGGGTGGAGCCCAAGGGGCAGGGGACGGGGAGAGATGAGCAGGAGAAGTTGCATTACTTGAGCTGTCTTCTTATTCAGAATCCATTTGTTAGCCTCAGCTTCCGTAGATGTAAGGCCACCCTAAGGAGATTTGCATATTCATTTTGTTTACCATGATTCATCATTATGCGGGGGAACGAATTTGGGGCTGGGAGATGGAGATGGACCCTCATTTGTGAGCCATGGAGCTGTGCACAGAGAGCTCAGGGCAGCACTGGAGGCCCCGCACACTGAGTGGACTCCATTAGGACAGAGATGGGGGTGCGTGCCACAGAGAGAGCCCCCCAACCCTGCCTCTCATCTGAGGCTTTTATCTCTGCTGAGAGCAGAGCAAGGACCTCAGCCTTCAGAGGCATCCCCTCCCCTTCCAGGCCTTCCCACCAGAAGTAACGTTTACAAAGCACTTTACAGTTTATAGACGCTTACACCTGCCCCACGAGATAATAACATTATGATAGAGCCTAAGGTTTGTTGAGCATGTGTTATGCACTAAGCACTTATTGTGTGTTATCTCCCATAAGCCTTATAAGAGTCCCATGGGACAGGTTTTCTTATTATGCCCATCTATAACTATAAGGAAACTGAGGCTCAGAGAGGTTGCCTAACTTCCCTAAAGTCACACAGCAAATAAAGGGTGGAGCTGGGACTCATATAGAACGTTCCCTTTCGCTCTTGCTTCCTCAAAGCCTCCCTTTATTGCGTCTCTTTTCTTCCCCACAAATAACCACTTGCTCATAACCGTTTTTTTTTGTTGGAAAGATAAAGAGTGTGAGTGTGGGCAACGCAGTCTTGTACTGTGTTGCTCCATAAACGTGTCTGGGATCGATGAATGAAAGAACGTGGCAGCTCCTGATAACTGACGCCTCCCCTTCCAGCACCCTCCTGGTGACGCCTGGCTCCTGTAAAGTCCTGAGCCTGGAACCTCTAGATGGCCTAAGTCATTCTGTAGCAACCCCTTTAAACATCATTAGTAGGCCCTGGCACTTAGCCAGAATGAGAGGATCCCAATTTCTCAAGGTCATCTTGGCCATCCCCCTGCTTTCTGGACCTGGTATCCTTTGCTCACTGAGCACTGAGCACAGCATAGTGCGGTGGTTAAGAGCTTGGGCCCTGGTGCAGCCTGCCTGAGTGCAAATCCCAGGGTTCCTGCTTAGTACACATGGCCTTGGACATCCAGAGAATGGGGATAGTAATTCTGTCTGCTTCACAAGCTGCCAGGAGGATTATACAAGATAGATAATGCATGGAAAGTGCTGGAAACAGGGCCTGACACACAGGAAGTCCTCAGTCCCCTAGACCCCTGGAGCGCCTTTTCTTTTTAAAAAAAATATCCTAAGGAACTCCATGCATCTCTCAGTTGCCACTTTCCAGAATCTACTAAGTCTCAAGACCAGCCACGTCATGCCTCCGCCAAACCCTGTTTCTGTCTTGGACTCAGCCCCCGAGGCTCAGGGACAGAGTCCTGGAACCCAGATGACCCTGGTTCTGGACTCCAGGGTAGCTTTTTAGAGAGGACTCTTCTATAGGTTACATCATAGCTTTCCCTAGTTTTTTATCTTAGAATTTTCTGCTTCTGCAGAAGGTTGTAAAGATTTTGTTTTGGGCTTTGATTTTTCAGAATGACTTATTTTATCTCCCTCGCAGCTCTGTGTGGAAGGTAGTGCAGGGACTGCTGTACCCATTTCCTGGATGGGAAGACTGAGGCGTCAAATGTTTGCATTGATGTCCTGTAGCAACAGAGAAGGAAGTCACACGGATCGTTGTTGGAAAGCCAGAACGTGACCCAGAGTTTGAGGACAGTTGTTTCTGTTTTTTTTTTCCCCAATCAGGCCAATGTGCATGGGGGGTAATCGTCGCTGAATGGATCCTTTCCTGCCTCCAGAAGCTGGTTTCCAAGTCCCTTGTGGGAGAGGGAGCAGGGGAGGCTCCCAGGAGTCTGTCCAACTACCTTCTCAGTTTGGGGAAGGGTGGGAGGGTAAAAGTGAACAGCTGAGGTCTGGATTCTGGCCTCCACTGCCGTTACTCCTCCCATGCCATAGAGAGGGAGGTGGGAGCCCAGCCCTGAGGAAGGGGGTGGTACCGCCGCCGTTGAAAGCAGCATGCCATGGGGACTGGAGCTGGCGTGGGCCCGGGGGCCGCCTCGCCAGCGCGGCCCTTCCTGTCCCCTGCTTCAGCCAGCTGCTGGGCTGCTCTGCCAGCTGTGCACCGTCCAGGAGGCACCATGCCTGGTGCTGCAGCACGTCCCTCCCTCAGCTCCTGCAGGTCACAGGCGAGAGGGGTAGAGGTTGGCTGCAGGGGGGCAGGTGCAGGGACAGCCCTGGAGTGTGGGAGCTCAAGGGAAGTGGCACGTGGGGCGGGGGTGGATCTCGAAACCCTTCTGTTACTCATTCTGCAGGAAGGTCGCTGGGCTGGGGTAGGGGTGCTGCTGTGTGTGTCGGGGGGTTGAGAAAAATTACCTGGATCTCCTGAATCTCTGAATTAGAAGGTAGCTGGGGCCATTTCACACTTGGATATCCTACCTGGCTTTGAAAACCAAACTTCTGAGAAGAAGGAAGGAGGTCCCAGATGTCCCTCTGCTGAGGCTTCTCCTAGTCTTGCACACCCAGCGCCTTTGCAAAGCAGAGCCTGGGAGTGTGGGCAGGAGAGGGTGTCTCAACCTGAGTCTGGGCACGTGTGCCTAGAAAGCCCAGGCAGCCAGGCCTCTTCCGGAAGGGAGGGAGCATCAGTTCCCTGTGCTGGGTGGTGACATCTGCTGTCTAGGGGAGCTATCAGCAGGAATGCCTGTGGAGAGGGCACAGGTTCCTCGAGCAAAGGTAGACCAGCGCTCTGGGGGGCTGCTGTGTAGACCAGTCTGACTAAAGCAGAGGTTCTCAATGGGGCAAAAATGAAAGATGAGTTTGGAAAGGGAAGCTTTGATCAGACTGTGGTGACGTTCAATGCCCAGGAGGAGCTTTTGCCTTGGACAGAAAAGAGGAGCTGGTGATAGTGTTTGAGGAGGAAAATGAGATCAGGGGTGTGGATCAGTGCTTTAGGGCAGTGACTTTCCAGGATTAGTTATGGGAGCAGGGACGAAAGAGGGGAGGCCACTGCAGTGGTTCAGCCATAGGGAGATTTTTTTCAATTTTTATATTAATTTTATCAGCCATATATGCATGAGCTTAAAAGTCAAATAGTGAAGCTAGTCTTATAATAAAAATAGCAGTGCCCTGCCTCATCCTTTCCCATTCCTGATTCCCATCCTGAGATAACCTCGTTCAATTTCTGTTAGTTACCTTCTTATTTCCAAATTGCATGCTTATAAATTTTTCAGTTTTAGATACTATCTATCGCCTTTCAGCTGTGAAGAATGAGAATTGCACTTTTGCACCACCCTCTACCTCACCTTTGCTGCACGCACACATACACACACACCACTCTTAATATGCTCCACCCATCCTCCCAACATAATTGTATCCTTCCCCTTAGCTCAAACAGCATTTAGTGTATACAGCATTATAATTACGTAAATATTATTCACAGCAGAGCCACATAGTGTACAGTACTGTCATTATATTTCCTCTGTAATTATATTTCCTCTTTTGTTTTCTCTAGAATTAATAACTACCTCTTTTTCGTTTGCTTGCTTAGTGTTCTATGAACCTATCATTTTTTTCATCCCTAAATATTCTGACATAATTGAATACCTCTTCTCAATGTATTAAAAGAATATTGATTTTTAAATTCAGTTTGTATTTTTCTTGGCAACACTCTCCCTGGAGCATTCATCCTCCTGCTTCAATCTGGACTGACTGTGCTCTGGCTTGCTTGCTATTCTGGAAGCTGAATGGCTAAAGAGGCCTGATGTAGGTTAGGCCTGGGGGAGGAGAGGGCATTCACCCTAAGAATATCTAATATATTAGGTCCAGGTACATGGGTTCCCAATTATCCTCTATCTTGGTTTATGCCCTCATTTTGGTGGAGTACACCCTTCAGTAATTTCCTGAAAAAGAATTCATGGGATTTTTTTTTTTACTTTGAAAAATGTGTTTATTCTACAGTCATATTTGTTGATAGTTTGGCTGGGTATAGAACACTAGAATGAAAATAGTCTTCTTCATAATGTGAAGTCATTTTTCCTTTGTGTTCTGGCTGTTAAGAACTTTGATGCCATTTTGATTCTTGATACTTTGAGTGTGGCCTTTTGTTTTGTCTCTGAAAGTTTCTAGGATTTTTTTTAATACTCAGTGTTTTGAAACTTCATCATTTTATGCTTCAGTGTGGAGCTGTCTTCTGAACACATAGTGTGGTCTCCTTCCATTTGGAAGCATGTCCTTCAGATCTGGGAGTTTTCTTATGTTACTTCTTGGATAATTTCCTCCCCTTCTTTTGCTCTGTTTCCTCTCTCTGGAACCCCTATTAATTAGGTGTTGAATCTTCTGAACTACACTAATTTTCTTCTCCCCCATTTTCCATCTCTTTGAGTTTTGTCCTACTTTTAGAGAAATTTCTTTATCTTCCAACTCTTCTGTTGACTTTTTACTTTCAACTAGCTCTTTCTTCCTCTTGAAAGATTATTTCAAAGATGCTGTCTTGTGTTGTCTGTCTAAGCTTGCTAAAGATACTTATTGTTGTTACTCCTTTTTACTGTTTTCCTCTCTGTTTTTCACATTAGAGGCTCTTCTCAAATGTATACTTGACCTTTAGTTGTCTGTTTATATTTAAGAGTGAGTTCACATTTACCTGCCTGGAAGCTTGCTGTGTGTATTAGGACAGGGTAGGGAGGGGCACTGCTTATTAACCAGTGGGCTTCACTATGGGATGATTAGGTGAGGACCTGGATTTTTTTTGTAGGAATTCCAACATGTTAATACTTGTGTTTTCTCTTGGGTCAACTTTCCCTATCTCCTGCCTGGCTGTCAGTCTCCAGGAGGCTAAATGGCTAAAGAGGCCTGATTGGAGATGGGAGTGGAGGGGAGATGCAGCTTTTCACTTAACCTTCCTGTTTTCAGCTGCCTCGTCCAGCTCCCAGTCTGAGTCCAGAGCCCAACTAACTCAGCCCCTCCAGAAAGCAAACCTCCTATCTTCTGCAAGAGTTGGGGAAGGCATCTGGGAGTCTTGCCACTCTTCTTAAAGATTTGTAGCCAGTCTTCCTGTTTTGAGCATCACCTTAAGTGTCCAGTTCCTGAGCTTTTCCAAGATTCTGAGGTGCTGGCCTAAGTTTCGGCTTTCCCATCTCTCCTAAGGCAGGTTCCAGTTCCATCTGTTTCCAGGATTCTGTTGGCACCTCTCATCTGTTTTCACTTCCTCTCCTATTCTTTTTGCCCTTATGGATTTATGCATTTTTAATTTCCATATTGTCATTTTGGTGAGAGGATTGGGACAAAACCAGAACTCAATGGAGGTGTTTAATCTGCCATGTTTAACAGGAAGTCCCGATTCTGTTAAAACATTTATTGAATGCCTTCTATGTGCAAGTGACAGTGCTAGGACTTCGGAGGTGGCCAAGGTAAATCACAAAGAGAAGGGGAAGGATTTGAGGAATGTTGAAGGAAGAACTGCCAGGCCCTGGTGATTGATGAGGAGTCAAAGTCAGGAGAGAAGGGCACGTCCAGGATCACTCCAGCAGGCGAAGAGACTGGCGGAACTTGGGAAGTCAGGATGGGTGTTAGGTAAGCACTTTGATGGAGGTCTTCCTGGGATTCAGAACAGGCGGTCCACAGCCAGAGGCTGAGAAGGAGCAGGGCCTCAGAGACAGGAGAGCACTGAACTGCTTCCATGGAGATGCAGAACAGCTGAGAAGGCCAGCCCAGCCTAGGGAAAGTGCTTGAGCCATGTGAGGGTGTGTGGGACTTGGGGCCCAGCCCTTTAGGGACCCTCCTGCCCACAGAGCTGGCACCTCCACCTGCCAGTCTGCCTGGAACTCAGAGCAGACCCAACACCTTTTAGAGTCCAGTGCACATCACCCAAGAGAGAACGGACACTGGTCCACAGAAGAGATGTTGTAAAATGATGTCTTCTAGACTCCTCTGCAGGGAGAGGTGCTGGAGCACTGTGTACATGTGTGGGTGTGTGCACACACCGTGTGCCCTCTCCCGACCAGAATGGGGTCACCTGAGGCATCCACGGAGGCCTCTTGTGGTTCTCTTCCCTACACCACTTCTCTCCTTGGACCCTGCTCTCAGCTGGTGCCCACACGTGCCTTCTTGCCCGTTTGAGAAAGAAATACAGCCCACGTCTCTCATAGACCCCACTTCCCCTCCCCCATAAGCTGGAATGCCACAAAGCCTCCCAAACTTCATACCCTCCCCAAGCACCCCAGGAGGCCCCTGACTCCAAAGTCACAAGTGAAAAAGCACCTCTTTGGCATTCAGGGGAAACCAAGGCACAGGCGCCTCCACTTTGCCCTGGTACCACCCCACCCCTCCCACCCACCCCCCCACCCCCCCACCCCACCCCCCGTCAGAAAGGTCTCTACTTATGACTTTAATTCTTCTTGTCACAGTGGGAGCCCATTTCCTTATCCCCAGTGAAAGCGTGCAAATTTTGAGATACCTTCTTCCTTCTGAAATTCTCTTTGGGCTAAAGCTCCCCACCAACCCTCTCTTCTCTAATCCCGCCAACCTGAATCTCCCATCTTTGGGTCCCTTGTCATCCCCAGCCCTTCCACAGAGGAAATGAACCAGTTCCGCTTGAGCAGGGGCCCTGAGCTCACTTTCCACCCTCATCTGCAGGGTCCCCAAGGTCTGGAGACACAGAGGTGACCTGATTTTGAATCCTTCTCCCACCACTTACAAGCTGTGTGACTTTGGACAAGTTGCTTCATTTCTCTGAGCTTCCATTTCCCCCATCAGGGAAAAGGAGGTAATGAGATACAATTTGTAAACATGCTGACGGATAAAGGGTTGAATCCCTGCCCTGCCCTGCCTCAGAGACCAGCAGCCCAGCCTCTGAGCCACAAGCTTGGCCCTGGAGGGTCTGTTCCCAGTTCGGAGCCACCGAGGCGCCCTCACCTTGTCGGAACTCCATCTGTCAGGAATTTATTACTAATGCATTTTATAACAGGCTTTATAATAAGATATTAAAGACTGTGGCAGCATCTAGCAAGCATTCCATAAATATTAATAACACCTTTAGAAGTGGCACCTATGGTGGAAACGGTTGGGCTTGTTCCGAGGTTTGTTCCAGGGTTGAGAATAAATCTAACGGGCGGGGAAGGAGGGTGCACTGCGAAGATGAGAGAGTATGGCGTGCTGTTTTCTTTTTCCCATCTTCCTTTCTCTTGCTGCTTTGAATTTTTATAACACTTCTTTTCCTTTGTTCACAACTTTTCCTCCACAATGTGTCTTTTGCTCCCTTAAGTTTTCCTCTCCTTTCTCCCCAAATTTCTTCCCTCTTTCTTCTCTGACAAACTCTCTCCCTCCCATGCCCATTTCCCTTTGGCCCCCAGTTCAGCCCCTTTCATCACCCCATCCTATTTTTCTTTGACCCCCTGTGGTCTTCCTGCCGCCTTTCGCCTGGTCTCCTTTCCCCTTGCTTTACACTCTCTCCATCTCTGTTTCCCCTGTCCTGCGCTCTGCCTCTCTGTCTGGCCCTCTTCCTGCCTCGCTGCCCGTGCGCCCCCCACCTGTTCCAGTGAGCACCCTGAGCCACCTCTGTAGAAGCCCGGAGTGTAACGTGACTCACACTGCGTTTGAGAAGTGAGCTATTTTTCATTGTTATTAACGAACAAGATCTCTTGCACGGTAGAACTTTGCCAGAGTCTATTCCCTTGTCACCCCAAGAGCAGCAAAAAGATTTATTTGTCTCTGAATTGCGCAGGGTGGCCCATTTACAGCAGGTCCATCAGAAGTGATGTGGAGCTTAAATGTGAGCTGGAAGAGGCAGGGGCCTGCCCTATATGCGACCTGCGTGGAGTGGGCCCCTCGCTGAGAGGGACAGCCCAGCAGGGGCAAGGGATTTGCAGGGGATGATGCCTAAACACACTCCCCGGACCCCAGGCAGCGTGGGCGGTGCATCTGGGGAGATTTCCCTTGAAATGACTCAGAAGCTGTGAGGGAGAGGATGGGGTTGGACAGGGGATGCAGTGGAAGAAGGGGCTCTGGAAGCAGAGTTGGGACAGAGAAGTGCGCTAAGAGGCCTGTTTTAGGAACAGGAGTAATCACGCCCCGTGGGGCCTTTCCTCCCAAGACCAGCTGCTCCTTTCCAGCAAAAAGGTGGAACCAGAGTTGCCCTAGAATGGGGCTGCACGCGCCCCCCCCCCAGCCAAAATGGGCCTTTTGGCCCTGCCTGCACAGCCCAGGCCCACCTGGCTATGGTTCTGTAGACCCTGAACTCCAAGGCCAGACACCGTAGGGGGTAGGGGGCGCCTTCCCCCTGGTCTCCTGTCTCCAGGCAGGCAGAAACTGGCTCTCTGGGGCATCCTCCTCCAGGCCTGTCCTGGCTAATTGTGTCAAGCCCACACTCCTGCCACCCCATATGCATGCTGATCATTTCAATGGCCTGGATGGATTTGCATGTTAAAAGGAGTGTCTGGGGACACTTAGAAAGAAGAGGGAGCCGGCATTCCTTCACCCAGGCCACTTTTTTCTCCCCATATTACTTCCTGTGCCCTCAACAGTCAGCAGTACTGGCCATGAGCTTTGCTCTCTGTGGCCCAGCTGTGGGCCTTAAAGGGACCAAATCCCAGCAGGCGAGGGGCAGGGTTAGCCTGCGGCAGAGCTGTGGGGTGAGGAGGAATTGCCCGTGGCTGGATGTGTTCTGGGGGTGCCAGTGGGGCAAGGAGCCAAGACCCACGCAGGGCAGAGTGAGCAAGTGGTACCAACAGGAAGGACAGCGTGGACTGTGTCTCAGCACCACAGCCAGGGACAGGAAGGGAGGGCCAGACAGGGGCTGTGAAGGCTGGGGCCAGGGAGGCCCTCAGAGACCCTTGTCTCTGCTTTTCTTCTTCACCGTGCTCCGTTCTCACTGCAGATGGGCTTCCTCTGACACCCTGTAACTGTGGCTTCTGTGTGACTTCCGGCCTGTCATGGTGCCCACTCTACCCCAACCAGGTAGCAAGAATCTTTTTTTCAGTTCCCCACAGAAAACTGATTGAGTTTCCAAGGCCCCATCTGATTGGCCCGCTTGAGTCAGGTGGTTACCCCTGGACCAATCGCATGTGGCCTGGGCCTGAAGCCACTTGGTACAAACATGAACACCTAGGTCCATCCCTTTGAGCAGAGCTGCGGGTATAAAGAGCATCTCTACTCGGAAGGCGGGTGGGCAGGGAGGCAGTGGTTGGTGTCTCCGGGTGAGGTGAGAAAAGCACTTATATATGAGTCAGAGCACCCAGTTTCCAGTCACAGCTCTGCCGTTAACCACCTGTGAGATGGAGAGCATGGAAGCGCATCCCCTCACTTTTCCCATCTATGAAATGGGAGACTAGGCTGGCTAATCTCCAAGGTTCCTTCCAGCTTCTGCATTCAAGCCGTCCCTGAGGGGTGTGTGGTCAGGCCTGGCCTTCGTGCTCAGGAACTTCCTTGGCCTCCAAGCACCCCTCCCACCCCTGCCTCAGATCCCACCCCTCCCAGCTCTTTGCCAGGCCTATTTAAAACCATTTCTAAGTTAGGCAGAAATTGAATAGGTTTTCACTGCAGGGCATGAAACATAATCCAAGAAGGTCGGACACAGGACCATCCCTTATTTTCCCCGTTTTCCTGTCTTCTTGGACCTTGCTCTTAAATCCTCTGATCACAGCCTTCACCCTGGACCAGTCGGTATGGATGGGTGAAATACCCTCTCCTCCCTGAGGCAGGGGGCTGGAGAGCTGATGTTCTCGCAGGAGCCGTCCCTCTCCTCTGGGCACTAGCTCCACGTGAAGTGCTGTCTCGCTGCCTCACAGGGGGCTGGTCACTCTGAAATCGGAACATGTCCATCCCTCTCGTGGCAGGAACTACAGGCTTCGACGGCGTGCTTTGTTCTGGAGCTGGGGGCTGATGTCGGCACTCCTGCGATGTGCATGTTGGACCTAGAGATGGGGGCGGGGGGAAGAGAGAGAGCTGTAGGTTAGCTGAGAACCTCATAAAGACCTCCTCGAGACCAGTGCCGCCGTGGTGGCATGTTGGGGTGGAGGCTGGCTTCGCTGAGCCCAGCACCCGAGGAGTACAGTTTTTGCATGTGGTGGCTCGGGGTAGGTCCTTGCAGAGTACCTGGGTCCATCAGGGTCCCCCAGGAAACAGTTCATCTCGGATAGTTTTGATAAAGGCATTTCGGTGAAGAGACAACTTCCAGAGGGGGCGCAGACCTAGGGGGACATGAAGGGACGTTAAGGCACCAGAGACTAGCAGCGATGGGAAGCTCTTTCTACTCCTAGGGCTGGAGGGGCAAGGGGAGGGGCTGGAGCGCACTGAAAACTGGGGCCAGGGAGGAGAGGCTGCTGGGTTGGAGCTAGAGGGATTGGGGAAGTGATGCCCCAAACTCTTTCTCCTCCTGTCTCCTCCCCAAACTCTGAGCTCCTACCAGCCCCTCCCGTTGGCAGAAGCCAGCCTGCAAGGGAGTCTAGGAATGCAGTCCACTGAGGCCGCCCCAGGTGGGGGAGGCGGGGCGGGGTGGTGTCATGGCAGAGCAGGGTACTCGGTAGATCTGGGGATTGCAGACAGGGAATGCCCAGTGCAGTAGCATTAATAGTCATCGTGTTTCTTTATGCCTCCCTGCCCTACCCTTGAAGGTGTTCTTGTCTGCCATCCTCTAGAAGGCATTCAGGCAATGAAATCACAACTGCCGTCTTCTAAGCACTTATTATGTGCCGGGAAGTTTACACTCATGAGCTCGAGTGCTCTTCACATTAACCCTATGAGATATTATTAACTTCGGTTTACAGAGAGGGGACTAAGGATCAGAGAGATTAAGTAACTAGCCCAAAGACACACAGTGAGGCTCGGGTTTCAACAGAGGTCTTTCTATCCCTGAAATCCTAGCACTTGTCCAGTCTACCTCCTTGTATACTTGATGCTCTTTTGGAGGGAGAGAGAGCATCTGTTTTCCAAGCCACTGAGATGGGTAGGGCAGACCTAGCAAAGGCAGAGCAGGTTCAGGAACTCAGAAGTGTAAGGGAGCCTGCTGGGTTGGAGAAGTACAAATAGCTCTACCTGCCAGGAAATAGTAAGCTGATGAGAAAAGAAACTACACGTGATCTTAGCCAAAAGGCCAGGATGCGGCGCCTGCCAGGAACTGAAGTGTGGAGGGGGAGAAAGCGCAGGACCGCGGGGGCCCGTGTCCCGTGCAGAAGGGCACTGGGGCATCGTGGATGGTATGGAGGAGAGGGTCCTTGCCCATCTGCCCCGGTCCTTACTGCTGGTTGGAGAAGGACAGGATCTGAGCCTGTCCGTTCAGGCTGACACTTGCCTGACGGGGGAGGGGCAGCACACTCAGAGAGAAACAATGGCAACTTCATGACATTGTCCTCTGGAGGCCCTTTCCAGACTGACTAGGGGCCTTACAGAGAACACCCTTGCTTCCAGCAGCCAGTCCTGGGGAAGGGCTGACAGTGTACCCGAGAGTGGTCCCCAAAGAGAGAAGCTTCTCAAGGTAGTGACCCAGGGCCCAGGTCATGGCCAGCAGCAGGGAGAGGGGGCAGTAATATGAATGCCCTCCTTGGAAGGAGCCCTGCAGGTGTCAGAAGGGACCCAGTCGTTTGTCCCAGTGTAAAAAGATCCCAGAGGACTAGGAATGTTGTCTCTGCCCTCAGGGAACTTTCAGTCCGATCCCTCACTCCTGGCTGGGGGGTACCACCCATACTGGCAGGTGACCTCAGCACCGTGCAGAAGAGTTAGGGAAAGAACCGCCATCGAGGTTTAGAGACGTGTTTAGAATAGAGCTTAAGAGCATAGGCTTAGCATTAACTGCACCTGAATTCAAGGCCTTCTCTGCCACTGCCTAGCTGTGTGACTTGGGTGAGTTACCTAACCTCTCTGAGCCTCAACTTCCTTTTCAAAAGTGGGATAATAGCAACCACCTAGAAATCTGCTTGTTACAGAGCTGACAGGTACAGCCTACTGCACAGACATGGCACATAACAGTCAGTCAGTCAGTCACCGGGAGCAAGGATTGTTTCTTCCTTTCTGTCTCTGGGCAGAGCCTCGTTAAGTTGCCTGTCTTCAGATGTGTCCAGAGCTTACTAAGTTAGGAATAAATTTACTCACGCAGAATTTTGCAGTCATGACTTACATGCCAGGCATTGTGGTGGGCGCGGCGGTGATGAGAGCTGACAGTTGGGCAGAGGTGCGAATACGCAGATACTTAGAATACAATGTGCTAAATGCTGTCATAGGGACTCGTTCATGTCTTCATAAAGGGTATTTACTGGACACCTGCCATGCGCCAGGCACCGTGCTGGGCAAGGCAGATAGAACCCTAAGGCTTCCATGGAGCACATGTGCTATGATGGAGACAGGCACTGGCCGGGGAATTACAGAAGAATTCTGGGTGATGAACCATTCCAGGGTGCTGTGGGACTCTGAGTATACACAGTGGCAGGGGTTGGGGGCGTGGTAGGGGCTGACCTGGCTTAAGGGTCTGGAAGGCCTCCATGAAGAAGTTACATTTAACCAGAAACCCCAAGTCAGAAAGGGGCAGGGGTCTGTCTATACACAGTGTATAGCAGAGGGAATCATGGAAGGCTCCCAGGAGGTGGTGATGTTTGAGCAGGCTTTGTGGGCCTCTCTGGTTACAGGCTGCCATGGCCCAGGCATGGCAGGTGGATGCCCCAACCATGGGCAAACCAGGTAATCTCTGTGAGCCAGGCAAAGTCCCCAGACTCTCTGCCACATCCCCATATCACTTATCTCCCAGCTCCCTGCCCTTGAAACCTCCAATACGCAGACTCCTGGCTGCCCTCCAGAGCAGCCCGTGCCTGAGGCTTGGGCAGCCAAGGGGCACCTGACAGTGAAAGCAAAACCGCCAAGAAACAGGGGGTTGGGGACCAAAAGACCCTCATGCGGAACTCCAGGACGAGCAGATCATCTTTGGAACTGGTGCTGTTACAGCCACCAGGAGGCCATCAAAAAAAGGAAAAAGAAATAGATGGTGCATTTTAAATTCCTCTGAACCCTCTTAGAATAAAAATGATAAAGCCGCAGGTCTGGCTGGCTGGAGGGCCATGGTTAATGGGCTTTGGGGGAATAGTCACTGACGGAGGCAGCTGCTCCAAGCTCCAGCTCACCCTTTTATTTGCTTTTTTTCACCCCCAGGACACGCCAGTGGGGACGCCCATCTTCATCGTGAATGCCACAGACCCCGACCTGGGTGCAGGCGGCAGCGTCCTCTTCTCCTTTCAGCCCCCCTCCCCGTTCTTTGCCATCGACAGTGCACGTGGCATTGTCACAGTGATCCAGGAGCTGGACTACGAGACCACGCAGGCCTACCAGCTCACCGTCAACGCCACGGTGAGTCCCGGCACCGGGGGCCCAGACAACCAGATGTCAGCCTCTTCCCACCCTCAAAGGGAGCACAGAACGTCAACCTCGTTCCCTGCTAGTCAAGGCTCATAATGGTGATGCTGGTGATCAACAACAGCTGATGTTGCTGAGGGTCCGTGCTATGTCCCTGGTGCTGTGCAGAGCACTCAAATGGATTGTCTCCATTAAACCTCACAACAGCCCTATGTCATAAAAGTTAAAGGACCCATTTTACAGATGAGGAAATCGAGGCACAGGAGCAATTCCGTGACTTGCCCACAGTCACCCAGCAGCTGGACTCCAGTGCCTGCACTGGTAACCCCGTGGGGCATTCCTAGTGCAGGGTGTCCTCTCACTCTGTGGGACACAGGACAGAGGTGTCAACCCAGCTGTGTCCTGACACCACCCAACATGCAGGGGCCAGAGGGTCCAAGCAAACTAGCCACTGCTCTAGAGTGGCGATTCTTACACAGAAGAGAGCACCCGTCTGCACCAAGCACCGTGCTGAGTCCTGGGAATTCCAGGATGAGTTAGTCAAGAGAGGGCGGTGGGAGAGCAATAACTGTCCCATTTTATAGCTGACACTGTTGAGACTCACAAGCTGATAAGTAGTGGGCAGCAGGAACCCAAACCCGGGTGGTCTGACCCTCTAGTCCACTACCCCCATGGTCAGGAGTCTCTGAGTTTCCAGAACATCACTGCTGCTTGGACACTGTTGCCAGCTGTTCTCAAGGGCCTGGGGGCCAGGCAGGCCACACCCTCAGTAGGGTTCCTCCCCTGCACGCCCCTCTTCCCTGCTCCTGGAGCCTTCAGCCGGCAGCAGGGCGAGCCGGCCTGCTGTCCCTTAGATTTCTGCTTACAAAGCTCAGGTCAACAGTGAAACAAATCACAGGAGTCCCTCTTGACCCTCCAGGACCCATCAGCCTGGCACACAGCGTCCACCACCTGGCCCCATGTCACTGCGAGGGGGCTTCCAGTAGCGCTGGGGCTCCACTTGCAATGACATGGGGCCAGAGCCCAGGGGAAGACACACTGGATTGGGTCCAGGGTCCAGTTTGAAAGATGGCGTTCCCCCAGGATTGGACAAGATCCAGAGAGGCCCCCCAAACCAGGAAATGCAAACTTTTCCTTTGTACCTGGTCCAGCGGCCCCTGGGGAGGCCACTGCTGATGGCACCCACATTCCTTCCTTCTCCCCTGCTTAAGTGGTAGTTGCCCGGGAGGACGTGTGTGCTGCTATTCGGAAAACTGACTTCTGGGACCAAGGGCGCTTGCAAGACCAGAATCCACTTTTTGGACACGCCTGTGCCCTCCCGCAGTGCCTTGCACACCCGCTTGGGGTGGTGATCCTCCCGCCACTCTCCATTTGCACACACCTGGGCCCAGAAATGCACAGATGCTTGCTATCTTTCTCACTATGAACTCGTCCTTGTGGGATATTTTCCATCTACCATAAAAATGGCTTTGGGCCAGTGGGGAAGAGAGCAGAGCTGGCCACAGGCACGAATCTGGGTGGCCAGGCCTGTGAAGAGGCCTAGCCTCAAGCTGGGATGGTGAAGCAGTTAAATTGCCATTAATCTTCCAGAGATCAGGCCTTGAAGCAGCGGGAGAGGGGGGGCCCTAGAGCTCCCTTGGGTCTTGATGGCTCCCCCACCTGATGCACAAGCCCCTCTCAGGGCTGACGCTGTGCCCTTGGCCTCTGGGCATTTCCTCAAGGAGATTCTCCTGTGTGGCACTGCAGGGAGCAGTGCGGGTCCCCAGCCACTACTGGGTGGGTAGCGGGTGGGGAAATGTGGGACTCCCCTGGGAACACGCTGCTGAGAGCTGTAGGTGCCAGAGTGACAGCTGGAAGCCTGGCCAGGTGCCTGCTCGGCCACCTGTGCCCACTGCCATCCCCTTTCCCCAGCCGTGGAGTCCAGGGTGGGCTGGACGGGCGCATCCGTGGCAGGAGCAGGGCTGCAGCCACAGGTGTGGGACAGGAAGGGCAGGTGCCACGCTGGACAAAGCCAGCAGCCCACAGAAGCCTGGTAATGGCAAATCAGAACCACTGGCGTCCCGGCCCCAGAGTTCAAACGACTTCCTGCCAGGCTTCACCCTCTGGTCCTATCTGCCTAGTGGTCATTCCAGGGCCTAGCTGAGAGCTCTCACCATGGTGGTCCCCAAGCCTGGACTGTGAGCCCCATCATCTTGGAGGCTGGGAGGCTGTCTCCCCTGTGGTCCGAGGGGCCCAGCTCCCCCTGCCTCCAGACTCTCCCCTCCCTTGCTGCACCCACGACCCATCCCCAAAGCCCCTCCATCCTCTCCCCGGCTGCCCCTGAGGACTCGTAGGCCAGCCAGCCCTTCCTTCTCCTCGAAGGCTCAGCAGCTGTGTCTCTGGAGGGCCGGAGCAGGCACTAGGCTTGCTGTAACATGGGGAACGCCTTGCATCATTCACTTCACCCCAGACAGACCAAGGGAGATCTAACCCAAGGACAGTCCCTCCTCAAACCCCAAACCAGAGAATTTACAAGGCCTAGAGTCCAGAGAGGTCGTTCCGGGTGTCCCTTCATCTCACAGAAGAGGACGTTGAGACTCCAAAAGGGGAGAGAACTTATTCGAGGTGACCCAGCAAGTTAGCACCTGGGCTGATATTAGGGCCCCAGATCCAGACAGAGCAAGTTTTTATGTCAAAAGGACCTGAGTTTGAGTCCTGGCTATACACTTACCAGATGTGTGACTCGGGGCAAGTTACTTAACCTCTCTGAGTCTCTGTTAAATCTGCGTAATGGGCACATAATACCTACAAAAGCAAGTGAAGTGTATAGTACAGAGCCTGGTATATAATCTCTTCAGCATGTAGTTTCTGTTCTTGCTGGCTATCGTGATTCAGTAGCAGCAGCTATTTAAGCAGTTTATCACGTTTAGGGGAATAGAAGATGGGTTTGGGGTTTCCTTTCTTGGTGAGCTTTCACAGGACCACATTTCCAGCTAGGAGGGTTTAAACATTGCCTGCCTGGCCACATGGCCTGCATGACCTCTCAGGATTCCTTCCCAGAGTCCCACAAATGTCACAGGCCCTGGAGCGCCCCCTACTGGTTCTAAAGGAAAAGTTGCTTGACCGGTAAACCCAGCGTGTGGAGCAGGGATACAGGTTCCGGAGTAGCCCCCTCTGTGGTCAAAGGGCCTTTCTTCTGAGGAACCCCCACCCTAGTCAATTCCCTTGCTGCCCTTGGATGAGAGGGGGCAGGAAGTGGGCATGGAGGGGGCAGTGGCCCCTGACTGAATCCAGAGAAGGAGCTAAGGGCAGCACCATCGCTTTACCCCAAGGGCAGTCAGGCCTAGGCTGGGCGGGGCCAGAGATGCGGCTCTACCCCAGGGCTGCTTTGTGACAGTGGATAAGCCGCCTTCCACTAGGCCTTGGGGACCCTGTTTGTGTTTTCCTGCACAGGTCTGAGATCACTGAAGGTTCTTAGAGTTCCTGAGCTCCGTGTGCTAATGCCCTTCCCTGGGGGAGTGTGGGAATACATGTGTACGCATGTGCACACGTGTTTGTGCACGTGGGTGTCATGTGTGTGTGTCCATGTGTGTGCATGCCCACAACATCACTTAACCTAAGGCTGTGTATTCTTTGTTCTCTAAGGATCAAGACAAGACCAGGCCTCTGTCCACCCTGGCCAACTTGGCCATCATCATCACAGACGTCCAGGACATGGACCCCATCTTCATCAACCTGCCTTACAGCACCAACGTCTATGAGCATTCTCCTCTGGTAAGACCCTCCCCGGCCCTTGTGAGACTTCCCTCTGCACCTCTGGTAGGGATGGGGGCCCTATTTGGTGGGATGGGCTCCTTGGCGTTTCCTACTCCCCCAAACCCCTATGCATGGCAGTGATGGGTGGCCCAGCACAGTGAAAACCCAATCCCCTCTTATACCACACCCCACCTCCTCGTTCTCTCACTTCATCCCTGGAGGGCTCTGAGTGGCAAAGAGCAAAGACTGGCTAGTGCAAGCGAAGGGCAGCAGTTCAGAAGGATTTACATGAGATGATGGGGATGCCCGTGGAAAATCCAGCCTGGGCTGGAGAGCAAATGCGGACTCAGCCAGGCTCCCCAAAACATCAGTGGGGCTCAGCCATGCCCCCCACGTGTCAGTCAGTCAATCTGCCTCTCTCGGCCAGCCATCACTGCCCAAGGTGGCGGCTACCTGCCATCCGCCCCACAGGTCTTCCTAGGCTTGGCTCTTCCCTGAGAACTCACAGCTCCGGCTGCCCCTTCTGACTGCCCAGACTTTGGGTCTCCCAGGGCCACGTGTGCAGGAGAGGCACCTGATTGGCCGTGGTCTGATTTTTTTTTTTTTTGTCTGCGTTGGATCTTCGTTGCTGCACGCGAGCTTTCTCTAGTTGCAGCAAGCAGGGGCTACTCTTCGTTGTGGTGTGTGGGCTTCTCATTGCAGTGGTTTCTCTTGTTGTGGAGCACGGGCTCTAAGCGCGCGGGCTTCAGTAGTTGTGACGCGCAGACTCAGTAGTTGTGGTGCACGGGCTTAGTTGCTCCGTGGCATGTGGGATCTTCCCGGACCAGGGCTCGAACCCGTGTCCCCTGCATTGGCAGGGGGATTCTTAACCACTGCGCCACCAGGGAAGCCTGGCCATGGTGTGATTTTGTGCCATGTCACAAGGTCAGAGGTCGCCAGCCAGCCTGTAGATTGGCTGCCCGTGGGCCATGTTTCCACCATGGTTGTCAGCTGTGACTGGGGGTCTTAGAGACAAAGCATGCCGCTGCCCCCGGGGTCAACTGTGGGCCAGGCAGGCAGTACTAGGCATCCCTTGTCCGGTAGCCATCCCTGCTTTCGTACAGACTAGAACAGAACACCCGCTGTGGGCTGATGAATTGGAAAAAGGTGGCTCCTCGGGCAAACACAACCCCTGGACATGCAGCTCGGGGAACAGCTCTGTGGAAAGAAAACTGTGCCCCTCCTTCTGAGGGAACTAAACGTGCTTAGAGGAAAGACGCAGCTTTGAGAGCCAAGGGGGGCACACACCTGAACGTGTGGCTGTTCAGCGCCCCACGTGCGTGTCTGCACAGGCTCTCAGAGTTGGGTACAAGTGGGAGGCAGGCTCCCCCGACCGGAGTGCAGGCCATGCTCCTGGACCACCACAGACCAGGAAGCCTGCCCCCCAAGTTTGGGACCATGGTCTGTCCCGACCGTCGGCCTCCTCCAAGCACCATACTGCAGGCTCCAGGTATGAGGGGGTATCCACTTCTTGGGGCCGCTTGTGGGCTGGAGGGTCTGACGAACAAGTTGGCCTCCTGTTGCAGGTGTCTGAAGCTGCTTCGAGGGCAGAGAGAGACATCTGAATGTCCCCACCCCAGCCGTCTCTTTCTTGGTGGTCCATGGACAGCAGGAGCTTGGGCTTTCAAGACTGTAGGCTGCCTCCCCCAAAACCTCTTTGCTAATAAGCACTCATATTCTCCTCCCTGACCTTTCAGACGAGGTGGGCGCTTGCATCTGCCCCCAGCCCCTGGCCGTCCCTTCTTAGTGCTCAATGCTCCTGCACGGCTCACTCACCCTCGGCTGCTTTGCTGGACCGCGAGAGTAGCGCGGCAAGAATGGGGTCTGCTGTGAGCATAGCGCACCGTGGGTGCTCAGGAAGTGTTTTTGGAATGAGTGAATGAATGAACGAACGAACGAACAAACAAACAAACAAATGCCCTGGTCAGACCAGCCCTCTCGCTATCCTGTCATCCTCATCACCCTTTGTGCCTGCTCTGGTCACCAACCCCAAGTCCACCCATCTGTTGGTTCCCAGCTCACTGACGACCTTTCTTGGAATTTTTTCCTGGCTTCCTCCTCACTGGCCCAGGCATAGACATCCCTCTCCCCTCAGCTCTGCTGGAGTTCACCCTCCTTACGCTGCATGACTTCCCACTGAATTGTAGCCACACCTGTAACGTTCACCGACGTGTAAGTGGGTTACTTTGGGGCTCCTGGTCACCAAGGTGGCTGAGTCTTTGGGACCTGTGGGAACCTCCCACAGGCCTCCCAGGGCATCGTGCTCAGGGCTGAATGCAGGCAATATGGGCAAAGCCAGCTTGTCGATTGAAGTGAGGACGTGATGGTGGCTGGGCAGCCAGGGGTCTCGGAGCAGGTCGCTGTACTGCCAGGTACTTGCTTGGCCAAATCACACGACTTCCAGACCTCTTCCTCTTCGGGGAACCGGGGCTACAGCTGTCTCAATTGTGCCTCCCTAGCCTGGGGGTTTTAGAGATCGAAGCACCCAGCAGTGCCGGCATTAACAGACGTTAGAACGCCGCGGTTATGTGTTGGGATTGGGCTGGGGGTCCCAGCTTCAACCTCATTTCAGTGTCTCGGTGCTCAGCAAGAGGGGTGTTGGTGTGAGTAGCGTCCGAGACCTTCAGTTTGTCTTGTCTCTCCTGGCATCCCTGTATCGTAGCAGAGTAATACTAAATGTAGCTATTACTACAGGTGTTCCTTTCGGATCTGCAGATTTCTGAGTTCGTCCAGCCATCCGTTCCATTTTTCATTCTTTTACTCATCCTCTAGATGTTCATTAAGCCCCTGCTGTGTGCAGGGCCCTGTGCTAAGCCACGCTTTCCCGATGATTCCACGGGCCCCTGCTAGGATGACTCCTCAGAACAGGCAAACGGGGCCCTTTCTCCCCTTGTCTCCCGCGCTCCTTATGCTCGGTTTCTTGACATCTGACATGGTTCTTCCTCAGGATGAGGGACCTTGATATCTCTTTGCCTTGCCAGGGTTGTCCCTTTGGCTCCGCAAGGCCACTAAAGCCAATGTCTGGGGGGCTCCCAGGGAGCAGGTCTGAGTCCTGCCTCTTGGGTCATGACCAGGCGTGGGCAAGCCAGACAAGGAAGTAAGTTGGGAGATTCGGACTCTCCCAGCGCCCACAGAATCGCCTCCGTGTCCACACACCTCTGGCCTCCCTGCCTCCAGTCTTGAAAGTTCACCGCGTCCCTTGCACAGCTTCCCATACACCCTAAGCCTGATTTTTCCAGGCTTCTAATCCGTTTCCGTGCCTTGATCTGGGCCCTCCATGTCCCTTTACAGTGTGGAGCCCTGATTTAACGCAGCACTTTCCCGGCCAGGCCAGGGTAGAGGAGCTCCATGGCCTGATCAGTCCCCCAGGCCGGAGGACCCAGGAGTCCCCCATCCCCGGCCCTGCCTCTGCTGGCCCAGCGCCTCCATCCGGACCCTCGCCCACTCTCCCTCACTCCCCCTTTTTATCTGCAGCTCCCAGCATGTTACGCCTCCCTCTATCAGTGTATCAGGTCAGCATGCCTCATCTAAAGTGTATATATTACCTAATAAAATCCTTCTTATTTGGGATTATTGCATCAAATTTTAATTTCCTCACTCGAGCAACAGCATGTCGGCCTGCCCGTCAGTGAAGGACCGATAGAAGGTGAAAAGAGCGGATAAACTGCACAAATTACTGCCAGCTGATGCCTATCAGCCCTTTGACTGGAATTGACTGGAATTAAGGACTGAGAAATAGGATTTTCTGCCTCAGAATCTGCTGTGGCAGCTCCTGTCGGAAGTCTCTTCCGGACCCATGGGCTGCCTCCCCCCAAGGGCGCCTCCCACTCCCGAAGCAAACTGCATGTCATCCTTTCAAGTCCTTAATCCTGTCATGGAAATGGGGGAGGGGCATGGTGCTGGGCCGGCAGAGAAAGAGGTAGACAGGCCCCCTGAGGCTCCAGCTTCAGCCACTCTCCTGGCCAGCTTCTTTGGAAGGAGGCAGCCACAGAAGGGAGAGTCATGTTCCTTCTAGAGCGGTCCCAGCTCGTCTCAGCTCTGCCCCGACTTCCCTACTGGTACCCAAGCCTCAGAGGCTGGGGCTGCCTGGCACCCTAACTCACCCCCTCACCACACCTTGAGCTGCAATCTCCCCACATGTACCCTTACTGTGAGAGGTTGTGAGAAAAAAGTGAAGGAACCTATGCGGGAGCCCAGCACAGTGCTTGGCACACAGTAGGTGCTCAACTAATGCTAGCTCTCCCTGTGAGCTCCTAGCTCTTCTCTCTATAGAATTCCCAGAAAATGTCTTCCCTCCAGGGTGGGGATCATTAACCTGGGGTCCTGCGGGGCCTGCATTTTGCTGGAATTGTTTGGAACGTCACATGCATGCATAGTCTGGGAAGAGGCCTCTTAGCTTTCATCAGATGCGCACGGCGGTTCCAGGCTCCAGTGAATAGTGACAGTCACTTTTGTAGCATTTTCTGTGCACCCAGTGCTGTTTCAAGTGCTTTCCATGTATCCCTTGCTGAGGTGTGGGACTGTTGTAATACCCACTTTATAGATGGGGAAAACCCAAACGGTGAGAAGTTAAGTAACTCACGCAAAGGATTCAGATCCAGACAGGCTGACCGGAGTCACACCCTTAACCCCCTTGCTGTACTGATCTTCCCCCAATAAGGAGTTGGGACCCTGCATGCCTGTGCACCTTTAGCCTCTCGGGGGAGGGGTTGGGGGCGGAGGTGGGGGCCTCATTTCCCAGGAAGCCTCCTGCTTGCAGTGTGGGTTCCTATGAAGGGAAGAAGCCCTGTGGCCAGGTGGGCCCCAACTCTAGCCCTTCTGCGCCCACCTACCTGCTCTCCTGGCCATACCCTGATGCACCCCAAGCTGGGGTACCTCTCTGGAGAGCCAGCCAAGCAGAGTGCACCCCTGTAGAGGGGCCCAGGCCCGCGACAGGCACTTCTCCATCCTCTCATCTTTGGAAATAGTTTCAGTATATTGAAAATATAATCACTGAGACTGAAACAAGAGCGGTGGGTTCCCAGGAGCCCCTAGTCCTCCCTGTTAATTCCTTCTCATAACATTTCCAGTCTTTGTGGCTGCACTTGTATTAAAAGCTCAGGGTTTTATTAAAAATGGATTTATTTATCCAAAAAGATGAGAACCCAAACTTTGTCAGGAGCCTCTTAGAGCTCTCTTCGTGGAAGCTCAGGTGTGGCTCTTCCGGGGGAGAGCCAGCCTCCTTGCCGTCTGGTCCTGGCTCTCCCACTGGGCCATCTGAGCCCTGGCCCCCCAGGAGGACTCCAGGCTGCCAAGGGCAGGGCTACCCGTGGGGAGATTCTCACAGGGCTCTGAGGGCTGAGGGTTCCTTGACCACCACCTCCCCTCTTTGCACAGGCCAGCGCTGGCCCCCTTCCCGTCCTCCCGAGGCTCACTGACCACTCCAGGCCCTGGTTGTACGTCTGCAAGCATGCAGCTGCCCCTTGAGGTTTATTGTTTAGCGACTGTCTGGAATGGTGCTTTGGTAGGCGCTGGGCCCAGCTGACCTGGCAGGCCAGCCCCTGCCCTCAGCAGGCCAGGGGCAGCCAGGGGACCCTCATGCTGGAACACACGTGAGGCACAGATTGGATGGGGCTGTAAAAGAGGGAGCTGACCCTGTGTTGAGAAAGCCCTTCCTGGCAGCTGGAGCCTCAGACCAGAGTCCTGGACTCTCAGGCCTGGGGACAAATCCAGGCCTCTCTTGTGTAAGGAGTGACACCAGGAAAGGCATACCCCCAAAAGACGCCCCCTGGAGTGATGGGGGGAGCCGTCTGTGTAGACCCTTCAGATCTAATGCAGTGCTTCCCAGATGACCTCCCACGTACCCCTGGGTCTGAGGCTGTTAAGATGTTACACAAAAAGAATCTGTCTTCAGCTCAGAAAACGGGGGAGAACAAAGGGTAACAGATTTCTTTACCGCTTTACTACTTCTGGGAGCCTTTACCACATTAAAGCCCATCGTGCATCTCCAAGGGAGGGACAGGGAATGTATGTTTTCCCATATTTGGCATGAATTAATACATGTAAAGTGCTTACACTAGTGCGTGGTACATAGCCACAACTTTCATAAGTGACAGTTATCATTACTATAACGACCTGTTACAGAAGCAGCATCTCCTGGCAGGCAAGAGCATTTTGGAGCCAAAGTACCTGACCTTGAATCCTGGCTTCACCATTCCCTCTTCGCGGTGGGACCTTGGAAAGGCCGCTTAACTCGTGGTGCTCAGTTTCCTCATCTGTAAAATGGGGCCGTCTCCCGGGGTAGTTGAGAGGGTGAAATGAGTTAATACACAAAAGGCGTTCGCAGCAGCGCCAGGCACATAGTGAGCGCTGGAGCAGGGCCCCTGCCGCCGCAGGTGCTTCACACTCTCTCGACAGCTCAGGTCCTCAGAACCCACTTCGAGAGATGCGTCTTTAATAGCATCTTTCTCTGACTTTGTAACAGTCTGTTTCCTCCATGGGATCTAGCTAGAGCTCCTGGGCGGGGGGGAAGAGCGGGGAGTGCAAAGGAAGGAGCCAGACCTGCTTGCTGTGTGGCCTCCGCCTCTGCGCTGTGTCCATTTCTCTGCTGGAGACGTTTCCCCTGCAACATTCTCACCTTCCCTCAGCCAAACCTGGGGGCGTTCAGGATTGCCGCACACCTGGGCTCAGGAGAGGCTGGAGTGACAGCTGTGCAGGGGAAGCACTGCCCAGGAGGGTGAGGTGGCAGATGCCCCTCCTGTGTCCTGGCAGGGAGACCAGGAGGAGTCGGAGGCACCTTGTCCCCAGGGCACTCCCTCCAGGTCAGAGGCCTGCATGTCAGGAACTAGCCTCTTTCCACAGGAGAAGGTGCTCAGGTGGGGGTGGAGGGTGCAGCCTGCAGGCTTCAGTCTCCAGCTGATGACCAGTGAATATGTGAGAGGCACCAATGCCACAAGAGACGTTCATTAGACATGCAAATGCCAGGGTTGATATCTCCCTAGGGGCTGGGGACAAGGCTGTCCTGCTCTCCGTCAGTCAGGGGAACTGCAGCCTGGGCCGGAATCTCAGGCAGGCATGGCTGGTGTGATAGGGCCTGGAGAGCAAAGTGAACATTGCCCTGGGTGAGGGGCGACTCAGCAAGTGGTGGTGGTGGCGAAGTTAGGATCCAATCGTTTGTACGTTCATTTATTCAATCACTTGGCCAATCAATTGATACTTGAGTGTGCCCATTATATGCCAGCATCTCTTCCTAGTGAGTCGTAGGCCTCCAAACCCCTGCTGGTGTTGTGTCTTTTTTTAAATTAATTAATTAATTAATTTTTGGCTGCGTTGGGTCTTCGTTGCTGTGCACGGTCTTTCTCTAGTTGTGGCGAGCGGAGGCTACTCTTCTTTGTGGTGCATGGGCTTCTCATTGCAGTGGCTTTTCTTGTTGCAGAGCATGGGCTCTAGGCGCGCGGGCTTCAGTAGTTGTGGCGCACAAGCTTAGTTGCCCTGCAGCATGTGGGATCTTCCCGGACCAGGGCTCAAACCCGTGTCCCCTGCATTGGCAGGCGGATTATTAACCACTGCGCCACTAGGGAAGCCCCCTGGTGTTGTGTCTTTTGCCTGGAGCACCTTCCTTTTTGTTTTCTCTCTCTGGCAAACTCCTACTCACTCTTCATGACCCATCCTAAATGTCACCATCTGTACAACCCTTTCCTCCAGGTGGACTTGTACACTCTGGGGTACATTTATGCATCTAAGCAACCTCATATCTGTATAGCAGTGTCTGTGCATATTGTGTGCTCCCCAAAAGCAGGGGTCCCCGAATCCCCATGTGGGAGTCCCAGCCCCTAGCCCCTTCTCCCCCAGCACTGCAGGGAGAATGAATGGGGTGTGGGGCAGAGCCATGTGAGGCAGGAGCTGCTGGTTGTAGTGCTGGATGGGGCATGGTTCAGAGGACCATGGTGGCCTCCATGGTTGTCACGGTCATCCCTGGAGATACTCATTTTCAGGGTTTATGATGCTTTCATTCACAGAGTAGTTGATTCATTATCTTCTCCTTTACTCAGTCCTTACTGAAAACTGAGTTGTTGTTATTCATATTAAGGTGGGGAAAAACAGACCAGAGGGGTGCAGCAAACTTCCTGAGGTCACACAGCATTGATGTGTGTTCGAGATAGAGACCAGACCTCTTGTCCTCCTGCTGGATGCTCCTCCATCAGCTCTTCTTCCCTGGGTGGTTTATCCGAATGAGGCGAGTTGGGGAGGGGAAGGGGAAGCAAGAGAATCAGCAAGATTGGGCCTCTCCAGTGGACATGGAGGTGTTTGCCCGGGGGCCTCAGCGTATGTCCCAGGGATGATGGCCTGTGTACTCGGTACCTACTTCCTAGGCTGGCCAGGAAGTCCCCATGGGGAGGGAAGCTGTGGGTGCCGGGACAGCTACAAAGAAGAACAGCAGCCTGGGGGCTGGGCGGCCAAACTCAAGTCCTTTCTCTTTCCCACCCAGGGCACGACGGTGCGTGTTATCACCGCCATCGACCAGGATAAAGGACGTCCCCGGGGGATTGGCTACACCATCATCTCAGGTAAGGCCTGGGCTGCCCTGGTCCCCCACCCCGACTCAAGAAGAACTGCATTAGGAGTGTCAGGCTCTGCAGGACAGTGGAGAGATCTATGGCCATGTGGGACAGTGGCATGAAGGGACCTGCCCCCAGGGACAACCTTGGCCAATGGACCCAGGCAGGGAACTGACCGGCTAAAGGAGGGAGGCGCAGGGGAGGGGAAAAGGAGCTTGGAACAGAGGCTTAGGTGCCTGGGGCTGCTGGGTGGTGGTGGAAGGCAGGAGTGTGCGCCGCTGTCCGAGGTCTCAGGCTTCTGGGCACTTTGGGGCTCTGAGCCCAGGTCGTTGGTGACTCTTACCAGTGCTCTGGGATTTTCTTTGTTTTTCTTTACTCACTTGATGAAAAGATGGCAGCTGTTACATCACTTTAGAACTAATACAGCTGCAACTTCGGCTGATTTCACGCTCCTTTTACATTTCTGACCGTTAGAAAGTCATGTCTCGTCTGGAATGTTGCAGGGAGGCACGTAAGCCCTCCTTCCCCACCCAATCTCTTGGTTGAGCAGAACAGTGACTGAATGCAAAGAGGGTTCTGGTTGATGGGACCCCTCACCCCACGTCCCCACCCAAAGACTAACAAAGCAGCAGCTCCTCGGCTGTCTTGGGACTGAGTGGCTTTGGAGCAAGGCGGCTGGTGAGGTCCAGGAGAAACTGCTCACTCACTCACACACTCCAGACCTGTCCCTGTTCTCCCACCCACACCCACACCCCACACGTGGCCTCCCTGCCCAACCCGCTGGTGAGTGAACGGTCAGCCTGGTGCATCTGGGCAGGCCAGACTGATGGCCAGGAGGATGGCAGGCCACCAGGCCAGTGTCCACCCCATTGCCCCTCCCTACCACACTGCCAAGAATAGAGAGTGGCATTTTGGGAGCATTTTCTCCCTGAAGCTCAAAAGGCACCGATGTGTGTAGTGATCAAGAACGTGGATGGAGTCTCCTGAGCATCCCGCCTAGGGTGGCTCTCCATACCTCAGTTTCTCATCCATAAAGTGGGAGCAATTAGAGTATCTACCTTAGGTGGTTCAAAAGTCAGAAGACTCACTGTATGTCAAGAGCTTAATTAATGTATGTAAAGTACTTTATAAGTGTTAGCTGTTATTATTATTTCTGCCAGCAACTAATAATACCTTCCGGATGTTGAGGGTTAGCTGGTGTGAGGGAGACCCCTCACATCCTTGGAATGCACGAAATCAGGGCATTATGGGCTTCCTGTGACCTGCAGCTTCTAGCATAACTGTTATTGTGCTTCTAAGCCCAGGGGACCCCAGGACCCAGAGCGAATGTCAGACCAGCTCATGTGGTCAGTAACAGCAGTGGGGGTTTGGGCCTCTGCTCCCCGCACCCCATTTCCTCCCCATTCTGATGCCCAGGACAGGACTCAACAAGAATAAAGCCCAATATGTACTTGTAGAATGAATGAATGAGCATCACTCTAGGGTAACGGGTATTCAAATTCCAGTATGCCCAAGAATCAGCTGGGGCTCCTACCAAAAATGCAGAGTCCTTGGCATGCGTGAAGATTCTTGTTCTGTAGCACTGCGGTGCAACCCAGGAAAGGTCCTTTCTCCCAGTGCTCCAGAGGTAGGTGGTCCTTAGGCCAGGATATGGAAAAGGAGGTCCTAGGAAGGAAGCCATTCTGTAGGAAGGCAGAGTCCTCCTGGGAATTAGGGGCCCTCTCCTGGTGAGCAGAGGAGATGGGAGGCCCACGCTGATACTGGTATCCTTCATGAGTTTGTCAAATTGGGAAGCAAAGCAAGTGCCTCCCAGTGACAGGAGGCTTGTGCTGGAGCTCTGAGGGAACACCGGTGAGCCCCAAGGGTGATGGAGTTGGGGGCCTAGTATGAGGTGGCAGCATGGGCAGGATACCTGGCTGGGTAAGGGATTGTCTCCTCATCTCATTGGCTCTGGGCTGCTTCCAGACATACTCCTAGGTGCGGGTGGGGAGCAGGGAGCCAGGGCCTGGCCTGAGGTCATGGACAGACTGGAAATAATGCCTGCAGTGACACTGGGAGGCCATCCTCCAGGGCATTGGTCCATTTCAGGTCCGTGCTGGGTGCCAGGCCACCAGCCCCAGACCCTCAGGTCCTCTCTAACCTTCAGAGATGGCCCCGGTCACCCCTTTCTTCTGGAGCAGGAGGCTGCAGGGCAGAGCTGCTTTGGTATCTGGGCTGGGCTCTGAAGCTTAGAGTCTGGGGGCAATTGCCTGAGGCAGCATCCTGTGAGATTTCCAGAGGCACGCTCTCCTGGACCAGGTTCCCAAGTGCAAACAACAGAACGAGGAGGGAGACCCAGGATGTGAAACGACAGGTAGGGGATGTGTGTGAAGGTGGGGGCAGGAGGCAGAAAGTTCTGGAAGACCTGGAACACTTAGCATAGTTTTATAGGATTCCCGTTGCCAGCACAGATGTGCCTTCAGGGCTTTTAGAAAGGATGACAGATGGGTTTTCTCTTACCTGCCAACTTTGATTGATTGGTAATGGCTGCCCGAAGAGGACCAGGAAGCCAAGCAGGCTCAGTGCCGTAATCAGTTGGTAGAGTCTGCCATGGGTGTGGAAATGGAGGGGGCAGCACTGCGGCAAATGTCTGCCATCCTCGGTGAGGTAGCACTTGGCAGGGTGGCCACGATGGTCTTCATTGTCATGGGTATTTGTCGCCACCCGAGCGCACCCAAATCCTTTTCAGACAGCATGAGGAAAGGGCAGTCCTCTTTCTTCCCTTGCCATCCTGGGCACCTGGCTCCCCTGCCTGCCCTTCTCCCCAGGCCTGGGCCGGTGTGGACTCCCTGTGAGCCAGCCTCAGCCCAAACCCAAGCAGGCAGGCAGGCAGGCAGGAGGGCACAGTCCCCAGGGGGACAGGTGGACAGAGGCTAGGATTTGGGCTCTTCTCTACTTACCCCAGCCGGCCAGCATAGGCACTGCTGCAAAGAACATTGTCTGCCGAGGGCCTGGCCTCACACACCTGCCTCTCCAAGGGTGTTAAGTCGCAGCCCTCTCCCAGGTGGCTTGGCCGGTGCCTGTTTGGCTTGAAGCAAGAAGAAGGGATGCCCTCCCGGGCCCCTTCATGCTGACTGCCCCACGCTGGCCCTGAGTGCCCAGTGTGGGAGCCTGCTCCAGCCCAGGTGCTCTGGAACCATTTTCATTAGAAAGAAAGAACTGAGGGCCTCAGGGTCTCCTGGAGCTGGGTGCGAGTCCTGAGGGCACCGTGGGTGACCGAGTGTCCAGGCACCTCCAGAGCCTGGGCAGGTGGTCTGCCTCGCACACAGGCCTGAGCCCGCAGGGATCCATGGCACAAGGTTAACCTGCCCAGCTCCCTGAGGCCCTGTCCCCTCCGGGCTGTTTACCGTCCCTGCAGCCGGGGGGGTTTATGTCCGCACACCAGTGCTTTCCCCATTACTAATGACCCCTCTGTTTTGCCAAGAACAAAGAGGCCTTCAGACGTAAGTTATGGCTCCACTGCCATCAATTTTTTCTCAGCCTCTTGTGGCCAAACTGTGACCAAAGAAGGACAAGGATTTTGCCCAGAGAGGACCTGGCACGGGCCCCGTCGCTCCCTCAGCCCGTGCCTGCCCTGCCGCTCACCAAGGGCATCACTTCCTCCAGGGCCTGACCTCTGGAGCTCTGCGGGCTCCTGTCCCCAGTGGCCAGCCCAGCCTGTGGTCTGAGCAGACACCCTCCTCTACCAGAGGGAGGTAGTCCTGCTTCAAGGGGCAGCTGCCCCGCAGAGCGCTGGACTTGGAGTCCAGAATTGTCAGTGTGAGGCCCAGCACCCCCACCTGCCGCAGGGTGTCCAGCAAGGCGTTTGGCCCTCTTAACCCCATAATCCTCATTCATGGAATGGAGATAATAACTCCCGTGGCAGATGAGATGATGCCAGAGAGACTCTAAAGGGCCATAAAATATTAAGCATTATTGTCAAAGAAAGATCAGGACCAGGGGTCCTTGGGACTCCTAGTCACTCACTTTCTCCTTAATTCATTTAAGTATAGAGAAGTACGTGGTTGAGAGTGCAGGCTTTAGGGCCGTGTCCAGGGTGGTGATTGCTAGCTGTGCTGGCCAATACGATTGCCCGTGTGGCCCTGGAGCACTTGAAATGTGGCCAGTCTGATTTCAGCTGTGCTGTAAAGATAACACACAGGATTTTGAAGACTTAGAATGAAAACCAGATTGTAAAATATCTCAGTAATGTCTTACATTGATGACATGTTGAAATGGTATATTCAATGTACTGGGTTAAAGATACCATACTGTTAAAATTAACTTTACCTATTTATTTTTTCATTTAATGTGGCTACTAGAAAATGTCAAATAGCACATGTGGCTCACATTCTCTTTCAATGAGCAGCTCTATTGCAGAGTAGACCGCCTTGGGTTGCCTTCTACCACCGACCAGCTATGTAACCTTCCGAGCGTCAGTTTTCCAGTCTGTAAAGTGGAGGTAATAATAACCCACGTCTCACAGGGACGCTATGAGGACTCAGTGAGCTCAGACGCGGAAGCACTTAGCAGAGCACCTGAATCTGTAGCAAGTGCTCAACAAATGGGGACTCTTAATATCCACCCACAGTGGCTTGAGGGCCTTCTCTGTGCGAATGTCCTGAGAGCTGGTGGGGCCCAAATCACTGTCTCAGCCTCAGGAACCTGCAGGCAGTCAGGGGGACAGGCTGCAATGCCTTGGTGGAACACTGTGGAGACCAGCAGGGGCTGTGCTGATAATTGTTAACATGGAACAGTGGCTCCTTGGGGGGTCCACTAGTCCCTTCTTTCTCCTTTTGTGTATATTCAAAAATATCCGTCAGGAAAAGTGAGAAAGAATCCGTGGGAGGGGGGAGCCTCCCCAGCCGTCACTGGGAGGGGAGGCTCAATGAGGAGAGATCATCTAAGCCAGCCCCGACTGATGAGCAGGAACCAGCCGGGAAGTGTGGAGGGAGGGTCTGTTGCAGGCAGAGGAACAGCGAGTACCAAGATCCCAGAGCAGGAGAGCGTGCAGCCCGATCTTGGCGCTGCAGTAATTGAACGTGGCTGAGCTCAGCACGTGAGGGAGGCCGTGGGGGAGGAGGCCACAGGGGGAGGCAGGGCCAGCCACGCAGGGTGTGGAATGCCCAGCCCGGGAGAAAGCCAGGCCCTGGTCCTGAGGGCAGTGGGGAGCCAGGTCAGCAGGGGAGGGACGTGGTCGGGGTTGCCTTGTGAGAAGCTCACAGTGGGTTGGAGGAGGGCAGGTGGAAGCAAGCAGGTCAATGGGGAGGCATTTTCATTTTCCATAAACACCGGACTGATGAATTCTGTCATTTCACTCTCTCCTTCCTGTAATTGACACTAAACAAACCCTTCTCCGGTACCCGAAGGCCCTCACCACCCTGGGGTGTAAGGATTTGGTGAAGGAGCCCAAGCTAGCACTTTCCACCACTTTCTGCATTACAGCGCCATCTCAGCCCAGACACCACTTTCCAGGCTGAAGAGGCTTAACCTCTCTCATCATCCCTTTCCCTATCTGAGCCCTGCTTCCCCAGGCCTCCCGCAGTTCTGCAATATCCCCCAGGGTGAGGCGAGGGGAACCTCATTTTGTTGGGTACCTGCTGTGAGCCAGGCACTGGCTGGACCCGTTTATCCCTCACAGTAGTGTATGAGGGAGACATCATTACTCCACTTTATAGGCACGTAGAGCAAGGCTCAGGGACTTTTATAGACTGACCAAGGGTCACAGCTACAAAGCAGAAGAGCAGGGATTTGAACCCAAGTCTCTTGGGTTCCAGAATATAGCCAGTTTGCATGACGACACTGGTTCTCCAAGTGTTGGCTCCAGATCAGCTTCGCCGGGGAACTATATTAGTAATGAAAGTTTTGACCCCACCCTAAACGTGAATTAGAAACTCCAGAGGTGGGGCCCAGGTGATGCTGATGTGGTTGGTCTGGGGACCACCCTTTGAGAAGCTCTGGTCTAGAAGAGCACGTGTCATCAACAAGATAATATCACCCCCAAGGGGGCAAAAATGTATTCTGAGAGGTAAAAAAAATCTTACTTCTTTTATGTATAAGGCACAGATATACATATGTTATATCTGTGGTATTAAAATACCACAGCTTGGGGGAGCAGTTCGGAAAAATGTTTCAAATGGCTAGGGAGGTTGGAGGGACATGCGATAATGAAACACAGGTTGAGAAATGCTGGCCTAGAATGAAGAATAGGTGCGCAGTATCAGGGCTGAAAGCCCTCAGTCCCAGCTTGAAAGGCAGTGGCCTCACCACTGGGTCACACTGGCGGACTTGCCCAGGTTGGTTAGTGAAGGACAAAGCTCTCACTTGCCCCTCGCTGGATTTCCCTTTCAATGCTACCAAGTGAGGCAGTTCCTTGAAAACACATTGAGCGCTTTGAAATGAAAGCTGTGTGTGTGTGTGTGTGTGTAGAGAGAGAGAGAGAGAGGAAGAATAAGCAGTCAGACTTGCCCAAGCCCACACCCCCACATATGCCAATAACTAAATCGGGCCCCTGGCCAGGGCCTAGTGGGGGACAGCTATCACAGGAGACCATCATTTGAATCACTTCAAAGCCCTTGTGATTAAGCTGCTTGGCGTGTTTCTCCCCCCAAGAAGTAAAAACTCAGGAAAAGCAGATCTGCTTTGGAAGTCTGAATTGCACACCAAAGCCCCTGGCTTAGAGTACACAGTGGGTGCCTGGAAGCCCCAGAAACCTCAGGGCATCTGGCCAGGCACAGTGGGGAACGGATGGAGCCAAGAGGGAGCCAGGGAGGAGTCAGGGCAGATAAGACAAGTGGTGGGGCCAGTTGGTGGAGGGCATACAAGGCAAAAGATATGGGTGCTTGAGCATGGCTGGGGCTGGGAGGGTCATCAGAAGACTTACCTCATAGGAGTTCTGGATGATCGGAACAGGAAGCACTGGAATGAGGGTGATCTGCTAACAGGTTACTGCATCAGTCTAGGGGAGGACTGGGGGTTGTTGTGAAGATGTACAGGAGGGAAGTCAGCAAGGTGATATAGTGAAAATATGGTGCAGGAAAAGGGGGAGACAAAGAATCTTCTAACCTCTAAGGGGTTCCTGGTGGTAGCCTAGGCAGAAAGGAACACATTCATAAGGAAAGCTGATCTGCTTACACCTATGACTGCCACACTAGACCCATGTCAGCACGTGTACCAGATCTCCCCCATCCCATACCAAGGCAGACATCACTAATTGATCACGGCACACTTTCTCACTGAGCCTGAATGGGCCTCCAAGCCTCCATCAGCCACTGGTAGTTGACAGGCGTTCTCTTGAGAGCTGGAATGAATTTGCCATCCAAGGTTTATCCAGTTTTCATCCCATGGCTCTCTTCTTTCAACAATATTTAGGGACAGTGCCTCTGACTTTTTAAAAATTTGGTTAAACATATATTATTTCCAGTTCTCTCCCACCACATACCAAAACAACAACAATAGGTCACACTAACACTAAACTCCTCCTGATGAACCACAGGAGAGCCCGCACTTCATTCTCCCTGATCCTTCTCCCTCCTCTCTTCAGGGGTACACTTCTTCTTCGCTCCTGCTACCCACACTCTTCTGTGCCCCACCTTTGTGATAAACCTGAGTCTTTGTTCTTCTCTCCTTTACTGAGGCCCTGCACGCTCTTTGTCAGTAGCTGTGCCTTGCCCCTTGCTTCTTTCCCATGAATCAAATTGGTCAGTGGACTTTGAAGAGGTTTCACCGCCATGGTCTGAGACCCTCCCTTTCTGCTTCTCCTCTTTCCCACACCCTCCTCATGGGCAGGAGTCTCTGACCCTTGCTCGGGACACTGTAGAGCCTCCTGTGGGCCCCATGTACTGTGCGAGCACGCCCAGGACCTCCCACTTAGGCCCAAGCAGCACCTCGATTCCGCCTCCACAGCTGGGCAGGGGATGGCCCTCAACTCAGCTCAGAACCCACTTCTCTCCAGACCTGGAGTCTGGCAGACCAGTCGTGGCTGGAGGCTGCTTTCGGGGGCTGGGGCTCATTCTACTTCACGCCTAGTGGTTGCTTTGGTGGGAGGTTCTAGTCTGGTTTCCCCAGGTCAACAGGTATTTGTCTTTTTAAAAATTTGGCTCATTTCTAGTTTTTCCTCATCTCTAAATAACTGCTTTTTATTGAACTGCTAGGGGCCTGAGATCCTTGGAGGGTTGTGAAATTAGCCGGCGTTTGTCTTGCATTCTCTTTCTTTATCTTGGCCCACTTCAGGCACACACAACTGCTTTAGACATCGTCCTTGGCCTACGGTCAGCACTGGTCCACTTTGGTTTCATTATTAATTTTTAATAATATTGTGGACACCCCTGAACCCACCAACCAACCCAAGAGCTAAACCATCGTGCATACCACACATACCTGTGTTCCTCCTCTAGTCCATCCCCTGCCTCCCCGTCCCATAGCTGTCTCTTTCAATCTTGCATTTTTTCATTCCTCTGCTTTTAAAAATTATTTTGTCACATTGCATATTGCTTGCCTTTAGTTGTCTTTGAACTTTATTTAAAAAGTATCACACACAGTCTCCTGGGACTTGTGTTTTCTTTTCAATATGATATATCCAAGATCCATCCGTATTTTTTTTTGATGTAGATATTATTTGTTCATTTTCATTACTCTGTATTACTTCATCATGGGAAACTATCACAGGTCATCCATTTTCTTGTCGAATGGTGTATACACTGATTTTTGCTGTTACAAGCCATGCTGCTCTAACATCTTGTATCTCTCTCTCTCTGAACTTGTGGGAGAGTTTGCCTTGGGCTACATACATCCTCTCTCACCCTCACCCTAACCCCAGAAGGCGGCTGGCCAGAGCCATTTTACAGATAAGGAAACTAGACCCACAGAGCTCACGAGACGTGCTTAGGGTCCCACAGCACATAAGTGGGGGACACAGGATTCAAACCCAGACCTTCATGCTTCCAAAACCCACATTCTTTTTGCTATCTTTTACTATTCTGCCTGGGAAACCAAGTGATTCACGTCAACCCGCTGGTCTGCGTGCCGGACCGGAATCCTAGGATTCATTCATTCATTCAGTTAACCAGTGGATATTAATTGAGTGCCTACTGTGTGCCAGGCTCCATGCCAGACCCCGGGGACCAACTGTGAAGGGAAAGTCGCTGTCACTGTGCCCACAGAGCTCACATTCTAGTGAGGAAGAGATAACTAAATATCATCAAAGGCAGTGTCTCCTGGCCATGTTAAGTATTGGGAAGGAAATACCAGCATGAGGAGCAGGTAACTGGGGCGAGGGGCCACTTAGGAAGCACGGGTCAGGAAGGCTGGACAAGGGGGACGTCAGCCGCCTACCTCAGCCTCCCCAGGCTGTGGGCTTGGGAGGGGATCTCGTCCTCCCACCTCAGAAAAGCTCTCAAATATCTCTGAGGAGCTTTGAACCTGCAGTGAGCCCCTCTAAGCAGCTCAGATTCCCAGCTCCCTTTTTCATCTGACTCCCCGGATGACTGCTCAGCTTTCAAGGCAGCCCCCAGCCGGGGCTAATCTGAAATAAAAGTTTTTATTTATCTAGCTTGATACCTGGTGCAAGGTTAAATCATACAAGAGAAAAAGCAATAAAAGAGAAAGATTAAGTGTAAGGCGCCGTCTTAGGCATGCCCTTTTGCAATATGGTTACAAAGATATTAAGCCTGAAGTCAGACACAGCCTCACACTGCTGTTCCCTCGCCTCTCTGGGCTCTGCGCAGCCAAAACAGGAAGGAGGAGAAGAGAATGGGGCGGGGGCCACAGGAGGGAGACACCCTGGGGTGCCCTGCAGAGAGGGTGAGTGAAGCAGATGGAGTTCTAGTGGCTCAGCCCATCAGCCACCTCCCGCCCCTACGCGGCTCTGATTCATGACTTCCTGGCGGAACAAAAATGTTGACATCTGCACCTACATTCCCCTCGGCATCTCCATGTCATCAGCATTTATTGTGTGCCTGCTGTGGGCCAGGCACCCTGCAGAGAGAGTGGGAGAACTCTTAGTAACAGGCCCTTCTCACAGCCAGCCTGACTCAGGTCTCAGCTGACCTGGAGCAGGTTACTTCTACTGTCTGCACCTCAGTCTCCTCATCTGTACAATGGGAATGTTAATAGGGTTTATCCAAAACATTATCGGCTGGTTGATGACAAGCGCATGCAAAAGATACTAGGGTTCCTCAGCACGCAGGTGGTAATGGAGTCCCTAGAAAGGCAAATGTCACTGGCTCTTGCCTCTCCTCTCTGCCTGCGAAAACCTAAGACTACAGCTCTTGGTAAGATCCCCAAGCATTGCAGGGGCCCCTATGGGCAGGGAGGGAGGCGGTTCCCACGTGCTGTCTAACTGACCTGGTCTTTTGCCCCTGATCCCTTGTGGGTGTCCCTTACACAAAGCCAAGAGGGTAACTCACCTGGGCCGCTGCTGTGAACACCCTCCGTAGCCGCTGGAATGGCCCCGCATGCCCCGGACACTCCATGACCCTGGAGCCAAAGTGGATCGTGGGCAGAGACAGGGGCTGCTCCTCTCCCCTACCTGCAGCTGCAGTCGGGCCCCACAGCATCCCTGCTGGGCCCCTCTGTACTCCATGACTCCCCACCATATAAACAGCTCCTCCCACTCCAGCCTTCAGTTCTTGTCTTGGTGGGACCCAGACAGAGCCATGAGGATACCGTGACAGCTTCCGCACCCCCATCTCTCCTACAGAACCCATGTTTTAAAGCAATTAAAATATGAAAGGAAAGGGAAGGGACCTTTCTTTTAGCCCACATATCAGACACTGTGCAGGCCCACCCACGAGTTCACCAGACAGGTCCAGTATTGGCCCCAGGGAGAACCCAGCTGCACAAGTAATTCATCGTACAGGCCTGAAGCATGGCATGTATAACAAATGCTCCAGGAGGTCAGGAAAGGGTTTGTCTTTGGGAAAGGCCATCCTTGAGGGATGATTTAGAGAGACCATAAGGAAGGGGGCATCACCAGTCACAGGGCAGGGTGTGAACACACATTCAGGGGACCTCCTATCCAGCTCTAACACCCTCTTCCAACATGAGACTCACATTGGGAGAGCTTTGAATGCCAGAGTAAGGGGTCACAATAACAATAATAGTAGCAAACACTTTGTGGATGCCTAGGACTAGATCTAAATGCTTCTCCTGCATCAACTGTTTAAATTCTCCTACTAACCCCATGAGGTAGGTACTATTGTCAGCCCATTTTGCAGATGAAGAAACTGAGGCCCAGCTGCCCAAAGTCACATGGCTGGTGGGAGGAAGAGCAGGTTGGCTCCAGAGCCCACACTCCTCCAGTGCCCCTGGCCTCCCCTCCCCTTCCCCCTGCCCTGAGCACCTGATGGGACTGCCGGGCTCTGGGAGTCACTGGATCTACCTGTGGGTTTGGCTGTCTTCCTGGGCCCCTGCAGCCCTCCCTCTGCCTCTCTGTCAGGTGCTCCTCCTGAGTCAATTAACTGGCTGCCCCATTCAAATATTTGACCAATATCCTGGAAACAGAGATTTCAGGGCAGATATTTTCAGACATTGATTGAAGTGAACAAACATTCTGACACAGAAGGAATTTATTGCTCACATTTTCCTTCTGCTGGGCTGTGCTCCATTCCAGCGCCTTCAGAAGACATCTCTCTTGTGGGGGGCAGTGGGGTGGAGTCAGGCTGCCTCTGTTTACTAGCTCACTGCCCCTCCCGCCCCCTCCTGCTGCCAGTGCATGAAGATGCCCCACTCTGAAGGACCACATCAGTGAAAGCAGAAGCTGAAGGGCACTTCACAACAATGTCCAGCATAGCAAGGGTTATTTTAAAGGAGCCAGTGACTGATTTTTCTTCTTAATCATGGTCGGAGTCTTAAATGTCCGGAGAGCCATTTAGTTGGGACTTAGGGAGCAGTTTGGAAAGGACGACTAGAGGTCCTGGGATGCTGTCGATCCTTTAGAAGTTTGTAGGGACAGAAGAGTTACCCCTTCATGACTCAGCAGATGCTTAGTGAGGAGGTCTTGGCGAGCCAGCCTCCCTTCTTGGTGGTCTTGAGGAGACAGGATCTAGAATGGAAATTGGAAATGGAAAACCATTCTGTGAGAAGCTTAAGGATTTGCTGGGGAGGTAAACGTATGAAAAGTTGCTTGTCCATCCTAACAGCATTTGCTGAGGACCTCATGCTTGTCAGCAAGTCCTCTGGGAGATCAGAGAAGGCTGAGAGCGTTGGGGGCGGGGGCTGGGGCTGGGGCGAGGGCAGCAGCTTCACCCCAACTGACCGCTGATTCCCCAGAGAGATGATTTTAAGTGACACACGGGTGGGGCGTGAAATAGCATCGCATCACACAGTGAGAGGGCTATTCCCTTCTCAATCCTCTTCTAGAATTTCTATTGCTGTCAGCGTTGTCCAGCAGGAAGTCCAGTTGGGTACTCACATCTTTAACACCTCTCTACCCCTTGGCTTGTCTCCCTATTTAACAAAAGGAGAGCAGGCTGGAGCCTTCAGATGCCAAGCCGATGCAGCTGAAATCTCACCACATACGCTCATTTTCTCTAATTTACAATGACTATTTATGGCCAATGAACTGGTTCTCCATTTGTGAGATGCTTAGATAGATTCTTTTAGAATGATTCTTTAAGGGAGAAAAGGAATCAAATGAAAGAAAAATAGAAAATAATAATAATAGGAGTTGCATACACATATGGAAAAAGTTGGGAGGGTGGCATCCAAATGACTGAAGATTGGGCAGTCCTGACATCGGAGTAACTTGACGTGAACCTTTCCTTATCTGTACAATGGGAAGGACGATGGAGCTCCTGGGGGTTCTGAGAGTTGTATCAGTACATGTAAAGTGCTCAGAACAGCACCCAACGCCAGGCAAGAACTCAGGAAACACCAGCCCTCTATTGGATAGAATCGTGTAAATGATAGCACCTTGGAAATGGGGGAGGACTAGAGCCCACAAGGCAGTATTATTGAGACTGAAGGATGGGTGGGTTAGGTGGGGAGGAGGGCATCCCAAGCAGGTGGGACCAACTGGAGCAAAGCCTTTGAGGAAGGACTGGCTATTCATGAGATGTCTGAAGGGCAGCAGACCAGCCCACTGGGCTGTAGAGGAGGAAGGCAGAAGGTGATTTAAATGGTCTTACGGGTCAAGCTATGGAGTATTGGCTGTTCCTTTCAGGGCACCTGTGGTTCCAAGAATTCAAGTATGCTTAGGAAGCTCAGAGAAAGGGGCCTTCTGTGAGGCTGTGGGGTTCCTATAGGAATCCGGGGCAGACCCTCCTTGGAGTCAGGCCTTCCAGGATGAGGATCTGGGACAGAGCTTGAGCCCTCTCTCCTTTCTTACAGCATTTATGTTTGTTTCCTATGGCTTCAGTAACAAACTAGCACAAACTTGAGGGCTTAAAACAACAGAGATGTTTTCTCTTATGGTTCTGGAGGCCAGAGTCCAAAGTGATTTAGTTCCACACGGCTAAAGTCAAGGTGTCAGCCAGGCTGGTTCCTTCTGGAGGTTCCAGGGGAGAATCCACCCCTTGCCTCCTCCAGCGGCTGGTGGCTGCCAGCATTCATTGGCTCGTGGCTGGAACACTCCAACCTCTTTTTCCCTGGCCACATTGCCTTCTCCTCTTCTGCAGTCAGATCTCCCTCTGCTTCCCTCTTTAAGGACATGTGTGATTATTTGTAGGGTCCAGCCGATCATCTCCCCGTATCAAGATGCTTAACTGAATCACGTTTGTTAACTTCCCTTTCGTTACACCAGGTAACATTCAGAGGTTCCAGGGATTAGGACCTGGCTGTCTGATGGCCATTATTTAGCCTACCACAGCATCTTTCCCCTCTCTGAAAATTTGCCCCACTCATGTCCTTCTTCTCCAATGGCTCCCTCGTGACCTTCCAGGATGGGTCCATGCATCTACCTAGTCCATGATGGCTCTATTGACCTCTCTGCATCATGGCTACTCTTGAAGTGTCCTTTTGGCTTCTGCCTCAGCTGTCAACCATCTCCATATTCTAGTTTTCCAGTTCCAAATTTCCTAGAGGGGGTCAGATTGGCCAGCTCATCATCGCAAGCAGCGTCCACAAGCCATAGAGACCTGGCAGCCTGAGATGGTGTCATCCGGGAAGCTGGTACAGAAGCGGGCAGCAGGGCAATGAGTGGGATGAGCCCCAAATCCATCTAGTACATTTTAAAAGATAGACGATAGCCCAGTGGGACAGAATAGAGCTCTTAGAACCAGACCCACATATACACATGGGAACTTTATATATGATGAAGGTGGCATCACAAATCAATGAAGAAAAGATGACTTGTATAGTCGCTGGTGTTGGGAAAACTCGCTCACCCTATGGAGAAAAATAAAGCGAGATCCCTACCATGCACTGTATACCAAGGTAGACTCCAGATGGATTAAAGGCTTCAATGTGACAGGTGAAATATAAAGCTCATAAAAGGAAACGTGGGGGTATGTCTTTGTGACCTTGTAGTTGGAAAGGACTTCTTAACACCCAGGAGCACATGCCATAAATGAAAAATTGATCATCAAAGGATTTCCAGTTCCACTGAAATATATAGACAAAGTTAACAACAGATGACATGTGTGGAACAGATTCTTGCAACAATTAAAACCAACAAGGGACTCATATTTAGAATATATAAGGAATTCCTGCAAGTCAATAGGAAAAAGTTGGTAAAGTCAATAGAAAAATAAGCAAAGTATATTCACAGAATGGGACACCCCGAAGATTAGTGGATATACGGATAGGTACCAAAACTGTCTAGAAATCAGAGAAATGCAGATGGCAGTTACAATGACCAACTTCTTCATACTCACATGGGCACACGGGCCAGGTCCTCCCTCTGCCTGTTTTTGTATGATCTACAAGCTAAGAATGGATTTTAAAGATGAGTATTTTTGCAGTTGATTTGATGGTAGTTGCACTATCTTTGAACTCCATTTAAGTAAAGTATTATCCTTTGCCCCAAAATTCCACTCTTCTTACTAGTAGACCAGTGTTACAAAAAATTGTGCTCAATTATTGTTATACTTCAAATTTCATCAAAAATTTTGTGGAAATTTGTTTTCTCTCTTGATAAGTACCAACATAATGTCCTCAATTTTTCCTCTTGACCTGCAAGGTCTAAAATATTTACTATGGCCTTTCACAGAAAAGGTTTGCCAACCCCTACACTAAAGAATACTCTGTATCAGTATGGAGGGTCCTTAAAAAACTAAAAATAAAACTACCATATGACCCAGCAATCCCACTACTGGGCATATACCCTGAGAAAACCATAATTCAAAAAGAGTCATGTACCAAAATGTTCATTGCAGCTCTATTTACAATAGCCAGGACATGGAAGCAACCTAAGTGTCCATCATCGGGTGAATAGATAAAGAAGATGTGGCACATATATACAATGGAATATCACTCAGCCATAAAAAGAAGTGAAATTGAATTATTTGTAGTGAGGTGGATGGACCTAGAGTCTGTCATACAGAGTGAAGTAAGTCAGAAAGAGAAAGACAAATACCATATGCTAACACATATATATGGAATCTAAGAAAAAAAAAAAAGGTCATGAAGAGCCTAGGAGCAAGACGGGAATAAAGACAGAGACCTACTAGAGAATGGACTTGAGGACATGGGGAAGGGGAAGGGAAAGCTGGGACAAAGTGAGAGAGTGGCATGGACATATATACACTACCAAACGTAAAATAGATAGCTAGTGGGAAGCAGCCGCATAGCACAGGGGGATCAGCTCGGTACTTTGTGACCACCTAGAGGGGTGGGATAGGGAGGGTGGGAGGGAGACACAAGAGGGAGGGGATATGGGGTTATATATATACATATAGCTGATTCACTTTGTTATACAGAAGAAACTAACACACCATTGTAAAGCAATTATACTCCAATGAAGATGTTAAAAAAAAACAAAAACTCTGTATCAGTTAGAAGCCAGATACTATTAGACTAAATCACCATTTTTGTAGGTCAAAAATGGTCGAATGTCATCAGTTTCATAGGGTTCAACTTAATAGATGTACAGACAGCAAACTATTGTAGATAAATCTTTAAAACCTAGTATTGAGTGATAAAAGAAATAGAATGGAATAGCATAATACCATGTCTGTAAGTTAAAAAAAAAAAACGATAGCCACAGTAGATATTTAACAATAATACAAGCACATACAGAGACATTTGGCAAAGCACTGGATTGGTACTTCTTTGGGAGAAGAGAAGGAGTAGGATGGGAGGTAAAGGGGAAAACCCACCCAACTAATAATAACATTTACTAACATTTATTTGGTAATCACCACGTGCCTGGCACTGCTTTAAGCAGCTCGTATATGAACTCATTTACTCCTCACAGCACCCCGATGATAAAGGTACTATCATTGTTGCCACTTTACTGATGGGGAAACTAAGCTCAGAGAGGTTAAGTAACTTGCCCAAGGCCACTGAGCTTGTAAACATCAGAGCCAGGATTTGGACCCAAGCAGTTTGGACTCCAGTTTTGGAGATCAAATCTGGAGTCCAATAAGATGGATATAGTTCAGAGGGATGTGGATGGACCCAACAGATCTGAAGAAGCAAACGCCCCTTTTACCTAAACCCTACACCCATTCCATGCCCAGGAAATCTCTGCTGTTTCTTTCTCATCTTGCTTCTCTGGGACTCAAAGCACCTACCTCACACACTGGCCATCCTAAAGGCACAGTGGCCAAGGAGTTAGGAGGTACGGACCCTGTCCCTAAACTGACTCAACCTGCAGTGATGGGATGGGCCACCCACAGGACAAAATGACCGACTGGCTGCTCCCTGAGAAGTGGCTTCGGCATTTGTATGCTGAGGTAGCAGCTAAGAGCTTTGGATCTGATAGATCTGAGTTCAAATTCTAACTCCAAGTTCAACTGCCTGTGGGACCACAACAAATCACTTCTGTAGATTGACGTTCAAACCCCTGCCTAAAAGAGAAGGCAGTGCTTACTTAGCACAATGACTGGCACATAGTAAATGCTCAGTAAATTACTACTGTTCACAAGTTCATTCACATCACCTAGGAGAAGTGACTGCTTTTCACTGCACCTTCTTGAAAGAAGGGTGCTTGGGAAGAGCAGAGAGGTGCCTGTGTCATCCCATTTACCTGATTAGTCTGCCTGTTCCACTGTTATCCATCTTTCTGTACTCCGCCCCTCCCTCAAACCTTATCTTCCCACTCACCGCCTCTGGAATCCTTCCCTGACCACCCAACTTGCCCCGTCTGCTGAGCTGATGGGAGCAGGTTGGTCACTCCCTTTCCTTTTCTCATGGGAGGTTCATGCTCACCAACCAGCTCAGCTTCCATTTGCTCTCTGATCCGCTGTCCCCCACCCTGTGCCCAGGACCGTGTCCCCTCTGGCCTGTGGCTGCCTGGTTGGCTCGGGGTCCACAAGCATCTGCCTTCTTATCTCCATTCTCTTCCTCCCCATCGTGGTGATCATGGAATCCCCTGGAATCCACATGTCCACCAGGCCCCTAGGACATGAGCCTCTGAACCCTGGAGGCCTGCTTGGGCCCCATCCACATTTCCCTGGGAACCTAGGAAGCAGCCATCCTTTCCTAAGGGGCTCATGTGTGCCTGAGCAGCTGCCAGGGGCCTTCACCTAAGCAATCCATCCTCAGGATGACACTGCAAGGGAGGGATGGCCTTCCCACTTCACCCCATGAGACCATGGAAGCCGACCGGGTGTGGCCTGCCTGGGATTGCCCAAGTCACATGTGGCATGGCCACCCTTATCTCACATCCAGGACCTTTCTGTCCCACCCCAGCCACCTCCACCCAGAGGTGACCATCTAACATCCATGTTTCTACCATGAAATCCATCCCCTTCCTTATTTTTCCAGGGAGCCAAAGGCTATACCAACCGCCTTTCCTCCGTGGCCCTTGTGACTCAGACAGCTAATTGGGGCTTGGCTGGTGTCCAGCCTGGCCCTGGGCAGCCACCCTGTGATTAGCACTGGTGTTCCTTGGCCCCAGGAGTGATGCCTTCCGCTTGGGTCCACTTGGGAGAGGAGGGAGGTTCGCACACAGTGTGGGCTCAGCAGGGAGAAGGGACCGGCCTGGGGGGACAGCAGAAGACAGAAAGCCGTTGTGACCGCACTCCTCTTGCAGCGTAATGAGGATGTCAGTGGAATCCCTCCCAAGGATGTCATGCCAGGCCCTCTACAGAGGTTGTATCTTATGCTGACAACAAGCTCTATCAGTGTCCCCATTTCACAGAGGAGGAAACAGACTCAGAAAGGTTATGTAACATTTAAGGTCATGCTAGACCAAGAAATGGCAGGTCTGTGTGAGTCTGAAGTCCACGTGCTTTCCACGGGCCACCGTGCCCCACTGGGTCTTCATGAGAACCCTGTCATGTACAGACCTTGCCTATGCTGTTCCCATTTTATGGGTGGGTAAACTGAGACCAAGAGAGTTCAAGAAACTCAAGGTCATATGGTTGGAGAAGTGGTAGACACTGAACTGGCTCCTGGTCCAGTCCTTATTCTGTCTACTGTACATAGAACTTTCCCATCCATGCTGGGAAGCCCCCCAATTCTGGGCAGTAGGAGTGTAACTAGGAGAGGAGAGGAGATAGTGTTGCCCTGGGCTGACATGAGAAACAGGTGGGAGGGGAAGCTGGGTTGTTGGAGGTCAAGAAGGCCCAAGCTGCAGAAAGTCTTGGAAGCAGGTTGACTTGGTGTGTTGGGCAGGAGGGAGCGGTGTAGGGTCTTCCAGAAGGAGTGAAGTGCTGACCTGGTATCTTAAAGTGCCCCACTTGTGCAGCCCCCCGCCGTGGCCTGCCCCTCAGCCCAGGGCCCCCCACCCCCGCCCCACCTGCCACTGCCCAAAGCTCCCTCCCTCACAGGTTGGGGACATTCGGCCTCTGAGATCAGGTCTTTGTTTGAAGGACAGGTAATTAATCCCACAAAGTAATCCCAGAACACCCTGGCAGATTTATGGAGATCGCCTCTGTCCCAGGAACTCTGCCTTATCATCTTTCATTTCCCAGGCAAAGCGAGTGACTTGTTATATCACAGGATTCATGCCAATAGGAATTTCATTTAGGGGTGCTCTCCAGGTGGAGGGAGATTGATAACGCGGGCCGGGGGCAAGAGCCTGTGGCGGTGCTGGGGTCAGGGAGGGAGGGGAGCAGAACAGGCACTATTGTGCCTTCACCTGTCCCCTTGCCAGTCTCTATCTTTCTCCCAACATCAGGGGCCCAGTTTCATGGGGCTCACCTGTCACAGGGACCCAGATACCATCCAGTCCAACCCTCCCAAGTCACAGATGAGAAAACCAAGGCCCAGAGCAGTGAGGGAGGGACCTGATTCCCAGGCTCGCTCTTTCAGCTACTCTGCCCTAGCTCTCCCCACATGCCCTGCCCTAAGCTGCCCCAGGTGCAGGAAAATGTCACTCCATCACCGGGGGGAGCTCCTCAAAACCCCCACGATGGACCTTGGAGCCTGCCTCCCTAGGGCGCTTTTATTGAGGAAGGGAGCAGAGGTTGGCAGTCCTGGCAGCTCACCCCCCACACAAAGAAGGATCAGTAGAGCAAGGGACCTGGTCCTGGAGGTCAGGGTAGTCGCTTCTGGTCTATCGGCTCTGCCTCTAGCTTGCTGGACATTTTGAAGGTCCGTGTCCCTTTTTGTAACACAAAGAGTTGGGGCTCATTTGATTATTCAGAAATATTTATCCAACCCCTCTCATGTGTCAGCTCTGGGAACACAGCCATGAGCAAGAGAGATGAAGCTGTTGCCCTCACAAATCTTATAGTTTAGTGAGAAAGACAGAAAATAAACAGATGAATGCACAAGATCAGTTTAGAGAGTGACAAGGGCTTACAAGAAAATAAAACAGGGGATGGAGGTATGATGGAGAATGAGCTGCGGCCACTTAGCTGGGGTGGTGCCCTTTTTGCTACGGTGACAGTTGAGAGGGGCCTGAGCAACAGTGGAGGAGACAGCCACGTGGAGCTATGCCGGAAGTGAGCTCCAGGCAGAGGAAACAGCATGTGCAAAGGCCCCGAGACAGCCATAAGCTGTGTATATATTTAAGAAACAGGAAACTGGAAAAAGAGGTTGGATGAGGTGTCAGTGTAGTGGAGAGCAGAGGATTAGGAGAAGCAAGTGCGGTCAGAGAGCTGGACAGGGACTGATCATTCAGGGCCTTGCAGACCAGGCCGAGGAGTTGGGGTTATTCCATTTGCACTGGGAAGACACTGCAGTGGAGTAAGTTGATCTGCATCAGGCTTTTGAAAGATGTGCTGGCTGGAGAATGGGCTGGAGAAGGGGCAAGAGGAGAAGCAGGGAGACCAGCTGGAAGCCCACTGGGGTGGCCAGGTGAAAGATAATCTGGAGGGTTCGTCATGCGAACCATCTTGGCTGCGTCCGTCTGTCTGTCCAGCCGCTCGCAACTCTTCCATACCACCCCAGCTTCTTTGGGAGCCCTTCTCCCTCGGGAGGGCCTGGTCATTGTTCTGAGCCCCCCGGGCCTCGCCTGCTCTTCCCTACGCCAGCTCATCCCTCCTGCATCTTCCCACAACTCTCTAGACAAAGCTCTCTCAGGGGCCGGCCTCAGAGCCGCTCTGCCCACACCCCCCACTGCATCCATGCTCCCCCACCCCACCCTCAGAGCAGGTGGGCAGGCTGCAGGCACCCCAGAAGGGAAGGGAGGACCTTGTCACCGCCCAGAGAGGGGGGGACAGTGTGGCAGCATGCAGGACTGGCCTCGCCAACTTGGCAGCCCCTTGTCGACAGGAACCAAGCCTGGTGGGGCTGGCTCCTTCCAGACACTCACACCCAGCTCTCGGTAATTAAAGCCATAAGTTATCTTCGGATAGGGGAGCTGCAGGCTGGGGCTGCCACAGCTGGCATTGCCGGGAGGGAGAGTGGGCGCATCTGGGCAGAGGTTGGAGGGGGCCGAAGGTCAAAGACTGCCCTCCGTCTGGCCTGGGATGAAGGGTGTTTGGGCTCTGAGGCTCTGCTTGGTGCCAGGGGCAGTGCCAGGAGCTTCCTTCACAAACAAGTGTTTACTTCCTCTTTTCCATGGGCCCTGAGAGTCTCAAGCTTGCAAAACATCCCCAAAGATGCCATCTGTCTTCAGCTGGATCCTTTGCTTCCCCTCCCCACCCCGCAGAAGTATCCATTCACAGAGCTTGGAGTGGGGGTACCATAGGGTACCCATCCCTTCAGCTGCGCTGGGAGCATCCCAGAGAAACTGCCCTCCTGCCAAGGAAGCAGGAGTCTGTAGCCCAGGCTAGCCCCTCTAATCAAGAAGGACCCCAGGCCATGCATCCTGAGGGTGGCCCAGTGGGAAGTACCCTGAACTCTGACCTGTGGCCTTTCTGTTTCAAAAAAGTGATCAAAGGCCTCACACAGATTTTGGGGGCTGATCGTCCTCCCTGGCCAGAAAGGCAAGGAAATCGCTCTTCTTCCTGTTTCTTGCTTGCTCAGCAGAAGTTCCTGCCTGTCTGAGCCAAGGGAACGGAAATGTCTCGGGACGCCCCTCCCTGTCTGGCTGGGCTCACTCATCAAGCATTCTGAACATCCACTCGGTGTGGCGCAAGGGACCAGGGCCTGGAGACATAACGAGACATCTGGGGCCGATGCTCACGCTGGGAGGATGAGGGCACTCTGGAATCCAGGCTGCCAGGAGGATGAAATGGTCACCCACCCCACTCCCCCCACGCACCACACACGCACACACACGCCCCAGTCCAGGACCCCTGGCCTTCATCAGAGAAGCAGGGCCAGGATCACTGGCAAATGCGAAATATTAAATATTTGGAAAAGTACGGAAACGGACATAACATGCCTCCATACATTCACCACCCAGATGACATTTGTTGACATTTTACTGTATTTACTTCTGATCTTTTTTTCTTCTTTTCGTTCTTAAGAAATGGAACATGACAGGTATTGTTAAAAGGACCTTTTCTTTCATTTTCAGTGATCTCGGAGGCTGGGTCTCTGGGGAGCAAGGGTTAACACCTCTAACCCTAACATCAACCTCAGAAATGGCCCCCAACTTGCATATGGCCTGTCTTGGGTGACATTAAGGAATCATCAGCTTTGTTTCATGTGATAGTGGCATGTCTGTCCACATTGAAGTCCTCATCAGAGACATACACAGTATTTAAGAATGAACTGGAATTGGCTCGAATAACTCCAGTGCCGGGGGGAGGGGTGAGTTTAAAAGAAGGAAAATTGGCAAAATGTTGATAATTGTTGACTCTGGGTGATGGGTACACAGGGCTTCGTTGTGCTCTTCTCTCTGCATTGTTTGTCTTTGAAATTTTCCATAGTAGAAAGCTTTTTAAATTTTTTTAAGTATGGTCCCAAAACTGCTAAGGAACCCACCCCTGGTCTGGGATCCACATCTGTGTCCTGGACGGGTGCCCAGACTTGAGCCAGACTTGAGGTTGACCCATCTGGTGCCAGCTCTGCCTCTAACTTGCTGTGTGATGTTAGCCGAGTTACTCACCATCTCTGACCCTCAGTTCCACAGGGGGAGAAGAAGTTTGAACCTGGTGGGCTCTAAGCATCTTCCATCTCTGACACTGGACACATCTACCTTTCATGCTCAGAGAGCCCACTGGAGGGCAGTGGGTTTCCCATACCACTCCTCAAGAGAGCCTTTGCGAAAAGGATTCCGTAGCCAAATAAGTTGGAAAGACGCCGCATCACAACATCCTTGTCCTGGCACGTTACAAGCCACGTTAGCCCGTTAAAGGCTCTAACAAGTCCTGCAGCGAAGATGCCTGTTCAGCATTTCCCAAATGTATTTGACCACAGAACTTTTAAAAAGTTGGCCTTTCCTATACCCCAGGCATCAGAGTTCCCGGGGACACCCTCTGGGAAACCCCAACCTTCCAGTTTTCACAATGGGGGCTCCTGCCCTGAAGGATGAATTTGCCATTTTTTCATGATGATTTTGACTTATATTCAGCAGAACACAATATTTGTTTTCCACATTGTCAAGTGGGTTTTGTACTTAAGTAAATCTGTAGTTTTCCCCCCGCCCCCCTCGTCATTCCCTGATCAGAAACATCTGCTTTGATGTCACATTCTGAGTCACTGACCAGATGCTGGAAAACCCTCCGACATCAGGAAACTGGGCCTGGCACCATCTGGAGCTTCCCTGGTGGGGCCTTCTAGAAGCAGTGATTCTAGGGAGGAGTAGGAGAGAAAACACAGGCTTTGCCATCAAATGCTGTAGGTTCAAATTTCAGCTCAACCACTTACCAGCCATGTGACTTGGGACAAATTTTTTTTACCTCTCACCTCAGTTTAGTAATCGATGAGGATTAGGCTGCAAAGGATGTGTCGAGGGCTGAGTTTCCTTCTTTCTCCAAAAGAATTTGTAACAACTAACATTTACTGAGCACTTACCGTGTGCTGAACTAAATAGATGCATTACCTGCTTTCGTCTTCCCATCAGCTCCATGAGACAACTACTACCCCTCCCCTTTAACAGCCAAGGAAACTAAAACCCAGAGAGGGTAGGTAACTTGCCCACAGTCACACAGCTTATGAGGAATGATGCTGAGATTTTAGCCCTGGTCCTAGGCACTACAACATCTGCCCTTTTCAAAAAGATCTGACCCAGATGAAAAAATATTGATCCTCTGAACACCTTACCTCACCTGCCTGGTCAGCGCTTATTGGTCTTCGGGTAACCCAGATGGTATGTCAGGCCGTGCATCCTTGGTTAAGCGCTCATAGACAACCATGGACTCCTAAAACTGAAAGAGTCCGTGGGGACTTCCAGGTTCCCTGAATCCCCAAGCCCCCAACCCCATCCCTCAGGGCCCCTTTTGGGGGTCATGGAGGTGCCGAGTGTGCTGGCCTCCAGCATAGCGCCCCCATCTGCTTCAGCCAGGGCAGCTAGCTCTGGTTTGGGTTGTTTTATATACTGGGATTCTGGGGAAGATTTTGTCTGATTAAAGGATTGCTACTAAAACAAAGAAATTTGAAAACCGCTGCCATAGAAAAGCCCCCTGTTTTTTAAACAGGAGAGGACCCTGAGGCCCAGAGAGGTAAAGTAACTTGCCCGAGATCACCAGCTATCCTCCTGAACCCAGGCAGACCTCCCTCCTCTCTTCAGGACTCAGGGACCAGATTGAGGGGGGCTTCTCGGCCCTCAGGGAGCCCCTCAAGGTCAGTTGTCTGGGCCGCTTCTGCCAGTTGGTAGCCAGTTTCTATGAAGATAACTGTGTCTGAGGCTGGCTCCCTGAACCTCGTCCGACCACATCTATTTCTGGGCCGCGGAGCCCTGACGGAGCACAATTTGATTCATAAATTACCCAGCTCAAGGTGTGTGTGATGGGCTCTCCTTCCCAGATTTGAAAGTCATTCACTCCGGAACTTGCGGCACTTGGGGCTGAAGGAGGGGCAGCTGTGGGATCAGCATTCAGGGAAGGAAAGTGGCAGGGGAGCTGAGGGGACGTGGGGATTCAGGGAGCATTGCTCTGTGCCAGCTCCGTGCTTGTCGTCTCATTGAATCCTCCCAGCCACCACAGGAGGCACCTCCTATTATTATCATCCCTATTTGGCAGGTGAGGAAACTGAGGCTCATAGAGGTGAGGTCACTTGCCCAAAGTCACATGGCTGGAGGTAGCAGAGCTAGGATTCGAACTCAGCGCTCTCCGATGCCGACATTTTTCCCAGTCACAATGATGGCAAGACAAGGAACTGAACAAGCAGCATTTAGAGGAAGAGGTTAGACCCTGGGAAATAGGATTGGAAGGGAAGGTTCAGGAGTGCCGAACCTCCTCTTCCACCAAGTTCAGTGTGCAGCGACAGCTGGCGTTGCACCCCACCCTGCCCCTCTTCGCCAGTCTTTCTTGTCTAACATCACTCAATTCCAGGCACTGCTTAGTTCCACCTGCCCCAGCCACCAGGTTCACTATCCTTGACACATACCCAGCATAGGCTCAGCACTTTCCAGTTTGTAAAGCATTTTCTGGTCCCTTATCCCACTGAACCTCCAAACAGCCAAGTGAATAAGACAGGTATTCTCACCCCCCAAGGAGGAAACTGAGGCTCAGAGAGGACCACAAGCCCGCAAGCGTGCATCTAGTCAGGTCCTTTATGAGTTCTTCTGTCAGCTTCTTTATATATATGCTTTGTCCTTCCCCCAGGGGTGGCCAGTCTTCCCCCTTAGATGGTGGGTTCCCTGGGGGCATTACCCATCAGCCGCCCCCACCCCGTGCCTCATTAGAGAGGCCTTATAGTGTGGTAGGTGGTCTCTGGTGCCCCACTCCCCAAGAAGTCCCGTCCCCTGGGCCTGCCTTTCCCATGTCTCAGTGCTGGATCCGTGCGGGGGTGCTGGAGGTGGGGGTGATGGCCTCAGCAGGATGACAGCACGTACCCGCCTTCGTGCTTCCTTCTCCTTGGGCATCTGATCACTGTCCTCTTTGTTTTCTTAAGAAAACCCTCCTCCTTCCCCCCTCGCACTCCCGCTTTGGGACAAGGCCTTTCAGATCATCAAATATCAAACGCTTCTTATGCGCAGGCTGAGATGGCTTTATCAGAGCCTGTAAATCTCCCGGAGCCCTGACGCTCTCGTGAACGCCAAGCCTCAGGTGAATCATGTGGGCCAGTCCGGGGACCCAGTGCACCTCAGCGCCCACTCTTGGCCCAAGGAGGGGCTCCTGCTGAGGCTGGGCGTGGGTGTTCTGGGCCCACCTGCCCGGGGTCCTGGAGGTAACCAGCCTCCAGTCAAGTGAGCAAGTCGGCTAGGAGGACCATTTGAGACCCAAAAGACCCAGGTTCTAATGCCAGCCTGGTCACTAAGTACCCAGGTGTTCTTGGACATGTCACTTCCCTGACGGAGCCTCAGTTAACTCATCTGATGGCAGTGCTGGCCTTGCAGGGTGTCTTGAGAATTCAGTGAGCTCAGAATTGCTCTGCCAACGGGCAGAAGCATGCATCTTCCCTGTCTCTTGGGGGCAGCCTGGTGTGTGAACTAAGCTTCCAGGCTCTGGAGTTAGGCAGACTTGAATCCTGGTTCTGCCACTTACTGGTAGTGTGACTTTAGGCAAATCACTTAATTTCTCTGTGCCTTGATTTTCTCACCTGTAAAATGGGAATAACAGTGATGATGATGTTGATGCCACCTGGCATGTGGAGTTGCCATGACGAGTAATTGACCAATACACGGGAAGTGCTCAGAACCCACAGTAAGTGGCCCTGGTTATTGCTCCTTTACTCACTGCCATCACCCAGTCCACGCTCTCATCACCAACAGGGCTTCCTGCCTCCAGGGCCTCCCCACGGCTGTGGACAAAAATCCAAACTACTTCCCCAGCACTCAAGGGTCCTACCTCCTGGCATCAGCCACTCCTGACACCACTTCATGTGAACTCCGCTTGTCCCATGGCTCCCCACTTTGGAATTGATTGTCCCCTCCAGCCCTTTGCTCAGAATGCCCTCCCCCTCTCCATACTGACCCAAATCCAGCCCTCTAAGGCCTGGCGGAGGATCCCCTGCCCCAGGCGCCGTGAGCTTCCTCACCTAGATCGATGCCACCCGGGTGCAGAGACCTTATCTTTTGCTATTCAGACTCTCCAGTACCTTGCAAACTCCTCTTTGAGTAAATCCCTTCCTTCATCCGGCTGAGGTAGCAGTGACCATGGTGGGAAAGGTCCCCGTCCTCAGGGAGATTAAATTCAGCAAATTATTGTCAGTCATGGTGGTAACCCAGGTAGAGAAAGAATTACTCATTAAAGTGAATCCGTTTCCGACTCAGCCCACATCTAGCACCAACTTAGAACACATAGGCACACGTCATCAAATGTTGGGGGAACACATAGGCAACATCATCAAATGTTGGGGGAACACATAGGCACACATCATCAAATGTTGGGGGAACACATAGGCACACGTCATCAAATGTTGGGGGGTTTTTGGTGGTAAACATACATAACATAAAATTTACCACTTTAAAGTGGCATCACATATACTCACAATGTCGTGCACCCATCTCCACTATCGAGTTCTAGAACTTTGGGGATTACTCTTTAAGGTACTTATATTAATTCTTTTTACAAGTATAATTCACATAAATCAAAAAGGAAACATTGGGGCTTCCCTGGTGGTGCAGTGGTTGAGAGTCCGCCTGCCGATGCAGGGGACGCGGGTTCGTGCCCCAGTCCGGGAAGATCCCACATGCCGCGGAGCGGCTGGGCCCGTGAGCCATGGCCGCTGAGCCTGCACGTCCAGAGCCTGTGCTCCGCAATGGGAGAGGCCACAACAGTGAGAGGCCCACGTACCGCAAAAAAAAAAAAAAAGGAAACATTGAAATGGCTCTAGAACAATGGTTCTCAACCAGGAATGATTTTGGCCCCCTCAACCCTCACTGCAGGGAACATTTGGCAATGGTCTGAAGACTTATTGGTTGTCACATCTGGGAGAAGGGGTGCTACTGGTTTCTAGTGGCTAGAGGGTAAGGATGCTGCTAACCACCGCACAATGCATGGAGCAGTCTCCCACGGGAAAGAATTATCCAGCCCAAATGTCATGGGAAGCTGAGGTTGAGAAACACTGCTCTCACATCACTACTCAGAGATCTTTTTTTTTTTTTTTTGCGGTACGCGGTCCTCTCACTGTTGTGGCCTCTCCCGTTGCAGAGCACAGGCTCTGGACGCGCAGGCTCAGTAGTCATGGCTCACGGGCCCAGCCGCTCCGCGGCATGTGGGGTCTTCCCGGACCGGGGCCCGAACCCGTGTCCCCTGCATTGGCAGGCGGACTCTCAACCACTGCGCCACCAGGGAAGCCCCAGAGGTCATTTTTGTTAACATTTTGTCAACATTTCATTCCTTTTTCTATATATATATATTTTTTAAGCAACAACAAAAAATGTGTCTTATGGAACTATGCTATTTTATGACTCCTTTGGGGGGAAAATGTCAAACATGTATCTTTCAAGTCACAAACTTCTCTTTGCAGCATTATTTTTAGTGGATGACCGAATTTCATATCATAACGTAATTAATCCCTATTGTTGGACATTGAGGTTGTTCCCAGTTTTCCTCAGTAAACAGCACCACGGTGAAAATCCTGGGAGCTGCACCTGTGGGCACATCCATGATTATTCCCTTTGGAGAAATTTGCCTGGTTACAGAGTAAAGGTTTTTCGGGAAATCAGGAGATTCTGATAGCAGCCCTGGCCCCCAGCAATGTCTTGCTGATCCCCATTGAAGTGTCGTCAGAGGACCAGGGGCCGCCTCTCCCTATAGGTGGGGCGCTGGATGCTGCTGTAGGTGAGGGGGCCTGGCTTGACCCTTAGCAACCCTAGCATAATACGCTTTACTATCCTTGGCTACTCAGGTTAATGTTTCATAACTTGGACCCAGATTAGTCAGCGTCCAGTCTTTGGTCTTATTACGAGAGGTGATCATTTATTGGTGTACTTGAGCTTAATGAAAACTGTCGTTCTGGTGAAACGCCTATAAGACAAGCAGACTGCAATTCCCACCTGCTTGCCGGGGGCTCAAAGATCGTCTTTCCAAGACTGGTCGGTAATAACTGTAATTAACAAGATGCACTCAGCTCAAACAAACGTGTCACTGTGGTAGGGTGGGTGTGATAGTCCCAGTTGGAATTGCTAATTGGCTGAGTCCTCCTCATAGCCCTGGTGCAGTTATGGTCTCTGTGATGTGTGACATTATAAGTCACCCTGGTGCCATTCTGTCCTGTAACCTTGTACGCTAGCCTCAGAATGGTGCCCTGACACCCGTGCTGCAGCCCGTGCATCGGTCCAAAGCCTTCGTGGAGCACCTACTGTGTATCGCCAGGGGCACTTGGGGAAACCGGTCCCTGCACTCCCAGGGCTTATATTCCAGTGTGGGGGGACAGACAATAAGCAAACACATTAACAGATGAAAAGAGATGTTCAGAAAGTAGAAGTGGTTTGAAGGAAATAAAACAGGATAAGGGAGAAGAGAGTGATGAGGGTGAGAGTAGGATGGTGGGGTGACTAGAGAGGGCTCCTTTGAGGCCCCCTCAAAGGTCGCCACCACCTTTGAGCTGAGACCTGAATGCAGACAAGGCAACCACAGACATCTGCAGGGTGAGCATTCCAGGCAGCTTCAGGGAAAGCTTTGGAGAGGGGCTAGGCCTAATCTGCCCCCTCCCTGATGGTCCTTAGGAGGGGCGGCAAGCTCTCAGCCTGCATCTCCTTCTCTGATAGAAAGCCAAAGTAACCCACACCGCTGGTTGCCATATGTTGGTCTCAGAGCTGTTCAATGCAGCCCAGCCCAGGTGCCACCCGGGACTTGGCCCCCTTTGTCAGCAGGCAGCTAAGTAACAATTTTTAATTCATAAGATATCTTGCCCAAAGCCCATATCTCAGGCTGACTCCCAATTTTCATTATGCAGTGATACAGTCTGTACCAGTCAGAATTATGTGGCTCCACTGGACAGTGATGGGACTGCAGCCCAGCTTGTCCCACTGGCCCGGGCGGCATACACGGCACACACGTTGCTGTTTAACAACTACCCCTGGGAGGGGGCAGGGGGAATCCAGGGGCCTCTGGGTAGGACAGGAGCTCTTTAGCTTAGTGAGAGCTGAGTTTAACTCCTTGTTACACCCCTTGCTCTGCCCTAGGACCAGTTATTCTCTGTGCCTTAGTTTTTTCATCTGGAAAATGGGGATAATTGTACCTATCTCATGGGAGCTTTGTGAAAATTGAAATGTATTGGGCTGGCCAAAAAGTTCACTCACGTTTTTTGTAACATCCTATATAAATATACAAAAAAAACACCTTTGCACAGCGCCAGGCACAATGCATGTTGGATATTGTGGGGAGGGCCCCTCCTGACTCATTCTGGATAAGATGGGCCATAGTTGGGGCTAACCTGGTCCAATTCTTGTATTCAGAAAACAGGCATAGCAGGGAAAGAAGGGGTGGGAACCAAGACAGGCACCACTGCAGGTGCTTCACATACATGATCACGCCTGATCCTCACACAGTCCCGTGAGGTGGGAGCTGTTATCCACACTTTACAGATGAGGGGTTTGGCTCAAAGGAATTCACAGTTTGCAGGAGGTCTCACAGCTGGTAACTGGCAGATCTGTTGTTGGTTCTTAGGTCTTTTTTGCATCCTTCGAGTTCACGCACAGTAGGCAGTCTTCACTAGGGTGCTGATGTAACAGACTCCAGGCAGAGACTACGGCTGAAAGAGGGAGCACCAGGGGGAAGGGGATACATATCCCAGTTCTGCTCACTTCCCTGGGAAGGATCCCTGGCCCTGGCCCTGGGGAGGGCCGGGCAAGCGAGTCAGAGGCCAGGTGAGGGATCAGGGTCCCACTAGTCCTCTCATCCATTCAGCAACTAGCATTTGAGTGGAATGTTACTTGGGCCCAGAAGACCAACTAGATCATGAGCTCCTCATAAGCATGGCTTTTTTTTCTTCTTTTCTCAACCCCATGGCCCAGCATGGCCAGACCCAGAGTATGCCCGCACCTAGTGTGTGCTCATTGACCCTTCCTAACCCCTACGGGGGGCCAAGAACCTTCAGGCCATCCAACAGATAGGGAATGAGCATTGTTCTGGGTAGCATGGGGACGGAAGCATGACACCCTAGCCCTTACCCTCGAGGCGACGCTGGGTCTCTGGATATGAGAACCAGGGAGGTCCCACAGCACAGGGCTATTCTGAGGGTGCCAGCCCAGCTCTGGGGCTCAGTGGAGTGAGAGAGGCCGCAACCTCCAGGACTGGCTTCCTGAGGCTGGTGACATTGGTAATGGACCTTAAGAACAGACAGGACCAAGGTGGGAGCCATTGGTTTTCCTTTAACTTGGGGGCAGCAAGAGTGGGTTGCTGTCAGCCCAGCAGAGCAGACAAAGCAATTGAAAGTCATCAGGCTGTGTTCCCACACGCACCATCAGCCACTCACTAAACTGCTTTTCGCCCAGACGCAGCTCTGCCATGGGTCAAGATGCTGCCGGGCGAGATAACAAGGGGACAAGGTGTGGGAGTGATGAGATTTGGCAGGGGCCAGGAGGAGGGGCGCCTGGGGAAGGAGAGAGCCTGCTAGCCTTGAAGGAAGGAGGAGGTGGGAGGGTGAGCCCTCAAGGCCCAAAGAGAGCCACCGCCTTGTCTCCGAGTCTGACCCTCTACCCTCACCTTCACACCCTCCAATCTAGTTTCCCTCTCCCTCTGCCTTTGACCATCTATGAAACAGAAGCCCTTTGCTTGACTCTGCTGCGCCCTCTAGCCGCCACTCGGCCTCTCTCCCTGTTTATTACACCAAACTCCCGGCAGCAGCGCCTGTACTAACAGTCCCCAGGGCCCCCCTCAGCCACTGTATCTCACAGTCTGACCTCCAGGGGCATCTGAAGATCCAAATGGGGGACCTTAGCCACATCTTCCTTATCCTGAGCCTCTCTCGGCACGGTTTGACCCTGTCAACCATCTCTTTCTCAGAACTTCCCCTTCGCCCGCCTCTGGGCACCTGGCTCTATACTGGTTTCCCATCTGCCTCTCTGACCACTGCCTTTCTTTCTTTTCTTTTTTTTTTGCGGCACGCGGGCCTCTCACTGTTGTGGCCTCTCCTGTTGCGGAGCACAGGCTCCGGACGCGCAGGCTTAGCGGCCACGGCTCACGGGCCCAGCCGCTCCGTAGCATGTGGGATCTTCCCGGACCGGGGCACGAACCCGTGTCGCCTGCATCGGCAGGCGGACTCTCAACCACTGCGCCACCAGGGAAGCCCAGCCACTGCTTTTCTATCTACATTTTCCTGTGCATCCTCACTGGAGCCATAGGTCTGCCCTAAAGGCCGGCTTGCCAGTGCCTTATCTATGTCACCACCTTTGTGCTGACAGCCCCTGTCTTCCCACTCGAGTCCCCATCCACCCCTCCCCTCCAGCTCTTGGAGGACATCGCCATGTGGACATTCTGCTGCTACATAAAACTCTATCATTTTATGAGGAATTTACCTAGAACTTTTCAGAACGTAGAGAGTTTTTAACTGGGACTCCCTCTTGAGAAAAAAGCAAATTATTTGCCACCTCATTCTATGAAGGATGACAGTCTCTTATCTGTCTCGCCCTATTCCTTGTCCCTTAGCACCAGGCCAGGTACAGAGTGGGTGCAAACCTGTGTGTAGGGCAAACACCTGCAGGGAGAAAAAGAGAGGCGTACATCTCACTCCAGGCCAGCCACTCACCAGCCCTGTGACCTTGAACAAGTTATTTAACTTCTCTGAGCCTGCTTCCTCACATGTAACACAGGGTGTCTTCTTCTAAAGTTATTGTGAAGACTGAGTAATATAATTGTGCAAACATCTTAGCTCAGTGCCTGGCACAGGGAAAAGTGTTCAACAAACTGTAGCTACTATTTTTTTAATAAACAGGGGAAGAGGGCTGTGACTTCCGTTCAGCAGCCTTTTGTGCTATTGCAGACTTCATTCACATCTTCTCAACCTCCCTCTTGCAAATATGAAGAGGTCTTGATGCCTGAAGCTCCTGGCGGATGTGGCTGTCCCATAAGAGAACCAGCAGAGCTAAGAATGACCTGCTTCTTCCCTTGTGTGAACGCTTTAAGTCACCAGTTCCCAGAAGTCTTAGGGTGCTCAAGGTGCAGCCTCACTCCCTGCAAGGACCCCTCCCCTGCCAGGTACATCCCCTAGGACAGCACCTGTCGACTCAGGGAAAGCAGCTGCCCTTCTGCTCAGCAGCGGGGGCTGAACAGGTGAAAGGCATCCCCCAGTGAGGCACCCCCAGTCCCCTGGTCCCCATGGGACTTGGATAAAGAGTGTCTGGGAGACCAGAGGGCTGACAGGGTGGTATCAGTTTCCAGGATAGCAGAGAAACTTATGTGTATGGTTTCCAAGCCCACGGCCCCCCGGGGGAGGGCGGATGGTGGGAGAGGGGTGATAAAGGAGGGAAGCAAGGAAGTGGTGACCCACCCCGAGGCCGGAACCCTGGGTGCGATGCCCTGTGGACCTGAGGGTTTTGTTCTCAGCCTTGGCCTCAGGGCTGCCACCTTGTACATCTGGGCCCTTGGTTGTGAGGCTCTCCTGGCAAGAGGATGGGCTGGCTTAGTGCTCCCGCTGGGCGAAAGCTCTAGGCACAGGCTCCTGGGGTGGGGGTGGGTGGAGGAGACGGTCCATGGTGCTGTCTTGGTGCAGGACAGGCGGCCAACATTTATTGAGAGGTTCCTATGTGCCAGACACTGTATTAACTCATTTAATCCTCACAGCAACACTCTGGGGTGGGTACTATTATCACTCCCATATTATCGACAAGGAAACTGAGGCCCAGATATGTAACTTGACCAAGGTGACCCAGCTAGCTAGTAGCCGAGCCATGATTGGAACTCAGGGCATAACTGCTTCTCTGTTCCACGTTGCTTTCCTTCAGGGGCCTTAGCTTAGCAAGTTCTTATACACTCAATAGTGTGATTTTATTCTGAATGAAGATCTTTCTTGTGAGGCTGAAGACATGAACCTTGCCTGCTTTTCTCTGCTGATTCTCTAGCATTTTGCACAAAGTAGGTGCTTGATATGAACTGGAATGAATGAGTGATCTGATCAGTCAATCGGTCTTTGAATGAGACCTGCCCTGCTTGGGGCACAGGGCTCACCTCCTGTCCCTGCCCAAGCCAGCATCCCAGTGAGTGCTCGTGTTGCCATGGTGACAGCAGGAATATCAGAGGCAGTGACTCACTTAGTTGGCCTTGTCAGCTCCCTGGGTGTAACCCTTTCTGACTGTTGGTCTTGGCAGTTAGTCACTCGTACTTTGCAGGAGGCTGAGAGGTGAACTCTCCACACAGATGTGTGAAAAAGAATGTGTTTGTGTGTGTGTGTGTGTGTGTGTGTTGGGGGGAGGATCCTTGAGTTTGAATTTGTACCAGTTGAGGGGTATTTGCCTGCAGGTTGGTTGGAGAAGGTACCTAGGCTGGGAGAGGGGTATTTTATGTATTGGGGACAGACTCGGAGTTGGGGATGGGCAGTGTGGCCATGAATAGGGCAAAGGTGCTGAGTGCGGGACCCAACTGAGTTTGCCAGGGGTGATAACCTTATTTTCCCAACTGAAAACCACAGCACATCGTTCGACAAGAGGCTTCTCGTTTGCGAATGATTTATAGGAAAAAACTGGCAAAGATAAAAGTTGAATCACATGTAAACACTGATAGCTTCCTTTATTGGGAAGAATAAATTTATCTGAAACTCTGGAATGATGGGATGCCGGACAGGGGCGCTGAGGAGGCGGGGCCCATGCCTGTGTGTGTGGTGGGGAAGAGGGTGTGAGAGGCAAGCGGCTGGAGGTCTTGCCTCAGGGCAGCCCTGCAGCTCAGCGTTTAGGGGCCCCGAGGGCCCAGCCCCTAAAACACCCTGCGCTGTCCATGCTTCAGCCATCTCAGCACTGATCACCCTGTCACGGGAATACCTGGTTGAGGGCGACATCCTCCACCGGAAGGTGTCCCAGGTACACTGTAGGAGCTCAATAATTGTTTGCTGCGTGGATTAGCTAATGATGAGCGGATGAAAGCACATGTCCTCTTGTTTCCCCAGCAGCAGAATTCCTAGCTAAAAAAACTCCTTTATATTCATGCATGTATATGCCTCCTTGCGACTCTTTCCTCCCCATTCACAAGGGCAGCTGTACAAAAGCCCGCAGGAGGGTACCCAGGCCGCAGGACACAGGCTTAGGCAAGGTGGAGGCTGGAGTGACGTCCCCTCCCTGGCCTGGCCCAGGTCAGAGTCTCCAAAGCCCACACTCTGAGAGTGACGTGAGACCCGGCCGGGCTCTGCTGTCAGCAGCCGTGTCTCCCCTGCCTCAGACAACCTCTGCAGTGGGCTGGGAGTGGGCCACCTTCTCGGCCAGCACAGAGGGGCTGAGAGCAGCCCCTGCCTCAGAGTCTAAAGTTAGAGAAGGACGTTGTCTCCCCTCTACTTTTGCCCTAGTTAATCCAAGAGAGGACATGAGCCTGTGTGCGGATCCCTTTAGAGCCGGGGAAGGGGCGGAGCAGGGAGATACAGCAGCTTCCATGGGCGATCCTGGTGTCCACCTTGTGTGTTGGAGGCTTGGATATTAGTTACCGCCTATGGAATCCGTGCCCATCACCCCCTTCCCCAATCCCGCCTGTCTTCCAGGGTCCAGCTCAAACAACATTTATCAAGTACTTATTTTGTGCCGGGAACTGTTCGAAGCCTGTACATGTGTATATATTTTTTCTCATTCATTTAATTCTCATAACCCTATGAGATAGATCCATTATTATCCTCATTTCACAAATGAAGAGACCAGGATGCAAAGTGGTTAGATAAGTTGCCCAAGGTCACACAGCTAGACAGTGGTGTAAGGAATTAGTGTCACCTCCTCCATGAAGCTTTACTTCTTTGAGCCTTCCTGTGTGTGAACAGCCTCTCCCTGCTGTGCACTGAGATGCTGATTCTTGTGGGTGTCAGAGCTCCCTTACAAGGCTGTAAGTGCTTCAGCATCAGAAATCCTGGCAGGGTGACCTCTGCGTCCCCCACAACGCCAAGCACAGGGCCTGACCATAGGACAACCCGTCCAGGGGACCGCTGAATATGTGAATGAATGGCAGTGAGCGAGCGAGTGTTTGAATGGACCAACACACTGGTTAATGGGGAGGAGAGGGGAGTGGAATTGAGGGTTTCCCAGTGAACTCACAGCCTGATGAGAAGGGCACAAGGGCGAGTATGGGGGCCCAGGTGGGCCGGAACCAGCCATCCTTCAGGAACATGCTTGCCACTGTGTCCCCAGCATTGTCCAGGTACCTTGAGGAACGGTCGTGAAAGCCCCCCATCTTTTAGGCTGGGTGAAATGAGCACATTAACACAGAGGAAGCAACTGGGGAGCAAACAGAGCAGGAACTACTGCCTGTAGGGCCGGAGGGGTAAGTGAGAGAGCATAGGACCATCTTCCCGGAGCAGGAGGAGGAGGGGCTGGCCCTGGGTGGGAGGAAGACAGGAGGCAGGAATGGATCTGGGGAACCTGCGGAAGCCACTGTGAGGGCCAGGTACCTGTGGGGCAGCATAAGCTGGTGGGTGAGAGAGGGGTGGGGTGCCTTTGAGCCAGTGCCGTGTGTGTGTGATTTTTGCCAGTACTTTAAATACATATTTTAAATTTTAATAAATACTTAAATGCTTCTAAAACTGAATTTTGTTTTTAACTTATATTTATCATAAAAGGAAACTTTATATCACCACCATACAGAAAAGTAGAGTAAAGTAGAATAGACTAGAAAGAACAGAATAGAATAGGAAATGACCGTAAAAATAAGCACAAGGGGAACAAAACAAGGCTACTGCCGTAGTCCACTGAGGCTGCCATAACAAAATACCACAGGCCAGGTGGGTTATACACAGTAGAAATCTATTTCTCGCAGTTCTGGAGGCTGGAAGTCCGAGATCGGGGTGTCAGCACGGTCGGGTGACGGCCCTCCTCCTGGTTCAGGTGGTGCCTTTTTGCTGAATCCTCATATGGTGGAAGGGGCAAGGGAGCTCTGCGGGGTCTCTTTTATAAGAGAAGAATCCCGTTCAGGACGGGTTCGCCCTCATGACCTAAGCCCAAAAGCCCCACCTGCTAATGCCATCACCTTTGGAGGTTAGGATTTCACCATACGAATTCTGGGGCGGCACAAATATTCAGACACAGCAGTCACTGAGTCCTCACGGGGCACTGCTCCCTTTGAAAGGCTCTGAGCCCGAAGCCTGCTCTCTCTCTGTTAAGAAGGAAAAGAAGCAAGTGTTAGACAGGCTGTTAACGACATATAAGCACCAAACCAAGACTTTCTCCTTGCCTCAGTCAGAGAGCCTTGAGGAAGACTGAACGGGCATAATGTTCTCATCCTGTGATTCGGGGCCATCTGCTGCCTGGGCTATGTGCTCCTTTGTACCCCAGAGTTCTCTGCACTACTCCTGGAACCAGCACTCATTTTAAGTTACTGATTAGTCCTAATGTCCAGAGAGGAGCCCTGGCCCCAGCCCCCTGTCCACCTGCCCGGGGCCCCAGTCACACCCTGAGTTCTCCCTCTTGCAGGAAATACCAACAGCATCTTTGCCCTGGATTACATCAGCGGGGCGCTGACCTTGAACGGCGTGCTGGACCGGGAGAACCCCCTGTACAGCCATGGCTTCATCCTGACTGTGAAGGTGAGAGTGGGCGCTGGGCACCTCCATCATGGGTGGAGGGGATGCCCACGCTGTGGGGCCAGCCTCCAGCGGTGCCCAGGAGGAGGGTCCAGGAGGCGGGTCACTTCTGTTCCCTTACCCTGCACTGATTCCCGGGGCTTGTGCCCAGGGCCCCCGTCAGGAAGGGCCAACGCTTTTCACATGTGGGCCTTGTCAGGGCCCCTCTGCTGGGCATTTCTCAGCCCTTATCAACAACTGCAGAGGATTGCAACTTTCATCCCCATTTCAGGGGTGAGGAGGCACAAGCGGTCCTCTCTGTTATCCCATGACTTCAAGTTCTAATATAGCCAACTCAGATTCTTAGGTTTACCTCATTTCTGGGGTTTTTCTCCCATTTCTAATTCTTGTGGCTTCCCTGGGGCTATTACCTGGTTAAGAAACAGCAATGTGGCGGGCAGGGGGCAGAGCTGTGGTGGTCCCCACCCCGGAAAGTGTGATGGAGCCATGGACCCCTGCCCCCTGCAGCCCCTTACCACTCATGATTGGTTTTAATTAAAATCAATAACTTGCTGAGGCATTCCCTGGGAAACCCGTTTAGGGTACAGATGCTGCCTGGGCCACAGGGGTCCTCCCCAGCCCCAGCCTTCGATTGAGAGGAGGGGGTGGTGCAAAGACTGAGGAGAGGGCCTCTGGGAAGGAGGCCCTTCCCTTGGTATGGGAAGGATGGTGCAGCCTGGCCCTTCGTTGCTCTCCTTGACCTTGAGAAGGCCTGTGACAGCGATGGATTGATTAGTCCTGACTCGCCCACTGCCTCTGTCCTCTCTACCCAGATGTGCACATGTGGGCCAGCGGGGGAGGGCAAGCTAACACGGCCTTTCCCCCATCCGGAGCCAAGCCCGAGGCCCCCTCCCAGCCTCCCCTTCTGTCTCTGCTCCCTTCCTACGGAGGCAGGCAGCTCCAATGGAGAGAGCTGCTCCCTAGTCCCAGCACCAACTCACTGTGCAACCCTGAGTTCAGCTTTTCCATCTTTATATAAAATATAAGGATGAGTTCCCACACCTGGCTGTGAATGCAAATCCCCTGGGGAACTGGTAAAAGATACCTAGTCCTGGGCCTCTTGCCCAGAGATCCTGGTTCAAAAGGTTGGGGTGGGACTGCGAATGGGTATTTTGCGGCCCAAGGACTCTGGCCCAGAGACTGGGTGCCCAGGTGTCTGAGTCCATCTATTTCTGAGTCCAGCCCAGACCGTCACGGTGCCTAGCACAGTGTTCAGTCCATAGCAGATGCTGAATTAATTCTTGATTATCTGCTAGCACAGATGTTCTTGGCCTCAGTTTCATCATTTGCCAAATGAATGAAGACTCTCCCTTTGCCCCTAGATGAACCCCTAAATCTATCTCGTCTTCCCCACCCCACCTCATCCCCTTGGTTCTAGAATCCCACTGCCTGAGTTTGGTACTTTGTCTGTGTGTCCTTGTACAAGTTACTTAACCTCTCTGAGCTTCAGTTTCCCCATTGGCAATGGAGATCAGTAAAACGGGGATGCTAATGATAGAATCTTCCACCTGGGATTATGGTGAGGATCAGATGGGATAGTTCATATAAAGCGCAGTGCCCAGCATTGAGAAAGCCCTGGTAAATGATGACTTTTATTGTGACTATGGCCACCTTCATCCCTGGGGTGTTTATTCCTCTATCTGCAGGGCACAGAGCTGAATGATGACCGCACCCCATCTGATGCCACAGTGACCACAACCTTCAACATCCTGGTGATTGACATCAATGACAATGCCCCAGAGTTCAACAGCTCCGAGTACAGCGTGGCCATCACTGAGCTGGCACAGGTCGGCTTTGCCCTCCCCCTCTTTATCCAGGTGGTGGACAAGGACGAGGTGAGTCCCAGAACGCATGGCCATCCAGCCCAGCACCCGGCCTGGGCTGTGCAACCCTGGAAGGGATGCCAGGGGTCACTGGGCTCCCAGGTCCCCATCTATAAATTAGAAACAAACATTGCTGCAGCCCCCCCTGCTACGTTCTGAGGATAAATAAGGCTGCAAAAATTAGTAGTCTCTAAACTTGTGGACCAACCCCCCTACAGCCTGTAAAAAATGTTTGCGCACACACCTCCAATGTATAGTTCTATGTTTAGAAATGTATATACATGATCATCATACTAGCCTAGTGTGTACATTTTAAAACATACACACAAAAAATAGAAAATTTAAAAGGTAGAGGCTCTTGTATCAATGGTGACTTTGGAAAAGTCTTATTGCTGCTTTTAAGGTAATACTGACCCTGCCTTTTCCTTGCAAGGAGTGTAAGTGCCTTCCAGAGGATCCCAGGCCATAAAGAGACTCCAGAGGGTCCAGGACACCTGCATCCCCTTGCCCAAGGGCCAGCCAATCTTAAGAGGGATGGACATGGGCCACGAGTGGGAGAGAGCTCAAGAGGGACAGGAGGGAGGAGGCTCCGGCAGGGCTGCAGCTCCCGTGAGCCTAGCTATGCCCTGTGTCACTAGGCCAAGGACCGGGCCTGGATGGGGCAGCTTCCATCCCTTCAGGACCCTCTCAGCCTGCCTCCAACCCGCCCCTCCCCTCGCCCTACCTCCCTTGCCCGTCAGCAGTCACAGCCTTAATAGGATTTCTATTTATTACCGCTGCTTCCCTGGCCCACTCTGCTCAGGAATTCCATTAGGTTTTCCCGCCCGGGGTGTTCTCTGCAATTACTCCTCACACGTGGCTGTACTGGCCTTGCTCCAGGCCCGGTTCCTCTTCACTTCCTGGCCCCTCTCCTGTCTCCTGTCAGCTTCTCTCAACTGGTCACAGTCCCCCCAAGGACTCAGGTCCACAAGGGCAAGTTGGCGTGTGTGTGTGTGTGTGTGTGTGTGCGTGCGTGCGTGTGTGTGTGTGTGCGCGCGCGCGTGTGTGTGTGTGCGTGCGTGTGCGTGTGTGTGTGTGCGTGCGTGTGTGTGTGCGCGTGTGTGCGTGTGTGCGTGCGTGCGTGTGTGCGTGCGTGTGTGTGTGTGCGTGCGTGTGCGTGTGCGTGTGTGTGTGCGTGCGTGCACAGTCACATTTCTGTTCATGTGTGTACACATATGTGTGTGCACACATGCCTCCATCTCCTGCTAAGTCTTTCCATACCTACCTGTCTGAGATAATTGAAGTATGTACTGAGCATCTACTGGTTTTTTTTAATTTATTTTTTATTTATTTATTTTTTTGGCTGCGTTGGGTCTTTGTTGCTGCGTGAGGGCTTTCTCTAGTTGTGGCGAGCGGGGGCTACTCTTCGTTGTGGTGCGTGGGCTTCTCATTGCGGTGGCTTCTCTTGTTGCGGAGCACGGGCTCTAGGCGCGCGGGCTTCAGTAGTCATGGCACGTGGGCTCGGTAGTTGTGGCTTGCGGACTCTAGAGCGCAGCCTCAGTAGTTGTGGCGCACGGGCTTAGTTGCTCCGCGGCATGTGGGATCTTCCCGGACCAGGGATCGAACCCGTGTCCCCTGCATTGGCAGGTGGATTCTTAACCACTGTGCCACCAGGGAAGTCCGCATCTGCTGTTTACAAGCAGCTATATCTGGCCACTTCAGGGAGTCCAGGAAGTGGAATCCATGGTCCCTGCCCCATGGGGCCAAATGTGTTTATGCAAATGTAATATGTAATTTTAAAACATATACAATAAGGTAGAAAGTTTAAAAGGTGGAGACAAACAAATATAAAAACAGATTCTAACATTTTCTCACACTCCAGTGGATCATCTTGTATCCCCTGGGAGTGCAGGTCCCCCTTTGGAGACCGCTGTGTGAATGAGAACCTCAGAAGAAAATCCCATTCTAGGTTTCAGGCTGATAATAATGCCCAAGGGAAGAGAGACACTAGAAGCAGCGTGGGTCCGGGGTCCGGTGACTATAGGCAGTGGGGCTCCAGAGCTCAGCTGAGGAAGGGGGAAGTAGGGGCTGGGAGGATCGGGAAAGACTCTATGGTGAGAGGGGGACTAGGGCTGAGCCTTGGGGTATAAATCAGATGGTGAAAGGGTCCTCAGGAGGGGTGGTGGGGGCCAGGCTGTGGCCCACAGGGAGGACCGGAGGGAGAAACCTGTAAGTACATGGAGGGAACAGGCAGTAACCCGTGCAACTGATCAGGGATTGTGCAGTGGGCTGCTGGCAAGGTGGGCTGGGACATAGGCCTCGGGGGGCCTTGAATGCCGAGCCAAGGGATCAGCTGAGGCCTGTGTTCAAGGCCAGCCTTGCCATTTATTAGCTCTGTGACCTTGGGTGAGTCACCGGCCCTTTCTAAGCCTCACTTTGCTCATCTGTGTAAAACAGAAATAAAAAGACAATGTATAAGTCAGTTTCTATCGCAGGAGCAAGTTAACCCTGAAAGAGCAGTTTATCTCTCACTGGGACTACTTGTCCGGCAAGGGTGGGCAGGGAGACCCTCCTCTGTGTGGTCACGCAGGTGCACACTCTGCAGGATCGTGGTTGCTGCAGGAAGCAGGGGGCAGCTAAAGGCTTAAGCACCAGCTCTTCTACGCTTCATCCCAGAAGTGTGACGTCTACTCAGGGCCCATCAGCCAGAACTAGTTAGGTGCGCCCACCTCACTGCCTGAAGGCTGGGGAATGTGGGGAAGCAGTTAAATAGTTGTCTCTGCCCCAAAGGGTATCGACAAGGTGTGTGGAGAGGAGGAGAGCCGATGATACGCGTAGAGGACTTAGCACGGTGCCTGCCACACACAGAGGCTAACCAGGTGGGTCCAGGGACGTCGCCGCCGGCAGGGCCAGAGCTCCCGGGGCCCTGCCTCTTGTTGAGGGATCTCAAGGTGACTCTGACCTCTTGGGTCTTACCTCAGGCTCCCTTTTGCGGGAAGCCTGTCGGAAGCATCTGCAGGAATGCTGAGGGGCGTCTGGATCCAGCCCGCCCTAGTGACCCCTCCCCCCTCAGACACAGCCATCAGCGCGCCCACTGTGAACAGGAGGCCCAACACCACCAGGGACCACTCTGTTGCTTTCCCCTGGGATTTGGCCAGTGTCTCTGACGGTAGAGGACTGGCCTCCTTCCCACAGGGTCCCACTTCTCCAGGGCACAGTGAGGTGCAGAGAGAGGAGGAGAGGCAGCCCAGACTATCCCACCCTAAGGTCACCTGGACCATCTTCCTGTCTCATAGGGCAGCACCCAAACCACCCCAGATGTGGTCCTGGGCTGGTTCCTAAATAAGAGAGAGAGAGAGAGAAATTGCTTTCTCAGTTGCCCTGTTCTTTTGCATCTCCCATCTCTTCTCCACTCTCCAAAACTCTGGAGGGCTTCAGATCTGGCCAGGGAAATGCTCCCAAAGCCTAGCCTTGGGTGCTAATGGCCAGGCCCCAGGTTCCCAAGGTGGAGTGTTCAGCCACATCACCGACAGGAACAAAAGACAGCAGCCACAGGCACTTGCAGCGCTGCCCAAGTGTCCAATGTCTGGGAAGAATCAGAGAACCTCAAAGGGGAATCAAGAGCTGTTGGAAAAGACTTTTTTTAATTGTCATTTTTCCGACTTCTCTTTCTGAGGGGAGACTCCATCTGTCGGGATTTGTGTCTCTGGATTTGCTAGGCGTGGCAGGAAAATGTTTATGGAGCGGATTTGGAGGGGGGGAAGGGCGCGTGAGGAGAGGTCAGATCCCTTTGCTGTAGATTCTCTAGAACATGTGATTCTCCCTTGCACTCATCCTGAGTGTGATTTTGCGGTTATTAGTGTGGAGGTCTCAAGAGTATCCGTCTTCCCATTAGGCTGAATGACCCAGTAGGAGCAGATCAGCTTTTGCTCACCCGTGTAACCCAGTGCCTCATACTCTGCCTGGCACTTGGGGGGCACGCAGAAGTTTATTTTGGTTGAGTTAAAAACATGATTAAATGATAAAAGAAGCAATGAGGTGGCCCAGGGCTTTAGCCAAACTGGATCATCAGTCAGTACCCTTATGTTGAAGCCTAAATCCGTCTGAGTTTGTGTAGGAAGGTGACCTCAAAGGTCCACTGTGGGGCAGTAGAGGGTGCTGATGGAAAACAGGAAGGGAAGGAGGAAGCAGTTTAACCTCTCAGTCAGCCCTTTGTGGCAGCCTTTCCTAATAAGATGCTAATCTAATTCACAAAGCCTAGGTAATGCCTGCCATCCCTTCCACATCCAAGATTCTACTCAGCCTCTCACTGAACCTCAGGGTCTGCCAGATCCTTCAAGACAACAAAGGTGCTTGAAAGAGGCTCTTTCTCCATCCCAAGGACGGCATCCCTATTGTCAAGTCTCGCTAAGTAATCTCTTCCCCTTTGCCGGGCTACAGAAAACTTACAGAAGCCAGAGGAGAAAGGGACAGGGTGGGCTGAAACCAGCAACCACCCATTTGTACCGTGTGACAGTTGAGATGCAAATAGATGGTTGTAATGCAAACCACACCAAAAGAATCTCAAGGCAAAGGCCCCAGGAGTCAGCCTTGGTATGGGAGCTCATCTCTGAGTTTCAAATGAAAGGCCTCGGCAGCATCATTCCCCCAGCTCGCCTGCTGGGCGTTCTCTTGTCTCCTCCTCGCTGCTGTTCTCGGAAGCCACAGGGAGTAGCTACGCACTCACCCACTTGGATCCCTACCATATCCTTACCCACTCCCTTGCCCTCAACATGATCTTTGCATTTTCCCCAGTTTGGTCAACTTTTCCTCTCCTGATCTTGCCTGCAGCCCTCCTCCGTCCTACCTACGGCTGCGCCAGCCACAGACTGCCGTGTTTTCCCGTCTGCACTGATCGGGAGGGTTGGCAGTCTCTGTTCAGTTGTCCTAAAAAGCCACTCTTCTACTTAGTTGCGAGTCCTGCCTCCTGCCTCCGAAGGGCTGGGGGCCAGAGGCGGGGAGTGTGGAAGCCCATCCGCGCCTCTGGCTGCTTTCCAAATTCCAGCAAAGGGGATTGTTGTTAAATGCTGTTTCTGTACAATGCGCGACCCCGCCCAGCTGACTGGGCTAAAAACGGACAGTTCCTCTCACATGCTCATCAGGGGAAATGCCATCCGTGTTATATCCTACCTTTATTCTCAGGAGTTGGGAGCATTTGATCCACTTTACTTCTGACCCACAGCTTCTCAGAACAGATTGGCTGCTGTCCTTGAGAATATGTTTGCAGAGGAGAAGGGTCGGAGTGGAGAGTGGGGTGCCAGTATCCCCCCAGAGAGGCCTCTGCTGCCCGGTTCTGCCCTATTCTGGGAATTGCAGTCATTACAGAATGGCCTTCAGATGTCATTAATTTGCGGGCTGCCCGCTGCCCCCTGGCCTTTGTGAGGGACGATATTGAAATGTACACAGGTGGGGGGTGATGCATTCATTCACTCAACAAACGTTATGGTGCCAGGCCTGCCAGTCACGGGGAGGTGTTCTTCTGTGACTGTGAGCCCCAGCGGGAGCCAGCTGATGTGTTCTGAGTCATCTTTCTTTAGGAGCCCCCTGATGGCTGTGTTAAAAATGGGCTGTCGGGGGCCATGGGTGGAAGCAGGGAAACGCAGCAACGTCTCCTGTACAGAAAACCCTCCCACCTCCCTTGACCACCTGTTCCAGCCGGCAGGTGCTTCCTAGCATCTGACTTGAGGCTCTCCTGCCCTATAGCCAATTTCCTCTTAAGGTGTTTGCAAGAAGCCAGAGAACGCCAGGCCCCTTACAATGAGACCAAAAAGTCCGCTAGAAACCGCCTTCAGAACGCTTCTCAGGACCCTGAGTGGCTGTCTTCAGCCTTTGTGACTGAGGCTCTCCCGTGTTCAAATCGACCCAGGGTTTTGAACTCTGACTATAGCACTCTGCTACCAGACCTGTCCGGAGCTCCCGGAGAAGATGGTGCTGGAGTGAGCAGGGAAGCCCAGTCCCACCCCTCACTCACAGAGGGATTCCAGGCAAGTCATGTCCCCACTCTGTGCCTCAGTGGCCACCGCTGGGAAACCATGGGTTGGAGCAGTCAGCCTGAAGCCTATAAATCCTAACACTCTTTTTGTCCAAAAGGACCTGGGTGGGAAGGGGGAGGGCACCGCCTGAAGCTTCCCTAACCCTAACGCTAACCAACCCCCGACATTGGCCCATCCTCCCCCCACCCCGAACTTGCTTCAGCCACTTCTGCTCCCCTCTTTGGGCAGAGGGGCCTGGCACTGCTGTGGGCCTCATGCCCTGCCCCCAGCCTCTCCCTGCTTTTTTATTGGATACCACCTGGGGCAGCCTGGCCCTTCATGGGTTAGGAAGAAAGAGCCAGCTAGAGTGGTTACAGATAAGGGCTTTGAAGCCAGACTGCCTGGGTTCAAATCCTGGCGCTGCCACTTTTGTTCTGTGTAACCTTAGGGGACTCATTTATCCTCTCTGATCCAGTTTTATTATCTGCAAAATGGAGGCAGTAATAATGTTTAGCTCATAGAGCTATTATGAGGATTAAATGGGTCAATATGTGTGTTTAGAACAGTGCCTGGCCCATAAGAAGCACTCTTTAAATCCTAACAATTCTTATTCCCAGCCCTGGAAGATATGTGTATTATTGTGTCCTTTCTAGGGAAAACGAAGTTGAGGTTCAGAGAGGTTAAGGGACTTCCCCAAGGTCACACAGCCGGTGGGTCTCAAAGCTTGGCTTTAAACACTCCTGTGCCTCTTGCTCATCTCCCTACTTACAGCCATGACTCCCCATTCTCAGAGGTCTGGTCCCACCAAGCAGGTGGGTCTCCCACCTCCAGCATGGCTGGTGGGAAGGCGAGGGGGAGGTGAGGCATTGGGGGCGGCTGCAGCACAGAGGTGAGTGGGAACACATCTGGCAGGAGCTAATTCCTATTTCAGGCAGGAGATGACACTATTCATTTGTTTGAGGGGCATTGGGAAAAAAACCAAACAAACGGAGTTACCCACCTCCCCAAGGAGAAAACATCACCAAACAGATAAGTGAAAGAAAGCAAATGACAGGGAGAAAAGGCCATATTCCAGAATATTGGTTTTATTTGTAGGCATGAGGGGGCAGTGAGAAGGGGAGGTTGCTCTCGTTCTCCTGTTAATCTTGGCTTTATTTTTATCCATCACCCTCATTTTCCATTCCACATGTGTTCCAGGCCTGTCAGGGAGCCCAGCCCGCAACCTTGTATTTATTTAAATGCATTTTCGCATTTGTTCCTGTTAGTCAGTCTGTCCAGCCTGCGGTTCCTCTGGCCCTCCTCCCCACACAGCCCTGCAAGGTTGTGGGGCGGGCCCCATGGGCCCCTCCCAGGCGCCCCTTTAGTCCAGGGGTTCTTAATCCAGGACGGGAGCCCACTGACTCGCCAAGGCATCCTTGACCCTGAATGGAGAAAACTCTGCGTCTTTATTTTTGCTAACCTCTACCTGAAACTTCATACTCCCTTTAATTATGAAATAGAAACCACAGCGGCCTTAGTAGTACCTGTGACTCTGAGCCCAAGAGAAATCTCAGATATTTTCATATCGCATTACAGGTGTCACAGGGATCTCAAAATATCATTTACACTCTTCACTACTTTGAAATTACGGTGTATATTAGACCTGCTGCCGAATCTCATTGTTTTATGCATTAAGAAGCACGTAATTCTACTCTAACACCCTTTTTAAATGCTTTGATAACTGTATTTCAAGATAATTAATTGACATTGTGGTCCCGTGTGTTTTATTTTATGCAATTAAAATGTTATTCTCTTAAGGGGGTCTGGGGGGGTTACTAGACTGTAACTAGGGTCCATGGCACGAAAAAGAGGGAAGACGCCTCCTTAATCCCTGTCCTCACTAACTGCCCCCCTTCAGCCGGACTCCCTCCTTGGGCTTTTGCTGTAAGGCTGACCTTCCAGTGGTTCTCAGAGTTGCCATCCTGAGCTGCACATCCATTTGGGGTGAGGTGGGGTGAGAACAGAGAGGCCACTTTCTCCATGTCAGACATTCAGCTGAGGGTCCATTTTCCGGCCCTGGACCCTCCAGGCCACTGTTCAACTGGGCCCCACAAATCCACCTACCAACATCTACTTTGCAGTAGAGGCACAGGAAATATACATCCCTGGCACCCTAGGGAGTGATCCCAGCTGCCCTAAACTCTCCCTACCTGCTGATGTGACCCAACACATGGACCTCTGCTTTCCTATTTTCCAAAGCAATTTGAACTAGAAACCAAAGTCTAGAAGCAGTGACGAGAGATGAGGGAGAGAGGGGAGGGCAGGCTGCCAGCATCGGTGGAGGCAGATGTAGGTTTCTGCTCCCTGTGGATGTAAGATTATCCAATCATCCAGGCCCTTCTTTCCCCTCCATTAGGGAGATAACTGGGATCTGGCTGGAAATGACCCACCTCCCACTGAATCCCCCGCGGGCTATGAGGGAAGTAGATGGAATGCCTCCAGCATCCTGTACCTCTCGCCCAGCTTGTGATTTCATCACTGAAGTAAAGCAGAGAGGAGGTAGAGGACGAGGGGTCTGGCCCAGGGAACTACCAAGGCACGGCACATTGCCTAAGCCCTCTCCCCCCGGCCAGGTGCCCATCCTGGCTACTCCTATTTCTGAAAGGTTTTCTGGTGGTTCTGTTGCAAAGCAGGGGTTAAGCGTCCACCCAGAGCACAGTCAGCATAGCCGGGACCTGCGATCCGTGGTGCCTGGGTGAGCACCGCTCTGGGCATCTGCTCCCCGCCTCTGCCCTGGCTGCGGGCAGGGGTCTGTCTGCGAGACCTCTGCCGTGTCACGGCTTCAATACATATTTTAGGGTTCCTCCCTCAAGATTTAGGCTCACCAGGAAAATATCTTTTGACTTCAAAGCAAAGCCGCTCTGGAAGGAAAGCCAGGGGGAGCAGGGCAGCCCCATCGGTGCTTTTTCCCATTAATTTCTCCCCAGTTGCCTTGGCTAAGGAGTTTTCCGTGCGTGGCTGCATCCCGCGGTGTGATTCCTCCCAGCATGCTAAGCTCCAGCCTCCCTGAGGAGCAGAGGGTGTCCTCGACATGATTCAGACCCCTCCCAATTCAGTCTCACCGTAAATCTACTTAGCATGCTTCTTACGCCAGGCCCCGCAGCCCTGGCGGGGGTGTGAAGCAGGCAGGGCCTGTTTGGCAGCTGTAGTGCCAGCACCCATACCTCACCCCTCCCCACCCAAGTACCCACGGCTCTAGAGTCCCCTCCGGCGGCTGGAGGTCATCTTCCATGTTGGATCTGGGGGATTGCTCCCCTTTTACCCAGCTCCCTTCCCCACACCCACCACCTCCCATTGGCATGGATGGGAAGTACTGACAATCATTTTATCCCCCTAAAAGCGTCTGGTCTTCCTGGAGACCCCCACCCGGATCATAAACAGAACTAACAAACTTCATGCTCTCTCCGTCGCCTCTTGGTTGGGTCATGCCCACTCTGGTGCCCCTTCACCACGGGCCCTGGTGAGCCCAGCCTCACCCTAGAACGTGGTTTCTAACTCCCACACTCCCCCACCTGCCCCATTTGCCACCCGCTGTCACGGCCCCAACAGCAACTGGTGGTGTGCCTTGTTCATCCCCGTCTTGAAGGGTAGGGATAAGCAGAGCTCAGCTAGGAGCTGTGCCTGTGTATCCCACCCCGTCACCGTGACCATGGGCTGTGAGACATCCTCATCAGCAAGGCACAGGGAGTGCAGAGCCCTGTGGAGCAGCCTTGGGGAGGGCCGGCCACCGAGGAGGCCGGGGAGCATCCTCCCCTGCTTTCCTGGGCTCCTGCTGCCTCTGTCCCCTGAGCGGGGAGAATGGTGCAGGGATGGGCCGGGAGGCGGGTAGGAGGCTTTCGATGCAAGGCAAGGTTTCATGGCTGTGTTGTCATTCTGTCCATGAAGGCCTAGGGCAGATGTTTCCTCCTTCCTCTCCAGACCTTCTCCATTGAATTTGAAAAAGGAATTGGGAGTGAGAGAAGTTTTCGAGATCAGTGTTGTCATATGTTTACATCCCAAGTTGGAAGGATGTTTCGGTGCAGAGAAGAGTGTATTTCCCTCTCCTTTGTCCTGACAAGGGCCCTGAGCCTAGTGTCAACAGGCAGAAGGTACCTCTGCTCTTCTCACTTGAGCACAACGAATTTAGACAGGAACCTTCCACGTGAGGTCACAGAGCAGGGCCAGCGATACACAGCGAGCAGCTAGTGAAGCACGCAGGGGAGCAGGCCGGGGGCCAGAGGAAAGAGATGCCCTAGAGGGACTCTTGCATTGAGTGGGAGGCGGGAATCAGTCGTTCGTTCATTTATTCAGCAGGTATTTGTTGAGCACCTACTGTGTGCCACATGCTCTTCTAGGCACTGTTCGTAAGTGAACACACAGGCGAAGTCCAGCCCTCGGGCAGTGTATGTGCCAGCAGTGGAAGGCTAAAGAAACAAATCGATGTATATTATGTCCAGTGGTGATGAGAGCCATGGAGAAAATATAAAGCAGAGTGAGGGGCCTAAGGGAGTGCTTGGGAGGGGAAGGGGTTAGAGGAAGTCTCTCCAATAAGATGACGTATGAGGAGAGACCTCAGTGAAGTGGCGGGTGAGCTGTGTGGCTACTTGGAGGAAGAGCATTCCAGGCAGGGGGAGCAGCCGGCCTGGTGGCTCTGAGGCAGGAGTGTGCCTGCACGTCGAGGAAGCCACGAGGAGGCCCGTGGGCTGGGGGAGGGCAGACAGGCCTGGCTGTTTCTGAGGCTCTGCTTTCGGAGGCAGGAAGATGATCGTGAGCAGGGAACAAGGCACTTGATCGGACCAAAGTTTCAAAAGGACCGTCTCTGCAAACAACCCAAACGCCCAGCACCTGATGAGTAGATAAACAGACGTGCTGTCTCCGTACAGTGGAATCTTATTCAGCTGTTGCGGTAATGAAGTTCTGATCCATGCGCGACACAGGTGAACCTAGAAAGCAGGACGCAGGCGAAAGAAGCCAGACACAAACAGCCACACAGTGGGGGATTCCATTCACATGAAGTGTCCCGAGCAGGCGATGCACAGAGACAGAAGGCGCACTGGTGGTCGCAGGGGCTGGAGGGGACGGCAATGAGGAGGGGCTGCTCGTGGTACAGGATTTCCTTTGGGGATGATAAAACTGTTTTAGAACTAGATACAGGTGGCGGTTGTACAATGTGGGGAATACGCTCAAAACCACTGAATCGTACGCATTAAGATGGCTAACATGGGCTTCCCTGGTGGCCCAGTGGTTGAGAGTCCGCCTGCCGTTGCAGGGGACACGGGTTCGTGCCCCGGTCCGGGAAGATCCCACATGCCGCGGAGTGGCTGGGCCCGTGAGCCATGGCCGCTGAGCCTGCGCGTCTGGAGCCTGTGCTCCACAACGGGAGAGGCCCGCGTACTGCAAAAAAAAAAAAAAAAAGATGGCTAAAATGATGAATTTTATCTCAATTAGAAAACTTTAAGGATGCACTGGCTGCCTGGGTCCATAGACAATGCAGGGCAGGACCATTCCTAGGAGGCGAGGGCAGTAAGTGGGCAGAGGGGTGTGTGCAGGGGTGGGGAGTGGTCACCTCCTGGGCGTGTTTTGAAGGGAGAGGATTTGCTGGGGTGATGGGGGTCCTTGAGAATGACTGCACGAGCTGTTTGACTTGAGCAGTTAGGAAACTGGAGTTCGTACTTCCTGAGATAGTGAAGCAGTAGCTTTGGTGAGGGGAAGGTGGAATCCGTGGCTTAGCTTTCAACATGTTAGGTTTGACGTGCTCGTTAGACATTCAAGTGGAAATGCCGGGAAGACAGAGGGGGTGTGCTGGTAAACGCCCAGCAAGCGGCTCTGGGGTTGGAGGACCCTAACGTGTAGCACTTGGTGATCTCTCTGGTGTACATACTCCTACCATGGCCTATCTCGAGCTACCAGCATGACGTCAGCTGGCTCTCCGAGATCCTAGAAATCCGACAGGAGCCTCTCGAGCCACACTGTGTGGGTCCAGGCTGGAGGGGAAAATGGGAGCGTTGCCAGCGTCTGGGTTGTAGTTAAAGCCGTGGGTCTAACCAGGCTCACCCAAGGAAAGGGGTGTGGGTAAGAGCAGAGAGCAGGGCTGGGGGCTGAGGGCACCTCAGCGTTCATGTTAGGGAAGATGAGGACGAACCAGCGAAGACACTGAGAAGGAGCGACCCCTGAGGGAGGAGGAAGGCCAAGAGGCAGCACTGAAGGCCAGGAGAACGATTGAGACAGTGGTGGGGAGACAGGAGGCAGCCGCCTGAACATCTATCAGTAGTCCCCAATTAGCATACATATCTGTATTTACTTTTCTGTTCTCCGCATAAGGACTCTTAATTACCCTCATTAGGGAAGGTCCAAATCCACTGACATTTACTGAGCAGGTCCACCAGGCTTTTTTCTGTTTGTTTTTTTAAATCCACTTAACCCTCTTCTCCCGCCCACCTTCAAAGCCCTCCCTAGTACACCGGCTTGGCCCTGCCCTTAGAGGGATACAGGACTTTCCTTCCCTAGCTCTGCAGTCCACGCAGATATGCTAACTCATCCTATAGGAACTGGACTGTGCTTAAATAAGCAGGCCACAGGTGAAGTGAGAATCGAATGGATCTGAAAGGCATTCTGCTGAGTGAGAGCAGCCAGTCTCAAAGGCGACAGACGGCCTGTGTGATTCTATGACATTCTCAAAAGACAAAAGTCTAGTGACAAAGAACCCATCAGTGGTTACTAGGGGTTAGGGGTAAGAGAGGGGTGACCGGAAAGGGATAGCACAAGGGAGTTTGGGGTGGGGGTGGACCTGTTCTGCATCCTGTTTGTGATGGGGGAATGCAAAGCTATATATTCTAAGATGCGTAGAACTGTATACCCCAAAATGTCAATTTCACTGCATGTTAATTATAAAATTTCTAAAAATTTATATTATTGAAGACCTTTCCACCCACATCCCCCCCAAAAAAGATGACGTGAAAGGTACCAGCATAAATAGCACCACTGATGGACTTTTATGCTCAGATAGCAGCATCCTTCTCTCCACTGTCATTTAATTCAACAAATATGTAATACCACCCCCCTGTAAGGGAGAAGGGTAGGCTCCAGGGCCATGAATGCCACCATGAGTTTGAACCTAATTCAGCAGGCGGTCAGGAGCCATCATCGACAGTTCTTGAGTATGAGTGATACCCTCAGAGAAGTGCTTTAGGTTCATTAATCCGGACAGAAGGAGAAAGAGGACAGGGTGATGGCAGAGAGCGCAAATGGGCAAGGGCTGGATGTGGGCTCCGTGAAAAAGATGAGGGTTGGAGTGAGGCTAGGGTTTGGAATCCCAGAGGTGGAAGTGGCAGAAGCTCAAAAGGGCAGGCGAGGGCTTCCCTGGTGGCGCAGTGGTTGAGATCCGCCTGCCGTTGCAGGGGACACGGGTTCGTGCCCCGGTCCGGGAAGATCCCACATGCCGCGGAGCGGCTGGGCCCGTGAGCCACGGCCGCTGAGCCTGCGCGTCCGGAGCCTGTGCTCCGCAATGGGAGAGACCACGACAGTGAGAGGCCCGCGTACCGCAAAAAAAAAAAAAGGGCAGGCGTGGGAAGCAGCTAGATGGAGGAAAAGACGGCAGCTGGCACCACTCTGCTGGGCGTGGCCAGGCTCCTGGTTTCATCATTCTCTCAACTTAGTTCTTCATCTGAATGCCCTCCACCACCCTTGCCTGTTCTGTCTCCGAGTCTCTCTCTGTTTATCTTTGTCAGCTTTTCTTTGAATCAGATCATCCGTCTCTTGCCCCCCTTCCCACTGTCTCTGTCTTCTGATTTTTTCTCACACCCACACATTCACAGATACATACCTGCAGCTCATTCACTCATGCCTGTATTGCTTTGTCTGTTTAACCACAGTTACTATGTGGCCAGTACCCGTGTGCCTGGGAAGGCATGGCATGGGTCATGTAGGCAGGGCTCTTTGCAAACCTGGGCAGCTGTGCCCGGGTTTGACTTCAGGATGCCCAAGGGCAGCTGAGTGACACTGTCATCAGGCATGGTCACCCATCTGCCTGGAGCCCAGTGCCCTGTCCCAGCCTAGGACCCTTTCCTTAGGGCATTTGTGGTGCCTTTGTTCTCAGGGAAGGGGCCCCAAGTCTGGGCAGCTGCACCCAGCAGAGGGCTAGGAGCAGGAAGGAGATGAAATCACCCACTGCCCTCTGGCTCCCAGGACACCCAGGGTCATGGCCTCTAAATTATCTTGAGTTCTACCTGGCCCCCCTCCGCCAAGCCTCTTGAGGCAATGGGATCCCTCTCCACCCGTCCCTGCCACCCAGAGGCATGGGGAAGGTGGACTCGCTCTTGGAGAGGCAGAGGAATATAAAGTGGTGTGATTAGCGCAGGCAGGCAGAGTCCCCCTCCTGATTTCCATAAGGCGTGTAGATTTCTTTGCCTTGCCACATTTCTCTCTCTGTGGGAACAGGGAGATAGTTTTAGCATGGTAAACGGACAGAGCCAGGCGGCTGCTCAGTGCAAGGCCCACTCCCAGCTCTGCACCCTGCCCCCCCTGCCCCGAGGCCGAGGCCCCTAGAGGGCCCAGCCAGGAAGCAGAGGCTGGACACCCCTTCCACCAGCCCAGCCAGGAGGACCTCCCTGTCCTCCTGCTGTGGCCCTGCCCCTCAGGGCTTGTGATCCTCTGCAGAAGGGACCCCCGGAGGGAGGGGCAGGAAGATTCTGGCCTTGGGGCAGACTGGGATGCACACCCTTTCTTCCTGCATTTTGGCCTCTCCTCCCTGCAGCTCTGAGTACACTTACACTTTGCCCGCTGCCCCAACCCCAGCCAAAACTCGGGTGCAGAGTTTGCCAGTGGAGTGAGAAAGGGGATTGAAGCCAGGTGTGAGGGTGACGTCCAAGTTGGCGGATTCTGACCAGAATGGCAGACTTTAATGTTAGAAAAGTGGCCGCCCGTGCTGGAGGCCGGGCCACAAGGAAGAAATCCTTAAGCTTTCCACTTACGACAGGTGCCTTCTAACAGGGCCCCATGCAGGAGAGAGGGAGGAAAGGATGAGGCGGCCGTGGCCTGGCTCCCGTGGGATCTTGTGGGGTGGAGCATATTGTTCCGGAATTAAGAGCTCGGGCCTCATGAATCTCACATGGTCCCTCTGCCCTTTGCTCGCGGAGGTACCAGTCCAGTACCTCTGGCCTGGGCAGCAGTCTCTGCATGTGTGGGCCTGGAAAGGTCCCTTTGAGCCCTGGGCTTTCCACATAAAGCTTGCCCTTCAGCCACACCCACGGGCACTATTAAGGGGAGCCTAGCCCTCCTGACAGGTACCCCCTGAAGCCACTTTGTTTCAGTAAGTACCCACTGGGCTGATTGCTCAGGTCCCTAGGAGTCCAGGGTAGCCTAAAGATTTGGAGGAAATGGCTATTCGCTTGGGACATAGAAATGAGGCCAGAGCGACTGGCTCCATCTCTAGGGGTGGGTACCATTAGCTTTGCTGTATCTAGTGGACATAGGTGGCACCTGTGACCCCCAGACGGAACCCACCCAGAGCCACGGTCACCAAGGCTGAGCAAAAGCTGCTAGTCCGCTGTGCACCCTCCTCATTGGTAAGGACCAGCTCCTGTGTGTGAGCTGCTTGGGGGTTGGAGCCTCCGAAGTCAGCTCAGACTTTGGGGAGCACCTATGGGACACAGGGGCTGGTGTGGTTGGAACTAGATGCTTAGACTCCTTGTTTTCCACCCCCAGCGCATGACCTCCACACCTGGACAGTGGTGCCAGCCGGCCCCTGCTGGGCTCTCCGACTCTCATCGTAGAGTTGGGGACCTATTATCCTAATATGCCTGAGATTGCCAAGGTTGTAGCACTTTAAGCCCACATCTCAGGAACCCTCTCAGTCTCAGGCAAACTGGGACAGCTGGTCAACCAGGGGCAGTGCCCATCATCAACGATGCCGGCTTGAGAGGGGGCCCACTCCAAGGCTCTGAACCAGACAGGCCTGGAACACAGAAGAGAAAGAGACAGCAGAGCTGAGCTACCCCCGCTTGACATGGGCTTTGCTGGGTCCCTGGAGTTGGGACTCAGCACCCAGGGACAGAAGGGGTGGGGAGAGGGGCAAGGAAAGAAACAAGCTGACAGGTGTAGCTGGGTGAGATCCCCATAGTGCACTAGGGTAATGGGCTGCAAATTAGGAAAACAATTTGAAAGCACCTGTCCCTCATTTACCTTAATGCATGTACCCAATGCACATTGTAATTCATTTCCCAGAAGAGCTGGGGTTGGCTGCAGGGCTGACAGACCGGATCCCTCTGGAGGGAGAGAGGAAGGGAGGGAGAGAGGGAGAGAGGGAGAGAGGGAGGGAGGGAGGTGTGCACGTGCAGGTGAGGAGCACCTGCCCACCTCTGGATCTCTTCTGTAGATGAATAATACACACGTCTGCTAGTGATGGAACTGACAGCTCTCTAGTATTCTTTCTCTAAAGTGCCAGGTGCCAATAGGATTGAATTAGATTTCACAGGGGTTTTTGCAATACATGGAATTCACCAACAAATTACTCTTAAAGAGGGAAAATCAATTATTTGGAGCAGAGATAAGCTGAAGGCAAGGCAGCCTCGGATTGATCCTGTCTGTGCAGGCGTGTGTGGAAGTGTGTGGAATTCAACAGATAACCTGGGGAGAGGAGGGCCAGGTCTGCCGGAGAGAGGGTTGGAGGAGGGGGAAGCAGAGGAAGGGCGATGGGGGGAGGAGGAGGAGGGAGAGAGGAAGAGTTGGAGGTCGAAGGTAAAGGAGGGAGAAAATGAAAAGGGAAAGGGGAGAGGGGAGGGGGAAGAAAACAGGGAGAAGAGGGATAAAAGCAAAAGGAGAAGAGAGAAAAGATGGAGAGGGAGGGAAGGGGAGAGAGAGAAGGATCCGAGAAGGCTTGGAGAGAGGAGTGGACAGAGCAAGTGCGAAAAGCAGTTTGAAAGAGCACAGCAGGTGTTAACGGGCCCTTAGAGAATCACCCAGTCCGAGCTTCCCATTTTGCAGATCAGGGAACTGAGGCCCAGAGAGATAAAAGGTCCTGCCCCAGAGAGGAATGGCAGATCCAGAGAAAACCTCAGATCCCTGGTTCCTGACCTCAGGCTCACACTGTTCAAGGGTCTAAACCACAGAGGAGCTTGGGAAGGGGGTGTAGGTGGACGGAGAGCCTGAAATGAGGGCTGTCCTTCACCTGCTGCATCCTGGGAACCCTCCCAGGCCCAGGCCAACTGGGACAGTCGGTCAACCAGGGGCAGTGCCCACCATCTCTGATTCAGGCCTGAGAGTTGGCCCACTCCCAGGGTGGAGAAGCTGAGGCTCTGAGCCAGGCAAGCCTGGGATGCAGAAGAAGACACAGCAGAGCTGAGCTACCACCATGTGACATGGGCTTTGCTGGGTCTCTGGAGTTGGGACGCCATGCCCAGTAACTGGAGGGGGTGGGAGGAACACAAGGAGACAGAAGGTGGCCGTTCACCCAGAAATTATTGGGGACGTGCCGGCATCAGCTCTCCCAGACTCTGAAGCTTGGCGGGTCCCTGGGGACTGAGGTGGAGTCAGGGGATGGAGGCAATGACAGTGCAGGGCTTCTCCCCATTGTCCCCTGGACTCCGACTTCACAGTGGGCAGCCTGCGCAGTGGATGTGGGACAGCTGCCCTGGGCAGGCAGGCGGGGCCAGAGCAACTTGGTGCCCCCCTTAAGTGTGGGGCTGGGGAAAGAAGCAGCAAGTTTTGAAGTGAAGGGGTGAGGAGAGGCCGGCCCCCTGCCAGGTTCACTTGGGCACGTCTGACTGGAGTTAGTTAAGTGAAAGGATGGACAAAGGAGTGATGAAGAATACGTCGTCCGTGGACTTTTGATTTTCTGCCATTCAGTAGCGTGGATTAGACCAACAGGGCACAGTGGAAGAGGGAGGGAGGCCTAGGGCCCCCTGCCCAGGATGGGGGCCCCCTCACCCCTGCACACATCCAAGCCTTTGTCCTTCTCTGCCTGCCCCTCTCATTCCTGGCCAAGCCAAGGTCTAGAAATCAGCCCCTCCCCAGGGGTGCCTCTCTCCCTCCCTTCCCTTGCAGAACAGTAACCACTCTCCTTTATTGAGCATCTACTCCATCCCAAGCACTTTACTAATATTTCGCTGCTCTCCCACAATAGCCCTATCAGGTAGGCTTCATTCTTCCCATTTTGCAGGTGAGGAAGTTGAGGTTCAAGGAGATAAGATTGTGCAAAAATCACACAGCTGGAAAGGGTAGTACCCGCATCTGGACTCAGGGCTAACTCCAAAGCCTGTGCTTTTAGCCGCCACTGAAGCTTAGGGCCTCACACCTTGGAATCACTGGTCAGAGGGCTGTTCCCTGGCTGGCCTGAATTTTGGACAGGGCTTCTGCGAGGGTGGCACTGACTCTGTGGGCCCATCTCCGCATTCCAGGTCCCCAGCCCCATTCCCACCTTGAGCTAAGGGTGTCGCACCAGCCCACAGAGCTCTCTGGGTACCTCTGGGGGTCCCTGGGCCTTCTTCGTCTTGGTTCACAACACTGCAGAGTCCCTAGTCCCCTCTACATGCACGTGACCCTGGTCCTTCCTCTTCTATTGAAAGGAATTAAGGTTCCCTCCAGGGCACATCATGGTTCATAGGGTGGGGTGAGGGTCCCCTAGCATTTGGGTACAAAGGAAAAACACGCACAAGGCTCCTGCCATCAGGGAGCCTCCTGTCTTAGGCAAGAAAACATAACCCACAAGTCATGCACCAAAACCTGGTGAAGCAGAGACAACACTGCTGCTTAGTCCTGTGGGGTGTGCTTTATTCTCCCCACTTCACAGAGGAAGACATTGAGGCTCCAGCAGTGGAGGTGCGTTGCCCAAGGTCACACAGCTAGGAAGCAGCAGAGCCTGCTTCCCAGCCCTGAACCCCATCCTCTCCGCTGCATTACAGCACTGGGTCACCAACCCGCCCGCTACCCTGACCTACAGTGGAGGGAGATGAGCGTCTCTAAGGGGCAAACTGGTGCCACCTCAGCAGGGAGGTGCCTCAGGGTGGGGAGAACCAGGCAGGAGTCAGCAGGATGAGGAACGCACTTGCAGGTCTCACATCCAGGGAAGGAGTCTGGGGGCTGCGTCAGGCCTTCCTCCCTTTGGGGACCAGGTCACCTGCAGAGGGAAGTGACAGTGGCCCAAGGCCACAGGGGATGACTGGGGGAAGCCACATCCAGCGAGAAGTCAGGTGCAGGCTCTGAGAGCACCCAGGACACCTCCAAGCCTAATGGCCTGACTGGGTGGAATCTGCTCCCCAAGAGGAGGGAAGGGCCCTGCACATGGCAGCTGTTAACCAGTGTGAACGCCACCCGGGACCCCGCCAGGGTTGTCGTGAGCGCTCAGTGAGCTAACAGTTGTAGAGGACCCAGCACATAATAACCTCTCAATACATAGTTGAAAAACAACACTGGGTCAATCACGGAGCCAATATTGGCTGTGGGAGCTGCAAAGATGCTAGGCAGGAACGTCCTTGCCGGGCAAGCTCTGCTCTGACCGCCCTCAAGGCCACCCCTCCACTTCCAGGAGTGGGAGGGGAGCTTTGGGGAGTCGAGGCTGGGGAGGCAGCCCCTGCTGGCAGCGGCCTATACCTTGGGCTGGGGGCTGGTGTGCTGCCCTCCACGGGGTAGGGGACGGTGGTGCCAAGACTTCAGTCACCAGGAGCAAAGCGTAGCTCGCTGCATGGGGCGGGAAGAGTGAGGAGTGATTTCATGCGTCCCTCCCCTCCAATAAATAAAGAAAGCCAAACTGTCGCAGCCCCAAGGGCAGCCAGCCGGCACCCAGCCCGGTGCGGGGAGGGGCCGGCGCTGCAGCTCTGCTCTGGGACCCGCGGCTGCCGGCTATCAACATTCTCATCGCCTCTCCTGGCTGGAAGAGAATTTAATCCACTGGGCTCCTCTCCACACACACTGGGATCCTTTTGATGTTCCTCTTTATCTCCTTTCCCAACAAAATTGCCCCTCGACAGCTCCAAGAGGGCCTCTTGCCTCTCCCCCCTCCCCCCTCCCTCCCCGCCCCACTAAGCAGCGCGCACTCCGCTCCCCACCCCCGAACGGGCTGCAAGGGGCAAAGTCGTGGAGGACACAGGACCCAGAGGAGCAGGGCCGCACCCTCCTACAGCCCGGGCTCCCCTCCCCTCCACCTGGCTCCCTGATCTTGGCAGAGGCGCGCTTTGCCCCTTGGGCCTCGCTCCTGGCATTTAGCGAAGGTAGGAAGGGTCTTCCAGTGTCATCTGTTGCCAGTTCTTTGCAGTTCTTTGCACACATGAGGAGCAGCGTTCTGTAGAGGGGGCGACACGCAGGAGGCCGGGAGAGAGAGGTGATGAAGAGCTTGGACTCTGTAGGAGTCAGTACTGACCTGAGTTTGAATCCTTCACTGGCAGCTATGCATCGTGAACAAGTTACCCTCTCTGGCCTCAGTTTCCTTCTCTGTAAAAAGGGTGGACTGATGCTGACGTCACTGGGATGCGAACATTTTGGTTAAGGTATGAAGCACACGGTAGAGGCTTGGTAAATGGAAGCTGCTGTTTTAGAAGGCTCTGCGCTGAGGGCTGCAGTTAATAGGGGTTTTGCACCAACTTAATGAACTGGGTAATAATCCCACACACACATCCCGAGGGATTAACAGTCACAAACCAAGTCCCAGCGGGAATTAGCCCTCTGGGCAGGTTCTGAAAGGGGCAGGCTGAGCATTTGAGGGAATTTAGCCGGAGGTGGCTCTGGGGTCTCAGGACAGCCATAGGCGGGGTCCTGACAGCTGCAGTGTCGAGCCTAGTGAACTTCCAGTCCCTGGCGGCAGATCAGCGAGAAGGGAGCTGACCTCACTCGTTGAGACCCAGAGATCTCATATGCAGGGGCCAGGAGGCCCTGGGGTGGAGAGGAGGTCGGAAGCCCAGTGCTCGGGCTTGGCCAGGCGCTCATCCTGCATCTGCGCTGAGCTAGCACCACCTTCCCAGGCGTCCCCTCAGTCCCTCTGCCTGCGGACTCCCTCACCCCCAGCCTTGCTCGGTCCCGGTGATTCTCCAACCTCAGCGTGCATCAGAACACCTGGAGGGCTTGTTAAAGCAGTGCTGAGCCCCACCCCCAGGGTTTCTGATATGGTAAACCTGAGTGTGACCGCCAACTCTGCATTTCTAACAAGTTCCTGGGTGATTGTGATGCCACCCGTTCCTGTAGAACACTCAGAGAGCCACTGCTGTCCCCGAGTAGTTCTCATCCTCGGGTGCACGTTAGAACGAGTAACCTGAAGAGCGTTACAAAATCCTGATGTCTCGTCTCCTCCACCCCAAGTCTAATTTCCTTGGTCTGGGGTGCAGCCTAGGCATGGGGGGATTTTAAAGCGCCCCAGGTGGGTTGTTTTTTTAATTAATTAGTTTATTTATTCTTGGATGCATTGGGTCTTCGTTGCTGCACGCGGGCTTTCTCTAGTTGTGGCGAGCAGGGGCTATTTTTCGTTGTGATGCACAGGCTTCTCATTGCTGTGGCTTATTTTGTTGGGGAGCACAGGCTCTAGGCGCGTGGGCTTGGTTGCTCTGCGACATGTGGCCCCTAGGGCTCGAACCCATGTCCCCTGCATTGGCAGGCGGACTCTCAACCACTGCGCCACCAGGGAAGCCCCACCTTACTTTTTTAACCCCAGTGTTCCCGTGCTCCAGAGCCTAGAGTGGCTCCCTACTGCTCACGGAAGCAATGTCATGCTGGAGCCCTCCAGATGGCGCCTGCAGAGGAACTCCAGGAGAGCTGCAAAGCCTCCCAATACCCCAACAACCTCCCCGGCTTCTGTACATGGACCCTTTGTAATCAGCTCACTTGTCTGCCTCATCGTCAATTCTTCTTCTCCACTGCGTGCCTTGCTTAGGCCAGTGGTTCTCAAATGGTGGTCTCAGACCAGCAGCGGTATCCGCATCACCTGGAACTTGTTAGAAATGCAAATTCACAGGTCTGCCCCGATCTACTGAATCAGATACTCCTGGGGGAGGACGGCCATTGGTAGTTGACCAAGCCTCCAGGTGATTCTGATACACGCTAAGGCCCGAGAACTTCGTGTTTAAAGCCACTTCCTCCACCTGGAGTGCATTTTCCCTTCATTTCTAAAGCAACTCCTGTTGGGGCAGCCTCCTCTGCTGGCGTCCTCTTAGATTCGGCCTTGGAGTGCTCAGTGATGCCGTCTTGGTTTGCTCAGCTCACTCATATTGCTGGGTGGAACTTCAGTACATTCCCCCCGTGCCCTGGAGCTGCAGTTGGGGGACGCCCACATCAGGCCCTGACTCTGTTTCCCTCAGTGTGGAGGGCACCCCGGCCTGGGAGCTGGGCCTGGGCTCTTATCCTCACTCTGCCGCCAACCTCTGTGAATTCCATTTCCTCTGGAGGGGTTTCCAAGCTCCAGTATTCCTTCATCTGCACCGTGTGGCCCATGGGAAGAGGATGGAACGGAGTAACGGGTGAGGAAAAGCGGCTGAAGCCCCTTCGCATCTGAGCACCTCCTGTGTGCCTGCTCTGATGTGGCTTTGCACTACCTCAGGGGCTCCCAACAGCAGCTACAGAAGGTTATTCTCTGGTTATTCTGACCTGTGTCTGGCAAAGAGTTGGCATCCAGTGAATGTTCGCTGTGATTGTTGTTCGTATCGTCAGCTATCTGAACAATTGTGAAACAAGTTTCGGGACATAGTTCTAAGTGGAAAAAATCCAACACAGCAGTGTGTAGCGCGTGCTACTGTTTGTGTCGAAGCGGGGAGGCGTAGATACGCAATGCTCTCACGTGCATGGATTTTCTGGGGAAAGAGATCCGGGGACTGGGGTATGGTTGTCTCCGGGGAAGGCTCTCAAAGGGTAGGGAGGGGCAACAGGGAAAGGGAGTCGGTTGTGTGCCCTTTACACTTTTGAATGAACTATGTGAAGACTTTCCGAGTCTGTTTATCACGTCGTTAACATTTTCTATGTTAAGAAAATTAAAACATAGCAATGCTTGGGGTCGTTTCCTGCAGGGGTTCTGTCCAGGCTCCTGGGAGTAGGACAGAGGGACGTGGCCCCTCCTCTCCCAGCCTTTGACCGTCCCCACCTCCCTCTGGGTGAGGACAGAGGGAGCTCAGGGATACAGGAACCCCTGCCCGCCTCACTTTGTGCCCCTGTACCTCTTCTGTGTCCCTCACCCTCCTCGGGATGTGGGGCTGCACAGACCTCCCCACATCCCAGCACGTGTGTGTGCACACCCCACACACACCCACCCCTCCTCGGCACCCCAGAGGATATGGCCCAGCAGATGTAGAGGGGACTGTTCCTCTGGAGCTGGGTGTGCTCCTGGGGTCCAGCTCGGCCCCTTTCTGTTACTCTGACCTTGGTTCTCACCATTTTCTCTCTGGTTCCTTCTTCCTCCTTCCCGGCTCCTTCTCTGTCTCCATACCCTTTGACTGACCGACTTCCCCTGATAGAACCTGGTAAGTGAGCCTGGGAAGGGCTGGGGCTGGGAGGCAGGGGGGCACTGTGGGGAGGGAGCTTCGGTGGGGGGGCATGCTCCACCTGCTGTGGGCACAGCTCAGACGGCCAACCTCAGACGGTGGAGGGGCCAAGGTCCAGGGGAGGGAGAGGTGTCGGTGTCAGCGGCTCAGGGCCGTCACAGGCTGCCGGCTTTGGCTATTACTGCCCCTTCGGGCATTTAATTGGTCCTCTCGGTCTGATGGATGGATCCCACGCCAGGGAGACTTGGAAACTCCACAGCCCAACAGGGCCGGAAGAGCCTTGCCTGCACCATTTGCGGGGTCCCCTCTGGGCTGGGGGCCCTGGAGGACCCGCTGCTTGCCTGTATCCCAAAATTGGCAGTGCCCTTATTTTGCCAATTTGTAGTTGTAAGTAGAAAAACCTCCAGAGACCGAGGGTGAGATGCATTTATTTCACAAATGTATCTGAGCACCTAAGGGGCAGCTGCAAGGGCATCAGAATCTTGTGAATCTCAGGCTTCGCTGAGGGTGTCCTTTGAGCCTTGCCGGGACCACCCCTCTCTGATGGTGTAAAGGCTTCCAGGTTGCCTGGCTGCCCCTCTCTCAGCAGGAATGGGCTCTGGGAGGAAGCCCCTCAACATCCCTGGGCAACCACGAAGAGAGGCGTGCCTCCCTGCCAGCCCCTGGTTCCACAGGAACACGTGCCCAGAGGGGCTGTACCAGGGTCTGGGCTGAGGGAGGGTCATGCGGGCCAAGCAGGAGGACGTGTCCTCCTGGCGCTGAGAGCCCAGGTCTGTAACCCACTGAGCATCTCAGCAAGGCTCGGGAGAGGCTCTCGACTGGTTAGTTCCAAATCACAGGCCGCCCACCTAGGTTGGAGGGGGGCTAGTCTGGGGGTAATTTCCCCCCATGCAGGAGGTCGAATCACTTTCAGGGCAGACCAGTCTCCAGGTAGCTCCCACCTTCAGCAGCAGCTCCTCCTCGTCTGGAGACTTGGGTAGCATGCAGAGAGAGATCACACGTTTTGTGTGAGGACAAGCCAGGTGGCATCTGAGGGCCCCGTGAGCTGTGGCCCTGATTGGAATGATCAGAAACACCTGACCTAGAGTGAGGCCTCCCCACCTGAAACCATGGCCTCGGGCTGCTGGGCTGTAGGAGAACCAGTGAAGGTCCTGGTGTCTCTGCAGTATCTGGGATTCCGTGTCCTCCCAGCCACCACGGCTGGCCACAGCGAGGGGCACATGGGGGCTCACTTTGCTACTCAGCCGTCTGCATAGTTCCCACGCCCCACGTAGGCAAGGCAGTGTCCCCCTGACTGACGTGGTCCAGAGGGGTGACGGAGGAGAAGCAGCGTCCTGCTCTGGCCCTCATGCCCTACCCTGTCCAAGCCAACCGTGGATCTTATTTGCTTGTCTCCCCTCCCTGCTGACCCTCTTTCCTCCTCTTTCCTGCGTCTCCCTGCCGGGGCTTGCAGCTGGCAAACGCCTCTCCAGTTGGGGCCACTGGGGCAGAGGAAGGGAGCAGGAGATGGAAAATGAACCAAACCCTCTGCAAGGGACATTGTGGGCATCTGAAGGGGTGATGCAGGCAGAAAGAACTGGAGGAGACTTCCAGAAGGCCTAGACATGGGCAGAAGGGTCAGGGAGCCAGGCCAGGATCCCCCAGGGGAGGCCAGGCCACTTTGGAGTGGGGGGTAGACGAGCCCTGCTTCAGCCCCGGCGCCCGCTCTGACTGGTTTCTTCTCCATTTTGATCCAGGGCCTGAACAGCATGTTCGAGGTGTACCTGGTGGGGAACAACTCTCACCACTTCATCATCTCCCCGACCTCCGTCCAAGGGAAGGCGGACGTTCGCATCCGGGTGGCCATCCCCCTGGACTATGAGACTGTGGACCGTTACGACTTCGACGTAAGGCCCGCTCACCCTCTCCTTGGCCAGGTGCAAGATTTCAGGGGAGGGAGGGGGGTGGCACCGTCCCCTTAAATCCCCCCTTCCACCTCTTCCCATTCTTCCCTCGTGGATCTGACCCAGAGAAGCCCACTGAGCTATGGCAGGGGCTAGGCTGGGCCTCCTCTTTTCCAGGAGGACGAGGAAATGTCCAAGAATTGAGTGGAATTTCATTAGGTACCATCAGAGCCTCAGAAGCCCATCAGGAGCCTCTACTGCCCAGCATCAGCCAGCACGGCCCCCGTTAGCCCCTTCCTCCCCAGCAGATTCTGTGGCCAGCCTAACCCTATGAGTACTGATGGAGGGATTCACAGTAGCGTACATCTGGGATGGGCAATGACTCAGACTGGTGCTCTGGGTTGGAATGGGCAGAGGCCCCGGGGGGGCTTACGGGAACGAGGGCTCCAGCAGCGTGTGAGAGCTCACCTGGTCCCTGCTCTACGCGTCCAGCTCTTTGCCAATGAGAGTGTGCCTGACCACGTGGGCTATGCCAAGGTGAAGATCACCCTCATCAACGAGAATGACAACCGGCCCATCTTCAGCCAGCCACTGTACAACGTCAGCCTATACGAGAATGTCACCGTGGGGACCTCTGTGCTGACAGTCCTGGTGAGTCCCCGCTCTCCTGCAGGGCAGCTGAGCTCTGGGGTGGACCATCAGGAGGCTTCCAGAGGGATCCAGGGAGTCTGAGCAGTCAGGGAACGGGGTGCCCCAAGCCCTCAGAGGATGCGATGTTAGTATACTGGGGCATCTGGACTCTTCATGATGGGCTTCCTTGGCCAGGGCAGCACTGTGGAGAAGGGACCAACCTGGGGAAGAATGAGGTTGGGCCCAGGATACTTTGGTTTTCTGCCTTGTCCCTGAGAGATACTGAGCCTGGATGGGCCAGGAGCCCTGGACCTGCCCTCTAATGGGGACAAGTGCCAGCCATCTCTCAGGAAGGTGATCCTCTCTCTCTGAGCACAGACGCCGGGGAAGAAGGGGCTCCTTGAAGATACATGGACATCCCCAGCTGTCTTTGGCTGGGACTTTGACAGGGGACTCCTGCCAGTGTCCATTTGTATCCGTTAGTACTCGTGGTCACAAGAGACAGAAACCCTTAAGTGGCTCAAGCAAAAAAGGATTGGCTCATGTAACTCAAAAGTGTAAGTGATTTCAGGCATGGCTGTATCCAGGCACTCAGCTGAGCAGGAGTCTGACTTCAGCACTGGGCTCTGCTTTTTTGTATTGGCAGAGAGGGACACCAGCACCCTTAGGCTCACTTCTCACCAATTTATCAGCCCCAGTGGGGGAAAACTATTTTTTCAATAGTTCCAGCAAAAGTCCCAGAGCTGATTCTCATTGACCCAGCTTTTTGGGTCACCCTGGAACCAATCATCATAATTCTGATATGCCAGAGATGGGTCATACTCCCCTAGTGGAACGGGGCGCTGGGTCAACTCCATTCAAATTATATGGGCTGAAAATGGGACAGGATATTCTATAGCAGCTTCTAGTATCAGAACAAAGAGGGTTGCTGAGCAGACCAAAGTGGTAGATGTGTGCTACACAAGCTCAGGGGCTTGCCCATAGTAGGTGCTCAATAAACGTTATGGAGTTTACCTCACTGCTGCCCCTCCCTGCCCACTGAGGCCCCCAGAGTCCTTCCACTTCTTGCTCCATTCTCACTCGAAGCACAGAGATTGCCCGCCGATCTCAGGCCCCTACTCCGCAGTGCGTTTACTCTACAGAAAGATGGTATGAAACTGTTTTGAGCCCCCAGGCCCTTCGCATCTGACAGTTATTAATATTTCAAACAGATGTTTGGGTAGGCAAGCCGTCAGATGTAAACAGTAAGTCTGCTGCGGCTGTTTTCCTCCCACCTGCTTCCCCAGCCCGTGGCTCTGCCAGCTTTCACCAAGTTGCTCATTGCAATCAGTCACCTGGTGCCTGAGGCCCCTTGGGCCCTCCTGCAGCCTCTAGGGGCCCAGCCAGAGAGCAAGTGCCGGAGGTTCTGGCCTCTGGACCCAAAGAGAACCTCTTCGGCCCCCCAGCCACCTTCCACTGTCAGGATGGAGGACACCCAAGCAGCCTGTCCCCCACAGGGCCCGGAGCCACGTGGCAAAGAATTCGGATGTTAAGCCCAGGCTTGGCGGGTGGCTGGCGATTCCTTCGTGTCGTTCTTGCTGGGGATGGAGGGTCTCACTTTGCAGTCCCCAGTTCCTGTGGCCCTGGCAAGGGTTGAGGGGAGCCTAGGGTGTAGGGTGTGTGTGGGGGTGAAGTGTGGAATGTCACACCTCTTGGTTGATGGCCGGCTGCAGGTGCCAAGGATGATGTGTGAAGCCCAGTCCCATCTGGGGTTGGCGCTGAAGAGTAGCTTCTCGAGCTGGGTTTCCTCAAGCACTGGAGCAGTTCCTGGGCCTGCATGGACCCCGGCCCGCTGCCTATGACCCCTTTTCCAGTCCCTCTCCCAATGTTTAGCAGATGTGTTCAGCCTCCTCTGTGGCTACCTGAGGGTCTCTGTCCAGGGCTGGCTCATCTGGGCAGCCTCTAGTTCCTCAGTGTGTCTGTCCACTCAGTGTGTCTAGTTCCTCAATTGTGTCTGCACAGTTGTGGAATTGTGCAGCTCTGAAGGGGCTGTTTGACCCAATGATAAGCTCTAGCAGCAGGGCTGTGTGTCTGAAGGAGCTCAGGTCCTGAAGTGAAACAGTGGGCCCTGCATCTCTGCCTTCTCTGTGTGCTGGTCTAACTGTATTACCTCTAAGAATCTTCATTTCCCATCCGCGGAATGGGCATGAGTTCCCCCCACCACTCCCGCCGCCACCAAGGCTGCTAGGTGTGAATGACAGATGTGAAAGCATCCCCTGGTGACCCCCACTCACCGTCATCTCCCAGTCTCCCCAGGGTACTTCCAGAGCTCCTAGCAGGGGGCAAGTTTCACAGCCACACCTGCCACACCCACTGCCCTGGCCTCTCCCACGCTGCCCTTCTCCACTCAGACCCAGGGTTAGCCTAGTCTCTCTACCTCCTTTGCTCCAGGAGGGGCTGAAATTATAGCTATCTGCTCAGGGACTGTGAAATTCCTTCTCCCTGACCTTTTGTGGGATGTTATTAAAACGTTTCATGGGCAGTTGTGTCAGAAAAAATAATTATGAAGAAAAGGAAAATGTTTCAGTTTGCACCGAAGGCCAGGGCAGAGGCTGCTGCAAGGGGCCTCCCCACCCCATGCCATGGCAGGGCCCCATTTCTCTGCCTCATCACCTGTCCTGGGGGAAGGCAGCAGTTCACCAGGGAGCTGGGAAAGCCGGAACAGGAGGGGGCCGTCGCCTGCAACCTGGGCATCCCAGCTGGGATGGCATCCCTTCTCACCTCCCTGCTCCCCAGACCTTCCTCAGCCCGGGTTTTGCGGCCCTTACAGCCCCCAGTTATAGACAAATGAGTTTCCACTGGTGGAGGGGAAAGAGCGGGGATGTAGCGGTCAAAGACTTGACCTTGAGCCCCCACTCTGAAGGGTGACCGCATAGGGGAGGGGTGCGTAGGGGCACATGTACCCGCGTATGTTTGCTTGTGGTGTGTGTGTGTGTGTGTTTGTGTGCGTGCACGCACACAGGCATGTCCTTGTGTCTGTGCCTTTATGTGTATGTGCAACTACATTCACTCAGATACGCGTATATAACACGTGCGCGTGTGTGTGCGTGTGCAGCTTCCTGTATGATGCTGGTGGCTCTCCATCCTCTAGGTTGTATGGTTTCTTTCCCTCTCATATCCCCAGGCTGCTCTGATTCTCCTTCCAATCCTGCCTCCTGACCTGAGAATAGGGTTTTGGTGGGAAGGCTGTGGGGTAACTTCCTAGGATTCTGCTGGGCTTCGGGCAGCCCTGTAGCCTGGCCGATGGCTACCTGGGGCCTGGTGGGGTTTGTGGGTGCTGCTGGACAGTAGGAGAGCAATCTGAACGTTCAACAAATGTTTTTTTGAATACCCACCACTGTGGCAGGCACATGGCCCTGAGGATACAATGGTGATGTGAGTCTTGCCCTCATGAAGTTTATAGTCTCTTGGGAAAGCCTGATGTTAGTACTAAGAAGTGAATCTTGACATTAAGCATTACGTGCTGTGATGGAGAGGTCAGGGAGCTATGAAAACCGGTAACAGGGCATCTGACCTTGACTGGGGTCAGGGAAGCCTTCCCTGAGGAAGTGGCGATTGAGTAGGCATTAACAGGTAAGCGAATGGAGAGAAGCACCTTGGAGAAAGAGGGAATAGCATGTGCAAAGGCCCTGTGACTGGAATGCAGTGGTGGGGGTGTGATGTGCAAGGAAGTGGAGTGCTGCTCTGAGGCGACGGGGGTTGGGGGTGGGTTCAACTGTCTCTCCTGAATTGCGCCCACCCCAAACATAACCACTGGGCTGCTGTTCTTATAGTGGAGAAGTCTTGTATCAGCCTGTCCACATTCTCTTACCTATTCCATCCTGGTGGCCCATGGCCAGCATTTGGGCAACAGCGGGCAGAAGCTGTTCCTGGGATGTGCAAGGAGGCAGCCTGGCCTCCTGCAGTATGGAGCTCGTGTCCCCAGATTTATTAGCTCCATGTCCCCTGGGCAGTGAGAGAGGGACACAGGAGTAGCAGCCAGGAGGGCAGGTCTTCCCGCACTCCAAGAGGCCTTCCCTCCCTGCTCCAGGGGCGTGGGGCACAGCAAGGATGGGCAGAAGATGGAGTGCCGGCCAAGACAGGATTCTTCCCCAGGCAGGAATCAAAGGAAGCAGGAGAGGTACACAAGAGCCCTGATGGGGCAGGTGCAGGGTCCAGGACCAGCTCAGTTTGCTCAGCCCAGGGATGGGCTGCCTCAACTCCAGGCAGACAGAGTGGCCTGTGGAGGCTGAAAGGCATGGCTCCTCCCTCCCCTCTGTGCCCCTCTTCCCAGCCAGTCCTTGAGAGGCTGGTACCATCTTGGGCAGGGCCCTGAATCCTGTTCTGTTGTGGACTGGTCACTCCTTCTCCGGGACTTGGTTTTCTTCCCATCACGTGAGGAAAATAGTGCCTGCCCAGCCTGCATTGGCTGGGCTATTGGGAGCCTCCAGTGCGGTGATGTGGGTGTAAATAGGTTACGGGGATTACAGATTTAAGCTGTGGTCCTTATTATCTTCGGCCTTAAAGGGCCCCATCTGGCCGCCCTTCAGCCTGTGTGTAAGCCCAGCTCTGCGAGGTGGGCCTCTTTCCTCCTCTGTTACCTGGGGAGGTACCCTGACGGGATCCTACCTGAGAGGGTTGACGTGAGAGTTCAGTGGAATGGTTGGTTGAAGATACTCGGTGCCGAGCCTGGCCGGGAACACTCAGAAAATGTCAGCAAGTCATGCCAGCCTCCAGCCTGAGCTTTGACGTAGCCAGGACTCGCTCGGAGTCGTGTAAGCTGAGCATATCCCTGAGCCTCTGGGGCCCCATCGTCCTCATTATAAAGCTAGATGGTTGGGCCGATGCTGCTTCAGCGCCTTCTGGCTCCATGCGGCTTAATTCCAGTGCACTCTGCCCAAGAGGAAAAGTTGATTTTTGCTGTTTAGTTTCACTCCTGGCAACACAAACATGCTTCCTGTCCTTTGAGGGTCTAGAGTTCCCTTGCCTGCCCTGCCCGCCCTCTCCCAGCCCCTGTCTGGAAGTTTGGTGAAGGTTCCAAGGTGGTCACTTCCCTGCTCCTGGAGCTCACTAGCTGTTCCTGGTCGTCCAGCCTGGCCTCCCTCCCCAGGGGCATCAACAGAGGCAGCCGTGCTCCTGCTGGCCCCCTTCACCCCCTCCTCCCCTGCCCGCTGACACCAAAGGCAAAGGTGTGTGTGATGTCACTGCCCCAGGCTGACCCTGGTGAAGGCCAGCCTCAGTCCTGGAAGAACCGAAATGCAGCGTGCCTCTTCCATCAGCTGTCAGGCTGCGGGGCCGAGCCTGCAGGCTCAGGGCACGGCCCCCCTTCCCCCCCCCCGCCCCCCGTCCCCCCCGCCTGCCGTGTTGCTGAATCCAAGGAATTTAACATGGGCCTCACCCCGGTGCTGGGAACTCGATGGCCCAGCCAGGTGGTCTGGGAAGGCCAGTCCCCTGCCTCGGCCTCAGGTGGTGCTCCCTGGTCCCTCTGGCCCCTTGCAGAAGGACTTGCTGCTCTACAAGTGGGTGGACACCTCCCAGCTGCTTCAGCACCTGCAGGAGGAAACTTTAGGAGCAAAGCTTTGAAACCAGGGAGACTCAGGTTGAAATTCTGCCCCTACCCTTGCTGTCTCTGTGACCCTGGACAGATGCCTGGCTGTGTCTGATCCTAAGTCCCCAAAGTTTGCTGTGGGGATGATAGTAATTATATCTATCCCATGATTAAAAGTGATGTATTTTAGACCGCTCACACCCAGAAAGCGCTGGGTGACCGACAGCTGTGCTCGCTAGTGCTGTTGTTGTTTTTCTTCTCCACCATCATATCTGGGGGTCAGTGGAGCTGCAGAGAACACTGGCTCTTAAACCTAGGTCTCTGGGTACTCAGGCCCCAGCGTCAAGAAGCAGAAGAGAGAGGTTAAATGAGGATGCGGCCGGAGGGCTAAGACTCAGAGGAGGCAGGCAGCAGGTGCGACAGGAGGACTGGCTTCATGCATGTGCGGCCTGGGCATTTGCGTGGGACGCTGGAAGTAGGAGGGCCTCACCCTGGGTTTGATGCTCTACTGTCGCCGTCTTGAGATTCTTAATTTTTGAACAAGGGGCGCTGCATGTTCATTTTGCACTGGAAAATTATGCACATTATGTAGCCTATCCTGCCTATAGGAGCTCCGTAATTCTGTGCCCAAAGGAGCTCTGTGGTTGTCCGTTGTTTTCGTCTATTCCCACATTCCATCGGCACTGGCTCAGTAATCGCTTGCCTTGTGCCACGCTCCAAGCAAGGGCCCACCGAGCTTGTTTCGGTTCCAAACGCTGCGTGAGAAACCATCCCACACTTAGCGGCATAAAGCAACAACCATTTTGTTATATTCGTGGATCGGGTGGGTCAGGAGTATGGAAAAGGGCCCAGCGGGGGAGCCCTTCTCTGCTCCAAGTCTGGGGGTGACTCTAGCCACTGGTGGCTCCTCCCTCTGGCGCCTGGGCTGCTCTGGCTGAAGGACTGGCTCAGCCCGACACTGTTCTGAGCCCCTGCTTGTGGCCTCTCCACGTGGTACAGGCATCTCAGGCATGGCTTGTAGAGAGAGCTCCTCAGAGGAAGCCTCTGGGAAACGGGTGTCCCAAGAGAACCAGGCAGAAGCTGCGTGGCCTTTTGTGATCTAGCCTAGAGGTCACGCTGCATTTCCACTGAGTGCTGTCGGTTACAGTGAGTCACCGAGGCAGGTTCACGTTTAAGAAGAGGGGCTGTAGACCCTCCCCAGCTCTCAATGCTCCTTTCCTGAGATGCCGCACATGAGCGTGGCGCCGGGAGACAGCGGATTCCCGCTCCTCCTGGGTGTTGTGCAAACATAAGCAGAAGAACAGAAGGGGGGAACCCTTCAGACCCCGTTATCAGCCTGGAAGTGTTCTCTGCCAGTAGTGGGAAGAGGGGAGAGAAAAGAGTAATCCCAGGCGCTCCCTGGCCGGTAAGCTCCAGCGCCCTGGGCCTGGGTTGGCAGTCAAGGTCCCCACACCCTGGCCCTGAGCCGCCTTCCAGCCGTCTGCCCGCTACGCCTCTCACACCCCTTCTCTCCTGCCTGACCAGAGTCCCCGGCTTCCCTGCACACCCTCTGCACTTCCTCACACTCCTCCCCCACCTAGCTCTCCCTCCCTCCCGTCTGAGACCATCAAAAGCCTGCTGACCCTCAGAGCCAGCCCAGTTGGCAGCCTCCCCATAAGAAGCCATCTCCCTCTGGTAACGGGCACGTGCCCACCTCCCCCGAGGCCCTCCCCCTCCTCTCCAGCGCCCCTGCGTGCCTGCACTTCGCTTTCCCTGGCTGCTCTCACCACTCCTGTTGGGGCAGCAGGGCTCATGTCCTCTTCTCCCCACTCCACAGAGAACCTCCTGAAGGCAGGTTCTCTCTGTCTGGGTGCCCCCATCCCTGGGCTGTGTGGCACAGAGGAGGTTTCACTCCTGTGGTCTGAAGTGTCTAGGGCATCTTCCTTGAAGGAGGGATAGAGGCAGAGGTCTCATGGGGAAACTGAGGCATGGAAAGGGTGAATTATACACCCAAGTTCACCCAGAGAGTCAAGGGCAGAGATGTTTGTCTGGATCCAAAGCCTCGTACCCCCATGTTTCACTGTGTGAGCCAGGCTCCCCAGCACCCGCTCTGGCCATGGGCACAGGGGGAAGGCTGCTGGGCAGGGAGCCCCGAGGCCTGGGCTCTAGATCACTGACTCGCTCTGTGACCCTGTGCCAGTCTCATTCCATCTCTGGACCTTGGCTTCCTGCTCAGTCCAAGGAGAGGGTAAGCTGGATGCCCTCTGATTATCCTTCCTAGGTCAGGGGAGGTCTGGGGATGCAGACCCCAGGCCAGGAACAAAGGCAAGCGTCCGGAAGGTGCAGTGGCCACCAGATTCCAGGATCCCTGCGGCCTCCTAGCCCTGGTCAGGGCATGTGATTACAAGGCCAAGGCTGAGATGTGCCCAGGCTTCAGCCTGCCTCTGCAGACAGGTGTGCAGGAGCTGACCTTGCTTCCTTGGCTGCTGCTGGCAGGGCCGGGTGCCCCGTGAGCCCCTGTGTCTCCCCTACAGAAGCCTCCCCTCTGCCCCTCCCAGAACAGGACTCTGCACTCTCTGGGGGAAAGGGGTCTCCCAGATGCAACCACCATACTCCTTCATTCCGTGACTGTTTATCGAGGGCTTGGAATGATGGCAGTGAACAAGACAGACAAACATCCGTGTATGTACCAGGGGTGGAGACAGATATAAGGAATAAGGAAATACAGAGCATGTCAGAGGGGGATGCATGCCTTGGGGGAAAGTATAGCTGGGGGCAGTAAGGGAGGAGTGCTGGGGGTGGCATTGTTACTGTCTTCTACTAGGTGGTCAAGGAAGGCGGGCCTCTCACAGAAGGTGACCTTAGACAGAGCCCTGAAGGAAGGCAGGGGAGTCTGAGTTGGGGATTCTGCAAAGAGCTGCCCCAGGCTGAGGGAGCTGCAGGTGAGAGGCTTCAGACAAGAGCCTGGTGGTGGGTGGATATGCAGAGAGGAAGGGGGAGGACCAGAGGAGGTCAGGACGTGACTGTGCTGAAGGAGAACCAGATGGATCACGGAGGATGCTGTGTGGAGAGTAGGCCAGCGGGAGGGGCCGAGGACGCCCAGGTGGAAGCGGGGCGACTAGGTGAGAGACGATGGCCCCAACCACCCAGGTGACAGTGGAGGTGGGGAGAGCTCTCCTAGCCTGTGCTCAGGTCTGAACAGCGGCTCCACCATTCTCCTCCCCAGACCCAGCAAGGCACACCCATCTTCCTCCCCACCTGACTGCCAGGTGTGCCCTGTACCTTCACAAACACTGAGGTGGGTGGACAGCCCCGGGTTGGAGTTCTGCCTCAGCTTCTCACCAGCAGGTTGGCTTTGGGCAGGTTATTCACTGTCCCTGAGTTTCGGTTTCCTCCTGTATAAAATGGGCAGAGTGATTCCATCTCAGCAACGTTGTAGGGTGACGTGTGGAAAGATAGTCGTCTGGAGCCTGCGCACAGCAGATGCTCTGGTTGCGGTCCCAGCCCCTGCTGCAGGCCAAGTGTCCAGTGTTATCCGTGCTGCTCTGCAACAGTGTCCTCTCCCTGTTTCTGATAGTATTGCTTCAGCTCGATTCTGTCACTGTGTAAAGCTGGTGACAGAAATTGCCAACGTGAATTATTAGCAAGTTTAGGAGATAATAGCACCCAATGGGCAGGCCCCATCCAGACACTTTAGCAAAACCCAACAGAGGTGGGCAGGTCAACACAGGAAAGAGTGGAAGCAGGGCTCCTGGCAACTGGGTCCCCTCAGCTGTTCTTCCCCTTCCTCCTGCCTCCCTACCTCTGCTGTCTTTCCCCACCCCCTCCTGACACCCCTCACCACAGGCATCTTAATTGATCTCATTGTTCTCCAATCCCTAGAGACCTGAGACTCCAGCTGTGCTTAAACAGAACAAAATCTCTTCCAATTTCCCCACCTTTTAAAAGAAAATTGAATTCTTTATCTGCAGCCTGGGGAAGGGAAGAGAGAGGCTAGAGACACACACCCGCGCGCACGTGCGCGCGCACACACAGCACACGTAAATAGTAGTCACCCTAGCCCTGCTCCCAAGCTGGCCTGGAAGGCCTTTGTGGACACACCGTCCCCCATTTGGGGCCCCTTGAATCTGCTCTCTGGTTCATCTCGTCAGAGGGGCCAGGCACCGGGAGGAAGCTGAGCTGGTTGATGGTGATTGACCGGTCAAGTTCCTCTGTCTGTCAGGCCTCAGTGCTCCTCGGATGTGTTTATCTCTTTAATCTAAATATCAATCCGTAAAACCAAAATGAGATGGAATTAGAGGCAGGACAGGTGCTAAGGAGAGAGAGGGAGAACAGAGCTGCCCACTGCCACCCTGGGCTTCTGGAAGGACCTCGGCGGGGCCTGTGGGTCGGAGGCCGCAGGGGGCCGCCTGAGACTGGCTACAGCCTGGGTCAGAATGGAGAGCGGGGCTCCCCCAGCTCTGCCCCTGAAGTGGATTGTCCCAGACTTTGTTCACGGTCCAACAGTTTCCCGCCATTTAGGCGCTCGACTACTGGATTTTTGGCAAATTGATCTAAACCCTCGTTTCCTGTCAAGCCTTTGATGCCTCCCTCATTGGCGCCTCCAGAATCCCCCATCCTTGACAGGAGCGGATCTGTCTGCTACTGACCTTTGCCCCTTTGCAAAAAAAGACCGGAAGGATGCTGTTGTTTATCATCATAGGCCTGGTGAGCGGGTGATGTGAGCTTAGTAAATGGCAGGTACTTTACAGAATGTTACTTACCTCTTCTGTACCCATTGTGCAGAAGAAAGAAACAGAGGCCCAGAGTGGTAAGTAACCTGTCTGGGGCCAGCCAACAGCGAGTGACCAAGCCAGGATTCCAACCTGGGTCTGCCTGATTCCAAAGCCCCTGGGTCCCCCTCCCGTTTGCCGTTCACCACCAGGCGCCCATTCCCACGCTGGGCTCCAGCCTATTGTTGGAATCAGCTGTTTCCAGGGTCCAGGGAGATGGGCCCAGCGCTGGCCTCAGAGGCCGGAGTCACCCCGTCACTGGGTGACCTTGAGCAGGTGCCCGGCTCCCAGGCCCTGGTGTCCTCATCTGTAAAATGAAGGGATTGTGCTGGCTGCCCTCTAAGGCCCCCTGTGCCAACAACGTGTGACCACCAGCCCCCGACAGCCCCTCCTGCCCTGAGAGCTGTGACTCCCTGCCCTCTGCGCCTGTCGGAGTCCCCCTTCAGTAGGGCTGCTGCTGATTGCTCCTCTCAGGCAGTCGCTCAGAGGACATGAGAGGGAAGAAAATATACCCCCGGGTGAGGGGACAGTGGGTAGCTGTAAGCGTGGCCAGGGCCAGAATGAGTTCATCAGTGCAGTAAAGCCAATGGCTGTACAAAGTCCACCTGTGCCTTGTGCCAGGAGGGTCAGGAGCCCTGGGATCAGCCGACAGGGGTGGGGCCCAGGCCTGAGAGCTTGTCCTGGGAGCAGGTGGGAGAAAGGCTGAGGGAGCAGGGAGAGGGACCCGCAGAGGTTTAGGGAGAAGTTGAGCAGGGCCTGTGGGTTTGGGGTGGCTTAATCTTGCTGCATAATTCTTGTCAGAGGGGATGACACCTGTGGTTCCTGTCACCTTGTTTCCCTACTGGCTCAAAGTCCCGTATGCCCATTGGTTTGGTTAGTATTTTTCAAACTTTTTCTTACCATGGTCCATAATAAAAACCACATTTAACTTCATGACCCAGAATACACACTCAAACACACACATCCACGTGTAGAACAAAACAGTACTTCCCTACTAAGTGTGATAATACACCCTAGTTGTATTTTATTCTGCTAGGTTGCATTTTTTTTATGAGAACCTTGAAGATCTACTATCTTAGCAACTTTCAAATATACAATAAATTATCATTAACTACAGTCACCATGCTGTACGTTACATTCCCAGGACTTATTTTATAATAAGTTTGTACCATTTGATCTCCTTCACTTATTTCGCCCACCACCACCCCTGCCTTTGGCAACCAACAATTTGTTCTCTGTAGCTATGAGCTCAGTTTTGGTGGTGGTATTTGTTTAAATTCTATATATAAGTAAGAGCATATGATATTTGTCTTTCTCTGTCTGACTTATTCCACTCAGCATAATGTCCTCAAGGATGTCCATCCATGTTGTCACAAATGGCAAGGTTTCCTTTTTTATGGCTGAGTAATATTCCATTGTATGTATGTGTACTGCATCTTCTTTATGCATTCTCCATCAATGAACACTTAGATTGTTTCCATATCTGGGCTATTGTATATAAAAAAAAAAAAAAGTGTTGCCATCAACATGGGAGTTCAGATGTCTTTTCAAGTTAGTGTTTTCATTTTCTTCAGATAAATATCCAGAAATGGAATTGCTGGATCATATGGTAGCTCTATTTTTAATTTTTGAGGAATCTCTATACTGTCTTCCACAGTGGCTGCACCAATTTACATACCCACCAACAGTGCACGAGGGTTCTCTATCCACATTCTCATCAACACTTGTTATTTGTTATCTTTCTGATAATAGCCATTCTAATAGGTATGAGGTGATATCTCATTGTGGTTTTGATTTTCATTTCCCTCATGATTAGTAACGTTGAACACCTTTTCAAGTACCGGTTGGCCATCTGTACATCATCATTGGAAAAATTCCTATTCAGATCCTCTGCTCTTTTTTAAAATATTTATTTATTTGGTTGTACCAGATCTTAGTTGTGGCTCACCTGCTCCTTAGTTGCGGGCAGGTGAGCTCCTTAGTTGTGGCATGCGTGTGGGATCTAGTTCCCTGACCAGGGATCGAACCCAGGCCCCCTGCATTGGGAGCGTGGAATCTTAACCACTGTGCCACCAGGGAAGTCCCCCTCTGCCCATTTTTTAATCAGATTGGGTTTTTGCTAGTGAGTTGTATGTGTTCTATAGACATGGATATGAACCACTTATCAGATATGTGATTTGCAAATATGTTCCCCCCCTTCAGTAGGTTATCTTTTCGTCTTGTTTGTTTCTTTGAAGTTTGGAAGCTTTTTAGTTTGATGTACTCCATCTGTTTATTTTTTAATTTGTTGCTTTCCCTTTAAATGTCAAATCCAAAAAAATCATCACCAAGACTGATGTCAAAGAGCTTCCCGCCTGAGGGCTTCCCTGGTGGCGCAGTGGTTGAGAGTCCACCGCTGATGGCGGGTTCGTGCCCCGGTCTGGGAAGATCCCACATGCCGCAGAGCGGCTGGGCCTGTGAGCCATGGCCCTGAGCCTTCGCGTCCGGAGCCTGTGCTCCTCAATGGGAGAGGCCACAACAGTGAGAGGCCTGCGTACTGCAAAAAATAAATAATTAATTAATTAAAAAAGAGCTTCCCACCTATGTTTTCTTATGGCTTGAGGTCTTATAAGTCTCTCATCCATTTTGAGTTCATTTTTTTAAATTTTATTATAGTTGATTTACAATGTTGTGTTAGTTTCAGGTGTACAGCAAAGTGATTGTTATACATATATTCATTCTTTTTCAGATTCCATTCTCATATAGGTTATCACAGAATATTGAGTAGAGTTCCCTGTGCTATACAGTAGGTCCTTGTTGGTTATCTACCTTATATATAGTAGTGTGTATATGTTAATCCTAAACTCCTGATTTATCCCTCCCTGCCACATTTCCCCTTTGGTAACCATAAGTTTGTTTTCGATATCTGAAAGTCTGTTTCAGTTTTGTGAATAAGTTCATTTGCATCATTTTTAAAATGAGATTCCACATATAAGCGTTATCATGTGATATTTCCTTTCTGTGTCTGACTTACTTCACTTAGTATGATAATCTCTAGGTCCATCCATGTTTCCACATATGGCATTATTTTGTTCTTTTTTATGGCTGAGTAATATTCCATTGTATATATGTACCACATCTTCTTTAACCATTCCTCTGTTGATGGATATTTAGGTTGCTTCCATGTCTTGGCTATTGTAAATAGTGCTGCAATGAACATTGGTGTACATGTATGCTTTTGAACTATGGTTTTCTCCAGATGTATGCCCAAGAATGGGATTGATGGATCATATGATAGTTCTATTTTTAGTTTTTAAAGGAATCCCCATACTGTTCTCCATAGTGGTTGTACCAATTTACATTCCCACCAATAGTGTAGGAGGGTGCCCTTTTCTCCACACCCACTCCAGCATTTGTTTGTAGACTTTTTGATGATGGCCATTCTCACTGTTGTGAGGTGATATGTCCCTGTAGTTTTGATTTACAGTTCTCTGATAATTAGTGATGTTGAGCACCTTTTCATGTGCTTTTTGGCCATCTGTATGTCTTCTTTGGAGAAATGTCTATATAGATCTTCTGCCCGTTTTTTGATTGGGTTGTTTGTTTTTTTGATATAGAGCTGTGTGAGCTGTTTGTATATTTTGGAGATTAATCCTTTGTCAGTCGCTTCATTTGCAATTATTTTCTCCCACTCTGGATTGTCTTTTCATTTTGTTTATGGTTTCATGTGCTGTGCAGAAGCTTTTAAGTTTAACTAGGTCCCATTTGTTTATTTTTGTTTTTATTTTTATTACTCTAAGAGGTGGATCAAAGAAGATATCGCTGCAATTTATGTCAAAGAATGTTCTGCCTATGTTTTCCTCTAAGGGTTTTATAGTGTCCAGCCTTACATTTAGGTCTTTGATCCATTTTGAGTTTATTTTTGTATATGGTATTAGGGAATGTTTTAATTTCATTCTTTTACATGTAGCTTTCCAGTTTTCCCAGCACTGCTTACTGAAGATACTGTCTTTTCTCCATTGTGTTGTCTAGCCTCCTTTGTCATAGATTAATTGACCATAGGTGCGTGGGTTTATTTCTGGGCTTTGTATCCTTTTCTGTTTATCTATATTTCTGTCGTTGCGCCAGTACCATACTGTTTTGATGACTGTAGCTTTGTAGTATAGTCTGAAGTCAGGGAGCCTGATTCCTCTAGCTCCGTTTTTTCTTTCTCAGGATTGCTTTGGTTATTCGGGGTCTTTTGTGTCTCCATACAGAATTTTAAAATGTTTGATATAGTTCTGTGAAAAAAAAATGCCATTGGTAATTTGATACGGATTGCACTGAGTCTGTAGATTGCCTTGGGTAGTATAATCATTTTGAAAATATTGATTCTTCCAATCCAAGAATGTGGTATATCTTTCTATCCGTTTGTGTCATCTTCAGTTTCTTTCATCAGCATTCTATAGTTTTTCAGAGTATAGGTCTTTTGTCTTCTTAGGTAGGTTTATTCCTAGGTATTTTATTCTTTTTGATGCCATGGGAAAAGGGATTGTTTCCTTAATTTCTCTTTCTGATCTTTCATTGGTAGTGTATAGGAATGCAGGAGATTTCCGTGTATTAATTTTGTATCCTGGAAATTTACTGAATTCATTGATGAGTTCTAGTGGTTTTCTGGTAACATCTTTAGGATTTTCTATGTATAGTATCATGTCATCTGCAAACAGTGGCCCTTCTTTTCCAATTTAGATTCTTTTTGTTTCTTCTCTGATTGCCATGGACTTCCAAAACTATGTTGAATAAAAGTGGCAACAGTGGACAACCTTGTCTTCTTCCTGATCTTAGAGGGAATGCTTTCAGCTTTTCACTGTTGAGAATGTTAGCTGTGGGTTTGTCATATATGGCCTTTATTATGTTGGGGGTTTTGGGTTTTTTTTTTTTTTTTTTTTTGCTTTTTCTGCGTTTATTGATATGATCATGTATTAAGAGAATAAAAGGAAAAATTAACTTAGTTAATTTTTTAATGTTAAGTCAAACCTGCATACCTGGGATAAAACCTAGTATGTGATGTATTGTTGAATTTGATTTGCTATTATTTTATTAAGAATTTTGGGGCTTCCCTGGTGGCGCAGTGGTTGAGAGTCCGCCTGCCGATGCAGGGGACACGGGTTCGTGCCCCGGTCCGGGAAGATCCCACATGCCGCGGAGCGGCTGGGCCCGTGAGCCATGGCCGCTGAGCCTGCGCGTCCGGAGCCTGTGCTCCGCAACGGGAGAGGCCACAGCAGTGAGAGGCCTGCGTACCACAAAAAAAAAAAAAAAAAAAAAAAAAAGAATTTTGGAGTTTATATTCATGAAGGATATTGGTCTATAATCTTTTTTATGGTAATGTCTTTCTCAGGTTTTGGTATTACATTTATCCTTGTCTCATAAAACGAGTTTATTAGTAATCCCTTCGGTATGTTTTAAAAAGTTTGCATGAGATGGGTCTTATTTCTTCTTGGATATTTTGATGGGATTCACTGGGGTTACCATCTGGGCCTGGAATTTTCTTTGGGGGAAGCTTTAGATTCATTTTCCTTAATAGATATAGGTGTATTCAGATTTTTTTGTTATTTTTCATGTGAATTTTGGTAACTTTCGGGGGGGGATTTGTCCTTTCATCTCAGTTGTTGAAATTTTTAGCATAAAGTTGTTCATAGCATTCTTTTTATTATCCTCTAATGTCTGTGGGGTCTGTGTTGATAATCTCTTTTTCATTCCTCCTTTTGGGGTTTTCTCTTTTTCCTTGATTAGATAGAAGTTTGTCATTTTTGTTTATAAGTTCAAAGAATCAACTTTTGTCTTTGTTAATTTTCTCTATTATTTATTTTCTATTTTATTGACTTTCCTCTTATTATAATTTATTTCTTTTTTACTTTGTTTTTTTTAGTTTCTTAAGATGGAATCTTAGGTCATTGATTTTAGATTTTTCTTCTAATATAAGTATTTAAAGTGCTGGATTTTCATCTAAGCATTCATAAGTTGTATCAAGAAAAATTGATATTCAGTACATTCTTTGTCATTTAGTTTAAAATTTTTTCATTTTATTCTTTATTGAAGTATAGTTGAATTACAATATTGTGTTAATTACTGCTGTACAAAGTGACTCAGTTATACATATAGATATATTCATTTTTCATATTCTTTTCTATTATGGTTTATCACAGGATATTGAATACAGTTCCCTGTGTTATACAATAGGACCTTGTTGTTTATCCATTCTGTATATACCAGTATGCATCTGCTAATCCCAAGCTCCCAATCCAACCGTCTCCCATCCCCCTCCCCCTCGGCAACCACCAGTCTATTCTCTATTCTGTTTCTGTTTCATAGATAGGTTCATTTGTTTCATCTTTCAGATTCCACATAAAAATGATATCTTATGTATTTGTCTTTCTCTTTCTGACTTGCTTCGCTTAGTATGATACTCTCTAGTTGCATCCGTGTTGCTGCAAATGGCATTATTTCATTTTTTATGGCTGAGTAATATTCCATTGTATATATGTACCACATCTTCTTTATCCATTCATCTGTCGGTGGGCATTTAGGTTGTTTCCATGTCTTGGCTATTGTGAACAGTGCTGCTATGAACATAGGGGTGCATGTATCTTTTTGAAGTACAGTTTTGTCTGGATATAAGTATGGCCTTTATTGTATTAAGGTAAGTTCCCTCTATGCCCACTTTCTGGAGAGTTTTTTTTTTTTTATCATAAATGGGTGTTAAATTTTATCAAAAGCTTTTTCTGCATCTACTGAGATGATCGTGTGGTTTTTATTCTTCAGTTTGTTAATGTGGTGTATCATACTGATTGATTTGAGTATACTGAAGAATCCTTGTATGCCTGGGATAAATCCCAGTTGATCATGGTGTATGATCCTTTTAGTGTACTGTTGGATTAGGTTTGCTAGTATTTCGTTGAGTTTTTTCTGTGTCTATGTTCATCAGTGATATTGGCCTGTAATTTTCTTTTTTCATGATATCTTTGTCTGGTTTTGGTATCAGGGTGATGGTGGCCTCATAGAATGAGCTTGGGAGTGTTCCTTCCTCTGCAGTTTTTTGGAAGAGTTTAAGAAGGCCAGGTGTTAACTCTATGTTTGATAGAATTCGCCTGTGAAGTCATCTGGTCCTGGATTTTTGTTTGTTGGAAGTTTTTAAATCACAGTTTCAATTTCATTCCTTGTGATTGGTCTGTTCATATTTTCTATTTCTTCCTGGTTCAGTCTTGGAAGGTTGTAGCTTTCTAAGAATTTGCCCATTTCTTCTAGGTTTTCCATTTCATTGGCATATAGTGGCCTGCAGTAGTCTTTTATGATCCTTTGTACTTCTGTGGTGTCCATTGTAACTTCTCCTTTTTCATTTCAAATTTTATTGATTTGAGCCCTCTCTTTTTTTTCTTGATGAGTCTGGCTAAATGTTTATCAATTTTGTTTATCTATTCAAAGAAACTTTTGAATAGCTTTTAGTTTCATTGATCTTTTCTACTGTTTTCTTTATCTCTATTTCATTTATTTCTGCTCTGATCTTTATGATTTCTTTCCTTCTACTAACTTTGGGTTTTCATTGTTCTTCTTTCTCCAGTTGCTTTAGCTGTAAGGTTAGGTTGTTTATTTGAGATCTGTCTTGTTTCCTGAGGTAAGATTGTCTTGCTACAAACTTCCCTCTTAGAACTGCTTTTGCTGTGTCCCAAGGTTTTGGATCATCGTGTTTTCGTTGTCAGTTGTCTCTAGGTATTTTTTGATTTCCTCTTTGAGTCCTTCAGTGATCCATTGGTTGTTTAGTAAATTATTGTTTAGCCTCCATGTGTTGGTGTTTTTTATAGTTTTTTTTTTTGTAGTTTATTTCTAATCTCATAGCATTGTGGTCTGAAAGGATGCTTGATATGATTTCAGTTTTCTTAAATTTACCAAGGCTTGATTTGTGGCCCAAGATGTGATCTATCCTGGAGAATGTTCCATGTGCACTTGAGAAGAAAGTGTATTCTGCTGCTTTGGGATAGAATCTTCTATAAATATCAGTTAAGGCCATCTGGTCTAATGTGTCATTTAAGGCCTGTGTTTCCTTATTGATTTTCTGTCTGGATGATCTGTCCATTGATGAAAGTGGGGTGTTAAAGTCCCCCATTTTTATTGTGTTACTACTGATTTCTCCTTTTATGGCTGTTAGCATTTGCCTTATATATTGAGGTGCTCCTATGTTGGGTACATATATATTTCCAATTGTTATGTCTTCTTCTTGGATTGATCCCTCAATCATTATGTAGTGCCCTTCTTTGTCTCTTGTAATAGTCTTTATTTTAAAGTCTATTTTGTCTGATGTGAATATTGCTCCTCCAGCTTTCTTTTGATTTCCATTTGCATGGTATACCTTTTTCCATTCCCTCACTTTCAGTCTGTATGTGTCCCTAGATCTAAAGTGGGTCTCTGGTAGACAGCATATATCCGGGTCTTGTTTTTGTATCCATTCAGCCAGTCTATGTCTTCTGGTTGGAACATTTTATTTAAGGTAATTATTGATATATATGTTCTTATTGCCATTTTGTTAACTGTTTGGGATTTTTTTTTTCTTTGGTGCGGTACGCGGGCCTCTCACTGTTGTGGTCTCTCCCGTTGCAGAGCACAGGCTCTGGGTGCGCAGGCTCAGCGGCCAGGGCTCACGGGCCCAGCCATTCCGTGGCATGTGGGATCCTCCCAGACCAGGGCACAAACCCACGTCCCCTGCATTGGCAGGCGGACTCTCAACCACCGCGCCACCAGGGAAGCCCCCTGGATTTGTTTTTGAAGGTCTTTTTTTTCCCTTCCTCTTTTGTTCTTTTGTGATTTGATGTGTATCTTTAGTGTTGTTTGGATTGGTTTTTCTTTTGTGTGTGTGTAGATTTTTGGGGGGGATTGTAGATTTTTGGTTTGTGGTTCCCATGAGGTTTTGATATAACAGTCTATATATGTACAAGATTGTTTCAAGGTGCTGGTCTCTTAATTTACAGTGCATTTCCAATATCCTGTATTTGTACTCTCCTTTTCTCACAGTTGCTGGTTTTGATATCATATTTGTGTGTGTGTGATTTCTTACCTTTGCGTTATACTTGCCTTTACCAGTGAGATTTCCCATTCATAATTTTCTTGATTCTAGTTGTGGCCTTTTCTTTTGCACCTAGAAAAGTTCCTTTAACACTGAGGGGACAGTGTCCTTGTCCCCTCAGTGAATCAGAGCTGACCCTCACTTCCCCAAGAGACTCTCCAAGGTTCATAGGTAGAACTAGCCCAGGCTCCTACAGAGTCACTGCTTTGTGCTGGGTCCCAGTGTATGTGAAAACTTGTGTGAGCCCTCCAAGAGTGGAGTGTCTTTTTACCCCAGTCCTGTGGAGCTCCTGCACTCAAGCCCAGCTGGCCTTCAAAGCCAAATGCTCTGAGGAATTCCCTGGCAGTCCAGTCGTTAGGACTCGGCACTCTCACTGCCAGGGCCCTGGGTTTGATCCCTGGTCATGGAATTAAGATCCTGCAAACCATACAGCACAGCCCCCCCCCCCCCCCCGCCCCACCAAAAAAAAAGCCAAATGCTCTGGGGATTCCTCCTCCTGATGCCAGACCCTCAGGCAGGACTTTAACTCTTGTGGGAGAACTTCTGTGATATAATTATTCTCCAGTTTGTGGGTTGCCCACCTGGGCAGTATGGGATTTGATTGTCACAAATGTGCCCCTCCTGCCATCTCATTGTGACTTTGTTTTTGAATGTAAAATATCTTTTTTGTTAGGTTCGAGTCTTTTTTGTTGATGGTTGTTCAGCAGTTAGTTGTGATTTTGATGTTTTCATGACAGGAGGTGAGCTCAAGTCCTTCTACTCTGCCATCTTTTTCAGAATTGAGGGGCTGCTTTTAGTTTTGATGCTCGCTCTCTCTTTCCTCAGCGTGTGTTGGCCGTTATCCCTTTGATATGGGGTGTGCAGGTGCAGTGGTCCCTGAACACTCCTGGGACAGTGGGGCAGCCCTTGGCACCTGCTCATGGGTCTCCTAGGAGTGGCTGCTCTCTGCGCACTCCCAGGATAGCAGTGCAGCGCTTGGTGCCTGCTTGCAGGTCTCATACCGGTGGCCCGTGCCCACTTCTAGAGCCCAGAATAGAAGCAACAACTCACGCACACCCCCCAGAGCTCCTGTAGGTGGTGTCCTGTTGCCTGCGAATACTCACAGGGAAAGAAACTCTTACAGTCATCCTGCCCCTCTCCTCATGCACCCTCCCAATAATGGCACCTCTCTGGTGGGCCCTGGCTTCTTCCAAGTACCCCCTTAGTTGCCACAGTCCAGCCTCTTAAGGCTGTCTTGGTGAAGCCAACCCCAGTCCTCTCCCTGGGTCTGACCTCTGAAGCCTGCACTTCAGCACCCAGCCCCCACCTACACCAACAGATGAGCGTCTGAGGCTGGGGAGTGCAGGGTGGCAAGTTACAGTGCAGGTTACTCTCTGTTTTGCCTTCTGCAAACTGGTCGCTGTGCTCTCCTCCTAGGCTCCAAAGTTCCCCTCTATCCAGGCTGATCTACCTGCTGATGCAGGGACTCTCTAGGGTGCAGGAACCTTTCCTCCTTCACAGCTCTCTGCCTGGGGCACAAGCCCTGTCACCGATTCCTTTCTTTTTCTTTTTCCTCTTGTCCTACTTGGTTACATGGAGGTTTTCTTACCCTTTCAGAAGTCTGAGGTCTTCTGCTGTCATTCAGTAGATGTTCTGTGTGAATCGTTCCACTTGTAGATGTGTTTGTTTTTTTTTTTTTTTACATCTTTATTGGAGTATAATTGCTTTACAATGGTGTGTTAGTTTCTGCTTTATAACAAAGTGAATCAGTTATACATATGTTCCCATATCTCTTCCCTCTTGCGTCTCCCTCTCTCCCACCCTCCCTATCCCACCCCTCCAGGCGGTCACAAAGCACCGAGCTGATCTCCCTGTGCTATGCACCAAACGTAAGGTAGATAGCTAGTGGGAAGCTATGTTTGGTAGTGTATATATGTCTATGCCTCTCTCTTGCTTTGTCACCCTGAGAAAACCATAATTCAAAAAGAGTCATGTACCAAAATGTTCATTGCAGCTCTATTTACAATAGCCCGGAGATGGAAACAACCTAAGTGTCCATCATCGGATGAATGGATAAAGAAGATGTGGCACATATATACAATGGAATATTACTCAGCCATAAAAAGAAATGAAATTGAGCTATTTGTAATGAGGTGGATAGACCTAGAGTCTGTCATACAGAGTGAAGTAAGTCAGAAAGAGAAAGACAAATACCGTATGCTAACACATATATATGGGATTTAAGAAAAAAAAATGTCATGTAGATGTGTTTTTAATGTTTCTGCGGGAGAAGGTGAGCTCCCCATCCTACTCCTCCACCATCTTGATCCCTATCCCCATTTTGAGTTAATTTTGTGTATGGTATAAGATAGTGGTCCAGTTTCATTCTTTTTCACATGGCTGTCCAGTTTTCCCAGCACAATTTACTGAAGAGATTGTGCTTTCCCATTTGTATAGTCTTAGCTCCTTGTCGTGAATTAATTGACCATATATACGTGGGTTTATTTCTGGGCTCTTTATTTTGTTCCATCGATCTGTGTCTGTTTTTATGCCAGTACCGTACTGTTTTGATTCCTATAGTTTTGTAGTTTGAAATCGGGGAACATGATGCCTCCAGCTTTGTTCTTCTTTCTCAAGGTTGCTTTGGCTATTGGGGGTTTGTTGTGGTTCCACACAAATATTAGGATTGTCTGCTGTGTTTCTGTGAAAAATTCCATTGGAATTTTTTGTGTGTGTGTGGTACGCGGGCCTCTCACTATTGTGGCCTCTCCCTTTGCGGAGCACAGGCTCCGGATGCGCGGGCTCAGCGGCCATGGCTCACAGGCCCAGCCACTCCGCGGCATATGGGATCTTCCCAGACCGGGGCACGAACCCGTGTCCCCTGCATCGGCAGGCGGTCTCTCAACCACTGCGCCACCAGGGAAACCCTCCTTTGGAATTTTGATAGGGATTGCATTGAATCTGTAGATTGCTTTGGGCAGTATGGAAATTTTAACAATATTAATTTTTCAGTGCATGACCATGGAATATCTTTCCATTTATTTGTGTCATTTTCAGTTTCTTTCATCAATGTCTTACAGTTTTCACCCTAGTATTTTCTGTTTCATTCTACTAGATTTCTTTTTTATTTTTTTAATGATAGTCATGACCCACTAAATTGATTTTATGACCAATTAACGTATGGTAACCTAAGAAGGAAACTTCTCCCCTAATGTAATGATGATGATAATGATATCTCATGTTTCTCAAGTGCTCACTACAGGGGGCAGAGTGGTAAAGACCCCAGCCTCCAGACTTACATGATCCAGGTTTATTCTGATTCACCCATTTCTGAACCCTATGACTTTGAGTAGGTTACTTGTATTGGCAATGACTCAATACAGCTACCACTAACACAAACCCCCCAAATCTTTTCTTAAACAAAATCAAAGTGCATTTCTCTCACATTTAAAAGCTGTTTAGAGGTAAGCAGCCTTGGTTGCTTCTTTCAGGTTCTCTCCTTCACCATTCCTAGAGTATGGCCCTCATCTCCATGATCCAAAATGGTTGCTAGAGCTCCAGCCTTCACATCCAGATTCCAAGCTGCAGCATGGAGAAAATGAGGCCAAGCACTCTCATTTCCTTTTAAGGAGACTTCCAAAGGAAATGCCTTGCAAACTTCTGCATTCATCTCGTTGGCCAGAACTTAGTTGTGTGGCTGTGCTTAGCTGCAAAGGAAGGTGGGAAATGTAGTATTTTAGCCAGGTAGTGTTCTACCCCCTAAAAAGCATGGTTTCTGTTCAGCTGAGAAAGGGAGTATAGATGTTTAAGTCTCTGCCAAATAACCTGTGTGTGCCTCAGTTTCCTCTCTTGGAAAACGGTGATCATGATAGCTCCATATGGATTTGTTGTGGGGATTCAAGGGGATAATGTAAAGGACTTGGCAAAGCACCTAATGTGGAGTAGGTGCTAAACAAATAACAGGCACTAGTATTGAGTGCCTGGTGCCAAACTGACCCCCTTCTGTGTGTTATCTCATCGAATCCCCATGACAGCCCGGTGAGGTAGAAATTAGTGTCCTTATCTTATAGGTGAGAGCCCTGAGATTCAGAGTACTTAGCTGCTTGCCAAAGGTCACACCTGTGGAGGGGGCAGAGCGGAGGCGTGAACCCTTGTCTCTAGGATACCAACGTCCTTCCCCTTCACCATGAGGCAACACAGCCTCCTCATGAAGACTGAAACCCTCCCTGAGACTCCCCTGGTGAAACTATGGGACCAAGAGGTATGACAGGTTGGAAACTGAACTTGACTGACTGACGTCCAAGCTGAACCCAAGGCCCAGACCCCCCTCTGTCTGCCCAGCCACCTGTAGGGGGTACCCCCTGCCCAAAGGAGAAACAGGACCAGGACACACACACACACACACACACACACACACACACACAAAAAGCCCTTTAGGCTCCCATTGTAACAAGACCTGCAACCTTCAGGTCAGAAGGTCAGGGACTTCAAGTTGCTGAAGGACCCTGGGCAAACCCCTTTCCTCCATGAACCTCAGTTTCTCTATGGAGAGAAGGCTGCTGGACCCTCTCCCCATTCTGGGACATTTTTAGAACAACGTGGCTAGAATGTTTTGAACTCCTTGGGAAGCAAGTCTTTATAAATGAGATATGCTGCTCTCCTGTCAGGGCATTTCTCAGTCTGAGTTAGAACATTCTAAATACCAGAGGCGGGATGGGCAGAGGAGTGAGTGAATCCAAATGTCTGTGGACAGAGGCTGCTTCTCGGGCGTGAATGCTCCCAGCACGCCCTCGCCAGCCTGCGCTGATACACAAAATCTGATTGTCTCACCGTCAAGCCCTGGGCTGGACTGGCCCATGTGAGTGAGGGCCTGGGGCTGTAGCCCTCTGCTGGTCTCAGGATCACGGGTGATTTATAGTTCCTTTGTCTGACTTTGACCTTAATTTCTTCTGTCGTTGTGGGGCTGTAAAATTCTTTAGGGACCTGCAGGCGGAGTGATGGAGATGTCAGGTGGGCAACTGTGTGGGTGTTTAATCTATCAGATGTGTGGCTTGCCATTTAGGGAGACAACAGGAGGATGTGGAATCAATATGGTTCATTAGTGAGCTGCGCGTGATGGCCCAATCGGAGTCCTCCAATGGCAGCAGGCACGGGGGCCGTGTCACCCGGCTCCAAGTCACCTTGAGTGAGGATGTGTCCTGGCACATGGGTGGGGACCAGTCCCCACCCAGGTACCTCTCCTCACCTTTCCACTAGGCCTGGAGCTGCCTGTTGCACCCCATGGGGGCAGGGAAGAAGAGGGAGGGGGTCAGACTCCAGGCAAGGATACAGTGGTGAGGTCCAGCAGTGGGGGGAGGTGTTCCCAGCCGTGGTTTGGCTACATCCCCAGGGGGCTGATTGGACTGTCTTTTCTTCCTCCTTCCATCTCCTCTGCACACAAGGCCCCACTTAACTGAGGCTCGGCCGCAGTGTCTGTCCCCACATCTCTCTGGCACCCTCCCCTTCTCATCCTCTACCACATAATCCCAGCCTGATAACTGGCCCCAGAGAGGCCTCAAGACCCTTCTGACTGTGAACATCTCGTTCACCCCCGGCCACCCTCCTGCATCCCCGGGAAAATGACTTTCTGCATCCCGCTCTTCTTTGTTTGATGGTCAGATGTGATTTTTCTTTTTTTAAAGGCACTCAGTTGAGTCTTCCTCAAATCCAATGGCATAAAAGAAGGGGCAGCGTTGTAGAAGGGCTAGGAGCGGGATTTTTTTCCTCTTTGATTTGTGTGTGCGAGTGCCAGACAGACGAGGGTTCGAGTCCCAGCTCTGCCGGTGACCAACTGCAGGACCCTGAGCCCGCTAACAGCCATCCCTGAGCCACTGGCCACTCTGAGTGCCTTGAGGGCTGGGAACATACTGCCAGGCTCACCGTTGCGTGTCCAGTGTCCAGCCTGAGGCTTGTGTCTAAGGCCTGGCTCTCCAGAAGCAGACCCTGAGACAAGGACTCAAGGACCGGCAGTTTACTTGGGAGGTGACCCCAGGAAACTCAGGTGGGGGCGGGAGCTGAGACGAGGTCACTCAAGGGGGCGCCGCGAAGCCGGTTACCACGGGGGCTTCTGGAGCTCCGTCCGCTGGGAAATCAACGGGAGGGCTGTGTCTGAGCTATCCAAGCTCAGGGCGAGGAGGCTGGGGTATTGGTCCATCGACTCCTAGCCCCCATTGAGTGGGGACAGCTTCTGGGGTTGTGGACACCCCATCATTCCAACTGCTCCTTTGAGAAGAAAGCTCACAGGCCAAGGGAGGCATGGACGCTTCCACTAAAGCAGCCCCTGGTGTGTGGAGGTGGGCACGGGGGCGTGTGTGGCACCAGTAGCTTCTGCCCCAGCTGGGAACTTTGCAGGCTCATAAGACATATTAGTACTTACCTCATGGAGTGGGAGTGGAAATGAAACGTGCTAATACATGTAGATTTCTTGGAATAATCCTGGGACCCAGTAAGGACTAAACAAGAGTGAGCTGTGTTACTCGTTTTGCAGTCATATCAGCTGGAGTTGCTTATCTGTAAAATGGGGCTGTGACCCCATCTTGCTGGTTGCTTGCAGGATTAGGGACAAATCGTGTCACGTTTCTCACACAGTGCCAGGCCAGGCCCATAGCTTGACACTCAGCAAGGCAGTGGTTGCACTTATCCCCCTGCCTCCGGGGGACCCCATGCTCGTCCTGCAAGCCGGCCTGGGGACCACCAGGCAGTGCCAGCTATGGGACGCAGGCAGCTGCGGCCACCTCGACAGCCCTTGACATCCCGTAATTGCTTTCCCGTGACAACTCCTTTAAGCACAGAGCCGCTGGCCAGAGCAATTTGCTCCCCATCAATTTTTATTTCCAGGTTTTAAAATAAGATAGAAATAAAGAAGGTGGTAGGGGAGCCCAAGAACAACACTGTATCTGCAATAACAAGCAAGCCGGGGACCCCACACCTTGAGTGCACCTGTCAGCCCAATTCTCATCCCTCCCCAGCCACAGAAGGACACGTTAATAGGCGGGGCTCAGGTCTGGCCCCCATTGGAGCACCCTCTCCGGTAGGGCTCAGGGCCACTTCTCCTCCCCCTCCACCCGGCCAGCTGCTGGCACAGCCCAGGCGGGAGGGCCAGGCTGAGAGAGGGCTCAGCAGGAGCATGTCTGCAGAGGACTGGAAACAGTGAGTGGCTAGAATCAGGGGTGGAAAGACAAGTACTGGCTCCACTTAGACAGCGGCTCCTATGTGCCAGGCACTGGTCTAAGGCACGTTGCTTCAGTACCTTCTAAAATCCCCACTCCAACTCCATGAGACAGGTACTATTATTAGCCCCATTTTACAGATGAGGAAACTGAGGGTTGGAGTGGATGTTACTGTAGTTGTTGGCAGATGGGCCAGGAGAGGAGGTCAGGGGCCAAAGAGGCTGGCCCACATCAGGCCTCAGGGGCATGGCAAGCAGTTTGGGCTTTGTCTTCAATGCCCGGGAGGCTTCTAAGCTGGAGAATGGTGTCCCGTGTGGTCAGACATCCCCTCTGGCCCTGGTGGAGGGTGGGCTGCTAGCACCAGAGGAGGAGCGGGCAGATGGGTCAGGAGGCTGAGCACATAGGCCGTGAAGCCCAGTGTCTTCCTCAAAGTCCCACAGCTGGATGGTTGGGCAGAAGCTGGACCAGCACCCAGATGTCACGCTCCCATTTTGAAGGGATTTTCATGACCCTACACAGAGCCACACATCCTTCTGAGGCCCTTGGTGCCTGGTCTTGTACTGTGCCTCCCAGGGAGAAGCAGGTTTCTGACCCTCCAGGGGCAGAGAGCCCAACAGACATAGCAGAGAGACTTTACTCACATCCCACTGTTTGCTGACTCCCGTAGGGAAGGTGGGGCTGAGAGAGATCCTGAGGCCTTCTCTGCACTCAGTACTATGACAGATGAGTGATGCGGCATGGGCATGTGTGATGGCGTGGTGGCCATCTACCCCGGGTCCACGATGGAACGTGAGGGAGCCCCACCACCCACCGAGTCCCCACCCTTTCCTAACTGCCCTCCCACTCAGCGACTCACCTGACCGTGTGCTCTGAGTCTCTGTCCCCAGCCTCCCCAGTAGCACCCTTTTGTCCTAAGGCCTTCTGCACACTCAGAAGGCCGAGAGCAGGACCAAGGGCTTTCCAGAATGCATCTTTCTTCCTATGACCCACAGCCTCCCCGGGACCTCTCCTGTACGCTCTGCTTCACTCCCTGGTCCCACTGCCCACCTGGAGCACTCCTCTTCTTATCCCTACACGAAGTCCAATGGGAGACATTTCCTTACAGATGCTATCATTTCTTCTCCCAGGAGTGTGACAACCCCCCTGACCAGGGATTCCCAGGAAGGTGCTCAGAGCAGCAGCTTCCAACCAAACCTTGTTTTACCCACCCAGCACTCGCCATGCCCTCACCCATCAGCCCTGGCTTCCTACTCAGATTAGATAGCTTCCTTCTGAGACGACGAGGGAAACTGACACACCGAGCATTTGCCAGGAAGTGTGGGGCAGTCCAGATGATACTTCCTGGCCATTGGCTTCTACCTCACATCCTAGAGAGAAGCTGAAATACTCGTCCACAGCATGGGAGGGAGTGCGGGAACAGGGGAGAAGACCGGGCCCCATGGGCCTAATCAGGCCAAGTGGAGGTCACCCCAGTCTCTGGGCTACCAGGTTCCTCCAGAGGAGTACCTCCTGCCTCCCACCAGCCTCCCCAGAGCTTGCAAGAGGGCAGTTAATCTCACGTAGTTTAAGGAGTTATTCAGAGGAGCTCAGCGAATGATGAATGTGGAAATCACTACCAGTGAAGCACTGGGGCTCCGTGGAGCTGTTTAAAAATGCATTCTCCCATGTAAATTTCTGCTCCATCAATCCTTATGACATGTCAAACATTGCTATTGTTTCCTGAACAAATTGTACCGTGTGCCCTTCTCTGCAGATTTGTGCACGGGAGCAGAACTGCTCACCAGTGCCCGCTGTCTGCCACGTTTGCTTGGGACCCAGGGCTGCTGGGAAGGCAGCTGGGTCCGCCTTGCTTCAGAGCAGAAGCCCCGTGTGGGGCATCCGGGCGAGCGTGCGTGACGGGGGTGTGGACGCCGGTGGGGAGTGACTGAGTGCGTGCCTGCCAGCTGCCGGCCTGCAGGGAGAGGTGCACAGGTGGCTGGGGAAGGGGCGTGGAGGGGCCCCCAGGGCTGAGGCTCGGGTGGGCGTGGGGGCTGCTTGAGACTGAGGGTGGGTGCAGATGTGCATGAGTTTCTGCGTGTGAGTACGTAGCAGGTTGGGGTCCACCTGAGACAGAGGAAAAGAGAGAAGGTTTTTGTGAGAGTATGTGAGGGTGGGGGTGGGACAGGGAGGTATTGGGGGCTGCCTGAGACACAGAGAGGAAGAGAGAGAGAGTGAGAGAGAGGGTGTGTGTGTGTGTGTGTGTGTGTGTGTGTGTGTGTGTGTGTGTGAGAGAGAGAAGAGAGAGAGAAGTAGGTAGGGAAGCGAGAGGGCACAGGTAGACAAAAGAAGACACAGGGCAGGACTTTCTAGCTATAAAGAAGGGTACAGGGTGTTTAGAAACCTGAGAGAGGAGGGCATCTGGCCCAGGGAGGGGATCAGGGAGCCAGAGTGCAGCAGCGGCATCCGACGAGCAGCAGTTGGAGGCAGACCCAGCAGGAGGCCAGAGCAGGTGGGGGTCAGGTCAGGGCATAAGGCCCAACGTCAGCAGATGGGCGTCTGCAAGGCCATGACGAGGGACAACAGGGAGGTGCAGGGATCCATGGGGATGGTGTGTCGGCAAGGCAGATAGCCTGTAAGGGAGGCCCCTGGTTCAGGGCAAATGAATGGAAGACAGTGAGAGATGGCCACTGTTCATTGTCAGAACAGGCTGGGTCAGAAGGGGGCTCTTGGGAGGAGCAAAGAGACAAGAGGACCTGATCGCTGTTGAAATGGTGGGTTCCTGGGAGTGGGCATGAGATGTTGTGATGAGCATCAGAGGGCAGGGAGCTGGGCTGAGCATAGAGCACCGACATCCAAGTTGAAGGAAGAGCTATATCCACAGGGTGCTGGGTGAAGAGCCCTGCAAGGGTCAGAAGGGTGCCCACAGCCAGCCAGCCGGCCGGCCTTTAGCAGGTGACAGCCTCCCCCAGTCTAGGCCCTGAGCCACCTGCACACACCATGACCAAGCTTGGGTGGGATGGGATTGAGGGGAACCTTTGAGGATGAAGGATCTTGGCTAAGGGCCTGCGTCCTGGGAAATGACATCCAGCGACCCCTGCATCCTCTGCTTACGGGCACAAGCAGAACTGCTGGAGCCCACCCGCTCAAGGCAGAGGCTGGGGGCAGAGCCTGTGACAAGAAGGAAAAGACTGCCTGTTGGGGCCTCATCTACGGGGTGAGTACAGTGACCCGGTAGGAGCACCCTGGATCCCATGGCTGAGCTCTCAAACTGCAGGAGGACGCCCCTCCTCCAGCCCCACCAATGGGGGAGGGGAGTGTTTGAGAGCACCTGCCTTGCAGTTGGCTGTATTGGGTTCATGTCCTGGTACCGTGGCTGTTTGACCTTGGGCAAGTTGATTGACCTTTCTGAGCCTCCGTTCCCTCCATCTGTAAAATAGAAATAATACTGGTGCTTCCCAAAGGGAAGGACTTCCCGAAAGTCCTTCCCATAGGACTTTTGGGAAGATAGAGTGAACTAAAGCATGAGAAATGCTGGGCACAGTGCCTGACACTGTGAGTAAGTGCTCAAAGGGAAATGGCAGGGGGTCATTTGAGCCCCTCCCACCCTGTATAACCAGGGGAAAGTCGGACGTTTCTGACATGAGCCTGGCTGGTCTGGGGATGTGGCTATTCCTCCACTGCAGGCTCACCTTGTCTTAACCTTTGGAATTTTCCCCCCCGCCATGTGTATTTATTTTTTTCTTTTTTGTCAGCAGAAGAAAATTACACTTTTGCCGGCATTGTCCATCACAGAAATAAGCACTCGCGGATGCAATTATAAAGGCCCAAATGAGGGAATTAGTTTTGCTGGTAATGCCAGTGTTGAGAATTGGAGGAGACGCCTTATAAATCAGGCGCTGGGCAGCAGCCAGTCCCGGCGGCACCCTCTCCCATGAGCTGACCGCGGGGACAGATGCTGACCCGCCGGCTGGTCTTCCTGGGCTGCAGACGCTTCCACTGGGGGAGACAGAGACGTTCTGAGCCGCCTCCGGGCCTCAGGGAGAGCGGTTCTCACCAGGACCTCCCAGGCTTCTCGGTGTCCAGCCAGTGACTGTCCTGTAGACCCAGATACACTGTGCCAAAGATCTTCTCCAGGGCTAGTCAACCTAAGATAGCAACCCAGTCACCTGCTAGCCCATTTTTCTGCTGTGTTTCCCCACAGTTCTTACCACTGTCTGAAATTGTTATTTAGCTATTTCTCTCCTCCATTATTGTCTGTCTCCCCTTCTGATTATAAATCACATTCCAGCAAGGGCATTGTCATGCTGATGGCTGTGGCTTCAGAGCCAGGCACAGTAGCTGGCACATTGGAAAAGCTCAGAAAGTATTTACTGAGCACGTGACTGAGTGCGAGTCTGATCATCATCTTGGTGAAGGTTCTTTCTGTGGTGTGCCAGGCGCCCCCCATCTGCCCCTCCACGCCCACGCTGCCCTTCTCACCTGCTCTGCACCTGCCTGCAGGCTGACCGTGAGGGCTGTTCAGTGAGTGTTCCCCCCGCCCCCCATCCCACCTGCCTCTACCTGAGCTTGGGAGACTTACTGGAGATCCTTTATAAACCCCAGCCCTGCCTCCTGGGCAACCTAAGGAGCCCCACTCTGGCTGCTCACGGCCCACCAAGGTGTTTGCTGATGGGAGCACTAGCCCCCCAGAAGGAAGGTCATGCTGGCCCTCAGTGTCTGGCAATGGAAATCCCAGATTTTACTAAATTTGGCGAAGATTTTGAGCCCTGTGCCAAGCACAACACAGTATACAAAAATAAGTTAGGTACAGACTTGTCCGTCAAGGGGAGGCAACGGGGCATACGCAAGCAGGTTTCAGGGACAGCAGACTGCTGAGTATTCTAAAACAGGTCCAGCCAGGGGCTCTCAGGTCAAGAACAGGAAGCAGCCAGGGAGCTCCCTAAGGGAGGGGGCATTTGGAGGGGTGGGCAGCAGTTACGGAATGAAGGGATGATGCAACCAGGCAATGAGGGGACAGTTTGGGTGCATCAGGGAGAGATGGGTACAAAATCGCCAAGCCCAGCCAGGCTCTGCAGAGCCTTGACGACAGGCGCCGGTCTGAAGTTAATTCAGCAGCAGTGGGGAGCCATTGAAGGTCTTTGAGCAGAGGAAGATCGTTGTAGCCATTGGTTTTGACTTCTTACACCTGGGCATCTTATGAGAGTCATGGCAAGTGGCAAAATGTGCTAGTGTGTACCTGTGGGTGAAATTCTAGCCCAGGTGGAGTAGTAACGGGGACACAGAGGCATCAGAGAGGGGGCCAGCAGCAGCGAGATCCCGGAAGTGACCCTGCACGGAGACAGAACGTCCCAGAACGTGGCAGGAGGAAGGGTGTTCATGGCCTGAGGAGGACATTTGTTCTCTCTGCACAGGTCACTTCTCAAACCCTCCTTCCTAAAGTGGGCCCGAGGGTCACTGTCTGTTTGGCACGTGATTCATCTGTTGATTTTTCAGTTGCTTAGGAGCAAAGCAGGTCCTGGGAAGGAGGTTGTTGTGAAAAGTGCTGTAACAAGCAGAGTGGGGCTGGAACAGAGACCTGCCTGGGTGGGACAGGTTGCAGGGTGGGTAGTGGAGCAGGCCCCGGCAGCGCCCCCTACTGGGCTGGCCAGCACGGCCAAGCGGCTCCTAGGCCTCCACAGGACGCTGCTCCGAGGGCGTGTGTCACAGCTGCTAAACGGTTTTCAACACAGGGATCTGGAGGCCAGCTCTGGCTCTTACCAGCTGTGAAATCTTGGGAGAGTTCCTTATCATCCTGCCTCTGATTCCTTGTTTGTTACAGACAGGGAGGAGAGGGTTCTAACAGTACTTGCCACGTATGCGTGTGGTCAAAATGAAACAGTATACGTACCTGTGTGGTGTGGATGTGGACGCAGGTGTACCTGTAGATGACGGATATAGGAGCTTTCCTGAGCCACCCTGATGTCCAGGCCCCGTGTCCCACCCTGGCCTCGGGGATCCGCAGCCTCCTGGGGTGAGAAACACATCAGCCCACAGCTCCAGCTCCACAGAGCGGTCACAGCTGGGAATACCTCCAGCAGGGTGGAGCCCTAACCCAACCTTGGGGAGCCAGGAGGACAGGAGTGGGTGAGCCAGGTGGGAGAGGAAGGAGGCGATCCAGCAGAGGGCGCAGCGTGAGCAGAGCCGGTCAGGCCCGGGAGCCGCACATGGTCCAGCCTGCACGTGGTCGGAGATGAGGCCGGCGCTGGCAGCAGAGGCCCAAGTACAGGGCTGAGAATGCATGTAAAGGAGGAGGGACTTCAGCAGGGCCGCCTAGTGGGCAGATTTGCTGCCTTCTCTGGGCGCAGGGCCCTATGAGGCCCCGCAGCAGCCTGGCGCTGGCCGGAGCACCCTGAGCAGGCCCTTTGTGTTGGTGCCGCTCCCACCCTGGCAGGCGCACAGCCTGCCATATTATTCTGCTTCGAGCACGTGAAAAATGAAAGTTCTCCCTCTCCTCTTCACCAGGCATACATATTTCATACGGTCATTAGACGGTGGCACTAAAGGACTCACAAATCTTCCCCGGTTAGCATCGGCGGCCTGGGCGGGCAGCAAGAGGCTCCCGGGGAGAGGGGTCACCGTGGGAACCATGGCTGTGCTAAGTCCACTCGGGGAGGGAGTGGGGACTCAGCGGGGGTGGTAGAGGCCAGCATCTGCCTGGAGAGAGAAGACAGTTCTGTCTTGTTCCCAGGGGCTCGTCACCTAACTTCCCCTGAGCCTCAGGGTGAAGAGGACTGGACAGGGGGACCTCGGGGGTCCTTCCCACCCTAACAGTCCGAGTGCAATTCCATAGGGCACATAGACGTGGAGGGCTTGTCCCCAGGGTCCCGATGCGACCTTCAGGGGCAGGGAACCCCCCTTGTGGCTTGGCGCAGCCCACTCTGCTGACCCCTCTGCCCCTCCTAGCCTCTCCCCTCCTTTTCCCTCACTCCTTCTTTTCGCCCCTCCCTTTCCCTTAGAATCCGCTCTCCTCGCTTTTGCCCCCATCTCTCCACCACCCCCTTCTTACTAGAATTGGTTCCTTCATTTTCCAAGCATTTGTGAAGCACCTGCCACGTGTCAGGCACTGTCCAGGCTGGGAGGTGAGCCTGGCAGATGCGGCCCTACCCTCTTTGCTTCCCCAAACCCTTTCCTTTGACAAATGAGGATGCCGAGGCCCCAGGAGGTTGCTGTCTGGTCACACGGTGACCTGGGCTGCTGACTCTGACCTGGAGCTAGGGTCTTTACATTACACTCACCCCTCACCAAGGGGCTTGATGACATCTGGTCAGCTGCTCCCCAGACTGAGCTGCAGTTATTATAGTCTAGTAATACCATGTGTGGTGGTGATCATTTCTTGGTGGAATGAAAGGGGACTTATGGGTGCCTCCCCGCCTTCTCTGGTCCCTGAAAGGGGAGGAGAGAGGTGGGCTTATTATGAGAAGTTTTGGTCTCCTCTGCCCTGGAATAACCATTCCTTCTGAGAACAAGTTCTCTTCTTGGTTTAGAAGCAAGAACACGTTGAGGCGAAGGATGTGACTAGCCGGCACTGGGTTCAAATCCTAACTTTGCCGCTCTTTCAGCTGTGAAGCCTTGGGTGAGCTGTTCACTCTCTGTGCCTCAGTTTCCCCATCTGTAAATTGGGGGTGGTAGTAATAATAGCACCTACGTCATAGGGTCATTATGAAGATACAATACGTGATAAGTGTGAGGAGTCGATAAATGCAGGTGTCGGGAGGAGTGGCTCAGGGCACGGGGGACGGTCTGCCCTGGAATCGGTCCTGGGTTAGAGGGTGGGTTACGTAGCTCGGCGTTTACCTTTCCATTTATTATACACGCGTCCCCCGACAACCTGTGATGCTCTTGGAGCCTGGCCAGGGCAGTGAGAAGACAGAGGTCCACACACAGTCTGCTGAACACAGTGGGGACTGAATGGAACAGTGTGTACAAGAGCCCGTCCTTAAAAGCAGGCTGCCACAGCCCCTGGAATTGGCTTCCTTCTGGATAACCAAGTTTTCTGGATAACAGATCTTAACCCTTTGGGTATAAACACTTTTTTTCATTTAAATCATTTGGAATATATCATTTACTTCTCTGCCTTCCTGAATTCAAAATACTGGACTTAAATTGGCGTTTTCTTGAAATTCGGGTTTATCGTAAAGAACACAGAATGGAATAGATTTCACAGAATCCAAGAACTTTAAAAGGAACCTCAAAAAATACCTAGTACCAAGGTATTGAGCAGGGGGAAATAGGGAGAGGCTGATAAACGGGTACAAACTTTGTTATAAGATGAATAAGGTCTGAGGATCTAATGTATAACATGGTGACTATAGTTGATAACACTGTACCGTACCATTGAAATTTGCTGAGAGAGCAGAACTTAAGTGTTCTCACCAGACAAGTAACAAAAGAGTAAATCTGTGAGGTGATGGGTGGTTAATTAACTCAATAGTGGGAATCCTTTCCATTGTCAAGTATACCTCAATATGATATATTATCATAATAATTTTATTGTATAATAAAGTTATAATTTGTCAATTATACCTCAAAGCTAAAAAATAAACAAAAGTAGGTATTGAAACATATTTTTAGCAGCAGAACCTTTATCCAGTTGTGATCTTAGAGAAGCCCTGAGTGTCAAACACCCCAAGGTCAGCCCAAGGCCTTTCCCTCCAGGCTCTGGTGGCAGGTAGCAGTTTGCCCAGCTCTAGGGCATGGCCTGGGAGGGAGCAGAGGTCACAGTGCCTGGCACAGAGTACATGCTTACTGAGTAACTATTGAATGAATGCATGAATGGTGTCACTTAGTCTGCACTGTGGACTGTAACCATGCCAGCGACAATGCAGAAGCCCAGAGGTTCCAGCGGCAAAAGCCAAGCCTCTACTATAACTACTAATGTCCTGGACAAGGGAGGGGTTGGAGAGGGGCCCCATGTAGGTGGCCTAAAGGAAGGAACCCTGGGATGGCAGTAGGGATCGCAGGTTCTGCCCCACTCTGCTTGAACCTGCTCGTGACCTAGAGTGGCGACAGGGTTACACCAGACCTCACTGTGGTCTGGGCCTCAGTTTTGTGATCTGTGTGATGGGTAGAAATGTGTGCCTTCCTCATCATGTTGTGACAGTTGTGAGGATAAAATGAGGTCTTAATAAACCTGGATGCCCTTTGACAGTGTAAAATATATGATCGAGTGCAGGCTGGCAGTGGTCACCATTGTTGCCATCATCATCAGGCATGAGGCAGGCCACTCTCGCTCCAGTCTCTTCTTACTGTAGGTGATAGAAAGCCAACTTGGACCAGCCTGGATAATAGAGATCTTGTTGAACTCACAAACCAAACTGAGGTGGGAAGGGATGTCAGATTCAGGACTAGAACTACCAAGATCAGCCCCTGTCTTCATCGTCCCTACACATCCAGCAACTCCCACTTCACATCGTCCCAGCTTCACTGCCCCAGAGGAAAGCTTTTATCCCCAGCAACAATAAGAAGAATCCCAGGAAAGGATTCTAATAGGCCCCTGCTGAGGTCAGGGACCACTCCCAGCCTAGTCCCTGAGGTCACGGGACTAGGTCCCACTTGGACCTCTTGTTCAAGCAGAGAGGGATGCCAAAGGATGGGTGGGGGTGGGCAGCAGACTGTTTCCAGCAGAAGAGGTTGCCAACCAGATGATAGTCCGCTTGATACATGCAGTGGATTATTCCCCGGGTTAAAGAAGGGGGAACACTAGAAATCCACCCAAGAGGCCTCCCCTACCGGGTACCACATCTGACTTGGAGGCTTTGGGGACTGGAGGAGAGTCGCCAGAGGAGGCCACCAGGTGGTTGAACCCACCCCCACTTTTGTTTGAGATATTTTGTAAACCTACAAGTTGTGACCCCAAGCCACAGGTCTAGGGTCTCTTCCCCAAGCCCTCTGAGCATCTACAGAGAATGTCTGACATGAGTCCAGGAAGGGTGATTTCGCAAAGTTGGAGATTTAGGTAGAAGACTGATCCTCCGGAACTGTGTGCTCCAGGATTAATTTAAATCGCCGTTTGTGACTGGTGAAAACCTTATTGCACAGCGTGGCTCTAGATAATTCGGCCTGGGCCTGAGGAGCTGTGGGGGGAAGCATGGGTTCGCTGTGGACATTTCCTGCTGAGATCGGGAGCCTCGGCTGGTTCTGGCAGTCATGACTTCTTTTTCTTACCTTTGCAGGCAACAGACGATGACGTGGGCACCTTCGGGGAAGTCAACTACTTCTTCAGCGATAACGCTGATCGGTGAGCCCCTGCCCCTGGCCTTCCGAGGTGGCCCTCTGCCACTCAGCAGGCCCAGGACGCTTCTTGGTGCCCAGGAAAAGTGCTGTGCCCCTGTGGCTAGGGAACTGGACTGTGAGTCAGAACTCACGGGCACTGCTGCTCGTTTGGCCCTGATTGTGGTACAGTATTGCTCAAGTCCCCTAAACTCTGGGGCATAGTGTCTCTGACCCTCAAAAGATAGCTTTTAGTTTGGGGAATGAAGAAGCTTTTTTTTTTTTTTTTTTTTTAACCTTGCCTAATGTCTTTATTTTACAGAGGGGACATTTAAGCCAAGGGAGGAAAATAACCATTTTTACAAACTTTTCCGTGTCCTTTTGTTCTGTTGTTGAAAAATGAAAATCAAAGGACAGTAGATTTTCCCTTTTGCTTTAGTTTCTAAAAATATCAGAGTGAAATTGTCCACACATAGTTCTTTTTTTTTTAGCTCTTCAATACTTTGTTTTAATTTAATTTTTATTTTATATTGGAGTATAGTTGACTTACAATGTTGTGTTAGTTTCAGATATATAGCAAAGTGATTTAGTTATACAAATATATGTATCATTCTTTGTCAGATTCTTTTCCCATATAGGTTATTACAGAATATTGAGTAGAGTTCCCTGTGCTATGCAGTAGGTCCTTGTTGATTATCTATTTTATATATACTGGTATATATCTGTTAATCCCAAACTCCTAATTTATCCCTCCCCCATCACCTTTCCCCTTTGGTAACCATGAGTATGTTTATGAAGTCTGTGAGTCTGTTTCTATTTTGTAAATAAGTTCATTTGTATCATTTTTTAGATTCCACATATAAGTGATATCATATGATATTTGTCTTTCTGTCTGACTTACTTCACTTGGTATGATAATCTCTAGGTCCATCCATGTTGCCACAAATGGCATTACTGCATTCTTGTTTATGGCTGAGGAGTATTCCACTGTATATATGTACCATATCGTCTTTATCCATTCTTCTGTTGATGGCTATTTAGGTTGCTTCCATGTCTTGGCCATTGCAAATAATTCTGCAATGAACACAGGGGTGCGTGTATCTTTTTGAATTACAGTTTTCTTCGGATAGATGGCCAGGAGTAGGATTGCTGGATCATATGGTAGCTCTATTTTTAGTTTTTTAAGGATCCCCCATTCTGTTCTCCATAGTGGCTGCATCAATTTACATTCCCACCAGCACTGTAGTAGGGTTCCCTTTTCTCCACACCCTCCCCAGCATTTATTGTTTGTAGGCGTTTTGATGGCCATTCTAACTGGTGTGAGGTGATACCTGATTGTAGTTTTGTTTCTTCGTTTTTTAAATTTATTTATTTATTTTATTTTTGGCTGCATTGGGTCTTCGTTGCTGCATGTGGGCTTTTTCTAGTTGCGGCGAGTGGGGGTTACTCTTCGCTGCAGTATGTGGGCTTCTCATTGCGGTGGCCTCTCTTGTTGGGGAGCATAGGCTCTAGGCACGTGGGCTTCAGTAGTTGTGACATATGGGCCCAGTAGTTGTGGCTTGCAGGCTCAGTAGTTGTGGCTCACAGGCCTAGCTGCTCCGCAGCATGTGGGATCTTCCCAGACCAGGGCTCGAACATGTGTCCCCTGCATTGGCAGGCAAATTCTTAACCTCTGCACCACCAGGGAAGCTCCCTGATTGTAGTTTTGATTTGCATTTCTCTAATAATTTGAGATGTTGAGCACCTTTTCAAGTGCTTTTTGGCCATCTGTATTTCTTCTTTGGAGAAATGTCTGTCTGATATTCTGCCCATTTTTGATTGGGTTGTTTGGGGAGGTTTTTTTTGTTTTGTTTTTTTAATATAGAGCTGCATAAGCTGTCTGTATATTTGGAAGGTTAATCCCTTCCCAGTGGCTTCATTTACAAATATTTTCTCCCATTCTGTGGGTTGCGTTTTTATTTTGTTTATGGTTTCCTTTGCTGTGTAAAAGTTCTTTAGTTTAATTAGGTCGCATTTGCTTATTTTTGTTTTTATTTTCATTGCTCTAGGAGGTGGATCAAAAAGGATATTGCTGTAATTTATGTCAAAGAGTGTTCTCCCTATGTTTTCCTCTAAGAGTTTTATAGTGTCTGACCTTACATTACATGGGTCATTCAACATGACCCATGTTGAATTTATCTTTGTGTATGGTGTTAGGGAGTGTTCTAATTTCATTCTTTTACATGTAGCTGTCCAGTTTTCCCAGCACCATTTGTTGAAGAGACTGTCTTTTCTCCATTGTATATTCTTGCATCCTTTGTCATAGATTAATTGACCTTAGGTGTGTGGGTTTATTTCTGGGTTTTATATCCTGTTCCATCGATCTATATTTCTGTTCTTGTGCCAGAACCATACTATTTTGATGACTGTAACTTTGTAGTATAGTCTGAAGTCAGGGAGCCTGATTCCTCCAGCTTCAGTTTTCTTTCTCAGGATTGCCTTGGCTATTCGGGGTCTTTTGTGTTTCCATACAAATTTTTAAATTTTTGTTATTGTTCTGTGACAAATGTCTTTGGTAGTTTGATAGGGATTGCATTGAATCTATAGATTGCCGTGGGTAGTATAGGCATTTTGATAATATTGATTCTTCTAATCCAAGAACATGGTGGATCTTTCCATCAGTTTCTGTCATCTTCGATTTCTTTCATCAGTGTCTGTATAGTTTTCAGAGTACAGGTCTTTTTTCTCCTTAGGAAGGTTTATTCCTAGGTATTTTCTTCTTTTTGATGCAATGGTAAGTGGTATTTTTTCTTTAATTTCTCTATCTGAACTTCTGTTGTATAGGAACTTTAGTGTATAGGAATACAACAGATTTCTGTGCATTAATTTTGTATCCTGCAACTTTACCAAATTCACTGATGAGCTCTAGTAGTTTTCTGGTAGCATCTTTAGGATTTTCTATGTAGAGTATCATGTCATCTGCAAACAGTGACAGTTTTACTTCTCCTTTTCCAATTTGGATTCCATTTATTTCTTTTTCTTCTCTGATTACCATGGCTAAGACTTCCAAAACTATGTTGAGTAAAAGTGGTGAGAGTGGGCGTCCTTGTCTTGTTCCTGATCTTAGAGGAAACGCTTTCAGCTTTTCACTGAGAGAATGTTGTTAGCTGTGGGTTTGTCATATATGGTCTTCATTATGTTGAGGTAAGTTCCCTCTATGCCCACTTTCTGGAGAGGTTTTTTTGCGGTACGCGGGCCTCTCACTGCTGTGGCCTCTTCCGTTGTGGAGTACAGGCTCCGGGTGCACAGGCTCAGCGGCCATGGCTCACAGGCCCAGCCACTCCACGGCACGTGGGAGCTTCTCGGACCAGGGCACACACCCATGTCCCCTGCATCGACAGGCGGACTCTCAACCACTGTGCCACCAGGGAAGCCCTCTGGAGAGGTTTTTTTCGTATTTATTTTATTATTTATTTATTTATTTTGGCTGCACTGGGTCTTAGTTGTGGCACATGGGATCTTCATTGCAGCATGTGGGATCTTTGTTGCAGCATGTGGGATCTTTTTAGTTGCAGCAGTGGGACCTTCTTAGTTGTGGAATGCAGACTTCATAGTTGCAGCATGCAGACTCTTAGCTGCAGCATGCAAACTCTTAATTGAGGCATGAGTGTGAGATCTAGTTCCCTGACCAGGGATTGAACACCAGTCCCCTACATTGGGAGCACAGTGTCTTACCCACTGGACCACCAGGGAAGTCCCTGGAGAGTTTTTATCATAAATGGGTGTTGACTTTTATCAAAAGCTTTTTCTGCATCTATTGAGATGATCAGATGGTTTTTATTCTTCAATTTCTTAATGTGGTGTATCACACTGATTGATTTGTGGATATTGAAAAATCCTTGCATCCCTGGGATAACTCCCACTTGATCATGGTATATGATCCTTTTAATGTATTGTTGGATTTGGTTCACTAGTATTCTGTTGAGGATTTCTGTGTCTATGTTCATCAGTGATGATGGCCTATAATTTTCTTTTTCTGTGGTATCTTTGTCTGGTTTCGGTATCAGGCTGATGGTAGGCTTATACAATGAGCTTAGGAGTGCTCCTTCCTCTGCAGTTTTTGGAAGAGTTTCAGAAGGATAGGTGTTAACTCTTCTCTAAATGTTTGATAGAATTCTCCTGTGAAGCCTGATCCTGGACTTTTCTTTGTTGGATTTCTTTTTAATTTATTTATTTTCTTAATGTTTTTGGCTGTGTTAGGCCTTAATTGTGGCACGTGGGATCTTTCATTGAGGCACGGGGTTTTCATTGCAGTATGCAGGCTTCTCTCTAGTTGTGGTGCATGGGCTTCTCTCTAGTTGTGGCACGCAGGCTTCTCTCTAGTTGTGATGTGCAGGTTTTCTCTCTCTAGTTGTGGCATGTGGGCTCCAGGGTATGTGGGCTCTGTAGCTGTGGCATGCAGGCTCCAGAGCGCATGGGCTCTGTAGTTTGCAGCACGCAGGCTCTCTCACTGAGTTGCACAAGCTCAGTGTTTGTGGCATGTGGGTTTAGTTGCCCCGTGGCATGTGGGACCTTAGTTCCCCGACCAGGGATCAAACCTATGTCCCCTGCATTGGAAGGCGGATTCTTTACCACTGGACCACCAGGGAAGTCCCTTGTTGGATGTTTTAAATCACAGTTTCAATTCCAATACTTGTGATTGGTTTGTTCATATTTTCTGTTTCTTCCTAGTTCAGTCTTGAGAGATTATACCTTTCTAAGAATTTGTCCATTTCTTCTAGCTTGTCCATCTTATTGCCATATAGTTGCCTGTAGTAGTCTCTTATGATCCTTTGTATTTCTGTGGTGTCCCTTGTAACTGCCCTTCTTCATTTCAAATTTTATTTTTTTCGGCCCTCTCTTTTTTTTCTTGATGAGTCTGGCTAAAGGTTTATCAATTTTGTTTATCTTTTCAAAGAACCAGCTTTTAGTTTCATCGATCTTTTCTATTGTTTTCTTCATGGCTATTTCATTTATTTCTGCTCTGATCTTTATGATTTCTATTAACTTTGGGTTTTGTTTGTTCTTCTTTCTCTAGTTGCTTTAGTTATAAGGCTAGGTTATTCATTTGAGATTTTTCTTTTTTCCTGAGGTGAGATTGTATTGCTCCAAACTTCCCTCTTAGAACTGCTTTTGCTGCATCCCATAGGTTTTGGATCATTGTGTTTTTGTTGTCATTAGTCTGTAGGTATTTTTTTATTCCCTCTTTGATTTCTTCAGTGATCCACTGGTTGATTGGTAACATATTGTTTAGCCTCCATGTGTTTGTGTTCTTTTTACAGATTTTTTTCTTGTAGCTGATTTCTAATCTCATACCATTGTGGTCAGAAAAGATGCTTGATGTGATTTCAGTTTTCTTAAATTTACCAAGGCTTGATTTGTGGCCCAAGATGTGATCTATCCTGGAGAATGTTCCATATGCACTTGAGAAGAATGTGTATTCTGGTGCTTTGGGATGGAATGTTCTATAAATATCAAATAAGTCTATCTGGTCTAATGTGTCATTTAAGGCCTGTTTCCTTATTGATCTTCTGTCTGGATGATCTGTCCATTGATGAAAGTGGGGTGTTATAGTCTCCCACTATTACTGTGTTACCATAGATTTCTCCTTTTATGGCTGTTAGTGTTTGCCATATATATTTGGTGCTCCTATGTTGGGTGCATATATACTTACAATTGTTATATATTCTTCTTGGATTGATCCCTTGAACATTATGTAGTATCCTTCTTTGTCTCTTGTTGTAACAGTCTTTATTTTAAAGTCTATTTTGTCTGATGTGAATATTGTTCCTCCAGCTTTCTTCTGATTTCCATTTGCATGGAATACCTTTTTCCATCCCCTCACTGTCAGTCTGTATGTGTCCCTAGGTCTGAAGTGGATCTCTTGTACACAGCATATATCCGGGTCTTGTTTTTGTATCCATTCAGCCAGTCTGTGTCTTTTGGTTGGAGCATTTAATCCATTTATATTTAAGGTAATTATTTATAAGTATGTTCTTATTGCCATTTTGTTAACTGTTCTAGATTTGCTTCTGTAGGTCTTTTTTCTTCCCTTCCTCTTTTGTTCTCTTGTGATTTCATGACAGTCTTTATTGTTGTGTTTAGATTGTTTTCTTTTGTGTGTGTGTATCTATTGTAGATTTTTGGTTTGCAGTTCCCATGAGGTTTTGATATAGCAGTCTACATATATACAAGATTATTTCAAGTTACTGCTCACTTAATTTTCAGTGCATTTCCAATATGCTGCCTCTGTACTCTCCTCTTCTCATGAATGCTGGTTTTGATATCATATTTGTGTGTGGTTGATTTCCTACCTTTCCTGTATGTTTGCTTTTACCGGAGAGCTTCCCCATTCCTAATTTTCTTTTTTCTAGTTGTGGCCTTTTCTTTTCTGTCTAGAGAAGTTCCTTTAGTATTTCTTGTAAAGCTGGTTTGGTGATGCTGAATTCTCTTAGCCTTTGCTTGTTTGTAAAGGTTTTGATCTCTCCACTGAATCTGAATGAGAACCTTGCTGAGTAGAGTATTCTTGGTTGTAGTTTTTCCCTTTCATCACATTAAATATATCATGCCGCTCGCTTCTGGCCTGCAGAGTTTATGCTGAAAAATCACAATAACCTTATGGGAGTTTCCTTGCATGTTATTTGTTGCTTTTCTCTTGTTGCTTTTAATATGTTTTCTTTGTCTTTAATTTTTGTCAGTTTGATTACTATGTGTCTCGGTGTGTTCCTCCTTGGATTTATCCTGTATGGGACTCTGCATATCCTGGACCTGAGTGAATATTTCCTTTCCCATGTTAGGGAAGTTTTCAGGTATTGTCTCTTCAAATATTTTCTCAGGCCCTTTTCTCTCTCGTCTCCTTCTGGGATCCCTATAATGTGAATGTTGGTGCATTTAATGTTGTACCAGAGGTCTCTGAGACTGCTTATTTCTTTTCATTCTTTTTCTTTTATTCTGTTGCATAGTGGTGATTTCCACCCCTCTGTCTTCCAGCTCATTTATTGCTCTTCTGCCTCATTTGTTCTGCTATTGATTCTTCCTAGTGTATTTTTCACTTCAGTTATTCTATTGTACATATCTGCTTGTTCTTTTTTTAAATTTATTTTTAACTGTATTGGGTCTTCGTTTCTGTGCGAGGGCTTTCTCTAGTTGCGGCAAGCAGGGGCCACTCTTCATTGCGGTGCTCGGGCCTCTCACTATCGTGGCCTCTCTTGTTGCGGAGCACAGGCTCCAGATGCGCAGGCTCAGTAGTTGTGGCTCACGGGCCCAGTTGCTCCGCAGCATGTGAGATCTTCCCAGACCAGGGCTCGAACCCATGTCCCCTGCATTGGCAGGCAGATTCTCAACCACTGCGCCACCAGGGAAGCCCTCTGCTTGTTCTTTAAATGTTCTAGCTCTTTGTTAAACATTTCTTGTATCTTCTGAGTCTGTGCCTCCATTCTTCTTCCAAGATCTTTGATATCTTTACTATCATTACTCTGAATTTTTTTTCAAGAAGATTGCCTATCTCCACTTCACTTAGTTGGTCTTCCAAAGTTTTATCTTGTTCCTCCATCTGGAATATGTTCCTCTGCCATCTCATTTTGTTTAACTTTCTGTGTTTGTGGCCTCCATTCCTCAGGTTGTAAGATCGTAGCTCCTCTAGCTGCTGGTGTCTGCCCTCTGATAGGTAAGGTTGGTCCAGGGGCTTGTGCAGGCTTCCTAGTGGAAGTGGCTGGTGCCTGCCCACTAGCTGGTGGAGCTGGATCTTGTCCCTCTGGTGGGCAGGGCCATGTCAAGGGGTGTGTTTAGCAGGCAGCTGTAGGATCAGGATGACTTTAGGCAGCCTGTCTGCTGATGGGTGTGGCTGTGTTCCCACCCTGTTGGTTGTTTGGCCTGAGGTGTCCCAGCACTGGAGCCTACAGGGTGTTGGGTGGGCCCAGGTCTTGATGCCAAAATGGTGATTTCCGGCAGAGCTCACACCAGTGAATATTCACTGAGGTTTCTACCCGCAGTGTCCTTTCCCACACAGTGAGCCACAGACAACCTCCACCTCCCCAAGAGGCCCTACAAGACCCTCAAGTACGTCTGCCTCAGGCTCCTGTGGAGTCACTGCTTTGCCGTGGTTCCCAGTACATGTGAAACCTTGTGTGTGCCCTCCAAGAATGGAGTCTCTGTTTCCCCCAGTCCTGTGGAAATCCTGCACTCAAGCCCCACTGGCCTTCAAAGCCAAATGCTCCGGGGGCTCCTCCTCTGGATGCCAGACCTCCAGGCTGAGGAGCCTGAAAGCAGGGCTCAGAACTCTCACTCCTGTGGGAGAATCTGTGTGATATAATTATTTTCCCATTTGTGGGTCACCCACCGACGGGTATGGGATTTGATTATATCATGAAAGCACCCCTCCTACCATTTTGTTGTGAGTTCTACTTTGGATGTAGAATGCCTTTTTTGGTAGGTTTGGGTCTTTTGTTGATGGTTGTTCAGCAGTTTGGTACTTTCATGAGACAGGGTGAGCTTGAGTCCTTCCACTCTGCTATCTTCAGGAATGAGGAAACTTTGAAACGCTAAGGACAGCACACCAGCAGCAGCAGCAGTGGCTGTATTTATGAAGCCCTCACTTTGTATCAAGCTCTTTGTCAACTGCTTTACCCATGTTATCTGATGTAATCCTCACAACTAAATGCTGCAGAACTCAGTGCTAAGTACACTTATCATCCCCACTTAGAGTCTCTGTTACTTGCCCAAAGTCACACAACTGGTAAACGCCAAGGCCAGGCCTCAGCATGTGGTCTTCACCACCTGGATACACAGCCTCCAGCAGGAAGGGGCTCTCAACCTGCCATAGCCATTAGGTGGGTTGGTGTGCTCACTGCCTGACCTGTGCCAGCTTTGCCATGTCACCCACCAAGGTTCTAGGCCATCTCTTTCCCTTGTCTTCAGTTAAACTGAGCCAAGTGGAAGCCCTCTCATTTTCAACGTGATCAAAGCCAGGTTGAATTCATGTCTGTTCCTGAAAACAAAGTATCTGATGCATCTGGAAGCCCAACAGGATGAGTAAGACGGTGTCTGTCAGCTTGGATTACCGGTCCCAAATCTGTGTAAATGACCAGGAAGAGACAGAGACTGTTAGGTGTACCTAGCAATTCTCAGCCACTGTCCAGTTGGGAGGAACAGGACAACAACAGGACCAATTCACAGAACACCCCTGTCCCTCGGGACACCCGTGTTCGTGTGGCCTTGTACTGATCATCTTGGATTTTTCTCATCCCTTCCCATCTACTGGGGTGGGGACTTTCCTGGTCTCAGAGCCAGAACCTTCCAGGCTCAGTGGCTGGCAGCTGTGGAACAGCTCAGAGCACACAAACGTCAACTGACAGCTCAGAGGAGGTTCCCAAGAAAGATGTTCATGGAGGGATGGTCTCACTGGACCTTACTCCTCCCCCAGAGACATTTGCCAGCCTCTTACTCAAGGCTCAGCCCCTTGAGTGGAAAACACGCTCCCAAGAAAGGACGAGTCACCCCTCCCATTGCTGGCTGCCCATTTAAAGCTTTTGATGCAAAACCATCTGGATGGAAGAATTTCTTTTTTTTAAATTGCCCCAATACGCTTTACTTTTTATTGAGATATAATTACATGTAACATTATATTAGTTTCAGGTGTACAACATAGTGATTCAATATTTGTATCAATATATGTGGCAAAACGATCACCACAATAAGTCTAGTTAACATCCATCACCATTCATAGTTACAAAAATTTTTTTCCTGTGATAAGAACTTTTAAAATCTACTCCTTTAGGAACTTTCAAATATGCAGTAATGTACTATTAAAGATAGTCACCATGCTGTATTTTACACCCACATGACACTTATTTTAGAGCTGTAAGTTTGTCCTTTTTTTTTTTAATGTCTTTATTGGAGTATAATTTCTTTACAGTAGCATGTTTCTGCTTTATAACAAAGTGAATCAGCTATAACTATACATATATATATATATATATATATATATATATATCTCCCATATCTCCTCCCTCTTGCATATCCCTCCCACCCTCCCTATCCCACCCCTCAAGGTGACCACAAAGCACCAAGCTGATATCCCTGTGCTATGCGGCTGCTTCCTACTAGCTATCTATTTTACATTTGGTAGTGTATATATGTCCATGCCACTCTCTCACTTCGTCCCAGCTTACTCTTCCCCCTCCCCATGTCCTCAAGTCCATTCTCTACATCTGCATCTTTATTCCTGTCCTGCCCCTAGGTTCTTCAGAACCTTTTTTTTTTTAGATTCCATATATGTGTGTTAGCATATGGTATTTATTTTTCTCTTTCTGACTTACTTCACTGTGTATGACAGACTCTAGGTCCATCCACCTCACTACAAATAACTCAATTTCGTTTCTTTTTATGGCTGAGTAATATTTCATTGTATATATGTGCCATATCTTCTTTATCCATTCATCTGTCGATGGACATTTAGGTTGCTTCCACGTCCTGGCTATTGTAAATAGAGCTGCAATGAACATTGTGGTACATGACTCGTTTTGAATTATGGTTTTCTCAGGGTATATGCCCAGTAGTGGGATTGCTGGGTCATATGATATTTCTATTTTTAGTTTTTTAAGGAACCTCCATACTGTTCTCCATTGTGGCTGTATAAATGTACATTCCCACCAACAGTGCAAGAGAGTTCCCTTTTCTCCACACCCTCTCCAGCATTTATTGTTTGTAGATTTTTTGTTGATGGCCATTCTGACTGGTGTGAGGTGATACCCCATTGTAGTTTTGATTTGCATTTCTCTAATGATTAGTGATGTTCAGCATCCTTTCATGTGTTTGTTGGCAATCTGCATATCTTCTTTGGAGAAATGTCTATTTAGGTCTTCTGCCCATTTTTGGATTGGGTTGTTTTTTTGATACTGAGCTGCATGAGCTGCTTGTAAATTTTGGAGATTAATCTTTTGTCAGTTGCTTCATTGGCAAATATTTTCTCCCATTCTTAGGGCTGTCTTTTCATCTTGTTTATGGTTTCCTTTACTGTGCAAAAGGTTTTAAGTTTCATTAGGTCCCATTTGTTTTTGTTTTTATTTCCATTTCTCTAGGAGGTGTGTCAAAAAGGATCTTGCTGTGATTTATGTCAGAGTGTTCTGCCTATGTTTTCCTCTAAGAGTTTTATAGTGTCTGCCCTTACATTAAGGTCTTTAATCCATTTTTAGTTTACTTTTGTGTATGGTGTTAGAGAGTGTTCTCATTTCATTCTTTTACATGTAGCTGTCCAGTTTTCCCAGCACCACTTTTTGAAGAGGCTGTCTTTTTCCGTTGTATATTCTTGCCTCCTTTATCAAAAATAAGGTGACCATATGTGCGTGGGTTTATCTCTGGGCTTTCTATCCTGTTCCATTGATCTATATTTCTGTTTTTGTGCCAGTACCATACTGTCTTGATTACTGTAGCTTTGTAGTATAGTCTGAAGTCAGGGAGCCTGATTCCTCCAGCTCCGTTTTCCTTTCTCAAGATGGCTTTGGCTATTCGGGGTCCTTTGTGTTTCCATACAAATTGTGAAATTTTTTGTTCTAGTTCTGTGAAAAATGCCATTGGTAGTTTGATAGCGATTACATTGAATCTGTAGATTGCTTTGGGTAGAATAGTCATTTTCACAATGTTGATTCTTCCAACCCAAGAACATGATCTATCTCTCCTCTGTTTGTATCATCATTAATTTCTTTCATCAGTGTCTTATAGTTTTCTGCATACAAGTCTTTTGTCTCCTTATGTAGGTTTATTCCTAGGTATTTTAATCTTTTTGTTGCAATGGTATATGGGAGTGTTTCCTTAATTTCTCTTTCAGATTTTTCATCGTTAGTGTCTAGGAATGCAAGAGATTTATGTGCACTGATTTTCTATCCTGCTACTTTACCAAATTCATTGATTAGTTCTAGTAGTTTTCTGGTAGCATCTTTAGGATTCTCTATGTATAGTATCATGTCATCTGTGAATAATGACAGTTTTACTTCTTCTTTTCTGATCTGGATTCCTTTTATTGCTTTTTCTTCTCTGATTGCTGTGGCTAAAACTTCCAAAACTATATTGAATAATAGTGGTGAGAGTGGGCAACCTTGTCTTGTTCCTGATCTTAGTGGAAATGGTTTCAGTTTTTCACCATTGAGAATGATGTTGGCTGTGAGTTTGTCATATATGGCCTTTATTATGTTGAGGTAAGTTCCCTCTATGCCTACTTTCTGGAGGGTTTTTATCATAAACGGGTGTTGAATTTCGTCAAAAGCTTTTTCTGCATCTATAGAGATGATCATATGGTTTTTCTCCTTCAGTTTTTTAATATAGTTTATCACATTGATTGATTTGTGTATATTGAAGAATCCTTGCATTCCTGGGATAAAACCCATTTGATCATGGTGTATGATCCTTTTAATGTGCTGTTGAATTCTGTTTGCTAGTATTTTGCTGAGGATTTTTGCACCTATGTTCATCGGGGATATTGGCCTATGGTTTTCTTTCTTTGTGACATCTTTGTCTGGTTTTGATATCAGGGTGATGGTGGCCTCATAGAGTAAGTTTGGGAGTGTTCCTCCCTCTGTTATATTTTGGAAGAGTTTGAGAAGGATAGGTGTCAGCTCTTCTCTAAATGTTTGATAGAATTCGCCTGTGAAGCCATCTGGTCCTGGGCTTTTGTTTGTGGGAAGATTTTTAATCACAGTTTCAATTTCAGTTCTTGTGATCGGTCTGGTTATATTTTCTATTTCTTCCTATTTTGGTCTCGGAAGGTTATGCTTTTCTAAGAAATTGTCCATTTCTTCCAGGTTGTCCATTTTATTGGCATATAGTTGCTTGTAGAGTTTGTCCTTTTTGACCCCTTTCACCCATATTTCCCATCCACCTTCCACACCCTGCCTCTAGCAACCACCAATGTTCTCTGTATTTATGAACTCTGTTTTTGTTTGTTTGTTTGTTTTAGATTCCACATATAAGTAAGATCAGATTGTATTTTTCTTTCTGTCTGATTTATTTCACTTAGCATAATGCCCTCAGGAGATCCATTCATATTGTCACAAATGGCAGGATTTCCTTCTTTTTATGGCTGAATAATATTCCATTGTGTGTGTGTGATGTGTACACAGACACACCCCACATTTTCTTTATCCATTATTCTTTGATGGACGTTTACATTGTTTCCACACCTTGACTATTATATATAATGCTGCAGCGAACATGGGGGTACAGATACCTTTTCAAGTTAGTGTTTTTGTTTTCTTCAGATAAATGCCCAGAGGTGGAGTTGCGGGATGATATGGTAACTCTATTTTTAGTTTTTTGAGGAACCTCCATTTTCTTTACCACAGTGGCTGCTCCAATTTATTGATACATTCCCACCAACAGTGCGCAAGCATTTCCTTTTTTCACATTCTTGCCAACACTTGTTACTTCTTGGTTTTTGATGATAACCATTCTGACAGGTGTGAGGTGACATCTCACTTTGTTTTGATTTGCAGTTCCCTGGTGATTAGTGATGTTCAGCATCTTTTTGTATGCCTGTTGGCCATTTGTATGTCCCCTTTAGAAAAATGACTATTCAGAGCCTCAGCCTATTTTTAAAATTGTTTTTTGTTTTATTTTGTCTTTTGTTTTTTGGGTTTTTTTGTTTCTTTTTTTTTTTTGGCTATTGAGTTATATGAGATCTTTACATGCATATTTTGGATATGAACCCCTTATCTGATACATGATTTGCAAAAATATTTTCCTATTCCGTAGGCTGCCTTTTGATTTTGTTGATGGCTTCCTTTGCTGTTCACAAGCTTTTTAGTTTAATGTAGTCCCACTTCTTTGTTTTTTATTTTGTTGCCTTTGCTTTTGGTGTCAAGTCCAAGAAGTCATCATTAAGAGTGATGGCAAGAAGATTACTGCCTAGCTCTCCTTCTAGTTTTGTGGTTTCAGGTCTTACATTAAAGTTTTTAATCCATTTGCAATTGATTTTTGTATATGATATAAAATAGTGGCCCAGTTTAATTCTTTTGGTGTTTTTTTTCTTTTTTTAATTTAATTTTTATTTTATACTGGAGTGTAGTTGATTTACAATGTTCTATTAGTTTCAGGTGTACAGCACAGTGATTTAGTTATACAAATACATATATCCATTCTTTGTCAGATTCTTTTCCCATATAGGTTATTACAGAATATTTAGTAGAGTTCCCTGTGCTATAGAGTAGGTCCTTGTTGATTATCTGTTTTATATGTAGTAGTGTGTATATGTCAGTCCCACACTCCCAAATTATCCCTCCTGTCCCACAGCCTTTCCCCTTTGGAAAGAGGAAAGTTTGTTTTCTATGTCTCTGAGCCTCTTTCTGTTTTGGAAATAAGTTCATTTGTGTCATTCTTTTTTAGATTCTGCATATAAGTGATATTATATGGTATCTGTCTTCCTCTGTTTGACTTACTGCATTTAGGATGATAATCTCTAGGTCCATTCATGTTTCTGCAAATGGCATAATTTCGTTCTTTCTTATGGCTGAGTAATATTCCACTGTATATATGTACCACATCTTCTTTACCCATTCAGCTGTCAGAGGACATTTAGGTTTCTTCCCTTTCTTGGCTATCATAAATAGTGCTGCAGTGAACATTGGGGTGCATGTATCTTTTCGAATTATGGGTTTCTCCACATATATACCCAGGAGTAGGATTGCTGGATCATATGGTAGCTCTATTTTTATTTTTTCAAAGAACCTCCATGTAGTTCTCCATAGTGGTTGTACAAATTTGCATTCCCACCAGCAGTGTAGGAGCATTCCCTTTTCTCCATGCCCTCTCCAGCATTTATTGTTTTTAGACTTTTTGATGATGGCCATTCTGATGGGGGTGAGGTTTTACCTCATTGTAGTTTTGATTTCCATTTCTCTAATAATTAGCAGTGTTGAGCATCTTTTCATGTGCCTTTTGGCCATCTGTATGTCTTCTTTGGAGAAATGTCTGTTTAATCTGCTCATTTTTTGATTGAGTTGTCTGGTTGTTTGCTTGTTTGTTTTTGGATATTGAGCTGCATGAGCTGTTTGTAGATTTTGGAGATTAATCCCTTGTCAGTTGCATCATTTGCAAATAGTTTCTCCCATTCAGTGGGTTGTCTTTTCATTTTGTTTATGGTTTCTTTTGCTGTGCCAAAGTTTTGAGTTTAATTATGTCGCATTTGTTTATTTCCATTACTCTAGGAGATGGATTGAAAAAGAAATTGCTGCGATTTATGTCAAAGAATGTTCTGCCTGTGTTTTCAAGAGGTTTATAGTATCTGTCCTTACACTTGGGTCTTTAATCCATTTTGAATTTATTTTTGTGTATGGTGTTAAAGGATGTTTTAATTTCATTCTTTTGCACATAGTTTTCCAGTTTTCCCAGCACCATTTGTTGAAGAGACTGTCTTTTCTCCATTGTATATTCTTGCGTCCTTTGTCATAGATTAATTGACCTTAGGTGTGTGGGTTTATTTCTGGGCTTTATATCTTGTTTCATTGATCTATATTTCTGTTTTTGTGCCAGTAACATACTGTTTAGATGACTTCAGCTTTGTAGTATAGTCCAAAGTCAGGGAGCCTGATTCTTCCAGCTCCATTTTTCTTTCTCAGCATTGTTTTGGCTATTAAGGGTCTTCTGTGTTTCCATGCAAATTAAAAATTTTTTTGTTCTAGACCTGTGAAAAAATGCCATTGGTAATTTGTTAGGGATTGCACTGAATCTGTAGATTGCCTTGGATATCATAGTCATTTTGAAAATATTGATTCTTCCAAACCAAGAATATGGTATACCTTTCCATCTGTTTGTGTCATCTTTGATTTCTTTCATCAGTGTCTTATAGTTTTCAGAGTACAGGTCTTTGCCTCCTTAGGTGGGTTTTTTCCTAAGTATTTTATTCATTTTGATGTGATGGTAAATGGGATTGTTTCTTTAATTTCTCTTCTGATCTTTCATTGTTAGTGTATAGGAATGTAAGAGATTTCTGTGTATTAATTTTGTATCCTGCAACTTTACCAAATTCATTGATGAGCTCTAGTAGTTTTCTGGTAGCATTTTTAGGATTTTCTATGTATAATGTCATCTGCAAACAGTGATGGTTTTACTTCTCCTTTCCCAATTTGGATTCCTTTATTTCTTTTTGTTCTCTGCTGTGGCCAGGAGTTCCAAAACTATGTTGAATAAAACTGGTGAGAGTGGACATCTTGTCTTGTTCCTGATCTTAGAGGAAATGCTTTCAGCTTTTCACCGTTGAGAATGATGTTAACTGTGGCTTGTCATATATGGCCTTTATTATGTTCCCTCTATTCCCACTATCTGGAGAATTTCTATAATAAATGGGTATTGAATTTGGTCAAAAGCTTTTTCTGCATCTATTGAGATGATCATAAGGTTTTTATTCTTCAGTTTGTTGATGTGGTGTATCACACTAAATGATTTGCAGTTATTGAAAAGTCCTTTCATCCATGAGATAAATCCCACTTGATTATGGTGAATGATCCTTTTAATGTATTGTCAGCTTTGTTTTGCTAGTATTTTGCTGAGAATTTTTGCGTTTATGTTCATTGGTGATATTGGCCTGTAATTTTCTTTTTTTTTTTTTTTGTGGTATCTTTGTCTGGTCTTGGTATCAGGGTGATGGTGGCCTTGTAGAAAGAGTTTGGGAATGTTCCTCCCTCTGCTATATTTTGGAAGAGTTTGAGAAGGATAGGTGTTAGCTCTTCTCTAAATGTTTGATAGAATTTGCCTGTGAAGCCATGTGGCCCTGGACTTTTGTTTGTTAGAAGTTTTTAAATCACAGGTTCAATTCAGTACTTGTGACTGGTCTGTTCATATTTTCTATTTCTTCCTGGTTCAGCCTTGGGAGATTGTACCTTTCTAAGCATTTGTCCACTTCTTCTAGGTTGTCCATTTTATTGACATATAGTTGCTTATAGTAGTCTCTTATTATCCTTTGTATTTCTGAAGTCTGTTGTAACTTCTTTTTTATTACTAATTTTATTGATTTGAGCCTCTCTCTTTTTATCTTGACGAGTCTGGCTAAAGGTTTATCAATTTTGTTTATCTTTTCAAAGAACCGGCTTTTAGTTTCATTGATCTTTTCTATTGTTTTCTTTGTCTCTATTTCACTTATTTCTGCTCTCATCTTTATGATTTCTTTTCTTCTACTAACTTTGGCTTTTATTTGTTCTTCTTTCTCTAGTTGCTTTAGCTGTAGGGTTAGGTTGTTTATTTGAGATTTTTCTTGTTTCCTGAGGTAAGATTTTATTGCTACAAACTTCCCACTTAGAACTGCTTTTGCTGTGTCCCATAGGTTTTGGATCATTGTGTTCTTTTGTCATTTGTCTGTAGGTATTTCTTTATTTCCTCTTCGATTTCTTCAGTGATCCATTGGTTGTTTGGTAATATATTGTTTGGCCTCCACGTGTTTATGTTTTTTACAGTTTTTTTTTCTTGTAATTGATTTCTAATGTCATAACATTGTGGTCTGAAAAGAGGCTTGATATGATTTCAATTTCCTTAAATTTACCAAGCCTTGTTTCATGGACCAGCATGTGACGTATCCTGAGAATGTTCCATGTGCACTTGAGAAGACTGTATTCTACTGCTTTTGGATGGAATGTTCTATAAATATCAAATAAGTCTATCTGGTCTAATGTGTCATTTAAGGCCTGTGGTTCCTTATTGATGTTCTGTCTGGATTATCTGTCCATTGATGTAAGTGGGGTGTTAAAGTCCCCTACTATTGTTATGTTACTGTCACTTTCTCCACTTGTGGCTGTTAGCATTTACCTTATATATTGAGGTCCTCCTATGTTGGGTGCATATATATTTACAATTGTTATGTCTTCTTCTCAGTCTTATCCCTTGATCATTATGTAGTGTCCTTTTTTGTCTCTTTTAAGTCTTTATTTTAAAGTCTATTTTGTCTGATATGAGTATTGCTACTCCAGCTTTCTTTTGATTTCTATTTGCATGGAATACCTTTTACCATCCCCTCACTGTCAGTCTGTATGTGTCCCTAGATCTGAAGTGGATCTCTTATACACAGCATATATCTGGGTCTTGTTTTTGTATCCATTCAGCCAGTCTGTGTCTTTTGGTTGGAGCATTTAATCTATTTACATTTAAGGTAATTATCAATACGTATATTCTTATTGCCATTTTGTTAACTCTTTTGGATTTGTTTCTGTGGATTTCTTTTTGTTCCTTTCCTCATTTGTTCTCTTCTCTTGTGATTTGATGATTATCTTTAGTTTCATGTTTCGTTTGCTTTCTTGTGTGTGTGTGTGTGTGTGTGTGTGTGTGTGTGTGTGTGTGTGTGTGTGTATCTATTGTAGACTTTTGGTTTGCAATTCCCATGAGGTTTTGATATAGCAGTCTATATATAAACGAGTTGCTGGTCTCTTAATTTCAAATACATTTCCAGCATCCTGCATCTGTAGTCTCCTCTTCTCACGAATGCTGGTTTTGATACATATTTGTGTGTGGATGATTTCTTACCTTTACTGTATGCTTGCCTTTACCAGTGAGCTTTCACATTCATAATTTTCTTGTTTCTAGTTGTGGCCTTTTCTTTTCTGCCTAAAGAAGTTCCCCTAGTATTTGTTGTAAAGCTGGTCTGGTGGTGCTGAATTCTCTTAGTTTTATTTTTTTTGTGGTACACGGGCCTCTCACTGTTGTGGCCTCTCCCGTTGCGGTGCGCAGGCTCAGCGGCCATGGCTCACGGGCCCAGCCGCTCCACGGCATGTGGGATCTTCCCGGACCAGGGCATGAACCCGTGTCCCCTGCATCGGCAGGCGGACTCTCAACCACTGCGCCACCAGGGAAGCCCTTTTAGTTTTTACTTATCTGTAAAGGTTTTGATTTATCCATCAAATCTATTTTTTTTAAGATTTTTTTCTATATGGACCATTTTTAAAGTCTTTATTGGATTTGTTACAAAATTGCTTCTGCTGTTTGTTTTGGTTCTTTGGCCCTGAGGCATGTGGGATCTTAGCTCCCCAACCAGAGATTGAACCTGCAACCCCTGCACTGGAAGGCAAAGTCTTAACCACTGGACCACCAGGGAAGTCCCTCCCCATCTAATCTTAATGAGAGCCTTGCTGTGTAGGGTATTCTTGGTTGTAGGTTCTTCCCTTTCATCACTTTAAATATATCATGCCACTCCTTTCTGGCCTGCAGAGTTGCTGCTGAGCAATCAGCTGATAAACTTATGGGAGTTCCCTTGTGTGTTATTTGTTGCTTTTCTCTTGTTACTTTTAATATTTTTTCTTTGTCTTTAGTTTTTGTCATTTTGATTACTCTGTGTCTTGGCATGTTCCTCCTTGGGTTTATCCTGCCAGGGACTCTCCATGCTTCCTGGACTCAGGTGCCTATTTCCTTCCCCATGTTAGAGAAGTTTGCAGCTATTATCTATTCACATATTTTCTCAGGTCCTTTCTCTCTCTTCTTCTTCTCTGGGACCCCTATAATGCAAACGTTGGTGCATTTAATGTTGTCCCAGAGGTCTCTTAGACTGTCTTCATTTCTTTTCATTCTTTTTTCTTTATTCTGTTCTGTGGCAGTGATTTCCACCATTCTGTCTTCCAGGTCACTTATCAGTTTTCTGCCTCCGTTACTCTGCTATTGATTCCTTCTAGTGTATTTTTCACTTCATTTATTGTATTCATCTCTGTTTGTTTGTTTTGTAGTTCTTCTAGGTCTTTGTTAAATATTTCTTGTGTCTTTTTGATCTGTGCCGCCATTCTTTTTCTGAGATCTTGGAACATCTTTACTATCATTTCTGTGAATTCTTTTTTGAGTAGATTGCCTATCTCCTCTTCACTTAGTTGTTCTTCTGGGGTTTTGTGTTTTTCCTTCTGGAAACATATTCCTCTGCTGTCTTATTTTGTCTAACTTGCTATGATTACGGTTTCCGTTCCGCAGGCTGCGGTGCTGTAGTTCTTCTTGCTTCTGCTTTCTGCACCCTGGTGGATGAGGCATTCTGAGAGGCTTGTGCAGGTTTCCTGGGGAGCTACTGGTTCCTGCCCACTGGCAGGTGGAGCTGGATCTTGTCCCTCTGATGGGCAGAGCTTTGTCAGCGGTTGTGTTTAGCAGGCAGTTTTGTGGTCAGGAAGACTTTCAGGAGCCTGTCTGTTGATGGGTAAGGCTGTTTTCCCTCCTTGTTTGTTTTTTGGTCTGAGTCATCCCAGCACTGGAGCCTACAGGCTGTTGGTTGGGGCCAGGTCTTTGTGAGAAAATGGCCACCTCCAGGAGGGCTTATGCCAATAAATACTCACCAGAACTGTGGCTTCCCATGTCTTTGTCCATGCAGTAAGCCACAACTGCCCCACATTTGCAGTAGATGTGCCAATACCAGCAGGTAGGTGTGGTCCAGGCTCTTATGAGGTCACTGCTTTTTTCCTGGGTCCTGGTGTGCACAAGACCTTGTGTGCGCACTCCACGAGTGGAGTTTCTGTTTCCCCCAGTCCTTTGGAATTTCTGTGATCAAACCCTGCTGGTCTTCAAAGCCAGATTCTCTGGGGGCTCCCCCTCCCATTGCCAGACCCCCAGGCTGGGAACCCTGATGTGGGGCTCAGAACTTTCACTCCTGTGGGAGAATTTCTGTGATATAATTATTTTCCAGTTTATGGGCTGCCCACCCAGTGGGTATGGGATTTGATTTTTTCATGATTGCACCCCTCATATCATCTCGTTTTGGTTTCTTCTTTGTTTCTGGATGTAGGATATCTTTTTTGGTAGGTTCCAGCATTTTTTTTGTTGATGGGTATTCAGTAGTTAGTTGTGATTTTGGTCTTTTCATAAGAAGAGGTCAGGTCACATCCTTCTACTCTGCCATCTTGTCTCCCAACAAGAACATTTTTTTTCCTTTCCTTTGTGCTTCATCTAGTTTCACTTGCTCATAGGGTACCACAGACAGAGGCCTCCACCCAGCACTTCAGGCCAGAATTCCTCTGATCTATGTGTTTGCTTTTATGCCACTACCATACTGTTTTGATTCCTATAACTTTGTGATATAGTTTGAAATCAGGGAGCATGATGCTTTATTCTTCTTTCTCAAGATTAGTTTGGCTACTGGGGGTCTATTATGGCTCCAGACAAATTTTAGGATTGTTTGTTCTATTTCTGTGAAAAATGCCGTTGGAATTTTGATAGAGACTGCACTGAGTCTGCAGATTGCTTTAGGTAGTATGGAAATTTTAGGAATATTAATTCTTCCAATCCATGAACATGGAATATCTTTCCATTTATTGGTCTTTTTCAATTTCTTTTATCAATGTCATATTCTTCAGTGTGCAGGTCTTTCACCTCCTTGGTTAAATTTATTCCTAGGTAGTATTTTATTGTTTTTTGATGCAACTGTAAATGGGATTTTTTTCTAATTTTTCTTTCTGATAGTTCATTCTTAGTGTGTAGAAATGAAACAGATTTTTGTATATTGATTTTGTATACTGCAACTTTACCAAATTCCTTTTATTCTAACAGTTTTTTTGGTGGAGTCTTGGGGTTTCTTCATATAATATCATGTCATCTGCAAGTAGTGACAATTTTACTTCTTTTCAGATTTGAATGGCTTTTTTTTTCTTGCTTAATTGTTCTAGCTAGGACTTCCAGTACTACGTTGAATAAAAGTGGTGAGAGTGGGCATCATTATCTTGTTCTGATCTTAGAGATAAAGCTTTCAAATTTTCAGCATTGAGTATAATGCTAGCTTTGGGCTTGTCACATATGGCTTTTATTATCCTGAGGTACTTTCCCATATACCCAGTTTGTTGAGAATTGTTATCATAAATGGATATTGAAATTTGTCACATGCTTATTCTGTATTTATTGAAATGATCATATGATATTATCTATCACTGTGTTAATGTAGTGTGTCACACTGATTTGCAGATGTTGAACCATCTTTGCATCCCTGGAATAAATCCCACTTCATCATGATGTATGATCCTCTTAATGTTCTGTTGAGTTTGGTTTGCTAATATTTTGTGAAGTTTTTACATCTTTGTCCATCAGGGATATTGGCCTGTAATTTTCTTTTCTTGTGTTGTCCTTGTCTGGTTTTGGTATCAGGGTAATGCTGGAATCATAAAATGAGTTTGGAAGTACTCCTTACTCTTCGGTTTTTGGGAAGAGTTTGAGAAGGATTGGAATTGATTGTTCTTTAAATTTTTGATAGAATTCACCAGTGAAGCCACCTGGTCTTGGACTTTTGTTTGGGGGAGATTTTTTTTTAACATATTTATTGGAGTATAATTGCTTTACAATGGTGTGTTAGTTTCTGCTTTATAACAAAGTGAATCAGTTAGACATATACATATATCCCTGTATCTCTTCCCCCTTGCGTCTCCCTCCCTCCCACCCTCCCTATCCCACCCCTCTCGGTGGTCACAAAGCACCAAGCTGATATCCCTGTGCTATGCGGCTGCTTCCCACTAGCTATCTATTTTACATTTGGTAGTGTATATATGTCCATGCCACTCTCTCACTTTGTCCCAGCTTACCCTTCCCCCTCCCCATATCCTCAAGTCCATTCTCTAGTAGGTCTGTGTCTTTATTCCCGTCTTGCACCTAGGTTCTTCATGACCATTTATTTTTTGATTTTTAGATTCCATATATATGTGTTAGAATATGGTATTTGTTTTTCTCTTTCTGACTTACTTCACTGTGTATGACAGACTCTAGGTCCATCCACCTCACTACAAATAACTCAATTTCATTTCTTTTTATGGCTGAGTAATATTTCATTGTATATATGTGCCACATCTTCTTTATCCATTCATCTGTCGATTGACACTAGGTTGCTTACATGTCCTGGCTATTGTAAACAGAGCTGCAGTGAATATTGTGGCACATGACTCTTTTTGAATTATGGTTTTCTCAGGGTATATGCCCAGTAGTGGGATTGCTGGGTCATATGATATTTCTATCTTTAGTTTTTTAGGGAACCTTCATACTGTTCTCCATAGTGGCTCTATCAATTTACATTCCCACTAACACTGCAGGAGGGTTCCCTTTTCTCCACACCCTCTCCAGCATTTATTGCTTGTAGATTTTTTGATGATGGCCATTCTGACCGGTGTGAGATGATATCTCATTGTAGTTTTGATTTGCATTTCTCTAATGATTAATGATGTTGAGCATCCTTTCATGTGTTTGTTGGCAATCTGTATATCTTCTTTGGAGAAATGTCTGTTTAGGTCTTCTGCCCATTTGTGGATTGGATTGTTTGTTTTTTTGATATTGAGCTGCATGTAAAAATTTTGGAGATTAATCTTTTGTCAGTTGCTTCATTTGCAAATATTTTCTCCCATTCTGAGGGCTGTCTTTTGGTCTTGTTTATGGTTTCCTTTGCTGTGCAAAAGCTTTTAAGTTTCATTAGGTCCCATTTGTTTATTTTTGTTTTTATTTCCATTTCTCTAGGAGGTGTGTCAAAAAGGGTCTTGCTGTGATTTATGTCATGGAGTGTTCTTCCTATGTTTTTCTCTAAGAGTTTTGTAGTGTCCAGTCTTATATTTAGGTCTTTAATCCATTTTGACTTTACTTTTGTGTATGGTGTTAGGGAGTGTTCTAATTTCATTCTTTTACATGTAGCTGTCCAGTTTTCCCAGCACCACTTTTTGAAGAGGCTGTCTTTTCTCCACTGTATATTCTTGCCTCCTTTATCAAAGATAAGGTGACCGTATGTGCGTGGGTTTATCTCTGGGCTTTCTAACCTTTTCCATTGATCTATCTTTCTGGTTTTGTGCCAGTACCATACTGTCTTGATTACTGTAGCTTTGTAGTATAGTCTGAAGTCTGGGAGCCTGATTCCTCCAGCTCCGTTTCTCTTTGTCAAGATTGCTTTGGCTATTTGGGTCTTTTGTATTTCCATACAAATTGTGAAATTTTTAGTTCTAGTTCTGTGAAAAATGCCATTGGTAATTTGGTAGGTATTGCATTGTATCTGTAGATTGCTTTGGGTAGCATAGTCATTTTCACAATGTTGATTGTTCCAGTCCAAGAACATGGTATATCTCTCCATCTATTTGTATCATCTTTAATTTCTTTCATCAGTGTCTTATAGTTTTCTGCATACAAGTCTTTTGTCTCCTTAGGTAGGTTTATTCTTAGGTATTTTATTCTTTTTGTTGCAGTGGTAAATGGGAGTGGTTACTTACTTTCACTTTCATATTTTTCATCATTAGTGTATAGGAATGCAAGAGATTTCTGTGCATTAATTTTGTATCCTGCTACTTTACCAAATTCATTGATTAGTTCTAGTAGTTTTCTGGTAGCATCTTTAGGATTCTCTATGTATAGTATAATGTCATCTGCAAACAGTGACAGCTTTACTTCTTCTTTTCCAATTTGGATTCCTTTTATTTCTTTTTCTTCTCTGACTGCTGTGGCTAAAACTTCCAAAACTATGTTGAATAATAGTGGTGAGAGTGTGCAACCTTGTCTTGTTCCTGATTTTAGTGGAAATGGTTTCAGTTTTTCACCATTGAGAATGATGTTGGCTGTGGGTTTGTCATATATGGCCTTTATTATGTTGATGTAAGTCCCCTCTATGCCTACTTTCTGGAGGGTTTTTATCATAAATGGGTGTTGAATTTTGTCAAAAGCTTTCTCTGCATCTATAGAGATGATCATATGGTTTTTCTTCTTCAGTTTGTTAATATGGTGTATCACATTGATTGATTTGTGTTTATTGAAGAATCCTTGCATTCCTGGGATAAACTCCACTTGATCATGGTGTATGATCCTTTAATGTGCTGTTGGGTTCTGTTTGCTAGTATTTTGTTGAGGATTTTTGCATCATTGTTCATCGGTGATATTGGCCTACAGTGTTCTTTCTTTGTGGCATCTTTCTCTGGTTTTGGTATCAGGGTGATGGTGGCCTCATAGAATGAGTTTGGGGGTGTTCCTCCCTCTGCTATATTTTGGAAGAGTTTGAGAAGGATAGGTGTTAGCTCTTCTCTAAATGTTTGATGGAATTCGCCTGTGAAGCCCTCTGGTCCTGGGCTTTTGTTTGTTGGAAGATTTTAAATCACAGTTTCAATTTCAGTGCTTGTGATTGGTCTGTTCTTATTTTCTATTTCTTCCTGGTTCAGTCTCATAAGGTTGTGCATTTCTAAGCATTTGTCCATTTCTTCCATGTTGTCCATTTTATTGTCATAGAGTTGTTTGTAGTAATCTCTCATGATCTTTTGTATTTCTGCAGTGTCAGTTGTTACCTCTCCTTTTTCATTTCTAATTCTATTGATTTGAGTCTTCTCCCTTTTTTTCTTAATGAGTCTGGCTAAGTGGTTTATCAAGTTTGTTTATCTTCTCAAAGAACCAGCTTTTAGTTTTATTGATCTTTGCTATCATTTACTTCATTTCTTTTTCATTTATTTCTGATCTGATATTTATGATTTCTTTCCTTTTGCTAACTTTGCAGTTTTGTTGTTCTTCTTTCTCTAATTGCTTTAGGTGTAAGGTTAGGTTGTTTATTTGAGATTTTTCTTGTTTCTTAAGGTAGGATTGTATTGCTATAAACTTCCCTCTTAGAACTGCTTTTGCTTCATCCTGTAGGTTTTGGGTCATTGTGTTTTCATTGTCATTTGTTTCTCTGGTTTTTTTGATTTCCTGTTTGATTTCTTCAGTAACCTCTTGGTTATTAAGTAGTGTATTGTTTAGCGTCCCTGTGTTTGTATTTTTTACAGAATTTTTCCTGTAATTGATATCGAGTCTCACAGCATTGTTGTCAGAAAAGATACTTGATATGATTTCAGTTTTCTTAAATTTACCAAGGCTCGATTTGTGACCCAAGATATGATCTATCCTGGAGAATGTTCCATGAGCACTTGAGAAGAAAGTGTATTCTGTTGTTTTTGAATGGAATGTCCTATAAATATCAATTAAGTCCATCTTGTTTAATGTATCATTTAAAGCTTGTGTTTCCTTATTTATTTTCATTTTGGATGATCTGTCCATTGGTGAAAGTGGGGTGTTAAAGTCCCCTACTATGACTGTGTTACTGTCGATTTCCCCTTTTGTGGCTCTTAGTATTTGCCTTATGTATTGAGGTGCCTCCTATGTTGGGTGCATAAATATTTACAGTTATTATATCTTCTTGTTTGATTGATCCCTTGATCATTATGTAGTGTCCTTTTTTGTCTCTTGTAATAGTCTTTGTTTTAAAGTCTATTTTGTCTGATATGAGAATTACTACTCCAGCTTTCTTTTGATTTCCATTTGCATGGAATATCTTTTTCCATCACCTCACTTTCAGTCTGTATGTGTCCCTAGGTCTGAAGTGGGTCTCTTGTAGCCAGCATATATACGGGTCTTGTTTTTGTATCCATTCAGCCAGTCTATGTCTTTTGGTTGGAGCATTTAATCCATTTACGTTTAAGGTAATTATTGATATGTATGTTCCTATTACCATTTTCTTAATTGTTTTGCGTTTGTTATTGTAGGTCTTTTCCTTCTCTTGTGTTTCCTGCCTAGAGAAGTTCCTTTAGCATTTGTTGTAAAACTGGTTTGGTGGTGCTGAATTCTCTTAGCTTTTGCTCCATCAAATGTGAATGAGATCCTTGCTGGGTAGAATAATCTTGGTTGTAGGTTTTTCCCCTTCATCACTTTAAATATGTCCTGCCACTCTCTTCTGGTTTGCAGAGTTTCTGCTGAAAGATCAGCTGTTAACCTTATGGGGATTCCCTTGTATGTTATTTGTTGTTTTTCCCTTGCTGCTTTTAATACTTTTTCTCTGTATTTAATTTTTGATAATTTGATTAATATGTGTCTTGGTGCATTTCTCCTTGGATTTATCCTGTATGGAACTCTCTGTGCTTCCTGGACTTGATTAAGTATTTCCTTTCCCATATTAGGGAAGTTTTCCACTATAATCTCTTCCAATATTTTCTCAGTCCCTTTTTTTTCTTTTCTTCTTCTGGGACAGCTATAATTCAAATGTTGATGCATTTAATGGTGTCCCAGAGTTCTCTGAGACTGTCCTCAATTCTTTTCATTCTTTTTTCTTTATTCTGCTCTGCAGTAGTTATTTCCACTATTTTATCTTCCAGGTCACTTATCTGTTCTTCTGCTTCAGTTATTCTGCTATTGATCCCTTTTGGCGAATATTTAATTTCATTTTTTGTGTTGTTCATCATTGTTTGTTTGCTTTTTAGTTCTTCTAGGTCCTTGTTAAACGTTTCTTGTATTTTCTCCATTCTATTTCCAAGATTTGGGATCATCTTTACTATCATTATTCTGAATTATTTTTCAGGTAGACTGCCTATTTCCTCTTCATTTGTTTGGTCTGGTGGGTTTTTACCTTGCTCCTTCATCTGCTGTGTGTTTCTCTGTCTTCTCATTTTGCTTAACTTATTGTGTTAGGGGTCTCCTTTTCACAGACTGCAAGTTTGTAGTTCCCATTGTTTTTGATATCTGCGCCCAGTGGCTAAGGTTGGTTCAGTGGGTGGTGTAGGCTTCCTGGTGGAGGGGACTAGTGCCTGTGTTCTGGTGGATGAGGTTGGATCTTGTCTTTCTGGTGGGCAGGTCCACGTCTGGTGGTGTGTTTTAGGGTGTCTGTGGCCTTATTATGGTTTTAGGCAGCCTCTCTGCTAATGGGTGGGGTTGTGTTCCTGTCTTGCTAGTTGTTTGGCATGGGGTGTCCAACACTGGAGCTTGCTGGTCATTGAGTGGAGCTGGGTCTTGGCGTTAAGATGGAGGTCTCTGGGGGGTTTTCGCCATTTGATATTACGTGGAGCTGGGAGGTCTCTTGTGGACCAATGTCCTGAACTTGGCTCTCCCACCTTAGAGGTGCAGCCCTGATGCCTGGCTGGAGCACCAAGAGCCTGTCATCCACACGGCTCAGAATAAAAAGGAGAAAAGAAAGAAAGAAGATAAAATAAAATTAAAAAGTTATTAAAATTAAAAAGTAATTATTAAAAAAAATTTTAAGTAATAAAAAAGAGAGCAACCAAACCAGAAAACAAATCCACCAATGATAAATAACAAGTGCTAAAAACTATACTAAAACAAACAAACAAACAAAAAAAAAAAACGGACAGACTGAACCCTAGGACAAATGGTAAAAGCAAAGCTATACAGACAAAATACACACTCACAAACTGAGAAAAAGGGGAAAAAATATATATATACATCGTTGCTCCCAAAGTCCACCTCCTCAATTTGGGATGATTCGTTGTCTATTCAGGTATTCCACAGATGCAGTGTACATAAAGTTGATTGTGGGGATTTAATCCGCTGCTCCCGAGGCTGCTGGGAGGGATTTCCCTTTCTCTTCTTTGTTCGCACAGCTCCTGGGGTTCAGCTTTGGATTTGGACCCGCCTCTGCGTGTAGGCCGCCTGAGGGCGTCTGTTCCCGCCCAGACAGGACGGGGTTAAAGGAGCCGCTGACGGGGGGGGGGGGGCTCTGGCTCACTCAGGCCGGGGGGAGGGAGGGGCACGGAGTGCGGGGCGGGCCTGCGGCGGCAGACGCCGGCGTGACGTTGCACCAGCCTGAGGCGCGCCGTGCGTTCTCCCGGGGAAGTTGTCCCTGGATCGCGGGACCCTGACAGTGGTGGGCTGCACAGGCTCCTGGGAGGGGAGGTGTGGATCGTGACCTGTGCTCGCACACAGGCTTCTTGGTGGCGGCAGCAGCAGCCTAGTGTCTCATGCCCGTCTCTGGAGTCCGCGCTTTTAGCCGCGGCTCGCGCCCGTCTCTGGAGCTCCTTTAAGCAGCACTCTCCTCGCGCACCAGGAAACAAAGAGGCAAGAAAAAGTCTCTTGCCTCTTCGGCAGCTCCAGACCTTTTCCCGGACTCCCTCCCGGCTAGCTGTGGTGCACTAACCCCCTTCAGGCTGTGTTCACGCTGCCAACGCCAGACCTCGCCCTGGGGTCCGACCTCCGAAGCCCGAGCCTCAGCTCGCAGCCCCGCCCGCCCCGGCGGGTGAGCAGACAAGCCTCTCGGGCTGGTGAGTGCCGGCCCTGATCCTCTGTGCGGGAATCTCTCCGCTTTGCCCTCCGCACCCCTGTGGCTGCACTCTCCTCCGTGGCTCCGATGCTTCCCCCTCCGCTACCCGCAGTCTGCGCCCGCATAGGGGCTTCTTAGTGTGTGGAAACGTTTCCTCCTTCACAGCTCCCTCCCACTGGTGCAGATCCCGTCCCTATCCTTTTGTCTCTGTTTATTCTTTTTTCTTTTGCCCTACCCAGGTACGTGGGGAGTTTCTTGCCTTTTGGGAGGTCTGAGGTCTTCTGCCAGCGTTCAGCAGGTGCTCTGTAGGAGTTGTAGATGTATTTCTGGTGTATCTGTGGGGAGGAAGGTGATCTCCGCGTCTTACTCTTCTGCCATCTTGAAGCTCCTCCTGGGGGAGATTTTTGATTACTGGTTCAATCCCCTTACTAGTAATCAGTGTGTTCAGATTTTATATTTCTTCATGATTCAGTCTTGGCAGGTTGTATGTTTCCAGGAATTTATTCGTTTTATCTAGATTGTTCAGTTTGTTGGCATATAATTTTTCTTAATAGTCACTAATGATCCTTTGTATGTCTGTGGTATCAGTTTTAAGAATTTCTGGCCATCACAGTTCTTCAACATCTAAATGTCTCCAGTAGGCAGAAACTCTTGTTCACAGCAAGAAGAGGGTCATTCTGCCTGTCTCCTCTTTGATTAAATCAACATACTCCTGCCTTTTTAGTACCTGACCACCACGCCACCCCTCATGTGGCACTGATCCCTGCCCACCACATCCTGCCCCACCTCCTGTTAAACTTAGCTGTTCTTCTTTAGGGAAAATGAAAGAGAAGGCAGATTTCAGACTTCATTAATTTCTCTCTGTTTAGCACCTTGGACAAGGACAGGCTGGTAAATGCAGGCCCTTTTCTGCAAGCTGCTTGAAACCAAGGTGTCCTTTCCCTTCCTCCTTCCTGCCTGGCATAGGTTCTCTCTGGACAAGGACACGGGACTCATCATGCTGATTGCCAGGCTGGACTATGAACTCATCCAGCGCTTCACCTTGACAGTCATCGCCCGGGACGGGGGTGGCGAGGAAACCACAGGCCGGGTCAGGATCAACGTGTTGGACGTCAACGACAATGTGCCCACCTTCCAGAAGGACAGCTATGTGGGTGCCCTGAGAGAGAATGAGCCTTCCGTCACACAGCTGGTGCGGCTCCGGGTAAGATGCCGGGCTGCCCTTTGATCTGTCTGTTTACCTTGTCCTCCTCTCTCTGGTTTCCCCTTGACCGCCTGCTCAGGAAGCCACTGCAAGAAGTACTAAGTGCCCGTCCACAAAGAATTCTGCTCAGATCGGGGGTCACGGTCTGTGTCAGGCCACCTCTGAGTAGTACTTCAGGTCCCTGGTTACTGAGTGAGGCTAGTGTGTGTCTCCATTCACCCCCCATCTCCCTTGGTGAGTTCTGAGCAGGTCCTTGTGTAAGGCCCCGCATCCAAGCCCTTTAATGACTGCTTAGAATCAGGTACTGCTGCAGCTGGAAGATATCAAAAACCATGGGCACAACCCAGTTCATGGAAGGGGAAACAGGAGGGGAGCGGCAGGCGCCATGAATTAGTAGAGGAGAGAGCCAGGACTAGAACTTGGGACTCTACGCTCCAAGCATCCTCCTGCAATGAGTCCCCACCGCGTGTTGGTGACCTCTGACCAGAAACTTCTTAATGTCCTCGTGCCCCTTCCCCACTCTGCCGACACAGAATGACAGGACCCAGAGCCTCCATTTAGAACTTATTTCTGAAGGAGGCAGGGATGAAGGCGAGGTGGAGGTGGGCACAGGGGATACACAGAAGACAGGACCACGTGCCCTCCGAACGTAGCCCTGGCTCCCTGGTGGACCCTGCCCTCCCTCACCGCCCGTGTCCTTTTACATGCAGAGTGGAGGGAGGCCCCTGGCGGCTCTCTAGGGTCAAAGACATCTGGAAAGAGCTAACTAATGCAGCCACCCCAGAGACAGTCAAGAGAAAGGAGGATCCCTGACCCAATTCCAAGTGCCACCTTCCCTTCTTGCATTCATACAACGTGCATTTCTTAGATGACCTACTGTGTTCCAAACACTGCTGGATTCCAGGTATCAGCTTCAGTCAGGAAGCAAAGTTCCCGCTTCCATGGAGCTGACAGGCAGGCAGAACGAGGAAGACAGAAATTAAACACAAAGTTCCAATCGGGAGGGGGGACGAATGGGGTGCCCAGCACAGGGCCCTAACCCAGTCCAGAGGTCAGGGAAGGCCTCTGTGCATGAGTGTTCCAGCTGGTACTGAGGGTGTAGGAGATGGCCGTGCCAGGTATGGTGGCGACCCTTTTCATCCTCTGGGTAAGGCTTGGCCTTCCTCTGTTCCCCCAGGCCTTCAGCCTGCCCTCTAGATTCCCCAGGATACCTCCACACCCCAACATGAGGCGTGCCTGCTGGGAGCCAGAGAGTAGCCTCCAGCTGAGGGACAAGGGGGGCCTGGATCACCCAGAAAAGGGGGCTCAGAGAGGGGCCAGCCCTCCCCTCCCACCTGCCCTCTTCTGGCCCCAGGGTCACTGAAAGCTCAAGGGCCCTGTCCGCCCTCTTCCTTCCAGGCAACGGATGAAGACTCTCCTCCCAACAACCAGATCACCTACAGCATAGTCAATGCCTCCGCCTTCGGCAGCTACTTCGACATCCGCGTGTATGAGGGCTATGCCGGTACGCGTGGGGCAGCGCTGAGGGCCCAGCCTGGGAGGAGGGTTGGCAGGTGGGGGCGGGGTTGCACATCACACCTGTCTCAGGAGGGAGCCCTTCTGTCTCCCAGACACCCTGGACCACTTGGGAAGCTGCCCCACAGCTCCCGTCGTCTGGAGCAGCACGTGGTATGGGGTCACCATTTCATAGGCTCAAGATCTGTGTCTCAGTTCAGCCAGATCTTTCTTTGAGTCTTAGGCCTGTGGCCAGTCAGGCATCTGAAGTTACCACAGTGTGTGGGGTTCCTATTCAGAAGGGCTGCCTGGCCAGATCTGTGGCGGGGGATGAGGGGGAGGGGAGCCGGGTAGAGGCTTCTTAGCCAAGTTTCCCCATCCTTTGGGCATGCTGTGGCCACTTCCCAGATCTTTCAGGCTATGGCCTTTCCCTGCTTGGCCAGGCACAGTTCCGTACTCTGGACCTTGCCCTGCCTGCAGCACTGTGAGTCCAGGAAGGGCGTAGCAGCAACAACCTCAAGCTTCAAGATCCCAAGAGACCACCTGGTCTTTTTGTTGAAGCAACTAGGGCCCAGAGACGGGGTGGCTTGCCCAAAGTCACACAGCAAAGCTGTCCAGGGAGGCCCTGGGATCTGGCTCTTGCTGGCTTTTCAGCACCTGCCTCCCCACCAGAATCCAACCTCCTTGAACTTCTTGACACTCTCACCCCTTACAGGGGTCACTTCCATGTCTTTGAAGAGTCTTTTCCTTCTGCTTGGAAAGCCCTTCCTCCCTGTCCCTTTGCCCTGCTTCCCTTTAACCTCTGGCTTGCTTTAGGGCTCATTTGGACATCCTCTCCTCTGCGAAGCTTCCCTAATGCTTGGAGATGGTCTAGGTGTCCCCAAGGCAGAGCAGATGTGCACTGGGTGACTCTGAGTGCAGTGCTCACGCCTCCTCCCACCCCACATCTGTGTCAGAGAAATGCTCTTGGAGAAGCTGCGGTCCTGGGTCTGGGTGCTACAGCCCGATGGTCTCTGTAAAATCTGTGTCCCCCCTTTTAAAAACGTAACAGTCCCATGCCTCTGCCCACCCTCACACCTCACCACCTTCTCAGCTAGAGGAACCCTCCTTGGGTTTTCTATTACTAAAGCAACAATTTTGTTTCTGTTTTCCAAATAGAAAGTGGTGATTTAATATTGTGGTAATGCCTTTGCAGACGACCCGTGCCCCCCACTCCCAAGCCAATACATCTTCCCTCCCAAATTGAGAATCAATGGCCGAGCATGAAAGATACTCATGGTGAGAGTCCAGGCATGTGCAGTGTGCCTTTGGGGAAGACACTGAACCTCTCTGAGCCTGGTTTCCTCATCTGTAAAGTGGGGCTTACGTTACCACCCAAATAGTTACCACCTGCTGGACTACACACTATGCCTGGCACAGATCAGGCAGTCAGTAAACCTAAGTCAGGACCACGGGGCTCCGGGAGTTCAGAGGCAGGAGGGGAAAACAAGGCAGAGCTGGCTCGGGCTGAGCCAGCCACACCCTCTCTGCCCAAAGGGGAGCCGTGGCTGGATGGACATCTAAAGTCTGCTCACAGAGGGCCTGGGGCCCTACCCTGTCATTTCAGTGATCAGCGTGAACCGCCCCCTGGATTATGAACAGATACCCAACGGGCTGATTTATCTGACGGTCATGGCCAAGGATGCTGGCAACCCGCCTCTGAACAGCACTGTCCCTGTCACCATCGAGGTGTTTGTAAGTACCCAGGGGTGCACTGGCCTTGCCCTTCCAGGATATGGGGTGGTGAGTGCTTCCCAGAGTATTGGGGCCCTGTCAGAACCCGCTGTCCCCACAGCTCAGAGAGTTACTCAGCAGACTGTCCCCAAGGCTGTCTGCTAGCAAACCGCCTCGCAGCTCAGCCATGGAAGGCACAGGGCCCTGGGACCCAAGAAGAGCCCAGTGGTCCTGCTCTAACTTCATTCAGGGACCTCAGGACACCCTCTGAGGGGGAACAGGAGCTGGGGCTCAAGCAGGGAGGAAATGTCATTGATTCCTTCATTTATAGCCATATTCGGTGAAGTTCAAGGGAATTGCTGGAAGGTCATCTTCTCTGTCTCTCTCTCTGGTCCCCTCTTTCTTCTTCACTTCCTTTTTCCATTCCTGTGAAGATCTAAAAGAGCCTGAAACCAAACCACAGCTTGTCTGACATGAATAGCAAGCACACCTTAGTGCTTTCCGTGTCTGAAATTATGTCGCTGAATCCAGCTCCACACTGGTTCACTGACCCCATGCAGCTCCCCCAGCAATCCCGGGGATGCAGATCACGGTCTGACGGTAGCCCTGCCGCCCCGCAAGACACCCGCCCCCATCTCATAAAGGCTGCTGCCTGCGGAGAGGGTGAACACGTGTTGCCGGAAGAGTTAGTGCATTACTGGCTCCAGAAGGATTCGATCAGATTGCCAGGGTAGGAGATACTCTGCGGTTTGACAAACACTCAGCGAAATCTTGCCCAGAGCAGGTTGATGGATGACCTTCCTGTCCCAGCTGGCTGTGGTAACAGCCTCTGGTGCTGCCTTACTTCTGGCTTTAATGAGTCTCATCCTTGCAACCCAAGTCCAAGGCTCCAGGGCCAGCTCTGGACGGGGACCCCACTTGCTTATGGAATAGGACAGGGCAGTGATGGAAAAGTCGAGGGTGATTCCTGCGGGGAGCCCTGTAGCTTGGGCATGTGGGAGCAGCATTTCGGGGTAGGAGAGGACGGAGAGTCTCTGCAGAACCAGGTCCAGTAATGGAAAGTCAGAGTCTGGGACCCTAGATCTGGCACTTCAGGCTCCAGGGAGTGGCCAGGAGAAGATCCACAGAAGCCCAAACGCATGCCTGCCTTTAACCTCAACGTCCCACCTTGAAATGCCAAGGGTGATAGCAGAGAAGCAGAGTACGCTCCCTGCTAATCCTGGACAGGTCCTGGTATTCGTCCCCACATGGCCCCAACCCTGACCACAGCCCCCAGACCCCCCCTAACCCTGGCCACACTTACAACCCTGACCGACGCCCACCCCCATCCCCCATCACTTTCAACCAGAATCTTGCTCTACTCAAGCAAGCAGTGAATTCCTCCTGTGTGCGCGGTGCAGTAGAAGGTCCTGGGGGGATATGAAGGCGACTGTGAATCCTGCTCCCCCCACAAAGGGACACTGTGAATAGAGGGAGGAGCACAGCTTGGGAGGCGTATGGCTTTGAAACCCAGCTCTGCCACCCTGTAGCCATGTGACCTGTGGTTCTTGTCCTCTCTGCGCCTCAGTGTCCTGATCTACAGAATGGGGACACTCATGGTACTGCCTCATGATATTGGGAAGATTAACTGAGATCCTGCAGGTGGTACCTGGCTCCGGTAAGGTGGGCCGTCGTCACAGCTGATAGGACAGATGTGCGTACAAGCGGCAGCACGCGTGCGCCAGGCTCTCTGGTGCAAGGGGAATTCCAGACAACTCAGCTGGGCAGAGAAGGACCCTCTCTAGGCTTTAGGGAAATGGAAGTGAAAGAGGATGAGAGTAGGGGAGGTTTGGGGAAATGAGTTGAGGTGTTCCACGCCACCCAGAGATGGGCAGGCAGAATGGACCAAACGGAAGTTGAAACGTCTCTAGCTCCATACTGTGCCAACTGCTTTCATGTTACACAGTCTCTCTCAATCCCACTCAGCAGATGAGGCTCAGGGAGGGAACATAAGGTGGTACAAGGTCACCAGTGCCTTCCTCACTTTCTGGCTAGTAAGTGGCATTTGAATTTACTTCCAATCCTAGTAAGCTAGGATTTGAATCCTGACCTGTGTGACTCCTAGGTTCACGTTCTTTCCACCACAGCCGAAGGCTTGGAGGCTTGGATATCCCAGTCTTCATGTGACTGAGGCCAGTGTGCGTCAAAGTTCACATGGATTCCCTGGGCATCTTCTTAAAATGCAAATTCTTATTTGGTGCGTCTGGGGAAAGAGCTGAAGCTCTGCGTTTCTAACGCGCTCCCAGGAGACGCTGATACTTCTGGTCAGGGGACCACACTTAGAGTAGCAAGGCCTTCAAAGATCCGGCCTCATGGTATCGTGAAACCCAGGGACTGCCCCGAACCCCAGCCCACGTCCCAACCTGTGGTCACTTAAGGAAGGGGCCTGGGGAGGGCCTCTTTCTCTTTTTGCCTCAACCCGTCACATGTAGCCAGAGCAGGAGGTGGATGGCCCAGGGACAGAACTAACCTTTTATCCGCTGGGAATAAAAGAGTGATGAGCAGCCTCCGCCTCCCCCGCTGATACCAGGGGGCGGGGGCTCCACGTGCAGAGGCAGGTGGGGGCAGGAGTCCACCTCGCTCCCCTCTCAGCAAAAGCCAGCAGGTGCCCTGGCCTGGAGCCACCTCAGCCCCACGGAAGGGGCGCCGTTTTCAGATTTCCTCAAGGCTGTCATGCGGGTCAGCAGGAGCCCCGCGCTGCCCTTGCAGGTCTGCCCTTGCCCGTGGCAGCAGGGTGGATCTGGCAACAAAGTGCCCCCTTGACTGTGAGTGAGCATCGTCTCTCGAGCAGCGCTTTGGGATGGTGTAGTCGCTTGTGTCTAAGGACCACACTTGAAAAGGCCAGCGGAGCCAGGTGATTCCTTTTCATCCACTGCTTGTTGGTTTTTAATAAAGAAGTCAAACTCGGTTTGTAGATTTCCCATTAGGGGACAATAAGCTTCTGTAGAGGGAGCCACTGAATTAGAACTAATAGTGAATGCAGCGCCAGGGTCCAGGGAAATATCACCGCTGATAAGTTTCTGCCTCATGCTCTGTCACTGACATTCTCCGTGCCGTTCCGTGCAGCCGAGCAGAAGGCTTAAATAGGTACATACGTGTATATATTTAAGGCACTTGTGCCCACACCAGGGATGCCCAGGCGTGCTGCTGGGGCATCAGACATGGGCTGGGGCCTCACACTGCCAGTTCTCTGAGGCTGGAGAGAGGGACAGGTCAGCGGGGACCAGTGTTTGGTCCAGAGCCAGGGGCCAGATGAGAGAAGAAGAGCGTTCCTCCACCCACAGTCCCGGCACGATGGGATTCTCTAAAGTCCCACGGGGTGGGCAACCAGACACCAGGCCACCTCCTTCTTCTTTAAATTTTGTTTAAATTCGTTTTACTGAAGTATAGTTGATTTACAAGGTTGCGGTCAGGCCGCCTCCTTCTTCATATGTGCTCAGACAGAAGTGAGTGACTCGCTACAGGAACCTTCCTCTCAGGGGGCTCCCAGTGCTTGGGGGAGGGAGGCCCTGGGAGCCTGCATGGCTGAGAACTGAAGCCTACAGGCTCCCCCGGGACCTGCGACCCAGTCTGACCTCTGAGCTCCGTGCTGGGCTTTTGGGGAAAGGGGAGGAGGTGCTGAGTCAGGTGGGCCAGCGAGGCTTCCTCCAAGAGGGGAGCAGGGAGGAACTCTTGTGGAGTGACGGCAAAAACAGTTGGTGAGGACGAGAGTCTTAAAGGGTAGGAAAGTCTCCTGACTGTGGAGCAGCTGCAGGTGCAGGCGGAGGCCGTGTCCCGGGCCCACCCTGCTGGCTCAGCCCATAGACCCAGCGGCATCCCCTGGCCACTTGTGAGGGCTGGGCCGGAGGAGGGATTGCTCTAGAACCGCAGCTGGTTGTGGTGGGCTGGGTTTGCCCAGGCGGGTGGAGGAGCTGTTGTTCTTGTGTGTGTGCAGCAGGGTCTAGAATTCAGGCTCTGGGAGCCACCTGCCCCTGCCTGCCACTGCATACTTCAGGACTGAGGTACTTCTTTCTCCCTTCGTTTCTAGAAGGCAGAAGACAGGAGGGTTCCTAGAACCTTCCACTGTCACCTTGGCGGAGCTGGATGGGAAGGTCCGAGTGTGGGTGCAAGAAATGGAGGGAGCTCGGAGTTCAGCCGAGAGACCGGCAGGGAGAACCGGGGGAGCTGGGAGTCCCAGCTGCTGTCTTCATTCTCCATCTCTCCGGCCATCACTGTCCCTTCTGACCCCACATGTTTCCCCAAAGCCTATCCTTCCACCCTGAACTGTAGCCCAGCTGGGGGTCCACCTGGCCACCCTGTGACACCCCACCTGGCTCTGGTTATACATTGAGGCCAGAGCTCCTCCGTGCCAGCCTGCGGTGCCGACCAGGCCCGAATGCCTCCCTGGCTCCTGCAACGTGTCTCTCTTCTGTTCCAGGATGAGAACGACAACCCTCCCACCTTCAGCAAGCCTGCCTACTTTGTGTCCGTGGTGGAGAACATCATGGCAGGTACGGCCTGGGCTGGGGAGGCACGAAGGCGGGAGGCCAGCGGGCATGGCGCCGACGGCATGAAAACCTGACCTTGCACACGATCGCCAGAGGCCCGTGCCCTCCCTGTGTTTCGCAATGACAGGTGGAACCTCTGGAGATGTCCAGTTGTCTGCCAGCCCACAGTTCTTTACAGAGCACCTACTGTGTGCAGTTGCTCGGCTAGGCACTTGGTCCCTGCTCCCCTGCAGCTAGTTTTCCTGCAGGGAAGAGAATAATGACCAATGATTAATTCAGCAACCTTGTATGCAGAGAGTTCTGAGTTTACGGGGTTATAAGGCCGGTCCCAGGGCCCATAGTGGCCGAAGGGGTCACCTTGGAGGATGGCATGTGTTCCTAGGTGAGGATGAGAATGGGAGGCTCCTCCCTGGGCTGTCTCAAGTGCCAGGGCCCAGCTTGCAGACCCAGGGCCACCAGCTCCACACTCAGGTTCCAGGGGACCTGCTGTGTCCTCAGGGCAGGCCGGAAGCTTCACCCTTACACCCAGAGTGGACGTTCCGTGGGGTAAACTCTCATATCAGGAATTGCTGCAGCAGCTGGAGGAATTAGGGACAGTGAAATCAGAGGTAACCTTCCTTGGCATCACAGGACCTTCTAAAGAGAACCTTCAGGTACCTTCCTGGTATCTGATGATTTGCTGGGCAGGTGCCAGACTGTGCCCAGCCCACCTTTACCCATCCCAGTCTCAGGCATCCCCTGGAGAATATCACTCTGAAGCAGCCCCCTGCACTCCCCATCACCCCCAGAGCCTCTGACAAGGAGAGACCTTCATCATGGCATTTAATCCTCTTCCAAGCTGAGTATGCTGGGATACAGGAGTGTGTCAGGGCAAAGGTGCCTGTCCTGCTCAGGACAGGACTGAGAGTCAGATCAGAGGCCCCAGGGCTACCTGGAGAGGCCCAGAATGACCTGACTGTCCACAGCCCCCTGCCTGGCCCCTCACGCCCCCTGGGACTATCGATTCATCAGCATAATAGTAACCACGGTCTGCAGTTCAGTGGGAGCTACCGCGGGCCAGGCCTGTGCCCCGCGTGTTTCATCCTTTGGGATCCTTGCCAACCCCACAAGTTGGGCTTTATAGTTAGACCCATTTAACAGAGGAAGAAGCTAAGGCTCAGACAAGGCAGTTGCCAGAGGTGCTACCAGATTCCAGCCTGGCTGTGGTGACTCTAGAAGGCCACACACTGAGCCTCCTCGCCACCCTGCCAGAGCTGGCAGCTGGGCGGCAGGCGGGGGCTGAGTGCCCTGGCAGGCACAGCTACAAGACACGCTGCCCTCAGAGTCTGGCCAGGCAGCTGGCAAGGCTGGCCCCCGACCCAGGATTTCACAGAGATGGAAATGAAGGTGAGGGCCTTAACCGGACATGAAGGAGAAAATAAAAACCCTGATAAATTCTCCTTGTGATCAAGATAAAATAAGACCAAAACTGAATACAATAAATGTAGAGTAATTTAATATGGAGCTCCATTTCTTTTTGAGTCAGAGTCAAAGCTGGTCCCTCTGAGCATGTTTAATATGGTGACCAGGCAGGGAGGGATGGGGTGGGGCAGTGGCGCACTCTCTGAGGCCGGGCCAGGACTGAGTCGGGGACGGAGGCGGAGGACTGGATCCATCCCAGGCTCCACCCACTCCCATGGAGCCTCGTCCCCGCACAGCCCAGGAACCTGGGCCATGGGAACAGGCGGTTGAGCCCACTGTCATCCCTGGGTCTCCCCAGCGGCAGGCTTCCTACCTCCTGAGGGCTCCTTCCCCTGGGGCCTGTGCTCCCGTCCTGCCCCCGGAGCCCGGGGCTGTGAGCCCACGGTGAGCAGCACCCCACTGCTTTTGTCTCCCGGAAGGAGCCACGGTGCTGTTCCTGAACGCCACGGACCTGGACCGCTCCCGGGAGTACGGGCAGGAGTCCATCATCTACTCCTTGGAGGGCTCCTTCCAGTTTCGGATCAGCGCCCGCTCAGGTGAGCGCCCTGTGGCCCTCGTCCTCTGCACCTCAGGCTGACGCTCCGTCCTCAGCCTGGGGACCGGCCTCTGGGCCAGCGTCTCCTCCCTTTCACAGGAGGCCCGTGTTTCTGAGCAAGTCGGCTTTGAGCACCTGGTTTTATCCCTGAGATATGCATTTGTGTGAGATTACTGAGCTTAGCCCCTACACAGCAACATTCATCCATTCACCAGAGAATGTCTTTCAGTGACGAAGAGCCCTGTCATGTTTAAAATGTGTTCCCTTTTACCCGTATCTGGCTAACCCACTGCTCTTCAGGGACACCCTTCTGCAAGCCTAAGTGTCTCCCTCCTCACCTGCAGACCTCATTCTTGAATCCTGGCTCCTCTTCCTAACATGGCGTGTGCCTCAGTTCCCCACCTACAGAGGATGCGCAGATCGGGGCTGTTGTGTGAATTCAGTGAGTCATTAGAGAGAACTCAGGGTAGACTCTGGCACGTAGTAAGTGCTAACAAAGTTAGGTTATTATCATTATTTTCTTTGGTCTTTTCACCCTGGGCACCCCATCCCCAGCTCCCTGCTCAGCTCATGTAACTCTCCTTTCTTTCTCATTTCTCCATATGCCTCCCTCTAGCTTTCTCTCCTCCTTGAGGCAGGGAGGGAAGAGGCGCAGAAGAAAGCAATAAGAGAACCCAGCCTTCTAAAAGAAGCTGGGAAGGAATGGGAGGCCCCCGATATTCATTCATACCTTCATTCAGATATCAGTGGGGGCCTGTTCCCCTCCAGGTGCTACGCTGGGGAACAGGATGGAATAAGACATGGTGTCACCCTCACGGGGTTCCAAGTCAGCTTAGTGGGCATGCAAGGCTCCCCACTTCCAAGTACCCACTTGTGTATTGGGTAAGGGAACTTGTAGATGCCCAATAGGCAAACCCTGAAACCTCAGTGGCTTAGCACAATAGAAATTCTAACTTACACAGCAGTCCAGTGCTGTGTTCAGGGGACAGTCTTCCACATGATGATTCTGGGACCCAGGCCCCTTCCATGTGTGGCTCCAAGGTCACTGCAGAAAGGAAAAGGGAATATGGGGTCTTGTGCAAGGAGATGTTTATGGGTCAGGCCCGGAGGTAACATACATCACTTGTGCCCACATCCTGTTGGCCAGAACCAAGCAATGGCCCCACCTAGATGCAAGGAAGGCTTGGGGAACATCATAGTCCCTGGCCTGGCAGTCCCTCCCCAGCAATCATTCTGGCCTGGGAGGGGAGCAGGAATCTTTGACGAACACTGGCCATCCCTGCCACAGGTGATCGGTGGCCCAGCAGGGCATCGAGTCTTCCTGTTATTCATGCCTCCCTGCTCAAAGTCTGCCTGCAATCTCTCTCTCATCCCCCTTTCCTGGAAGCTTGGGGAGCAGGTGGCTGACGTGTACAAAGACTGAACACACCCAGGGCTATCCTGAGCCTCCCTTTCCACCTCTGACAAAACAGGTGCCTCCCTCCCTGCTCTCAGGAGCCTCCACCCTCAGCGAACCAACGTTTCTAGGGAGCTCAGAGGAATATCGTTAACGAATATTAACTGCGTGCTCAGCACTGTTCTAAGTGCTCTGACCAGCATCACCGCCACTCTGAGGCAGGTACTAGCCTCACAGCATCCCCATTTTCCATACAAGGAAACTGAAGCATAGGAGAGGTTAAAGTCACTTGACTGAGGACTCGCAGAGCCTGAACTTCCAACTCCAGAGCCCACACTTTCAACGCTCCATTCTATAAAGCCGTGGAGAGCCGCGTGCCACCCCCAGATACAGTGGCGGGCACACTGACCTTTCAGCACCTACCCAGCCTTCCCAGTCAGGGACGCCATCTCCACCCGGGGCCTTTAATAATGACATGGACATTTTCTTGCTGCCTTAACACGGCTCCTTCAGCTCCAAAGGTGTAAGCGTTTTCCTCTGAGCACCTTGGTCAAATTAGCCAGGCCTGCTCCACAAAGGTGGCCTTAATTGGATCTAATTTCCCAGACAGGAGGAGCCATCTATCATGCCAACAAGTTCATGTTTAAAACTTTTTAGAGCTTAATTTCTTTTTTTTTTTTTTTTTTTTTGCGGTACGCGGGCCTCTCACTGTTGTGGCCTCTCCCGTTGCGGGGCACAGACTCCGGACGCGCAGGCTCAGCGGCCATGGCTCACGGGCCCAGCCGCTCCGCAGCATGTGGGATCCTCCCGGACCGGGGCACGAACCCGTGTCCCCTGCATCGGCAGGCGGACTCTCAACTACTGCGCCACCAGGGAAGCCCTTAGAGCTTAATTTCTTCCTCATGCTGCCAATTAACTGGCACCACCCCAGCAAGGAGCGTGGCTCTGCGGGCAGACCTTTGTCAGGCTTTTGTTCCTGGCTTTAGCACCACCCCCAGCTCCCTTCTCAACCCTGCACAGGCCAGAGACGGGCCAGCATGGCAGGAAGGGAAATTTGAGAGTGAAAGAGTCCTAGGGACCACTGGCCCCACTCCCTTATTTTATGGTAGAATAAATCAAGCACGAAGAATTTAAGTAACCTGCCCCAGGTCACACAGCTCAGGCAAGGGGGATAGCACACAGTCCCTGCCCTTGGAGAGCCCTCACTGTCCTTTGGAAGGAAATGAGCATTTTCTGAGTGTTGGGAACTTCACCTAGAGTTATTTAATCCTTCCAAAGCTCTTACTTGAAAGCATACTAATCTCTCTTTTACACATGAGAAAACTGAGGCTCAAAGAAATTAAGTGACTTTTCCAAGGCCAAGCATCTGGAAAGGGCCATAATCAGAATTCAGATCTGGGCTTCGCTGTCCTCAAAGCATCAGCTCTTTCCCGTGGCCCACGTGCGATGGTAGATGACCTGGCTACTGTACTGTACTGAAGCTGGCTTGTGCTGGCTCACACCTGCTCACGAGAGCCAACTGTATACATCTCTTCCCAACTCCAGGTTCAATGCCATCAAGTGGGCAGCTTAAAATGGGCCCTGGGGGCTTCCTTGGTGGCGCAGTGGTTGAGAGTCCGCCTGCCGATGCAGGGGACACGGGTTCGTGCCCCGGTCCGGGAAGATCCCACATGCCGCGGAGCGGCTGGGCCCGTGAGCCGCGGCCGCTGAGCCTGCGCGTCCGGAGCCTGTGCTCCGCAACGGGAGAGACCACAACAGTGAAAGGCCCGCGTACCGCAAGCAAAAAAAAAAAAAAAAAAAAAGGCCCTGGTGGGAATATTTATAACTATGGAAATCAGCAAATACCATTTTTTTTCCTTTAGGGAGCCAGTTGTCAAACATTTACTGTCACACCACTGCCAGATGACTTCCACACTTTAATTACACCAAAATACAAAGAAAAGCCCAAAACAGGCTGACAGAGATTAAGGTCTATTTTAAATGTTTATATTTAATAGAATAACTTGTTTATACGCTAAAGAAAATTCAAGGCATTATAATTATGTCACGTACAAGGTAATTAAGGCAATTATTTTATAACTTAAATCTCAGTGCGCTGTAGGTTGAGCTATCTAGAATGAGCCACAAGTTGGAACATGCGTGAAGCACTTGGTGTGTTTCAGTCCTGTTGCTGTATTTCTGTGACCATTTGAATAAATAGTGCCAGGTGCCGCTCTAAGCTTTAGAACTAAATTAGGTGAATTAATCCCATAACAGCCCTATGAGGTAGGCCCTATTATTGTTCCTTTTTAACCAGATGAGGAAACTGAAGCACAGGGAATTTAAGTAATTAGTTCCAGTTGATAAAGCCAGTGAGGTAATGTCAGCAGTCTAAGTGAGAGGTCCTTTGTGAGTGAGCTTGAGGCCAAATGTCCCTCCTGCCCTGTTCTCCAGCCCCTAACTCCATAATCAACCTAGGTTTTCCCACATCTGAAAATACCTCCTCCCCACGGGGTTATACTGCCCAGCTCTGGGATTCGGGTTCCCAAGGCGTGGGTGCTATGCCCTCTCTCCTGTGAGCACCATCTCACCACCCCCCATGCACACCTGTACATTCACACATGTGCAGCAAGGTCACTGGATCTTGCAAGCGTCTCTCTTTTGCACACTTGCTCTTTCTCTCCTTCCCCAATCCCTCCCTGGCCCACCCAAACCCTCTCTCACGCACCCCTCTCTCCTGCAGGTGAAATTACCACCACCACCCTGCTGGACCGTGAAACCAAGTCTGAGTACATCCTTATCGTACGGGCAGTGGACGGGGGCGTGGGCCACAACCAGAAAACCGGCATCGCCACTGTGAGTGCCTGGCCCTCCCCTGCCCCCAGCTCCCCACTCGCCAGCCAGGCTGCTGCCCCCAGCTCATCTTCAGCTTGCACCACTTAGGCCCCTGGTTGCTTGTGTCCTAAGGCAGTGTGAGGCCTTGTGGAAGTGGAGGGAGGGTAGCAGGTACCAATTCATTGTCAGCCAAGGTCAGCCCTGGGGCCTCCACAGCTATGGAAAGAAAGACATTCCCAGGAATTCCCTGGCAGTCCAGTAGTTAGGATGCCATGCTTCCACTGCAGGGGGCACGGGTTTGATCCCTGGTGAGGAAAGATCCTGCAAGCCACACAGTGCGGCCAAAAAAAAGAGGCATTCCCACCTGGGACATGGGGGCATTCCGGAGGAGCAAATACTCCCTCTCCTGCCTCCAAAGACCAGCCGGGAAGAAGGCATGAGCCCCATAGTTCCCTCCCTGCCTTGGCACCTGCCAAGAAGCTGGAACAGGTGTTCCTCTCAGAAGAGTGGCTCAGAGCAGGAAGCAGGGCCCTGGAGGGTTTCCGGGAGCCTGTTACCACCCCATCCCTACATTTGCAGCCTAGGTTTGCAAGAGATGATGAGAAATGATGCCTAGGTTTCCCTGCCATGAGCAAGTAGGACCCAGGAAGGCCCAGAGCCCCATCCAAGGCCTTGGTGCCTCTGAGAGTAGGAAGCTAGAGGAAAGCCATTTGAGGATCCTGACTGAGCTCTTAGCTGCAGAAGAGGGTGGGGGAGTGAGACACTCCCTCTGTGGGAGAGCAAACAGGAAGAGTAGCTGACAGGTCCCTTCCTTATCCTCATTTGCTCTCCACCTGGAGCCCTCTCCTGACCTCTCCTTTAGTCCTCATCCCCCCCACAGCAGCTACCCGCATCCTGACCCAGCCAGAGGAGCTGGGGTTGCTATCACTCGGCCAGGCACTTGGCTGAAAAATCCCCAGGGCCCTATTCCGTCATGGGAGGCCCCTGCTAATAAGACTCCGAGCTCTATAAATAATTTACCTGGGTGGCAGGTGAGCAGGGAAATTGCTTGGCTTGTAGCTGAGACTGACGGGAGAAGCTCTAGGGATTCTATCAGGTTCCCCACCCCAAACCTCCCGCATGCTGTCGGTCACCTTCAGCCAAGACTAGGGGTGGACAGAACAAGCCCCAAGTCACAGGAACGATTTCAGGGGTCATCTCATCCATTCCTCTGCCTCCTAATGGGACAGCACCTAAACCCTCTGAAGGGTCGTGGCTCCCTCCTGTCCTTGAAAGCCCAGGCCCTGCTCCGAGGCCCCCAAAGCGGGTGGACCTGGTGGAGTTAATGCCAAGGTGCCCCATAGGCATCTGAGTGTGTCCCCCAGCGTGGGCACTGTCCTCGCACAACTCAGCTAGGCGCGTCCCACAGCGCCCCTTGTGGCTTTGCAGGTGAACATCACCCTCCTGGACATCAACGACAACCCCCCCAGATGGAAGGACGCTCCCTACTACATCAACCTGGTGGAGATGACCCCTCCAGACTCTGACGTGACCACAGTAAGTGGCGGTGGGAGGCAGAGCGGCTAGGCGGCCCTTCGCGGGGTGTCTGCCATTCCCACGTGAGCCCTAAGGACCTGCCGGTGTGGTGCTGATGGACTTAATGTTTCCCTCGGAGCCAGCTCTAGGAGCAGAGTTCCAGAAACTCTCTTGCATGGTGAAAGGCAGTCAGAGGTTGGGGGAAAGCCCTCACACAGTCCTCAGTGACAGCGGACTCCAGGCTTTGTCAAAAGGAGCACAGGCAGCCCAAGGACAGTGCCAGAGGAGCTAGGGCTGGTTCAGCTCATAGCCACCCTTAGGACTGAGACCCTAGGACTCCGGCCACCCCCTCAGGAGAGCCCCCAACCTCCCGTCCCCCTCTCAGATCGCGCAAGCTTCAGCTCTGCCCTCAGAGCCTTCCTTCACCACTTCCATCACTGCAGCCATCGGCCTGGGTCAGCTGGCCCAGGGCTGCCCCAGCAAGGGGTTCAGAGTTCAGGGACTTTCTGGCACGGGATGTTCCAGGTTTTCACAGGCTCCTGTGTGTGCTGCGTGCAGGGAATTGACTCAGGGTAGGGGAGGGGAGACACAGCCAAAAACCTCAGGGCGTCCAGAAGGGAGAGCAGAGTCCTGAGGAAGCTGAGCAAAGACCCCACTCGATCCGCTCTGCTCTGGGATTCACATTTGTGAGGCTTTCTTTTCGCCCTCATATTGTGCCCCGTTTGGCCTCATTCAGGGAGGCTTCTCCCCAGATGTCCGGCCCCACGGACGCCAGCCAGCCCTGTGATAGACATGAACCTGACAGATTACGGCAGCCCTGCTGGGACATGCCAGATGCTGTGCATGTGTGGTCCCACGTGGCAGATGGATTCCTTGCTTCCGCTGTATGATGGAGAAAATGGAGAGTTAGCGTTTGAGGGGTTTGCCCAAGGTCGCAGAGCTAGTAAGATAGTAAGAGATAGTGTCAGGACTGAAACCCAGGTCCCACCTGGCCTTTATCCCTCTGTTGGCTCAGTGGTGCTCTGACAGGTGGCCCAGGTCCCGGAAAACTGGAGAACTCAGGTGGGATGAGAGAAGAGATAGTAACTTTCATATCCAGCTCTCCAGGAAGGCTGCCCCACACTGAGTGCAAGCAACCTTGGCGTGGTGATGCCTAGCCTCCCTGCCCCACACCACATCAACCACAGCCGGTAGTGACAAGGTCCACCTGGTCTAGATGGGAGAGGATGTCAGCCTGGAAGGAAGGACAGAGAGAGAGAGAGAGAGAGAGAGATGGCCATCACATCTGTCCTGTCTTCCTTTGTACAAGTTCAAAATCCGAATGACTCTCGACTCGTGGGCGGGTCCCCCTTGCAAGGATTCCTGTCGGGGGCGGGGGGGGCCGGGGTAGGGATCTGGAATCTGTGTTTTCTCAAAGCCCCAGACTGGGAGCGTCCTTCCAGCTCAGAGCCAGATTTGGCAACAGCTCCCCTAGGCCCTTTCCTCTGTGCTCTCTAGGCTACAGATCCGATGGGCGCTCTCTGCTGCCACCTCATGTACACTAGGGGTCTAGACTAGGACAACCCCAGCCAGAGACCCCAAGAACTGGGGCAGAATATTCACCTGTGAACATCTGTCTGGTCAACTCTTACCTTTGCTTTACGTGACTGAGAAATTCCTCCCAGAGGGAACTGAGGAGAGAATGTGGCTGCGTGGAACAGCAACCAGGGGTGCCATTATTAGAGAGTCCACCTGCCAGGCAAAAAGTAGTTCGGCCCGGCTGGGACTGCACTTGGCCTTGGGCAGTTCCCAGATCAGGTCCCCGGTAGCCTTCTCCGGATCGCCAGCCTTTCCTCACATCCTCCGAGCCATGAGCAGGTAAAGACAGTGGGCCAGGGGCCTGCTGCCCAGTGCCCCCTCACTCTCCAGGAAACCTCCACAAACCTTCAGTGAGCACCTACTATGGGCCAGACCCTGTGCTTGGCAGGGGCACGGGAAGCAGCAAGTTTCCTCTCTGCCTTCAGGGAGCTTGGTGTCACTCCTAGGCTCAAACCCACCACTGGTTCCCACCTTAACCCTGTGTAAAAGCCAGAGTCCTTACTGGACCCACCCGGCCCACGGGATCTGCCCCACCTTAACTCTGGGGAGATGGACATGTGTGTCCACCCCTCAGGGTAGAGTGGACATGGCCGTTCCTCCCCCAGCTTGGGGCAGCCACAGGGATGGGGGACTTCAGCTTTTCAGTGACTCACGGTGGTGTTTGAGCCCTGAAAAAAAAAAAAAATGTTAATGACTCAGAATTTCAAAAAGAAAAGCGCAGAATCACAATTAAAGCTTGTTATATTAAACATCTGCCAAACATGTTGTGACAACCTTAGAAATGACGCGATTTAATGTGCGTAAAAATTTCATTGCATGTGAGGACAAATTGTGGGTTTGATTTTCTGGAATTCCCAGTTATGTGTGATGATTGCTAGGATGGCAGAAATGAAGCCCACATTAACTGAGCTTGTCATAGCAAAATAATTTCAAAAGGAATAGTCATAAAAATTCTTTCAGATTTTAGAGCCGTGAAATGTATGTACGCATATATACATGGGTCCATTGTAATACCTCTGAGGGGGCCCCCTGGGGCCTTCTAAGGCCTCACGACGGCCCTGGGTGACGTAGGCGTTGTGGCTGAGGTGTGAGAAAAGTGGGCTTCAGGCAGGGAACAGCTAACCCAGAGGTGACATCAAGGGGGAGGTGATATTTGAACAGAAACTGGCCTACCTGCTGACTCATCTCCCACCCCCCTTCTCAGAGCCACCGCGCGTGCACGCGCGCACACACACACACACACCTTTCAGTTTCCTAAACCTGCTGAACTCTTTCCCACCTTGGAGCCTCTGCGCAAGCTCTTCCTGCCCCCGCAGGGTGCCCTTCTTCCTCTACTCCCCACCCCTGCTCTTCCCATGGCTGGCTCATTCTCCTCCATCTGCCCCAGCTCAAAATGCCACCTCTCTACACTCCGTTTCTTTCAGAGATGGCCACACAATCCGTGTTTATCTGTTAGTTAGGTTGCTTGCTTATTAAGAGGCAGTATAGCTCAGTGATTAAGTGGGCGCCTCTGGTACTAAAATGTCTGGGCTCTAATTCCAGCCATACTACTTACCAGCTGTGTGACCTTGGGCAAGCTACTTAACCTCTCTGTGCTCCCACCTTCTCAAGTAGAAAACGGGGATAAAGTCTTCACTTGGTAGAGTTGTAGTCATACTTAATGAGCCAAAATACACAAAGTACCCCGACACACGGCGAGTGGTCAGCAAATGACAGCTGTTGTCGCCATCAGCTGCCCCCGCTGCTGGAATCACATCTGACTTGTTCACTGTTGAGCCACAGTGCCTAGTACAGTGCCAGGCACATTGTAAGCGCTCAGTATTTGTGAATGAGAGCTGTTGATGAACTTGTTCGCCTTTCATCCCCACCCTACCTGGCTCTCCACTCCACCAGGTGGGGTCGAGTCTTCCCTGTCAGAGGGAGACTAGGGTGTGTGACCGAGGGCCCCTCTAGAGGGAGCCCTGGCCACTGCCCCTGGTGTCTGAAGTGCAGGGTGAGTCCAGTGATTTTTTTCAGAGCTGTGTGCAGACGATCGTGTGCACCGGGAGCTGACCAGGGAGGTGTCTGTGTGCACGTGTGCACCGCGGGCGTCCAACCCGCACGGGCGCGAGCTTGCAGAGTGGCCGTTCTCTGTTTGCAAGTGAGATTTTGGCCCAACTCTCCCTCCCCGCTCCTGCAGCCTCCTTCCAGGACCTGGCTGATAGGCATTGATTTAGAGCCTTTCAGAGCCCTCCAGCAAAATAGAGGAGAGGGGAGAGGGAGAGAATTATTCCCCGTCAGGCCAGGAGAAAAATGACGAGCATGAAATGGGAAATAATGAGGGGAAAGTGGTGAGATTCTATACGATCGCCCAGCAGGGAGCTTGCAGGAGGGGTCCCAGCCCACTGCCTTCTCCTGTGCCTCCATGCCATGACCAGCGAGTGGGCCAAGGGGCCAAGAGTCAGTGCCCACCCCCAACCATGGTCACTTGAAGCAGCTGCCCAAGGTACCCCCACCCCAGCACTCAGGGGTAGTGGAAGGTATCTCAGCACATTCAGCAACAGGCTGCTGCCCTGGAACGGGTGGTTTAACTGCTCTGTACCTCAGTTTCCCTATCCAGAAAAATGGGAATAAAAACTATCTCCCTCCTCTAACTTGAGAGGAGCATTGTAGAAACACAGGGCTTGCTGGTCTCCTCTGTCCATCAGTGGGATGACTTTGCCTGGCTGAAATGATACCAGGAGAGCCTTGTCCCCTGCTGTCGATACAGGGGTGATTGGGTCCCCATTATAGAGGCAGGGAAACTGAGCACCATGCCCGCAGCACAGTGAGGGCTGCTCAGGCCTGGAAGGCTGGGGCCTCCCCCATCCCCATTGGCACAGCAAGGCTGGGAAGGGAGGAGATGGGCTGAGCAGCTGGGGTGGGACTAGAGCCATGTCCCACTCTGAAGCAGAAGAGGGGCCCAGAGTGGCTCGGAGTTCAGCGCCAACATTGGCCTCTCTCCCTGACCTCCCTGGGGCCCAGGGGCAGATGGGCACCCTGAGCAGGCGAACCATCTGTCTGTTCTGGTCTAATGGCCCCTGAGACACCACGGGCTGAGGATTAAGCCAGAGGAGGGACAGATTCTGCCGCCAAAGCACAAAAGACCCCACATCAAGTAAGATGAAGGAGCTGACACGGCCAGGCTGTCATCGCCACGTGTTCTGGAGTTAAGAATGACACCGTCCTGATGCGGCCCCTGGGACTGCGGTCACCACCCGCCATTGATCTTGTCCACCTGTGGTGCCGCAGTGGCCCCTGCAGCCAGGGTTGGGGGTGAGCGGAGGGGTGGGTGCCACTGCTGTCCGGGGTGGGAACTGAGTCAGCTCCGAGGCTGGTGTTGTCTGACACTGAGGCTGGCCCAGGCCTCTCTGAGCTCTGCTTTCCCCTTGTGGGAGGTGGATGGCAGAGAAGGTCCTACAGAGCAGGGGTTGGTGGGCGTGAGGACGTGGGAGAGAATGCGCTGCAGGGTGGGTTGCTCTGGGTTAGGTCAGCAGTGAGGCTGATCCCTTCATGGGGAGGGGCTGGAAAGTTACAGGGGCCAGAGTGTCTGGGCCCCCTGTCCTGAGACCCTCCCCCTTCTCGAGGATGGCGTGCCCCTTCAGGGAAACTCAGGCCTCTCCCTCCTCCAGCCTCCCCTATCCCCAGCCCCATGACTGGCCCACCCTCCAGACCAGGGGACTTACCCATGGCTCCCTTCCCATGCCCTGTCATCCCTGGTGTCCCAAGAGGCCCAGTTCTTTTCAAATTGCCTCACAATCTACAGCTCCAGAGGAAAGAAGAGAGGGTTTGATAAGGAGGAACCCAGTTCCCAAAATCTGTGGTTTCAAATCCTTTCAAAAGATCAGCCAAGGCTTTGGGCTCCCCAGCCCTTCCCAGCCCCCACCCTGAAGAGGTCCGTGGTCGTGAGCTACACGGACTCCTCCCCCAAAAGCTCCATGAACACGTTACCCCACGTGTCTGAAAAGGAAGGATGCTGGCGGTGTTTCCTGCCGGAGGGACCTAGAGCCGCTTCCTGGCTGGGAGACTTTGGGAGACTCACCGTGCCTCATCTGTGAAATGGGCTTAATTATAGGTGTCCTCCTCGTAAGGCTGTTGACACAGCAGGTGGAGAAGGCCTGGTGTCTATGAGGTTCGGGGAGCCTCCTATATGCTGTCGGGTGCTAAGTGTGGCTTTTACAGATCAGAAGCCGAGGCTTGAGTGGGGAAAGGGACTTACCTAAAGTCAGAACGGCGGATGGAGAAGCCAGGAAGCCCAGGACTTCCAGTGCTTGTTCATCTTCTGAACCTCCTTCCTCCCCACCCCCAGAGATCCCCCTGCTGAAGCCAGGAGGGAGACCCACCTCCCAAGTTTGAGCGAGGATACCTCCTGCTCCCAGACAGTGGGGTGCCCAGGCCCGGTGCGTGAGCTCAGACAACCCGGGCGGGCAGCCCGGGCCACAGAGACCCCCTCCCTGGCCTGGGCTCAGTGGAGGGGTCGGTTCCTCCCGGGCAGGTGGTGGCCATTGACCCAGACCTGGGGGAGAACGGCACTCTGGTGTACAGCATCCAGCCACCCAACAAGTTCTACCACATCAGCAGCAGCACAGGCAAGATCCGCACCACGCACATCATGCTGGACCGGGAGAACCCCGACCCCCACGAGGCGGAGCTGATGCGCAAGATCATCGTCTCTGTCACAGACTGTACGTGCCCCTCACGCCTGGGCTGGGGACCTCCCCCCGTGGCATGTCCTCTGGGCGTCCTGGGACCTACCCAGGAGGGCTGTGTCTTGATGACTAAGAGTGGAGTGACACCCACTTCCCAGTTGTGACCCAGCCCTCGCAGAGGGCAGAGGGAGCTGGGGGTGCAAGGCCCAGGCTGCTTCGTGAAGGGGCCCCTGGGATCGAGGGCCACTGAATCGCCTTTCTCCACCCCCCTTCTTCTCCCACACCCCTCTTTCCCTCTCCTGTCCCCGGCCCCCCCTAGGTGGCACACCCCCTCTGAGCGCCACCAGCAGTGCCACGGTGTTTGTGAACCTCTTGGACCTCAATGACAATGACCCCACCTTTCAGAACCTGCCTTTTGTGGCCGAGGTGATTGAAGGCACCCCTGCGGGGGTCTCCGTCTACCAGGTGAGTTTCCCTTTCCTGGCCCGGGAGCCTGCTGTCTGTCATCTCCCTCACCAGCCAGCCAGCAAGGGAGCAGTGGGTGCTGTGTGCCCAGCCTTGTGACGGACACTTGGCAGGGGCGGGACAGGGGAGGCCAGCCCGAGACCATCAGACGGGACACACTCCACACCAGACTTGGAGAGCCAGTGCTCTGAGGGATGGAAGTGGAAGGCTTCCTGGAGGAGGAGGGGCTTGAGCTGGGTCTGGAAAGGAGAGCACCACGGGAGATGGTTAAAGGCAGAGGGAGGGAGGGGGACAAAGACTAGAATTCTAGGAAGCCAAATCAGTTTCTCAGGGCCCGATTGTGGAGGGCTGGCCCAAGACCCTCAGCACTTCATGCCTATAGGTGGTTCTAGAACACGAAGAAGGTCAGACGAGTGTAGGCCAGGCATCCCGGCTCCATGGGCAACCCCCTCTCTCCTGTGCTCTCCTGTAAACCCCAAGGCAGTGCCACACAGCGGGTGGATTCCCCCACTTTTCAGGAGACTTACAGAGACTTTCCCAAGTCCCTGTAGCCGAGAAGGGGTAGGGCCTGAACTTGAACCTGGGTCCTCTGCCTCCTGCTTCATCACCCTTCTGGTCAGGGAGGCCCTGAAGGTCCAGGTTGAGGGGAGGTGATGCCCTCACAGGGGCTATTTAGAAACACTGGAAAGCCCTCAAAGTTGAGATGGGCTTTGGAGTACGATCGAGATGGGTGTGGGTCCCAACTCCACCACCTGTGTGCTGGGTGACTTGGAGCACACTATTTAACCTCTCTGGGCCTCAATTTTCTCACCTGTGAAATGGGGATCAGAAGAGTACCTGGCTGGCTGTGCTGTGGGGATTCGATCAGACACCTGTGTAAGCCACCTGGCGCTTGGATTGCAGGAGATACACAGTAGCCGATGTGCTCGTGATTTATGTGTCTATCGTGAGGGTTTATACCCTAGAGACAGCGGGAGCCCGTGGCACAGGGGTAGCCTGATCCCATTTGCTAAGGATGCCGGGATGGTTAACCTTGGCCATGCCCTGCAGGCCCACTGTGCTTCAGTTTCTTCGTCTGTAAAAGGAGATTAAGGATCCAGGGAGCATTCACTCTCTCCAACAGAACATTCTCCCCAAACGCCCAGCAGGGGGAGCTGTGATCCAGGGAACAGCAGCCAGTCCCTGAGAAGTCCCCCAAATAGGAGGGAGGTTGGCGAGAGAGCCGATGAGCCCCGAGACCTGGTTCTCCAGGGCTCAGAGACAGCAGAGGAAGGAAATGCCCACCAGCGCAGCTTCTGAGTTCACAGAGGAACTGTCTCAGAGTCATGAGAAGATGGTGGGAGGAGCTGGGAGCATTTAACTGGGAAACTGTCTTCAGATACAGAAAGAGGGCTCTGACCCAAGCTCAGCGGTTCCCCAGGTGCCCTCTACAACCTCAACCAATAATGATCTCTGCTGAATGTGCAGAAGAACTTTCCCCAGGGATTAGAGCTGTGTGCAGACAAATTGGAAGTAGTGAGCCCCCCGTCATGGAAAGCATTCATGCTGAGTCTGGATACCCTCTTATCCAACTTGTTGGATGTAAATTAGACCAGATGACTTTGACATTGTCTTTCAATCCTGAGAGTCTTGGCTTGATCCAAAGCTCTTATTTTAACTATTATTGTACATTTTTTCTCAAATGTCTTGAATCGTCTTCTGTAAAACTTTCAACATATCAGGGTCTTGAGTCAGGAGCGCTCATCAGGACTAGAGGTGCAAATGGGAACAGTGTAGGGATTGGAAGGAGGTTTGCCTACACATGGCCTCGAATGGCCTGTTTAAAATAATAATCAAATCCTCAAGTGACTTTTAAAAACAAGTTCTTGATATCATCTTATTTTTGTTGTCTTACAAATGAAAACAAAGCAGGGAAGGGAGTCCTTTTGGTCAAACGTTCTGTGTAGTTGAGCTCCATGTAGTTGAAGGGGTCTGAGCTGTTAACAGCTGCTCCTAGCCAGCAGCACGAGGGCCGGGGGTGAGGGAGACGGCCGAGTTTGGAGGGTCCCGAGCCAGCTGGGAGGGCTTCCTAACGAAGAGAGCAGGGTTTTGAAGGGGGGTTGGCTGTGGACCTGGACTCTTGTTCTGAAAAGCCCCTTTCCCGCGCCACCCCACTCCCGGCCGCACTTGTTACATCTGGATACCTTTCAGCTCTGACGTGCTGCCCCCTTAAAGAGCATCTGGGAGGCTGCGCTGGGGACAGTGGCCTGGCCTGAGGCTCTGGGTTGTGGTGGGGGCAGGTGTGTCTGCTGGAGCCAGACGTGGGTCAGCGGGAAGGAGGGAGTACTTCTCAGGGGATGAGCGTCAGTGCTGGTGTCCTCACCCCTCACGCGGCCCCTCCTCTCCCTCAGGTGGTGGCCATCGACCTGGACGAGGGCCTGAACGGGCTGGTGTCCTACCGCATGCCTGTGGGCATGCCCCGCATGGACTTCCTCATCAACAGCAGCAGCGGCGTGGTGGTCACCACCGCCGAGCTGGACCGCGAGCGCATCGCCGAGTACCAGCTGCGCGTGGTGGCCAGCGACGCGGGCGCACCCCCCAAGACCTCCACCAGCACGCTAACCATCCGAGGTGAGGGGGCAGGGGTGCCTCCTGCTGCACTGAGCACATGGCACGGGCCCTGGGGCAGTGGCAGGCGGCTGGGAGCCCACGCTCACCACTGCTGTCCCCTGTCCAGGCGGCACAGGCTACCTTGCCGATGGGCGCCCTCTTCAGCTGGAGCCATTCGACACAGCAGAGCCCTCTCTGTCTCCACTAAGTCAAAAATGCCAGCAGGTCACTTCCCACCTGGTCACTGCCTTCAGGGTCCCAGAGCCCAGGGGCAGTGGCCTGGACCCACTGCTAAGGTCTCCCTTTTTGATCCTGGCAGCAGCAGAGAGGGCTTGCTCAGGGGGTGGCGTCCTCGGATTCACGAGCAGGCAGGGGAGGTTCAAAACCCTTTGTCCTCGTCTTTGGAGGGACAGACTTTCTATTTGGAGATGTAAAGGGAAGCCTCCCCTCCCGTGTGTGGGGAATGGCTGGAATCGCGGTGGAAGGGCATCACCCCCGGAAGAGGGCAGCTGGGATTCCCAGGCTCCCTAGGATTCCTCATCTTCCTGGGGCCCTCTCGGTAATTCCCACCGTCTCCACCCTCTATCAGGGCGGGGCCAGGCCAGGGAGGGTGACTGTTGCTCATCTACTCTGGCTGTATCTTTAATTCTTAAGACAAAACTGGGACGTGGACATGAGCTGTTGACAGAGGGCCAGGAGTAACCCCAGGGAAGTAAGTTCAGAGTGTAATGGGCAGGATGTGGCCTGTTCTCTAGGACAGGCCTGGTCCCATCCTGGGTCCTGCCAGCCTCTGTGGGATGGGGGTTGGGTGGTGGTCGGCTCGGCACAAACATTCACCCTCCTTAAGCGCGACCCAAGATGATGAAGACTAGAGAGCCGAGTGTTCTCTCTCCTGCTGGTCCAAGGCTTGTGGGCTCCTGGTGCCAGTGTGAGGACCCACATCTGTGCCCGTGATTGGCAGGGCAGGTGTCCAGTCCTCTCAGAGGGGACCCCAGCTTTTCTTTCCAAGGCTCAGCAGAAGCCGTGTCATCAAATGAGCCTATCGTTTCTCCTGACGTTATCACAGAGAGGAGCCGGAGTGGCGCGGGGCTCATTTCACTGAAGGTCATCCCAAGCCCCATCTACCAGAGGAATGGGGGCCTGGCATGCAGAGCTGAAAACACAGATCTATAAGGGAAATGAGACTTTCTTGGCTGGGCTGTGTGGGGTGCGGAAGGAAGGGTAGCTTTCAAAGCCAGCTACTTTCCCTGGGACAAACTGGGGACGGGCTTCCCCAGACCCCCACCCCACCGCTCCCTCACCGTGTGACTTTGGACAAGTCATTCAGTTGCTCTGAGCCTCCTCGCCTATATAGTGTGTCTAATGACGGCTGCCTTGTGAGGATGATGTGAGGGGCCCGTGTGGTCCTGTAGAGGCAGCGCTTAGCATCGCTTGGCACCTGAGGAGAGCTGAGAAATGGTGATCATCGTCATCATAACTTATCGTCGTCGTTGTTAGGCATGTATTGGAAAGAGGCTGTGGGGAGCTGTGGGAGGGTGTGGATCTCTGGTCAGCTCTGTCCCGGCCCCAGCGGCCATGGGGGCCCTCAGCTCATGACCCGCAGGTGTCGACTCCTAGGAAATGTGCTTCCATTGGTCTGTGGCACGAGCCACTGCCTTTGGAGCTGGTTGTTTAGAGCAGAAGCCAGGCCTAGCCCTGACCACCGACTCTGCCCACAGTGCTGGATGTGAATGACGAGACACCCACCTTCCACCCTGCCACATACAACGTCTCCGTGTCCGAGGACGTGCCGCGGGACTTCCGGGTGGTCTGGCTCAACTGCACCGACAACGACGTGGGCCTCAACGCTGAGCTCAGCTACTTCATCACAGGTCCGGCCCTGCCTCCACCCCCTCCCGGATGAGCAGCCAGCCGGGAGAGGGGAAGGGGCCTGAGTCAGCCATCAGGGTTTTGCTGCTGCTGGGGTCTCCCTGAGGATTTGCCCTTGACTTCTCCTCAGGGTTTTGCTCCTGGGTCCCTGTGGTCTGGCTCTCTGGGGGCCTCCTGAACCTGCAGGGGGACGGGGGTGGGGGGGTGGACTTCCTGAAGTTTATTCTAGAGGGTGGTGGAGCCAGTGACTCCTGGGGAGGAGCCCTGCCCCCCACTCCACCCCATATCAGGGTGACAAAGCAGTGACTAGAGGAATGTGGCCTTTTCCTTCCTTGGGGACCTTTCACCCATGAGGAGAATTTGCATCTGTTTAGAGGCAGATGGCTTAGACATCCCTGAGTGAAATGGTTTTCGCTTAAAAGTGTCAAGTGGCTACCACTTAGAGACCTGTGGAGAAATACTATGAGGCCATGTCTGGCTCAACAGTAGAAGGGGAGCCATGATCGATTAGTGATGTCTGCCACGACAGCAGGCTTGGTAGGTGGTGGCAAACATGCCACGTATTAGTCATTCCTGGATTAGAACAGTCTACCAGCATTCTTCAGTCCAGGACACACATGAGAGGTGCTGGAATGCATGGCAGGGAGCAGGGCAGTTCTTTCACATTCCTCAGCCCTCCCTCGGCCATTTTACTGGCTCAATCTTCCCTCTGTCCATGGCCTACCTGCAGCCACATTACATGCACACTCATATACACACATGCCGTGCACACACCAGCCTCCCTGATGCCTCTCCCCCGGAGCAAGGAATCCCAGACTACGGCCCGTCCACCGTTGCAGCCCAGGTGAACTGCCAGGCCTCTGCCTCCCTTTCCAGATCCTTTCCCTCCTTCCCCCCGCTAAAGGAGCCCTACACCCTCAGGCCAGCTCCTTACAGGCCGGTCCTCAAGACTGCTCTGGAAAAGGCTGTTATCAGGACCCCCACATGGCACGAGCCACGGTTTGGCCACCAGCGCTACTTGTGTCCTAGTTCCTTCCCTGCCCCTTGGAGTCAGGTTGTGTCCCTTGTAGATGATGCTTCAGGCACTGGGGAGCAGATACTGGAGGCTCGGGGAACGGGAGCAAACCATGTGAGGACAAGGGAACACCTGGCGGCAGCCCCTAGGATGACTTCCCAGTGCCTCAAAGTGGCCAGTTTCTGCTGACCTGAGAGCCCTCGCAGCCCTAGGTTTCTCGGATTTTAATTCTGCACATTCCGCCCAACGCTGTGCTGTGTCCTGAGCCAAGCTAGCCCAAGCCCGATGCAGTGGCGCCCTCTGCTGCCCAGAATGCCACACTGCCTCCCAGCTGGCAGGGGAAGGGTCTCCACACTGTTCTGATGGAGTCCTTTCCTGGCTTGTGTCTGCCTCAGGGAGGAGGCCCTCACCCTTCCCACCTGTCCCAGAACTCAGGAGGACTGTCTGAGGCATGTCTCCTGTCCACCTGCTTCTACTCTTTACTCTGTGGAGCCTCCAGGAGTCCCCACTCAGAGGGCCCAAGAACGCTCGGCTGACTCCAAAGTCCTTGGCCACATATAAAAGCCCCAGCCCAGGTTAACTGCTCAGACACTTCTACCCGACAGGCAGGTGGCAGAGTGGAGAAGGACTCAGACTCGGGAATCAGACTGCTGAGTTGGGAGTCCTACACCCCGAATAGGTGACTGTACCCTGTAACCTCACTAAAGGACTGTTTTCCTTCTCTGCAAAGTAGTGATCGTGCAAATGAGAGGAAATGCTCCACGAAGTGGCTGGTACACAGTAGGTGCTCAATGAATGTTAGACCCTTATGATTTTCAGGCATTTGACAGTTCACCTAAGCCCACACAGGCCACGCCCTCATCAGAGTCCCCCAGGACCCCCTTCCCTGGCAAAGCCGAGTGGAAAGCACAGCCTTTCACCCCCGGACCACCCCTGGAGTGTCCTGGCTCAGAAGCAGAGCTGGATGCCACTGCCCTTTCCCTGGCCGGGAGCTCTGTTTCCTGACCAGAGCTTCATTCTCTCTTGCCCACAGGTGGAAACGTGGATGGGAAGTTCAGCGTTGGCTACCGCGACGCCGTCGTGAGAACGGTGGTGAACCTGGACCGGGAGACCACAGCCTCATACACGCTCGTCCTGGAGGCCATCGGTAGGCACCAGTGGGTTCACGTGGGGTGGCCTTCCAGGAGCCAGGCCTTGAGCCAAAGGCTCTGCCCTGATGCCACTGGAGAAAGGGCAACCAGACCCTCAGTATACTACTGTGCACTCGCGGGCCGTGAGGCTCGGCACATGGCGCTACCTGCCAAGGTGGTGTGGCAGGGGCTGTGTGGGAGCCATACGGGAGAGCAGCACGTAGACAAATCACTGCACAACCAGGAGGACAAAGCAGAAAGGGAAGAAGGTGTGGCCCAAGGGTAGCAAGCACAGAGGGTGGTGGAAACATGGGGAGGGGGGTGATCAAAGCAGGCTTCTCGGAGGAAGTGGCCTCTACAAGTGCCTTTCAATTAATTAGGACTCTTGGCGGCAAATTTTAAAATAAACTGACTTCAACCGTGTAGGCTCACAAAACCAGTCCACGGGGAGATGGAGCTTCAACTATGACTGGCTTTGGGGCTCAGGTGATGCCACCAGGCCTCAGTCTCTCTGCACTGGCTGGCTCTGCCCCCTGCGTGTTGGCTCCATCCTCTGGCTCACGTGGTGACAAATCCTTGCTGCAGCCCCAGCCTTAATCTGGGTTCAAGTGCAGCAGCAGCATTCCTCCCTAGGGTGACCGTCCTTGCCTGGTCATGCAGCAACTGGGCACAAGCTCCCTCTCCCAGGGAAGATGATCCAACAGCTGCCCCTGGGGCTGAGCCCTGGGAGGGTCCTGCAAGGAACCGAAGGGGCAGAACCCCTGGATACCTTAGGCTTAGAAATCAAGCAGAGCCGCCATCCCTGAATGCAGGGATCCAATCCATCCTGTAGGTGGGTTTGACTCAACTCATGTTTCATAAGAAATGACAATTCATCGTGAATGTTTAAAAATCAGGAGATTTTATTTAAAAGCTCAGACGTTTGATTTCTCCTGAGAAATCAGAAGATCTAGTGTCACTGGGCCCCCTCCTGCCTGTCCAGTGTGGACCGGAGCAGAGGACAGCTGCCCCTTGAGGCAGGCATGCCCAGGTGTGGGGGTCTTACCTTCCTGGCCCTGACAGCAGTCAAGTTTGGCATCTCAGGACCTGTATCTGGTTCTTAGGGCTGCTGTAACAAAGTACCACAGCCTCGGTGGCTTAAAGAACAAATTTATTCCCTCATGGCTCTGGAGGCCAGAAGTTCAAAAGTAGTTGTCCACAGGGTTGCATTCCCTCCAGGGCTCCAGGAGAGAATCCTTCCTTGCCTCCTCCCGTTTCTGGTGGCTCTAAGGGTTCCTTGCGCGTGGCTGCAGAACTCCAGTCTCTGCCTCCAACGTCACGTGGCCTTCTCCTCTCTGTGTCAAATCCCACCCGCCTTTCCCTCATAAGGACCCTTGGCATGGGGTTTATGGCCCACCCAGAAAATCCAGGATACCGGATACCTCATCTCAAGATCCTTAACTTAATTACATCTTCAAAGACCCTCCTTCCCAATAAGGTTACACGTACAGGTTCCCAGGGATTTGCCATGGCTGTATCTTTTGGGGGCCACCATTCAACCCACCTTATGCCTCAGTTACCTCCTTTGTAAAATGGGGGTGATGATAAGAGCGCCCGCTTGGCAGGCTTGCTGTGAGGATTGAATGAGTTAGAATGGCGTCTGGAACGTATTAGATACGGTCAGTGTTGTTCCTAATCTAAAGAGAAAAAGAGCCCCCCCTTGCAAAGGCCAGAGCAGGTGGGGGAACAGGGCATACCTGCGGCTGGTGCCCGGGAACGTGCCCCTCAGGCAGCTGCTAACACCCATCCTCTTTCACCTCCTACAGACAATGGCCCTGTGGGCAAGCGGCGCACAGGCACGGCGACCGTGTTTGTCACCGTCCTGGATGTGAATGACAACCGGCCCATCTTTCTGCAGAGCAGCTATGAAGCCAGCGTCCCCGAGGACATCCCTGAGGGCCACAGCATCGTGCAGGCAGGTGGCGGCCGGGGCACAGGCAGGGCCACGCTCAGCTCAGAGCGCACGCGCTCAGTGGCCTCGCAGCAGAGCGGGCTGGAAATAGGAGAGGGTCCAGCTGCTGCTCCAAAAGTAGCCGACGCTGTGGCCAAGGGGGGGCCCAGGCTCCCTTCTCCCTCCTCGGGAGAGTAGGCCCCGAGGTTATGTAGCCCAAGATGGGCCCTTGCTCCCCGCAACACAGAAGGAGGGCCTCGGCCCTCCTCTCCTCCCTCCCTCCCCCACAGTCCTCTCCCATCCCCCACTGCACCCAGAAAGGCCTTTCAGAGCAGGGGGAGCTAGAGGTGTCACGTTTTCCCAGAAAGGAGTGAGGAGCGAAAGCCAGGGCCCAGTGAGGCCCGGAACAGAGCTGCTTTCACAGGGCTTTTGGCTGAAGCTCCCCTCTTGGGAAATAAACCGGCACAGAAAGAAAGGGCTCCTTTGCCCGGGGAGCAGGAGCGACAGCCTTGGGCCTCGAGGGAGGAAGGGGGGGACCTGGAAAGGAGGCTGGGTGCCCTCCCCAGCCCTCGCTGGAGGCCTCAGTTGCTGCGTGGGGAGGGAGGCCGGGCATGAATCACCCTCTTCACCAGCTGAGCGCAGGGTTTCCCATTGGAGGCTGAGCCCAAGAGCGAATCTGGGCCTGCCCGCTGGGCCGGGCTCCGGGGCTTGGGAGGGGCAGGAGAGCAGGAAGCTGGGAGTGTGCCCCCTCCCTGCATCAGGGCCGGGCGTGGGGCAGGAGGGGAGCCGGGGGCAGGGCGCTGACTTCCAGAGGTGCCGAGAGAGAGTCCAGGAAGCCACGGGGGGTTGCTGGACTCTGGGGGCTGGTTCTAGAAAAGGGGTCTGTCCCTCTGAGCCTCAGCTCCTAGGGGTTTAGAGACACCCCACATGCACCAAGCTGTGGGGCCCCGCCTCTCCCCTAGCCCAAAACCTAACACCCGTCTCCCAGGACCAACCTGGGGACACAGCTGGGGGTCTGGCAGCCTTTGAGAGCCCCTCCTCCTCCCCAGCTTTTCGTCCTTCAGGCCGGGGGTAGCCTTACTGCCCACCCCGGTGACACCACGTGCTAGGCAGAGCACGCTGGCGAGCGGGGGTCGGGGGACCGGCTGCAGGCAGAGTTCAGCCTGGGATGCCTCAGGGAGAGCTGGCGGGAGGCAAAGCAGGGAGGCGTCACTAATCTGGAAGGGAGGGGGACACAGCACTGCAGGAGGGGGCCTGCGCACTTTCTAAACCCCAAGAATTGGTTTCTATTTATACAAACTACTCAGACTGAAATCCTAGAGCTCTGTGAGTAATATAAGGCAGGCCTGATTCTTCCCGTTTCTCAGGGAGAAATTCAGGCACTGGTGATTTCTCCAAGGCCCCCCTGGAAGTAAGTTTCTGGCCAAGGCGGGCTCGCTCTTTGATGTGATGTCAGGCTGACCCAAAAGGAAGGTACACTGGGCCTGTCCAAGAGGGCCTGCTTGGACAGAGAGCTTCTCCGTAGAAGCATCAGAAGGGAGAAGGGGATGCCCCCCGGGACTAGACGGGGCCACCCTTCACTCAGTCAACAGAGGCCCCATACTTCTGAGCCCAGAGCTGGTGAGGCAGAGTGAGGGGTTGGATGCGGTCTCGCTCTCTGGGAGCTCCCAGGCTTGTGGGAAGGCGGAGACACAGGGATGACCCACACTGCCGAGAGCAAGTGTCCCTGCCCTCCCTTGGTTTCAGGTAGGAGGTGGTTTCAGGTGTAGAGCAAAGAGGGCTTCCCAGAGGGCGCGCCAGGTGAGCCGCAGCCAGGGGAGGACAGGTATTTCAGTTTACCTGGAGTCTTGGGTCAAGCAGAGGCTAGAAGGATCGTTCACAGCCAGCTCCCAGTGGGCACCAAACACCAGACGAAGGAGCTCTGGCTTGATCTGGCAGTAGGGAGCCAGTGAAGGTTTTGGAGCCGGGGATGACAAAATCGGAGCTCACCCTGTGAGGAGACTCGGCTGGCTGTGCTATGAGGCGTAGCACGGCGCGGTGGAGCAGTCCGTGGTGGGCCAGGTGGCCCTGGCCAGATGGCTCTCTGGGGCAGAAGCTGGGCAGTTCAGACCCCTCTGCCCACCCTCCAAATTTGGCACCCAACCAAAGTGTTTAACCCCAGCATCGTGACGAGAGGCTGAAGGTTTGGGATTCTGAGAAGCCCACCTTGGTGTGGGATTACTTTGACAGTAGCCAGTCAGTGAAGCAGTGGCCAAAAATACAGATAGCACACGTTATGTGGTCCGAGCCGGAGGGCCCACAGCCGTCCTGGAGAGAGCTGGGCCCTTCCCCTCGAAGGAAGGCCGCCTCCTTCCCTGGGTGACGCATGGAGCCGCTATGTTGTGTCCTCAGAGCCCAGATAGCAACACCTCCAGCTGCTGGCAGTGCCTCCTCCCACTCTGACACAGGACCAGTCCTGGCCTGTGCAGGGAGCTTCTTAACTCATTCTCAGCGCGTTCCTCATCCATCTTAGCAGAGGCGCATGGGGGCCGGGTGCGGGGGGGCACGCCAAGATGACAGCCGAGATTGTGATTGGCTGGGTGGTGTTGAGCTCCTCCTGCTTGCCCCTCCTCCCAGCAGGGACACAGCATCTGATCCACCCAAGGGTGCTGGCTGCTCCCGTGTATCACAGGCAAATGCTGGCAGGCCCAGGAAGTCCGAGGAGAAGACTCCCTGGGTTCCCCTTTGCCTTGGGCACTGAGTTGGCACAGAGGGCAGGACACTCCCTTATCCCCAGCAGGGGCTGAGTATTTCACTTGGCTGGAGGGAACCTTTGGCCATTCAGCAACTCGCACTGGAATCTGAGCTGGGTTTTGGCACCTGGAGGGCGGGCAGGGCTTCTGCTGGGAAGCAGGGGCGCCGCTTCCTGGAGACGGTTGGTGCCTGGTGGTCAGAGAGGGGCCCTGGGGGCCCCAGGTTTGTACCGTTCAGAGCCTTGGGCCAAGGGTCCCCATGGCTGCAGGCGCTCAGCTTGGTCCAGGAGTCTTCCAGCAGGCAGCAGCTAGAGTGTCTGCAGGAAGGAAGGTGTTCTTGCAGGGGCCGTCTCTGGGAAAGGCCACGGGCCTGGGCACACAGGGAACCCGTGGGGGTGAGCGCGTGGCCCATGTTGTTTGGGCCACTGTCCTCTTGCAGCCTGTGGTGCCGGTTTCCGTCTGAGGCAGGAGGGCCCGCAGATGGACCCTGGAGTAGGGGGACACTCTCGTCACATCTTTGTAGATTCTGTGCAGTCACAGTCGTCGTGGTCCTCTCTGCCCGGCAGGGGGCGCCTTGGGGCAGGCCAGCCACGGCGGAAGCTGTGCAGGGAGCGGCGCAGCGAGCCCAGGCGCTTCCAGAGCCGGAGCTGGGGCTCACTGGGGCTCCCCGGGTGGTGCGGCATGCACTTGCAGGCCCAGCGGCGCCTCGGCTCCAGCGCAGCGGGCTTGCAGAGGGTCATGAACAGCAGACAGGTGGCCAGCAGGAGGAAGATGCAGGCCAGGGCAATGAGCACGGGGATGGGGTCAACTGCCACTGAGAGCCTCCCCGGAGTGGCAGGAGCTGTGAGGAAGGCGAGGGGGCTGGGGCCCTCTGTGCTCATGGCTCCTGCAACAAGAATGGGACAGGAACAAATCAGGTGGACTTGGGACTGGAGAGGGAGGGGAACTTCGATGGACTCTAGACACAGCTAACCTAGCTGCAGATAGCATTACGGTCATTTTACAAGTTAGAGCAATGAGGCTGGGAGAGGTAACAGGTCTAAGGTCACACACTGGGAAAGTGATGGAGCTGGACGTGAACTCATGGAGGAGGCACGAGGGTAGTGCCTTCCGGCATTTTAAAGTCAATTTTCATGAATTACAATAGTCTTAGACTGAAAACTTGGGATCTAAGACCAACTCCATCACTAAGGTGCTCTGTGACCAGGAACGATTCATCAATCATAGGAGGTTGCAGCAGGCAAGGACCCTAGCAGTTATCTAATGCCAAGACTGCAAACTGGGGACGCACCAGTGTGTTTTGTTGGGTTCTTGCAGTGTTTTTATAAATTTAAATGAATTGTGAATATTTTTAAAAAACAAAAGGAAACCAAGATATTTCACATAAATATCTGAACGTCTGGCTTCTCTTGAAATTTCAGAATTTCAACACTGGCAACATGGGGCCAGGCACCCAGTGGCCGCGGCTGAGCCGTAGCTGCCCCGTTTAGACAGGGTGCTGGCCCCCAGCCCATCGCACTCCCTGCCCTCAGGCCCCCTGCACACCTGTGTCACCTGCCTGGCCCTGGGGGAATTTCTATTGGTGCTTCCTGAGGAAGACCAACCTGCTCCCTTGACAAGTGAGGAAACTGAGGCCCAAATAAGGGACTGCCAAGGTCACACTGTGAGCCAGTGGGCAAGCAAGACCAGGACCAGGTTTCCTGACTCCTGGCCCAGTGGCCTTGCCACCCCGTTGGCTCCCAACTCTCTCCCAGGACTCCCTGAGCAGCTCTGAGAACAGGTGGGGAAGAACCCACAGAGAGCAACTGAGTTGACAAGATGGGGCTCGAAACCCTGACATAGTCACCTGTTATCACTTAGGATCATCCCACTAGAGGGAGGACGGCAGGTGGTCCTTATAGCTGGAAAGTCAAGCTGAGCTTCTGGCTGCAAATTAAAATGCTTACAGAGCGCAGATGGTAGATAACGTGTGACCAGCGGGACAGGTGGGCAGGCCTACCCGGAGAGCAGAGGCCGAGGGGCCTCGGCCAGGCTGATGGAATGCCGGAAGGCAAGCCCCTGTGGTCCCCTTCCAGGTTCCCGAGAGAAACCAGAAATCTGGACTTTTTAGGCAAACGTTCCTGATGTTTAAATATTGGCAACTAATTCAAATCTGGTTGAGGGGGGGGGGCGGGAAAAAGACACTGCAAAGGACAAACAAACTTGATTTTTTAAAAAATCGAAATGAATTTTCAAATATTTAAAATACTACAACAGGCCAAACAAAATGCATAAGGAGGCTACATCTAGCTTCCAGGCCAGCGTTTGTGATCTGTGATTTCTACAAACACAGGACAGGAAATCCAAAAGGGGGGTCTAATAAGAAATAATCATCTATTTCTCTTTGACCTTGGAGACTTTCATGAGCCTGATGGGTAACAGATTTCCCTCCTTTTCCCAACTTGCAGCTTATGCTAACTCAGTCAAGGTCTAGCGCCAACACTAGACAGAAGGAAGGGCTTTAGGTCGTGCCCTGCCGAGGCTCTGCATGTGCGCTGCAGAGTCCAAATCAGCAGGCAGAGGGGAGTGGAGAGGGGCGGCCCAGCCCCACGCTGCCCAGGCACTCACCAGCAGCCACAGGACCTAACTCCCGGCTGCCTGTACACAGCCTCCTCCCGCCTGCAGCCTCCCCTGTGCCTGGCAGCGACTGAGGGCATCCAGTGCACCCCCACCCCCCACCCAGTTCCCACCACACTCCTTCCAGCATTTCCAGACAGGACATGACCCCTCCCAGCTCCCAGATGGAAACTCTCATGCCCAGCTAGCTGCCCAGGGCCTCTGCCTCTCGGGCATCAGGCCTAGAGAGTGCTCTGGCCGGGCCATACGTGGGTTGGCCCTTCCTTGAATCTGAGCAGGGAAGGAGGATGGGGTATGCCCACCACCGTGTCCCATGAGGAGAAAACTGCCCGTCCGTCTGTCCTACCCAGGGCAGTGCTTGGCTGGGAGTAAGAAAAGGGCATTCGGAAGTGGGAAAAGTCTCAATGCTACTAGTCCTAATGTTATTTCAAGGCCTTCCCATGGATCTGGAGACCCTATCAGGCCAGCAAAGCAGGTCCAGGCTTCAGTCCTTGGGGCAGCGCTTTAAAAAAAGATAAGTGAGGCTATAATTAGCATTCGAGTATTTTCCTTCAAAGCAAGAGGTTCCAAAGTGCTTGAAAACATCAAGCCATCCCCCCGGGACGCACAGCAAAGCCAGCTGCAGGCCCCCTTGATACCCTCTCTGAGCAGCCAGCAGGGACCCGTCGTTCTGGGGAAAGGAGACCTCCATCAGACCAAGGCTTGGAATGATTTTGAGAGCAGCTGAAGCCTCCCCCTGCCTGTTGGAGTCCAAGGCATGCCGGCAGGCCTTGCTCTGGACATATCTCTGCAAGCTTAGTCTAGAACCTTCTTTCTTCATTCAGAGCTCCATAGAGCAGGGCACGCTGTGAGCAGAGGGGACTGATGTCAGCACGACTTTCTATATAGCCTCGGACTAACCACTGCTCCTACTGGGCCTTTCCGCTCTCCAGAAGAGTGGAGGGATTCCCCAGGTCTGAGCACGCCCTCACATTCTCCCTAAAGTACCCCAGGAAGGGTGCAGCCCCACTTTCCTGCAGTCCCCCAGCACTGACCTCTGAGCCAGCCCTCAGCAGTCCCCAGCCGGGCGAAGAGTTCTTCTCAGCTGTCCAAGGGAGGCCCCAGGAGCACCGGGCACCACTGTGACCCAACCTGCCCTAGGCTCTGCCTTGCCCTGTGCCCCTCAGCCAGCCAGGCAGAGTGGCCTTCGCCCCTCACTCTCCAGTTAGACCTGGCTTTGTCTGGGAGAGCCTGGGCCCTGCCTTGAGGGAGGGGACAGCCAGGAGGGTAGGGATGGCAACTGGGCTGGGAGAGGGGAGCGTTGCAGAGGAGTTGGGAGCTCCCGAGCCTTCCCACGGCCTCACTCCAGCCTGTCTCCTTGGAGCCCTCTGGAGGGGCGGAGGCACTGGGGAGATGCAGGGGGAGGGTTTCCCTGCCTCTGCACCCACAGCTCTCACCTTCCCGTTGGATGTTTGAATAGTATGGTCAGGGGCAGCCAGCGGCTTGCTATTCAGTGCCTGCCAGCCTTCAGGTTACCAGGGAGAGGGGCTACAAGCCACACAGCGGGAGGGGAACAGGCAGAGAGATGGGCCCTGATAATCCCCAGGCCCCCCTCCCCTCAGCTTCCCAGCAAAGCACCTCCCTTTGAGGGCGTCTGGCTGCAGAAGTGAGGGAGAGAGGCATTTTCAAAGGTCAGAGAGATAACAGGGCAGAAAGCACAGGACTGAGACACAGCCAGGGCTGTGCTGCTTGTAGCTTGGGTGGGCCCTTGGAGACCCTCCAGGTGGTGGCCGCACGCACGCGCGCACACACACACACACACACACACACACACACACACCTCCCCCTCCCCTCCCCCTCCCCCTCCCCCAGCCTCCTTTCTTCCTGGAGGCCAGCACTTCCCTGGCAACCAGCTGCCTGCTTAGGAGCCTAAGTCTTAAGCAGCTTTCCCATCAAGGACCCCCAAGCTCCCAGAGATATAACACGGAGGTGGGGAGTTGTGGCTCTGCCCAAGGCCTGAGCCTGGGCTCCACCTGCTTGTTTGGAGCCTCAGTTTTTGGCATTTAGCTCTTCCCTCCTGCCCTTAGCCCTTGACAACAGAAGAAGTATCCTCTGCATAGCCCCAAATGGATAGTATTGCCAAGTCCATTAGACGACTGAGGGGTCATCTCATCCATCCCCCTGTCTCTCGGATAATGAAACTGAGATATAAAGAGGTGTGGCCTGGCCAGGGTCACCCAGCAAGTTAGTGGTAGGATTTGGTGCTTTCCCTGAAAAGCGTGGGCAGGCGTGGGCACCAGGCATCTGGTGCTGTGAGCTGCATCAGCCTAAGGATGTTCCCACTGCCCAGAGCTCCCACTGGGATTGCTGCATCTTACACCTCGCCCTTCAGTGAATCTCATTTTCCTTCACCTTCTCTTCCCAAGCTGACTGCACACCTCATCTATGGCCTTCATTCTTCTTAGATGGTAGGAGGCAACACTCCCAGGGTGGTGCAGGCTGCCAGGGGAAGTCCCAGCACGGATGGAAGACACCCAAGGACATCCACTGGACAGCTTGGCCCTCTCCCCTGTCCTGAGCCCTTCCAGATCCGGACTGTTGAAGTGCCCCACTACATCCCTCCACCTATTAGCTCTTAAGACTTCTCATGGGAGAGAAGAAGAACTCCACAGCAAGGGGCAACCCAGCCATACCACCTCCAGTATAAATCAAGAGGGCCTCCCAGGAAAAGGTGGCCTATCTCACAATGTCCAGCCTTCAACATCTATCTCTGCACCAGGCATCAGACCAGATGCTTTGCAGAGATTATTTCTAACCAACCCCGCAAGGTTGGTTATCATTGTACCTACTGAGGCTCAGTGGGGTTACGTGTCTATGGCCACATAGCCAGTAAGTGACAAAGTCAGGATTCACGCTTGGGTCTCCCTGACCCAGACCCTCTGTTCCTTTCACACCAACAGACTTCCCCTTCTGCCCACCATCAACACACTTTTCAAAATCCTTAGACGCACAGCACAGGGTTGAAGTGATTGGCAGAGACAAGAGGGCAGATCCAGAAGAAGTGGGAGGGTCCCAGGCATTACAAAGCAAGTCACACGTACTGTGGCCCCATGGGAGCCTGCCCAGCCAGGCAGGCTCGGGCCTCTCTCTGTATCACTTTGCAGGGGAGTTCTCTGCTCCTTTCCGGTATGTGGCAGGTAGAGGAGGTGTTCAGCTCGCAGTTTGACAGGACACACCTCAGGGCCAGCTGTGACTGCCAACAGCCTCAAGGCCAGACTCCTTGTCAAAAGGGCTAAGCGCCGGGCATTCTCAGAGTGAGAACAGCATACCCCAAGTCCCCCTGGAGATAGTCCATAAGCCTGAGGTACAGCCGAGCAAGCTGGGTGGACTGGAATACACTGGAATGATCCTGGTGTGAACGGACATGGAACCTTTGGGAGGTGGGATTTCTGGGTCTCCCCAGTGTGGCCTAGTCACACTGGGAGCCAGTGTGACTAGGATAGCTTCAGACCAAGGAAGTGTGGGCAAGGAGCAGTCATGCAATCCACCTACCCCAGGTGAGGCTCCTGGAATCTCAAAAGGCTGAAGGAGGGAACTGTGGAGGGCTGAGCTAGTCAAGCCTGGATCCAGAGAGCTGCAGTGCTGTCACCCACCTTCTCCTCCGTGCTCCCTGAGAACCTAGAGGAGGGTCAGGGAACAGAGCTGGCAGGTGCCTCGCCATGGACAGGGCAGCATGGGGCCATCAACAGACAGGTTTCCTAGTGGGGGATGAGAAAGATGTGTCTCTCTCCTCTCCCACACCCCCAGCCTCGTGGGAAACCATGGGTTTAGGCAGGATGGGCTGGGAGTGGTGTGAGGGAAGGGGAGGGACTCCAGAAACACCTTCTCTGCCTGTGAGTGGAATTCAAGGAGTAACCACGTGTCTCATTCTCCCTCAGCTAACAGCCACGGATGCGGACGAGGGCGAGTTTGGGCGTGTATGGTACCGCATCCTTCACGGTGAGTGGGCTGACCTAGGATGGCGGGGAGGGGGGCAGGCCCTCCTGCCTGGCGGGTAGCAGAGCTTCTCTAGGCTGCCAAGGGTTTGGGAGGTGCAGCCAGAGAGGCCCCAAGCGCTATACACACAGGGCGGGCAGGTCAGAGGGAGGAACCAGGGATGTTCTCCAGTCATCTGCGCCAAGTTTGTTGTATTCTAAGTGAGGATGCATTCGATTGCTATGCTTCCCAAGTTCCTCATGTCCCATGGTGGGATATCACCCTGACAGAGGGGGCCTTGGGGAACAAGGCAGCCCCTGGCAGTGAGCTCCCAAGAGACTAAGCCTCATTGGCCCAACATGTATCCTATGCCCATCCCTGAACCAATCACTATGGCCTGGGACACTAGGACAGCCCCCCAGTGAGCTCCCCAGAATGAGTCTCACTAGACCAGCTGGAATCATGGGACCATGCCTGAACCAATCCCTATGGCCAGAGACTAAAATGTGCTGATCTGCTCACTTCTGCCGTCGGGTGAAATCACCCCTATGCAAAGCACACGGACTGAGAGTGGAGGTGGGTGGATCCCAAAGGAATAGCAGCGTCCACAAGATGAGGAAATGGGAGCTTCCCCACTAAACCCCCAACAGAGAATTGGATTTGGGTTCCTTTCTTTGTAATGCCTCAGAGTCCTCTGAAATATTGAATGTACTGACACCGCTGGGTATGGGAGTCTCAGGGGACATGCACGCCTTCCATGGGGGTCACAGAGTGAGCTTCTGCCCCGTCCCTCAAATCCTGCTAGGCCAGGGCAGCATCAGGCAGAGGCTTCTTTGCCACTTCAGGCTTCAGCCAAGCTCCTAAGACCTCGGGGCAGGGTCTGCATTCTGTGGGTCTGGGCTCCCCAGCTTCCCTCCCACCACCACCACGATCCCACAAGCATCCTACTCCGGGGCAGAGCCCATGCTTATCATCTATCCCTCCACGCAGGTAACCATGGCAACAACTTCTGGATCCACGTCAGCAGTGGGCTTCTCATGCGAGGGCCCCGGCCCCTAGACCGGGAGCGGAACTCGTCCCACGTTCTTATAGTGGAGGCCTACAACCATGACCTGGGCCCCATGCGGAGCTCCGTCAGGGTGAGGCGGGGGTGCTCGGGCTGGGCGGGTGGGTGGTGGGGATGCACACGGGGACAGCTCTCGGTGAAGCCCTGCACCCTGTTCAGCGCCGACCTCAGGGCTGGGCCAAGGACTCAGGTGAGCCAGAGTTGGCCACCAGGTGGAACCCGGTGGGGGCAGGGCCACCCCTAGTTTAGGTGCCAAATGGCACCTGGAGCTCAGGTACGGTGGGGGAGCCTGGGATCCTGGACGTGTCCTTTTGCTCTAAGCCTCAGTTTCTTCAGATGTAGAAAGGGATCAGTGATACTGGTGTCCATCCTAAGGGATGAGGTGTCCTTACTCTGCTAACCCTCTGCATCCACACGGCTCCTTAGGGTGGGCCAAGGAAATCTCACGTACGTGATCTTGGAGCTGTAGCTGTTGCCAACTTCATTTTCCAAATGAGGAGACTGAGGCACAGAAAAGTCACTCGTGATAGAACCAGGACTTGAGCCCAGGTCTTTGGGTCCAAGTTCGGTGTTCTTTCCATTGGAAGTGTCCCCCAGATATTCCAGTCAGCGCTCCCAACTGCCCCATCAGATATATTCGTTTCTGCCCACCCTCACTCACCTCGGGCCTCTCCACTATGGAGCTAAAATCAAATCGACCTTAATCTTCCCGAATGGTCAAAAGTACGCACCCAGATATTCCGCCGGCTGGGCTGGTTGATGTACTCTCCTGCCCTGTAACAAGGGGATGACTGAGATGAATGAGATGCCTTCAAGTCACCCCCATCCTGCCCCCACTGCACACTCAGCAGCTCACAGCCCCTTCCCCTTAACCAGATGGAAAGTGAGTCAGACCCTAGAGGTGAAGAGTAGGAGGAAGATGGGAAAAGACGGGGTGGGGAGCGAGCAGGGACTTTCACCCAGAGCTGAGTGGGGCTGAATCAGCTCCTCTTATCGCCCCATCTCTGCCCCACTGTTTCCCTCAGGCTGGAAACAGTGAACAGAAGCCTGCCTTGGGTCACCATCACGAAGGAGGTGCTGGGGAGCGGGTGACTCAGCGTTGGCCCGTCTTCTGATGTTGCCCCCGCAGCTCTGCCCCAGGAGACGGGAAGGGAAACCTGGGTCCTTTTAGGCTGCCCCTCTAAGTGAGGTCTTCCCAGATGGAGATGGCTGAGGGGGTCAGATCCCTCGGGTATTTATACCTTGGGACTGCTTGATTCCAGGGCCCTGGTGACTGAGGGTGAGACAGTTACCCGAATGTGCACCAGGGCAGCTCCACACAGCCACGTTCACCTGCATGACTGCGAGATATTAAATCAGCACGTGAATTACTTATTGAACTCATTTAAGCCTCATAAAAACCCCATGAGGTAGGCACTGTTATTATACCCATTTTATAGATGAGGAGACTGAGGCAAGGAGGGCTTCGCCAATGTGTTTAGAGTCCCATGGCAGTAAGGGTAGACAGAGCCAGCCTTCACACCCAGGCAGTCAGCTCAGGGCTGTTCTCTTAACCACAGTACTATGCTGCCTCACGGAAGGTCCCAGAGCACAGAGGCCACTGCTGCCTTATCCCCAAAGAGTCATTTTTAAGGTGGGAATTTGGTCGCTGGCCCTAGGGCCAGGACTTGATGGCCCTTACGGTAGCCAGCTCCCACACCCCTGAGCCCTGGGAAAGCTGGGGACCTTCCTGAAGACAGTATAGGGACTCCCTGGACTCATTTTCCCAGCAGCAGCAGACCTGGCTTGTAGGGACAATCCATATTCTCCTGTTCCTGCTTCAGAGACCAGGACAGCACAGATGAGGGGCCAGGGAGTGTGAAGTGAAACGGTCCTCGTAGAGACCGGGGCCTCACGCGCACACCGCGCAGGGGCACACGCACACACATCTCCTGCCTCGTCCCCTTTGCGTGGCACAGCGTTGGACGGAGAGTGGGGCTGGGAACCCAGGGAGCCCGGCAGCTCAGTCGCTGAGCCTTGCTGCTCAGCAAGAACTTGGCAGACCTGGCTGTTTCCTGTACATCTGTGTCTCTCAGGTTTGCAAACCACACAGCATTTTACCTCCTGTCTCTGCTGCTAAAAACAAGGCTGAGACCGGTTAGAGGACGGTGGCATGCAGCCAGTCTCATGGAGGGCCACGCCCAGGCTCCATGCCACCTCCCTCTGTTTATTGCGCTGTCAGACTAGCTCTGTGTTTTCCCCGCCACCCTTGGAGTCAAGGCCATTTGGACAAGCAGACTTGGGAAGGGGAAGGTTCACAGTTTCAAAAGATGGATGGGCAGCTTCTGTTTACGGCAGGAGAGTTCCTGAAGTTCATCCATGCAAATCCCCCCAACACCCACCCGCCCCACCCAGGATCTCCCCAGCCAAGTTCTTGGTGAAGCCAGACTTAGAAGGTTCTGGCTTGTGAGCAGCTGTGCTCTGAAGTAGGCACGCTAGTTTGCATAGTGGGTTCTGGGTGTCTGGACATGAAAATTCGATGACATAGCAGGGCTACACGGGCCCCAAGAGCAGGGAAGTAGAGAAACCTTAACCCCCATAAACTTCTCCTCCCCACTGGCTCTGCCACCCCACTCACCTCACAGTTCTCCACTGGTCAGGGCACCATTTCTACTTATACCAACAGAAGCCCCTTCCCTTCTGTCCAGCTAATTCCCAGCTAACCCTGGAAGAGAAGCTGGGGCTGATCTGAGAGGAGTGATCAGATCAGAAACCAAATATGTGTGCTCTCAGACGAGGCCTCGCGCCACCATCAGTGCTGGTGACCACACCTGTGAAATTCACACCACATGCCATTGCCCCTACCCCACTGACTCCCCACCCGCTCTGCTGACCAGTTCCTGCTGGCCCTGGCTCTTCTAGACTGGAAGTAGGGTATCTCTCCTGTTTCGGGGCCAGCTCATCCCCAGGATATAGTGAAGAGTGGTAAGGTTGCTAGACCCGGAAGCAGGAGAAGCCCCACTCTCTTTCCAGCTCTCGGTGACCATGAGGCCTCGGGCAAGTCCCCCCATCTTTGGGCCTCTGTTCCCTCATCTGGGAAAAGAGGCAGGAGCCCTGGGCCTCCTTGAGTGCCACCACTCTCTGGTCTCTGCCTATAACTCCCCTCCCCACCACACTGATCCTTCTAGACATAGCCCTGGTCCTGCTCATACCTGGACCAGACCCTCCCATGCTCCTGTGTTGGGGGGGGGGGCGGATGGAGGTGCACAGAAAGAAGGGTGGGGTGCTGATCTCTAGCTATAACATCTCTCTCCATAAACATCTTTTGAACTGTTTTTTGTTGTTGTGTAAGACATACATGTTCATTAAAGAGAAATTAGAAAATGTAAATAAGCAGTGATGAAAATTATGCATAATTCCACAATTCAGACATAGCCACTGTCTTGGGCAGGGTCTGCAGAAGCAAATCCTGAGACAAGGATTGGTGTGAAAGTGATGATTGGGAAGTATAGGAAGTGTTCCCAGGAAAAGCCGGAAGGGGCTTGGGACCCAGGAAGGAGAGGCAGCCGGCAAAGTGGAACACAGGAAACTGTGACTCAGTCCCACAGGGAGCCCTGGAGAGAGTCATCTCAGCTGCCCCGTCAGTCAGTGGCTAAGGGCTGCCTTAGCCAGTGTGGGACGTAATTCCCAGGCACCTCCGGCTCTCTGGGTGTCTCTGGCTCCGGCAGCAGCGGGGGCTGGGGTTAGTCCCCAACAAAGAACCACAGTTCTGGCCGCTGGCAGTGAGAGCACCAGAGAAAGCACAGGAGAATCTAGAGTAGTCTGAGCACCAACGTCCTCTGCTACCGCCGTACTTAACGTTTTCATTTCTGTTCTCCCAGATGTATCTTGATAGTTGAATGGGGTCCCTTTAAACTTTTCAGGCGCTTTTGCAAGACCCTGGCTCATTTTGTCTTCATAACCATCCTAGGAGTAGGACAGGGCGTGAACTGTTAAATTGATGTTACCCGTTTCATAGCTGAGAAATTGGACGGCCCAAGTTTCACTAGTTAGCCACAGGTTCCCACAGGATTTGCAGCAGAGCCAAGAGCAAGACAAAGTTTGTTCTCTAACATGACATTTAAGCACCTGCCATGCGCCAGGTACTGTGCAGGGTGGGGGAACATGGTGACCAACCGGACAGCCCTAGGCCCTCCGTAGGGAGCTCACAGCTGGCCCAGGAGAGCAGTGACCAGACACGCAGGCTCGGGTGGGTGCAGCCCTGGTCTTGCCCAACCCCACCCCCACCCCCCCGACCTTTCATCCCTGGCCCCGCTCGTGCAGGTGATAGTGTACGTGGAGGATGTCAACGACGAGGCCCCAGTGTTCACGCAGCAGCAGTACAGCCGCCTGGAGCTTCGCGAGACGGCGGGCATCGGCACGTCGGTCATCGTCGTCCGAGCCACGGACCGAGACACTGGTGAGGCTGGCAGGAGGAAGCCGGGGAGTGCATTCCCCAGAGTGACCCGCCCCAGCTCATGCCTCCCTCTCCCGCGGGGCCTGTCATCCTCAGGATGCCTCGGCTCCCCCACTGAGTGGCTCCCAGGTGGGGAGGGGCTCATGGGACAGTCTTGGTGGCATCCCCACCAGATTCCCAGTCCCAGGAGGATGGGAGTCATGGGGAGTTGCTCTGATTTCTGGGCAGAGAGAGGGGAGGTCACAAGCTTGGGAAGTCCGGATTTGTCGTCCCAGAATCTGGCAGCTCCTGGCTAACCTTTGGCTAAGGGCTAGGCAGGGCTGGGGGGGATAAAGGACTTGTCCAAAAGCTGGCTGAGGCCTGCTCCTCCAGCCAGCGCAGCCCAGGGCCTGGCACACACACATTTCACAAGAGGCAGCGTCCTGTTCTACAGGGCTGTGGCCATCCCTGAAGGCAGCCCGGACCTCGCCGAAGGCCCCGAGCCCTAGAGGTGGCTACCGTTAGCAGCACAAAATGAAGGAGAAAGATGACCAGGTCACTGTGGGCCTCTTCACAGGGCCTGGCTATCTGGGCCTGTGCCGCAGGCCAGGGATACAGCCAGAGAAAACCTCCTTCCTGTGCTTCTCATTTCCCAGCTCCTGCCCTTCTTTCATGTCAGCTGCTCTGGTGGCTCCCACCCCAGCCCCTGTCAGCACCCCCAGCTCACCTGGAGCACGGGATGGAGTAGAGGGAGAAATAGGCCTGAAAACTCCCGAGCGACTGTGCTCCCTTAATAAATGGCACCTTTATACAGTTCAGATCACGTACATGGCTGGAGGCTAATGGTTCAAGACATTTTCTGGGTCAGGAATCTGTCTGAGAAACTAGTGAAAGCTATGGGTCCCTTCCCAGCAAGAATGCATGCCCAGAGTTCTGCAAATAATTTCAAGGAAGTCTGGGATTTCCTGAGTGATTTTATAATCATTCTCTTTGAAGTATGTGGACTTCAGCTAAGGAATCCCAACTGTAGCTCCTGGTTGAAGCGTGTATTCCAAGGCACAGGAATTGGGGGTGCAGGGAGTGGGGAGAACAGAGAAAGGTGACCCTGGCACTGGAACCCTTTGGCTGGAGGGACCAGATGAAGGCTTAGCCACTTCTGAGGATGCTGCCCCGGTTGAACGCTTTCTAAATCAAAGCCTCCACTACAAGGGATCCCTAATTTCCCCACCCTCTCCTTGTGCAGATACCCAAGGGAGGTACTTGAGCTTGAATTTTACGGCTCCAGGAGCAGAACCAACCCGCTCTGGCATATCTCTCATCTCAAGGCCAGGCCCCAGAGGGCGTCACCAGTGTGTGCTGGGCCTTGCCGTCCTTAACCTTGACCCCGTCCTTGACAGTTTCTCTTGGGACAGTCGGACCCAGAGGCGGGGGGTGGTGCACGCTGGGTAGGGGAGCCAAGGCCTCTCGCCCTGTCCCTCTGGGACAGCAGTGGGTGTGCTGGGGTAGCTTGTAAAGCCACAAGGCAGCCCACCCCCACCCGGGACTGCATAGCCTCTTGTGCCCTCCTGTAGGGGATGGTGGCCTGGTGAAGTACCGCATCCTGTCCGGCGCGGAGGGCAAGTTCGAGATTGATGAGAGCACGGGGCTTATCATCACCGTGGATTACCTGGACTACGAGACCAAGACCAGCTACCTGATGAACGTGTCCGCCACCGACCAGGCACCGCCCTTCAACCAGGGCTTCTGCACTGTCTACATCACTCTGCTCAACGAGCTGGACGAAGCCGTGCAATTCGCCAACGCCTCCTACGAGGTTGCCATCTTGGAGAACCTGGCACTGGGCACCGAGATCGTGCGGGTCCAGGCCTACTCCATTGACAACATCAACCAGATCACCTACCGCTTTGATGCCTACACCAGCGCCCAGGCCAAAGCCCTCTTCAAGATAGATTCCATCACGGTGAGGGATGGCACAGCAAGGGTTCTCTCTGAGGGCAGGAAGCTCAATTCCTGTAAAGCTAACCAGCATTCATTGAGCTGCTTCTCTATGCCCAGCACTCTTCTTTGTCATAAACATCCCCGTAATACATCCCTTTAATATGCAGGGATAAGGTAAAGTTTATACGCAGGCAACCTGCTGTCTTCTTGTTACTAGATAACGAAAGCTGTGCGAGTCATGGTGTTTCCCTTTGTACCGTGGCTCAGATATAAATTTCATGCCTCACTGCAGTAGCTAGTAGTCTTCGTTAGGTGTCTGGTGCAGCGATGTCTTATCTACTGCCTGGATCTTACTCCTCCATCTTTGCGTTAGTGTGTTTTCTCTCAGAATCTCTTCTTTGAAAATAAGCACAGTAATAATTGCTACAATGTGCCACACCTTGTTCTGGGGCATGCTGGGGACACAGAGATGAACAAGACCCTTTGCAGCCCTCAGAGAGCTCTCAGGCTAGGAGTAGAAGTGGGAATAATCAAGGATGCAGGTCAGAGCATCACAAGGGAAGAGATGAAAAGATCTACAATAGAGGTGTAATGGAGCGCCTTCGGGGCCCAAATAAAGAGAGTGATCGTACCTGGCTGGGGAAGCGGGAAGCCTGCATGGAAGAGGTAATATCCGAGTGGGATTGAGAGAGAAGTAGGATTTCAGCGGACAGAGCTTCACGGAGAAGTTATGCCAGCAGAGGGAGTAATGTGAAGGTGGGAAAGTGGACAGGATGTCCCAGGTTGGCAAGGAGTCTAGTTTGGCCAGGGCACAGGACTGCTTGGGATACGATGTCACTGCCCATCTGACCCCCTCCCTGCAGGGTGTGATCACCGTCAAGGGCCTGGTGGACCGGGAGAAAAGCGACTTCTACACCTTGACGGTGGTGGCAGACGACGGCGGCCCCAAGGTGGACTCCACCGTGGTGAGTGGATCCCCGGCCGAGAGCCCCACGGGTACAGCCTGTCACCGCTCCAAGTTCCCCCAAACTGACATCTTCACCCAGCATGCAGGCAGGCAGTGGGTGAGGGTTTAGGTAGCCCAGGAACGGCACTGCAGCCGGCCATGCCACACCTTCCCGGGCAGCCTGGGCAGGGCTGAGACCTCAGGTGGGGGGAGGGGTGGCATCCTCCACAGGCCACTGCTTGGAGTGGGGCTGGAAGAGCTGGGACTGCTAACCGTCTGCATCTTTGCCTTTTCTCTCCCTTGGCCACCTCCTGCCGCCTCTGCCTACAGAAGGTGAGTAGCCCATGGCTTGGTGCCCTCCCCTGTGGGTTGTCTGTGGCCAGTGCTGGCTTGGGCACTGTGTGGCACTGGGCCTTCCTGCCTCTCCTGGGGGAGAGGGCACATGGACAGGACTGCAGCTGGTCCCTGCTCAGACCCCTCCCAAACTCCCCCACCCATCCACTCTCATACCTGAGCCCAGGCCCCTCCCGAGCACGAACTCCACGTCCAGCTCTGTCCCCTCTGCCCTCCTTGTCCTGTCTAGCACCCCCCCCAGTGGGTCCTGGGGTGGGCACTGCACTAACAAGGAGTGTGCGGAACACACAATGGAGGGAACACTGAGGCCTCATCCCAGCTCTACTCCTCAACGGCTGTGTGACAAGGCTAATTGCTCAACCTCTCTGTGCTTCCTTTCCTCGGGTCTAAAGTGGGTATCATACCAACTGCCCCGCTTTCCTCAGAGGATGTGACAGAGCTGGCCGATAGGAAGCCTTTGTAAACTAGGAGGGGTGATGGGAGCGGGGTCTGTAAGGGGGCCCCCTTCCCTCTCTCGGGGTCAGCGTTAGGAGTATGTTACAGTAGTCGTGTGAAGTGGGGCGCCAGGGCCAGGGGAGTGTGGGCAAGGGCAGCAGTGGGCATATGGTGTGAGTCACTGCCCTTGAGGGCTCTAAGTAAAGGCACAGAGACCTTGTGAACTTCGGGGAGGTTGACTGCTGAGGTCAGAGGTGCAGACAAGACTCCTAGAAGGGTAGAGAAGTGGTGACCTCAGGCTGGGGGTGGATATGAAGGTGGGCCCCAGGGGCGGGTCATGGGGTGGAATCCTGCAGCGATAATGAGAACATTTAACCATCGTTTCGGCTTGGGCCCCAGCCAGGCAGGTCTGAGGCCATCTGTAGACCACATGGGTGTCCAGCTCATCATCAGCCTTGGTTACAGCCACGTTTTCACCCCTGCTGAGTCCTTTTCACCTTAGCCGGAAGGGATAGACCAACCCGGTGTCCAGGCTAAGAGCCAAATGCAGCTGCTTGGCATCCTGTGCCCCATGGCTCCCTCAAGGTGCCGGCTCCAGTGGCCCTGGTTGTGGCTTGGCCGTACCCAAAAGGCCCCTCCATCCACGGGGCGAGCCGGGGGTGAGCGAGCAGCAGTGAGCCCCCACAGCTCCCCTCGACCCCCCCGGGTCCCTGAGGGCAGCCAGTGAGCAGGGCCCTCCGGTGGTAGATGGTGGGCACGTGCCCTGTGTCCCACAGCTCGTGGCGAGGCTCCTGGTCTTCCCCACCAGAGGGTCTAAGGCTCAGGGGGTTAAGTGGAGCCCTCTCGCAAGCCTCGACAGCCTCGTCCATAAAATGGGCCCAGTCTCCCCTCGCCCCTGTCGTGCGGAGTCGGGGGCTTGAGGCCAGGTAGAGCCTGGTGAGCAGTAGGGCCGTCCCTCCCCAGGCTGCCGAAGCCCCCCGTGGACCAGGCAGCCACTTCCTGTGCTGGGGCTGGCGAGGGCGTTTCAGAACACACACTCCTCCGTGGGCCCCTGTATTGCCCCAGTCCCTTCACCCTCTTCCAGGAAGCAGGACCCACCCCCCTTTGTTCTGCCCTGGCTTCCTCTCAGAGGCTCCCAGGGGCCACTGCCCCAGATACACCAGCCCTGTCAGTCCCAAACTTGTTGGAGGTGCCAGGGTGGAGGCAAGCTGAGGGGCCTTTTAAAGGCACCACCATTTCCTCTGCGAGGCCGGAACCCCCAAACCACAGCTCACCTACACCTGATTCCTCCTCAGCGCCAGCAGCCCCCATGGCCCTGAGAGGGGTGGGGAGGCAGCAGAAGGGGCAGGCTGGGCGGGGGTGGCTGGGGGGTTACTCAGAGCCATAGGAGCTCTGAGTACCACCCCCGGGCTTTTGAGGGATCAGGGAGGGAGATTTGGGCCCTGAGACCCTGGGTGGGGACAAAGGCCCATAGCTCATTCCCGTAGATCTTGGTACCTGCCTTCCTAACGCACTCACTGATGCAGACTCCCCACTGTTGGGAATACCTCATCAGAGCAGCAAATGTGGAGGGAGCACCTACTGCGTGCCAGGCTCTGGGTTGGGCTCAGGGTACATACAATGGGAAACCAAAATCAGACGTGGCTTCTGCTTTCACAGGCATAAGATAGAGTAGGGGAAAGACACTAATCAAACTACCACACCAATAAATATATGCCACGAGAGAGCAGATAACAAGGCGTCGGGGAAATCAAGGAGGGCTTCCCGGAGGAAGTGACTCAAGCTGAGCTCCTCAGAAAGCATAGGAGTTTACACAGTAGAGAAGGAAGAGCATTTCAGGCAGAGGGAACAGCAGGTGCAGAGGCCCTGTGGTGGGAGGAAGCATGCGGAGTCCCAACAAGGCCTTGACCAGAGTGAGAGAGTTTGGGAGGGATCAGATTGCAGGGGGCTTGTTTGTTTTCTTCCTGAGAACAGGGTGGTAGACATTATTATGCCCATTTCACGGGTGAGCAGACTGGGGCTCCGGGACTCCACAGAACTCCCTGACCAAAATTTATGATGGGTGGGCAGCGTCTTGGCAGGTGAGATCCTGCCTGTCTGCCAGGCCAGAAGCAGGACAAGGACCACATTTGTTGGCTCATTTATTCCTTCCAGCCTCCTGATTCTGTAGGTGTTCTCGTTCCTACTTTCATCTGAGGAAATGGAAAATCAGAGAGGTTGAATAACTTTTGCCAAATCACACAGCTAGTAAGTGGTAAAGCTGGTCCTGCTGTGAAGCCTGGGTTTGTTGCCTACAGTTCTGACAGCTGCCTGAAATATGGAAGCGTGGCTAGAACTGAGAAGGGGATAGTCCTGATTAGGAAGGAGGGGGGATGAAGTGGAATCTTCTCTGAGTCGTGGTGAGGTTCCACAGGCTCCCCATGGAGTCCTGTGCACACCAGGAGGCAGGTAGGCCTGGGAGCCCCGGAGCCCCAGGCCTGGGGAAGGAGAGGATGGGATCTGGCCTGGAGCAGGGTGGTGGGAGAAGGCCTGGCTTGGGATTGCTAGAACCTGAGCCTCCTCCCCTCCCGCCACACTGCAATCCCCTCATCAGTGAACCCGAGGGGTACCTACGACTCTGGCTGTGTGGCCCATGGCCATCCATGGGCTGGAAGCTGCACCCCCAGCCAGGCCTTCTCTCCAGGCTTGCTATTCAAACCCTGCAGGAGAAGCCTGGGCTGCAGACACAAAACAATGTGTTCTTTGCGTGCAACTTGCATGTTCCCTGTTTTTATCTGGTAGTTGGAAATTCCCCTCTCTTCCCCATCTGCCCTCTCCCCACTGGGACCACCAAGCCACCTTGTGACCCCTCTCCTGCTCCTGAGCCCTGTTTCCTTTCCTCTAATCTAAAGGTGAAAGTGAAGAGGCCTTTGGGCAATATCTGGTTGCCAGATGTGTTTTAGCTGGCCCACAAAAAAAATTTGTTTTTACTATCACCACCTAATTCCACATAAAAATCTGGATTCCTAGTTCCTTTTGAAAAACAGGAAGCTCTGCCCGTGCCAGGCTGACACACCCTCACGGATCTGGAGCCGAGTAGCCTCCGTTTCCTTTAGCCAGGGCCCGTGCCTTCCGGTTCTCCAAGGCCCCACCACCTCTGAGTCCCCCCGCCAGGCCCCAGCACTTGAGTGTGTGCAGCCCTCCCCCACCAGACTTCCAGAAGAAATGCGCTCAGGGCCTCCGTGTAAAGTCAGGGTTGGCCTAGGCAGGCTCTGAAAGCTTGCTGACCTTCTGGAACTGATTGGAGGTCCGGTCCCCACTGGGCCCACAGCGGGACCCTGTGTTTGGGGTCAGGGAGGGGAAGAAGGTGGGAGGTCTCTGGCCATGTTCACACGCAGGTCTACATCACTGTGCTGGACGAGAATGACAACAGCCCCCGGTTCGACGTCACGTCCGACTCGGCCGTCAGTGTGCCCGAGGACTGCCCCGTGGGCCAGCGCGTGGCCATTGTCAAGGCCCGGGACCCCGACGCCGGCAGCAACGGGCAGGTGGGCACCAAGTGAGATAGTCCAGATCTGCCCTGTCAGTAGGGGCTCCCACAGCCCCGCAGCCGGAGGGGACCTCCAAAGCCATCCCCTCCCTGAGCAGGAAGCAGAGTCATCCAGGCTCTGCCGGGCCCTGAGCAGGTCCGCCCTGCCCTCACCGCAGTCCATGGTCCAGGGAAGGAGACAGAGCTGTGCAAGCTGTCAGCCCTGCCTGTGTCCAGGGAACACGAGGCCCAAGGCTGGCCTCGGCTCAGTCCCCGTGGCAAGCTGAGCACAGAGGGGGTTTAATTTCCCCAGTGACTCCTTGGTCACCTCATCCATGAACCACACAGCATCTCACCCCTGTGTGCCAGCCCTGGGCCGGCCCTCCCCACGAGGACCCAGGGCCCCAAGAGATCACACTCCTCCCCCTGCTTCTCAGGGCCCCCTCCCTGTCCCCTGGCAAGAAGTGCTCCCCACCACGGCAGGTTTGGGCACCCCCTGAGCACAAGGAAGAGGGGTGACAGAGCACACCAGTCTTCACACCACTTTGATCTGTCCTACAAATTGAGGTGTATTTCAGGAGGTTTCCACTGGTTTTTATTTATTTATTTGCGGTACGCGGGCCTCTCACTGCTGTGGCCTCTCCCGTTGCGGAGCACAGGCTCCGGACGCGCAGGCTCAGCGGCCATGGCTCACGGGCCCAGCCGCTCCGCGGCACGTGGGACTCTCCCAGACTGGGGCACGAACCCCCATCCCCCGCCTCGGCAGGCGGCCTCTCAACCACTGCACCACCAGGGAAGCCCTCCACTGGTTTTTAAATGCTTGCACACCTCTAGGGGACCAAGAGATGCTGGCTCTGGAGATGGAAGCCTATGGGTTCAAATCCTTGTTCTCTTGGGCCCTTGCAAGCTGTGTGACCTTGCCAGTGACTTCTTGTTCCTGAGCCTCCTCTCTGAGCTGAAGAGAACAGCTCCCTTTGACAGGGTCGCTGTGAGAGCCGAAGAGAGCCCGTGTGACACCAGGGCCGCGCCTGCTCCCCGCAGGGGGGCTCAGTGCTTCCCCGCCCTGGGAAATCTCATGTGGGACTCGCACCTGGCCCCAGGCCAGTATGCTTGCATCCCCCCCACCCCTAGCCTGTCATAGGCCCTGCGCCCGCTCTGTGGACCTGCCACCCTCATTTTGAAGGATGTAAGCACTTCTGAATAAAACACATTCTTCTCACTCTCCCAGGCTGAGCAGAGGGCTCAGGTGGGCGGGAGGGTGCTCCCTGGCCTGGCCAGCTGCTGGTCCTCCCCGCTTCGTCACCCCTCGCCCCTCATCCTCTCTCTTCCCTTACAGGTGGTCTTCTCCCTGGCCTCTGGCAACATTGCCGGGGCCTTTGAGATCATCACCACCAACGACTCCATTGGCGAAGTGTTTGTGGCCAGACCCCTGGACAGAGAAGAGCTGGACCACTACATCCTCAAGGTGAGCGCCAACTGCCTTCCATCCCAAGAGAGCTCAGCCCATCAGCACGCCCTGGCTTTCAGCTTCCTGCTGTCACCAAGTGCCGTGGGCAGGCAGAACCCCTTAGGACCAAGAGCGTGAGTGAGGCTGACCTGGAAAGGGCATCCTGGAAGGGGTTTCTGGACCCAGAGCAGGAAACAGCAGAGGTGTCTGTGCCTGCTGCCAGAGCCGGGAGAGAAAGCCTGGCAGCTGATAGAGCGACTCCTCCACAGACACAGTGTGACCTTGGGCAGGTTGTTTACTCTGTCTGGGCCTCAGTTTCCCCTCTTGTGTAATGGGCAGAAAAACCTGGCTTCCTCTGCTGAGGTGAGGAATAACGAAGACCACCACTGTTGCTGAATTGCTGAGGCTACCGTGTTTCCTGAGGGGTCTCTGGGGACCCCAGGGCCATGCTTCTGCAGGCGTCTGAGCTCTAGAACACTTTCTACAGGCCTCCAGGAAACATCAGGGCTCCTAGGGACAGGCTCAGTCTATGGTTAGGACTCCAGCTCATTGCCCAAAAGATTATTTGAGACTGTTCCTCTATTGGCCAGAGACCAGGTCTGAGTGCATGGAACAGAGGCCTTGAAGCCAAAGGCAGGAGCCCTGGGTCTGGTTGCAGGCCCAGGGTCACAGTCAGCAGCAGGATGGGGAGGTAAAGACCGTGCACATCAGAGTCAGATTGCAAAGGACGGTTACCAAACAGACAAGTATTGGGCAACGGTTGTTTGCAGCATGGAGCAGAAGGTGAAAGCCTTGGGGAGACCCCAGGGGGCAGGGGGCAGGGATGAGCCAGCAAGTCTCTCTGGCCTCTCAGTCCCCCCCACGCCCACTGAACAGGCAGCCCATTTGGACTCCATATTGCTGATCCTTTTAGCCCTGACTCCAGTCATCCCCCTCCTCGCAGGTTGTGGCATCCGACCGTGGCACCCCTCCACGGAAGAAGGACCACATCCTGCAGGTGACCATCCTGGATGTCAATGACAACCCCCCGGTGATCGAGAGCCCCTTTGGATACAATGTCAGCGTCAACGAGGTGAGGGTGACTCTGGTGCCCATATAGCTGGACGTCTGGAGTGGACAGTGGGTGTGAGCCGACCGTGAAGCACCTGTTTAAATATCTGCCTGGGGACTTCCCTGGCGGTCCAGTGGTTAAGACGCCATGCTTCCACTGCAGGGGGCGCAGGTTCAATCCCTGGTTGGGCAACTAAGATCCCACGTGGTGTGGCCAAAAGAAAAAAAAGAAAAAAACGCATACTTATCTGCCTGATCCACAGTTTGTCAGATCACAGAGATGGGGTCGTGGCTTACTCATTCATGATTCTATCCCTAACACCTAGGCCAGGTCCTGGAATGTGGTAACTTTTTGTGGTTTGGATGGAAAGGAGAGGGGAAGAAGGTGGCCCTTCACCATCAACAGGAAACTGAGGTTTACCCTGGGAGAGCTGCTTTTAAATAAAACAGCTCATTTTTTAAAAATGGTATTGGAATATAGTTGATTTGCAATGTTGTGTTAGTTTCAGGTGTACAGCAAAGTGATTCAGTTATACATGTATTCATTCTTTTTCAGTTTCTTATATAGGTTATCACAGAATATTGAGACCCTGTGCTCTACAGTAGGTCCTCGTTGATTATCTAGCTTATATAGAGTAGTGTGTACATGTTAATCCCAAGTTCCTGATTTATCCGTTACCCCACATTTCCCCTTTGGCAGCCATAAGTTTGTTTCCAGTATCTGTAAAAACAGCTCATTTTTTACTCATAGTAGGATTGAGTCATGTCAGGAGAATTTTTGCCCAGGCACTGCTGGGTGTCATGCCCGGTTGGACATTCATGAAGGCCTCCCTCAATTCAGACCCTGGCTGTCCCACTGACTGGCTGTGTGATTTGCACGCATTCCGTCCTGGCGCCTCAGTTTTCTCATCTGTGAATGGAGTTGGCCTAATCTGTCGCATTATGGAGAGGATTTGATGCGTTCACTCAGGCCCCCGGCATGCAGCAGATACCCACCGAGTGTTCGGCACCGTCATCTTTATCTTCCTCCTCGTTGCCCCAGGGTAGTCAGGGCAGAACTTTCTAGAGGTCCAGGTGCAGCCCTTGGGCTCTCAGGAACAGGAGCTAGACTTTGCCCCAAAGGCCTTGAATCTGGAATGACCGCTTTCCTGCTCTCCCCACAGAATGTGGGTGGGGGTACCGCTGTGGTCCAGGTGAGAGCCACTGACCGTGACATCGGGATCAACAGCGTCCTGTCCTACTACATCACTGGGGGCAATGAGGACATGACCTTCCGCATGGACCGCATCAGTGGCGAGATTGCCACGCGGCCTGCACCACCCGACCGTGAGCGCCAGAGCTTCTACCACCTGGTGGTCACCGTGGAGGACGAGGGCACCCCTACCCTGTCGGTGAGTGATGGGGCGTGGCCTCGGGGAGAGAAGGGTGGGGGAGGGGCAGCTCCGCCTTCTGTGTGACAGGGACGAGATGGGTGGGAGTGGAATGCCACGCGCCGATGAGTCCTCCACAACTCCTTTATCGCGTCTTGAGTCCATCAGTCTACAAGTATTTATGGAGGGCCAGTGTGTGCCAAGCTAGGGTGTCGGTTCACCCACCTCTGCAGCCACTCAGCCTCTATTTAGCCGTGTTTGCTTGCCCAGTGCAGCTCTATGGGATGGTACAGATTGAGCCTGAACCTCAGGGCCTGGCCAGCCCCCACTCCGCCTGCCAAGCTGTGCCGTGTACCTGTGGGGCCTCTGTGCCAAATGGGAAAAGGTGCCCTCTGGCCTCTTCCCCTGCATCACGTTGGTGTGACACGCTGTGGCAACACATCAGGGTCGGAAAGCGCTGGCGTCCGTGGTCCAGTCTGATGCGTGAATGGGTAGGGCCACTGCCCAAGGCAATGTGCAGGGTCCACAGAGTTGCAGAAGGAGGCGGGGCCTGCAGGGCTGGATGGTGACGCCGCTGTGTGGGGTGATGGGCTGGGGGATGACGATGTCTACTGTAAGCTGGCTTCGTGATTGTGAGCAAGTCAGAACCTCTCTGAATACTGGTTTTGTCATCTGTGAAAGAGAGATAATATCTCCTGCATAGGTGGTGGTTGGGGAATTGAGTTAGCTCTTGTCTGTGGAAGCGCTTGGTAAACCTCGAGGAAGAGGAGTGTATCAGCTACCTATCGCCACAATGACCCTGCATTATAAACCAAACAGAGAGGCATAAAACAACCATTGACTTAGCTCCAATTCTGCAGGCTGGCAATTGAGACCTAGCGGGGTGGTTCTTCTGCTGTCAGCTGGGCTCCCACATGTGTGCATGGGCAGCTGTGTGTCGGTTGGATGGCTGTTCTTTTGGGGGTTGGCTGCCCATCAGTTGGGATAACAGGGCAACTGGTATAACAGTTGGGATAACAGGGCAACAGGTGCCCTGGGATAACAGGGCACCTGTCTGTCCCCTTTCAGAAGGCTGGTCAGTGCTGGTTCTCATGGAGCCAGAAAAGGTCCGGGGGAAAGAGCAGAGCATGCAAGGCCTCTCAAGGCCCAGGCTTGGAACTGGAACAGGGTTATTTCTGCCACATTCTGTTTGCCAAAGCAAGTCACAAGGCCAGTCCAGGTTCAAAATATGGGGAGATAAACTCTCTCTTTTGAAGGAATGAACTGCAAAGTCATGTTGCAAAGAGTATAGATACAGGGAGGTGTAAGGATTGGGGACATTTGTATAATCTGTCTACCCTAGGGACCCTGATTGTAAATGAGGCCTCAGCTCTATCCTTCTGCCCCCAAAAGGTGACTCTCTTGGATCCGGTCCTCTCCTTTGGCAGTGGCACTGTGGACTGTGGGATCAGAGCAGGCCTGGGCGGGGCTTTTTATCTGGAGTGACTCTGGGGAGGATGGTGGAATTAGGTCAATCCCAGAAAACCACATTCTGAAAAGCCCAGGATAATACTAATCACTTCAGCCAGTCACACCCAGTGGGCCAAACGGAGACACAATTACAGGGCACATGTAACTAACTGAGAGGAGGACAGGTAGGGGTATCGTTTATTGTGGCGACATGGAGGGACTCAGTTTTGACATAACCCCTCCCTGCCTGCACCTAGCTTCAGAGTGAATCATCTTCTTGGTCATCTCTCCAATAGCATTTACAGATGTGTTTGACTACAAGTAACAGAAACTTAACTATGGATTTGTAAATAAATGAGAATGCATTTTTCTCACATAACAACAATCCCAGAGAGAATTACAAACGTTGATTTCATGCTCAGTGATGTCAGAGCTAATGTATCTTGGCCTTTCCTTCATGGTTGCAAGATGGCTGCTATAGCTCCAGCCATCATGTCAGAGTTCAAGGCAGGAAATGACAAAAAATAATAAAGAGCTATGCAAGCCACCTCTGCCCTTTGGCTAATTACTTGGGGGCCACATATAACACTGCCTCAAATAAAAGCAGGGCTCTGTTAGTGAAGAAGAGGTGGGCAACTCATGGCATCCGCCATGCTGCTCTTTTTCATCCTGACCTAGGCCAGTGAACACACCACTCTTACCCCCACTCCCCACCCTCCTCTATAACACATAGTCCTAGAGTTTTCCAGGGAGGCAGATGGTGAGACCCACAATATTCTAAGACCCTGAGTTCAGGAGGCAACATCTGGTTTCCTTTTGGTCCCCAGAAGAAATGAGAATTAGAGAAATGTGAAATCACCCTAGCCACATTTAGCCACCCCGAATGGTGGGCCACTCCCCAAGCAGTCCCTGCAGAACTTGGGACTAGTCCCCATGGCCAGAAGTTTCATCTGTTGACCAAACTCTCCTTAGAGATCCACCCTAGCCTGGTGGAGACCTGTGAACACTGCCTTCTCACACGCGGGCCGCTGACATTCTGGCCCTCCTTGAAGCAGGTCTTGGCCTGTTCCAGCTCCCTGGTAAGAGTGTGGGAAGTTGGGTGGTGAGAAATGCAGTCTCCCTTTGTCTACCTTCCTCATCTTGGTCATCACCAGCTCTGCTCCAAGAAAACAACTTCAGGATGACCAAGATCAGGAATTGGGTATATGTATATGTGTGGATATGGTTCCTGGGCTGTACTATAATAACACAGACAAACAGCATCAGGTACCAGCTGGAAAAACATTTAAAGGAGAAAACTTTTAAGTCAAAAAGTATCCATCCTTGGGCTTCCCTGGTGGCGCAGTGGTTGAGAGTCCGCCTGCCGATGCAGGGGATGCGGGTTCGTGCCCCGGTCCGGGAGGATCCCACGTGCCGCGGAGCGGCTGGGCCCGTGAGCCATGGCCGCCGAGCCTGCGCGTCCGGAGCCTGTGCTCTGCAACGGGAGAGGCCACAACAGTGAGAGGCCCGCGTACCGCAAAAAAAAAAAAAAAAAGTATCCATCCTTTCCATTTTTTTCCTGCTTCTTGGAAAAGATCACTTTTATTTGATTTTTGTTGGTGACACCACAGTGAAGAATTACAGGGACCACAGGGGCATTGTTGAGAACTTAGCACTGGACCATATTTGTTCATGTATTCATTTATTCATTCAGCCAGTGTTCCCTGAATACCCTCTATGTGCCAGGCCCCAGAGATACAGAGGTGAAGGCAGTGCGGGTCCTGCCATGATGAAGTGCAGCTGAGTAAGGGAGGCCATGAGGACATCCCTGTGCAGGGCCAAGGTGCAGATGGGGCACTGAGAAGGCCTCGGGGAAGACTTCCCGGGGCAGGTGATACCTGGGCTGTCTTGTCAGTCAGTCACAGTTAGCACAGCAAAGGGGGAAATCATATCCTGGAACTGGGCATCGACCTGAGCAAAGGCCTAAGAGCAAGTGGTAATCCGGGGTGGGTCCAGGGAGCTGCAGGTGGTCTAGACCCGTGGCAGCATCCAGCGCCCAGAGCAGGGCTCTGTATCTACATATCCTCCCCACATTCTGTCTGGGGCAGGCCCCAGGGGCCGGTCCCAATACTTTCCCAAGTGCCCCCTCCACTCCCTCCTGGCCCCGCTAGGCCAGGGCCCTACAGCCAGTGCCCCTCCATGATTGGCGTTTGTCTCCGAGGAGTGCTGGACCCTTGAAGGTTTGCTGCCACTGGCCAGGCTGTTACTTCTGGGCAGTGAACACTCTGGGGTCATGAGTGCCCCCAAGCCAGAGGGGACCAGAGGAGGGACCTTGTCTGCTACTGGGCAGATTTCAGTGGCTGAGTGTTGAGGAAGTAGGATCGCTCCAGCGTCTTCTAGACCAGCCAGAGCCCTGAGAAGCCTCAGACCAGCCATCTCGAGGTTCCAAGAAAGTTCACCGTGGTTTAATAGGGGTGCATACGTCTGTCCAGAGACGCCCGGCAGACCCACACGCCGTCCTCTTGTTCCCACCTACAAGTACCTGCCTGGTTCAAGCAAGCCCTCGCTGGCACAGGACCAGCCTTCCTGTTGGACAAGGGCAAGTAGGAGTTATTCATTCATTCATTCAACACCAAGTAAGTGCCAGGCCTGTGCTAGAGGCCAGGAAGTCAGAAATGAGTTGGACACAGATCTGCCCTCAAGGAGCCTACAGTTAGTGGGGGAAGTGGACACATAACAGAGAGTTGACACTCTAGGATGTGATAGAATGCTAGGAGGTCAGAGCCAGGAGCTAGGGAGGGTTCTGGACAAGGCATTTGCATCCATGTCTTAAAGGCTGAGGCTTTCTAAGCAGGGGGGTGGGATTCGGCTACAAAGTCTCCCTAAAACCAAGAGAAATCCTATATCCGAGGCCTCCCATCTCTTCTTTTCTCCCTAGGGTCCCCTCCCCCACAGTTTCCTGAGAGCAGAACATTCCTGCAAGTAGCCCAGGCCACCCCACCCAGCTCTCAGCCCCGTATCACCCAGAGCTCAGAACAGCTGTGCTGCAAGGGGCATCCGGGCCCGCCTAGGCCTGTCACACAATGGTGTGCGCCCAGCAGGGGAAGTCGTAGTACAGCCTCGGCCCTCTGCCTCGCTCCAGGCCACAGACAGGGAGGGCAGGCTTGGGGGAGGGGTCCAAGTGGCCGTCAGGAGACCCCTGCAAGAGGAAGGGCTGGGCCCAGGGAGGAAGGACGGAAGGCAACTGGGAGGTCAGGAGCTGAGCCCCAGGCACAGAGGTACCTTGGCAGGGGGATGGGGAGACGGAGGTTCTCGAGGGGGGCCTCCCTGCCGTGCGAATCACAGCCAGAGGTTAGCAATCCCAGATAACCAGCCCTGGTTTCTCAGGCTGGTGGGGACCTGCAGAAGACACCTGTCCAGGCAGAAAGACAGAAAATCTCCCACCAGCCGCTTCTGGTACAAGAGCCGCCAGCAACAGCCCCACGAAAGTCTGTGCGCAGGGGGTGCTGCTCTTGGCAGCTCACGTCATATTTTTAGAGCCGAGGCTCCTCTGTTGATTAAACTTGGACCCTGCTGCTGTTTGTGAAGCCCGCTTCCCCTGGCTCAAGCTCAGGAAACCCCAGCCCGGCCCCTTCCCTGCGCTGCACACCAAGTAAGCCGGCCTTCTCTGGCCCAGCAATGACTAAATTCAGACCCTTCCTGTAGCCCTGCTTCTTGAGAGTGTTCTGCAGCTGCTCAAATGCTACACATGCAACTGGTTCAGTTCCTCCAAGAGACCCTGGGGCTCTGCAGATAGATGAGTTTCTCCCTTCCCCATTCCCCTCCCGCAAGCAAGTGGGGTGCACGGGCCGCCATGCCCACCAGGAGTCCTGTGGTTTCAGGGCTGCCAGGCAGGAAGGGGAGTGAAAAGACTGATGTGGAAGGAGTAGAACCACGGGCTTGTGGGCACAGGTTCATCCCCCAGGGCCCGGTATGTACTGTGAGCAAGTCCAAGTCCTGGCCTGTGATGCCACTCGCTTCAGTGCAGAGGAAGGAGCACAGACCTGGGAAGCAGGAGACCCAGGCTTCAGTCCCAGTTCCGCATTCAACTGTGACAAGACGCAAACCTTTTGGAACCTCAGTTTCCCTATGCATTAAATGGGACAATAAAACCTTCCAGGGTTTTCCAGGGGAGGGGTGGGGAGGAGTAGGAACCAAAGAAGTAATAACACCTGGTAAAGCATTTTGGAAAGCACAGTATTATCACAGAAGAGGCAAAGATATGGAACATGTACTGCCCTTGCCTATCCTGTGCCCAAGGCATGCATTGCTAGCGGATGTCAGCACTTTCCCATTAAACTATATTGATACTTCAGAATCCCTCTTAACATATATTCCAGGAAGCCATACCAAGAGATCAGAATTGCAAAACAAAATGAAACCCATGCCCGTTGGCCTGCAAAAGCTCAGGGCATCATTGCTGTTGAGGAGAGAGCCCAGACGAAGCTGCTGGGAACTCGAGCTAGCCGAAAGGCAGAGGTGACCCTGCCGATCATGCGTGGTCCAGAGGACAGAACCCTGGCATCCTGGTTCAGCCCCTCACCCAGTGGCTGTGTTTCAGTCCTCAGCTCTACAACCAGGTCCAAAGAGCAGGCTGTTATTGGATCCCTACCATAGAACTCACAGAATAGTTAGGGAGCCACAGCGTCCGTGCAGGAGAGGTGAGCATGCAAAGCGGGTACAGTGAATGCCCAGTGAAGGGGCTAGATGGTCAGTGCTCTCAGTGGGCTGGACAGGTGGTGATCAGGGCTGTGAGTGTCAGGTTCTCGAGGGGACTTTGCACCTAGCCTCCTGACTGCCAGGCCCAGTTCCTCTTTCTGCCATTGTTATTCCCTCTGAGTTCCCTGAGCAAATCTTAGCCCGGCCCCCAGCACAGTTAGGCCAGCCCTGGAGAGCTCTAGCTGTCACCCAGGAAGGCCTCTTCAAGGAGGCAGGGCCGCAGAGCCCCAGCTGGGGTGGAGAGTGATAAGACCTCTGCAACCCCCAGCCCCACCTCGTCTTCCCAGTTCCCTCACCACAGAGCACTCCGTGAAGAAGGCGACGCATTAGCCCCTCTATCCCAGGCTGCCGCGTGTAGGAGGGAGCTCTGGCCAGGCAGGAGCCAGGGTATCCCCAGGGCTGGTCTTTACGACAAGTGGCCCGGGGGTTCCTGCACACCTACCCCAGTCCATCACCACAGACCCCCAGGCAGGGCCAGCCTGATCCAACAGCAGCATATCCAGTGGCCTCTGCAGTATGTTTTCAGAGAGGGTCAATTCCATCCCCTTAGCTTATCACTTGACGGAAATAAAGGCTGGAGATCTTTATTAAATGTGATCAGGAGATAGGTTACAGGTCCCAGAATTCCTGATACATCTCTTAACAATGACTTAGTGCCTAACAGTGACTTAGTGCCTAAAAGCACAAATTTCCCTCCCACGGCCTCAGGCAGTGCCGTGATCCGTGAGCTTCCTGCCTCAGTTGCACCCTGCCCAGAAGGCCCAGGGCTCCTCCCAGCCCCCTTGGAGGCGGGCACCGTGTTCTCGCTCCCCTATTACGTGCCATGCACCCCAGCCCACAGGCACTGAGCCTGTAGGAACCGGCCACCAGAGCTGGCATCTCCAGAGGCGCCACCACCCTAGGGCGAGCACAGAGGGATACCCTAGTGCCCTGCCCCTCCCCACAGCATCAGGGAGGGTGCCTTTAGGGTTGCTAGGGGCAGGGCGTGTTGTCATGGATGAAGATGGAGCCTGGAGCTCAGAGTAAATTTCACTGAAAACAGGAAACCACGAAGCGATACGTTCACTAGTAAAGGGTCCAGAGAAGGAGAACTCGAGGCCATGCAGGAGGAAGCTGGGGAGGAAGTGTGGTGTCTTTCTGCTGCGGGGCCTCCGCCCTCCTCCACACAGAGCAGCTGGCCCTAGGGTCTGGCAGCCAGTTTCTTAGAAGTTGTCTCTGCCTTGAGGTTAGAAGCTGAGGTTTGGGCCAGGCCAGCCTCCCCGCTGGGCAGGAGCATTCTTTCTGCGCTGGGGCGTGAGGAATCTGGTCCATGGGCTTGTCCTTCAACCCTAGGGGTAGCCTGGCCCTGCCTCTAGCAGGTATCAGCCTACCCATCCCTGCTCCCTGGGCCCCCACAAGCTGTGAGAATAGCGCCCTCTTTCTGCGGCAGCTGGCACTAAGAGTCCACAGCAGCAGATGAAACCGAGGGGTAGATCCCCAGGGACAAAGCAGGAGCCAGGGTTTGGCATTCCGGCCACTGGAGGAGTCAGTGCAGAGTCTCGAGGCCCGAGGCCCGCGCCCACCTTCTCCTCAAGGCCCCTGGGCACAGCTAGAGGCCCACGTTGACCTACGGTCTTGGGCCTGAGAAGGGAGATTTAGGAGGCAACCAAGGGGCTCCCTGGCTTCAACTGCAGGCCCGGGGCTCACTGCTGCTGGAGAGCCTCGAGCTGTTCCCTTCTCCCACCCCAACTCCCATCCCCAACCAGGCCAGGCGGGCTTCTCCCTGCCTGCTGGGCCCTTAACCCTGGCCTGAAGCCCTGGCTCTCAGCACCCAGGCCTGGCTCAGCAGAGCCAGCGTAGGCTGCTGGCAGATGAATGCCCAGTTGAAATGACGCCCTCCACAGTGCAGTGCCCGGGGCTCCTGTCCAGCTCAAACTTCCTCCTCCCCTTCTCAGGCCCCCCCACCCGTTTTCACCCCACAGTGTACAGAGACCCCTCCCCACGCCTCTCCATGCTCTAAAACTCTTTAATCGAAATTCCACAAAGGATTCCCCTCATATACGTGTGTAAAAACAAACTTGGGTTATGCCCTGAAGCAGGAGATGGAGCAGAGGGTCCAGAGCAGAGCGGGCATAAGACTTTCTAGGGACACGCCTGCTCCTGCCACCCGGCAGGATCACACTGCAGTGAAGGCTCAGCACAGATTGACTGGAACAGAGGACCAAAGACTGGGCGGTGGGGGAAGAGGGCTCCCTGGGCCTCAGGCACCTCGGAAGCAGGGTAGGGATTTCAACCCAGCTCTTACGATCCACCCACAGGTTTTGCACTGTTGCCCAAGTAGTTTTGAATAGCACCCCAAGAGTGTCAGAGGTTGAGCAGTACATTATGTGGTCACCATCTCTCTCGACCGCAGGGGGCAGGCGGTGGAGCCCTCTCCTCTCACCTTCCCAGCAGGCCCCTGGCTCTCCCCTCCACTCCCATCTGTGGTGGGTGGTGCAACCTCTGGCCTGGTTCCCATTGCCCAAGATGCCAGCTGGCTCACAGTGGCCACCGTGCCGCAGCATATACTTCCTGTTTTGGGGCTTCTGGCCAATGAATCCTGGGGACCAGAGTGCAGGCAGTGGGAGCCCCAGATTTGTGTAACCTGCTGACGGCTCCTCAGAGTTGGCTGCTAGAAGGCAGCTGGGGAAGGCTCCCATGGCCCAGGGTCATGCAGGCCCAGCCCCAGAGCCTCATGGTTACAAAGAGGTTTGACAGACGAGCAGTCTCAGGAGAGATGGGGGAGCTGGGTCTACCACAGTGCGGAGGAGTCTCTCCACATCTTGTCCTATCTTGTCCCTCATGCCTGGAGGGTGGCACTGGGGAGTCTGCCCAGTGCCCATCTCTGCTGTCAGGTCCCGGGAGAGAGGCTGCCACACAGCTGGCAGTTCTGGGGCTTCTAAGATGGAGGTCAGGTGGCATCAGTAGCTGGTGAATTTCAGGTCTCTGCGGCGGGATCCCAGCACCCCACCATCCTTGAGACAGGGGCTGAGCGATCCAACATCTTCTCCCTTCTGCCACGTAGCATCCAGGGAGGCTGAGGGTCTGGCCATCAGGGGTATTTCAAAGAGTCTGAGCTTAGAGCAGGAGGAAAGAAACCAGGGCCAAGGCCGAGGGACCACTTAGAGGGCCAGCCCTAGCTCAGATGCACCTGCCCCAGGCCCAGACACAACTGCCCACGGCCCCCAGCTGGTCTAGATGGCCTCAGAGTTTGGAGAGTCAGGGACAGGGTCTGCAAAGGAAAGGAGAAGCAGAGTGAAGTGGGGGTTCCTCTGTCCTTCATCCCCCCAACCGCACACCCTGAGGCTGTGAGGACTCCCCAGGGAGGGCGGGGAGTGAGGCTGATGGCCTGCACGCCATGGAGAGGTCATGACCTTGCGGGCTAGAGCCGTGAGGGAAGAGAAGCACTTACCTAGGGAGGGGAAGAAGACATCCCCGGGGCCTGGTGGAGACAGAGGAGTGTTGGGCTCAGAGAGCAGATGCCGCCCAGACTCAGAAGGCTGCCTCCGGGCCATGTACGTCAGGGGTTGCCTGGGCTTGGTCTCTGGCATCCCATGGGAAGGTGGAGAGGTCTCAAAGCCGGGGTTTTCGATTCCTTGAGTGTTGTTGCTAGAGAATCAGAATTGAAGGTCATCCGTGCTGCCTGGGGCTAGGCCTCTGCCCTCCCACCTGCCTGCCTTCTCTGCTCCCTTCCCCTCACCTGCCTTCCCACCCCAGGCGTCAGCAGCCTCTCCTAGCAGGAAGGGAGGATCCAGGGCCAGAGAGAAAAGGCCATGGGCTGCCCTCACCACCTGCCCTGAGCTGAGGGCATCTGACCCCAGCTCCACCCTGTGGTCTGACCATCTGCCCCAGGCCCAGGAGGGAAGCCCAGGGTCAGAGGCGCCTCCGGAATCTGGGGACAAGCCTCTCTTTGGTCAGTAGAGTTAATGGCATTAGCGCTGAATGTCCCCACAGCTTGTCTTGAGCTGAAGGGAGGCGTTCTTCCTGCTTGGGAGTGGGACAACCTCTGAGGACCCCTCCAACTCTGAGATTCTAGCAGGACTTCCTGTGACCCGTCTTGAATATCATCCCTTTCAAACATCAGGGAGGAGCTCTGAATTTAGTGTTGCATGTACTGGGGCCAAATTTCTAAATGTGGCTCATTCCCAAGCACGCCCTCCGTGCCAGGCTCCATGCCAGCTTCCTGCCCAGAGTGCACCAACACACATTCCCTTTCTACTCTATCCCCAACCTGCCGCCTCCATCTGAGCCCGGTCAGCCTCTGCCCTTGTAGCCTGACAGCCTTCTCCTTGGAGTGCCCTGCAGGGAGGGGCCGCAACTCCATATGTGCTGGCCTCCTTTGCATGTTTCAGTGTCTGCCTGGGCTCAGCTGCTTCCTCCCCTCCCCCACCCTGGCCTGGCTGACCACTGAGGCCCGAAGGTGGGTGCGTAGTTCATCCAAGCATCCTGGAGCTCAGACTGCTGGGTGAGGGGTGGCAGGGAAAACAGCCAATCAGCACAGATGTGTAGGCCTCGGTGGCAGGTGGCAAATGCTCTTCTAACCAGCTGTGCCAGGCAGCTAAACAGGGGCCCTGCTGCCCAGAAATATCTCCTTCCTGACAGCTGGCCCAGAGCACAGAGAGGACCAGGGAGGCCACACCTGTGTTCTCAGCCCTGTCGTGGTATAAGCAGTGACCAGAGAGGAGAGGGGAAGAGATCCTGGTGAGGGTGGCAGAATCAGTCTGTCCTGGCTAAAAGATCCCCCTCCCCCTTAACTGCTGCAGAAGGAGTTTGGGTGTAGATGCTGCCCTTCAGAGATGACAGCCCAGGGAAGAGACACGGCCTGCCAAACTCTGAATCGGGGTGGCACAGCTGCTAGCAGTGTTCTCAGGAAGGTCTCCGCGGGCCTTACCTGTCCATCCGCACCAGCTCCTGGGCACCTAGGGACAAACAGACAGAGAAGCTAGTCACAAAGGGAAGGCTTCCCTAGACAGCATCCCTGCCCTCACTGGCAGATGTCCCTCGGGGAACAGGAGCAATCCTGGACAGGGCCGTGCTCAGCCCTGGATCCCACTTCTGTTCACTCAGGAAGCCCATATGGCAGGCAGTGCTCTGCGTGTCTACCCAGCAGGTGAGGCCCCAGTGAGCGGCCCCGTTTGACCAGTGATAAATGAAATTTGGGCTGCATTTTACAAGTGTCTAGGACAACATTTGTTGCCAGGAAACGAAAGGCAGCCAGTGATTTCTCCCATGTCTTCACTTGGTGATGTTAGACATTCATGAGCAACCCAAGGCCTGGCTCCTGAACTTGCCGTTTCCTGTTTGGCCATTTGTCACGTTCTGGTCGTCAGCCATGATTTACTGGGCAGGAGTGTCGGAAGGTCAGCTCCTAATTAGAGTTCCTGGTCCTCTCTGTCCCGCCCTCTGCATTGCCTCATAGGGTGGCTTTCAAGGCAACATCTCTTAGAGGAAACTCAGGGGGCCTGAGACCCTCTCACTTCTCAGCCATGCTACTACTTTCTGCTCTGCAGCCAAGCTGCTGCCACCCTGCCCCGCTGTGCGGGTTCCCCACCCCCCAAACTGGCCACCAACCAGATGCAGTGACCCCAACTTCCCTCTTTCTTGCAGCTCCCCACGTACTCCCACAGATCTTTCTCGTCTTTTACGGGCTTTGCTGCTGATTACGATGGGGAAACAAGCGGTAGGGGAGGGGCACAACAACACCACCCACGGGAAGTTGCACACAAGTTCCTGAAATCTCTGAGGTATCAGAATCATGGCTCCTTGTTTACCGAGTGACTGCGTGGGGCTTCGTGCGGGTTTCTGCGTTCCCTCAGCTCATCCTCTCTTCTGCCCTGGGGACACCGAGGCCCTGATACTAGAGAGGTTGCAACACCCATTGGCCTCCGCAGCACGCTGCCTTCCTCAGTGCTCCCAACCCTTTCTCTTTCTTTTTTCCTGAGTTTGGCTCATTCCCAAGCATACTTTCTGTTCCAGGCTCTGTGCCAGGCTCCGTGCCATCATCCTGCCCAAAGTGCACCACACACGCTCCCGTCCACTCTGTCTCCGACCTGCCTCCCCGCTGCCCCGCTCTGGGCCACTCGGCCTCTGCCCTGTGGCCACACTCCTGGCATGTCCCAGGTGACTTCTGTTGCCATAATTCCGACAGCTGCTTCTCTAGAGTCTAGATCAAGAAGAATGACCTGAATCTGCACTCCCTCTCCATTTCGCACCTGGTTTCTCTAGCATCGTCCCCTCTGGCATCTCTTGTGTCTGTCTCTAAGCCTTCGACCATGCAAGTCATTTTTTTTTCTTTGTGGAGAGGACAGAGGACTGGCCTCAAAAATACTTTTTTTTTTTTTTTTTTGCGGTACGCGGGCCTCTCACTGTTGTGGCCTCTCTCGTTGCGGAGCACAGGCTCCGGACGCACAGGCTCAGCGGCCGTGGCTCACGGGCACAGCCGCTCCGTGGCATGTGGGATCTTCCCGGACCGGGGCACGAACCCGTGTGCCCTGCATCAGCAGGCAGACTCTCAACAACTGCGTCACCAGGGAAGCCCTCAAAAATACTTTTATTAGGAGATAGATGATTGATACCTTCCTGTTACTGCATATATTAAACCTGGGGAATGGTGCTATGAAGTGGCTTCCCATCACAGAAGTGGGGCTCGTTTAGAGTTTCAGAAGATGTGCTCAACAGCCCTAGCCGGCCCACCGCACCCCCTTGAGCCTTCTTTCAGTGCAATTCTTCAGCACCCAGCTCATCTGTCCCTTCCTCTGCGAAGCCCTCAGTCTGCAAGTGTCCCAGTGCGTGGAATAGGAGATACTGGGGGCTGACCCCGGCTCCCCGTGTCCTCAGGACACCCCACAGTGTTCTGGCCTGGGGATGTCCCCTCTCTGTTTTTCCTTCCTCCAGCCCGGGACAGGGGCAGAGCCTTGGCCAACCCCCTGGGGCCCTGTAAGGAAGGCTGTGAGGCGCCAGAACAGGGTCAGCAGTGCACCTCCTCCACCCAACGCCGTCCTCTGCCAGGAATTTGTTTCCCAGTTCCCGTTCCCTGACGGAGACAGCCCTGTGGTCTGGAGTAAGGGGGACAGAAAGCACCTCTTTTGCTGGGAGCCAAGCCTAGCTGAGCGTGGCCCCCTCCTCGTCCCCTTCCCACCTCCGTGGAAGTGCTCCACAGACGAGCAGGAGCTGAGGGCAGCTCTGCAATGATTTCTCTCCCTGGTTGACCCCCGGGGTTCCTCTTTCTACTCCAACCCCTTTACCCTCCCCCACCCCGGCGCCAACCCCAGGGTATCTGTGTAGATAGACTGTGGTGGATTTCATGAGAGGAATAAGGGCGTCCTGAGAGGAAGGGAGAGGTGGCCACAGCCTCTGAGTGACCCAGTGACAGAGGGACAGAGGGGTGTCAAGTCGTTACAGTCCAGCCGAAGGCAATCAGGTGTAAGCCAGAGCCTTCCTGCAGAGGACAAGAGGGGAAGAGGTGGGGGAGGCGAAGCGAGGGCCCACACCCTCCTGCTCTTGGAAGACTGAGACAGGACGAGGCTCATGGGTGGAGTCAGAGGAAGGGCAAGGTGCACTGTCACCCAAAGAGACGGGTGAAAAGGTATTTGTGGTCACAACTTGAAACCTGGCTCCACCACGTACTCGCTGTGTGGTTCCTTAAGGGAGTTACTGAACGGCTCTGTGTCTCAGTTTGCTCAGCTGTAACATGGGGCCAATGGTAGGAGCAAACTCTTAGAGGGGTTATGAGGAATATGTGAGAGAACGTATATAGCAAGCTTGGCGTGGTACCTGGCACAGCAGTCCTATTGGTTAGGGGTCGTCTGCTATGACACGCATGCTGACGAGTGTTTTTATTATGTGGTGGGACTATATTCCCTGAAAAGCGTGAGGTGAAAAGCTCTGAGTCTGAGTCTTAGCTCTTCTGCTTACTAAGTTATATAACATTGGGTTAGTTATTTAACCCTGCTGATCTTAGGTTTCTCACCTGTAAAACGAAAGAGCTGAATCAAGTTATCTCTAAGCTCCCTCGCAGTTCTGATAATCCAAAGGTCATTTTGTCCCAACAGTTGCTACCAAGACAAGCCTACCCATACATTAAAGCAGGGCCCCAAACAGTCTCCAGGCGGTAGCACTTTTATAAGCCAATTTCAGCTACTCCGTATGATTATTCATTCATTCAACAGTTATTCATTGAGCGCCAAGGGGCTAGTGGATCCCCTCCTCTCTCCACCATTGAGCCCAACTCCTTGCAAGACCTGTAGCAGCTCCTGTCTCTTGAAGAGCAGAATTGTGCCTGCCTTTAGCCTTTGCTAATCCCCGTGGCTGGGGGGGGGGGGGGGGGGGGCTGGGGCAGGTCACTCACACACCCACCTAGCCCAGGCGGGCAGGGATACTCACGGCGGTTGGAGGCCACCTGCCTTTGCTTGTAGACCAGGAGCAGGATGAGGGGGAGGCAGAGGATGCCCACGATGCAGGCGCTCGTAGCCAGGGCAGCAGCCGTGATGCCTGAAAGGACAGAGGGGGCCAAGGTGAGGCCCCGTTCCCACTGCACCTCCTGAGGGGAAACTGAGGCCCAGAGAGGGAAGGCCTGGCAACAGGGGGACCCACCTTTACCCACGCCCCACAGCCAGACCCTCACTGACTTGCAGAGGCACGGAAGGTCTGGGGACCCCGGGGGGGCCAGAGCACCAGAAAGCAGGCCAGGCGCTTACAGCTGAGGCAGCTCAAGCGGGGAAAGAGAAGGGTCCTCATCCCAGCCCACGGGGAACAGCTCGACCACGGGTGACAGGCTGTTCCCTGAAAAGGGAGAGCAGGCCCTTCACAGACCTCACGCCACAGAGTTCAAGGTCAGAAGGAGCCCGAGACATGAAAAACTTTTGGAAATAGTTAGTGGTGATAATTGCACAACACTGAGAGCATAATTAATGTCACTGAATCAAACACTTAAAAGTGGTTAAAATGGGGCTTCCCTGGTGGCTCAGTGGTTGAGAGTCCGCCTGCCGATGCAGGGGACGCGGGTTCGTGCCCCGGTCCGGGAAGATCCCACATGCCGCGGAGCGGCTGGGCCCGTGAGCCATGGCCGCTGAGCCTGCGCGTCTGGAGCCTGTGCTCCGCAACGGGAGAGGCCACAACAGTGAGAGGCCCGCGTACCGCAAAAAAAAAAAAAAAAAAAAAAAGGTTAAAATGGCAAATTTTATATATGTTTTATCTCAATGAAAAATAAATGAATAAAAAGCCCTATTTATCCCCAGAGAGACTCCTTGGCTCCAGGATGGGGATTCTGAACTGATCTCACATGTACAATTCACGGGGAAAACTCTTGGGGCAGGAACTAGGGAAATGGGAATCCTTGTCCAACATTTAAATTTTTTTTAAACTTTTGAAATTACACAGAAAAAAATTTACAAGTTAAAAAAAATTCAAAAGTTTCTTCCTCCCCCTCTACCCAGGTCCCCTCCAAAGACATAATCCCTGTCAGCAGTTTTTTTGTGTTTAGTCTAGATACATCCCCCACATGCAGAGCATACATGGGATCACAGGACAGTTGCTTTGCCCACTTAGCACAGCTTAGACACCTCTCTGTATTGGCGCAGAGATCTACCTCATTCTGCCTAGGGCTTTACCACGTGGCTCACCCAAAATTTATCGAAACAGTCCCCTACTGGTGCGTAGGTAAGTTTCTTCCATTTTCAACATAACTAATAAAGTAGCAATGAACTTCTTGTGTAGACATCTTTGCTCACTTGGGCAAGTACATCCGTACATAAAACCCTAGTAGTGAAAGTGCTGAGCCAAAGAGTAAGTGTATTTTCTTTGAGGCTATTGCTAAATTGCCCTCTAAAACAAACTCGTACTGCTTCACGACCCCATCAACAGCATGGGAGGTTTGGTTTATTTCAGTCCCTCTGCTGACTCCAGGAGTTTGGCTGGGAAAAGACATGCCCTCAGAACCACAACCAGTGTAAATGCATTTCCTTCCCAATTTCAGCCCTTCCCTCTGACAGAAAAGCCACGGGCTGGGATACCTCGTCACAGCGTCAGCTTGGCTTCAGGGAGCTTTGGGGAGGTGAACGGGCTCAATGTTGCCTTTGCACTACTTATTTGGGAATAAAGGCTGTTTTCATCTCATTGTATTGCTGAACAACCTGACGGTGTAAACAAGCTTTCAGGGAGTTTGTTCAGACCTCAGAAGAGAACAAGCTGTTTTCAGGCGCTTTAGAAGTACCCGCTGGTACAAGAACAGTCGCTGTGCTGTTACAAAGCAAGTTCGACTCCACATTAAAGCAGGTTCCCCACAGATCTTAGCGAGGCTGCACTTTGAGAGTATTGAAAGTTAAATGTTCTATAATTCAGACATTTGAGTATCTCTAAACCCCATCACAGGACCTTATTGTGGGCACTGAGAAACCGGCTACACAGCGCTCTTTTCTGGTCGTCAAAGCAGGTCTCCTCCAGACTGGTACTAGGCAGCATTTGGTGTAGTCAGTCAGTGATCACTGAGTCCAGCTCCCTGTTGGCTGTGGGTGGCTTGGCCCAGCCTCTACCTGACTCCTGTCCCCAAGCAAAGACTCCCTCTCTTCGGCCCCTCTAGGGGATCAGGGCTTGGTTTACTTACAGCCTGGCCTGGGAGTTGAGGCTAGGGCCAGGGGGCAGGGTTTGGGGAGAGTTCTGTGGGCCAGTTGCCCTCCGACACCGTGGGCTCCTCTGCAGAGCACAGCCTCTCCACAGCTCCCCAGCCCTCCCGCTACGTGTGGTCAGTACCTGGGGGTGAGGTTGGGGGCTCCTGCTCTGTAGCCATCCAGAGCCAGACTCATGCTTAGAAGGTGATCAGGCACCGGCAGAGGCACCTGCCTGGCGAGCAGCAAGCAGTGTGCCAGGCCCTTACACAGCGGGGTGGGATGGGAGGGGCCCAGCGAGTCTTTGTCCAGGGCCTGCCAGTAGTACCCCGAGGGTGTTTATGGAGGAAGGGGGAGTTCAGTAGAGCTGCCCGGTTCCAGGGACCGGGCTGGATGAAAGCAAACCATACCTCCTGCTGTGTTGAGGGGGGGAGGTTGCTTCTTAGGGAGATGGGCTGCCCAGCCCCCTTCCGAAGGTTCAGTGAAAAACCACAGCCCCCAGCAACTCGGGGCTCCTGGGCTCCTTGGGTACCACCTTCCTCAGCCCCACTCCTCTCATCACCTCCCCTGCCACCTGAAGCTGCTGTGAGCATTCAGAAGATTTCATAGACCAACTACCCTCCTCCTCCCCAGAGATAACGCTAGGAGGCTGGGGCTGCAGTCAGAGCAGGGAAACTCAGAGAGCTGCTTGGCTGAAGCATCATTAACTGATCAGGTACCAAGACCGGCTGGGGGGCACCTGTCTTACAGCAGGGACTGGGATCTTTCCAAAGGCAAGTGGCAGTGGAGGGCAGTGCCCAGCAGTCAGCCCTGCGGCCTACTAGGCACATGGGTCACCAGGCAAATGTTTCGAACTGTTGGAAAACAGGATATGTGTCCACTGCTGCTGCCATCTACTCGCCATCCTGCCTTGGCACAGGGGAATGGATGAGATGACGGGAAGCCAGGCCTAGAAGTAATAGTAGCCAACACATACACAGCACTTACTCTGTGCCAGGCACGGTTCTTAGCGCTTTCTTTACACAGAGGACCTCATTTTAGCCTCATAACAACCTGGAAAGTATGATTGTAACCGTCATCTCCATTTTACAGATGAGAAAACTAAGGCACAGGGAGGTTAAGCAACTGGGCTGATTTCAGGATCTGTGCTCTTACCCACTTTACCACACTGCCTTTCACTAGAATGGACTCAGGTTGCAACTATGGCCGACACAGTACTTAATTTTTATTTAATTAGTTGCCAACATTTTAAAATTCAGGGAGTTCATGTAAATTCTGGACTTCTGACTTTGCTTGAAAATTCAGTGGCTCTGGCAACCCTGGGCCCCCTTCCTGGCATGTGGTGGTTGGAACTGCAAGTACAGACTGGCAGCTGGGTGCTCACCACAGTCTCTACCCCTCCCTACTGCCCTACCCACCAGCTCCCGGGCCCTGCGGGCATTTAGTTTTTGAGCCCTGACTCAGCACCTTAGATAACACAGGGGGCCTCCCTGTTAGTTGGAAAGGGACACAGTTGCTCATGTTGTTCAGTGGACACACGATACCCGGAGAACTGAAGTACTGTCCGAAGCCCGCACACCCCACCCAAAAGCATAGCCGGGTTTCTCTTCATCTGAGACCACTTCCGCCTTAGCGCCAAAACTCCACCACAGCTGTAGTCTGCAGACCTCCAGAACCAAGGGCCTGGAAGGGGATCGAAAGGGGACTCCAGAGATCATTGACGCTATCCCCCTGCCCTTGATGCCGAGACAGAAGCAAACATGTCCCTTTGGCCTTTAGCCAATTCCCTGTAGACAGTAGTTCAGGGAAGCAGGGAGCAGAGTGAGCTGCACATCCCGCAAACTGGAGAGGAGGAAAATGTCAAACCCTGAGAGCAGAGGTGCCCGGCAAAGGAAGCCTGACCCTTAACAGTCAAGTTCAAGGTTCTGCCTCACTCTTGGGCGCTCCTCAGCCAGACTCCTGGGATTTCCCGGGTGACTCCTGTTCCCTTAATTCCAGCAGCTGCTTCTCGAGTCTAGATCAAGATAAACGACCCAGATCTGCACTCCCTCTCCATTTCATGCCTGCCTTCTCTAGCACCGTCCCCTCTGGCATCTCTTGTCTCTGTCTCCAAGACTTAACTCATACAGCTAATTTTCAGGAAACGAGTGTTGACAGAGGGGAAGGCCCCAGTGCTCAGGCAGGGTTTGCACACTGAGAATCAGGCACTCTGGCTTCTCCTCTTGGCTCTGGGAGACTGGGAACAAGTCCCTTCACCCGTGTGAACCCTCGTTTCTCCATCTGTGAAATGGCGGCTGTGGCGGAGGTGTTTCTGCGGGAGCAGAAGTGGGACTAGGGGGTTGCTCAGAGTGGAAGGGGCGATGGGGAAGTAAACACTCAGGAACCCCACCACGTGAGGCTCACCCTGTCCTGTGCACAGCACACGTGTGCGCACACAGTCATGAGGCTGCTGCATGGGAAGGGAGGGGCTGCTCGGGGTGGGGGGCCGCCTTTCCACCCTCCCCAGGGAGCTGCCAGTGGAGGAAGTGAGGAGGGGCAGCGGCTTGGTACCGAGGCCACACACGAGCTCTGCGGTGTGCAGGAAGAGGGGCTTGTTCTTGGTTCCGTGTGGGTCTAACTCAGACCCAACTGTGCGTTCTAATTTTGTTCCTGGCTGGTCCATTTGTTGCTTCAAAAAAAATGAGTAGTTCGAATAGAAAGTCACCACAGCCTTTGAGTGGGGCCTTGGCCAGGGCCGTAGCTGAGCTGTTCCCATTCCTGGCTTCAGTTTTGGTGTATGTCCTCCTGGAGGGCAGGGAGGAGGCCTGCACTTTTGTGTCTCCAGGGCCTAGGCCGGGGCTGGTCCACACTGGTTGCCTGATAAATACTAACAGAGAGAAGGCTGAGGAAGCCAAGACCCCTCCTCTCAGAAGAGGGGGGTGTCCCTAAGATGTCCTCCCTTTGCCTCCTGCTGTCTCCAAGCTGCTGGGCATTCTCGCCTGGCCTCCTAGTGCCCAGGCACCTCTTTTTTTTTTTTTTTTTAATTTAATTTATTTATTTTTGGCTGCATTGGGTCTTCGTTGCTGCGTGCGGGCTTTCTCTACTTGTGGTGAGCGGGGGCTACTCTTCGTTGCGGTGCGTGGGCTTATTGCGGTGGTTTCTCTTGTTGGAGAGCATGGGCCCTAGGCATGCAGGCTTCAGTAGTTGTGGCTCACGGGCTCAGTAGTTGTGGCTCGCGGGCTCTAGAGCTCAGGCTCAGTAGTTGTGGTGCACGGGTTTAGTTGCTCCGCGGCACGTGGGATCTTCCTGGACCAGGGCTTGAACCCGTGTCCCCTGCATCGGCAGGCGGATTCTCAACCACCGCGCCACCAGGGAAGACCCGGGCACCTCTTGAAGCCGTGCCCCCGTCCCCTGTAGGGCACCTCTGGGCAAATACCAGGGGGCTGACTGACACCCACCACACTGTGTGTCCAGTCTCCTACCCCGACGTGGGAAAAAGGTGACGTGAGCACAGTCCTAGCTGCACTTCCCTTGTCATCTGTGTGAACTGAGCAGTTATGTCACCTCTCCGGGCCTCCATTTCCATGCAGGTAAAGTGAAGTTGGTGACACCTATTTCACAGGGTTCTTATAAGAAGCCACTGAGATACCAGTACTTGGAAGGACTTAGCACAGTCCTGGCACATAGTAGGAGCTCTAGAAAAGGTAGTTCTGTTCCCCTTCCTGAGCCTCTCCTTCCTACCTCCCCACAGAGAACAAGGAGATTTTAAATAGTTGAGTCCAAGCCAGGAGGACCCCCACCACAGCGCTCCAACCTTCGCCTGTGGCAGAGGGCTACTGTGCAGGAGCCGTGCCCACTGAAAGCAAGCTCGGCAGCCTGTGGCACCCAGTACCTGTCGCGAGGTCACTTGGCCAAAGGTCACTGCCAGGGCACAGCCCCACTCAGAGAGTCAGGAGCTGGGACTCCAGGAGCCACCTTCCTCAGGCTTTGGGCCTTGGAAGGGACATGGGCTTCTGGGGGCTGCAGCCCAGTGGCTCAGGTGAAGGAGGAAACAAAAGGGAGAGGCAGCAGCAAAGGAGGAGGAATGGGGGTTCCGTGGGCTTGGGGTGATGAGGTCAGAGTTCAGAATGAGGTCTGGGTCCAGGATGAGGACAGAGGAGAACAGAGAACCCAGAAGAGCCAAGAAGCTGGTTCCTTACTTTCACTCTCCTTGGAGGAGGGCGGGTACACAGTGCACTTGGATGGTGCTTCTTCTCCTGTGGGAGCAGAGAAAAGGTCATTACGTGGGTATCAGACCCAGGAGACCAGGAAGACTTGTCCAGGCTGGCATGCCCCACCCCCCGTCACAGGTACTCAGGCTAGTGTCCCCTTGGCAACATTGGCCCAGCTGTGCGCACACACACGCATACACACACACGCACGCACACACACACGCGCGCGCGCATGCACACACACACGCACACACACACACACACGCACACGGAAGCATATTTTCACTGCACAGCCAGGCATGCCCTGCCCATTGTCATGACACATGACACCCTCAGGGGCATGTCGATACCTGCCCATACCCACACGTCTATCTACTCTACCACCCCTTGCCTTCTCACCTAGACACACACACACACACACACACACACACACACACACACACACACACACACGTACACGTACACGTACACGTACACTCTCTCCTGACACCCCAGGTGTGAGCCGTGGAACCGTGGTGAGCAGTCACACTCCCAGCCCAAGTTCATACACCCCCTCCCGTTAAAAAGTCCCACTGTCATAAACAGAGCCACGTACGCCCTTCCGTCCATCACACCCAGCTACCCAGAGAGACACGCACACAGCTCCACACACCGTGCCACCCCTGGAGTGCCAGCACCGCCCATACAGAATCACACAGCCTCCGGCACAGTGTCGCACCATCAGATGCACAGCGCCACCCCGCAGCCACGCCGTCCTCCTCTCTGCTCCCCCTCCCAGACAAGCACAGGCACCGTCCCCAGCTGTCCCGCAGAGGCAGCCCTCACCTCTCTGCACCTGCAGCTCCATGGCTCCGTAGAGCCGCTGCTCCGAGTGGCGGTGCCTGATCTCCACCACCAGGCAGCAGTAGAGGCCGCCGTCCAGCAGGGTCAGGTTGCGCATGGTGATGGTGAAGTTGCCGTGGTGGTCAGAGGCTGACTCCAGCCCATGGCGCTGGGCCAGATCCTGGCTGGAGTTGGCCTGGTGGCCGCCGTGGTGCAGGTGAAGGTCCTGGAACGTGAGGTTGCGGATGGGCCGGCGCTCCGAGCAGGCCTGCACCTCACCTCGTGAGCTGCGGTACCAGGTCTTGTAGAAGGTCACGTCGTGCCCTTTGGCCAGGGGGCCCAAGAGTCTGCAGGTGAGAGTGACGTTCTGTCCCTCGGGACACACATACAGGGAATACGGCGTGGCGACCTTGAATGCTGCCACCAGACCTGCTCAGAGAGACGAGAGCCTGTCACCCGCCTGAGCCGGCGCCACTCCCAGCGCCCCCAGAGTAGGGAAGAACCTTGGTCTGGGGCTTCAAAGATGCGCGTTCCCCAGCCACAAGCTCCAGGCAAGTCAGCTGACCTCCCCAAGCCTCAGCTTCTTCTTTAGTTCACGAACCCGGCTCCGCCCCAGGCTGTGCGGCAGGAGCCACAGGAGCTTCTCCAGGTGTAGCTGGGTGAGGCACAGGAGAGACTCCAGGCAGGCAGCAGACTGGACCCGGCCAGCGCGTGTCCCTCTCCCGGGGGGCACATGTGCTCCAGCCCCGGCTCCCATCCCCCTACTGCAGGCACCACGGCTCTGCCCACACCTGGCCCCTGGCACTTCCAGCTTCCGTGCCCAGTGCCGTCGGGTGGGAAGCAGGGTGAGGAGAGGAAGGCTGTCTGGGAAAAGCAGCGCTTGGCCCTTGACTGCCCCTCTGGGGGCCAGCGGCTCCCGGGGCTGGCCTTGCCTTCGCGTTTCCTCCTCCGTGAGCCCTAACAGAGCGTCTACCTGCGTGAGGCCTGTGCCAGGTGCTACAGCTCACCTGGAGGGGCTTATGGCCTAGCTGGGTAGACAAGTCCTGCCTCTTGACAAAATAACCCCATAGGCTAAAGGGCAAACCCGTACCAGCCTTCAGGGAACTTGGAGAAAAGAGGACACGACCTTCCTGGGGGTGGTCAGGAGACTTCTTAAAGGAAGGAGGGTCTTTGGGGTAGACGGACAGAGAGGATTCCAGCAAGTGGAAGGTGGTAGGGAAGCAGGAAAACCCAAGGTGTCCAAGGGTCAAGGACAGGCAACACAGAAAAGCTCGTCTCATCCAGGCACCCGCCTGCCACCCAGTCTTCTTAGAAATATTTTCTAGTTCATTTTGTTTTCAATAAGCAAATGAAGCCATGCCCCGGTCCTGTTTACCCTACCCCAGCCTCCCAGCATTTAACCAGGTTCACCCCCCAAAGCGCTGGCCCTTCAAAACAGAAAATTCTGTCTAGCTATGAGCTATGAGTTCCCTCATGTGTGCAGTGAGGAAAATATTAGCTACAAGAGGCTTGTGAGAGGACAGGATGACGAAAAGAGGAGAACGCGAGAGGTGAGCTCTCATGCCCCCTGCAGACATAGGAGGGATAGCTATAGTTATTAGACATTAGTGATATTTTGATTTTAATTGGCTAAAATCAGGGGCTGTTGTGGGCAGACAGGGAAGGAGGACCCTGTAAATGTGTACAGGATCAAAATGGCTATGTCTTTTCCATGGCCGTTGCCTGAACCCAGGATAACAACACGACTTCTTCCTCCAGATGCCCCTTCCCTATTTTACAGCCCATCCCCCTCTCCCCTCACCTGGCAGAGCTGAAAGCCTGGCCCAGTCGGGAGAAAGGCAGCCTGGTGTAGCTTTGGAATTAGCCCACCCTGCATTGGAGTCCAACAGCTGAGAGTTACATAGACCCTGAGCCTCAGACCCCTCACTGTAGAACATAGAAGTGAAACAGCTACTGCCGGAGTTGAGGCAGAATTACAGATAATTTACATGAGATGCTCTGAAGGTTGGTGCTTGATACCTGGGAAAGATAGGTCTCTAACTCATTTCTGCAATTCAAGAGATGTTAGGACATTAAGAGTGAAAAACATTCTGCACGATAGAATGGAGAAGCCAGATTGAGATTCTCTCCCACTAAGGTGTGACTGACTGGTAACAGCTGTGGTCCAACCTTGGCCTGCCTGCATATTTAAAGCACAGTGTGAGGAGGCAGCAAAGCCACGGCCCCAAAGAATATGTCTGCAAGGGTGGAGTTTTAAGCCCCAGAAGGTAAACAGGACAGACACACACCAGAGCCTCCCACTTACAGCACCCACATGTGAGAGGGAGCCGTGTCTGGGAGCCCCAGATTTTTGGAAAGTCATTGCCAAGGTAAGCAGGGATTTCAGAACTTCTTTAGCGAGATGCTGATCTCCTTTCCAGCAGAAATACAGAAGCCCAGAAAGGGAAAGTGGTTTGCCTGACGTTCCAGAGGGTATAAACTCAGAACCTAGAGCATGGAGGCTTCAGGTAAAGCAGGATCTAGTTAGAACTAGAAGAAGGAATAGCATGGACATGTCTAACAACCCAGTAAGGCAGGTGTTCTTTTCCTTCCTGTTTCACCAATAAGGAGACAGAGGCACAGAGATGTTAAGTAACTCACCGAAGTTCACGTAGCAAATAAGTACTAGAGTCAAAATTAAACTTAGGCACTTAGACTCTGTACTGAAAGAAAAAATTGCAGAAACTGGCAGCCCACCGGCCATACTCAGCCTTCAAACATATGCTATTTGAACCTTAAAGTATTTTACTCTTTTTTTTTTTTTTTTGAGATCGCCAAAATTTAAAGACCGGGAATTTGATATGAAAATTCCGACTTGTAGCTTCTCTTTGAGAGTCAGTAAATTAACACTAAAGCAGCTCTCCTACGAGGCAGCCACCCGCTGGATCTGAGCAGCAGCCTCCGTTTAGATGGGACACTGGTGTTCTAGCTGCTGCGGTCCCTCCTACTTACTCCCTAACTTCCCACCTGGCCTGCCTCATTCCCTCACTATAAATGTCCCGTGGGCATCTGAGTTTCTGATGCATGAGTGTGGCTTCTTGGTGTAACCAGGGAGGGATTCTGCTCCCCAAGCCCACTGTTCTACAGTTGAAACCCTCAGGCTCAGAGAGGAAATGATCCGCCCAAGGTCCCCGGTGGAAGCCTGACTGCCAGATTTTGGTTGTGCCAGTAAATGGAAGTGGGGAGTAGCTACAGAAAGGATCCTCTAAGGGAGAATAAAAACCCACCCAGAGAGTGGACCCTGGATTATTTCTGCCCTCTACTCCCCCTTTCCCCAGCAGGCCACAGGGCAGCTCCCAGCAGCATCTCTCCCAGCTGGTAACTGGTTTCCCCTTTTCCCAACATTATCTTCAGCCCCAGAACTATCGCCAAGGGTGAGAGCCGAATCCACATCCAGCAGCATTTGCAGGAGCACACACACCTTGGGGGCCACGGGGAAGCTGGCTCAGTAGAGGCCAGGGCCGCAGGTCTGGGGTGGGCAGAGGCAGACGCAAGAAGTGGAGCACAGAGCTGAGCAGGGCGGGGAATGCTGAGTGGACAGAGGTGTGGATGCGTTGGGGCCAAGATGTGGCAAGACTGAGGTTAGCTTGTGGGCAGGGTAGGTGTGGGCAGGACGGGAGCAAGCAGCAGGGCCTCCAGTGGGGCACCAGCCCAGGGCCTCCAGCAGGACGTCAGGCCCAGAGCCCCCTGAGTCCAAGCAGTGGTGTTAATGACTGCAGAATTGCCCAGGAAGCAGTGGAGAGGGGATTTTCAGCCCGAGGAGCGATTTCGTTGAAGACCCACAGGGGGGACACACAGAACTGGGGTTCAGAGACAGAGTTGGGGAGGGGGCATTGCTCAATCCCTTACACCCCGCACGCCCCAGAGGGACCTCTTCCCCTTTTAGAAAAAGGAGAGGCTACCCTGGGCTTCAGGTTTGGGCGTGGGTGAGAGGATTCAGTTTGAGCAAAAGGGCCAGACGGGAGTGGGCCGGGCATCTACAGGTTTTGTCCTGGGGGGAGAGAAAACATCTTGTTTGTGGTGTCTGAGACTGCAGCCAGGACAAGGCCCACGGGCAGCCTGTCCTTAGGAGGCACGGCGTTAGGGAAAACAGCGCACATGCCCCATGCCTGCCGTGACTGCGCATGCGCACGTGTTATCGGGGGCTAGAAATAGCCCAGCTGGAAGTATAATTATTTGGCGGGAGGATGTTGCTTATTGTCAGGGGCAGATCCTTCTGGACACCTGGGGCATTGTCGGAGACTGGGGAGGAAGGCCCCTGGCTCCAGGGTGGCCGAGAGCATGTGGGACAGGAAAAGGCCCCCAGCCCTGGGCTGAGCCTGTGCCCATGTGGGAACCATCCATCATTGTGCTGCTCTTGGGGCCCTGCATCCCCCCCACCCAGCCCCCACCTGCTGCTGGGTAAGATGGCAGAAACACCTGGAGGAAGAATGCTGTGATCCTGGGAAATGTGAGGTCTCAGGATTCAAACTCTGGCCTGGGCAGGCAGATCCCTGGGCCCCAAACCCCACTTAGCCCTGCCCTTACTGTGTGCCTTTGGGCAGGTTCCATCCTTCTCTGGGCCTCCCTTTCTTCCTCCTATCTGGAGAGACTCCCCACATTCCTAAGCCCCTTCCAGCTCTGAAACCCTGTGGCAGGTGAGAAAGTCTGTCTTAGGGCAGAGGAAGGAGGCAAGAATGGGCTACAAAGGTGATCACGGGCATTTATGAGCCCCTCTTACATGTTAGGACTTGCTGAGCACTTTATACTCGTTTAAGTCTCATGACGCCCCTGATGTAGGTCTCATTGTCCCCATTTTAAAGATGAGGAAATCAAATCAGAAGTCAAGCGATTTGCCCAAGGCCACACAGCCCTACGTGGCTGCACTGAGACCCACACCTTGGACAAGCCAGCACTACAGGCAGCAAGAGCCCTCCACCCCTCCAGCGGGCGGGGCTGAAACCTCATCCTCCAGCTACTTAGCGAGTAAACTGACCTCCAGTTGACGTCTGTGCTCTCCACGCAGCCAGCCTTGCTCTGCCTCAGACCCAAACCGAAAACATCATTCTTTCATTCCACAAATATTTACTAAGGTCCCAACATGAGCCAGGCCCAAGGCAGAGAGGCCGTGGGGGTGCAGAGTTCCCTAAGGGGCTTCCGCTCAGAATTTAGCCCTGCTGCTGCCACTTTCTAGCAGTGGGACCCTCAGCCGCAGAGGGGCTCAGCCTCTTGTGAAAGCTCCCGTGTAGGGGAAAGGAGTCCTTGTTCAGCTTCATCTCAGGATGCTAGTTTTTTGTGACCTCTTTCCGCCCATAAGCTCTCACCTCGTGAAACCCTGTGGGTGTGCATGGGATGGGTGTGTGTGGGTGTAGACAGGCCTGTGTATTTACCCTGACCCGGCATGAGCTTACTCCACAGTCGCCAAGGCAACGCCCCAGCCTTTGGAGGTGGGTCCCTGGCTTGATTGGTCAGGCCTAGGAGGCCCCACCCAAAGAGCTGGACTCTGTCCAGCTGCTAGGGGCTGTAAGCAAACAGTTACTGATGGCCTGCTATTGCTGGCCCTGTGCTAGATGCAGAAGGCCAGGCCCTCGCCCTCAGAGGGGGCCCCAGACTCACATGGACCTCGTCTCCAGCTCCCTGCCAGACCCTGTCCTCCAGGACAGTCCATGGAGGGTATAAGGAAAGGCTAGGCTCTGTCTTTATCAAGATGGAGAGCACAGAGGGCAAGAGGCAAGGACCAATCAGGACTGGTCCTGATTCCAGTGCTAAGCTCCAGGAAGTACCTCCGGGACAAAGGGCTGAGGGCCCGGAGCCGGCAGGTCCGTCCATGGGGCTCCGTGGCCAGTGAGGACAAAGGGCATCTCAGATGTGTTTATTGATACCTGCTCCTGCAGGAAGTGTCCATTCACATTGGACCAAGGAGTCTGGGAAGGGGAAGCCAGGCTCTATCGGAGGAAGCGGCACTTCCAGCACATTGGGAAAGCATCAGTGCATCTGGGGCTGGAGGCTGTTGGCCAGCACACCTCCCCAGGGAGGGCCTGGGCGGTTGGCCAGAGCCGCACCAGTGGATGTGTCTCTGGATGGCTCGTTCCTCAGCTCTCCCAGGCCCTCCCTGAGGACATTGTATGTAGCCCAGACTACCAGCTCCAGCCAGCTCCCCTCAAGATCCTGTGCTGTGAAGACTTCCTAAGGTTCAGATTCAAATCTCTTTGTGCCCCACCCTCAGTGCAGGAGGCGCGGTGGTAATGGTATAGTAGCAGGCTCTTAACTCTGTGCCAGGCCTCATTCTAATCACTTTTATATGGAGTTGCTTATTGAATCCTCCCTCCCTATAAGGTAGGTACTGTTATCGTCTCCACTTTACAGATCAGGAAACTGAAGCACAGAGAGGTTAAGTAACTTGTACAGAGTCTCATGAATAGCAAGTGGTGGTGCCAGGATTTGAACCCAGGTCGTCTCGCTCCAGAGGTCTGGGGTATAGAAGTAGCCAGGGATTGACCAGAGGCCCCACCTCCTTCTTGCAGATGGACAGGCTGCCCTGGCCAATGAGGCTGCAGGCTCCCTCTCCCACTGTCTCTGTAGTTGTTGGGACAGCCTGTTGGCCCCAGCATGAGGAGAGGACCCAGCTAGAGCCACCGTATTTATTTGGGGAAGGCAACGGGGGCTGGGAGAATTTGGGCCTGGAAGAAGCCCAGAAAGGCCTTCTGACCCTGTCCTGACCTCTTAGGATGAGCACTGTCATCTCTCCCTTCTTCCAGGAGAGCTGAACTGTCCCCTGCCCCCAGCCGCCACTCCTCACAGCGGTGAGTTTTCTTTTTCAATGGAGAGGAGCTGACGGCATCTACAGCACAGGTAGTTTTACTTTCAGTTTTATGGCGTTAAATAACACTGAATCACACAGAGAGAAGGTTATTCCCTTTTCGATTCTCTTTCAGTCCTGATTACATCAAAGAGAAAGTCCCAGTTTGATGCCAGTGTGTCTTCAAAACATCTCTATTATGTGCTAAGCTCTTCTTTTTTTTTTTTCTTTTTCCTGAAAGGTACAGCAGGCTTGGAGCCTTCCCCAGGCTATAGTTTCCAACTAGAATTTACCTTATTTGGTTTTCCTATTATGTACTTTTATGATTTTGTTCTATTTATGGCAAGTGACACTGGCTTTCCATTTATGGCAGTGATACAAAGTTTCCTTTTAAAATCTATTTACTTAAGTCAAAGAATGAGTAGATTTAAAGAGGGCACATATGATGATGGGCAGACACTGGAGAAATCCCCAAAGCGGTGAACAAACGGACTGAAGGTCAGGAAGCACCATCATGGGATTACCCTTCCGAAGTGAGTGGTCAGCGTTGCCGAGACCCAGTTACCTAGCCTTCCCAGGGCTCAGATAAAGGCGGCGTGTGTGTTTGTGGTCCCACAGCAAGTGAACAGCAGAGACAGGGCTTGACCCCCGGTCCCCATGGGAAGTAAGATCCTATGTAGAAAGGCTGAGGGACTAGGCTGGCTCGGTCAGGAGCAGAGCAACTTCATTACTGAGTTACTGATGGACACAGTGGTGGCCGTTGTCTTTCTCTCTGGGGATGGTCAGCCAAAGTCAACAGGATGAATGTTAAGCTCAGTGGCAAGAAAGACCCCAATAAGACAAGGAAACCCTGAGCCCGGCTTGCCTTGAAGTGGCAAAGTCCCCACCTCTGGAGCACTTTAAGAGGAGAATGTACGGGCACCTCCATGGGCATTACAGACTGTAAGTGCATAGAGGTGCTACGGAGGGCTGGGCCCAGCACTTCAGACCTCCAGGGTGCTAGAGAGTCCTGTCCCAGTGAGACCGGTCAATGCCTTCCCATGCTCTGGGCGCTCTACCGGACCCTGCAGGAAGCAAGGAGCTACGATGGTAAACCAATGGCGTGTGGCCTCCAAAAGCCAAGAGGCAGAATAATACCACACAGCCAGAGCTCCCCAGGCGCTATGTTATGCCAGGCTCTGTGTCACGTGTGCACCGAATATTCACAGCAGCCCTCTGGGGGAGGTGCTGTCGTCATCCCTATGGGAGAGATGATAGAACTCGCTCACGGATGCTGAGTAACTTGTGCAAAGTGACAGAGCAGTAAAGGACCATCTTGGGATTTGAACGGAGCTCTGATTGACTCCCCAAGCCAGACTGTTAAGTGACAGGGTGGAACGGGAAGCCCTGGCATGCAGGGCACACAACTCCAGGTCCCTTCCATTCTCACACAGGGTGGCATCAGGAAGGCCTTGGTCATGCCTGCGCTGCTGCTAAGGGGATCCAAGGGTCCATCAGAAGCTTCACAGCAGCTCCCTGGTGAGGCCAGACTGCTCCTGGATGAACGGTTGGCTTAAAACCTGGCACCTCAAACTCAGTCTTTGGGGCTTGGTCAGTGCTGGTGAGGGGTCACGGCCAGTATACCCGATGGGCACGAAGGACCCCTTTCTTCCTCTCTTCTTTCCCTCTGTCTGCTTGGGCCTAAGACCCATATGTGTGTGCATATAGGGAGGTGGCCTTCCAGCGGTGTACCACCCACCTGGGCCACCCTCTCCTACGGAGGTCAGGCCCCAGAGGGAACCTTTGCCCTACTTGGGGGAAAGAGAGAGCAACCAGCCCAGCTCAGCAAGGGGCTCCCCAGTATCGCTGCGTACCCCTGACATTGGGTAGAGGCTACCTTATGCCCGTGGGCTGGCCTCAAGCCTGCTTCTCTCCACCTCAGGGCCTCTGGGCAGCAGACTGTGGATTTCCTAAGAGCCGATCATTGCTGTGTCAGAGGCTTGCACCATTGGGTTACTCAACAAGGCCCTGCAACCCTGCTTACCATACAGGGGAAGAAGGGCTCTCACCTCCCCAGCCCCAGTGCACTCCATGGGCTAGTCCCAGAGTTTGGGACTCTTGGGTTAGCCTGTGAGGACATGGCAGGGACAATAACTTCCACAGGTCCTGGGAAGGCCAATAGGGGAAGAAGAGGCTCTGCCACCCTTGGGGTCTGCTGGGTCCTGGCTCCCTAGGTGCCTCCCTCCACCCATTTCAACCTGGGTCAGGCCCAGGAAAGGGGTGTCTGCAACTTTTCCTAGGCTCCTGTGCGCCATTATCACCACCATCTTTCTCCATGGTGCTGGCCCAGCCCCAAGAGCTAGAGAACAAACAGGTCTGCACTAGCCGCCTCCATCTCACCTTCCCACAGCATCAAGGCTTTGACAGTGAGCAATCCTGCCCAGGGCCACCCGGCACCTCAGCAGGCCGGTGAGCAGGTCTTTCCAACTCAGACACCCTCCGGACCATGCCTGCAACCAGGCCTCCCCGTCTCTTATCCCCCTTCTTGCACACTGTACTGGGTAGCAGCATGAATATTCATTAGCACGCCCATATTACAGTTAGGAATACTGAGTCCCAGAGTAGTTCAAAACTAAGAGAATTCTCCTGACTCAAACCCTAACCATCTCCTTGAGCTGGGCCCAGGGAGAGATGGAGCACCAAGCTGCTGAAGTAGCCAAGGCCTCTGGGGGTGGAGCCTCCTGGCTGAAGAGACAATATGGAGTGAGGGGCTCTGAGCCTCTCTGCTACTGGCTCTGTGAAAGCTGGCTCTCTATGCCCTAGTTCTCTGGAACTCAGTTTCCCAAACTGGGGCTGCTGAACAGAGATCAGCTCAGCCAGAGGAGGACAGGGTAGGGGTAAGAAAACGGAAGGGCCTCTTGGGGTCACTTGGAAAGGAGGGGGCAGGGCAGGCGGTCTGTAGTGGGTGGGGTGCTGGCCGGTCCTGCCTGCCACCATCCACTGCTCCTTTGGGAAGCCCTGTCTGCCATGAGCCATGGCCTTGGTGCCGAGACTGCTCCCCCACCTGCTTTGGCTCTTCCTGGGGAGCATCCAGTTCAGGGCTTAGGCATCTCTGTCCGTGGGGTGTGGGCTCCCTCCGCTTTATAGGAGGCCCAGGCCAGCCTCCCAGCGCTGAGATACCATGCTGCCTGCAGGCTCCCCAGTTTCTGAGGCGTTTTCCAGGTTCTCTCAGAACCCTCCTCTTGCTCTTACCCTGTCTTCCCCTTCCTCCTCTTCTGACTCACCCACTGGGTCCCTTGCCAAGCTCCCCACCTCCCTCCTGCCTCCCTCTGACTCCCTGCTGACTCACACTTTCCCTGAGCCTTCCCAGGGAAAAAGTTTAAAGTTTAGTTCCATAGGCTGCCTGCCGGCCCCCTCTTCCCTCAAGATCCAGCTGCTTCAGTCCTGGACAGGCAAGAAGCAGGGGCCAGGCTGTGGGTCCCGGGCCCTTTGCCCCCCACTCAAGGAGCCCCTGTGTCCTGACCAGGATACCACCTAGACTTTGGAAGGGGAAAGTGACACCTCCCTGTGTATGGCTTCTGTGTTTGAGCTGAGGAAACTGAGGCCCGAAAGATGCTATAAGTTACCCAGGGACCTAGAAGGGGCTCACAGCCAAGCTGGGCAATGTCCCACATTCTCCCCAGTGCAGGCCCTACACCAGTCCCTGGGCTGCAGATTTGCTACGATGCTGGGAATCAGCTGACCACTCAGCTCTCAGCCATCAGACCCTCAGGATAAGGACCAGAGGGCGCCCATGTCCAGCTGTGGACCAGTGCCTGCACTGACGAGTGCCCACCAAGGCTCAACCAAGAGTGTCACCAGGGTACGGGACACTGGCTGAGAGTATACAACTTCGGCGCCCCGTGAGACCCTGGGGTCCTGGGGTGGTGCAGGGAGATGCCACAGGTGTCAAAAGCCAGTGGCATCCACTAGAACACACTGGGCTGTCTCCACCGTGTTTATCTCCTGTGCTGCAGAAGGTACTCGTGCCTGGGCTCTCTGGGTCGGGAAGGGCTGGACAGGCAGCTGCTTGGGCAGCTGTCAGCATACACGCGTGCCCACCACCCAGCCAGGGCACTTGGCAGAGAGCCGCCGCCCCTGCCAAGCCGTCCTAGCGGCCTCCCTGCCGCGGGCTGGGGTCACGGCAGGCTGAAGGGGGCTCCCAGGGCGTCCCCATCTGACCTGGGACCCCCCACCCTGCCCCGCTGTGCTCTCCCGTTGCTCCTCCCTAGCACCCGGGCTCCGCCGACCTTACCTCGGGAGGCAGCCAGGAAGAAGGCGAGGAGCACAGGCCCCCGGCGCCAGCTGCCAGCCTCCGGGACTGGGGGGACGCCCATGTCGCCGTCGGGCAGAGCTGCGTCTGGCGCAGCCGGGCCGGAGCGGAGCCCGGGGGCGTGCAGGGGGCACTCCTGGTTCGCAGGGAGCGGACGGGACGCGGCCGGCGGGGAAACCTCCGCGCGAGTGAGCGCAGAGCAAGTGAGCGCGGCCGGCAGCCCGAGAGCCGCCCGCTCCCAGGGGCCCACAGCGCCCCCGGGCGGCCAAGGCTGAAGCGCTGCCTCTCCAAGGGCCCCCGCGGGAGGGGCTTCCCGCTGACTCGCACCCGGCTGGCCTTGTAGGTGGGGGAGCCAGTCAGTATGCCAAGAGTCAGCGCCACTTGATCGCCCGTTTGAAGCCTTTTCTTCTCTCCCCCATTACTCTTTGCAGAGGATTAGTATTGTTGTAAAGCCTGAGAAGTACATCTGCGTCTAACTTAGCGCGATATATCATCATCATCATAGATTGTATCAGCCCTCACCCACCAGCAGAGGCTTGTACCTGACGTCCTCCAGCCCGGCCCAGGTCCTGGCACTCCCAGTAGTGGAATGACTGACTGACTGAATGAATGAATAGATGGACGGATGGATGACATGTAACTTTTGTAAAGAGCTAGGTGAGTGAGTTGGGGCAGGCTTGACTGTAGATTCCAGAGCCTGCAACACCCTTGTGCACATGCACACACATGTGTGGCAGGTGCAGGAGTACCCAGCAGGCTTGGCACACCCCTACACTAGGACACACACACGTGTGTGTGTGTGTAACACCAGGTAGTGTGTCCCACAGGAAATCATCGGTACTCCTCTCACCCAGGCCCCAGCCTCTCTTACTCCCTGCACCCTAGATGTCTGCAGGATGCTCTCACACACACACACACCCTCTAGTCCTCTGCTCTTGCACCCCACCCAGCACTGACACTGCTGGCAATATCTCTCTCCTCTTTCAAGTCCTGGTCTCAGAGAGAAGGGGCTCCGTGGGGCAGCACTATTAGAGCCCCCCACTCTCAGCCCCTGCAGCCTGGACGATGGTTAAACCCACTTCCAGGAGTCTGGGAAAGTAGGAAATGTCAGTACCACCACCCCCATTGGTGAGGCTGGGATCCAGCCCTCTCCTGTAGGGCGGCACTCGTGTGCTCTTGCTGGCCGAAGGGGCTCAGCAGGATGCAATGCTGGGCTCCTCGCCAGTGGTAAGTGCTCAGAGCTGTATATATATATTTTTAACATCTTTATTGGGGTATAATTGCTTTACAATGGTGTGTTAGTTTCTGCTTTATAACAAAGTGAATCAGTTATACATATACATATGTTCCCATAGCTCTTCCCTCTTGCATCTCCCTCCCACCCCTCCAGGCGGTCACAAAGCACCGAGCCGATGTCCCTGTGCCATGCGGCTGCTTCCCACTAGCTATCTACCTTACGTTTGGTAGTGTATATACGTCCATGCCTCTCTCTCGCTTTGTCACAGCTCACCCTTCCCCCTCCCCATATCCTCAAGTCCGTTCTCCAGTAGATCTAGTCTGTCATACAGAGTGAAGTAAGTCAGAAAGAGAAAGACAAATACTGGATGCTAACACATACATATGGAATTTAAGAAAAGAAAATGTCATGAAGAACCTAGGGGTAAGACAGGAATAAAGACACAGACCTACTGGAGATCAGAGCTGTGTGCAGAGCCACAAGATGAACGCGGTGGCCTTCCTTGACAGTCATCTTTACTCAAATATTTGGGGCCTCTACCACCATTTTTTTTTTTTTTTTTTTTTTTTTACTGTACGCGGGCCTCTTACTGCTGTGGCCTCTCCCGTTGCGGAACACAGGCTCCGGACACGCAGGCTCAGTGGCCATGGTTTACGGGCCCAGCCGCTCCGCGGCATGTGGGATCTTCCCGGACCGGGGCACGAACCCGCGTCCCCTGCATCGGCAGGCGGACTCTCAACAACTGTGCCACCAGGGAAGCCCTCTACCACCATTTTTAATGGAAACTAATGCAAACACGTTATGGAAAAGATTGCAAAATCTATATGAGCTTTCAGAGATAACAGGAGGGATTTCACAGGTATTTCATTCTTGAGACAAAAGCTTCAGGTTCTTCCCCAACTCAGTGCAGGTTCCCTCTCCACCCCGGTGGGGAAGTTTGGGCAACGTAAAGCGAATGCATTTTCCCTCTCTGTGTGATTGTTATTTTTATGAAGATTCATTGAGACTCTAAGACCCAGAGGAATACCTCCCTGATGGAGGAGGGATTCAGACTGATGATGGCAGACCAGATCCTCGGAATGTCTGAGCCAGAAGGGATGTTAAAGAAAAGTCAAGTCCCTTACTAACAGACAGAAAAGGTCCAGAAAGGACCTCTGTGACATGTCCAAGGTTACAGAGCCCCATCTCAAGGCTGTCAGGCCTACCTGCTTTGGAAGCAGTTCCAGCAACCACCTAGCATGCCCCGCCCCCCACCCTCCCCCTGCCAAGATCTAGAGCTGCAGCTCAGGGCACTCATACCCTCCGCAGGGGCAGTGACAGTCTTCTGTCCATCTGTCCATCCTTCCACAGGTGGTTCCAGAGCCAGCCAGACCCCAGAAAAGGTGCACACAAGTTGTCTACATCCAGCTTTTTGCACCACCTGCTTTCTGTTCCCTGCCCTTGGCAATGGCCTGGTCACATTCTTTCTACCCAGATGTTTTTGAAGTTGTTATAACCTGATTATTTTATATTAGTCACTAATTACAGTTTGTATCAGTCAGGGTCCTGGCAGGAAACAGAGGCACACTCAGAAAGGGCTCAACTGAAGAAAGTTTAATGGAGGGACTGTTTACAGAGGGCTGGTGAAGCACCCGTAGACTAAAAACTGCAGGAAGCCATTACCACCCACGGGTGCAGAAGGACAAGAAGAGGGCGTGACTGGAGCCCAGTGAGGGCCAGAGGCGTGAAAGAGGGGCCACCCAGCAGGAGAAACACAGCCTCTGGCAGAACTGCAGTGAGGAAAGGAGGGAGTGAGGGAGAAATGCCCCCCCCCACCTCTCCTCCTGTCTTCTGCCGGGACCTCGCATTGGCCAAACCATCTGGAAGCCAGATGGCAAGGGAGCCCAGGTGAGGCCGTCCACAGAGGACATCCTCCCAGGTGGAGAAGCAGAGAAGAGAGGAGGGCAGCCGAGGGACACAGAATACCAGCACATGGCTAATTTCTTCCTTCCACTTATCTCCTCTGCCTGGGAAGTGCCACATCAACCATTTCTCAATGGTTCTTGAGTGCTGCTTGCTGAGTTTCGATTGGCTGAATATTACCTGTGGTCTGATTGGACCAAGCATCAGCCAAAAATGGCCAATCACAGGAGAATATGGAGTGAAATTGTCCTTGCAGTGAAGTCATGCGCTATGAGCTTTATTTTTCACAGCTCAACAAATTCTGCACGTGTAGTAGCCCCAAACCCCATGTCCTTCCTCTCAAAAATGCTGAAAATAGGCATTGCTTCCAGTTACATGGACAATGGGTGAAGTTTAAACGGGTGGGCTGAGTACATCACATTCTTGCCTTTTGTGATCTGGAAGGAGGCCCAGGGTCAGTAAGGCCCTGGTCCAGTCAAAGCTATGGGCTGGAGAACGAAATTGGGCCATTTGTAGAGACGTGGATGGATCTAGAGACTGTCGTACAGAATGAAGTAAGTCAGAAGGAGAAAAAAATATATCGTATATTAACGCATATATGTGGAACCTAGAAAAATGGTACAGATGCAGGACAGAAATAGAGACACAGATGTAGAGAACAAACGTATGGACACCAAGGGGGGAAAGTCGCGGAGGGTGGTGGTGTGATGAATTGGGAGATTGGGATTGACATATATATACTAATATGTATAAAATGGATGACTAATAAGAACCTGCTGTATAAAAAATAAATAAAATTTTTTAAAAAGCTATGGGCTGGAGGCAGTTACTGGAGTTCATCTCATATGCCAATTGTAATCACTAGAGCAACGTGCTAACCAGGATCCTGAGGTTGCGTCCGGCCTCAGCAGTGCCGTGATCGGTTAGTGATGTCACGGACGGTAAGAGTGGTGGTGCGAGTGCCATCCTGGACCTAAGCAGTTGCCTAGCTTGGCTTTTGACAGAGCCTCTGGGACTTCCTCTGTCAGCCTGGGACTTCCCTCGCTCTCATCCGTCCCCCTTTCCCTCACCATGTTGGATCACGCTGAGTAAGTGCAGCCTAGGAATGCATCCAGCTGGCTCCACCTCAAACCCTCTAGCCAGCTGACCAAGGAACCCGATCGTGCTCTTCTCCATAGGCCACCACCCACGTGTATGTGACCATCGTGGACGAGAACGATAACGCGCCCACGTTCCAGCAGCCCCACTACGAGATCTTACTGGATGAGGGCCCGGACACAATCAATGCCAGCCTCGTCACCGTCCAGGCACTAGACCCGGATGAGGGGCCCAACGGCACAGTTACCTATGCCATCGTTGCCGGCAACATCATCGACACCTTTCACATCGACAGGCACACGGTCAGTGGCTGGTGGCGGGGTCCAGGAAGAGGGTCAGCTGGCCAAAGGGATTGGAGGGGAGCTCAGTGACATCATGGGGGTGGGAGCAGAGCAAAGATGGAGTCCGGGAGGAAACTGGGGGGGCAGCCAGTACGGGAGGATGAAAAGGTCGGGTGGGGCCTGGTTTAGAGGACAACAGGGACTCCCTGTCATGGCCAGGATGTTAGGGCCAACCTCCCTCCTGGGGTGGTCAGAGGATGCCCCAGACCCACCATCTATTGATCCACCCTCGTCCCCTCTACTTATCCTGCAGGGAGTCATCTATGCTGCCAAGGAGCTGGACTACGAGATCAGCCATGGCCGCTACACCCTGATCGTCACCGCCACGGACCAGTGTCCCATCTTGTCCCATCGCCTCACCTCTACCACCACGGTGGGTGGGTGGGTAGATGGGACAGAGCCCCAACTTGGGGGTGGGGTAGGACAGGTCACAGAAAGGTCCTGTGGGGAAGCGGGGTTTCCAGGAGAAACGCCTAAATCCACGAGCCCTGTCCTGGTCTCAGCAACTCACCCAAACTTGCAGTGTGACTTTGAGGAGGTTACTGAACCTCTCTGCGTGGCTGCAGCTATCAGATAGATGATGACACCTGCCTTCCTCCCCTTCACGGGAAGGGCACAAACTCCAGTCAGACCGACAGGGGTTCATGTCCCTGATGTTCTACTTCCTAACTGTGTGACTCTGGGCAAGTCACTTAACCTCCCTGAGCTTCACTTTCCTCCTCTGTAAAGGGGGGATAATAAAAAACTGTTTCAGGGTGTGGGAGGAGCAAACGAAACCAGAAAAACGATGACCATAGTACAGCAATAAACAGAAGTTCATAGCATTATTATTAATAATTATTATTATGCCCATAGAGAGACTTTGACAATAACAATAGCTTATCCACATGAATAGCTTAAAAAGCCCTCCCACATCCGTTAACCAGTATGATTCTTCCATCATCCTATGAGGCAGGATTATCAGATCCAGTTTACAGATGAACAGGGCTGGCTGGGGTGCGGTCCTGACTAAGTTCGCTCATCATCTCAGGTGCTTGTGAACGTGAATGACATCAACGACAATGTGCCCACCTTCCCCAGAGACTACGAGGGACCATTTGATGTCACCGAGGGCCAACCAGGACCCAGAGTGTGGACCTTCCTGGCCCATGACCGGGACTCGGGCCCCAATGGGCAGGTGGAGTACAGCATCGTGGACGGAGACCCTCTGGGTGAGTGGGGCCTGAGCTGGGTGATGGGGGTGGCATGACCCAGCGGGCCTCTCCCCGACCCCACTCAGGAGCAGGATGAAAAAGGAGGTCTCAAGGCAATTAGCCCCACCATTGTGCGATGGGGCCTCAGTTTCCCCACCCATAAGATGATGAAAGTAATCTTCTCCCAGGAATATGGTGAGAACACTCTGAAATCTGGGAGCAGAGGCTGGTAGCCTTGGAAGGTCACAGACTCCTTTGAGATAGAAAACACCCCTGTGTCATACCCAGAGAAAAGGCTCCAGGCAAGAGGAAAGACGAGCATCCTTGCCCCAGACCTTCAGGACCCCCCAAATGCACACATGCAGGGAGCACCCAGATTCTTCTGCACATCTCATCATCCCTTAATAGCCTTCACAACTAGCCCGACTGTTCTCCTCAGTTGAAGAGCAGGGCTTGCCTGGCCAGAGCAATTTCTCAGGACAGTATTTACTCACTTTTGTAGAGTAGGAATCCCAAACTCAAGGCCTGCTGGGGCCATGCAGGGAGCACACATGGGAGAAAAGGTCTGGGCAAGAGAAGAGGGAGTGGCGGGGGCTGCAGCAGCCACAGCTCCGCTCTTGCCGATTGTGGTCAGGTTGAAATGCAGGCCCCGGGGTTGGGGCGGGGGAGCCCTTCCCATTTTTAAAAGAAATGCTGGAAATCCAAATCTTTGTGAAACATCCTGATTTTAATTGAGCACTCAATAAGTATGTATTGAGCATTTGCTGACCACATTCCAGGCGCTGAGGATACAGAATGGTAAAAAACAGATACAAATCCCTGCCCTTATAGAACATATGTTCCAGTTGGAAGATACAGGCCATGAACATAACTGGTTAAGCAGACGACTTAGTCTATTGGGAGGTGCTAAGCGCTACGGAGAAATATAAAGCCAGGAGATGGGGAATGCCAGGGTGAAGCCTGCAGTTTTAGAAAGACTGCTCAAGGAAGACCTGTGCAAGGAGGTGACATTTGAGCAAAGACCTGAAGGAGGTGAGGAATGGGTCATGTGGACATCCACGGAAGAGCATGACAGATAGAGGGAGCAGCAAGTGCAAAGGCCCTGAGGTTGGAGTGTGCCTGGCTTGTTCACAGAGGAGCAAAGCGGCCCAGTGGCTGGCATGAAGCCAGGCAAGGGGAAGAGTAAGAAGAGATGAGATCAGAGAGGTAATAGAGACAGATGTTGGGTCTTGTAGGCCATTATGAGGACTTGGCTTTTTCTCCGAGTAACATGGGAACCATAGGAGAGCTTTGAGCACAGGAGGGATGTGATTTGACTTAGATTTCAACAGGAGCACTCCATTTCCTGAGCTCAGACCAGACCATAGAGGTTAGGGAATGGCTGGTAGGAGCCTGTTGCAGTCACTGGGGCTAGAGATGGTGTAGCTGGGACCAGGGAAGCGGCGCTGGAGATCGTGAGAGTTCTGGTATATTTCATAGACGGCCAATAGGACATGCTGACTGATTGGATGTGAGATGTAACCTAAAGTCAAGGATGACACCAAGGTTTTGGCCTGAGCAGCCATGCTGTTAGCAGATGGGAAGACTGCAGCAGGAGCAGGAAAGGTGGGGCGATGGGGAGGAGGGTGAGGTTAGGTTTGAGATGTCAGATAGGCCTTGGATATACAAGCCAGGAGTTCAGGAGAGAGGTCTGCAGTGGAGAGATGTATTTGGGAGTAGCCACCCCAGAGATATTTAAAGGCATGAGGTGAGAGGAGTGCACTGACACAGCAGGCAGAGGAGAGGCTATAGAACCTGGGATGAATTTTCAATTAAGAGGCTACAAACACAAACCCACTTCTGTAGGGCCCGACGTGGAGCCCCTGCTGTCCAGAGCTTGCGGTGGGCCACTCTGTTCTGACATGTCACCCTCTCATGTCCCAAAAGTCCTTTCCCTGGCCAAGCACTGTGCCTTCCTGCTCTGCCTTTCTCCTGTGCTCTTGTCACACACACGCCCAGCGGTTGTCTCATGTCACGGGAGCCCTGCTCCTGTTCGGTAGGATGCCAAAGTCTGCTTGACAGGTGGCTGCTGGGTGGGCAGCTGAGCCCCTCCCAGGAAGGGACCCTCTCTGCACCCGCCTCCAGGGTGCGGGGCTCACACTCATGCCCAGCAGACTGCAGACTGCTCCCTGCCACGGGCCTTTGCTGTCCTGAGCAGAACCTGCCAGGTTAAGTGCACACAGGATCGGGGCCAGCCTAGGGACTTGCGGCCTCACAGGGGCAGGCAGAGAGGCAGGCCCCTGGGGCAGTGAGAGGGGTCAGGAGTTTCCCCAGGCTGACCCGGCCTGGGGCTCCCTCCCGCTGGAAAGGAAGAGTAGACATTCACAGCCCAAAGGTAACTTGGGGATCACCAAGAACTGCCCCCGCTCCAGAGGAGATAAGCAGAGGCTGGGCGGGGTGAGGTGGGTGACCTAGTGCTGTGCTGCGGCGGCTCGCACAGGTCGCGACATCCACTCCCCACCTCTCTCCTCACCTCCGGGTTGTCTGACACCATGTTGGTAATTTGAAAAACTGACAAACACTATAAATCAGGGCTGTTTTCCTGGAAAGCCAGTTGAGCAACACCACGGGTGAAAGGATGTACTCCAAGCCACCCGGCTTCAAGGTCACCTTCCCACCTTCCCACTGCAGCCTGAGCCTGGAGGGGGCTCCTGCTGGTGGGAAGACATCAGGGCTGCCTGGGCTCTTATAAGGCCCACTAAGCTGCGAGGAGGCACGTGGTCGAAGAGCAGTTGGGAGGACTTCCCTGGTGGCGCAGTGGTTAGGAATCCGCCTGCCAATGCAGGGGACACGGGTTCGAGCCCCGGTCCGGGAAGATCCCACACGCTGCAGAGTGGCTAGGCCCGTGAGCCACAACTACTGAGCCTGTGCTCTAGAGCTCACATGCCACAACTACTGAAGCCTGCATGCCTAGAGCCCGTGCTGCACAACAAGAGAGGCCACTGCAATGAGAAGCCCGCGCACCGCAACGAAGAGTAGCTCCCGCTCAACACAACTAGAGAAAGCCCGCGCACAGCAGTGAAGACCCAACGCGGCCAAAAAAAAAAAAAAAAAAGAACGGTTGCGAAACAGGCCATGTCACTTGCGCCTCTCCCCCCTCTATCCTGGCCTTCTCAGAACCTCCAGCGGCCCTTTCTGGTCAGGTCCACTCATTGGACCCCTTTCTTACATCCTCATCTTCCATGTAAGCCCCCAGCTCCTTCACAGGGCTGCCTGGGCTCCCTTTCAGGATGCCCCTAATGATACAAAGAGCTGCCGTGGGTCCAGCGTACACGAGGTGAACTGGGGCTTGTCCAGTAGCAGCACAACCCTGCTGTGGTACCTCTTTATTAGCCCATTTTTCAAATGAGAACATCAAGGCGAGATTTAATCACATGCCCAAGGGCACATAGAGCGAAGTCAGCATTGCAGACCGGGATATGACTGATGGGAAGCCTCTGCTTTTGACCCTCTATCTCCAGAAGGAGTGGAGTGTTGGGGGGTTCAGGCCCCGGGGCAAGCTGCTGAGGAGGGCATTTTGCTGTCTGGGGGCCTTTGACCTGCCTACCTCCCCCACTGAGCTGACCTTGTGGGGGTCTAGCCTGGGCCCAGCCCCCAGCACCTCAGGCCTGCTCAGGCAGGCTGCCTTCGGAACCTCTTCCCTTCCATCAATGGGGTGGTTCGCTTTGGAGAGAAGGCAGCTGGCCATCTGCTCGCACGTGGCCAGGGGCTGAGACAGGGCTGGGAAACCCCTAGAAAGGGAATCCCCTGTTCTTTGGAGACCTTGGATGATCAGCTTCAGGAAATCCTGCTTCAAGTGGCTTCCGCCCCTCTAAGCAGGGTGTAGCCCATAGGACTGCTGGGAGCGGAAGGGCTGGTGGGGAATCCCAGCTGCAGGTGGGCCGCGGAGGGGCTGTTTCGGTAAATCAGAGCCGTAGGAGCTGGAGGCAGGGAGTTGTGAGGTAGGTAGAAGCAGGCAGAGAAAATTGTTGGGGAGCTCGGGCCTCTGTCCTTGCTGCACCCTTGCGTGCTGTGTGTCTCTGAGCGAGTCATTGCCCCACTCTAAGCCTTTTCCCCCAGATGCCGAAAGGGAAAGTGAAGGAAGTAACTTTCTCACTGTTCCCAGTTCCTGGGGGAGCGCAGAGAGGTGACCCCCTCTTCCTCACACTCTCCCCTCCTCCCTCGTTCATCCTCCCTCACTTTCCTCAGCCCCCTGAGCACTCCTGTCCAACTGGGACCCCACTGGCGCCCCTGTCATCCTGCCCCTCTGCTCTTCTCCTCCACCCCTACCTGTTCTTACCCCTCCCACCCTGGTCAGCTCTGAGTGGTAAGTCCCATGGATGTAGTGAGCTGAGATGCAGAGCCCTAGGTTCGAGTCTGGGTTCTACTGTTTACTTGCTATGGGGGTTCTAACAAGTCATCACCCTTCTCTCCCGTTTCGTTTTCCAAAGGACACGGGATGGTCTCTGAGGTCTCCTCCAGTTCAGAGCCTGAGAATCTGAGGTTCTTGCTCTAGACATCCTCAGACGTCTGGCCCCTCAGCCAGGCCAAGACAAGGATTGAAGCCAAAGGGCCAGCTGAGGGTCCTCAGCAACCTCAAAGAAAGGAAATCAGGTCCACCTAGGTGCCAAGGGATGGCCATAGGCCTGGGAGAGCCCTGGCTGCGCTCCATGTGGCTCCATTCAGGGCTGAATGGAGGGCAGTTGGGGGCTTCCCTGTCCCTAATCCCTCCCGCTCCGTCCTGCCCCGGTGCCTCACCACTAGCAAGGAGTCCCTTTGGGGTTAGTTTTGCCCTTCCCCAATATGCTGTTTTACAAGATGTGGTATCTGGAAAGGATCGCACCTGACAAAGCTTCCGACACCTTCGTTAATTGATTTCAGATCAATAGTGGTGACAAAGAGAGTGCTTGTGTAGAAAGGGAGCCCTCACTTTTTCGACATAACCGTCCTACCCAAGGTGGGTCCCTGGCCTGGCATCTCAGGCCCAGCAGGGCATGAGTGGGCCCCTGCCCGCTTGTACCCCTAGGAGTTATCTGTTCTCCTGCCTCCTGCACTTCCCAGCCCTCGGCAGGTCCCACGAGGGTCTGAAGCCAGGGGTGCTGGAAGGCCCACGCCCCAGCTGCCCCTGACCCTGGTGAGTAAGGCTCAGTAGAGGAAGCAGGGGAAGGCCTGGGCTCTCCACTACTCTTGGCCATCCTCAGCTGACCCTGGCTTCTCCTGGGTGACACCAGGGGAGTTTCTGATCTCTCCCGTGGAAGGGGTGCTGCGGGTCCGGAAGGATGTGGAGCTGGACCGGGAGACCATTGCCTTCTACAACCTGACCATCTGTGCTCGAGACAGGGGGGTTCCCCCGCTCAGCTCCACGGTGAGTCTGGGGGCCCCATTCCACCGGCTTCACCTCCCTGCCCCCTGAACTCTCCATAGAGACTCCTATAAACGCTGCCGCCTTCGTGCCCATAGCAACCTCAGGCTGCTCTAAAGCCAGTGCAGGCCTCAGGGCCCCTACCAGACCTGCAAGTGCCTCGTGAGGCTCACCCGTGGAGGCTGGACCTGGCGCCTGGCAGCCTCCCTGGGGAGGCTGTGCTGTCAGCCAGGCCTCTGCACCTGTCACTGCCATTTCCAGCCCGCCTCTGCCTCTATTTTTCCTCCTTCCCTCTTACCCTCGTTTTCATCCTCTTGCCTTTTTTGTTATCATTTTCTTGGGCTTCCTCTTTCTTGCCCACGACGAGCTGCACCTTTCCTTCCTCCGTTACCACCGCTTTGCTGTCCCGCTCCACCTGCCTCCTTGCCTCTTCCTCGGCCGCCATGTCCACCATCCCGTTCTCTGCCTCCCCTCTCTCCTCCATCTCCCCCGCGCCCCCTTTTCTCCTGGTCCTTCTCCTTCACTTCCTCCTCTTCCCTGACGTGCCCCAGATGCTGGTGGGGATCCGGGTGCTGGACATCAACGACAACGACCCCGTGCTGCTGAACCTACCCATGAACATCACCATCAGCGAGAACATCCCCGTCTCCAGCTTCGTCACCCGTATCCTGGCCAGCGACGCTGACAGCGGGTGCAACGCCCTCCTCACCTTCAACATCACCGCGGGCAACCGAGAGCGGGCCTTCTCCATCAACGCCACGGTAGGGCTGGCTCTGACCCCAGGGAAGCCCCCAGGATTTTTCCTAAAAAACAGGACCCTGCCCCAGGGGCTTTTCTACTCTGCTGTCTGGGCTTCTGTTGGTTCCACTTCCTCCTCAAGTCTCTACCCTCCACTGGGATGTGGGGTCTCTGTGGGAAGCATGGAATCTAGGATTCCTAGGGGAGCCACTTCTGGGGTCCCTGTCACCCCAAGGCTTGTCGTGTGCAGGGATGGGACCAGAGCTTCGGTACCACTTGGTTTGTACCAAGATGCACAAGAAGTCCTCGCTCGACCTCTTGGAGTGTTACCGGCTGCTGTCGCCGTGGGGTCCTCAGAGGGACCGTCCCTTTCAGGCAGCACGACCTGGGCATTGGTGGGTCGCTCTTGCTCTGGCAAGGCCCTGCTGGTCCATTGTGGTCCTTCTAGACCGTATCTTTGGTGATTGAGGGAGATCGTTCATGGCCATTCCTACAGGCGGAGCAGTTGGGCCTCCGTGGGCCAGAGCCCAAAGTAGGGGACAGGTCATTGCTCAGCTCACCAGCCTCTGCATCCCAGACAGGGATCGTCACTGTGAACCGGCCCCTGGACCGCGAGCGGATCCCAGAATACAAGCTGACCATTTCCGTGAAGGACAACCCAGAGAATCCGCGCATAGCCAGGAGGGTAAGGCTGGAGGGCGCCGTGGGGAGCAGGGCCGGTGCTGGCTGTACCCAGGCGGCACGGCCCGCGGGTGAGAGGCACAGGTTTTGGCGTAAGCGAGGGCTGGGTTCAAATCCCACTTCTGCCTGTCAGTGGGTGTGTGGCTTTCGCAAGTTGTTGTCTCCCAGCCTCCGCTTTCTCTTCTGCCAAATGGAGACATACCTACCCCAGGATCGTGGAGAGGACTTGAAGGAGCCAATGTCTGTCAAGTCCTCGGCACAGTGCCTGGCATATGGCAAACGCTCAGTAAATACCAGCTATCGTCTCTTCTCCCCAAACCACAGATACTTGGGCACACACGACAGCAGTGTCAGGGGTGGCAGTCGGGGGGACACACGTACACAAGCACGTACTCTGGGGTTCTGAAAGGGTTGCGTTTTCCAGGTGGCTTTTCCCTCAAAAGCCAAAAGGTTGGCTCTCTTTACTAAGAGGAAGTGGGTATTGCAAAGCAAACAGTCCATTTGGGGGTAGGAATCAGCCCTCTTCCCAGCCCATGAGATGAGCCTAGGTCTGGCTCATCTCAGCTCTGCTTCTGACCAGTTGTATGGCTCAGCCCTTTCCGGGCCTCAGTTTCTGCATCTGTACAGGCCGAGGAGACTTCGGGCTGGAGGTGCAGGCCGCTGGCGTCTCTCATCCCGTGCTCCTCGCCTTCCTTCCTTCTCTCACGTCCTCCCTCCTTCTTTTCTCTCCCTCTGTCACTCCCCCGCCTCTGCCTGTCCTTTAGGAGGGCCTGGGTCATCCTGGAAAGCAGCAGCATTGGGTGGTGGGAACCCGGAAGCTTGGAGGCTGGTTGCCACTCTGCTGCCAACTTACCACGCGGCTGTGAATAGCCAGCCCCTCTCTGGGCCTTGGGTCCCCCACCTCTGCAGTGGAGAAGCATCCGGGGCACTGGGAGGTTCTAAGAGATAGGATAACTGTGGTTTTTGAAAGGGATGAAGTGCAGCACTGAGTGGAAGTTTGGATGAACTCTGACCAGGGCACCAGGCGAGCCAGGAGGGTCTGGAAGCTAAGACTCATCTTCCTGGCTACAGTCCTTCCTTACCACGAGATGGAGCATGATTGAGTACCGTCCACCTCCCTTCCCCTGTGAACTTCACAACATCTCTGCGAGGGACTTAACATTCCCGTTTGTCAGATTGGAAAACTGGGGCTCAGATAGAGGGAAAGATTTGCCCAAGACCACCCTGTGAGCTGCTAGCAGAGCAGAGGCTTGAACCACAGGTCTCCGGACCCGTGGCGGGGGCTTTTCTATCATCTACCTCTCTGCTTTGACCCCCGCCCTCCTTCCAAGTCCTTCTCCCACTGGAGCGCTTTGCTAGAACGTGGCCCACAAGCTGTCCCCCCGCCGTCATGCCTCCCACAGGATTTTGACTTTCTGCTGATCTTCCTTGCGGATGAGAACGACAACCACCCCATCTTTACTGAGAGCACCTACCTGGCGGAGGTGATGGAGAATTCTCCTGCTGGTAGGTGCTGGGCCCACCTGGGGACTCCTGCTGCTTCCAGGCACCCCCTGGGCCCCAGATGCCTGAGGACCTCCCTTGTGCCTGGTGGAGGCCCAGCTGAGGCCTGGCTGAACACAGACCTGGCAAGTGCAGAAGGGTGTGGAGGGGAGAAAGAGGCACAGCTCCGAAGGGCTGGTGGGCCAGGGCTGCCAGGCCTCTTAGGGGCCACCAAAGAGGCCACAGGTCAGGTTGGATGTGGTCATTGGTCTCCAAGGCTGTCTGAGAACAGCCCCACTGCCCCTCCTCGAGGGGAGTTAAGGTGTAAGGACTACCCAGGAGGGGAATAAGCCTACTCCTCCCTGCTCCCTCCACTCCAGGAGCATAGGGCCCCCTAGAGGCTTCTGAAAGCTCAGGGAGCATCTGTAATCACGGGTGGGGGGCCGGGGCCCCTCATAGGTCAGTGTGGCCCTTTCCCCACACGCATGCGCTGACCAGCCTCACCTCCCTTCCAAGGGACAGAATCTCCCCTTCGCTGTCTCCCGGGGGAGCCCCTCACTCCTCCTCCAGCCTCCCCCGCAGCTTGGATTCTAAGTCGGAAAGGGATGAGCTGAGATACTCCTTGTCTCTGGCTGGGTGTCTCCGCTGAAGGAATTTGAAACTGCCTGTGCATGTGCTCACATGTGTGCAGTGCACGTCCACGTAAGGCATACACACACAGGCACATGGGTGCCCGCACAGTGCACTCCGTGTGCAAATATGCCCACCTGCAGAGGCAGACAAGTGCACAACCTGGGGACTCCCAGGCCTGCAAGTGCTACAGCGTGAGTGCTCGTGGCCGTGTGAACACGGAGTCCTGCACACACACATGGGTTCCTAGCCATGTATAGTCGGACAGCTGTTAGAGCATTGTGGACACACATGCGTGGACAGGCTGGGCTGAGGGTGCATACCTAGCCAGGGCCCCCACGTAGTGAGGGGACATCAGGGAGCCCCCAGACCCTCCCTCGGAGTGGCCAGCCTCAAAGGCTGCTGGGAAGGCAGGCGTGCTCCGGGCGGGCCGGAGGGGCTTGTTCACCACTGTTGTGTTTTCTCCCCAGCAGGGCTTTGAGGCCGCTCCCCAGGCGTCTGCGTCAGTCTGCCAAGGCTGCCGCAGCCCGGCCCAGGGTCTCCCACCCCGTCCACTTCACCTCCCTCCCTCCCTCTCATCCATCGTCAGCCATGGCTCACCGGGACTGGGGGGGGAGGGGGAGAGGCGGGCAGGGGGCCGGGTCGGCCCTGCAGTGACCCATCTCCCCCGGCCCAGGGACCCCGCTGACGGTGCTCAATGGGCCCATCCTGGCCCTGGACGCAGACCTGGATGTCTACGCCGTGGTGACCTACCAGCTGCTGGGTGCCCAGAGCGGGCTCTTTGATATTGACAACAGCACCGGTGAGGCCTCTGCGCCACCCCAGCTCTCCCGTCCTGGCTCTGGGTGCTCCTGCTAGGGTGACCCCACTGCTAGATCTAGGGTCTCCATAGAGACCCCATTCCTCACAATCCCCATCTTGAAGCTGGGTTAGGCCACCCGGGGGCCGGGTAGGAGGAACCAGGAAGACACTTGGGGTCAACAGAAGGGACCTGCTGGTGCATAAGCTCTCAGGCTCGGCAGAGAGCATCCCCAAACCCACTCCCCCATCTCCCCTTCCCCAGCCCGGAGAATGGGGCTCCTCGTCTGCCAGAGGAAGCCAACGGTCTGTCCTCAAACCAGACCCAAAGCTCCCCAGACAGAGACTGTGTTACATCAGTCTGGTCCTGGCCGACTGAGTGACAGGTGACAAGGAGGGGTATACTAGCACCTCTCTCAACAGAGCGGGTCAATCCTCCAGCCTGGGTCCTTCATCCCAGGCGGGATTCGGGAGAATTGCAGAGGGCACCTGCGGAAGGGACAGGCACGGAACACTGGCACCTACGGGACCTCCCTAAACAATGGTTGTTGAGCCTTTGGGGAAGAAAGTCATTGGGTTGCCTTTTCTGCTCCTCTTTCACATCGGTCCCCATCAAGCCTTATCTTTCTCTGTCCCCTCCCTGGTGGTTCTCACCCGGTCTCCCACTGCATCTCTTTTCCTTTGTATCTCCCCGGCTGGTGGCGCTGGGTGCCAGGCGTGGTGACGGTGAGGTCAGGTGTCACCATTGACCGGGAGGCCTTCTCACCTCCCGTCCTGGAGCTACTGCTGCTGGCTGAGGACATCGGGCTGCTCAACGGCACAGCCGACCTGATCGTCACCATCCTGGATGACAATGACAACTGGCCCACCTTTAGCCCTGCCGCCCTCACCGTCCACCTGCTGGAGAACTGCCCACCAGGTACGCAGGGGCAGGCCCCAGGCCCCAGCCCCCAGGCAGGAGCTGGCTGGTGGTCTGTGGGGATTGGAGGCAGAAGTCACGTCCAGCGGGGAGAAGGATGGGCAGCAGGGTGGGTGGAGAGGGAGTCAGGAGACCCAAGTGCCCCTCACCTCCCTTCTCGGACCCACAGCGTCTTGTCTGCAAAATGAGATTATTAAGGTATGTTCCGTCCGTGTTACTGGATGGAAGAACTGACTGTTTTAAAATCAAAATAGGATTAACATGATTCCTATCAAAATCAAACATGATTGGGGAGATAAATTTGATTCTAATGGTCATCTGGAAGAAAAAGGACATTTTGAAAAATAAGTATAATAAAGCCAGATTTGTCTTACCAGATATTTATAACATATTACCAAACTACAGTATTTAAAACCACGTGGTATGAACACAAGACTCGGGCAAAGTAGGCCAGCAACAGATACCGGTAAATTATAAGGAATGTAATATGCGATAAAGGAAACAATGAAACTAATAGTGAAAACTATTTTGTGTGAAAAACATCTCTTCTTATTTAGTCTAGATTCTCACCCCATATCAGACACCAAAAAGAAACCCAAAGACATCCTAAAGGAGCTGTAAAAGAGTATAAAACGTTAAAAAATAAAAGAAGACACTTTGGGTGAATATTTATCTGATTTCGGGATAAGAAGGTTCTAAACATATAAGAAACAGAAGAACGTCAAAAAGGAAAAATACTAAATTTTGGTGCATATGAATTTTAAACTTCTTTACATCATTTAATTATAACCAGTATCGAAAGGCAAACAACAAACTGAAAAAAAAAAAGGTATTTGTCACAAGTTATCATAATTATACAATTTATATAAATGGACAAAAATGGGCAAAGGACAAAGGCCAACACTTTGCAGAAGAGAAGATGCAACTAATCATTAAATTATTAAAAACTGTTCGGTCTCACAAATAATCAAAGAATGCAAAATAAAATAGGATACCATTTTCCTAGAAAATTGCAAACATGCAAAAGGCATAAAAGATAGATACTTATTTACAAAATCAAAATAGACTCACAGATTTTGAAATCAAATTTGTGGTTACCAAAGGGGAAAGCGGGGGTGGGGAGGGATAAATTAGGAGTTTGGGATTAACAGATGCACACCACTATGTAAAACAGACAAACAACAAGGACCTATATTCAATATCCTGTAATAACCTATGATGTAAAAGAATCTGAAAAAGAATATATATACGTATACGTATCTCGAAATATATATCTGAGTCACTTTGCTGTACACCTGAAACTAACACAACATTGTAAATCAACTATACTTCAATTAAAAATAAATAAATTTAAAAATAAAGTAGGCTTTATATATAACAATAAAAACAAAGGTAGATGCTGGCAAGGCTACGGTGGGAAGAGGCCCTTGTGAACCACCAAGAAGAGTATCTCGGTGTGGTGTTTTTAGAAGAAGGCACTGTGCTCAGCTGCTCCCCATTCCCACCCCCACAGGATTCTCAGTCCTTCAGGTCACAGCCACAGATGAGGACAGTGGCCTCAATGCGGAGCTCGTCTACCGAATAGAAGCTGGGGCTCAGGACCGCTTCACCATCCACCCAGCGACTGGTGTCATACGTGTCGGCAATGTCACCATTGACAGGGAGGAGCAGGAATCCTATAGGCTGACAGTGGTGGCCACCGACCGGGGCACCATCCCTCTCTCGGGCACAGCCATCATCACTATCCTTATCGATGACATCAATGACTCCCGCCCTGAGTTCCTCAACCCCATCCAGACGGTGAGCGTGCTGGAGTCAGCTGAGCCAGGCACGGTCATTGCCAACGTCACCGCCATCGACCGTGACCTCAACCCTAAGCTGACGTACCACATCATCAGCATCGTGGCCAAGGATGACACTGACCGCCTGGTGCCCGACCAGGAGGACGCCTTTGCCGTGAATATCAACACAGGTACAAGGGCCTGCTCCCCTCCAGCCTTCCTCCTGACTCCCTGCCCCAGCCTCCTGGCTCTCTGCTTTCTCCCTTACCCTCCTTCTATCGGTTCTCTTGCTCTGTTCCTCCCTTTCCCTCAGCTGCTCCTTCCTCCTCTCGTTTCCCCACTATTGACAGCACATCCTTCCCTCTCTCTGCCGTCTCTCCCCTGGCTCCTTCCCTCTCTGCCTTCTCTTCTTCCTTCTCCCTTGACCAGCTCCCTCTCTGTCTGCTTCTCTTCCTCTACTAGTATTATATGAGAGTGCCCATGTCACCGCACTCCTGACGGCATTACATATTACACAGTTTTCGTGTTTGTAATTTCATAGGTAAATGGCATCTTGTTTTTTTTTTTTTTGCGGTACGCGGGCCTCTCACTGCTGTGGCCTCTCCCGTTGCGGAACACAGGCTCCGGACGCGCAGGCTCAGTGGCCATGGCTCACGGGCCCAGCCGCTCCGTGGCATGTGGGATATTCCCGGACCGGGGCACGAACCCATGTCCCCTGCATCGGCAGGCGGACTCTCAACCGCTGCGCCACCAGGGAAGCCACGGCATCTTGTTTTAATATGCATTTCTTTAATAACCGGGTGGTTGAACACTTTCTTCATATATATCCGGGCCATTTAAGTTGTCTCTAAGTTTCCTATATATGTATATAATACAGAAAAATATATATGATATATATACACACATACATGTTTCTATATTACATATGTGTGTGTATACCCTTAATGATTTTCTTACACTATCACAAAACAAAGCGAACTGTGGCTTATCTTTCATGACTTACGCAGCTTATTATAATTTTGATGGTTTTACCATTTTTCCAAAAGCTCAGTGTTTTTGCTCCTTTGGGGAGTTAAGGAGGGGACATGGGACAAACTTACAGGTGTCTTCTTGGAAGGCCCAGAGGAGTGACAGAAAAACTAACATGGTTATGAAAAAAGGCTAAAAATCATTGTTATTCAGAGAAATGCATAGTGAAACATCAGTGAGATATTGGTTTTCCGTATGTGATTAGCAGACATTAGGATGCGGGACAGTATTGAGTATTGGTGACAATGTGGGGACATCCTATGCTGCTGTAGGAATTTTGACTAATTTCACATCTAGACGGCAATCCAACACAAAGTACACTCATACCCCGTGACCCAGCAATCCTGTTCCTGGGTATACGTGACAAGGAAACACTCAGGTCGATAATGGGACTATCTGAGGATGTTCACTGCAGTGTTACTGGTGACAGGAACTTGGAGGCAACCAAGGCATCCATCACTGGGATGTTGGACAGTAAAATGTGGTGGGTGCACATCATGGGATACCAGGAAGCTGTTAGGAGCAACAGATGAGACGCACACAGAGAAACATGGGTAGACCTTAAAAACAAGTGCTTACGGAAAAGAATAAGAAATAGAATGGGTTATATATACCAGAATCCCATCGCATAAATGTAAAATACATACACAAAAACAATACATGATTTTCGGGAACACCTTCAAATAAAAAATACACTTTAATACGTTGCCCAAGGGGAGAGGAGTAGGAGAATAAAAGGGAATAGATACATACATAAAACAAGAACAGTGCCCGTGACCATAGTGTGCAGTGAACCAGAGAGTATGATTAACTCAGTAGGCCTCTGAGGAAAAAGGAAAAAGGAAGACAGGAAAACCATGAGCCACTAGGAGGAATTAGGTAGCTTAGTCATGTGTCAGGTTAGCAAAATTCCTGCTGCAGTGGTTTCTCAGGACCATGGAGAGCTACTCCACGACCCAGCCCAACTTTATGCTGTACTGTTGCCCATTTTTTTCTGTCCTCCCTCCCTCCGACTGACTCTGTTCTCTTCTGTTTTCCTTTCCAGTGTCTTCTCTGCCCCTCTTCCTCATGCTCTCCCCCTCCCTTGCTCACCTCTCTCTCCTTTCTTCCTGCCAGAGCCTCAGCCCTCTGAGTGTGCCTCTCCAACTGGGTTCCCACTTGCTCCGCTGGCTTCCTGCCCCTCTGCCTCTTCCCGTCCACCCCATCCCTCCCAAACCTCCAGCCCTGGTCAGCTCTGAGCCCTTCCATCCCCCACGCCCTACTCTGCTCCCTCCCCTCTGCACCCTGAACTAACTGACGTTGACCCTCTTCTCTCTTCCTCACGGCTGGCAGGCCCACAGGTTTGAGCTCTGATTCTCTGTCACCTCCCACCTCATCTCTTCTCTGCTTCACCCCATCGCCTTCCTCCATACTCACCGCACCCCTACCACCCTTCCCACCCCGTGGGGCCTGGGCCAAGGCCGTGGCTCAGCCTTTGCAGACTGAATGCAGCCACCCTCTCCCCATCCTCGCTCCCCAGCCTCGGGGGACGGGGAGCGAGAGTAGGAAGAGGAGGAGGAGGAGGAGGAGGCGGCGGCCCAGGGTAAGTGACTGCCCCCTGGCTGGGGCCCCGAGGAGGACAGGAGCTCAGCAGAGGGATCTGCCAGGGGGACAGGAATCCCAGACACCCCAACGCCTGAGAGGGAGCTAGGAAAAGAGAGAGGAGGTTTCACCCTAGGATGAGGCCAATGGGAAGAAGAGCCACCAGGCCCTCAAACTGGCAGGAAGAAGAGAGGTCCCAACAGAGCCAGGCTGAGATGGGCAAAACTCGTTCTGTCCAGTTCAAGCCCAAGCCTCTGGAGAGAAGGCAGGGGCTTGGGGAGGCGTTGGGTAGGAGAGAAGGAAACAGCTCCTTGCTAGTACTGCTGTAGGGCGGTGCTCCTTTCACGGTGCCCCAGGCAGCCCAGCCGCATCATGTCCCACGTAATCAAGACAAAGGGGTGGGCCTTACTGTCTAGGCTGTGCCACCACTGTCCCCTCCAGGGAACCCCCTCAGGGCTTCTTAGCTGCCTTGACCTTCCTTTATGCTTGATCTCCCTAGAATACAAGCATTTTTTAATCTTGATAAAATACATATAAAATTTACCATCATAACCATTTTTAACCATAAGTTCAATGGTTGTGGAATACAAGCATCTTTTTTTTTTTGGCCACGAAGCGTGGAGTCCTAACCACTGGACAGCCAGGGAATTCCAACAAGCGGGGGTTTGTTTGTTTGTTTGTTTGTTTGTTTGTTTGTGGTATGCGGGCCTCTCACTGTCGTGGCCTCTCCCATTTCGGAGCACAGACTCCAGACCCGCGCAGGCTCAGTGGCCATGGCTCATGGGCCCAGCCGCTCCGCGGCATGTGGGATCTTCCCGGGCCGGGGCCCGAACCCGTGTCCCCTGCATCGGCAGGCGGACTCTCAACCACTGCGCCACCAGGGAAGCCCCCAACAGGCATTTTTTAAACAAGCAATTACATAGCACTTTTTCTAAGTGCCAAGCACTGTTCTAAGCCCTTTACAAATGTAAATTCAGTTAATTGTTATAATCCTCCAAATAGCCCTCTGTGGTAGGTACTGTAATTATCCTCATCTTACAAATGAGGAAACAGAGGTGTAGAGAGGTTAAATAATTGCCCGGCTAGTAAGCGGTGAGTGAGGGGCAGAGTGACGTGCCCCCAGCTTGCAGACGGCTGTGGTGTCATCCCAGCCAAAGATGAGACCGGCAAGTCCTGGGTCCTTTGGGGATCATTGCCCTTGGTGGGGATTGGGAGGGTTGGCCAGGAGCACCCCTGGGAGGCCCAGATTTTAGGGGGTTCCCCTTGGGCTGAACCTGACCTGGTCTGGTCTACAGGGTCTGTAATGGTGAAATCCCCCCTGAACCGGGAACTGGTTGCCACCTATGAGGTCACTCTCTCAGTGATTGACAATGCCAGCGACCTACCAGAGCTCTCCGTCAGTGTGCCAAATGGTAAGGCTCCCCACAGGCATCTCCCACATGAGCCCGTAGAGAGACAGGCCCAGAACCGGCACAGGCCTGGCCCCGGGGGGGAGCAGCGGGACCCAGCTACGGGGCTGCCAGTCGTCAGGCCGCAGGGGTGGAGGGGAGGTGGCAGCTACAGTGAGGCTGAGGGGGGCCCTGGGTCCCAGCTGTCAGGCAGAGCTCAGCAGTGGGGGATCCAGAAGCCCAGAATTGTGTGTGATCTTGAACTCCAAAGGCTCAGAGTAGGGAGAAGGCTTGGTAGAGGCTGGAAGGGGACTGAGAAAAGGATGGGTTGACAGAGACTTAGGTTGGAATCCCATTGTCAGAACTGGGAAGCAGGTTGTGGTTGGATGTGAGATAGGAACTTCAGGTCTGAAAAGAAGCCACCTGGTCAGGCCAGAGGAAGCAAAGAGCAAGGAAAGGTGAATTGAGGCCACAGACACCACCCTGGCACCACGGCAGAGAAGAGAGGGGCACGCATGCTGCCTTCTGCAGCTGGGCACAGGCCACCCCGCCTGCAGCCTGAGCCCGGACGGGCTGCTCAGAGGCACTGGATTTTGTGTGGGCCAAGCAGGGAGTGGGGAGGAGGGTATAGGGATGGGGTGGCCTCACGTGGACTCTGCCATGAGACAAGGACAGCTGCTGGGGTGGGGAGATAGGCCTGGCAGATACTGGCTTATCTTTACAGCCCAGAGGCCCAAGTTTTCAGGAAGGAAGGGCAGACCTGGTCTTCTCCTGTGGGTTGGCCAAAAAGTTCATTCAGGCTTGTCCGTGGCAGCTTACAGAAAAACCCGAACGAACTTTTTGGCCAACCCAATCCTTGTCCCAGGCTCAGAGAGGCAAAGGGCCCAGGCTGGTTATATAGAGGGAACAACTCAGAGAGGAAACAAAAGGCTGAATCATGAAAAGGGTCTTAAAGATCATCTTAGTCCCGTCTCATGGGACAGGTTAGGAAACTGAGGCACAGCGAAGGCCAGGGGTTCCACCAGGGTTACCCAGCCAGTTGGCAGAACCCGAGCCCCTTTCCCAATGGAAGAGTGAGTGACCACACCGGAGGCGAGGGTCACGTGCCATGCCACCACCTGAGGCTTGGGGCAAGCTCTAGGGAGCCCCAGGGGGACTGTGAGATGCTGCCACCCCCTCTGGGTTTGGCTCAGACTTAGGAAGGCCTGGCCCAGCCACACTGGGGCCCATTCATGCCACCCTCACCCCCTGCCTCCACCCCAGCCAAGCTGACGGTCAACATCCTGGACGTCAACGATAACACGCCCCAATTCAAGCCCTTCGGGATCACCTACTACACGGAGAGGGTCCTGGAGGGGGCCACCCCAGGCACCACGCTCATCGCCGTGGCAGCCGTGGACCCCGACAAGGGCCTCAATGGGCTGATCACCTACAGCCTGCTGGACCTGATACCCCCGGGCTATGTCCAGCTGGAAGACTCCTCAGCAGGTAGGTGGGAAATCCGCCAGAGGAGGGTTGGGGAACATGTGTCTGTGCCTGCTTAGCCTCCGAGAGGGACCGTGGCTCGCTTCTCACCCTCCAGTTGGGGCCCCTCAGCGGGCTAGGCCAGAGCCAGTATGGCTAACATTCTAGTCACTCCCAGACGCCCGAACTACAGGCAAGAACAGAGTGCCTAGCTCTGGGTCGGGATGGAAGCCCCTTTCGGTGTCTGCTGGAAACCTGGAATACTCCATCACCCTCCCTACCATCCAAGCTCCACAGTTAGTATCACTCAGGGGGCAAGAAGCCCAAGAGGGAATTGTCCCAGAGGAGGTCCTCAGCGTGTTAGCGTACATGCCTTTGACTTGTGAATAGGAGAACAGCTGGATGCCAGTGATTCTCGGCCCCCTGGCCTGGGCAGTGCTGCCTGGCTACCCTCCTCCTTCAAGGGACCACACTCGTCCCTCAGAGCCCCAGATCCCTCTCTTCATACTTCAGAGAGCTTCCACGAGTGAGGGGTGGCCAAAAGGGCAGAGGGTGTCTCTGTGTCTTAGGCAAGGTCATTGCCAATCGGACGGTGGACTATGAGGAAGTGCACTGGCTCAACTTTACCGTGAGGGCCTCAGACAATGGGTCCCCACCCCGGGCAGCTGAGATTCCTGTCTACCTGGAGATTGTAGACATCAATGACAACAACCCCATCTTTGACCAACTCTCCTACCAGGTGGGTGGCCAGGCCAACAAATTGGGTCTGGGACCTGCATCCGTTCCTTGGCACCTTTGGGCATCTCCCACTCCCACCCTGCCAGCCTTTAAGTCCCGTGGGAATGACCACCCATGAGTAGCTTGATGCCCTGGGTTGTCTGCATCAGTGAGTTTCTCGGGCAAGGGCTGAGACTCTAGGACTGACCATGGCCCATGCTTTCTCCCTGCCCACTGGGCTCCAGGGAGCCATCTTTGAGGATGCTCCTGTGGGCACAGTCATCCTGAGAGTCACTGCTACTGATGCCGACTCAGGCAACTTCGCCCTCATTGAGTACAGCCTTGTGGACGGCGAGGGCAAGTTTGCTATCAACCCCGACACAGTGAGTGGGCAACGGAGGGCCTGGGTTTGGGGAGTGGGAAGTGGGAAGGGCCCAGGGTCACAGGCTGAGAAGCCACCAAAAGTATTACAGTCATCCCCCTGTTTCTGGGTCCTGCCACCTGGACATCTATAGCCTCAGAGGTCTTTCAGCCAAGTTGGCAAGCCCTGGTCTCAGAGTCCCAGACATCCTGTAGACTGCGGCCTTTCTGTCCCAGGAGACATGGGAGGAAGTGGCCAGAGTCTTTTGGAACTAGCCCCTTGTGGGACAAAAACTGAGATGTGTCTCCACCAGACCGGAAGACTTGATTCAAGTCCATGCGACTGCTTTTTGAAACTGTCAAAAATAGGAAGCTCTGCGGAAAGTGGGAGCAGTATTTGAGCACCTACTGTATACATGGCCCCATCCTCAGTGCTGGGAGAGGGAAGAAGCACCCATGGACATAGCCCCCATGCTCCCATGGGTCTCAGACTTGTAGGAATGCAGAAGTTCAAGAGAAAAATGGGTGATGATTTTAAATGTCGGCAAATTGGTTCAAAGTTGCTCTTGCAGTACAGCGAGAGAGCCCTGTGGCCCGGGGGTGGCTGGCCAGGCAGGGCCTTCCCCAGCTGTGGGGCTGGAGCTGGACTCTCCCTCCCACCGCCTGCCCACATCCCCCTGCACTCTGCCCCTTCAGCAGGGTTTCTCTCCTTCCTCTTGGTGTGAACAATAAAACACACTCCTGGCCTGGCACCATGAACAGTGAATACTCATGGAGTACTACTTTGTACCTGGCCAGGTAGTGAGCTCCAGCCTGGGCCATTCATCGCATCTCCAGGTGAACTGGGGTAGTAAGGACAAGAAGAACCACTAGAATGAGAGCTGCACGGGGCACAGGGGCTGTGGTCTCTTCAGTGCTATATCTCCAGAGCCCAGAACGGTGACTGCACATAGCAGATGCTCAATAAATACCTGTTGAATTGATGAAGGACCTGACTCCACCCTCCCCCTACTAGGGTGACATCTATGTTCTGTCCTCTCTGGACCGGGAGGAGAAGGCTCACTACATCCTGACTGCCTTGGCCAAAGATAACCCTGGAGATGTAGCCAGCAACCGTCGAGAAAATTCGGTGCAGGTGAGGGACCCTTGCGTGGAGCAGAGACACTAAGGACTGCCATTGTGGAGGCAGTAGGCAAAGCCTTTAGAGCATGGCTGCTGCAGGGCAGGAACAGAACCACCCTGGCCCCTCAAGAGGTGCAGTGGCAGGAAGGAGAGGCAAGAGCTTAGCTGGGGGTTCACGATGGCTGTGGCTCAGGGAGACGGGGACTCTGTAGGAGAAACTTCTTGTGTCAAACCCCTGCTAAGGCAGCTAAACATACCTGGGTGTAACCCAAATAAAGGCTGGGGCTCCACATGGCCCAGTGTCTCCATGCTGTCCCATTGAAAGAAACACGGTCCAGCAACCAAACATAATTATAAAGCATTTATCTTTATGTCTCTTAACATTAATGAGGAACTTTGGTCTTCAGAACAGTGAGAGAATAAATTCCTTATTTTAGGCCAAAAAAAAAAAAAGAACATTAATGAGGGATCAAATTCACAACCCCATTTCCATTCCAGGTCTACTGTCCACACAGTTGCTCTGGGGAGGCCAGCATCCCACCTTTAGGCTCTGTCCCCATTTCCATCCAGAGTCCCACACCTCAAGACTTTGCTTTCTCTTTCTTTCTCCCCCTTCTTTCTGCCCTTTCCAGTCCTGTCTTTCTGTATTCAGTTCTTCCAATTCTCAGCAATAACCTAACCATCCAAAGACAAGTCTCCTGAAGGGTGGGGAGGTGAGAAGCTGGGTGGGCAAAGAAGAATTCTCTTTGGCAGGTAGGCAACCGAGCTGGGAGCGCTCGCACATACCTGCATTCTGTCCTGTCACAGAGGCACGTGCTGTATTGGGAAGAGCACAGTATTTGTAGTCAGAAGCCTAAGGTTCCACTAGCTGAGTACACTGCATTTGTCATGTAACCTCTCCGAGCCTCGGTTGTGAAAGCTGCAGGGAGTGGAGGGCAGGGGCAGTGACGATGATGCCTCCCTCCCAGCCTGGCGGTGAGTCCAGGAGATGCAAGGTGGGAAAGCGCTTTGTGCCCTGAAAGGGGTTCATGGCTGTGAAGGGCTCTGTTACGGATGCAGCCAGGCAGGGCCACAGCAGCCAGGGAGAAAGGGCCTCCTGGTGTATCCACAGGACCTGCCCTGGGCTCTGGGGTCAGCAGACAGAGCCCAGTCCCAGGCCAGACACAAATCCCAGTCAAGAGGGGCGTCCAGAAAGTAGAGTCAGATATATGGGGCCACTGTGGGAAGGAACAGAGGACAGAGTAGGAGCTATGTGGGGAGGAGTCCCCGCTTCAGGACCCAGACACAGATGACCTGTTAACCACGGTACGAGTTGCTGAGCATTTACTCAGGCCAGGGACTGCGCATAGACCATCACGGACAAGCCTCACAAGCCCCTGAGAGAGAAAATCCTATTGTCCCCAACGTACACCTAAGGAAACTGAGGGTCAGGGGGTTAAATCAATAGTTTGGGGTCAGACTAAACAGTGGGCACTGTCCACCTCGGCTTAATCCTGTGTGACCGGGTCACCGGAAGCAGCCCCCAATGTGCTCCTGACCTTTGAGCTCACCCTCCCCTCCAGGTGGTAATCCAGGTGTTGGACATCAATGACTGCCGGCCACAGTTCTCCAAGCCCCAGTTCAGCACGAGCGTGTATGAGAATGAGCCAGCGGGCACCTCCGTCATCACCATGATGGCCACCGACCAGGATGAGGGCTCCAATGCGGAGCTGGCGTACTCCCTCGAGGGCCCGGGCGTGGGTACGTAGCCTGCTCCCCACCAAGGATGCCTTAGGGGGTGGGAGGGGCAGGCTGCCTTCCTGCAGCCCCAGGCCAGGCGTAATAGGAGGAAGGATGGGAAGGAGGTCTCAGTTGGAGCCATGCCCTGCTCTCCTGCCCCCACCTGCCAGAGGCCTTCCACGTGGACATGGACTCAGGCCTGGTGACCACAAAGCGGCCACTGAAGTCCTACGAGAGGTTCAACCTGACCGTGGTGGCCACGGATGGCGGACAGCCCCCACTCTGGGGCACCGCCATGCTCCTGGTGGAGGTCATCGACGTCAACGACAACCGCCCCGTCTTCGTGCGCCCACCCAATGGCACCATCCTCCACATCAAAGAGGTACTGCTGACCCCCGGGGCCTCCTGCTACCTACACCCCCTTCCAGTATTCAGCCCGCTTCTCCATCCTGCAGTCATCCTGCAGCCTGAGAGGGTAAAGGGGCCCCCACTGCAAAAGCAGGGAAACTGAGGCCAGAGTAGGGAACGGGCCAGCTCAGTGCCACACAGGGCAGTATTGAACAGTCGTTAGTAAGAAGGGCTGGGCCAGCAAAGGCTCTTGGATTCACATCAGACTCTATCGCTTACCAGCCAAATGACCTTGAGCAAGTGACTTCTCTGAGTCTGTTTTTTCATCTGCAAAGTGGGACTTATAATAGTAGATGCCCCATCTCTTGCTCCTAAACGTCTGCAAGAAGGACAGTCTCCCCGCAAGTCACTTCCCCTACACTTGTCTCAAAATAAACACATAGCCCCTTCCGTCCGTCTGTTGTTCCTGCTGATACCAGTGTGGAGACAGCCTGGGACTTGAGGATGTGCATCAAAATAAGAAACAAGGGGAAGTGGCTGAGCTTCTGACTACCTCCAATTCTTCTTTCATGCCTTGCTCTCAGTTGTCTTGTAAAGATGGGGAAGTACTCCTTTGACTCCTGCCCTTCCCCTCCTTCCTCTCAGCACCCAAGCCCAAAATGCTCCTTGGTAGAATACTTGGGGTGTCTCCCACTTGTTCTTTGCTCCCCAAACTTCAGCATGTCTCCACATCTCAGAATGTCAGTGTTAAGTCCTTGCTGTCACTCTATCTCCTCTTTGAGGTCCCACAAGAGAAATTTCTCCCAGGGCTGAGCTCTAGGAAACTCTATGCTTTTACCTTGTGATTTGCCCTTTCCTGTGTCTACTGCAATGATGCAGTGGCCCTCTTTGCTTTGCCCACTAGGGAGCTCATAGTGGTCAGCCCACCGTGAATGATGTTGCAGGGACTTAGCACACACGCCTTATCTCCCATCCCTCAGTTTCCATCTTCCTGCCAACCATGGTTTTTCTTTACCCTGATTTTTTTTTAACTTATTTACTCTTATTGTTGTGTATGCATTCTCGTAAGCTGCCTCAAATCTTTTTTTGTAGCGTGAGGCAGGGTATCAATTAATAATAATCTAGTTCTTTTGCACACCAAAGCCCCCCCTTTTACTAAGTTTTTTCCCTTCAAGGGGTCCCTATTTTGAAAGGTTCATGTCTTCCAAACAACCAGCATTTGTTAAGGAATTATGTCTGTCATCCCACTTTCTGTCAATTAGATGTGACTGCCATTTGGAGTTTCTGATTGTCGTGATCAATGAGGTAAACAGTGAAACCATGCTGAGCTGATCATTTTTGAACTAAAAGCAAAGAAACTTGTTTTTTTCTTGTGCCCTTGGCAGCCTTTTCATGGGTCAATGTCTGACGTAAATTGGGTTTTTTGATATCTCAGACTTAACTCGAACTCGGGAGGCTGAGGCAGAGAGAGGTGAAGCGACATGTCTAGGTCACGTGGTGATTTAGTAACAGATTAGCATGCACGTGTCCAGTCTCTAGCCACCATGTCATACCATGTCACCCTACCTGCATGCCCCCCATTTTCAGGTACCCCGTTGGGTGGATGGTGTTGTTTGGGGATACCTAGAACTTCTGTGATTGGGGTAGAAGAGAGCAAGACAGACCTGGGAACAGAGGGTGGCTGTGGCCTCAGCTTTGGGATTCCCCTTCTGTCTTCTAAACCTCAGCATGCAGTGGGATCGGAGGGATGGGATAGCCCCCGGAAGGGCGTCGCCCTGAGAGAGTCTGCAGCATGGTGGATCCCAGGCTGGACTTTCAGTGGGCAGTGGCCTTAGCTGGGGGTGGGGTGAAGGGATGTTCTAGCAGATGCTCAGACTCCAGGAGAGTCCAGCCAAGCAGACAGGCGTTTCCTAAGGATGCTGAAAGGTGGCGAGGACATTCTGCTAGGGGAGGAGAAAGAACAAGAGCTCCATCGGGTCTGGGAGCTGGGATTCTCTCAAGATGCCCCAGGAGCCTCCCTCCTGTGCCCCCTGCAGGAGATCCCACTGCGCTCCAACGTGTACGAGGTCTATGCCACAGACGAGGACGAGGGCCTCAATGGGGCCGTGCGCTACAGCTTCCTGAAGACAACAGGCAACCGGGACTGGGAGTACTTCACCATCGACCCAGTCAGTGGGCTCATCCAGACCGCGCAGCGCCTGGACAGAGAGAAGCAGGCAGTGTACAGTGTAAGGGGGTGGGGCATGGCATGAGGGGCGGGGCCAAAGAAGAGACTGCTCTGGGCACAGGACCACAATGTCCCCACCTAGAATGTCTGCGAGGGTAGTGACCTGTCCTCTGGGGATGCCTGCCTGGGGCCCTTCGTCTCTTCCTCTGACTGCACTTCTCCGCCCCCCAGCTCATCCTGGTGGCCAGCGACTTGGGCCAGCCGGTGCCTTATGAGACTATGCAGCCACTGCTGGTGGCCCTGGAGGACATCGATGACAACGAACCCCTCTTCGTGAGGCCTCCGGTGAGCTCACCCATCCCCTGCACTGGTCACCCACACAGGGACTCACCTGCCTGCAAGCACACACTTTCCTGTGCACACTGTGCCGTAGACACACGTGGTTACACGTGGAAACTGCACAGCACTTCACAGAATATTTATTGAGCAGCTACTAGGTCAAGGCATTATCCAGCAGTCAAAAAAGCAGACCAAAAAAAAAAAAAAAAAAGCCAAAAAAGCTGACAAAAATGCCTGACTCGTGGAGCTGGTGTTCCCATGTTTGTATACGCGCTCACACAAGAAGCCTGAAAATCAGTTCTGCTTTAGCGAGCTGGGGCTGAACCTCTTCATGTGGACTCAGACTCTCTAACTTGGTGGTTTTTTCTTCTTGCGTGCACCTAGGATGTAATGTTCCCTGGAGACCGTGTGCGTGCGTGCGTGCGTGTGTGTGAGAGAGACAGAGAGAGAGCACGCTCAAGTTCATGCCCTCCTCATTCAAACATCCATCTAAGTGCTGGGAGACTTCAGAGAACGTGCCAAGCTCAGCCCTGCCCTCATGGCGGATGTCACGGGTGACACTCCCTGAGGGCAGAGCTGGAGTGTCTCCAGCCCAGCCCTTGCTCCCTTGAGGTTACAGCAATTTCTCTCGCCCCACAAGGCCTGGGCAAAAAATTCCCTCAGCACCCACAAAAACACTGCCTAGGGCCCTCTGGCAGGAGCCAGGAGCTCAGGCCTTCCCTTGGCCTCCCACGACCTCCCTCTCCCCCTGCAGAAAGGCAGCCCCCAGTACCAGTTGATGACAGTTCCCGAGCACTCACCACGTGGCACCCTCGTGGGCAACGTGACAGGCGCTGTGGACGCAGACGAGGGCCCCAACGCCATCGTGTACTACTTCATCGCAGGTGAGGCCTGACGGGGCTAGTGCCTACCTACCCTGGGGCTGGAGATGACCCAAATATGCCCCCGCCCTGCCCCTCACGCTGTGCCATGGTCCCCCCCTCAGCCGGCGACGAAGAGAAGAACTTCCAGCTGCAGCCCGACGGGCGTCTGCTGGTGCTGCGGGACCTGGACAGGGAGCGCGAAGCTGTCTTCTCCTTCATCGTCAAGGCCTCAAGCAATCGCAGCTGGACACCTCCCCGGGGGCACTCCCTAGCCCTGGACCTGGTCACTGACCTCACCCTGCAGGAAGTGCGTGTCGTGCTGGAGGACATCAACGACCAGCCACCACGCTTCACCAAGGCTGAGTACACTGCAGGTGCAGGGACCAGAGCCTGGGCCTGGGGTGTGGGATGGCCTCTGCTCTGCCGCTTACACCCGCTTGCCCGTTCCTGCAGGAGTGGCCACCGACGCTAAAATGGGCTCAGAGTTGATCCAAGTGCTGGCCCTGGATGCAGATATTGGCAACAACAGCCTCGTCTTCTACAGCATCCTGGCCATCCACTACTTCCGGGCCTTTGCCAATGACTCTGAGGATGTGGGCCAGGTCTTCACGATGGGTAGGGGCTCCAGCCACTTCATGGACTATCGTCTGGAGGAGATATGGTCTGTAGGGTTACCCCAGGGTATAGGTGGCCGGCCAGCCAACCAGCTATGTCAGTCCTTCCATTCGCCCACCCATCCATCCATTCATCCATCCTTCAGCCAGACAGCCAGCCAGCCATTATCTGTTAATCCTTTTATTCGTCCACCTATCTTTCGATCTATTCTCTAATCCACCTATCCATCTCTACATCTACCCACCCACTTTCTTCTCTTCTTCTTCCCATCTCCTCATCCATCCACCCACCCATCCCACTGAACAATCCATCAGTCCACCCATCCATCCATCCTCTCATTCATCCATCTGCCCACCCATCTACCCATTTGTCCGTCCGTCCGTCCATCCATCCTCCCATTCTCCTTTCCATAGATCCACCCATCTTTCCATTTGTGCACCTCACCCTCGCCTGCATCAGGCATTGCGCTAGGTAGGCACTGGGGAGCCAGAATTCTCCCCAGGTGTACAAAGCACACTTGTACGTAGAAGTATGCATGTTTGCTTGTGAATCTGCCTGTGTGGACAGCTGAGCGTCTCTTTGTTAGGTTCTAGAAGGTGTTCTAGAAGGTGTCCCAGTGGGTGTCACATTACCATACCTCCAGCTCCAGCCCCTTCCCTGCTCTTCTCTGCCCACAGCAATCAATCCAGCCTCCTTGGCCTGGCTTTCAAAGCTCCCCAGGTCTTCCTCCTAATCCCTCTTTCTGGTTTCACAGCCCCTCACTACCCTTGAGTGCACTGCGCCCACCCAGGCTGACCTGCTCACCATGGCTTCAGCCTGCTCCACGCCGTCCTCCCGTGGCCTTCACCTCCTGGAATACCACTCTGACCTCCAACTCTGCCTTCAGATATGCTCCCGCTAGCCACCCTTTGTAGTCTAGTTCATGAGCTGCCACCCCCGGTCACACAACTAGACACCATCCCTTTGTCCTCTGAGTTCGCACTGCTCTTAACCTTAATAAGCATAGAGAGGCTTGCTAAAGGTCACAAAGCTAGAAAGTGGCAGATTTTGAACCCAGGTCTACTGCCTTTTAAGAGCAGACTATGCTGTACCACTGCTGGTCATCTCTCAGCTGTGGCTGTGGAATTACGAAGCACACGTGTATGTGTAAGAGACAGAGAGGTGATACTGAGGGAACTCAGAAGCGTTCTGTAGCATCCCAGCATGGGACAGCAGAGTCCCAAACTTGTCCAAGTTGTGTTTTAATATGCAGCACGTTTAGATAAAAACTTAGAATTCTCCAGAAAAAGTGCACCACCCCCGGGCTTTCCCTACAGGGAGTGTGGATGGCATCCTGCGCACCTTCGATCTCTTCATGGCCTACAGCCCTGGCTACTTTGTAGTGGACATTGTGGCCCGAGACCTGGCAGGTCACAATGACACAGCCATCATTGGCATCTACATCCTGAGGGATGACCAGCGGGTCAAGATCGTCATTAATGAGATCCCCGACCGTGTGCGTGGCTTCGAGGAGGAGTTCATCCGCCTGCTCTCCAACATCACTGGTGCCATTGTCAACACCGATGACGTGCAGGTACCCTGCAGGAGAAGGGTTGGGGTGTGGGGCAGTGGAGGGAGAAGGGGGACCAGGCCGCAGGGACAGGGCATTGCAGAGAGGTCAGGGGTATGAAGGGGATCAGTCATTTCCTAGATGCATGGCCTTGGGAAAGTCCTTCCGGGTCTCTGGGTCTCAGTTTCCTCATCTGTAAAATGGGAGCTAATAGTAGTGCCTGGTTCAGTGACTGGCATCAAGCTTGGCCCCTGGTGAGCATCCAGTAGGGATGGGTTTACTGGCAGGGTAGGGCAGGAGAGGCTGTTAGAAGAGGCGCCCATCCCATCCCTCGCTCCTGCCACACACCCCATGATGCCCCTTCTCGCCTAGTTCCACGTGGACACGAAGGGTCGGGTGAACTTCGCACAGACAGAGCTGCTTATCCACGTGGTGAACCGCGAAACCAACCGTATCCTGGACGTGGACCGGTGGGTGGGCGTCTGTGCACAGCCTGTCTTTCGGTCTGCCTCCCTGCCCTAGAAGTCGGAGAGGGGACCCACTAAGGAGGCACGGATGACGCCATCAGGCCTGCTGTATGGGGGCTCTACCCCAGACGTGGGCAGGGCGGGTGGAGAGAACACGGTCTGGGTGTATGAGCAGAGCTCCACCCGCCGGAGCCTTACCCTCCCCATGTGTGAAATGGGAGTATTACAGCAACTGTGAGCAGCAGGCAGGAGCTTGTGTGAAGGGATGGTGAACCCTGTAAGATACAGAGCTATCCGAGCTGGGTGCGCCTTAATCTTGCAAGGCTTGGTCGGGGGTGAATGTGGGGGCAGGCCGGCCTGAGTGGGACGGGCTCTCGGGGAACGGCCGAGGATGGGAGCTGAGGCCCCTGCCCCTCGCCCAGGGTGATCCAGATGATCGATGAAAACAAGGAGCAGCTGAGGAATCTATTCCGGAACTACAACGTCCTAGACGTGCAGCCCGCCATCTCTATCCAGCTGCCCGAAGACATGTCCGCCCTGCAGGTACCCCTGGTGACACCGCCCCCACCATCCCCTTGTTGCCCCGGGTGCTCTCAGCCACTCATGCTTGGCCCTGCTGCCCTAGATGGCGACCATCGTCCTGGCCCTTCTCCTCTTCCTGGCTGCCATGCTCTTCATCCTCATGAACTGGTACTACAGGACCGTGTGAGTGACCCCTACGTGCCCTGCCTTTTGAGACAGGCTGACCAGCCCCGCTGCTGGGACAGTCAGGGAGGCAGGCAGGGCCATGAGGCCCTGAGACGCCAGCCCAGCCGCAGCCTCCTTCACCGGCCCCTCTGCTTCTTTCCAGACACAAGAGGAAGCTCAAAGCCATCGTGGCTGGCTCGGCAGGTCAGAGGGCTGTGATGGGTGGGGAGGTGGGAGGGCAGGAGGGGCCCCTGAGGGCCTAGGGTGACAGCCCGGGCCCCATAGGGCTGGCTCAGGCCCAGCTCCCCAGCCGGGTCTACCCCTCCCCCCACACCCCAACCCTTCTCCTGCAGGGAATCGCGGCTTCGTTGACATCATGGACATGCCCAACACCAACAAGTTTTCCTTTGACGGGTGAGTGAGAAGTGGTGTCCCTGAACCCGGCCGGGTGCACTTTGGGGAGACCCACCCAGGACCCAGCTGCGGTGAAGCCCCCGCTGCCTCTCAAGCACTGAGGGCATCATGGACTGGCTGAAACCTGGGGTGTGGGCGCCCCCTGCTGGGCCGGGTACCCCTCTCTCTCCACCGAGTTGGGCTCCCCACCCTGACTGGGTCCCAAGTGCCAGGGGGCGTAGGCTTTGGGCATCGGATACAGGGTGAGGACTCTGCACCAAAGCTGATCCAGATGGACACGTTGTCCTGGTTCTAGCAGGATCCTGAGGCGGGAGGACGCACCCACGGGTACCACAGGCAAGGGCCCTGCCTCTCACGGCCCTGAAGGCCCAGTCCTGTGAAAAGCACAACTACGGCCTGGGAAACGGTGGGGGGGTTAGGGGCGAGGCTTCAAGGGCATCTGTCCACTCGAGCCTGGAGTCAACCCCACTCCCCACCTGCAGGGCCAACCCCGTGTGGCTGGATCCTTTCTGCCGGAACCTGGAGCTGGCTGCCCAGGCAGAGCACGAGGATGACCTGCCGGAGAACCTGAGTGAGATCGCCGACCTGTGGAGCAGCCCCACCCGCACCCACGTGAGCCCAGGCCCGGGCCAGGCAGGGATGGGGTGGACAGTCAGGAGGGACAGGTGGAGGTAGCGTACACTCTTTGCCATCGCTGGCCAAGGAGCTGGCTGGCTGCGGGGGAACCGGTCCACTGCCCTGCACGTGTGCGTGCGCGGTCTACCTCAGCTCCAGCTAACGCGCCCCCTCTCTCCCCAGGGAACTTTTGGGCGTGAACCAGCAGCAGTCAAGCCTGATGATGACCGGTACCTGCGGGCGGCCATCCAGGAGTATGACAACATTGCCAAGCTGGGCCAGATCATTCGGGAGGGGCCCATCAAGGTGAGCCCTCCTCGCAGCTCCTGCACCCAGACCCCTGGCTGAGCTCGGACTTGCTCCAGAGGATGCAGGGAGTGGGGAGGATCCTGGGAAACAGCTTTCTCCACCTCTAGGGACTCAGCTAGACCTGCCCTCCACGGGGGCAAGAACACCGAGGCAGAGAGGGGCCAGGGCCGCGGGCTGATAAGGAGCTGCTTCAGCCTGCAGTGTCCTGGAGGCCGGGACTCTGAGATACAAGCCCACGTGGGCTCTGTCTGGCCGCCGTCACCAGGCTCTGCTCTCAGTCCTCTACCCTAGGATCAGACGCCTGTACATCCTACACTCCCAGAGTGCCTTCCGTCACCCCCACCCGAGTTAGTTATGGGAGTGAGTGATGGGCGGCGCAGGCAGGGGAGGGCCTTGGTTGGGGGTTAACACTTTCCCTCCCCCAGGGCTCGCTGCTGAAGGTGGTCCTGGAGGATTACCTGCGGCTCAAAAAGCTCTTTGCACAGCGGATGGTGCAAAAAGCCTCCTCCTGCCACTCCTCCATCTCCGAGGTAGCGGGTGGGCCGGGAGCTGTGTGCTGTGCCCCAGCCCTGGGGGTGCGCTCGCTCTCTCTCTCTCTCTCTCTCTCTCTCTCTCGTTCATCCTCCTCGGAGTCTCTGGAGATCAGCAGCTAGGGCCCAAGACTGCACTGGGTGGGGGCTCAGAGAGTCAGACGGCGGGCTCTGCTTCTGCTATCTGGGCTCCACAGTGGGCTTCCCCAGGGGTGGGTGGGTGGGTGTTGAGGCAGTGTTTCTTAGACTTCAGGAGCCCCAAGAAGATACCTTTGAGAGGTGATATCATTTTAAGAAATTGGCTGTAGGGTCAAATAGATATACATATTTATTTGCCTGCAGTGATATGTCAACACTTTAGAAAGTCAGACTTTATCTAAAAACCCAGATTTCCAGCTGGGCCAATATTCTCAACTGGAGTAGCTAAAACTGAACAGCTCCACACAGGACAAAAGTGCCATTTGTGAGCCTCTGCTCTACCTTATTAATCCCCTCCAGCTTCAACTGTGGACACTTTCCAGCTGGCCACAGTTAGGAGCTGATCCTGCTTAAGGCCAACGTGGTAACCAATCCAGATGCCACAACCGCAGTCACAGGGTCTTTATAGATCAAAGTGAATACAGGAGATCTGAAAGATTCTCATAGGAAGCCCACGCTCCGGACAACACATCTGTAGCACCAGAAGTATCCACGGCTCCCCTCTGTACCCAGTTTGAGAAACACTGCCACAGGCCGCACAGGCCTGCTGCGGCACGAGCCCAGGGGTCCTCGTGTGCAGCAGGGAGGCAACAGGCCCATAGCAGGTGGGACTCGGGGCCATCCACCTGCTCAGGGCCTGGGCCTGCCCTGAACATGTGCGGGTCCCGGCCTCTTGCAGCTGATCCAGACTGAGCTGGAAGAGGAGCCAGGGGAGCGCAGCCCCGGCCAGGGCAGCCTGCGCTTCTGCCACAAGCCACCTACGGAGCTCAGAGGGCCAGGCGGGATCCACGTGACGCACGGCAGCACGGGCACGCTGCTGGCTACCGACCTCAACAGCCTGCCCGAGGACGACCAGAAGGGCCTGGGCCGCTCGCTGGAGACGCTGACCGCCGCCGAAGCCAGCGCCTTCGAGCGCAACGCCCGCACCGAGTCCGCCAAATCCACGCCCCGGCACAAGCTTCGCGACGTGATCGTGGAGAGCCCCCTGGAGATCACAGAGCTATGACTAGATGGGGGGAGCCCCACGGGTATGAGCAGCCCAACCCCACCCCTCCCGGGGCGAGAGCAGGGGCAGGACCTCCGGGCGGGGGAGGGCCCTCCCTAGGCAGCTCTGGGCGCGCAGCCTTGGGTCGGCCCAGAAGCAGGGCCCACGTCAGCCGCTCAGATTCCACTTTTGCCAGACGCTCATTCGGCATCTGATCTCTACCTTCATAAAATGTTATTTTTTTAAGAAAACCAAACAGAAATGGTGAGTATCTGAGAACGAGGTAAGGAGGGTCACCAAGAGGCCAAGCTGGCCCTCTTCCCCTCCCACCCCGCCTCACGGCACAGGCGTCCAGCACCGGGGAGGGAGCCCAGAGCAGGCATACCCTGCCTGGCCTTGACTCTCTGACCCCAGTTCAAGTCCCAGTGCATTTCTGCCACATCCCTGGCCGGACATCCAGGTGGGGGCAGTGAGTAATCCCTGCTTCCCCACACAGACATGGTCATTGTCAGCCAACGGCATTCTCCCATTTCACTGGCTTTCCAAACGTGCCGGGCTCATAAAACGACTGATGTTCCCTTGGGTTTTGAATATAGTGTTCGTGTGTATTCCTTTTTTAAATTAAGTTATTCCCTCCATATTCTCCCCTTGGTTTTGTTCAACTGATACGCACTGAACGTTTCTGGAATGGTCTGAATTTAAAAAAAAAAAAGTCACAAGGAACCGGCAATTCACTCTGGCTCTGGTAAACCACCCGTGGGGGTGGGCCGGCGGGTTGCAGGGGTAAAGGACAGGGCAGCTCTGGACCCACCTTTGGGGGCACTCCCCTGCCCACTGCTGGCCCCAGGTGTGTCAGGGAGGACCAGATGGCATTTTCTTTCTCTGGCCAAACGGGGCCACAGGACTGCTGGGCACTTACAGGTTCACGGCCTCGGAGCGTATCAGCAGCCACTCTTCTGGCTGAGGTGTCACAGAAACACTCGGCCTCTGGTTGACAGACTTTATTGTTAAATCACAGAAATTTTAGTGCAAAACAAACAAACAAAATCGGTAAGTTCATTTAGTAGCAACTGCGCATCTTGCCGTCTCCTGGCAACTGCAAGTGGAGGAGAGGATGCAGCCAACTGGAGAGAAGGCAGGGCGACGGCTGAGGCCCCAGGCCAGCAGCCCCCCTACCTGGAAGCCAGACGCTTAGGAGCTTGTCATCCACATTTATTCGCAGGTCAGAAAGACCATCTACGGGGGAGGGGGAGGTCAGAGGGAAAGACCATCTACGGGGAGGGGGGGCGGTCAGAGGGGAGGGGGCTGTACCGCCCAGAGCAACGGCGGTGCTGAGCAGCAGGGTGGACACAAGAGCAGGCATGACGCAGTCACCACTGTCCACACGCACAAAAGCAGGCCCCCAGGACCTCCACAAAGAGCTAGCAGGTTACATTCATGCAGGTTTTTTCCCCTCCCACCCCAAACCACAGAACTCCAAACACAGCATCAACCGGGAAAGACGAATCAAAGGCTGACCCAACGGTAGCAAGCCCGGCCCCACCAGGTCTCCTGAGCGGCTGCTTCCAGCAGCTCTATTACAGTGAGGACCACATTGTTTGTTTGTTTAAAAAGCCTAATAATTATTCTGAGCCTCTCATCTTTCATATAAAACTGCCTCTGTCTGGCAGTCAGCAGGCCCACGAGGAGGGAAGGTCCCTCCTTAGAGCAGGCCTCCGGAGCCCTCAGCACCCAAGGCCCATCCAGGAGGACGGACAACCTCAGTCAAGAGGCTCTGGCTCATGCCCACAGCGAGAGCCCCGTCTCCTCCGGGTAACCACCATGCAGGGACAGACTCAAGAGACCTCCAGTGTACGGTATGTCGGCATCCATGTAGCAGGGAGGAAAGGGACACTGAAGCAGCTACGCCAGCGGCCTGCTGACAGCAACGCTAAGATGAGGGCGAGAAGAAAGGGACTGAGGGAGAGGGATCCTATCAATCATTTTTATAACAACAAAGCCAACAGATCTGTGTGTTCGTTCCCCCAGACACAAGCAGGAAAAGATGCTGCAGTTTCTCTAAGACAGACCGCGCCTTCTAGTTCCACACGTGACGCTTGCAATGCTCGACAGCCTGACAGGAGAGAGGAAACAGTTTAGTCTGCAGGTGACAAACGCTATCCCTGGCCCATTAGTGCATCAGCCGGCACCCAAAACTGGGACCCGCTATCCTGTCCCAGATCAGCCGGGATGGCACAAGATGCTAATAAAGGCCCGGGACAGCATCTCATTTAAACTCGGGATAGTAGGTGGCTATGAGTTTTGGGGACTCGTAAGGCAAGAGTCCAGAGCAGTGGATGAACAGCACCCCTGCAGGTAGGACCCCCTTCCTCTGGTTACACACCTGAGCCCCTGCCTCGAGGCCCCCAAGGCAGAACTCCTCACCCAAGAGTCAGAGGTATACATCAGCTCAGGCCAGCTCAGAAACGGGCCCGGGCACCCAGGAGAGCGACAGAAATGCACTCCACCGGTGGGCCTCACCCTCCTCCCTGCAGCGGCCCTGACGCCGGCTTACCGGTCATGAAGACCCCCCCCCACGAGGAAGTTACGCAAAAAGGAACATTAAGTAACAGAGGCTGAGCCGAAACGTCCCCACCCAGGAAAGCAGCATGGGTCACCCCGTAGTGGCTGCCCAGCCAGGAGCCAACTCCCAGGCTGCTCAAGAAGAGCTCCGCTGGGCCCTGGGTGAAGATTCAGGCCGGACGCCAGCCAGGGCAAGAGTGACCTAAGAGGCGAGGCCTCCTGCAAGAATCCGATGGGCTTTGTGCAATCCCTCGGGTGACCTCGTGCATATCTGACACTGTCACCAGGGGGCTGAAGGTGGAAGCAAAGAACACTGCAGAACATCCACTGCCACCGCTCCCTCCTCAAAGACGACAATGCAGTGAGCCCGGCTTTTGCTGGTGCCCATAAGTAAGCCTAACTGCCCCCCTGGGCCTCAGTCCCCCTCCCCTACCCAGCTCCCCACCAAAGGAGTCTGTTAGAGCAGGTTCTCCCTCGAGCTGCCTGCCTGGCGGGGGTCCTGGGGTGCAGTTGCTGAGCTACTCACGTTGCACAGGGCTGCCGACTCCATGTTCTGGCACCAGTAGCTCGGGCCCCAGACACACTTCTCAGTTCCCAAAAGAGGCTTACGGGCTGGGGGACAGACTCCAATTTTCTGTAAGGTCAAAGGAAGGGGGAAGAATTAGGTCTGCCCAGCTAATCCTTTTTCAAAACTGAGATGATTATCAGCTTCTAGAAGCAGCTAGAATCAGAGCTCTAATAAGCACTTTCCAGAAAAGGCGGGGTTGCCGAGGCAAGTGGTGGGGCCTGGATGCCTGGTTCTCCCACACACCATCCCCAGACTCTGGCCCCGGCCCCAAACCTCAGAGGAACCCTTCCAGGGTCCACGCAGCACCTCCCAGGTCACGCTGCCCAGGAACCCATACCGGCCCAACGCCGCTTACCAGGCACACAAAGGAAGGGTCCAGCACGTCCACCAGGATCTCTATGAGCACGGGCTCGTACTCCGTCACAAACTGATCACACTGTTAGGGAAACAGCAATGTGGGTCTAGGTGGGCCCAGGCAGAGTGTGGGGCGCTGGCCGTGCTCTTCTACCAGAATTCCTGGCCTTGCCAGCCCAGTGGGCCCAGGGCCTCCCTGCCTGCCCGGGTGACACACCTACCCCCACCTGCTCATGTTCTTTTCCCCCTAGTGGCTCCACTTAAGCCAACAGAGCACCTTTAAGAAAATCTCAGCGGACTCCACGCCAGAGGCAGAAATGGCTGCTTCTCCCTCAAAACTTCAACCAGCAGCACACTCAGCGAGCTACCCAGCTCCTGCATGTCCCAAGCAGGGTCTGACATTCTGGCCGAAAGCAGCCCACAGCGTACCTGCTTCTGGTACGGGTCAGGCAAGAGGCTGCAGCCTTTCTCGAGGGCAGCAAGGATCTGCTCCTTCGTGCTGTTCTTCTCCAGGCTGCGCTCCAAATAGGTCACCAGCTTCTTGCACACCTCACAGAAGCCACCGTCCTTCCGCGGCATCACGTGTGCTATGCAAGAGAGCACAGGCTCAGTGCTGGCAAGGCCCTCCCCAACCCGAGAGGGGCCGGCCGGCCTCGCGCGCACTGGGCTCACCGGTCAGCGCAGGCAGCCCCCGGCTGGAGCAGAGATGAAGCATACTGCACACCAGCTCAGGGCTCGCCTCCTGCAGGAGGATCGACAGGATGGAGCTGCCGTAAGTGTCCACCACCTCCTGGCACTCCTCGGATAAGGACGAGGGCAGCTTCGAGCACACGCTGTCCAAAGCATGAATTATTTCTTCCTGAAACACAAGAAGAGAGGCTCATGTGAGAAGATGGGAGGCTGCGTGGGGTGGGAGAGACTCTGAAAATGCTGATGTGACCAGGGAGCCAACAGCAAGGTGCTGTTTTCTCCCTCAAAGGCTAGACCTACAGAGCAGGGCAAAGAGGCTGCCTCCGGCCCCAGCCCAGAGGGATCCGCTGCTGGGAAGTGGTGGTTCCGACTCCCGGGCTGGTGTCCCATACCCACAAGGGCCAAACCCAGCTCTCGGGCTGGGTCCTCCCACCACGCCATTCTGGCTCCAGGGCCGGGAGCGCTTGCGATGGCAGCATTTCCCGAAATCCCCGTACCTCGGTCCTGTTGTTGTCAATCAGCTTGACCACCTCCTTCACCACGTACTCGCACACCTCACAGTAAATATCAGCCTTCGCCGGGACCGGATCCTTCTGTTGAAAGGGCAGAAGAATACTAACACTGAGGGCCTCGCCTCACTCCTCAGTCCTGCTCCTCTAAAGGAGTGGGGCAGAGGCCAGGACGGGCTAGCGTCACACAAAGGCCACTTCCTGCTGCATTCAGAATGGGGTGTGGCTTCCTCCCAGTGTCCAAGCCCCAGTCCCTGCTGCTCCTAGATGGTGGGAAACCTGTCCCTTTCCCCAGTCCTCTACCACCCCCCCAAAACCAGGAACAGAAGCAGTGAAACTGTCCCCCAACCCCAAAGAGCTGTCCATTCAATGTCCGTTTGCTTGCAATCACCTCATCATTCGGCATTCATTCTGGGGAGGCGAATGGGGGAGCAGGAACAGAGAGAGGATTCACTATGAGTCTACTGTTTAGAAGACAGCGTTTTAAACATGTTTCAGGTCTGCTCTTGCGTTTCAAGTCTCAGCGCCTGAGATTGCTTTTCCAGAGCCTACCGTTGATAAAACAATACTGTTGAACACAATTTTCTGTGACAGTGGCCACATTCTCTGGCCGTACCACGCAATACAGCAGCCGCTAGCCACATGAGTCTACTACTAAGCACCTGAAATGTGGCTAGTGTAACCAAGGAACTGAATTTTTCTTTTTTTTTTTTAAATGTAAGTATCACATGCGGCTAGAGTACAAGCTATAACTCTCCATCTTCTCCAGCCACTAACTCAGTCAGCAAGGTGGGCCAGAGCCTCTGAGCGTCTCGACTGGACAGGAGGGGCGGCAGCAGCGCTTCCGACTCTGCCAGACACAACCCTTGTGTGGTCCACACAGTACACGTGCCGAGAGAAGACAACAGGAGGAGACGAGACAGCTAAAGGTCAAGTGACACTGACATGGAAAGTTCTGGAACAAGAAGTGCACACACGTGCCATGTGATAAGACATCACGTGGCTGGGCGCCTGTTCTGGAAACATCAAGTTTGTACCACAGCCACAGCATGGGGAAGGAGGTGGGCGAGGCCACAGAAAGCACATCGGAAAGGTTCGGTCGGAGCCGGGCACTGAAAAATGATTTCGAATGGTGTGCTAAAAACGTAGACTTGATCCCATGAGCACCAGGGTTTATAACCAAGGAGATAAATGTACGAGGGTAGGGGGCGCTGCATCAATTTAGGGGATACTGTAAACTAATGGTAAACTAATGGTCTCAAACTCAAATACCTTTAAAAGCCAAGCAGGGAGGGCTTCCCTGGTGGCACAGTGGTTGAGAGTCCGCCTGCCGATGCAGGGGACACGGGTTCGTGCCCCGGTCCGGGAAGGTCCCACATGCCGCGGAGCGGCTGGGCCCGTGAGCCATGGCCGCCGAGCCTGCGCGTCCGGAGCCTGTGCTCCACAACGGGAGAGGCCACAACAGTGAGAGGCCAGCATACGGCCAAAAAAAAAAAGCCAAGCAGGGAGCCAAAAGAGTGTGTGCCTTGTAGGGTGTGACAATGTGGAGTGGCGGGGCATCACAAAACCAACGGCACCAGGTACCTTTATGGGCTCCACCAGCTCCAGGGCAGGGATGACGTTCTCCGAGACCACCTTGGCGGGCACCAGAGTCTTCATGGGCATCTCCTTCACCTCGTCACAGAACCCAACCAGCCCACAAATCTCCTTGGGCTGCTAAAAAGAGCACAGAAGCAGCAGTGAGAGGCAGGCCCAAACCACCACCCCCTGTCCCACGCTCTACACACAAAGTCGGGGTGCTGGAGGAACATCCTAGACCCAGTGTCAAAGCTGACTGCCCCCCAAAGAGCCCACATTAAATCTAAAGGGGCTTGTGCAAACGCAGATGCACCAGTTCCACGTGGGGAAGGAGGTCATGCAAAGCTCTGAAGAGTGATCAGACAGAACTACTATCCGCTCCAGCCGCGGAGCACCCAGGGAAGCAAAACTCCTGGCACCTTTCAAGGGCAATCGAATCAACTCCAAGGACACCTGGTCTGTTTTTCAGCTCAGCTGGCTCGCCCTCAGGAGGAGGAAGTAATAAGCTACATGTTCTTTCTAGAGGAAGAACTACGATGCCCATAAACTAACAGAAAGCCAAATGTGTTAGAAATAAAACCGTACCGGATCTTTCAGTAGCAGGACCCTTAAAATCATACATTAAGGGGAAATACTGGCTTGTTAAAAAGCCACATTCTACGTTCACAATTGCACGCGCGCACACACACACACACACACACACACACTACAAACGAAAACCCAGTCTCCCCATGTCATGAATCTTTTCAAGTCACAAGGTCTCCAGATCCCCTTTCCCCTCCAGATACCAAACCACAGAAGAACTAGATAGTTTGGACAACATCTTGACCATTTCACTACGACAATGGCCAAGAGCAAGTGAAGTATACACACTTGGTATACTTTGTAAACAAATGCAACTAGCTCTGGCCTGATGGCATTTGCTCCCACTGGCAAATCATAAAGCAGCGGGAACAGGATTGCTCAAACGGGCTCTGTTAGGGGGAAAGAGTAGCTCATGGCTATGGTTCATCTTGTTTTAACATGCGGAAGGCTCTAAAATTAAACAAGGCTGGAGAATTCTGAAAAGTATATCCTAGAAGTATCCTATCTCTGGCAGGCTTTAAGAACGGGCAAAAATCAGAAAGTGGTTGAAGATATAGCAAAAGCTTTTTAGAAAAAGGACAAAGATGAGGAGGTGTGGCTGCTTTGTCTCAGATCAGCTTTGCCGCACTAACTCCCTGAGGAGGCCTAGGTGAAAATTCAGATATTTCAACCAAAGTCCTCTCCTCTTAGACTTCATAATACCTTTGAAAATCTTTAATTCTAAAAACGGATGCCAGTACTCAAAGGAGGGCAGTGCTCAGTACAACCCCGAAAGGGCACTGGCTCGGTAAGTCTAGTCTGGGGGCTCGGTCCCCACGTGTTGCCCCCAGTGGCCTGGCTCCTGAGTTGTCTCGTGTGGCTCCAGAACCCAAAGGACCCCGTCACCCAGAGGGGCAGAAGCCATCGAGAGACTGTTTCCAGTTCTCTGGAGCCAACAGACAGGGGGACAGTCTGCTGGCTATCTGCAAAGGACTTGCTCATGCAGCAGAAGCATTTCTGGGGCGAGGAAAAACACGACCAATGACATGCAACGCTCTCCTGAATCATGACAGAAACAAGGTGTCCCACTGAAGCTGGGCCTGCACTGAAGGAAGCTGAGGCCACCGATGGTTCCCCGCCACACTGGTGGCCTGCACGTGGCTGGCTGGGCGCTGACTGCAACCAGAGTGCAAGGCTCTGCGGGCCTCATCTGCTGGGCCCCCCTAAGGGGAAGTGAGGCCCCTGGCCCCTCCCAGGGCTGAACCACACGGGAGAGATGCGGAAGCTCCCTTGCCAGCCAAGTTATTAACACGGAGAGGGAGCCTGCCTTTCCCAATCTTTCCTTGTTATCTGTCAGAGCTGACGATGCCGTACAGAAAAAGATGAGCAAAATTAACAACAAGCAGCAGCAGACCCACTACTACAAGCAAATTCCCAGCACATACCTGATCCTGCTGCTGAACAAAAAAACAGGAAATCGGAGATGAAAAAAATAAGAGAAAGGAAAGGACACAACAGTTAAGAAAAAATTAAAACAACAATAATCAAGCAGTTAACCAGGTATAAGGATGTCTGTCACCAGAAGTTTAGGTGAAATGCCCTTCCGGTCACCTGTCAGCAACCTACCTTGTTCCTACTATTGCATGCACATGGGGACCCTGAAAGCTAGTCTCTCCTTCAAGGGTCAGACCACACTGCCCCCAGAAGCCTGTTGGTGCACCATCCCCATGCCCCTAACACGCCACGGCAAAACACTGAGCAGCAGGTCCCCAGAAAACACGTTAGGAGGGGCTTTCCTTGCTCAGAAGCCAAGCCCACCACGCCTGCAAGGCCCTCACCTCAGACTGGGGATGAGCGGCCGGGAACAAGACACAGGGCTGCTCAAAACAGGGGCGTGTGTCCGAATATCTAATACACCCGGAGGGGTCAGGAATCCCCAGCCCAGGTCTCAGGGCAATCTGCCCCCAGGTGGCCGAATGCCAGCCTGGAAGGCTGGTTTGACAATGCAGGCATACCTCACTTTACTGAGCTTCACAGATTTTACAAATTGAAGGTCTGTCGCAACCCTGCTTCAAGCAAGTCTACTGGCCCCCATTGTTCCAATAAATAGCATTTCCTCACTGCATGTTTCTGCGTCACATTTTGGTAATTCTCACAATAGTTCAACTTTTTACTGCTATGACTCACTGAAGGCTTAGATGATGGTTAATGGTTTTTAGCAATGGAGTATTTTTTAATTAAGGTATGTACGTTGTTTCTTTAGACCTAATGCTACTGCACACGTAACAGACCACAGTGTGGTATACACGTAACCTTTATATGACTGGGAAGCCAAAAAATTCGTTTGACTCACTTTATTGTGATATTCACTGTACTGCAGTGGTCTGAAACCAAACCTGCAGTATCTTTGAGGTAAGCCTGTGTTATTAAAAGCCCTGCCCTTTGACTCAGCAATTCCAGTCTTAGTTACCTATCTTAAGGGAAAAACCAGGAATGCGCATGTGTATCTACTTGTCCCTGAGGAGAACAAACTCAAGGACTGTAGGCCAGTCTCAACATAGTTGGGAAGTCAGCATGACAGAGAAAAAAAGGACAACTCGCCCCTCACCCACTGCAGATCAGATCTCAGGAGGCCAGTGCATCTTCCCCATGTAAGGACGCCTTCAGACCTCCCTGCCCTGTACAGTTTGCTGCGTGGATCGAGCTGGCTTCACTGTGCTTTCTGGATATTTTCTACCTCTAATAATGAAGGAATGCCCCTACCCCCTGGATGCATGAGAAGCAAGTGCAGGAGTTACGGGCTCCAGCAGCAGCTACAGCTAACACTGCTGCAGAGTGCAGGACCAGCTCTGGGAGGCGGATGCTCCCGCCTCAGAACTCAGGCTGGAAGACAGCAATCCTCAGGCCTGGCCTAGCTACAGAGCAGACTATTCCCAAGGGTCCCAGAATGAAAGGCAGATGCTAGAAATCTGATGGCCAGCTCACATACGCACCGGCAAACCAACCACCAGGAAGCCAGCAGGGCAGTCCCGGGGGTCAGGCTACTTCAGCCTTTCCCCTACCTGGGGAAGGCAAGGGGGAGGTACTGAGTTGCAGGTGGACAGTCTGCTGGTCAAAGAGGGCTCATTCTGGCCCAATTCAGTACTTAAAGGTAAAAGGGAAACTAAACCATATAATTTTCAAAATCCTAGAAATCACAGTTTGAGACAAGGAAAAATGCTAACAAGGAGCTTCCCCTGCCACCTACCATATGCATCACCATTTGGATAGCAATTTCCGAATACTGGCTGATATAGTTCTTGCACTGGGGAGAGAGAAACAGACTGTTAGCGAAACTCACTGCTACAACAACACACCAAAACCCCACCCTTTCCAACAGTGTCAACAGGTGAGTATCAGGCAAGTTTCCAAGAGTGGAATCATCAATGCCTGCTCTGGGCAAGTCTCAATAAGATAAAAAATGGCAATCTGGTTACTCCATACCTTACAGGAAAACACGTGTGCAAAAGTGTTTTGAAAATGTTTTCCAAAGGCCCTTAGAGATGAGGTCCTCCAATCTCCTTTTATGGCCCATACTTTCCCCGAGGTCACACGGCAACTACTCAGGGGCAATTTAGAGTGAGTGTGGCTACAAGATACACTATGATGGATCCGAGATTACTTTTCAAATCCGTTCACACATTCTTGGACAGGATTATAAAGTTTAAATCCAGTATAATCCAGTTAAGTTATAATGATTTTCATAAAAATCTAGGTATTTCCTGCAGACCCTATCTGGTCATGACTGGGGAGCCTCTATACGTGAGAAAACAGGGTGATATGACAGCTCTCAGAGAGGTTAACCTGGGGAAGCCAACTGACACAGCGAATATACCAAGATACTTCAACGAGGCTAAAAGATTCACAGGTTTTAAAGAAAGTTAACAGAAAGGAACCCTTAGCTCCCAGAGCGGACTTCTTACAGCTGGCCTCCCCACGTCCAGCCTTGCAGAGGTTCATTAGTGGTCGGGTACTAAATGGCATTTTGGTTTTAGACATCAATCTCATGAGTGTGGGTAATGGGAACACGGTCCAAGACATAAACCCCCCACGGGGCTAACGAAGAGTTTCTGAGCCTGGAGGACCAACATTCACCAAAGTAAGGAAGGCATCCCGGGTGAGCCTCTTACAAGCCAGGCGCGTGGCTTCCCCTGGGCAACCACCCTGCTGGCGGCGGGGACAGCACACCTAGAATTACGAATAGACAACAGTCAGGCCTTAGAACCAGGACAGGGTTCTAAGTGGTTCTACTGTTGTTTCTTAAAGTTGTGGTGACTGCGAGAAAAAAAAAAAAAATCTTCACAAAAGTGGTCTCCTTCTCCTTCCACTATTTTGTCCCACGAGTTCTGTTGCATATCCAAACTCAATTAACCAACCAGGTATTTAAGTACCCACCACATATCTGGCTGCTTTCTGGGAACTGGGAATTGTCTGAACATCTCTTCTTCAAAGCCCTCAGGCTGGAACTTGAAATGGCGCCCCAGGAAGTGAACTTTTCTTGCCTCCCCCACTGCTGTCTCCACAGCCCAGCTCCCTGGCCCAGAACGTCCTCCGATGCCTGAGGTAAGGCTCACCATGTCGGCCATGCCAGGCCCCAGGCGGTCGCACTCCTCCTTGGCGTGGTCCACCAAGGCCTCGACAAAGCTGGAGTTGGTCCTCACAGCAGTCTGCACGTCAGTCACCATCTGAATGCAGTCCTGGCAAACGTCCCCATCAGCCTAGAGACACAGGGGCAGTTGGTCTGTAAACACTGCATATTCCTAAAAACAGCTAAGCGTGTTCAGATTCCGACATGCTCGTAACTGCAGCACCAGGGGTGAGTCCCTGAACTGTTCCTAATGTGTTTTTACAGGCTCTAAAGGGACTGACAGGTTTAAAATCAAGTGGGCATTGATTATAGTAAAGCTTAACAGGAAGGGGGAACCATCTCTGCGTCTGTTAGATATCCCGGTTCTTCAGAACCTCCATGCACAACCATCTGAACGGTGGGTTGTGGAACTGCAGAATCAAGTAAAGGAATAAGGCCCCAGTCTGAGAGCTGTACGCACACGCCGCCCCCTTTCGTGTCACAGCTCAAACCCAACCAAAGACAGGGCACGGGGCCCTGGGCAGCCAGGTCCACTGCCTCACCTTGTGCTGGGGCTTGCTGTGGGGCCCGTCCTGAGGGTAGAGGAGGAGGGGCACGTTGGCCATGAAGGGAGCCACCACCTCAGCCATATCCAGGTCCGGGATCTGATTGGACTTGAGCTGGTTCTGGTGATTCAGCTCTGCCAGGTGCTTCTGAAGAGACTCACAGAGGTTGAGAGCGGAGCACACCTCCCCGGGATGGCTCTGGGGGGAAAGAGGCACAAGTGGAAATCCTCTCCCCAGAAGGAAACAGGCCACCTGGCGCCTTCGAATTCTCCCTTTCCTCATCTCCTGGCATGACTCACGTGCGCACGCCCAGCTAACAGGCGCATCTCAAACCAAACCGCCCGACCTGCTTGGCCAGCCCCACGGCTCCATTATGACAAATGGTTCCACTCCCGGGGGTGCCAGCCACCAACATGGAAGACATGCCTAACTCCTCCCCTCCACCAGCAAGTCCAGTCCGTTTATCCACTAAGACCACGTGCAGCTGTCCGCCTCCACTGTCCCCATCAGATCTCACACCTGACCGTCCTGCCAGCTCTTGCAACTCCCAATTGGTGGGACCCAGACCAGACCAACCCCTTTGAAAAGGGGTCATCTCACCTCTCCCCGTGAAACCCTCCAAGACCTCCCCACTGCACCGACAATCCTGAAACAGCCTGAAAGGTCTTGCGTGATGTGACCCCTGCTTTCCTCACCAAAACCTTGGTCCCATCTCAGGACACTCCTGCCCCACTGGAGGTTTTTAGGGTCCTTCCAAATTCCACAAACCTGGCTCCTTGTTCCTTGCTGAAAACCCAACCTCTGGCACATGGTTTATGCATAACAGATACTTACTGAATGAAAGTCCAGCATCCTTGTAGCTGACATGAGTTATCAAGTCAGCACCTATAACTGTTATACCAGTTTACATTCCTTCATTAATTCTATGAGTTCCCATTTCCCATACCCTCCCCAACCCTTGAACGTTACAAGCAGAGTGGTCTGCATTGCCAAAGCCATTCTGGACGAAAACTGTACAAAAGATCTGGTGACGAAATCTCAGTCTATGAACGGACTTTCCGTTTTAGTCACTGTAATCTGGTCTGGAACCTCCCCCGGGCCCCAGAGGTGCCTTGAAGGAAGAGTCTATCTACTCTCCATCACGTACCATTTGTCCTTTAATCATGTCCAGGATGACCGGGAGGTAGGAGTCGACGATCTCCTTGCAGGAGGCAGACATGTTCGGCTTGGGCAGCCAGTCGCAGGTCCTCTCCAAGTACACGAGGATCTCTTGCTAGAGAGGACAGAGGCAAGGGTCGGACCAGGATGGACTCCTTCTCCACAAACGGGCTGAAAGCAAGAGGCCCTCCACAACTCCAGAAACGTGAAGGCTAGAAACAGTGGCCCTCGGGGAAGAGGACCTGGGAGAGGGCTAGTGTGGAGCCGTGGCCCTGCCAGGTCAGGGAGGCAAAAAGCAGGTGCGAGCAGTATTCAGAACGAAGATCCTCTGACCTGCGGTCTCACTGGCACAGGGAATTCTGAGCAGAAGTCACCAAAAATGGACCTAAAGGTTAACGGCATATGATACAAAGTCCCGATCAACCTCGGGCATTTGACGCCTAGCCCAGGAGTCAGCAAACTAGGGCCCGCGGCCCATTTTTGTACAGCCTGTGGGTAAGAATGGTTCTTACATTTTTAAAGGATGGGGGTGGGGGACGTTACATGACAGAAGCAGTCTGTGGCCCACAGGACAGTTATTTCCGACCTGAGCCTAGACCATTCCTCGCTGGACGCCCTCAGTCACGGCTCTGTACGGAACCGATGCATGTGGCCACACGGCCACCGCTCACACGCGGTCACACACCCTGGTGGCGGCTCACCTCAGTGGCGTTGTCTTTCAACATGTCACCGGCTGCAGTGATGACGTCTTTGCATATGTCGCAGGGAAGGGATTTCTAAGAGGAAGGAACACGAGGGAGAGAGATCTGTATTCGTAGGACATAACTCACACCGCACACAGCTGAAAACTGCCACGGCCGTTTTCCTGTTTCATCTAACCATGGCCATCTCTGACACACGGGCACATCCTGGTCCCCCAACCTAGGTGAGAAGCACTGGACACCGCCAGGGAGGCTTAGATGTGGCTGATCACGCTACGCTGTGCTTCTGCAGGATAGAAACCCTTCTCCTGTACCCTCTACACCCCTCAGCGCCTTGCTCAGTGCACACGGCACAGGCTACATTTCGCATTCATGCTCACAACAGCTCTGGGAAGAAACTGAGGCTCAAAAGTCAGCTGGAACTCAGGGCAGCAGAAATCAGAGAAAATCGGTAACGTGACGGAACATCACAGAGTAAGAGGGTGCGGGCAGTGAAACAAGGCCCAGTCAGACCTCTGCGCACTCCCACCAGCACTGCTGCCGGCGCTCTGTCTGCCTTCCACCTCCTGGGCAGTGCTGTGTGCCAGTGAAGGCCGCACGTCACCATTGCAGAGCTCAGAGACATGACGCGAGTCTTCTAGACAAGACTGGCATCCCTACATGGCCCAGGACCACGGAAATTCTAGCCAGTCCTCAAAGCTCTTGGGGCGCTCCCTTCTTTATGTCAACCAATTTTCAACCCATGAAGAAGGAACTAACACATCTGGGTGAGATTAAGGAACACCTGTGAATTTAGCTGCATTTAGAGAAACCGCCTTGAACCTTCGGACCTAATCAGGCTAATACGGTGCATGCGGCCACTCAGGTTACATGTGCCTTTTTTTCAGTATCGTGAACTTATGATATCGTGAATTTGTGCATGATGCCCGAGAGGTTCCGGTATCCACGAGAGTGTCCTGTCAAGAGAGAAAGATCTAAACTGCCCCCGTGATATATTAAATTTCAAAAGAGGAAGCAGTATTAAAAACAAGATCAGAAGCAAATTAGAAACCAAATCTGAAAGTAATTTTGGCCACAGAGAGTGGTTTAAGACAGTGAATTCAGAAAACTAAAAGAGCAGTGTTACTGAATTAATTCTTCTTCTCTTACTGAAGGAGTACTAGTGGCCAGCGACAAGTTTTAGACCTCAAGCTCCACACAATCAAACCTGCCTTGTACCACAGGCTGAAGCACATCCCAGAGCAAACAAACAGCACTTCCTGTAGTCCCCTGGCCCAGCCAGCAGAGCTCGGGCGTCTCCTGAGGACTCAGGTTGCGTGGAGTGTGCACTTGAGGTCTGTCATCTTAAGAGTATTCCCCATATTAATGTGCTATATTTATCACTGTTTAGATGAAAAATCAGTGGCATCTTTTCCAGTCTGGCTATAGTTGGAAATAAAATTTTAGATAGCTACCAAGCTCTAGGGTCTGAATCAGTGATCTGCCTGTTTAAAAGACAAAAAATACCAAAAAAGGGGAGAAAGCATTTCAAAAGCTTAGCATCTACTTCGAGTGAGTGACCAAGGACAGAGCTGTACCCGTGTGCCCTGTCCTGGGAATGGGAGCTGCACCTGCCGGTCCTTTATGTGGGGTAGAGAGGTGGGAGCTGCATCTGGAGGGCAGCATGGGGCACGCGGTGGAGGACAGGCAGGACCTCCCCCTATCTGTGCCACCAGGACACTGGGCGGCCTTGGGGGAATGGAGCCTCCCCGCTCCAGCCCGCCACTCCTCCGCATGGGTACCCCCACCCACGAACAGGTCTCAGGTTCACCAGGAAGAACAAACAAAAGGAAGCAGGAGAGAGCGCTCCGTAAAGGGCAGCAGTTACAGAGGACACAGAGGCCCAGCCGTCGGAGGCACTCACCACGGCCGGCTTGTTCCAGACGGTCTGCAGGCAGTGCTGCACGGCCCCGCAGTCAGACGCCGTCTTCACGTTCTGGCACCACACGGCCGAGCCTCGGGTACATTCTCTCAGGCCCAGGACGGGGCTGGCGAGAGCTGCAAGCAGAATCAGTGTGAGGATGCGGCCCATTCCCACTTACCAGGCCCACCTCACTTGCTTCCCCAGCATCAAGGGCCTTGGCATTTTGCGGGACACTAGGCTGGCCCCTCACCAGCTGTATGAGACACGAGCCACAGAGCCAAGGAGCTGCGTTGTCACATCATATGTCACAGGGCTGAGAGGGACTAATCTACCTGATTCACCGTTTTCCTCTCACACTATTTTTAAACAGTATCAGATCAGTCCTTTTAATCTTTACCATCTTAAATTTCCATGAAGTAATGAAAGAAATCACAAGAGGAAAGACTGGCAGGTTTAAAAATAGAGATTTTAACTTCTGTAGAAATGAAAAATGGCCAAAGTTAAAAAAATTGTAATGAGGGCTTCCCTGGTGGCGCAGTGGTAGAGAGTCCGCCTGCCGATGCAGGGGACACGGGTTCGTGCCCCGGTCCGGGAAGATCCCACATGCAGCGGAGCGACTGGGCCCATGAGCCATGGCCGCTAAGCCTGAGCGTCCGGAGCCTGTGCTCCACAGTGGGCGGGGCCGCAACAGTGAGAAGCCCGCGTACAGAAAAAAAAAAAATTGTAATGAGAACACAAAGAGTCATATCCTCATTACATAAAACAATGGCTTTTAATGTTGTTCTAGTAGAAGAGACCTTTTATAATCAACTGGGTGAGTTTCTGCACATAAACAAGTTTGCTAGCAAAAAAACAAAACTACATAGCCTGGATATCACAAAGTGTAGGTATGTCCATTCGAAACCAATTGCACACACAGTTTCATCTATGGTGTAACAAGGAAAGGACTCAGACGGAAGTCACAACCACAGAAATGGGATTAGGGAAAAAAAAAAAACAGAAGAAAGGTTCAAGTCACCTGGAACCAAAGAAATGCAGGTTAAAGCAAGAAGGTACCATATTTTTAAAGTTAAAATAGTAGCCAACAGAAAACAAAAACAAAAAACCTTACCACCAAATAGTGATAAATTTGTGGAAAAAGATGCATTCTTATAAGGCTGACAGCAGTGTGACTAGTAAGTACTTCTCAAAATATATTAATATATTTCAAGAACTGAGGGGAAAAAATCCTTCTTCAAAAATCCACTTCTAATAAAACATTTTAGGGAAATCCAGTAATTCAAGAGGTAAAATACAATATGCCTAAGTGTATATATATATGTGTGTATATATATATATATATACACACATATATATAAAGTCAAATTCACGACATTAAAAAAAAGGCAGATGTAACCTGAATGGTCAAAACTAGAGGGAAAAAACTAGTGATATTCTTACCAAAATATTATGCAGGGGCTTCCCTGGTGGCTCAGTGATTAAGAATCCGCCTGTCAATGCAGGGGACACGGGTTCGATCCCTAGTCTGGGAAGATCCCACATGCCACGGAGCATTTAAGCCCGTGCGCCACAACTACTGAGCCCGTACTCTAGAGCCCACAAGCCACAACTACTGAGCCTGTGTGCTGCAACTACTGAAACCCATGCCCCTAGAGCCCATGCTCTGCAGCAAGAGAAGCCACCGCAGTGAGAAGCGCGTGCACTGCAATGAAGGGTAGCCCCCGCTCACCGCAACTAGAGGAAAGCCCATGCGCAGCAACGAAGACCCAACACAGCCAAAAATAAATAAATTTATAAAAAAAAATATTATGCAGTTGCTAAATATACTTATAAAAATGATGTACATCAAACAGAAAAATATTCAAGAATATGAAATTGGGGTTGTACAAAAATCAGAAAATAAAACAAGATGGTTGGCTAAATTACTTTTTTAAATTCCCCATGTCATGTTGCTTGTGTGTAATTTTAAAGAATATTTTATAAACTGCCCTGAGAGAACTATGGTATTCCTTGATTCTGGAACTAAAAACTGGGAAGAAAACTCTCACATTCACATCTCACTAGGAAGCAACAGATTACACCGGGCCACATGCAGACGTATGACTGCACAGCAGCTATCACAGGAGGGTTGAAGTAACTTCTACTGTAAACAGAAAACATTTGGCTTGGGTCTGAGAAGAAAACCCCACAGCCACGTAGAAACAGATTTAGAACCGCAGGAGTCATGCTGCATGTTGCTTCACCTTGTAAACCAAGAGAGGACACAGTAATTCTATAGACATCTCTCTCTCTCTCTCTCTCTCTCTCTCTCCCCCTCTCCCTCTCCCTCTCCCTCTCCCTCTCTCGCTCTCTCACTCTCACTCACACACACACACACACATATCATAGGCTACAACACATGGAGGGCGGCGCAGTGGTTGAGAGTCCGCCTGCCGATGCAGGGGACACGGGTTCGTACCCTGGTCTGGGAAGATCCCACATGCCACGGAGCGGCTGGGCCCGTGAGCCATGGCTGCTGGGCCTGCGCGTCCGGAGCCTGTGCTCCGCAACGGGAGAGGCCACAACAGTGAGAGGCCCGCGTACCGCAAAAAAAAAAAAAAAAAAAAAAAACTAGAAGGAAGGAAAGGAAATACTGTTATTACTTTACTAGCTATTCAAGACTAGCTATAGTTCGACAAACTGTTCATGCAGACACGGAGTCACAGGTCCCCAGAAAGCTCAAGCCAGATGATCTGCGCCCCTTCAGACACCACCAAACGAATTCTTAATCTGCCCAGATTACAGCCTTCTCTGCCCTTTGGGGAGCAAAAAAAATCACAACCCACAACCAGTTCATGAACTCAACAGAACTGGCCACATTCCAAAAGCTGTTGGTTTGATCTGGTCTCTGTGGGTAAACATGTGCCCGATTCAAAACAGTACCACACTCCCCAGATGGTTAACCATAACACAGCCAAGCTAGGCTGCGGCCTTCAGCCGTAGGTCCCGGGAGGTCAGAGGGGAGCAGGAGTCCCGTCACGAGGGTAAGGGCTCTGAGGAGTGAGGGGGTCACAGAGCCAGCCCCAGACCTGGCAGCTCCCACCAGCGCTTCCCACGCTCCTCTCAGGCACTGGCCTCCCAGTTCCCCTGAACAGTACCCACTAAGTACATCGCCTGCTTCTACATCTGAATTAGGAGCTCGAATTATGAACAGGAGGCTACAAAATGAGTCTCTAGGCAAAGGAACATACAGAGATACACAGTGACGCTGGAAGGATGGACCGCGGCAGATAAAAGCAGGGCTCCCTGCACAAGGCCTGACCACCACTCTCCATCCTTACAAATACTCAGTCTAGGGATTTTCTCCAAACTTCCAGCCAGGAACCGGCTTTAACTGACCAAAATCTATCAGGTTTCCCCGAACACAATGCACTATCACAGGCCCAAGCTGCAAGAATACTTTGTAACTTGTTTACTCCCCCTAGGAACTTGAAATAGTAATCACCTGCTATAAAGACTTGTTACTTGTTTTGGCCAGGCTATTCTGGACTAAAAAAGTAGCCCCTTCTATCTGAGATTGGTCCAGCTACTGCAGAACCCAAGGTCATTTCCCAGTCCTAACAGTCACTGAATGGTAACAAGCCCCCACCTCAGAACTAGAGGTAAAATGTATGCCTGGTGGCCAATCTGGCAGACCTGAGAGGTCACCCAATCCAAGCCTAAAACGGACTTCAGGGACACTAAGAAATGAAAACTGAAGTCCCAGCTCCCAGAAACTCAGTTCTCACCAAGACCTCCCCATTTACCTCCAAACTAAAGCCAAATTTATAAAGGTGCACGTTATTAAAATGGTCTGTGGTGCGATTTCCTAAGATGACCCGAAACAACTGCGTGTCCTCAGGGTTGGTAATGAGGCTGAAACAAGCCTGGTGATGCCAAGTGCGTGACCTGCTGAGAGGTTCAGGGGCTTATTTCGGGAGCCGGTCTCCTGAGAGGGAATCAAACAGTGGGTCAGAACACGTTTGGAACATAGATCCCTTCCTCAGAAAATTTACTAATACACAACACCCTCACACCACTTCAGGGGGTTCTCAACACCTGTCCAGGGACTCCAGCTGGGGACTGAAAGCTCTCGGGGTAAGCATGGTTTTTCTCCACAGAAGTGGGAAAACAACTAAGATGAAGACGCAATTATCAACTCCATTGACCGCGACAAGCAGTGCTTTCAGGTGGGAAGGACAGACACAGGAATAATGGTGCTGCGTTAGCAGAAACACGGAGCTGCAAGGAGAATGCCCAACTGTTCCGGGGAGCCGGAGGTGGCTTCTTCAAAATGAAAATTGAACTGGCACCTGAAAGAAGGCAGCTGAAAGACTGGTGGGGCGGGGCGGGGGGGAGGGGGATTCCTGAACATTCTGAGGGAGAGCAGTGATCTTTGCTGAAGGGAAAGAACACTTGTCTTTTCAGGAGCGGGGCTCCAGCAGACCTCAGGCCCACTGGGAAAGGCCCCACCAGGCACTCATCCCTTGTGATGAGTGTCGCCCATGGTCCATGCTGTGGGCGACAGCTCGTGTTAGTGTCACCCAGTTGTGATGTGGCAGAAACGAGGGGGAGGGAGGTGGGGAGATCCAGATGACGGGCACCTAAATGGAGTGGAAGGCTCATCCCAAAAAGGCTGAGCAGGGAGCAGGGACAGCAAGGGCTGAAGACGACAGCTGGGAAAATGAAACTCTCCGGGTTAAATTTAAATGTGAAGTCTGTTGGGCTGAAAGAAAAAGCAGGGCAGCAAAAGCCAACAGCACAAGGACAGAGGTGGGGCTCAGACGCTGCGGCGTGAGTGGACACAGGCAGGCAGAGCACACCTGCGCACCCTGCTTCCCGTGGGACAGTGACAAGCGCAGGTCGGAAGGCGAGGCCCTTAGGAGACTGCAGGTGTTTAGCTGGGAGACAGAAGGCTTCCGGGATAAGCACAGTTATCTTCACAGGTGAAGGACACCTTCCACCTCTGACATGGGGGTGGATCTGCTCTGGGTGGTGGCTTCCGATCCCAGACCTCAGAGCAGTTGGGTAGAGGTGAAGGGAAGCAGACCACAGCTCAAGGTAAGGAACACACTTAACACCCACAGGCTATAAAAGGGGAATCGCAGACTTCCCTGGTGGTCCAGGGGTTAAGACCCCACGTTCCCACTGCAGGGGACGCGGGGTTTGATCCCTGATAGGGAATTAGGGTCCCACATGCCACACGGCACAGCCAGAAGAAAGAAAAAAATTAAGGAAACCTGTGAGAGATTAAGCAGGTTCTAACTAATAAGTGCAGAGTCTCAACTTGAAGTCAGAGTTCTCACTCTGAAGCCTGAACTGTCCTCTAACTATTAAACTGATGCTTAAAAACAAAAAAACAAAAAAAAAAGGGAATGAGTTGGCTTGTTATGTGATGACCTCTACAAGAGTGGGAGCAACCAAGCAGAAACGCAATGCCCAACCTAGACGGATTCTGTGTCAGAGGGATCCTGAGTGGTGAGCGGGGCTAGAAGACCTCTAGGGGCTACAAAAGTCTTCACTGTTAGAATAATGAGGCAAATGACATTTTCAGTATTCACACATAACCAATATTAAAATTACCCTAACCTACGTTCTTATGAGTTATTTCTCAAAACATCTTCCCAGCAAAGCTTTCATCTCTATTTTCATCTTCCCACACTGCCCCCAAAAACCAACTTCCTTCCCTGAGGCAACAGGCTGAACTCTAAGACAGTTCTTAGAATGTCTGCCTGACACCCTGGAGATTTCTGATTAAATTTGTCCTATTAAGAAGGATCACTGCTCAGGGTAAGGCGAGCACTACACTTCTTAGTTCAAGGGCCTGGCATTTGAGCCCTCAGTGACAAATGCTGGCGGGCTGGAGTCAGAGAAATGATCACTTCAGAGACACTAAAACCCCACAACCAAGTTTCATTTTATGAGGACAGGGTTTCAGGTTTGTTTTTTGTTTTTTTAAGACTTCAGTGGTTATTTCCTTAGGAAAGGGGTGGGGGCTCTGTTCCCTTCTTACTCCTAGGCTTAGAAGAAAATAAGCAGATGTGCTCTAAACCACTCCACATGTAGGTCACTTATCAAAGACAGGCTGTAGTGGAATTTTACTGTCTTGAGAACAGCTGCCATGAGCTGGATCCGTCATGGGCTTGGTGGCCGCTCTAGACTCTGACCCAAAATCCTCAGTGAGCCTGGGAGGGAGGGAAGGAGGGAGAGCTCACCACAGCCGTGTGCGTTTTAGCTGCTCTTACGATGACTTCTTAAGTGACAAGGAGCTAAACCCCAAGTTTAGAGTGAGGCTTCCAAGGCAACTTACCTACCATCTAACAAGTTAAATGTTTTTCAAACACGGTATACTGAAAAGAAAATAAGATCTGCCTGCAAGTCCTGTCCAAATGACCCTAAACAAATCACCATCCATCTCAGCTTGTTTTCCATCTGTAAAATGAGGATGAAGCCATTGATCACTGGATTGTTTTGAGAAAAGAGACGACGTAACTATGCACTTTCAACGGCCAGAGTATTAGTCTCTCAACCATCATCTATCTCTCTGGTATCTTAATTTACCCACATTATCATGACTCCCCTACCAGACTGCCTCTGAAATCAGACAGTGAAGGTTCAGATCATGGCTCTACCACTTCTAGTCATGTGACCTTCAGACTTTGGTCTTCCAATCTGCAAAATGGGCCTATTACTAGTACCTACTCCAAGGGATTTGTAAAAATTAACCGACTAAAACACAGTGCAGTGCTGGCATGCTACAGAAGTCCAGTGAGCACTATTACTATTATTATCCACAGTAGCAATTGGAAGACCTTTTTCACATCTACTATCTTGCCCAGAACAGGTGTTCCACAAATAGCTGAATCAAGGATGTTCTATTTGCTTTCTCTACATTTAATCAGGTCATTAACTGGCAGCTCAAAGACCTAGAGAGCTGTTTCCCAGCAACCTCAGAAGTTGTTGGTTGCTAAATTCAAGACCCAGAAATCACCAGGAGAGTGAAGCACAGGCCCCACTGTAATGAGCCCAGGAGTCGATCCTGTACAGCTAGGAGCTAAACAAGAAGCCCTGCGTGGGCAAAAATGAGAGGTGCCCAGCGAAGCACCAGTACCACCACCAGTGAAAAGCTTTCAGTAATTCACGTCATTGGAGCTACAGGCTGACTGGCCCTCCAATCCCAAGAAAGTTGCCACTGTTGAAAATATTTTTGGAACCCACTTTTTAGAAAAGCCCCCTCAAAAACCTCTCCTTCTCTGGAAGGGCACAGAGGCAGTATGGCAACATGATCACTGCCCTGAGTGTTGGGGGTAGACAGACCTGACGAAATTCCTGCTCTGCTGTCTACTAAAGCCAAGCCTCAGACAACTCACTAACGCCACAATTATCTGCAAAATATGGAAAATAAGAGTGCCCTTGGGGCTTCCCTGGTGGCTCAGTGGTTAAGAATCCGCCTGCCAACGCAGGGGACACGGGTTCGAGCCCTGGTCTGGGAAGATCCCACATGCCGCGGAGCAACTAAGCCCATGGGCCATGGCTACTGAGCCTGCACTCTAGAGCTCGTGAGCCACAGCTACTGAAGCCCACGCACCTAGAGCCCACGGTCCGCAACAAGAGAAGCCGCTGCAATGAGAAGCCCGCGCGCCGCAACGAAGAGTAGCTCCCGCTCAACACTAGAGAAAGCCCACGCAGCAACGAAGACCCAACCCAGCCATAAATTAATTAATTAATTAATTAACTTCCTTTAAAAAAAAGAGTGCCCTCTTCTCAGGAATTCTGTGAAGATTAATAAGAAGGCACAGAAAGCACTGAGAGTGCCTGGTACTTATGAAACTCAGTTAATTGTACACTGGCTTGTTAATGGTGGACTCGAGGGAAAGGATGACAAAGGGAGGTGTTCACATTCTAATTTTTGTATACTAGCATAAATTAATTTTTTCTCATGTTACTTTTAAAATCAGAAAAAATAGTTAAACCTTACAACCTGCTTTAGTGAACAATTATCACCCAGTGTGGCACAGACCACAAGTTGCTCCCTATATCTATTCTCCACTCCTTTCAAAGGAACAGAACCACAAATTCTTAGCTACACACATGGCTGCCAAAATTTAAAACCACATTTCCCAGTCCCCCTTGTAGCAGGGTCTGGCCATGAAACCACATTCTGGCTGATGGGATGTTAGTAGACATTATTGCACTTTTAAAGACAAGTGATGGCTGGAACTTTGGCAGCCATCATGGGCCATGAAGAAAGGGCCTAGACCTCAATGATGCAGAGCACTGAGCTAGAAGAGCCTGGGTCTCCAAATTCTTTTGGAAGTAGAACCACTATGCTAGCCCTAGACTGCCTGGCTCCTGAACTCGCTATGATAGATGGGAACAGTTCAATCATAATTAAGGCACCATTATTCTAGGTCTCTGTTGTCTGCAGTCAAACCTAAGCCTAACTATAATACCAGCTTAATCATCTACCTCACTCACCAAAATCGTCTCCAAATGACAAGTCTTTACTAAGGCCTACCTCCACTGCGATATTTAAAAGTCCATGTACACCATATAATTAACAAAGATTTTCAAAAACCACCTCAGAATGAAAGGGATAATCATTCCTAGAATGTGTGTTTTATGCCCTATTTGTTAAAACAATCAGTCTTATTATTTTAGCCATATAAAATCTTTTTTATTCATTTTAAATATTTCAGTTAACATATGCTAAATACCGTTCGAGTCTAATTATCAAAAAAAAAAGGGGGTAACAGAAAATGCAAGCAGCCTCCCAATCTCAACAATCAGAGTACACATTCCACAGGGCAGTGGATCTGCTGCCTGGGTAATGCATTGCCATGGCAACAAGCCGGTTGCTAGGAAACCAAGAGAGAGGAACCCCAGGAGAGGCAGTATCTACCTCAGGTCCCCCGCATTCAGACATTTCTCAGGAGAATTTGTGCACTTAGATTCCCTAAGAGCAGGAGATAACACAATGCACTCAACACTGACTACTCGATGAAACAGCTGGTGTCACAAATACCTTCGATGACAAAGAGCACTTGTCCCTTCTTTAGAGGATCTTGCTTTTGGAAAACATTCTGCAGAGCAGAATAAAAATACTGCCCATTTAATCATTCTGCATGGCATTCGCTTAGAGGCAGCCTGCCTTGATCTGGAGGAAGTAAGGTCCAAATAGTCCTCTTATCACAGAAGGAATCTGTGGCAATAAAGCTTTCAAGCTGCTAGGCTGACATCCCATCACCTCTGGCTCAGATAAGCTATTATTTCTGTTACTTAAGACAAAGGTTCTTTCTTCCCTGCTTCTCCTCTCGCACTGCCCCCTTGCTTTTTAATTTTCCTCACAAGCCAGATCATTCTAGGACAAGAAATCAATCCACATGAAGAAAGCAACAGAATCCTCAGGTACACTGCCTTGTGTGATAACACACACTGAGGGGCAAGGCTGTGTGATCTTCTTAGATTGTAAAAGAACGATTCAATTTGGCATAATTGATTTTGGGAAGAGAAATTCCTATCTAGTTCATTCAAGAGCACTCCTGGGCTTCCCTGGTGGCGTAGGGGTTGAGAGTGCACCTGCCGATGCAGGGGACACGGGTTCATGCCCCAGTCCGGGAAGATCCCACATGCCGCGGAGCGGCTGGGCCCGTGTGCCATGGACACTGAGCCTGCGCGTCCGGAGCCTGTGCTCTGCAACGGGAGAGGCCACAACAGTGAGAGGCCCGCGTACAGCAAAATTATATATATATATATATATATATATATATATATATATATATATATACACATATTATAATAATAACAGGCTTGTAAGGCAACTGTAATCCAATAAAAATTAATTTTAGGGCTTCCCTGGTGGCGCAGTGGTTGAGAGTCCGCCTGCCGATGCAGGGGACGCGGGTTCATGCCCCGGTCCGGGAAGATCCCACATGCCGCGGAGCAGCTGGGCCCGTGGGCCATGGCCGCTGAGCCTGCGCGTCCGGAGCCTGTGCTCCGCAACGGGAGAGGCCACAACAGTGAGAGGCCCGTGTATCGCAAAAAAAAAAAAAAAATTAATTTTAAAAAATAATTTTAAAAAATTTAAAAATAATAACAGGCTTTTTTTTCCTGATTACCAAACCACGTATGTTCACTGCCTACAATTAAGAAAATTCAGGAAAGCACGAAGACGGAAGGAAAAGTCATACTCAGAGGGGCCCAGAAGGAGCTGTGACCAGCACCCACCCTCATGGGCCCTCTTCCACCCCTACCTGGAGTCACAGCCTTGAGGAAGTTCACTGCCAGCCAGAGCCCTCAGCTGCCTGGTCACATGCTCTGGTAGGAAGCCCAACCACAGGCTCATCCCTCCATAGAACCACCTGGGTGGCTGAGGCGGCCTGGGGTCATATGCTTAGCCACAGATATGGGACCAAAGTCTCCAAACCAAATGTCATCACTTTCAGAAAATGAGTGACAATCAAAACTCCCTTCCTCCTTGGTTCCTGGCCTCAGGCCATGAGCAAAGGCCACAGTGGAGCCCTGCAGTACAGGGCTGAGACCCTGACCCTCAGGTACCAACACCAGTTAAGATAGAATTTTCAGGGCTTCCGTGGTGGCGCAGTGGTTGAGAGTCCACCTGCCGATACAGGGGACACCGGTTCGTACCCCAGTCCGGGAAGATCCCACATGCCGCGGAGCGGCTGGGCCTGTGAGCCATGGCTGCTGAGCCTACACGTCCGGGAGCCTGTGCTCCGCAACGGTAGAGGCCACAACAGGGAGAGGCCCGCGTACTGCAAAAAAAAAAAAAAAAGAATCCGCCTGCCAATGCAGGGGACACAGGTCTGATCCGTGGTCCGGGAAGATCCCACATGCCGTGGAGCAACTAAGCCCGTGTGCCACAACTACTGAGCCTGTGCTCTAGAGCCCGCGTGCCACAGCTACTGAGCCCGCATGCCACAACTACGCAAGCCCGTGTGCCTAGAGACCGTGCTCTGCAACAAGAGAAGCCACTGCAATGAGAAGCCCGCGCACTGCAACGAAGAGTAGCCCCCACTTGCCGCAACTAGAGAAAGTCTGCACGCAGCCACGAAGACCCAAAAATAAAATAAATATATATTTAAAGAAAGAGCATTCTAGTCCTAACACAACACTGTAAATCAACTATACTCCAATAAAAAATATTAATTAAAAAAAGCAAAAAGGAGCACTCCAGTCCAATATAAACTCCTGTCAGCAAAGCTCTTCTTCCAAAGTGTCAACCTATCAGGTGATGATCAGACATAAACTTAAATCACCTTAGATAATATTACTTGACAACTGGACCATGAAGAAGCCCCTGACAGAAATGCCCAAGGTCCAGCCAGGTGACTGGGTACAGGCAGAGGGCAAAGGCACATCTGTATGGTTCTACACTCGGCCCAGGGTACAGCCCAGAAATCAATTCAGCCAGCCAGAAGCCGGCCCAGGCTCTATCCCATCCCTGCTAACCGGCTGGGTGGTCTCTGCACCCTTGAAGAAGACAATAATATGCATAAAAAAAAAAAAAAAGATTTCATGCAAACCCACTAATAAGGAAATTCAGTGTTCTGGGCTCATCGCACATGACTGTTTATTAAGTAAAAAGTTTCAGATACATGCAAGTGTGTCTACTATAAATGTCACTTTTGAGTACTTAATACTTAAAAGGAATACCACCTTCATTGGAAATGCTGAAATCTAAAATTCAGACCACAGCATGGATTAGGGCAGGATATTAGAATGTCCCCAGCATTCTGATTTAGTTGCTCTCACCTGAGAGGGCTGCTATGAGGATAAAATGTTAAGCAAAAAGCACTTAGAACAGTGCTGGGCACACAATGAACTCTCAGGAAGTGTCACCTACTATGATGTCTGCAGTTCCTGCAAATCAGCTACACTGGTAGTTCACACTCAAAGCGTGGCCCACAGAACACTGAGGGTCTCAGAGATTCTTTTAGGGGATCCATGAAGTCAAAAGTCTCATAATAGTAATATGAAGATGTTAGCTGCCCTTTTCACTCATTCACTCAAAAGTGAGCAGTGGAATTTTTCTGGAAGCATATGACACGTGACAGTGCAAAAGACTGAATGCAGAGGCAGCTGAAAATCCAGCCAGGTGTTAAAAAGATTGCAAAAATGTAAAATAAGTTGTTCTTCTCACTAAATAGGTTTATGTTTAGGAAAACAGCTATTTTTCATTATAATCACAATACGTTAACATGTAACGGATTTATTTTTTTTAAGGATTATTTTTAAAATTTTGTCAGCTTCATTTATAAGATGGTAAATATCACAGATATAACCCAGATTAACAAAAGCTCTTCGGGGTCTCTCAATGACTCAGGAGTATACAGGGATCCTGAGACCAAAAAGTTTGAGAACCACTGGGTTAAACATTTAAGAACAACTAAGTTCTGGAACTAAAAAGAGGGGAAACAACTCCTCAGATTATAGCTGGTTCCCTTTTCAGATTTACCTCAAATCAGGGCCACCAGGGGTATCTTAGTTATGTTAGGGTCCTGTGTCCCTAACCCCTACATAAAATCCTCTCCAAAAGGCTCGGGGTGGGGGGATTGGCTCTAACCTGGACACGAACTATTATTAAAAGCCAACACTTCGCTTGAGTCCAAAGTCACTCTTGATTTGCAAACTCCTAAACACAATTTCGTAAAATTCGTTTCAGTTAATAAAAGAAAATGCTTTGTTTAATCGTGATAAAGATCTGGCACTACCAGCATTTAAGTTTCATGCACACCGACCCACCAGCAGTTACTGAGCTTAAGTCCTCTTGCTACAGCTCACACCACGGTTCAGCAGGACTGAGCACCTATTACAGGCCAAACACTGTTGTACGTGCTGCAGATCCAGTCAGTGACCACGACAACAAATAAAAACACATCATATGGGGCTTCCCTGGTGGCACGGTGGTTGAGAGTCCACCTGCCGACGCAGGGGACGCGGGTTCGTGCCCCGGTCCGGGAAGATCCCACATGTCACGGAGCGGCTGGGCCCGTGAGCCATGACCGCTGAGCCTGCGCGTCTGGAGCCTGTGTTCCGCAACGGGAGAGGGAGAGGCCGCAACAGTGAGACGCCCGCGTACCGCAAAAAAAAAAAATCATATGATGCCCGGCAGTGCCAAGTGCTACGAAGAAAAATGAAGCCAAGGAAGAGCAAGACATGGACATTTCAGACAGAGCAGGGCGCAACTCTGGTAAGGCAACACCTGGGCAGAGAGTAAACTACATGATTACCTGGAAAGGTAGATGACCCAAATAGGTAGAACACCAAATGGGCAACAGTAAGTAAGCAGCCCTGACCTGATGGGAGAGGAAGAACTCTGAACAGCAGCCGAGGGCCAGATGACATGACCTTGCAGAATAAACTTTAGGTTTTACTCCTAGTGAGACAGGAAGAGCCACATGACCCTCTGGCATCAGTGCCTGCACATGGAGACAGCATTCCAGCACAGCTGTTAAAGGAGTTCTGTTTTTTTTTTTTTTACTATAATAAGTGACGCCACTAAGACTGGCCAAAAGAACTTTCTATAACATCTCCTTCAATCTTATTTACGTAGTTTCCTGTCATGTAAGGAATTTCTTTTCAAAAGCAGTATCTATCCAAATGTGGCCAGAATTTAATTTTAAAATTTGGAAGTGTCATTAGAATCCATCTCACTTTTTCTGTGACACAGATGTCCATCAACAGGTTTAACTAAATTGACACATCCATACAATAAAATACTCTGCAGCTATTTTTTTTTAACAGCTGGGAGGTAGAAGGTGATTAAGAAGATAGGACAACTTAAGTGCAATGTGGTACTCTGGATCCACTCCTGGAACAGAAACAAGAGATTACTAGGAAAATTGGTAAAATCCAAATATAGTGTGCAGTCTAGTGAACAGTAAGGTTAATTTCTTACTTTTGACAAATGTACAGCGGTTATATAAGATGTTAACGGTAAGGGAAGTTTGGGTGCAGGGTATATAGAAACTCGCTGTACTAGCTTTGCAACTTGCCTGTAAATCTAAGATTATTCCAAAATTTATGTTTTTTTAGAAAGGCAGTAGTATAGATCTATCTGTATTAGCATGAAATAACCTCTAAAGATACAAATAAAAGGAGAAATGCAAATGAAAACCACCTCACCCTTTTATCATGGCAAAATTTCAAGTTTGACATCACATGTTAACACTGCAACTAAAAACCGCATATTCTGTGGGAACAGAAATTCCTAAAATCATTTTAGAGAGTAATTCAGCGATTTCTAATTAAGGTGAAAACAGATATACTCCACAACTCAGCAATTCTGTTCCTAGGTATATCCTCTAAGGAAATGTCTGTTCATGTGCACCAGAGTATTTATAGAAGCAGTTTGTAACAACAATAAAACAACTGGAAATAATCTAAATGTCTATCAACAGAATGGAGAATAACTATGATATAAATGTAATACTGTACTGCAGAGAAAATGAATGAAACAGATCTAAACATTTTCAAAATGAATGAACCTCACTAGCAAAATAAAAAAAAAAATTACTAACCCAAGAATATATATTATTCATAAAATGTTTAAAATATCCAAAACAGGACTTCCCTGGTGGTCTAGTGGTTAAGACTGTCGCTTCCACCGCAGGGGGCCGGGGTTCAACCCCTGGTCGGGGAAGTTCCGCATGCCGCGCAGTGCGGCCAAAAAGGTTAAAAAAAAAAAATCCAGAACAATACTACACATACCGCTGAAGATCACACATATATGTATGAAAGTATAAAGAGAGACCTGCAGGGGGATGATAAACACCAAGGCCAGGAAGGTGGTTATCTGTGGAAGGCAGCGGGTTGTTCTACATCTTAACTAGAGTGTTATATACATAGGTGTTCATTATCATTACTCTTCCACTTTTCCGGATGTCTAGAATGTTCCACAATTTTAAAAAAGAGCAAGGAGCGAAACAGTGTAATATGTGTTTGTGTTAAAAAGAAAAACAGAAGGGGAAATCATACACAGAGCCACCTATAGGTAGCTCCGGAAGGCTCCTAAAGGAGCTGGTACCAGGCTGCCTCTGGGAAAGGCCCAGGGGACAGTGGTGGGAGGGAAACATACTTTTTACTCTACGCACTATTACACCGATGGAACTTGTTTACTGTGTGCAGTTATTATCTGAACAGTTCACCGCCATTGAGGGATGGGGAAACCAGACTGGGGCGGGGAGTGGAGAACAGACTTACCCCAGGTACCATGGTTAGGGACAACCAGCCTAGAATCTGAGTAGTCAGGTTACCAGGAACCAGCCCTGATGTGCTGGGCTGTTCTGTTAAAAACTGATGTATAAACCAAGAGTTTGGCTGCCTAGCCAAATTCTTTCCCACCTCCCTCCTAATGGCTGACTACCTACCCTAGTTTGTTTTCTGATCTGGTAATTACGTCCAACATAACATATTTACAAGTCAATTTAATTTTGTTTGTTGTTAAATTTACAACATCCCATGAAATGAAAGAAGGCAGGAGACATCACAAAATCAAGAGCAGAGACTGATTTTGTCCTTGTGCTGGTGGGACAAGGACATTAACAAACATAGTATTGTTTTTTTGTGGTTTAACAACAAACCCTATAGTACTTATTTACCTATGCCTTGTCGTACAGTAAGTTATTAAAGCATCACATTATTAATCCCATTGTACAGATGAGGAAGCACAGTTGAAGAAAATTGCCCAAGGTCAGTCAATGATGTGATAAAGTTAAACTTCTATTCTACAGTATCATCTCACTCCCATCATAAAGAATTACAAATTCCGCAAGAAAACATGGAATTTTGACAGGTTATTTTTCAGTGCATAGACCATTACCCAAGGCCATAATTCAGGTTATTTTCTGGAACTTCACGGAACAAAAGTAAAGCAATGAGTGCTTTCGCCAACAGTCAAACTGTTCATCCCAATCACTGTATTTACCATCAGTTTTAAAATGATTTAAAAAAAAAAAAAACAAAACAGGCAGGGCAGGAAAATCCAGACCCTCCTTCCAGGAGGCAGAAGCAAATAACTGGTGGCGGAAGCAAGGCTTAGAGGACCTAGAAGGCCCATGCTAGAAGACTGCTTCCAGAAGCTGCAGTGCACACTTGCCCAAGTGGCATGGTCTTGGCCCTGAGAGCTTCCCGTGCCTTATTAGGTACTTTCTCCAGCCAGCAACACCCTGTCGCCCTTCCTCATCCCCATTCAGTTAAGCCACAGCCCAGCCATTCCAGCTTCAGAGCCCAAGAAAATGGAGGAGCAAGTTCTCCTTCCCCATCTAGAAAAATCCTGACCACCTGATCTAATACGCTTCAACTGTCGTAGGAGGTATTGGATACACCTTGTTAAATGCAATTAAACCACTTACCAAATCCTTGTTATTTTCAGAGTAAAGTTGATTATTGACTAAAAATTGATAAACAGGGGAATTATCCAAATTCCTGGCAGGTGAGAACTGGAGTTGTTGACATTCAGCAGGCTGTGCTATACGTTCATGTCTTGCATCTTAATAAAAATAAGCTATCAAATGAGTATATATATTTGTACATAACACATTCTAGCATCCCTAGAGAGCTACCTGCCTCAGTGGCGGGTAAACACTATTCAGCTGGTTAGCCTCTACACAGGTGGCAGTAACAGGGGCAGCTAAGTTTCAGGGAAGAGGTACCATATCCCAGGCACCAAGCCACTTGTTTTATACTGACCACCTCATTAACACTGGGCCTGCCTTTTTCCACTAGAGGAATCACCCAACAGTATGTCCTTACTATACGATCCCATTTATAAAAAGCTCAAAAACAGTAATTAGGTTCTTACATTTACAGAGCTAGAAGCTAACAAAGCGGTTTCCTTTGGGGCAAGTGAGAGAGGGTGAGTGGATGGGGAGGCACAGGGGCTTCTGGATGCTCCTCCTTTACCTTGGGGGCTGCTTACAGTGGGCTCGTTCACTCTGCAGGAATACCTCAATCTGTACACTTAACAGGTGCATGTTTTCTGTATGTAAATTACAGCCCCATAAGTTTGTAAAGTTAAGCACTTGGTGTTGATGGAAGGATAAAGAGCAAGCACTGTCAGAAGTCCTGGGTTCTGATTCTGACTTCCCCCGTAAATGGCCTACGATTTGGGGGAGCCATTTCTGGGGGGGCCTCAGTGTCTTCACTCCTAAAAGGTTAGAGGAGATACTCTCCAATTCGCTCAGTACACCATCACTGCCATTTCTTTTCCAGGTGGAGAAAAAGGAGGGGCAACTGGATGAGTAGGAAAATAACTCAAGAGCAAAAGTCTCTACCACCAGGACATCATTAAAACACAAAGCATAGAGCCTCTCCAGATTCAGGATGACACTCTCTGCCTCCACTGGAACAGCAAGTTCTAAGCTCTCAGGGAGCAGATGACGGCTGCTGTCACCAGACACCTTCATTAACAAGCTCACTATCAATATTAAAAATTTTAGGAATACATTTCCAAAAAGCTACACTGGGGCCAGAGCTGTCAAGGCAAGCAGGCATTCATACATTGTGTTCAGAGCATGACCTTGGCATAATCCTAAAGGCTGGGCAGCAAGATTAGAACAAGGCCATTATTACACACTCCTATTTACCCAAGTGTTCAGGGAAAAGGGTATCTAGTTTAACTTAACAGTCTGGTTAGCCATACTCCCATATATACCAGAGGAAGATTTTACATTTCCAAACAAACAATTTAGTCCTTTTTGTGTGGGTTGAGTGATTCAGAACCCTTAAGGGTCTCGTGAGGAGTGATTCACTACCAGTAAGAACAGTTTGATACTAAAAAACAAAAAACTCGTTTTCAATCAGTATAGAAAATTTAGAGACTAGCATTAGTTTATCATACTGACTATGGAATAAAAGCAGTATCAACCCCAGCAAGAAAGTTTCTTTGGTGACTATAAAACCAAAAATCTTTCTTTACAAGCTGACTGCCTTTCATAATCCACAAGTAAAGCAAGTTTAGGAGCTTGGTTTAAGGTTAAGACACATTCGTGGAAGTTGCTGAAAGCTAACATGAGAAAAACACCTTAAATCTATCTCACCTATAAATATCTTATTTGATTCCCATCAACTCTGTCATCCATTACATTACTGTCTATTAAAATTTGGATTGCTGCATGAGTTAGAATGGAAGCTAGCCCTTAGATTACAGTTAACTAGAAACAGAAACTGAGGACGGGCCTGAAGATCAGGTTTATTGCCCTCAGTGGGCTATTATCTGAAAACATCCAGATTTGGGATCCTCTGTGTATTTAAATTAAAATCTGGCTCCAAGTCAATCAACCTCACTCCTTTCCCTTTACCATGATGATTTAGATGAGGTTAATGAAGGTTAATGAAGGAGGGCTGGTCTCGATAACATGGGAAGGGCACGGGACCCCTCCTAATTCCAGGAAGGCAGTACAGCTGGTTCCCAAGCATTGGCTACATAACCTGCGATGATTTTAACAACCGTCAGTATTATTTCAGGACCACAACTTCTCAGGTACTTAGATTTTCCCCAAAATAAAGGCCACTGCCAAAACCTGCCAATGGCCATGCAAGATGAAATGAGGGCTCCATTGCAAACTCACCAGGACCACAAAAACCCCGTATCATCTTCAAGATGTAGCATCAAGAGTAAATATATATGCAAAGATAAACATTAATACGGAAGATATACTTAGGTGCTTTCTGCAACTTCAATACTCTTAAAAACTGGGGCAAGTGAGGCCAAGGGCCAAAGTCTATCCAGAAGTTGGGGCTCCAGTCCATCTCCATGACGTGCGTCCAGCACAAGCACGACACAGCTGCAGGAGGGGTCACCCTACAGGCCCACCCCGAGAGCTGGACCGGCAGCTTAAGGGAGCCCCAGTCCGCCAACTCAGGCCGTGAAGGAGACGCTACTTCCCCGGCCCCGCCCGCCTCGCACACAAGCCCGACCCCAGCCCCTAGGCAGCCAGGCTCCCAACCGCCTCCCGCCTCCAGCAGCCCCTCCGCCGCCCAGCAGGTACCCGGCTCTGCGCAGGCGCCTGCGCAGTGCGCGCCCCTCACTAATCTTTATGGGGAGCAAAGGGGCGAGGCCCGGTACAACCCGCTCCGGGACTAGCGGGCTGCGTCCTGCGGGGTCCCCTTCCCCAGGTTGGGGGTCCCAGGGCTTACCCGCGCCCAGGAGGCTGGCCAGAACCAAGAAGGAGTACATGACGCCTCCTGACTCCGCAGTCTGCAATGCAGAGCGTCAGCTGATCCTCAGCGAATATAAACGTGCCCCGCCCCAAAGCCGCCCACCGCGCAGGCGCAAGCTCTGGCCCGGCCGGGCGGCCCGAATTCTCCCCGCAGCCTGACTCAGCGCCGCACAGGGCGCCTGCGCAAAAGGAAGGCTGGGAGGTGGGAGGAGTGTGGAGGACGAAAGGATTGAAGGAGCATGGGAGGAGGAAAAGGAGACGGAAGGGAATGGAGAGGTCATCAAAGAATACCTAAATGAAGAAGTCAACCGCACCTTTTTTCTATGAAGTACCATTTTCTATTATTAGTACCATTTTTCAGTTGAGAATCCGTACTCAAAAAGGTTATCTACTTTTTCTAAGCTCTCACAGTCAAAACTCAAACTCACCACTTGACCCACACTGTCTCTTAAATGACGTTCATAGTATTTTCGTGGCTGGGCCAGCGTGTAACTTCATTCTGGGTCCTGACTTTCCCTCTTAGCATTTCATATCCACAATCCCTTCTCCCCATGACTCACAGACAGGTTTTTCAATGTTAGATATGTAGGGTTTCAGAACAGGTCTCTGAGATGTTGTACTTTGGCATGTGGATTCTTTTGGCTAAAGGCAATGGAGAGCCTGTGGGCTCAAGAGGAATTACTGCCTCTCCCTTAACTACCTAGAAGAATTTAAATGGGGGATTTTTCCCAGAAAAGGTGTTATGACCAGGAACAAATTTTATCTAAGTGACCCCATCTATACGGCAGAGCAGACACCTAATTACGGAAAAATCTGCTCTTCTTATCTGCCTGTGGATGACCCTCCTGTCCTTGGAAGCCGCAGGCCCCATCCCATTTCTTAGCTCAGCATGGTTTATACACCTCATTTTACCTCTCTGTCTCTGACCCTCTCGTGTTTGTGGGGTTCCCGCACATATGAAATTAAATTTTATTTTCTCCTGTTAATCTGTGTTACATCATTTTAATTGTTTGACCAACCAAAAAGAACCAAAAAAGGGAAGGGAAATTTTCCCCTTCCTAAAATATGCAAAGGCCCTCTCACGGTTTGTCCCAGAGTTGGAGGGAGTGGAGGAAAGGGATTGAGAAGCAAGATGGGGGAGGATAGAAAGTGTCTGAGCCATTGGAGAAGGAAACAGTGAGTGAAGCCTGAATTTGAGAATCAGGCTAAAAATCAGCCAGGGGCCTTAATGGAGAAGGAAGCTGCCCACCCTGTCTAGCCCTCAATCTTCATCTTACTCCAGAATAAGAAAGGCCTGGGTGGCCCACAAAACCACTTGCCTTCTACCTGTGGTTGACCCTCTGGTCCTGAGCAGAGGGATGACCCCAACCTCGCTGTCCTCCAAGGGCCAAGTACCTACAAGCCGAAGGGAAGGAAAGGAAGGAAACCTCAGACTTTTAGGGCAGGCCCTTAAAGGTCATTTAGTCCCATTCCATCAATGTACCAATTGGGAAATTGAGGCCTGGAATGGGAGGGACATTTATCCAAGGTTACACCTGACCAGGGAGGGGCAAACCCAGGGTCCCATCTGTCTGTGACAATCTATAATGCTCCCTGAGGAACAGCCCACAGACAGAGGTCTCAGCACCTTTGGCTCAGCTCCTCCACCACCACCCACACAGCGAGGCTTACTTCCCACTGGGGAGCTGGATGGAGAAGTGTGCACCGCAGCGGGTGATGTGAAAGAACTGAGTAAAGTTGGGACAAGATTTGGTCTAAACTGGATGCCTCACTGGTTGGCCTCAATGGCAAGACGGAGGCTGCATGGCTGCCCCATCTGCAGGCTTCCTAAGTCCAGGCACAGCATGGGGCAGATTACCCCAACAGCCAGATAAATGCAAGGGAGGTGGGGTTCTAGGACACAGCCTGGTTCCCAGCTCCTAGCCGATGAAGGAGGCAAAGCATCCCACGCAGAGGTTACAAGACCCCAAGCCAAAAGGAAACTTGGAGCCCTTCGGATCACAGGCTCTCACTTGGCCGGAGTAACTGAGCTCTCAGAGCTACTTAATGACAGAGCCTGAACCCACCACGACTCTTTTTAATACCCTCCCCCGCAACTAGAGGGATATGTCCGTGTTTTTGAGATGAACTTTTGTTGCCTTTTATTTGCACACCTGGAACACAAGAGTAATATGTTCCTTCATCCACCCCCTTCCCTGTAAGGACAGAATTTTAATAAAGAAGATAGAAGCAGTAAGTGGGTTATTATAATTTTTTACCACGTCAGTAGATGCTTCAATCCTCTTTAAATACCTTCCTAACCATCTGTGTGTAGGCAACAAGAGCTATGATTCTATTTGGACCCTTTGACCCTATAATACCATTCCTAGCTATATACCTCCCCAAAGACATAATCCAGAGCTAAGAAGTACTTTATCCAAAGTGTTCACAGAATAGCCCTTTGTAACAGTAGAAACTGGAAAGATTTCAAATGCTGAACAATGATGGGCTAGTTAAGGAAATGGGCCGGGACAAAACAACGTTACTTGAAGCAGCTTGAAGCATGAGGCAGAATCAGCAAGGTGCCCTTCTCTCTCAGAAGTGGCAGGATTTTCAGAAGAGGAACAAAGAATTGGAAGCGAGAAGAGTCTTCCGATTTGGGGTTTACCCGTCATCGCATTATTTCACTCACTGGAATGTCCACGTTTTACTTCATACTTCTTAAAGAAAAAATTATAGGAAAAATGTTTAAAGATAAGAAAATCCCCTTCTTTTCCTCCCTACTATGAGCTCAAGTTTTCAGGGAACTGCAAAGATATTTTTCCTTGGAAATGTGATCCATACTGGAGACCCTGGCGGGGTTCTTGATGACTTTCCAGTTCTGGGTCCCAGCTCCTCACGAGGCCCCACTTCTAGTGCCTGAGATCTTGTGAGACTCCCACCTGTCAGATGAATAATTCCCCTTCTGGCCCCAGAAGGCTTCCATCTGTTACTGCTTCTATTGTGCAACTGAAAGAGCACTGGGCCAAGACAGCTGATAGAACAGAGGGCTCCACTGTGAAGGCCCAGCCCACATGCCTGGCCCCAAAGCTCCACTCTGGCTCCCCCAACAGCCACCCTGGTCCCACCCTGGAAGTACCGCCTCCCCCCATAACACACCCACACTGCGTCTCAGAGAAGGAAGCTCAGGTTCCTCTCCCGCCAGCATCTCCCTCATCAAGACCTCCAGCCTCCAGTCTCTCCTGCCTGCGTTTTCCTTTCTACCTAGTCTGGACCCTCAGGCAACCACTCTAGTAAGCCCCTCCCAAAGACCACTCTCCCCATCAAACTTTAGTCACTCACCTGCCAATTTCTGGCCTCTGCTGTCTTTTCCTCTCTTCCCAGCAGCCCTGGGCTGCTGGAGAAATGAACCATCCCAGCTAGGCTCACAAAGCCCTCTGTGTTACTTGGGACGTATTTGGTCCTCCCAGGTGGCCGAGTCTCCTATTGTCTCCTAATATGCTTCGCCTCTTTTCCCTTGATCTTGATAATTAGTAATCAAACCCCCTATTTCTGGCTGCGTACATGGCCACCCAGAAAAAGGACTACATTTCACAACCTGCCTTGCAGCCATAGGACTTCATTCTGGCCAATGAAATAAAAGAACAAGTGCCCATTTTGTGACTTTAAGGTACTGCTCTTAAAAGGAAGAGACACAGCCAGTGCAAATATTTAACAAATGGTGCTGCCAGGACACTGACCACAGTGTTGGGGGAAAGTCCTGGAAGGTCCCAACTGAGCCAAGTTGTTGTCTTGGAGGGGCGGGTGGTCCCAGGGGATGAGTAAGCAGGGGGATGGGCACCAGGGAGTCAGCAGCTATTTACCAGCAGATGGTACAGAAGTAGTTCAATAATTTTACTGCTGAACAACACTACTGATTTGTACCAGCTAAACGTCATCTAAGGCTGCAAACTCTTTTCTTCTTTATGCTGGATTGCAGACATAATGGCAGGAGCTCAAGCATCCATTCTGGGCCATGAGGTAGGAGCCTTGTTAAGGATGACAAAGCAACAAGATAAGAACCTGGATCTCTGATGGTTTTATTTGCCCTATATTGTCCACCTCCAGACTATTTGTGTAAACACAGCCATATCTTGTTTAAGGTTTCATTATCTTGAGTTTTTGTTACTTTCCAGATCTTCTCAACAATGCTCAAGCCCTGACCTCATCTCTGTCTTCTTCATGCTCATTTCCTATTTTACCTCTTCCCTTCCATCTCTGAGGAGGAAATGCCTTTTCTTCTCTTTATGCGGCCAAACTGTAGCTGCTAAACCCTCCTGTGCTTTTGTTGATCAGCTCTTGTGACCTCTAGGTCTTTTTATTTTTATTATTCTTTTTATTTTTAGTATTTTTTTCCTTTTTTTATTCTTTTTATTTTTAATATGTTTTTTCCTTTTTTAAAAATTAGAGTATAGTTGATTTACAGTATTATATTAGTTTTAGGTGTGTCCATTCTTTCTGTTCGTTCCCCATGCCTTACCAGTTGTTAAATACTTTTATTATCATCCCTCTAGCACTTTGCTGCATCCATTGTCCTTTCCTTTTTCATATCTTCAGTCTCCCCCCTCACCGCTGACTCTTCCCCCTCAGATTATAAATACACACAAGGCTCTCCTATCCTAAAAGAAATCTTCTCACCCCTGACTTTCACTTCAGCTACTTTCTCGTACCTTCCCTTCACTGCCCTGCTCCTTGAAACAGTCACCTACACTCACCATATTTACTACTCTCCCTCCAGACTAACCCTAGCCCAGCCCACAGCTCCACTGAATGACTTTTTGAAAGTAAATAGTAAATTCCTACTTGGAACGTCCACCAGCACCTTCTCATTCCCTTTAGCCTCTGATACTGTTGGTCTGCTCCTCCTTCCTACAACTCTCCCACTTGGTATCCATGACACAGCACCACTCTGCAGGATGCTGGACATCCAGCACAGAAGTCCCCATGCCCACTTCCTCACCCATGATAGACATCACTACTAGAACGTGACTTCAAAGCCTCCTCACTCAGTACTCCAGCTGCTAGGACCAACTGATCAAAGTTGGCTCTTGGACTGACACATATTTGCCGCCTGTCGAGTGGTGAGGTTCTCTGGGAAACATGCTCTGAGACTGAGATGTGTGGGCAGAAGTTTTTAGCTCATGCTCGCAGGGTCACACCTCTGAGGCAGTGAGGGCAGCAAGATAGGGCAGAGCGGGAAATTAAACTGCAGTAAAGTTGCCACTGAGGCCTCAGCCCACCCCAGGCTGCAGGGATGGCCCTGCCAAACTGTCCTCAGTTGAGGCAACATAATAGTGCCCCAGGGGAGGGGCATAACCTTGGGCCAAGGGCTTCCTTTGGCTGAGGGCAATTCCTGAACGGGGGCTAGTATGGACTGAACTTTTGTATCCTGCTCCAAAATTCATACATTGAAGCTTAATCCCCCCGTGACTATATTTGGAGGTGGGGCCCCCTAAGGAAGTAATTAAGGGTGGACACCTGATCTCATAGGATTCATGTCCTTATAAAAAGAGACACCAGAGAGCTTGCTCTCTCCCTGCACCCCGTCCCCCAGCCCCAACTGCACACACCCAGGAAGGGCCATGTGAGGACATATCAAGAAGGCAGCCATCTGCAAGCCAGGAAGAGAGCCCTCACTAAAAGGCAAATCAGCAGAAACCTTGATCTTAGACTTCCAGCCTCCAGAACTGTGAGAAAATAAATACCCTAGTCTATGGTATTTTACTATGGCAGCCCAAGCTGACTAGGACAAGTGCACAGCTGTGAGACCTCAGCAGGCTGCCCTCCAGGCAGCAGGGAAATGAGTTGTTAAAAAACGAAATTCAGCTGAGTCAATTTTTAAGCTCTTATTGGCTCTACTCAACAATTCACGGGGGCTTCGCTGGCAGTCAGGTGGTTAAGACTCTGTGCTTCCAATGCAGGGGGTGCGGGTTCGATCCCTGGTTGGGGAACTAGGATTCCACATGCCACACAGCCAAAAACAAACAATTCAGGAACCAGGCAGCATCCAATCTGATGGACAGAACAGAGCTCTGAGGAGCTATACAAAATGAAACACTTTTATGGACAGAAGGGAGAAGGAACAAAAAAACTAGGCCAAGACAAGCAGCTTGGTCATGGCAAGCTCACTTCCCTTTAGGGGATGTCATGGGTCAGACAGATGTCAGATGTCAGCCAGATAACCTAACTAATACTGATTGCTGACTAGGTAATTCTTTTTTTTTTTTTTAATTTATTTATTTTTTTATTTGGCGTTGGGTCTTCATTGCTGCGTGCAAGCTTTCTCTAGTTGCAGCGAGCGGGGACTACTCTTCATTGCGGTACGCAGGCTTCTCATTGCGGTGGCTTCTCTCGTTGAGAAGCACGGGCTCTAGGCACGCGGACTTCAGTAGTTGTGGCTCACGGGCTTAGTTGCTCCGCGGCACATGGGATCTTCCCAGACCGGGGCTCGAACCCATGTCCCCTGCATTGACAGGCAGATTCTTAACCACTGTGCCAACAGGGAAGTCCTGACTAGGTAATTCCTGAATGACAGGTTTAAGAATCCATTTCTGGGAGAGCCAACACTATAATTCTCAGTTTGGAGCCATGGGACTTAACATAGGTGACTCCATTTGGGACCTACTGTCCTGTGTTTAACAGTTCCTTGGTCTTCACAGGGAGACCTGGGGGTGCACAGCACCACTCTAACACCTCTGCTCTGAGTTGTCCTCCTTCTTCTCTGACATTTCTTCTCAGAACACAAGGCCTTGGCCCTAACCCAACGCTGCAATCTGTTCCCTTGAACTCCCAGCCTTACCCCTCCATCTCATGGTCCCAGCCACTCTGCCCCACACCCTCTATGGTTGTCTGAATAACCTGTGTGTTTTCACATCTGTGTGCCCTGTAAATACCCACCTCCCCACCTCAACTTCCCTTTTCTACCTCTTTCCCTGGTGAACTTTTATTCAACCTTCAAAACCCAGTTAAAATGATACTCCCAGAGGGAAGACTTTTCAATGTTTTAGGAGATGGTCAAGGCGCCCTCTTGTCCCTACTGTACTTTACTCACTGCTCAAGTAGCTGTCTGGTTATTTTCAGCAATGCTTTTATTGAGCACCTAGTATTATATATGCCAAATCCTGTGCCAAAGGCTGTGGACACTGAATTGAAAGACACAGGCTAATAGAAAAGCCACACATGAGGCCTGATGTTATCTCACCCCCTCCATGGAAGCCAGAGTTGCCCCACCAGCTCCACGGCTCCCTTGGGGCTCCTGGTGCACAGGTCCCAGTTGGTACCTTGGGCCCGGCCACGTTCCGGGCTGGGGACGACAAGCACAGTTTCAGGCAGCCCGTCTATTCTGGAAGCTGGCCACCCCCACGATGTGGCCTGGCCCCAGAGCTCTGCTCCCAGGTGTAGTCACAGTGGACTGTGCTTGGCTGAGCCAATCAGGTGCTCTGTGGGGAGCTGGCCCTGGGGGCTGCTAAGAGCTCGTGTTAGTGAGCCAGCTGTGGGCAACGGAGCCCAGGGGAAACAGCTGAGTCACTGTGAGGAAGTCGGCCAGTCTGTGAGGTCAAAACCCTTTTGAGAATCTGAAAGTCTGCCAAAAAGTGCTCAGACACAACATTCTGCACTGGTTTCAGGAGATTCTCAGACCTCCGCTGTCCATCTGTGAATGTCAGAATGAGAACTGCAGTAAACCCAAAGAGGGGAAGGGACAGAACACATCACAAGGCCAGTAGGGAACAGAACTGGGACCGGTCCTCCTGGTTTAGCAGTTTAATCTCTGTCCCAAGCACCTGCCCTTTCCTCCTGGGAAGCCTCCCTGCTCCCTCCCTCCGGCCTCAGGCAAGTTTCTCTTCCTCTGACTTCTAGAGCACCCTCAAGCCCTTGCTCTGGGCCGGGCTTGGAGAGTGAACAATAACAAAGATGAGATTAGACTGAATAGTTAGTTGCAGAGCCTGAAAGGAAAGCAAGAACTGGGCTCTAATCAAATTGACTACATTAGCATATCTTTAACAAATGAAGCTTCCTAATGACTTGAAATTTAGAGGAGGTGGAAGAGAAGAATCAAAAAGGCAAACTGGCATTATCCAACAGCAACAACAACCACAACCACAGCTGGCATTAACTGATTGCCTGTTATATGCCAGGCTCCCTCCTGATCACTCTACATACATGGGCTCAAATCTTTAAGTCAAGGATTTTGCCCATTTTACAGAGAGAGAAACTGAGTCTCGGGAGGCTGACTTACCTAGGATATCCCTGATCCTGGCAAAACAGGATTCAAGCCCAAGACAGTTTGGGGCCGAGGCCTATGCCACACAGCCTTCATTGAGAATGCCCAGAATTGCCCCGGGGTGACATGGCTGGGACACTTACCTTAGTGCCCGAGGCATGGGGGCCATCAGGGCCTGATGCCAACATACAACCACCTTTCCATGTTCAGGTTCCACAAGCCCAGAACAGGCTCTGTAACTTGCCTGACGGTCCTGATAGCGGTGGGAAAATGCTGCTTGTCTGGGCAGATAATTCTGTTCAGGTGAGGGGGCTATTCCTTGCAGTAAAGACTGTTGGTCTAGCTTTTGTACTGAACTTGTGAGTTTGTTTGTGAGCCTCGTTAACTCTGGGCCCTGAAAACATTAAACTTCTCACTGGGCAGGGTGGACTAAGACCCCTGGACCGCAGTCATTTCATCCAAATTGTTACACCCTATAAAACCAACTGAAAAAAGCTGAGCCCACAGAAGGGATCATTGTGACCCTGGGAAGCAGAAGCCTGTTTCAAGGTCAGACTTTCCCATTCAGCCCCAAATTCAACTAATGCGTGTTCCTGGCCAGCCCTGGGCCAGACACCAGGTATACAAGGGCAGAGATGTCTTCCTGTCCTCAGGAGGTGGTAGTCTGGGTGGGGATGCAGATGGGTGAACACCCCCTTTTCCGAGAGGAGACCATGGCTGCCGATTTCTGAGGCATCTCTTCTCCCCTCCTCTCCATGGGGGATTAGGAAGGTGTGCCCCTCATGACCCAAATCCTTTGACCAGGAGACCCATGCAGCACCTGACTCCTTCGTAGGCTCTCCTAGGGCACAACAGGGTCAGCTCTGGTGAAGTTCACGTGTATATCCAGACACGCAAGATGGAGGCTGCCCCCTCCCCCCCGCCGCCACTTCACAAACCTACACTGAAGTCAGCCTTACTTACTTACTTACAGGAAACACCTGTCAAGGAAACTTACCACACACCAATCACAATCCTCCAATTCAACTTAGCTAGCTCACCTGACCCTAGAAAACAGGCCCCACCAGCCTTATTATAAGGAAATCTCTGACCTCCTAGCCAATCTCGTCCTGTTCCCAAATTGCCTCTTCTAATGCTCTATAAAACCCTCTTGTCTCAAATCCCTCAGGAAGAGTGCTCCCCTGCTCGTGAAGTAGTGTCCCCCTAATGCATGGATCGTTTTTCCCTTGAATAAAGGACATCAAACATGACTAAATTGTTTTTGTTCTGTCGTTTGACAGTTCTCAACAGACCCCTGTCCCTAGCCTTCGAGTGGCCTCCAGCCCCTCCCTGCAGCTGGGAGCATCACCCACGAAGAGGGCAGGCTTGCCCTTCAAAACCCTGTCACACAAAACTAGAGAAACAGTAAAAAGATAAGTTGTGGCCTGGGGTGGGGAAGTGGTGAGGGGATGAATAGGTGGAACACAGGGGATTTGAAACTATTCTGTGTAACTGAAATGGTGGGTACATGACATTATGCATCTGTCAAAACTGTAACACCAGGAGTGGACCCTGATGTAAAGTATGGACTTTAGTTAATAATAGTGCATCAATATTGGTTCATTAATTGTAACAAATGTACAACAAGGCAAGATGGTTGTTATAGGGGAAACTGGGGAGGGGAAAGAAGGAGCATTTGAGAACTCTGTTAGTTGTTCAATCTTCTGTAAACCTACAACTGCTCTAAAAAATAAAGTCTATTAATTTAAAACAAAACACAACAGACAAACAAAAACACCCTGCCACAGAGACCAGACCTTAAAAGCCCTCCCAGATTCTGCCTGATTTGCTCCAGAGGTAAATTAAAGGGTCGTGACCCTGCAGACACACTGGGACCTCCGGTGGCTCTTATAGAGCAACGCTGAAATATGTAATGATATAAAGTAGAAAGTCAAAGCACAGAAAAGTTGTTTAATATGCTCCATCTGTGTTTAAAAAAGAACATTTGTACATATTTTATCATATTTGCAAAGAATATCTCTGGAAGAATTTAGGGCAGGTGGAAGGGAAACTTTGTACCAAACGGCCTTTAGAATTCATTTAGAAACCATGTGAAGGCATTACCTACCCACTTAAAAAAAGTAAAGATGATTAAAACTATTTTAAAAAGAAATGACCAATATCATTAACTATTAGAAAAGAGGCTCAACATCATTAGTCATGAAGGAAGTGGAAATCAAAACCACAACGAGGGGCTTCCCTGGTGGCGCAGTGGTTAAGAGTCCGCCTGCTGATGCAGGGGTTCGTGCCCCAGTCCGGGAAGATCCCACATGCCGCGGAGCGGCTGGGCCTGTGAGCCATGGCCGCTGAGCCTGCGCGTCCGGAGCCTGTGCTCCGCAACGGAAGAGGCCACAACAGTGAGAGGTCCGCGTACCGCCAAAAAAAAAAAAAAGACAGAATTTTCAGTCCCTCAAAGAACTCCCTAGGCCAAAATTTTCTTTCTGCAGAAAGAGAAACTGAGATCCAGAAACAAGAAATTCCTCCAAGGTCACCCAGAGAAAAGCAAGAGTTGTGGCTAATCCCAGGTTTCCAGACTCCCCGGACAATGCTTTTTCTACACTTTTGGCCTTTTTGCCCTAGAAATAATCTGCTAAATACATCAATTTGGAAGTTCACTTAATCTCTAAGGCGTAAGGAACCCTGCCCAAGGAAGGAGGAGGACTGGTTATCAAACTTGATTCTGGAAGCGACAGGGACTAGGCCTCTACAGGGCTGAGAAAGACGTGAGCTGCCCTCGTCCTTGGCCAGGAGCAGCTGGTAAGAAAAGGCTTAATTTGCAGGAGGTCAGAGCCCGCAGGCGTGTTGGGGGCTGGGTGCCCCATGAGTCAGTGGATCCGGCATTCCTCCCTCAATTTCCCTGTAGGTGTGGGTGGGTCCCACAGCCTACAATGGAAGCACCATCTAATCTGTCATCCTGACTAGGATACTTTTCGGAGTCATCTGGTCACACCACCCACCTAGCATCCTGAGATTCAAGGTGGGTTAGAGGGTCAATCAACACAGGGGTTAAGGACCCACTGGGCATGGTGTTCCACACCTGATGGGAAATAGAAGCTGAAGTTCCTGTTCTGCCAAACCTTAGTCCCAAGAGGTAGTAGCACACAGCCTGGGAAAGTAGAACTGAAAGCATCAAGGCTGAAAGGGCCCTTTGAGAGCTCTAGACTGGTCTAGTTTATTGCCCTTATTGTAGGACTGGGAAACCAGCAGCTTGGCGAGGCCAACGGCCTGGCTCAAGGTCACTCCCCAGGAGACCAGGAGACCTTTTACCGGCAGGCAGGCTCTGCACATAGTAGGGCTTTAGGTACCTAGCAGGTCTAAACTCTCCCCATTAGAACCTCCAAGCTGCACTTTCAGAGGTCAGCCTGGCACGCAGCGGAGTCTCAAGAGGGGAAACTCAGGCCAGAGGTGTTACTGTGAGGGGGAAACAGGTTGTGCAGGGCTGGGCCAGGGCTCCTGGTGCCTATTGGAAAATCTGTCCTTTCTGCCTCTCCTCTGATCTATGAATTGGGCCATTCAGATCGTAATGAACGTTACTAATTAAGAAAATGCCCCTGAGGGGAGAGCTTGGGCTGAGAAAGCTCAAACAGTGCCAAGACAAGAGCCCAGCTAGGTTCCTGAGTCACCGACCCTCAAAGCCGTGAGTCTCGGAGGGCTTCCCTGGTGGCACAGTGGTTAAGAATCCTCCTGCCAGTGCAGGGGACATGGGTTCGAGCCCTGGTTCGGGAAGATCCCACATGCCACGGAGCAACTAAGCCCGTGCGCCACAACTCCTGAGCCTGCGCTGTAGAGCACGAGAGGCACAACTACTGAGCCCGCGCACCACAACTACTGAAGCTCACACACCTAGAGCCAGTGCTCTGCAACAAGAGAAGCTACCACAATGAGAAGCCCGTGCACCGCGACAAAGAGTAGCCCCCACTCACCACAACTAGAGAAACACTGCGTGCAGCGACGAAGACCCAACACAGCCAAAAATAAAATAAATTTTTAAAAGGTTAAAAAATAAACAAAACCTTGAATCTCTGGGACCCTAATCCCCGGGAGGCACAAAGCAAGGTGAGCTTGAGGCTGAGTCTGGAGTCTCCCAGGAGCCTGGCACACTGGACCTCCCAAAGCCCGTCCCCTCACCAGCTCACCTTTACACTCCCTGAGAGTCAGGCAAGGCCGGCCTAACTTTTCCTATGTGACAAATAAGCCCTAGAGAAATTAAGTGACTTGTCAAGCTGCATAGTGGCGGGATTAGGCTTTAAGTTCCTTTGCTTTTAATACTAGGCCCAGGATCAGTCACCTTTCCAAAGAAGTGTGGCAGGCTCCAGAACACGGGGGCAGCCAAATATTTCCTGAACAAAACCACCTCTCACCACCTTCACTGCTACCAGCCTAGGCCAGACCACTTCCCACTTCACAGGGTAGCCTCTGGGGGTCTCCTGTTTCCCTCCCTTGTCCCCCTGTTCTCCATCCTCCGTGCCAGGAATGTGGGTGTGGTGAATCAATGCAGATTTGACAAAACTCTCCCTTAAAGCCATCCGTGCCCACGGATGTCCCTGGGATACACAAGATGTCAGCACAGCTGAGGTCCACCCGTCTAGCTTTCCCATGTCCCTGTTCCTGGGTGTCATCCTCCCACTCCACACAGGAGAGGCACACCTCCAACCCCAGTCCTCTGTGGGACACCCCCACGACAAGCTCCTGGAACCCAGTGAAGGGGCAGTTTGAGAGGGAACCGTGGCAGGCCCAGGCCCCAGAAGGAGCACACCAGTGAGGGCAGGTCCCAACAAGGCTCCACTTCCTGCCATCTCCCAGCAATCAGAGCTTGGGGAAAAAAAAGGTTGTCATGAGGATGCATGCTTATTTGAATTTAAAAGTGAAGTCAGGGGGCTTCCCTGGTGGCGCAGTTGTTGAGAGTCCGCCTGCCGATGCAGGGGACGCGGGTTCGTGCCCCGGTCTGGGAAGACCCCACATGCCGCGGAGCGGCTGGGCCCGTGAGCCATGGCCGCAGGGCCTGCGCATCCGGAGCCTGTGCTCCACAACGGGAGAGGCCACAACAGTGAGAGGCCCGCGTACCGCAAAAAAATAAAAAATAAATAAAAAGTGAAGTCAGATGTGTTCTGACAAAAAGCAGATCTGCTCGGCTGACTGTGGTGACAGACATTCCTCTTAAATCAAAGGAACTAAAGCTGTAGCCCCAAGTTTGGGTGAAAAAAATATTTTTAAAATATTGACAACATACAGCAAGCCACAAAATGCATCATTTGCAAGTTTAAATTTATGATTAAAAAGACTTCAGGGCTTCCCTGGTGGCGCAGTGGTTGAGAGTCCGCCTGCCGATGCAGGGGACACAGGTTCGTGCCCCGGTCCGGGAAGATCCCACATGCCGCGGAGGGGCTGGGCCCGTGAGCCACGGCCGCTGAGCCTGCGCGTCCGGTGCCTGTGCTCTGCAGCGGGAGAGGCCACAACCGTGAGAGGCCCGCGTACCGCAAAAAAAAAAAAAAAAAGAAAAAGAAAAGAAAAAAGACTTCAAATGTATTTTAAAGGGTGCTTCTGGAGAAAATGTGTGAAGATCATTGTCTTTTTAAAGCTAGCTTTCCTTTTTATTTTTTTTGCGGTACGTGGGCCTCTCACTGTTGTGGCCTCTCCCGTTGCGGAGCACAGGCTCCAGACGCGCAGGCTCAGTGGCCATGGCTCACGGGCCCAGCTGCTCTGCGGCATGTGGGATCCTCCCGGACCGGGGCACAAATCCGCGTCACCTGCATCGGCAGGCGGACTCTCAACCACTGCGCCACCAGGGAAGCCCAAAGCTAGCTTCTCAAATGTCATTTTTACTTTCTCAGAAATGTCCCCTGTGGCCTTTTGTGGCTGTTCTTCCTCAAATGCACCCAGTTCCTTCCCACCTGGGGGCTGTGGCCCTTTGTTCTTCCCTCTCCTAGAACATTCCTCCCCCAGATATTCATTCTCGTGCCTGCTCCCTGACCACCTGCAACCAAAGTAGTCTCCACCCTCACCCGACCTGTCACCCTGTTGCTGTTTTCCTCTTGGCATCATCCTTTCCAGCAGTATGTTTACTTACTGTCCAGGGTACTTGAATGTAAGTGTTAGGAAGGAGAGTTAATCTTGCTGTATCTCCAGCCACTAGGTCAGGGCCTGGCACATAGTAAGTGCTCTGGAAACATGCTCCAGAGCATTCTCCAGATGAAGTGGGGACAGTTTGGTTCCAGTGTGGGCCACAGATAATCATTGCAGTTGGCCCTCCCTATCTGTAGTTTTCAAATCCACAGATTCAACAAACTGAGGATCAAACGTTAAAAAAAAAAAATTCTAGAAAGTTCCAAAAAGCAAAACTTGAATTTGCTGCACACCAGCAACTATATACATAGCATTTATATTGTATTAGGTATTATAAGTAGAGATGATTTAGAATATACGGGAGGATGCGCATAGGTTATCCGCAAACACAGTTGACCCTTGAACAAGGAGGGGGTTAGGGGCACCAACCTTCTGCACAGTTGAAAATCTGCATGTAACTTTTAGTCGGCCCTCCAGTTATGCAGTTCCTCCTTATCTGTGTTTCCACTTCCGAGGAGTCAACCAACCCTGGATCATATAGTCCTGCAGTATTTATTATTGAAAAAATCTGCGTATAAGTGGACTCATGCAGTTCAAAGCCGTGTTGCTCAAGGGTCAACTGTACCACGCCACCTAATGTAAGGGAGGTGAGCATCCTCATGTCCTGGTGCCCATGTGGGTCCTGGAACCAATCCCCTGTGGCTACCGAGGAGGGATGATTGTATTTGAGGAATGACTGAGTGAATAAATGAAGGAGCAGAGGAATATGGATGTGAGTGCCTGCACTGTTCCCAGGCTGACAAAATCCGCTCCGTCCTTTCTGTTCCAGCTCCAGCATTATCCAATTTGCTGCAATCTTCCACAGTTCCTTAGGGGAGCACATCCCCCATGATGCATGGAATGACCTCCAGGGGTCCTCTGATAACACAGTATTGCCAGCTTGGGCAGCAGATAAGTGTTATCAGGTCCTGAGAGGCCTTGGGGTGGTTGACTCCCTGAGAAGCCCGATGGCCTCAGCCCAGTGAAGTTCTGGAAGGGGACTCAGGCATGGGACCTGAGGCCAGAAGGAGGCCAATCCCTGCCCGGGGCTGTGCTTCAGTCTGCAACAACCCTCATTGTTCTCTCACTATCTCTAGGCCACTTTATCTGGGTTTAGGGACACGGGACTCACGGGGAGACAAGACAGGCCTTCTCCCTGGGCAAGGGATCAGCTGATGGGGATGCAGACAGTCATTTCCTCTACCACCCTGGCTGAGCTCGGGTACTGGGTACTGAGAGGAGGGTACAGCGGAGCCCTGTCCCCAAGAGATTCTGAAGGGGGCCATCGAGGCCCCATGCAGATGAGAAATGGAATAGTTCCTGCCATGTCAGTAAACAAAGGATGTCAGTCATCAGCAGTTGCAGCCCTCCAACGGGAGCCAGTGAGCCCTGAGGAAACTCAGGATGTGAAAACACAGGCTACCGGCCCCAGATAGCTGAGGTGCATATCGAAGGAACGATTTCAGTGAGCCCAGACTCTTGCATCTTCCCATACATAGAAAAGCGCTATATTCCTTAACTTGAGGTATTTGGTTTTCTTTAATTAACAATAATCTTTTGATGTCCCGACCACCTGCCCTTGCGGAACGTCTGTATAGCCTGGCTCCCCATCCCCTTTCCTCAGAGCAGTTCTCTCAGGGTTACTTAGGATGCTGCCTCCCAGGCTTGAAATCCTAAAAGTTTCCACCGAATAAAACATAACTCTCAACTTTTAGGTTGTGAATAATATTTCCAGCCCACACAGATCAAGAGATGACGTTCCTCCACATTCTCCCATCTCTAGCGACCTCCTAAATCTCAGATATCACTGTCATCTTCATTGTCACCTCCACTGCCACCACAGATGGCTTTATATAGGCTATCCCTTCAGATGGTTTTTCACAAAGACCATACAGCCTAAATGGGTCATCTTTTCTTTTAAACAAACATTAGGTGACAGAATTTTTTTTTATAAATTTATTTATTTATACTTTATCTTTGGCTGTGTTGGGTCTTCGCTTCTGTGCGAGGGCTTTCTCCAGTTGCGGCGAGCGGGGGCCCCTCTTCATCGCGGTGCGCGGGGCCTCTCACTGTCACGGCCTCTCCCGTTGCGGAGCACAGGCTCCAGACGCGCAGGCTCAGTAGTTGTGGCTCATGGGCTTAGTTGCTCCACGGCATGTGGGATCTTCCCAGACCAGGGCTTGAACCCGTGTCCCCTGCATTGGCAGGCAGATTCTTAACCACTGCACCACCAGGGAAGCCCTAGGTAACAGAATTTTACGAGTCATAATCCACATTCACAGCATAGTCTTCCCTGCAGATTATATGCTTATGAAAAACAGGAAGAATCTATGAGAACAGGGCCTGGGCCCACCGTGATGGTCACTGAATATCCAGGGTCCAGAAGTGTCTGGCACGAGGTGCTCAACACCTTTTGTTCAATAAATGAGTCTTGGAGAAGTTAAAAAGATTTGCCTGGCCAGAAAGTGGCAGAGATGGGATTTGAACCCAGGTCTCCAGGCTGATTTGGTTCCTAGTCTCCAGCTGGGCCCACCATATTTCATACCACTTGCAGCGTCTCTATACTGGTTTGCAAGAAAGGAGAAAACAGTGGGACTTCCCTGGTGGCACAGTGGTTAAGAATCCACCTGCCAATGCAGGGGACACGGGTTCGAGCCCTGGTCCAGGAAGATCCCACATGCTGCAGAGCCACTAAGCCTGTGCGCCACAACTACTGAGCCTGCGCTCTAGAGCCCATGAGCCACAACTACTGGGCCCTCGTGCCACAACTACTGAAGCCCGCGCGCCTAGAGCCCATGCTCTGCAGCAACAGAAGCCACTGCAATGAGAAGCCCACGCACCGCAACGAAGAGTAGCCCCCGCTCGACACAACTAGAGAAAGACCGCGCACAGCAACGAAGACCCAGCGCGGCCAAATAATAATAATAATAATAATATTAAATTAATTTTTAAAAAAAAGAAAGAAAGAAAGGGGGAAACAGAACTGTCAGTGAGCCAACAAGCCCCTGCTCTCTCACCTGGGAGAGGATGACCTTGGGCAGAAGCACTAAAGAAAGGAAGATAGGGCACCTTCCTCTCAGTATGAGGTAATTGCTGTGGGGCGGGGAAGGCACCAGGACACGCCCCTTACAAAGCAAGAGAGAATTCCCAGCCAGATCCCTGGAGGACACTTGGGGAGGTTTGATCCTGTCCCAGAGAAGGAAGAGAAGAATACTCTCCAACTCCGCCTGACCTCTGGAAAGCAAGGACAGGTACTTTAGCTTTCAAGCCAGGTGGGAAGGAAGGGAGGAAATAAAGAGGAAAACGGAGGCCCAGAGAGGTCAAGTGACTTTCCTCAAGTCACACAGTTGGTCATAGGGCCAGCCATGATTTCAAAACCTACCGTCCCCTGCTGTGTCCACTAAACCACGGGGAGGGAGGACAGGAGTGGGGAAAACTGAGTCCCTTTGTAGGGAGAAGATTCAGAAAAGGAACTGGGCTTCTTAGGAAATGAAATGGAAAATTACCTCCTTAGGGTGGGCTGCTACAGGGCTGGGGTAGCGGAGACAGTCTCCTCCCCTTCATAGACAACTTGGCAAGAAGTACCAGGGACTTAAAAGTGTTCTTTCCATTTAGCCCAGGAGTGCAGCTACTGGGAATGGATCTTAAAGCCCAAGTGCAAGAAAGCGCTATGTACAAAGATGCTTAAACAGCATTAGTCATAATAGTAGCAGGTTGGACATGATCCAAATATCTGACGATAAGAAAATTATTAAGAAAATTGAGACAGTCGTAGAATATCACACAGCCAATTACAGTGCTGTTTGAGAGGGATTTTTCATGGTGGGGGAAAATGCTTACATTAACATGTAGGTGGGACTTCCCTGGTGGCGGAGTGGTTAAGAATCCAAGGGGCAGGTGGGATCTAGTTCCCCGACCAGGGATTGAACCCGCGCCCCCTGCAGTGGAAGCACGGAGTCTTAACTACTGGAGCACTGGGGAAGTCCTGGAACTTGCTTTCTTCCATGTAATATAATGTATTCATTTCTCCATGTGAATGTAGATTGGTCTCATTTTTTTTTTTTTGGATGGCTGCTTAATGCTCCACTGTGAGATGCAGCAAAAGTTCCAGTTCTGCACTATGGAAAACAGTATGACGGTTCCTCAGAAAACTAAAAATAGAATTACCATACGATCCAGCAATCCCACTCCTGGACATATATCCGGACAAATCTATAATTCAAAAAGATACATGCAGGGACTTCCCTGGTGGTGCAGTGGTTAAGAATCTGCCTGCCAATGCAGGGGACACGGATTCAAGCCCCGGTCCAGGAAGATCCCACATGCCACGGAGCAACTAAGCCCGTGCGCCACAACTACTGAGCCTGCGCTCTAGAGCCCGTGAGCCACAACTTCTGAGACCGTGTGCTGCAACTACTGAAGCCCAAGTACCTAGAGCCGGTGCTCCACAACAAGAGAAGCCACCGCAATGAGAAGCCCGCACACCACAACGAGGAGTAGCCCCCACTCGCCACAACTAGAGAAAGCCCACACGCAGCAACGAAGACCCAACGTAGACAAAAATAAACAAATAAATTAATTTTTTAAAAAAAGATACATGCAACCCTATGTTCATAGCAGCACTATTCACAATAGCCAAGACATGGAAACAATCTAAATCTCCCTCGACAGAGGAATGGATAAAGAAGATGTGGTACATATATACAATGGAATACTACTCGGCCATAAAAAACAACAAAGTAATACCACTTGCAGCAACATGGATACAACTAGAGATTATCACACTAAGTGAAGTAAGTCAGACAGAGAAAGACAAATACCATATGATATCATTTATATGTGGAATCTAATATATGACACAAATAAGCCTATCTACGAAACAGAAACAGACTCACAGACTATTACATATAGAACGGATAAACAACAGGGATCTACTGCATAGCACAGGGAACCATATTCAATATCCTGAGATAAACCATAATGGAAAAGAATATAAAAAAGAATGTATAGGGGCTTCCCTGGTGGTACAATGGGTAGGACTCCACGCTCCCAATGCAGGGGGCCCAGATTCGATCCCTGGTCGGGGAATTGGATCCTGCATGCATGTGGCAACTAAGAATTTGCATGCCGCAACTAAAAGTTCACATGCCGCAACGAAGATCCTGTGTGCCGCACCTAAGACCCAGCACAGCCAAAATAAATAAATAAATAAATATTTTTAGAAAAAGAATGTACATATGTATAACTGAATCACTTTGCCATACAACAGAATTTAATGCAACACTGTAAATCAACTACACTTCAATTAAAAAAAAAAGTTCCGGCTCTGGTCCAGTTTTTCTCCTAACCTGCTGTGAGGGTTCTGCATCCTCCTTAGAGGTGAGGTCATCAGCTTTCAAAATCTTAATGCAAACTCCCCATTCCCCCAGCCCATGATAACACAATGCTGCTCAATCCTGACTGTACTCTAGAGAAATCTGATAACTTTTTTTTGGTTGAGAACTTTTTAAAAATACACACATTCCCAGTGACCACTGTAGAGATCCTGATTCAATGTTTTAAAAACCTTCCTGGTGGCTCCTGTATGCAGACAGGGTTGAAGACACACATTAAAGCAAGGGCTGCTCCAGCTAAAATGAGGCAGAGCCACAAACCCCACTCAATTCCCTTCTCAACCATCCTTGAGGCTGCTCCCAGGACCATGCAGACTTCAAGAATCTGTGGAGAGTCACTGATGCAGCAACACTGTAAGTGTAGCATGGAATACTATGCTGCAAAAATAAGGTAGCCTGCATGTACCAATTGGGAGAATTTCCCACAATGCATTGATGTTGACTGAAAGAAAAATGCACGACGTAAGAGTTGTGGGTTTCAGGGTTTTTTGTTTTTTTGGCCGCGCCACACAGCATGTGGCATCTCAGTTCCCCAAGGGTTGGAAGCTGCACCCCCTGCATTGGAAGCATGGAGTCTTAGCCACTAAGTAGACCGCCAGGGAAGTCCCTGTGGGTTTCAGTTTTATTCAGAGACCCTGCTGGAGACTATGGCCCGAGAAACAGCCTCTCAGAATCTCTGAGGGGACTGCTCTGAAGAGGTAGTGGGAGAAGCCAGTATATATATGATTTCAGTGAGAGAATAATAAGTGCAGTCAAGCATAAAGGTTACTCTTCTATGTATGGGAAGATTCAAGAATCTGAAATTTAATCTGAAAAAATGTAATGATTTTTTTTCCTGAGATATCTCTAACTAAGGGGAGGCTGTTTTTCCAAAGCACAGAGCACCTCATCCTGTTTTTCATCCTGAATTCCTTCCAGGGGTACTGTACCTCGGCGACTGCGGTGATTAATGACTTGATGCTTGTAGAACTGGATGGTGGGCAATATTCTTTGTTTTATAGTAAGAAAGGCTATTTACTGAACAGCATGTATTATATATGACCCTTATGCTTTAAAAAAGTCTACCCTTATGCTTTAAAAAAGTCCCTGGTGGCGCAGTGGTTGAGAGTCCGCCTGCCAATGCAGGGGACACGGGTTCGTGCCCCGGTCTGGGAAGATCCCACATGCCGCGGAGGGGCTGGGCCCGTGAGCCATGGCCGCTGAGCCTGCACGTCTGGAGCCTGTGCTCCGCAATGGGAGAGGCCACGACAGTGAGAGGCCCGCGTACCGCAAAAAAAAAAAAAAAGTCTACATATATGTAATATACAAAATTGTCTGTATGTTTGCACATGCATGCAAAATCTTTGATATACACCACACCTGCAGAATCCTTATCCCAATGTGTAGTGATGCAGTATTTGTTCTCCCATGTATTTGTCAACCTCCCTTCCCTAGACAGTAAGCTCTTAGGAGGCAGGAACCATGTCTATTCACCAGTGGGTCTCTAGAGCCCAGACCATTCCCTGGAACATGGTGGGTCCTCAGAAAAATATTTGTTAAAGGCCGATAGAGAAAGAGAGAGGAAAAGAAAGAAAAATCGAGAGAGAAAGAAAAAAGAAAAACTTCTTGAAAGACAGGAAGACGGAAAGAAAAGTTAGGAAGGGAGGGAGGGAGGGGGAGAAAGAGATGGAGAGAGGGAGAGAGGGAGGGAGGGAGGGAGAAAATTAGGACTGGAATTTTACTTCTACAACTTTAATTGGTTGAATACCTTTTAAATGTTTTCATTGTAAAATAAAACACAGATACAGAAAATCCTATGGTTCCAATACATGGCTTAACCAATTACTACGAGGTTAATGCCACCGAGATCAAGAAAAAGAAGGTGGCCAGCCCGCCCGCAAACCCCTCCACGCGCCCATCCCCAAGCACCACCCCTCCCTCCTCCAGGAGCAGTAACCGCTATCCTGACTTTTATAGGGCACAGTGATTGCACTTTAACCTCAAGTCGGCCGTCGGGGTGGGGGTGGGGTGGGGGTTTAAAGGCTCCTCCGGCGTCAGGGCTCAGTTCCCTCTGCAGAAACCCCTCCGACCCAGCAGCTTGTGCAAGACCCCCCTGACTCCACGGATCCATGTGGCGGGTTCCGCAACGCTCATCCGCTTTCGAAATACAATTTTATGCAACCCTAGCGGACAGAGCTTCAGGTCTACGGAGAAGGAGAAGCGAAAGAGGATCAGACACCACGCGCTGAGTGATTTCAGGTTCAGAGCGGTTCATCAGGAAGGCCGCGGGGTTGCGCACCGCGCGGAGGGGAGGCCCCGGACCAGTGGGGCGGGCGGTGAAGCGACCGATACGCCGCCCCCGCCTGCAGACCTGGCGCGGGGCTGAGCGGGTCCGCACTTGCCAAGCCGAGGCGCTCGGGCGGCCTAGCAGCATCCCCGTACCTACCTGCAGGCATCCGTCCATCCACACAGCGGCGCAAACCGGTCGTGGAGGGACGCGCGGAAAGCGCTGCGAGTGGGCCCTTGGAGTTGGGGCGGGGGGTCCAACTAGGAAGGGAGTCAATTGGAGGACTCAGTTTTCCTAATGCTTATTGATTAATTTTAAGAACACACACTCCCCCTCTCCGGTCCGTCCTTTGGGCTCAACCACCTCCTCCAAGAAGCTGCCTTTCTCTCCCAGCTCATCAGGAATTCTCTGTCCTCCGTGCTTCTCCTGCCGGAGCTGGTATCGGCCCTGCTAGGCTTCCACTGCCTGTGGACTCTTGGGCAAGTGGCCCCTGTCCTCGTGCCGCAGCCTCCTGGTCTGTCAAGTAAGGACGGGGTGGGTGCGAGGCGGGTAGCGGTGAAGTGCGGAGCACGCCGGGCGCACTGGCATCGCCCTCCACCTGAGAGAGGAAAGAGACCAGACGCCTGAATCCCACCTCCACCCCACTTTCCCTTGGCTCAGGCCCTGCCACCGACCTGCTGGTTTACCCTTTCATAGGCTCTCATTTCCTGAGCTCTAAAATGGAGTCGGAGAAGCTCAGGAATTGCGTATTATCATGTAAACAATGATGATGAGGCCTGTGCAGCAGCTCTGACCACATTTGAAGGAAGCATCTTTGCTTCCCAGCCCCAGCTTCCCCTCTGCTCTGTGCCCCATCTCCTGCCTCCCTGTCAACCCCCCTCCTCCTCAACCTCTCCTGGCCCCCATCCAGGCCTCCTATCGGAAAACATCTCCAAGCACAGTCCCCGTGGTGTGGATGACCAGGGGGGATTTCCACTTCAGGGAGGAAGTCAGTCCCTAAGCAGGAGCTCCAGACAGGTGGCCACTGAGTCCGTCCCCTGAAGGATGTGTTTGACCTGCACAGTCTTTTCTTTTTTTAATTTATTTTATTTATTTATTTTTGGCTGCGTTGTGTCCTCGTTGCTGTGCGTGGCATTTCTCTAGTCGTGGCGAGCAGGGACTACTCTTCATTGCGGTGTGCGGGCTTCTCTTGTTGCGGAGCACGGACTCTAGGCGTGCAGGCTTCAGTAGTTGTGACATGCGGGCTTAGTAGTTGTGGCTCACGGGCTCTAGAGCGCAGGCTCAGTAGTTGTGGCACATGGGCTTAGTTGCTCCATGGCATGTGGGATCTTACCGGACCAGGGCTCAAACCCGTGTCCCCTGCATTGGCGGACGGATTCTTAACCACTGTACCACCAGGGAAGCCCTGACCTGCACAGTCTTGAAGGAATTATGTTTGGTTTGTAAACATAATTTCATTTAGTTGCCAACAATCAAGATAAAGAGATTACATGTCGAATTGGGGCCAATTTCCCGTAGGGTCACAGTCACTCAGATGAGCCCTTTGACGTGTCCACACCTAGCCCCACTGAGCTCCTCTGGGCCTTTGAAACCAAGATTTCTGCTTGAAGCTAAAGAAATGCATAGCAGTGGAGCACTGGTGAGCACAGCAGAGGAAGGATTTTGGAGTCTGGAACTCTCATCTTCTACAGATGAGAAATGCTATGAAGGCAAAGGCTGGCCTTGCCCCAGGAAACGTCACACTGGACTCTAGGCCTCAGTTTTTCCATCTGTACTATGGTCGAGCAGGCTAGATAAAGCGTCCCTGCGGACCCAGCACTCTAGACATTTTAGGACCTATGCACTTCACGTGTGACAGCTTCTCGTTCCGTCCTCGCTTGGAGACGGCTGCTCCTCTTTCTTCACACTGGCCAGGAGCCAAGCGCGGGAACGCTGAGCCTCGTTCCTCCCTGGGAGGGGGCCTGTGTTCTGACATCTGTAAAATGAAGAATGTTGCCCGCCATCCAGCCATCAGCCGCTGCAGCCACTGACCTGCAGTACACCCTGAAAGGAATTCAGGGCAAAGAGCAGAAGGAACTCTGTGCTCATCCTGACAGACCTGGCCCTCAGGTAGTTAGATACTTTCAGGAGAAAATTGTGAACCCAGTTAACTGCATCGTCCCATACTTAGAAAAGCACTAAAAGCATTAACTAAGACAGCTGTTCCTCACAAAGAGCAGTCACCTTCTACGAAGGGCTACGCTGGACTGCACGCGCCCCTTCGTCAAAATCACGTGGAAAAAAAAAATCACGTGTATACTCGCCTCCCCCCTCTTGCTCGGAACAGTTCTCAGAGCTCTCCGAGAGACTCTCTCCCGGGTTATAATCCTCAGGTTGACACAGATAAAATTTTCCACGTCTTTCTCAGATGACTGTGGGGCACTGTTTGTTGACAGTACCCAAGGAGGCACGTTTGGTTGCCGCAGTGATGTGGGAGGGGCGCCCCTGGCATTTGGGGCAGAGGCTGAGGACGCCGGTCCTGCAGTGCTCACGGCTGTCCCTCGGGACAGAAAAGTTGTGCGTGTCCTCTCCTGACTCTCATAGGTCCCTTCAGATATTTAAGTCAGTGACAAAACCAGACTCCGTTTCACACTTAAACACAAGAGAGTTTGCATGTTTTAAAACACACTCTGAGAATGCAAATTAATGGAAAACTACAGTTTGTTTTGTATGAAACTCTACCAAGAGTTTTAGCCGTTTCAGAAAATCACAGCTCTGACAGCCGCATCTCTCCCGGGATGCAAGTCCCCAAAACAGTATCTGTAAGGCCCTCCTCGTTTGCAGCCAGGCACGTGTGACACCCTAATGTGCTGTGGGCGTCTGGCCACCTTGTGTCACCTTGTGCCTGCTGGTGGAATTGTCAGTGGACGTGTACCTATTGAGATGCACATAAGCTTGTCATGACTTTCTTTTTCCTTTAAATATTAGGACGTTCTACTGTTTTTTAAAAATTAGGGCTTCCCTGGTGGCGCAGTGGTGGAGAGTCCGCCTGCCGATGCAGGGGACACGGGTTCGTGCCCCAGTCCGGGAAGATCCCACATGCCGCGGAGCAGCTGGGCCCGTGAGCCATGGCCGCTGAGCCTGCGCGTCCCGAGCCTGTGCTCCACAACGGGAGAGGCCACAAGAGTGAGAGGCACGCGTACCGCAAAAAAAAAAAAAAAAAAAAAAAATTATATGTGTAGGCAAGTTTCATTATCTGTTGATGATTTTACAGTGAGGTCCATGGACCCCCGGAGTGCCTGAGACTCTTTCAGAGCAGTACTAATGTCACCATGATGACATCTGATGATGAAAAAGCCACAGTGGGTGAAACTGCTGGCACCCCAGCAGGAAGCAAGAAAGTAGCCCTAAACCGGGCTGCGTCCTACATAGACACACACAGTGACAAAATAGGCCAGTGTCACTTAAGAGCACCCTTGATGAAGCAGCAAAAATAATAAATTTCATGGACTCTCAGCCCTTGAGTATGTGACCTTTAATATTCTGTGTGATGAGATTGGCAGGTACATGGCTGTGGAGGAAAAGCACTCGTGAGCTTGTTAGAGTTGGAGCTGACTTGCCTCTGTGTCCATGGGACAGCATTTTTACTTGAAAGAACAACCAACAGACACGCTGTGGGTATCCAGACTTGGCTCTTTGGCAGTTTTCCAGAAATGAGCGAAGGGAGCCTGTCATTTCAAGGGAAAAGAGTTTGACCACGTTTGTCACTAACGATGAAGTTTGAGCTTTCAAGCAGAAATCAGAATCTTGGAAAACCCGTATCCACCACTATGAGCTTGACAGTTTCCCAATATTTAAAAATTATACTGATGAGAGGAGTGGTGACGTTAACAAATGCTATTTTTTACATTGTTCAATGACCCGTGTCATCTTTTGGAAGGTCTGAACTATTCAGTCAGCAGAAATTTTCCAAATGACCAATGCAGGGTACACCTGGGTAAAAGACCCATCTAGAGCACAAAATAGACCCAAACATTAAAGTAAGAGAGTATGGGGACTTCCCTGGTGGTCCAGTGGGTAAGACTCCGTGCTCCCGATGTAGGGGGCCCGGGTTCGATCCCTGGTCGGGGAGCTAGATTCCACGTGCATGCCGCAACTAAGACCTGGCGCAGCCAAAATAAATAAATAAATATTTTTAAAAAATTAATAAAGTAAGAGTGTATGAAATGTTCATTGGTATGGTTTCAGATTCCACATGGTACTAACCTTTAGGAAACTACCACTTGTTGAATTCTGTGTAGCACCCAAGAAGAAAATCCACAAATTATCTGCAAAGGCTCTAAAACCCTCCTCTCTTTTCCAGCTAAATACTATGTGAGGCTAGATTTTCTTCAATCAGAACAACATATCACACCTCACACCTGTCAGAATGGCTATCAACAAAAAGACCACACATAACAAACACTGGCAAAGATACGGAGGGAAAAAAAAAGATACGGAGAAAAGGAATGCTTATACACGGTTGGTGAGAATGTAAATGATGCAGCCACTATGGAAGACAGGATGGAGGTTCCTCAAAAAGCTAAAAAGAACTACCATGATCCAGCAACTCCATTCCTGGGTATAGACTCAGAGAAAATGAAAACACTAATTCAAAAAGATACATGCTTCCCATGTTCATAGCAGCACTATTTACAATAGCCAAGACATGGAAGCACACTAAGTGTCTATTAACAGATGAATGAATGGAGAAGATGTGAGCTAGATAGATAGATAGGTAATGGAATATTACTCAGCCATAAAGAAGAATGAAAATTTGCCATTTGCAACAACATGGATGGACCTGGAGAGTATTATGTTAAGTGAAATAAGTCATCATTTATATATGGAATCTAGAAAACAAAACAAACGAATGCATATAACAAGACAGAAATAGATTCACAGATAGAGAGAACACTAGTGGTTACCAGTGGGGAGAGAGAGAGGGAGGGGCAAGATAGGGGTAGGGGATTAAGAGATACAGACTACTATGTATAAAATGACTAAGCAACAAAGATATATTGTACAGCACAGGAAATACAGCCAATATTTCTGTAACTTTAAATGGAGTAAAAATTTTTTTTTTTTTGGAGTAAAAATTTTGAATCACTATATTGTATACCGGAAACTAATATAATATTGTAAATCAACTTTACTTCAATAAAAAAATTTTTTTAAACATATCACAACAGACTTAATACCAAGGCAGGTATGAGGATCTAACAGTCTATTAAGACAATCATTAAAGGGACTTCTCTGCTGATCCAGTGGCTAAGACTCTGAGCTAGCAATGCAGGGGGCCCGGGTTCGATCCCTGGTCAGGGAACTAGATCCCACATGCATGCTGCAACTAAAGATCCTGCACACGGCAGCAAAGATCCCGCCTTCTGCAACGAAGACCAGGTGCAGCCAAATTAATTAACTAATTAATTTTTTAAAAGACAATCATTAAAGAGATTTGCAAAAGTGTGGAACAATGCCACTACACTGAGTACTGCTAACTTACACATCTAATTTGAAAATAGGAGCATTTCAAAAGAAAGTTTTTCTTTGAGAAAGGGTGTATTGGGCTACCACTTCACACCCACTAGGATGGCTATAATAAAAATGACAGGACTTCCCTGGTGGCACAGTGGTTAAGAATCCGCCTCCCATTGCAGGTGACACGGGTTCGAGCCCTGGTCCGGGAAGATCCCACATGCCGTGGAGCAACTAAGCCCGTGCACCACAACTACTGAGCCTGCGCTCTAGAGCCCGAGAGCCACAACTACTGAAGCCCATGAGCCACATCTACTGAAACCCGTGTGCCTAGAGCCTGTGCTCCACAACAAGAGAAGCCACCGCAATGAGAAGCCTGCGCACCACAACGAAGAGTAGCCCTGCTGGCTGCAACTAGAGAAAGCCTTCGTGTAGCAACAAAGACCAAATGCAGCCAAATAAAAATAAATAAATTAATTTTTAAAAATGACAGAAAAAAAGAGATAAACAAAACAAAACAAAAAGATAGTAACAAGTGCTGGCAAGGATATGGAGAAATTGGAACTCTCTTACACTGTGGTTACGAATGTAAAATGGTGCAGTGGCAATGGAAAAAAAGCCTGGCAGTTACTTGAATTGTTAAACATAGACTTAAGCAATTCCACTCTTTTTTTTTTTTTTTTTGGTATGTGGGCCTCTCACTGTTGTGACCTCTCCTGTTGCGGAGCACAGGCTCCGGACGCGCAGGCTCAGCAGCCATGGCTCACGGGCCCAGCCGCTCCGTGGCATGTGGGATCTTTCCGGACCAGGGCACGAACCCATGTCCCCTGCATCGGCAGGCGGACTCTCCACCACTGCGCCACCAGGGAAGCCCAGCAATTCCACTCTTAAGTATATATACCCAAGAGAAATAAAGATATACATCCAATATAAAAATATGTACACAAATGTTCATAGCAGCATTATTCACCATAGACAAAAGTAGAATCTGCCCAAATACCCATCAGCTCATGAACGCATAAACAAAATATGGTAATTCCACACGATGGAATATGATTTTGCAATAAAAAGGAATAAAGTACCAGTTCATACTGCAGCCTGGATGAACCTTGAGAACACTGTGATAAATAACAGAAGCCAATCACAAAAGACCATATATTGTATGATTCCATTTCTGTAAAATGTCCAGAACAGATAAATCTGTAGATAGAAAGCAGGTTAGTGGTTTCCTAGGGCTGGGGGCTGGGGGTGGGAATTGAGGGGTAACAGCTAATGGAGGGTGATTTCCTTCTGCAGTCATGAAATGTTCCAAAATTAGATTGTGGTGATGGTTGCACAACTCTGTGAATATACTAAAAAATACTGAATCGTACACTTTGAATGGGTGAAGTGTACAACATAAGAATTATAATTCAAGGAGTGTCCAAGATGGTGGAGTAGGAAGACCCTGAGCTCACCTCCTCCAATGGGTTCACTAAAACTACAACTTTTTTTTTTTTTTTTTTGCGGTACGCGGGCCTCTCACTGTTGTGGCCTCTCCCGTTGCGGAGCACAGGCTCCAGATGCGCAGGCTCAGTGGCCATGGCTCACGGGCCCAGCCACTCTGTGGCATGTGGGATCCTCCCGTACCGGGGCACGAACCCACATCCCCTGCATCGGCAGGTGGGCTCTCAACCACTGCGCCACGAGGGAAGCCCTAAAACTACAACTTTTTACCAGGCAACTACCTAAGAAAGAGACTGAAGACTAGCAGAAAAGATTTTCCACAACTAAAGATATAAACGAAGAACCACGATGAGATAGGAGGGATAGAGACACAGTACAGGCAAGACTCAAATCCCAGGGTAGGTGATCACAGACAGGAGGATAATCACAATTGCAGAGGTTCTCCCCAAGGAGCAAGGGGTCTGAGACCCACATCAGGGTCCTCAGACCTGGGATACTGCACTTGGAAGACAAGTCCCCAGGATGTCTGGCTTTGAAGGCCAGCAGGGTGTGGGTACTGAAGAGCCAGAGGGCAGTAGGAAACAGAGACTCTGCTCTTTTTTGTTTTTTTAATAAATTTATTTATTTTATTTATTTATTTTTGGCTGCATTGGGTCTTTGTTGCTGCGTGCGGGCTTTCTCTAGTTGCGGCGAGCAGGGGCTACTCTTCGTTGCGGTGCGTGGGTTTCTCATTGTGGTGGCTTCTCTTGTTGCAGAGCACAGGCTCTAGGCATGCGGGCTTCAGAAGTTGTAGCACGTGGGCTCAGTAGTTGTGGCTCGAGGGCTCTAGAACACAGACTTAGTAGTTGTGGCGCACAGGCTTAACTCTTCTGTGAAATGTGGGACCTTCCCAGACCAGGGCTCGAACCCGTGTCCCCTGCACTGGCAGGCGGATTCTTAACCACTGCGCCACCAGGGAAGCCCAGAGACTCTGCTCTTAAAGGCACATGCAAGGGACTTCCCTGGAGGTCCAGTGGTTAAGACTCCGTGCTTCCACTGCAGGGGGCGCAGGTTCAATCCTCGGTGCCCAGTCTAAAACTAAGATCCCGTATGTGGCACAGCCAAAAAAAAAAAAGGCACATGGAAAATCTCACCTGCTGTGGTTTCAGCCCACAGGCAGTAATGTGAAAGGAGGCTGGATCAGACCACTTGCTAATCTTGGCAACTAGGGATGTAGACACTGGCAAAAGCCATTTTCGAGTGCTCCTTCTATCTCAAGGACACTGTGCTGACAAGTGCCATTTTGGAATCCTCCCACTAGGCTATTAGTGCCAGGAGCTTACCCACCCACAAGCAGGCCAGCACCAGCCCCTGGAGCCCCAGGCCATACGGCCAGCCACGCAGTGACAAATCCCCACCTACAAACAGGGTCTCAATACAAGGGCCTTGCAGCTGCTGGGCTAGGGGACAGCACCACCTACCACATTTACAAAACCACTATTTTAAAAGATAGATGCACCCCTATGTTCATTGCAGCATTATTCCCAATAACACAGATATGGAAGAAACCTGAGTGTCAATCCATAGAGGTATAGATAAAGAAGATGTGGTATATATACACAATTCAATATGACTCAATTACGAAAAACCAGGGTATCTTGCCATTTGCAACCTCATGGATGGATCTAGAGTGTATAATGCTAAGTAAAATGAGATAGAAAGAGAAACATAACATCTAATTTCACTCAAATATGGAATCTAAAAAAAAATCACAAATGAACATAAACAACCAAAACAGAATCATACATACAGAGAAAAAAACTGGTGATTGGGCTTCCCTGGTGGCGCAGTGGTTGAGAGTCCGCCTGCCGATGCAGGGGACGCGGGTTCGTGCCCCAGTCCGGGAAGATGCCACATGCCGCGGAGCGGCTGGGCCCGTGAGCCATGGCCGCTGAGCCTGCGCGTCCAGAGCCTGTGCTCCGCAACGGGAGAGGCCACAACAGTGAGAGGCCCGCGTACCGTAAAAAAAAAAAAAAAAAAAAAGGTAAAAAACTGGTGATTGCCACGGGTCGCGGATTGGGGGTGGGGAGTGAGGAGAACACCTGCGGGAGATTAAAAGGTATAACTGCCAGTTATAAAATCAATAGGTCATGGGATGTAATGTACAGCACAGGGAATAGAGGGAAAGTTCTGTAATAACCGTGTATGGTGACAGATGGGAACTAGACTACAACTAGTGATCATTTTGCAATGTATAAAATCATTATATTATACATCTGAAACTCAATAATATTGTAAGTCGATTATACTTCAGTTAAAAACCAAAAATTCTAGGGGGACTTCCCTGGTGGCCCAGATGCTAAAGACTCCATGCTCATACGGCAAGGGGGCACAAGTTCGATGCCTGGTCAGGAACTAAGATGCCACAGGATGTGGCAACGAAATTTTTTTTTTAATTAATAAAAAATTATACCTCAATTCTGTTTTTTTTTTTTAATCAACCTTTAGAAACTTGGGGTTTTACAGGGGAAGCTTATCTGGTGGCCTAGTGTGGAGAACCCTGACCCCTGGTGGCCATGGCTAGCATAGCATCGGGGAGGCAAGGAAACTGGCGCTTGCTATCTTGGAAATGACCACAAGATGGCAGAAGAGCGCAACGTTCGCTGCACTAACCCCTGGGAAACTGCTCCCAATCTTCTGAAGCCCCACACCCAGCCAGATGCCCAAGGAACTGGGACAGGGGGCCAGGAAGAGCCAGGCTGGTGCAAAAGTGACCTTATACCGCTGTCCACAGGAATGATGCCCGAAGTGCCCCCATTAGGAAGCTAAGCTATCTTCTCTGGCTGCCACCGCAGCCCTAGGGAGGGGCCCCCCAGACCCACCAAACTCAGATAAGGCTCAGGAGGATGCAGAATTGGGCAGCAGGGACCCGCAAGTTATTGGATGCCAACTCTGACCACCACTGAACCTGACGCGCGGAGAACTTGATGCATATACAACTTTTAGTCCCTAGTCGGGGCTTAATAAAACCATTCACTCAATCATTTAATCCAGAGATGTGATGGAGCACCTACCAAGGGCCAGGGACTGTACCACAGTCACTGAGGACACGGGGATGAACAAGAAGGAATAACCTCCTGCCAACACCGGGCTCCCGATAAAGTGGGAGAGGCAGACCTGAACAACAACCTCATGCATGCACGAATGAAAGATCACTTAGGGGCTGCGAAGGGCGCCTGGGGGAGGGGTCTTGTTGACCCCAGGGGGCAAGAAAGAAACCTGGAGAAGGCATAGGAGTTTATCAGGTGATACTAGGAAGAAGACTTTCAGGCAGAGGGAAGAGCTCGGGAGTGTGAAAGCCTGGAGGCAAGAAAAGGCTTGGCGCCCTCCTGGAACAGGAGGCCAGTTAGGATGGAATGTCATTCAGCCATGCAGCAGGATGAAGCACTCACACGCGCCACTGTGTGCCTGAATCTCCAAAGGAGCCAGGGACCCAAAGTCACACACTGTAGGATTCCGTGTAGGTGAACTTTCCACGACAAGCAAATCCATAGAGACAGAAACCGATTGCTGGTTGCCAGGGGCTGGGGGAGAGGGGATGGGGAGTGAGTGCATCATGGGTAGAGGGTTTCCTTTTGGGGTGACGACAACGTTCTGCAACTAGAGAGCGGTGACAGGTGCACAACGTTCTGTACATGCTAAATGCTCTGAACGCGACTGAGCTGATGTCCTGTGAATTGCACCTCCAGTAAAGCCAGAACACAGTGTGTGGCGTTCAGGGAGGCCAGCCAGGAAGGACAGGCGGGGCACTGGTGGGGATCAGCCTGCCTGGGAAGGCAGGGAGGACTTTGGGGTTTGTGTTTAGGGATCAGGAACCAGGGAAGGGTGAATAGGGACAGGCTCGCTGTGACCAAGCTGACCCCTGGTTGAAAGGAGACGAAATAAGAGGCAGACAGTCTAGGTCAAAGCTAATGACCCAGGGTCGAGCCAGGGGAGGGAAGACAAGGCAACACAAGGAGTAACAGGTGCTGGCGAGGATGTGGAGAAAATGGGACCATCGAGGACTACCGGTGGGAATGTCAACTGGTGCAGCCACTGTGGGAAACAATATACACGTGAGGCCAAAAATTAACAGTAGAACTACCATGTGATCCAGCCATTCCATTCCTGTGTATTTATCCAGAGAAAGGAAAACACTAATTTGAAAAGATAGATGCACCCCTATGTTCACTGCAGCATTACTCACAACAGCCAAGATATGGGAGCCACCTATGGGTCCATCAATAGAGGTATAGATAAAGAAGATATACGTATGAGTATTTGTGTGTGGGTGTGTGGGTGTGTATAAGTACACATTTGAATATTACTTTGCTCTAAAAAGCAGGAAATCTTGCTATTTGCAACCACATGGATGGATCTAGAAGGTATCACGCTAAGTGAAGTAAGTCTGACAGAGAAAGACAAATATGCTCTGGTTTCACTCATATGTGGAATCTTAAAAAACAAAAACAAATGAACAGAACAGAACAGAAACAGACTCTGAGATACAGAGAAAAAAACTGGTAGTTGCCACAGGGGAGGAGGGTGGGGGGATAAGGGGAATAAGTGAGGGAGATTTAAAAGTATAAGCCTCAGGCTTCCATGGTGGCTCAGTGGTTAAGAATCCGCCTGCCAATGCAGGGAACACGGGTTTGGGCCCGGGTCCAGGAAGATCCCACATGCCGCGGAGCAACTAAGCCCGTGTGCCACAGCTACTGAGCCCGCATGCCACAACTACTGAAGCCCACGCACTTAGAGCCCATGCTCCACAACAAGAGAAGCCACCACAATGAGAAGCCCGCGCACCACAACGAAGAGTAGCCCCCGCTTGCCGCAACTAGAGAAAAGCCCACGCGCAGCAACAAAGACCCAACGCAGCCAAAAATAAAATAAATAAATAATTTTTTAAAAAAATAAATAAAAGTATATGCCTCCAGTTATAAAATAATAAATCAAGGGATGTAATGTACAGCATAGGGAATAGAGTCAAAATACTGTTACAACTCTGTACGGTGACAGATGGCATCTAGACTTATCCTGGTGATCATTTTCCAGTGTATCGAATCACTATATTATACACCTGAAACTCATATAACATTGTAAGTCGATTATACTTCAATTAAAAAAGAAAGAATTACAGTAAGTCCCCCACATACGAACCTTCAAGTTGGGAACATTCAAAGATGCGAATGTGCATTCACATGTCCAATCACGTAAGTTAGTTCACGTGTCTGGTGTACATTGTCACGTGCCTGCATCCTCTACAAGAGGCTGTGCTCCCGTGTGCTGTACTGTACAGTACTGTATAGAGTACAGTAGTATAGTATCCTTATTTCAAGCCCAGGATGTCCGGAAGCAAGCCTAAGCAAGCGTAAAAGCAGCAGTGATGTAGCTGGTCCTGCTAAGAAGCACCAAGCGAGAACAATGGAAACAAAAGTGAAAATAATGCAGAGAGTGGAGCGACAACAGGACGAAGAAGTAACTGAAGAACCAAAGAGATTCACGACGGCGCAAACGGCAAGGGGATTTTCTTTATTTTTTTTAAAATTTTATTTAAATTTTTTATACAGCAGGTTCTTATTAGTTATCTATTTTATACGTATTATTGTATATATGTCAATCCCAATTCATCCCACCACCACCCCACCCCCGCCAACAAGGGGATTTTCTTTCGTTGAGGCGGCACTGTTAGTTTTTGAGACACAGGATCCCAACGAAGAACGGTACGTGAAGCTTGCAGCAGCTGTTCAGAACGCCATCTAGTGCTACCGTGCCATCGCTGACGAGAAAAAACGAGCTACTACCCAGACATCCCTGGATCGTGTCTTTCAAGAGGGTAGATAGAACTAACTGAATCCAGCGAGGAACCAGAACCTGTGCCATCAACATCCGGCGTGAGTGAAACTGCAGCTCGCCCTCCGTCTCCTGTTGCTGAGGACCCTTCGTCTCTACCATCTCCCACCTCCTCTCCCCCCTCCAGTCAGTGGCTCTTCTCGCCTTTTCACTCGATGCCAGCCCCTGTACGCCAGCTGTAGTACTGTACTACTGTACTCTTCAAGGTACTGTACTGTAAGATTAAAAATGTTTTCTTTATTTTTTTGTGTCTGTTTGTTTTTTATGTATTATTTGTGTGAAAAATATTATACACCTATTACAGTACAGTACTACATAGCCGATCGTGCTAGCGGGGCACCTAGGCGAACTTTGTTGGCGTTACGAAGAAATTGGACTCACGAACGCACTCTCGGAATGGAACTCGTTCATATGTAGGAGACTTACTGTATAGCTCAATGCTGTTTTGTTAAAGATCAACTTTTATACAGCTGGGGTCGGATGGGGAACCTTCCTTAGCGGGCTGCCCCCTGGTGGCCAAGGCTAGCATAGCACCGGGGAGGCAAGGAAACCGGCGCTTGCTATCCTGGAAATGACCACAAGATGGCAGAAGAGCGCAACGTTCGCTGCACTAACCCCTGGGAAACTGCTCCCGATCTTCTGAAGCCCCACACCCAGCCAGATGCCCAAGGAACTGGGACAGGGGGCCAGGAAGAGCCAGGCTGGTGCAAAAGTGACCTTATACCGCTGTCCACAGGAATGATGCCCGAAGTGCCCCCATTAGGAGGCTAAGCTATCTTCTCTGGCTGCCACCGCAGCCCTAGGGAGGGGCCCCCCAGACCCACCAAACTCAGATAGGGCTCAGGAGGATGCAGAATTGGGCAGCAGGGACCCGCAAGTTATTGGATGCCAACTCTGACCACCACTGAACCTGACTCGCGGAGAACTTGATGCATATAAAATTTTTAGTCCCTCTAAACAGTGCTAATGGAATAAAACAAAAGACTACAAGTCCTATAAACAGACCTCAAAATATTACCTCAAGATTTTTTTCTTTAATCGTACCCCAAAGATCAGACAAAAGTGAAATAACTAGCACTAGAATTTTAAATCCTCTTTCTTGCCAGATTGTCTCTCTGAACAAGTCATCCAGCAGGGCTGAAGTGACCATCAGCTGCTACAGGGCTGGGGAGCAGAGGCCACACTGGGGGCAGACCCTCTGGCAGGGACTCAGGGCGAAGGGAGTGGCTTCCTGGCAGCCTGTCTGCCTGCAGATCTACGTGCAGAAGGGAGTGTGGCTCTGCCACCAGTGTCCTGATAAGGCTACGTCTGTTGTTGCCCCAGTTCTCCAAGGGGAGATCCCACCCTTCACCACCTGCCCTTGGCCATGGAATATTTTTATCCATCCCAGTCATCAGTTAGCCTGGCAGCCCTGTCATTTGGGAGCCTGGCCACCTCTGTACTATAATTCCCCAGCAGACACTTAGACCTCAGAATGGCCCCTTCCACTCACACTTTGGTGATGCTCTGTGGCCAGAAGTCTCTTTTGCAGATTAGGGTCAGGACTTGGTGCTGTGGAGTCACAACTGGGGCAGGGCGGAGGTTGGGCCTCTGGATTTTCTACACCCACCTCTTCTCCACCATTAAATTGGGCTTGGACATCTTGGAAGTAGGAGTGTGCCTTCTCTTCTCACAGGTGAAGGACCAGTGCTGAGCGTGGGGCTGGATGGAGCCGCACAGGGTCGCTCAGGCGCAGAAGAACCTCTGGTAACACGCTTGCGCACTCCTCCCTGCCTGGGGCATGTTTGCTCGCAAAGGGGCTGCTTTTCCGGCAGGCCTGGCCTGGCAGCCGGGATGCGGCTGCTCTCCTGCCTGAAAGATGACTCCAGGGCCCCTTTGGGCCCCTTTATATGCCTGTCATGTTATTTCACTAAAATTTAACTTCCATCATGCCCCTCCGCTGACTCCTCAGGAAGAAGGAACCCAGGATGTTATTGAGGACTTACAGAGCACCCAGCACTGTTGAGGTTGTTTTATTTTGGGTTTTTTGGGGCAGATTTACACTTATTTAATGAGTATCAATACATCAATATACACAGAAACCTTAATGAAAAAGAAAAAAAGGAAATAAAATCAGAAACTGGACGGACTCATTTGCTACACTGTCTTTCCCCAACACACATCACTGATAGCGAGTCTTTGGTTAAAAAATATGCCTTTTTTTCTGGCATCATTTACTCTGGACAGTAAAGGTTTTTGTGATGTTACGGGATCCCACAACATTCTTGGGAGGTAGGCATGCTTCAGTCCAGGTTACGGATGAGGAAACTGAGGCTCAGATGTGGGCTAGGAGCTTTACCCAGGCCAGAGCTCCTTCTCTGAACACATTATTTAAAGTAGTTTCCCCTGGGAGAATCCTTCTCTGTGCTTTGCCCTGCATTATATTTTTTCAAAGCACTAACCTCTACCTGGTATGCCTAAATGGATATCATACCACACTCCATTGCGTTCCATTATATTATTTGATTGTTCGTGGCCTGTGTCTCTCCTGCACCGTAAGCCCCCTGAAAATAGGGAGCTAGGTGGCTTTGATCACAGCCACACACACCTGAATCCCCACACCTAGAATGGGAAGGGCCCACCGGGGCGCTCAACAAGTTTTGTTGAATAAATTCAAGGGTGAAAGCCTAGATTCAGACCCAGATCTGCCTGATTCCAAAACAGGTGCTTTTTCCAACCCAGCGTCCTGCCAAAGAAACCGAGGCTCATCGAGATTGTGTATTAGTTGAAGCCAGCTAGAGGCTGAGTTCAGGATTTGAACCAGGTCCTCCAGTCCCAAGCTCTCCTGGTAGAGTCCCTAGGAGGAGGGGCTACAAAAGTGTTTGCTAACCACCTCTGTTCCTTCCTCCCACCTCCTGCCTGGAAAGTTTCAAGCAAAGGGATTTGAGGGGTTGGCAGGTACCTGCGGTGCTCCTGAGCGTGGCAGCAGAGGCCATTCGAAGTGCTCCAGCGGGATGGGAGTTACTCATCTGGCTGCCCCTGTATAAACCCCTTCCCTCCACAGCCAAGGAGCCATATGCTTGGGCAGCTTAGACCCAAGGCAGATATCCTATTGCCAGGCCTCTAATAAGAGTCAGATGGTCCTTTGTGCTCTTCAGCTGACCCCCCACCCCCATGGGCATTCTCATCACCATGGAAACTGGGCCCCTTGGCTTCCTTCTGAAGGCATCTTTGGACAGCATCCCATCAGCCCACAAGCCCCCACTGCCTAAGCTGGCCCTGGAGAGAGACTCCAAGTGGGCTGAGGCCTCCAGGGCTTTAGGGCTGACCTGCTGACCCAGTTTCCGACCAAGATCCCCAAAAAGGAGAGAAGGCCAGGCATCGGCTCATTCGGCAGCGATGTGTGGGTGGCTGGACACTATGCTCAAGGCTGGGAAACGGAGGACAGCGGAGCTTCTGATCCAGAACACATGGGGCCTGACGACCAAGGGATGTTCCCTCCTCTGTATCTCTCACATAATGACAGCGGTAACAAGCACTACCACACTCTGTGCCAGGTACTATGCTAAGCACTTATGCTGCAGTGTGCTATTGGCCCATCTTACAGATGAGGAAACTGAGGCTCAGAAAGGTCACACAGCCAGCAGGTAGCAGAACTGATTGCCTTGCTCTGGAATGCTTAATGCACGTCTGTCTTGTCACCAGCACGCAAGCTCCCCAGCAAGGAGAGTGCACCAGTTTTACCTGTCTCCCTAGCACTGAGCATAGGGTTGGACGCGTAATGGTAAATATTTGTTCAATAAACTAATGCGTAATTATAAATTGCTCTTCTTTTCTCCCGACTCTTGACTTCTCCCCAACCTGTTGTTTTTTTTTTTTTTTTCATTTATTTTGGCTGCACCGGGTCTTCGTTGTGGCATGCGGGATCTACGTTGCAGCATGTGGACTCTTAGTTGCGGCATGCATGTGGGATCTAGTTCCCCGACCAGGGATTGAACCCGGGCCCCCCACACTGGGAGCACAGAGTCTTACCCACCGGATCACCAGGGAAGTCCCTCCCCAATCATTTTTAAACATTTTTTTCTTCCAGCTTTATTGACATAGAGTTGACATACAGCACTATATAAGTTTAGGGTGTACAGCTTAATGGTTTGATTTACCTACATCATGAAGTGATTATCACAAGTTTAGGGGACATCCATCATCTCATATAGATACAAAATTAAAGAAAGAAAAAATAATTTTTTTCTTATGCTGAGAACTGTTAGGGTTTACTCTTAACAACTTTCATATATCATATACAGCAGTGTTAATTATATTTATCATGTTGTCCATGACATCCCTTCTTCCCTGATAATTAAGCCTAGTTTCCCTCGCACCTCAAAAGGCTTTGGAATCCGTAGGCCCACTAAGGGTGGAGGTGCAGGGCCACTGCCTCCAAGATGCAGCTGAGTATAAGGGATAAGAATGCAGTCATTAGAGCCAGACTGTGTGCGTCTGAATCCTGGTTCTGCTGTTGACTACTTGGGTGACCTCTGTGAGCATCAGTTTTCTCACCTGTAAAATGGGGATAATGATGGTGGTGTGATGTTAATGAGGATGGGGTGTGAGATACCTCTCAGGCACACTTCAGGTGCTCTTGGCCTCTTCTGTTATTCATTCTACCACTGAGGTGGCAACTAGCTCTGCAGGGACCGTGACCAGCTTCGCTGCGGTGTAACCTGACAGCGCCTGGCCTCATGTCCATGCTGCACACCTCCGGCCTCTTGTCCTGGGGCTTCTCTGAGGCCACTGAAGCATGGGATGCCAAGGGCTCTGCTTGGTGTCCACTCCTGCATAACTCTGTGTGTGTGTGTGTGTGTGTGTGTGTGTGTGTGTGTGTGTGTGTGTGTGTAGCCCCTTGGGGTGGACATTGGCCAATGGGAGACAGGAGCTGGTGGATAAATTCTTCCTCCTATTCCCCCTGGTCCAACTGTCCTGAGGTGCATTTTATATGCCTTCTTGAAGGGTACCCCCACCCCGGGGATAGAGCATTCATTCAAGCGCACCTAGAGGCAGCCAGGTGGGTCACACACCTTGGCTTCAACTCTGCCTCCTCCCCTGCTTCACTCCCGTCCCTCCCACCCACCTGCCCCCTAGGGTCACTCTTCCTAACAAAGCAGTAGGCATCAGCTCTTAGCCTCAGGCTTTGCTTTCTAGGAATCCAGGCAAGACAACAGTTATCTCCCTCTAAGGGTGCTGGAGGACGGAGGGAAGAAACATGGCCCACCGAACTGAGAAGAAAGGCATCTTCGGACGGAAAAATGAGGCCGGCAGCTGCATCTAACCAATGGATCCGTTTATTACAAGATAACTTACTCTCAGGGTGGGATCGGGCAGACAATGACCTGGAAGCTTTCGAGGCTGCGCTCTGCACTGCCGAGGGGCCATTCAGACAATTTTAGAGTTAGCCTAGGGTATGGGGATACCTGCTTGGAAACAGGACGTGCATTGCTAAGTCAAGATTTGTGAATGGGTAACTAGTCTCGTGGGTGCAGGGAATAGGCAGTCAAGGTCTTCATCATTGTTTGGGGACTAACAGAGCACAGAGGTCACCTGGTCCACATGATTATTAAACAACATCTATTAACTACAAAGCCCTTGAAGTGATTTAGTGCACAGTACAGTCCGGGGTAGCGTCAGTGGAAGGACAGGAGAAACCGAACAGGCCCAAGACAGCGTCAGTTATGCTCACAGCCATATGAAGGGTTTGTGCAAAGATGAAATTTGCTCATTAATGTCAAGGGCTTGGATCAGGGTCTGGCATCAGTGGGCTAATCCTTCTCCCTCTTCCCCCACATCCAATCAGTCAGGAGGCCCTCTCACTCCATCTCCTAAACAAACCTTGACGAGGTCCACCACCTCCATCCCCACTGACACCACCTGTCCAGGCCACCCCCAGCTCCTCGCCTGGACGCTCCGCTGCCAAACCCTCCTTTACTCTGCATCCACAGTGACCTTCCTAAGGAACAAATCTGGTTGTGCCGCTCTTCTGCTTGAAACCCTGCCATTTCTCGCCATTACTCCTTAAAGAAGGTGCAAGGTCCCAACTATAATTCAGGAAGATACACGCACCCCAGTGCTCATAGCAGCGCTATTCCCCACAGCCAAGACATGGAAACAACCTAAATGTCCATCGACAGAGGGATGGATAAAGAAGATGCGGTATATGTATACAGTGGAATATTACTCAGCCATAAACAAGAATGCAGTAATGCCATTTGCAGCAACATGGAAGCCACTAGAGATTAGCATACTAAGTATGAAGTAAATCAGACAGAGAAAATCAAACACCATGTGATATCACTTATGTGTGGAATCTAAAATATGATACAAATGGGGCTTCCCTGGTGGCGCAGTGGTTGAGAGTCCACCTGCTGATGCAGGGGACACGGGTTCGTGCCCTGGTCCAGGAGGATCCCACATGCCGTGGAGCGGCTGGGCCCGTGAGCCATGGCCGCTGGGCCTGCGCGTCCGGAGCCTGTGCTCCGCAACAGGAGAGGCCATGGAGGTGAGAGGCCTGCGTACCGCAAAAAAAAAAAAAAAAAAAATATACAAATGAACTTATTTACAAAACAGAAACAGACTCACAGACATAGAAGACAAACTTATGGTTACCAAAGGGGAAAACAGGGGTTGGGGGGAGGGATAAATGAGGAGTATGGGATTAACAGATACACACCACTATACACACTACTATACACACTACTATAAATAAAATAGACAAGCAATAAGGATTTACTGCATAGCACAGGGAACTATATTCAATACCTTGTAATGAACTATAATGGGAAGAATATGAAAAAGAATATATATATATATATATCTGAATCACTTGGCTGTACACCAGAATCTAACACAACATTATAAATCAACTATACTTCAACTAAAAAAAAAAAAAGAATGTGCAAACTTTGTAGTGTAGGGATACCCGCCAGGCTCCTCCCTGAACACGCCCACCCCACCTGGGCTCCCAGCAGGTTTCCCTTCCCTTCAGCTCTTCCCTCACTTGGTCTCTCTGCCGGAAGGGTCTCTGTGTGTCCTGTTCCCCTCTTCACCTGGCTGATATCAAGTACTGGCAGAAATAGGGAGACTTTTGTTGAACTTTTTATTGAAGAAATTTTCAAAGATGTACAAAATAGAATGACTAGTATAATGAACGATCTTCATCAATTACCGATACTCCACCCCCCACTCCTTCCTCCTCTTCAGATTATTTGGAAGGAAATCCTACATATCACGCCTATCATGTCATCTGTTACTATTGATATTTCACTATGTAACTCTATAAGAACTCTTCTTTACAAAAATAGTACCACAATACTATTATCACATCTATACAATTTAACAATAGTTCCTTAAACCGTCAACTACGCCATCAGAGTTTACATTTCACCAATTAGTTTATAAAATTTTTAGGAAGACAGTTTGTTTGAATCAGGATCCAAATGAAGTCCATACATTTTGTTTGATTCATATGCCTTTAGGTTGCTTTATTTTCTTTAATTTCTTTTCTTTCTTTTTTTTTTTTGTGGTACGCGGGCCTCTCACTGTTGTGGCCTCTCCCATTGCGGAGCACAGGCTCCGGATGCGCAGGCTCAGTGGCCATGGCTCACGGGCCCAGCCGCTCCACGGCATGTGGGATCTTCCCGGACCTGGACACGAACCCGCGTCCCCTGCATTGGCAGGCAGACTCTCAACCACTGCACCACCAGGGAAGCCCTCTTTAATTTCTTTTAATTTATGTTTCCTATCCACCTCTTATTTTTCTCTTTGCAATTTTCACTTGGATGTTATTGAAAAATTTGTGTCTTTCATCTGCAGAACTTCCCACAATCTGGATTGTGTCAGTCTTGAGGGTACCATTTTAACAACGTTCCTTTGTCCCTTGTATTTCCTTGAATTGGTAGTTAGATTATAGGCTTGACTGGGTCCAAGTTCATTTCTACTCCTCTTCCCCTCCTCCTCTTCTGCTTCTTTTTCTGGACAATTCCATTTAATAGGTGATATTTTATTCTTCCATCAGGGGATGCACAATGTCTGATGATCTCCCTTTTTGTGATACTAGCAGCCACAGATGATCAGTGCCTGGATCCTTTAACTCATTAGGGATGTAAAATGGTGATATTCAGTTCTATGATTCCTTACTTGATTGTTAGCTGGGACATTTCGCAAGATTTAATGTAAAGGATTCGCCAGTCTTTTTGGCTTTTTGAAGTCTGGATTACCCAGAAAGGGCTCAAGGGAACAATATTTCTTGGGTTCTTCCACGTTCGTAACAGTTTGGCTTTTATACTTGAAGGTCAGTTTCACTCGGTATAAAATCCTTTGTTCACATTTCCTGAAATACGTCAGTATATTGTCTTGTGACATAAATCATTGCTGTTGAAAAGTCAGATGACAACTTGTTTTTCTTTCCTTTATAAGTGATTTGCAGATGTAGAGAACAAATGTATGGACACCAAGGGAGGAAAGTGGCGAGGGGGGTGGTGGTGGTGTGATGAACTGGGGGATTGGGATTGACATGTATACACTAATATGTATGAAATGGATAACTAATAAGAACCTGATGCATAAAAAAATAAATTCAAAAAAAAAGTGATTTGTCTTTTTGCTTTTATTCTATTTTTTTTTTTTTTCCTTTAAAGCCCAACAGTCTTCCTAGACATAAGTCTCAGGGTTGACTCACCCAGGTATACAGATGCTTCTTCCAGATGAAGTTTCAGGCCATGCTCTCTGTAAGGAACATCTCCTTGAATTATAGTTTTTAGTACTTTTTCTGTTCCACTGTTTTGTTTTTCTTCAGGGTTCTTCATGGATTCCTATTACATGTATGTTCACTCTTCCTTTTCTATATTTTCTCTGTTCTATCACTCTCGAATCTTTTTATCTCGCTTTTAAAATGCCTTCTCTTCTATCTTAGTTTTCTTTGAAAATATTCTCTATTATGGTTATTCTCTCTTCTGTTCCTTTTCATTTCATCTTCATTTCTGAAATGGTTTCTTGTTCTATATAGTTATTTTCTGACTTTATCATCATTCTTTTCAAAACTTTCTTCTTTTTTCCCTAATCACCTGACTTCTGAGCTCATCCAATTTTGATTTATATAGTTTCATAATTTCTATCATTTAAAATTTTTCTCTAATTTTTTTGGAAATGTTTTCATCTCCTTTGTGGACATGTTTTCCTGGCATGCTTTTATTATTTGTAGTAATGTTATTTTGCAACTCATTCTCCTTTTTCTCATAATTTTACACAGGATTCAACCTTGATGCTTTTCTGATGCTCCTTTTTAAAGTAAAGTGAATTTTCCAGTATTTTTAGGGGACATCAGGTGAGTAAGGATAGTTTTCTAACTTCATAGGTCTTGAGCTCCTCATTCTGTTGAGTTTACAAAGTGATTGTTCTAATTACTATTGCTGCATAACAAATCACCCCAAATTTAGCGTATAAAACCACAACCATTTTATTGTGTTCACAGTTTCTGTGGCCCAGACATTCAGAAAGAATACGGTCAGGATGGCATGTCTCTACATCGTAATGCCTGGTGTCGCAGCTGGAAGACTGAGTGGAGATGACTTGAAAGTGCTGGGGCCATCTGACAGCTCATTCACTCATATGTCTGGTGCTGGATGCTGGCTGTCTGCTAGAACACCTAGCTGTGATCTCTTCATGTGGCTTGTTGGGCTTCCTCACAGCATGGTGGTTGATTTCCATGAGTGAACATTTTAAGAAAGAAGGTGGACATACATGGTATTTGGACAGTCTTGAAAGCCACATGGCCTCTACTTCCACAGTACTCTCTGTGTCAAGACAGTCACAAAGTTCCAGCCAGGTACATAGGTCCCACAATTAAAGGGACAAAAGTCAAGGCCACATTGTAAGAAGGGCATGTGGGGGACTTCCCTGGTGGTGCAGTGGTTAAGACTCCGCGCTCCCAATGCAGGGGACCTGGGTTCGATCCCTGATCAGGGAACTAGATCCCACATGCATGCCACAACTAAGGAGCCTGCATGCCACAACTAAGGAGCTCACGAGCCACAACTAAGGAGCCCACCTGCCACAACTAAGACCCAGTACAACCAAATAAATAAATAAATATTTAAAAAAAGGGGGGTTTTCCTCGTGGCGCAGTGGTTAAGAATCCGCCTGCCAACAGGTTCAAGCCCTGGTCCAGGAAGATCTCACATGCCATGGAGCAACTAAGCCCACGCGCCACAACTACTGAGCCCACATGCCGCAACTACTGAAGCCCGCGCTCCTAGAGCCCATGCTCTGCAACAAGAGAAGCCACCGCAATGAGAAGCCTGTGTGCACCGCAACGAAGAGCAGCCCCTGCTCGCCGCAACTAGAGAAAGCCCGCACGCAGCAATGAAGACCCAATGCAGCCAAAGATAAATTAATTTAAAAGAAAAAATAAGGCCATGTGGGATGAGGATGTAATTTTTGCAGCCATCTTCAGAAAATAAAATCTGCCTCAGTGATTTATATATATGTTTGTGTGTATGTATAATATATATGTATGTACACACACACATGACTTTGTACTTCTTGAGATGCCTTGATCCTCCATCCTCCAACCCCACGTTTGCCTGGAGCTTTTCTTTCTTTGTCCCTAGTGTGCCTGTCCTCATTAGTTTGTAGTCTACTCTCCAAGTCCCAGTGCGGGACTTTGTCATTAAAAAGAGCTCCAGTCTATTAGTTTCAGGAGTGTATAGGGGAAGCAAAAGTGAGTTTATGGGACCCAGATGGCTCTAGCACTGTTAGACCTCACTGTACAGTGGTTCCCTGGCACTTATCTACAAATTGGGTACTGCAGAAGTATTTTCTAGTTTTAGCTGCTTTTGAATTGGCCTGCCATGCTTTTGAGTAGAAGTTGGTGATTTGGGAATTTAACTGTTCTCAGGACCATCAGAAGCCCAGATGTCTTCCTTCTGCTTTCTCCTACACAGAAACCAGTATCACATGAGTCTAGTAACTATGGTTTGTCCCCACTCAATTGGTATTTTGAGCTTGTGGGTTTAATTTGTCACCCAGTTTTGTTGTAGAAATTGTCTGTGGCTCTTCTGATGTTTTTATTCTAGTTAGGTTTTTTTGGGGGGGGTGGGGGGCCATATTAGTCTGTTAGGTCTGTCATAACAAAATACCACAGGCCGGGTGGCTCAAACAACAGAAATTTATTTTCTCACAGTTTGGGAAGCTAAGTCCAAGATCAAGGTGCTGTCAGTGTTGGTTTCTGGTGAGACCTTTCTTCTCGGCTTATAGACAGCCACCTTCTCACTGTGTCCTCACATGGCCTTTCCTCTGTGAGCACGTGGAGAGAGGGAATGAGATCTCTGGTGTCTCTTCCTCTTCTAAAGACAACCATCCTGTCAGATTAGACCCCTTATGAACTCAATGACCTTTAATTATATACTTTAAGGCCCTATCTCCAAATACAGTCACTTTGGGGGTTAGAGCTTCAACATACGGATTTTGGGAGGACAGTGTTCAGTCCATAACAGGGGGAACTTGGGGAGAGGCTAGAACTACATTCTGCCATCTTCCCAGAATGAGAGAGGCTTTGGCTGTAGCCCGTACAGGCCAGTGACCCAGGAGAGGGAGTGGAGTGGAGGAGCGTGGGGAGTGCTCTGGAGGTGAAGGGAAGATGACATCCAGCACTTGACAAAGGCCTTCCGTGGCTGGGGTCCTGCCTACGTCTGCCTCTCATCAACTCCTGACGCGTGCTGCCCTCCCCAGCATGCTCCAAGGACAGCAGGCAGCTTCTCGAGTTCCTGGCTTACACCGTCCTGCTCCTGGCCCCCTTGCCTTCGCACCCACAGTTGTGACTGCCCGTAAAGCCCTTCCTCGCTTCCCTGCCGCTTCTCTCCAGTTCAGTCAAGAGCCGCTATTTATTTTATCCTTTAGCATTTACCTTGGGCGTCTCCTCTCTAGAAAATCTTCTTAGCTGTCTAGCTGGCTGCAGGGACCCACCATCTCCATGCTCCCAAGCCGTGCGTTCATGCACACACACGTACACACCACACACATGCACACGCACGCACAGTCCCGTGCCACCCACAGATGCCTCCTCACTGCACGTCCCTCAATTGTGTCTTTACGAGCACCTCCACCACTAGACGGTGAGCCCCCTGAGGGCAAGGCCTGTGTCTTGTCACCTGCAGCACACTGGATCCCTGCTCTCAATTCACTCCGCTCATCACAGAATTCTCTATCTATGCCATCACCATGACTTCATGGTGGGTAACAGAGACCTCTCCACCTTCACACCTTTAGGTTGGGCATGGGATTTGTTCTGGCCAATGATGTTGCAGAGGCTTTGGTTTGGTGGTTTGGTTTGTCTCTTGTATTCCTGTGATCTCCCTCGAGAAGCACATGCTCCAGGATAGCCACTGGTCCGTGTAGAATGTGGGGACGTGAAGAGTAGACCTGAACCCAACCCAAAGGCTGGACCCAAGCCCAGCCAACCTGTGGCCTGAAACAGAAATCCCTGCTGACCCCCGACCTACCTAGGAATGAGGAAAATAAATACTTGTCATTGGGTGCCACTGAGATTTGCAGGATGTTTGTTTTGCAGACTTATTGCAGCAACAGCTGACAAAGACAACATGCATCCTACTGTTCCCAGGCCCAGCACAATCCTGGGCCAAAAAATGTTTGTTGAATAAAGAAGCGAATCCAGGGACTTCCCTGGTGGCGCAGTAGCTGAGAATCCGCCTGCCAATGCAGGGGACACGGGTTCAAGCTCTGGTCCGGGAAGATCCCAAATGCCACAGAGCAACTAAGCCCATGTGCCACAACTACTGAAGCCCGCGCACCTAAAGCCCGTGCTCCACAACAAGAGACGCCACCGCAATGAGAAGCCCACGCGCCATAATGAAGAGCAGCCCCCACTCACCGCAACTAGAGAAAGCCCACGCACAGCAACAAAGACCCAACGCAGCCTAAAATTTAAAAATTAAATTTAAGAAAAGATTTAAAAAATAAAATAAAAAAGAAGCAAATACATCCTTTGATCCAATACCTTTGCAGTATGAGTCAGTTCAAGTCACCGCACCTTCTGAGACCTCTGCTACCTATTCTTTGCAAAGGGGATAATAATGGTTTCTTTGTAGGGCTGCTGTCAGGTGTCAATGAAATCATGTAGGTAAAGCTCCTGGCACTTTGTGCTCCCAAAGTGCCAATTTTCTTCCTCCCTCTTCACTCCCTGACATCTTTAAGTGAGCTCTCAGGTTACAATGATGGGGGCCCAGGAAGCTGAGTGGGGAGAGGGAAGAGCTTACTCTAGGGTCTTGGGCCTCGGGCCCTTTAACTCCAGCTGGGGAAGCCTCTTTATATTCTTCCCCTTCCCCTCTTCCTTTGCCCTCAGGATTTTTCCCTGAGTCACTGCCAACTAGCTCTTCCTGGCCCAGAGAAGGGGATTTGCCCCAGATCCTAAGAATGGCTCAACCATCCCTTGGCAGCATGCAGCTGGGCTGCCTTGGGTCAGGCAGCTTACACTTCCTCTCTCTTCTCGGAAGGTAGCCACTGTGTAAGAGGCCTGACTACTCTGAAACCACCATGCTGTGAGGGAGCCCAAGCTAGCCACGTGGGGAGAGAGAGGCCATGTTGAGAAGCACTGACGTGCCACACATGGGAGTGAAGCCTCTTGGACTTTCCAGCCCAGGCCACCCCAATTACCAGCTAAGCACCACAGAGTGAGTGACCTCGGTTGATGCCACGTAGAGCAGAGGAGCCTTCCAGACGAATCCAGTCAACCCACAAGACCATGAGAAATAACACACTTTGGTTGTTTTGAGTCATTACGTTTTGAGGTGGTTTGTTACACAACAGATAAGTTCATAAATAAACGCAACTCTTTCTCTATAATATGTTATATCTAATATGTATAATATATATTATTATTTGCACCAATGAACCATTTGAGAGGAAGTGGCAGAAATCATGACCCTGTGTGTACCTCTAATGAAGCAAGTATCATCTTACAGAACAGTACAGTTAGCAAACTCGAGAAATTTCATCTTGACACAATATTATTATTCATTCTGTCCCTATTCATATCGGGTCAATTATCAAAATAATGTCTTTCATAGTGATTTTTTTTTTTCAGTTCCAGAATCCAGTTCAGGATTACACATGACATTCAGTGGTTGTATTACTTGTGAGTCGTTGCATAACAAGTCGCCCCAAAACTCAGTGGCTTAAAGCAGCAACCTTTATCATCTCACAGTTTCTGTGGGTCAAGAATCTGGATGCGGCCTCGCTGGGCTCCTTGGCTCAAGGCTGCAGTCGAGGTGCGTCAGCCAGGGCTGCAGTGATCTCAAGGTTCAACTGGGGCAGAATCTGCTTCCAGGCTCATTCAGGAATTGCTGGCAGATTCAGTGACATCAGGCCCAAAGGCCTTGGCTCCTTGAAACACGGGCCTCTCCATAGGGTAGATCACAATCTGAAAATTTGCTTCATCAGACCAAGCACGCCGAGATGAACCAGAGAGAGAATGCTAGCAAGACAGAAGTCACAGTCTTTTGTAATCTAAACACAGACTTTTGGGTTCTCAGAAGTGACATTCCATCACCTTTGCTGTACTCTATTATTAGAAGCAAGTCACCAACACGGAAGCAACCTAAGTGTCCATCAACAGATGAATGGATAAAGAAGATATGGTATATTTATACAACGTAATATTACTCAGCCATAAAAAAGCATTAAATATTGCCATTTGCAGTAACATGGCTGGACCTAGAGATTATCATACTAAGTGAAGTAAGTCAGACGGAAAAAGACAAATGTTATATGATATCACTTATATGTGGAATCTACAAAATAACACAAATGAACTTATTGACAAAACAGAAACAGTAAACAAACTTATGGTTACAAAAGGGGAAAGGCATGGGGGAGGGATAAGTTAGGAGCATGGAATTAACAGATATACAGCACTATATATAAAATAGATAAACAACAAGGATTTACTATATAGCACAGGGAACTATATTCAGTATCTTGTAATAACCTATAATGGAAAAGAGTCTGAAAAAAAATAACTGAATCACTTTGCTGTATACCTGAAACTAATACAATATTGTAAATCAACTATACTTCAATAAAAAAAAAGAAGAAGCAAGTCACCAGGTCCAGGCACACTCAAGGAGAGGTGATGACATCAAAGAGGGGGTGTAATTGGGGACCATCTTAGAAGCATGCCTGCCACAGTGCTCATGCCTCTTTAATCTCTTCCAACCCGGAATGGTTTCTTAGCCTCTTCCTTTGTCTTTCGTGTCATTTGACATTTTAAATATTACAGGCTAACTGTTTTGTAGATGTCCCTCAGTTTGGGTTTGTTTGATGTTTCCTCATGATTAGACTGAGGTGAATTTTTTCTTTTTTTGGCAGGAATAATTCATACATTGTGTCCATCCCAGCACATCACGACAGGAGGCACATGATGTCAGTGTGTCCCATCGTTTGTGACCTCAGTTTGTGTCAATGTCGATAAAAAAATTAGTCAATAGTCAATCTAAGAAAGAAATGGAAAATTTTAATTGAGCCAACCTGGGGATTATAATCTGGGAGATAGTCCTTCAGACAGCTCTGAGAACTGTTCCAAAGAGGTAAGCGGGGAGGCTAGTATATATGTGAGTTTGGTGAAGGGGTACGTGCAACCAAGCACACATCTCAGTAGAAAGTTACTATTATTCAGGTGAACAGATATCTTAGTTAATGGCTTTAGTGCTTTTCTAAGTCTGGGAAAATGCAAGAAGCGGAGTTCATAAAATTTTTCCCGAAAATATCCAATTATCTGAGGGCCGGTTCTGTCAGTTTTCCTAGAGCACAAAGTGCTTCATCCTGATCCCTGAACCCATTTCAAGGTGTATGTAAGTCAGCGACCGCAGTGGCTAACAACTTGATTCTCATAGAACTGGATGGTGGGCAACATGCTTTGTATTACAATCCCCTTCCTTTCAGCCTTAATTTCGACCAAGGTTTGGGAGGCATTTCGTGACTGATTTGTCCCACGGCCTCAGGAATGCTCATTCTTAGGTCAGGAGAAGATTTTGTTGATAGGCCACTCGACATGCTATTATAGGACTAGGCCCTGTTAACAGTAGCCAAAAGCGTCTAGATCCCCTGTCTTACTAGTCTGTTATGGTCCAGAAAATGGTACCCTCTGGTTTCTTCCCATATCTAGAGTTACAGTATTACAATCATTGATCTTAGAGGACTATATATTTGCTCAACTGTTTCAAGTTGCCTAGACATCATTATTTTTTTAAATAAATGTATTTACTTATTCATTTATTTAATTTTTGGCTGCATTGGGTCTTCGCTGCTGCACGCGGGTTTTCTCTAGTTGCTGAGAGCAGGGGCTACTCTTCGTTGCGGTGCGCGGGCTTCTCATTGCGGTGGCTTCTCTTGTTTCAGAGCACGGGCTCTAGGCGCGTGGGCTTCAGTAGCTGTGGCACACAGGCTTCAGTAGTTGTGGCTTGCGGGCTCTAGAGTGTAGGCTCAGTAGTTGTGGCGCACGGGCTTAGTTGCTCCGCGGCATGTGGGATCTTCCCAGACCAGGGCTTGAACCCGTATCCCCTGCATTGACAGGCGGATTCTTAACCACTGCGCCACCAGGGAAGCCCCCGTCATCATTATTTTTATCAGAGGCTGTCACGTATGTGGTAATGAGAGAATAATAATCTTGTAAAATAGGCAGAATAGAAGTAATACAGCTAGTAACATTAATAAGGTCATAAGTAAGTATTCAAGCTAAGAACTTCCATTAGATGCAGCCCAGTATCTCCCCACGTTGTCTGACCAGTCTGTTCTGCACCAATCGATATCTTTAATGGAAATGTTATATTGGCTTTGTATATAAAGTTCACCAAAGATATCTGCACAGACAAAGGGAGTGGTGGGTCATCGTGACCCTTTACAAGATTGAGAAAGGAATGGTGTCATCTAAGGAGTTACATGGCTGGTGTCAGAAGGAGAAAACTTTATCTTTCTGATTGAGCAGGTATTTCTGCCATTGGGGAGGTCTAGTTAACACATAATGGAGATGCACAAAGGTGCTAGAGGGGAAAGAGGAGGCCAAGGGACAGAGAAAGTTTTCTGTTTAAATTTTTCTTGTCTTGCCTTTAAAATGTGAATTTTTATTTCATCACTTGGATCACTTGGTTAAAATGGTGCTCAGGCTCCCACATTCTTAACCATCTTGCAATTCTGCCTCTGGCCTGGAAAGTTCTTTCAATTTTTTCTTTCAAAAAAAAAAAAAACCAAAAACCTGAGACCAATTCTCTTGGCAGAGCAACTGTGGGAAGAGGTAGAGCCTGGAAACTATTTTAGGATGAAAATTCTCAATGTCCTGGATCGGACCCTTACTCTCTACCTCTCATTTGCACCCAAGATACCCTCACCGAAGGCCCACGTAGTGGCTGGCATGCTTGAGGAGAGAATACCCTTTTACACCTATGTTTCTTTCAATTGCTGGTCCCTTTACTTAGAAAGCCATGGCTCACTGCTACCTTCTTTCCTATCTGCAGAACTTCAGCTCATCTCTTAAGCCCAGGCCTGGGGTCTTCAGCTCCAGGAATAAGGCTGCTGCACTGCACAGTCCCAGGGGCCAACAGTCACGTCACATTCCACATGCCTGGTGCCCCTGGAGTTGTGCAAGCCTGTGGTCTTGCTCTGGAGACACCTATCCCCATCCCCAGCCCTAGCCTCACCTCACACAGCACACTGATTCACTAGTGCTTGTTCAGACATAGGTCTGTCTTCTCTAATCAGAAGGTGAGACTAGGCTTGTTTACCTCTATGGGCCCCCATATCCAATATGTGTTCAACAAGCATTGGGTGAACACAGGAATTCCTCAGTGACTACTCAGGTGCACCCTCCCCACCTCTGACCAACATCAGTAGCACAGAGTCTCATTCTCTACAATCTGGTGGTGACACGGTCTAAGTTTCCACCTTTGTATCCCCTGAGGGGCATCACAAAGTTCTGGCGATAAAATTCCAGATTCCGTATGTCCCGCAGGAAGGCCTCCCTTGTAAGACCAGCAGGTGCAGTTAAAGGTAGCTTCTTGACAGATTTGTGAGGCTGAAATGGAGGCCCTCCCTTCTAAGAAGAGGGGATAGGGTCTGGAGAAACCCATGTGTCAAGATACCGACTCTAAAAACAAGTTGGAGAGCCTGCAGACTGACTCCAGGGCAGAGGCCGGGCCCCTGTGATGTGAGGCGAGAGCAACCAGGGTGGCTGCAGCTGCAGAGGGAGGGGTTCCGGGAACTTACCCAGGAAGTGAGCTGGGGTCTCAATTCTCACCAAATCCCTGGTCCCCTATTGCAGGTCGCTGTTAATAACAGAAGGGAAGCACCCAGTTGGGTTTTTCTGCTGTAAGAGATACCAAGGTCTCATCTCACAGCCTTCAGTACCTTGCCCAGGCCCCCTCTAGCTGGCAGCTGGTTGAAGCTTTGGATGCTCTGGTCCTAGGTAATGAACAGGGTCCTCTGACTTCTTGCACCTGTGAGGACCTGCTCGTGGGTCATTCTCAATCCTCTTTGGATTTCTCATCTACAGATGTTGAGAATGACAGGTGCCAAGTGCAGATGTTGAGGGTTTTGATTTTTTGTTTGTGTTCCAATTCCAAGTCCTTTCCCACGCTAGCCTTGTACCCCAGAGGTGGCTCTGCCCAGCAGGACACTGCACCAGGCGCGGGAGGTATCACGCTTGGTCAGATAGGACCATAGGGCACTGGTCAGATAGGACCATAGGGCTTGGTCAGATAGGACCATAGGCAACAATACTTATTCATTTAACCAAAGTGACAATAAAAGATTTCAAAAGCAAATACAGAACATTTTAAATTACTTAAAAGCTTGGAAAGAAACTTACAATCTGTTATCAAAAGCAGCTCAACAGTCCAAAAAAACTTTGTTCTCTTCATAGAGAGAGAAAACAAACCCAGGTTTTACACCATCTTACCTTTAATATTAAAATTCATTTACTCAATTAAACTCATTCTAATCTTCGTTAGTCCTGACTACACATAGAATTCCTTTCTAAAGACCTTTCCCTCTTGCAAAGCTTCCACAACTTTCTATACCCATATTAATTTGTCTCATATTTTCTTTCCCATTTAGAAATAACCAGTTTTAGGACCAAATTACTTTCTCTCTCTTAAAAAAATGAATTTCCATTTCTTATACCTTCTTTTCCTTGCATACAAAGGTGTTTTCTTATTAAATTTTAGTTTTAATTAAATATATTAATTAGAATTCTCAACTCTTGAAAACCTTAATTTCTAGTGAAAACTAAGAAATAAGCAACTATGAACTGTCTTTTACATTAGCACTCTGTAGATTAGCAAACTTGTAAAATATTCAATAAACTTCCATCATTTAATTTAATTTAGCAAAACTCTAAAGTTTCAAGTTACCAAATATCTGAAGAAACTACTTTTAAGTAGACAGTCATAAAACATAATTATTCTTAAAGAGTTCTCCTTTAAAAAAAATCTTATTTACATTTAATTTACTTTAAAAAATTTCATCGGGCTTCCCTGGTGGCGCAGTGGTTGAGAGTCCGCCTGCCGATGCAGGGGACACAGGTTCGTGCCCCGGTCCGGGAAGATCCCACATGCCGCGAAGCGGCTGGGCCCGTGAGCCATGGCCGCTGGGCCTGCGTGTCCGGAACCTGTGCTCCGCAACGGGAGAGGCCACAGCAGTGAGAGGCCCGTGTAGCGCAAAAAAAAAAAAAAAAAAAATTTCATCATACCAAGTTATTTTTCTTGCTGACAAATTCTGCAACAGATATAATAAGATCTTATTTAACCTCCAGTAAACCTAGGTACAATAAAAATATCATACTTAATGTTGATGGTTCCAAGGACATGTCTGATTAATTAAACCAGCAAAAATGAACTTTAATGCCCAAAGTTAATTTAATACTGAATATTTCCCAGTTCACATAAACCTGAAATTTCTTTGGTTTAGTTTCTTGTATATTCCTTTTTAATAATTTTTTTAAATTAATTAATTTATTTTTGACTGCGTTGGGCCTTCGCTGCTGTGCGGGCTTTCTCTAGTTCAGCGAGTGGGGGCTACTCTTTGTTGCGGTGCACGGGCTTCTCATCGTGGTGGCTTCTCTTGTTGCAGAGCACAGGCTCTAGCTGCATGGGCTTCAGTAGTCGTGGCTTGTGGGCTCTAGAGCACAGGTTCAGTAGTTGTGGCACATGTTCTTAGATGCTCTACGGCATGTGGGATCTTCTGGACAAGGGCTCGAACCCATGTCCCCCGCATTGGCAGGCGGATTCTTAACCACTGAGCCACCAGGGAAGTCGCAAGAAATTAATTTTGTTAATAAGGTCTGGAAGTTGAGACATATATGTATAATGTACACACAGACATATAGGCAGATACAACTAGAGACCTCATAGCTTCATTTTAACTTAGTCATGAATCAGGTATTACAATATAAAACTCACTAGTTTATAAATAACAGTTGGAATAAGTTAAGTTTAAAAAGGCCTCTTCCCTCCACCCCCCATTTTTCCTCTCAGTCTCAGGAATTGGAGATTCCTGGATAAGACAGGAGTTCCTGAGAGCCCTGGTAGAACATTTACAGCTCAAGGCACAGGGAGAGAAAAGCAAGCTCCTCCTAGAACCTGCTCTCTTAGGGTCAGAATTCTGAAAAGATGTTTTATCAAGCTGGCAAAACTAGTTATGGATTATCAAATGAGCCTAATCTTGGGCATTTTTCTCCAGAGTCTAAAGAATACTGTGGTTACACAGTGTTACCAAAAAAAAAAAGAAAAAATCATCTTTTTGGCTTTAGTCATGGTACCAGAAGAAAAGGTGGTCCAATTTTGTAGGATGCATCCTAAAGGGCTATTTTTAGGAACTGAACTTTTGTTTAATGTTTAATGTCCACCAAGTAAAATAGTGTACCTTCTTTAGCACAAATACACATGCACAAACACACACACACACACACACACAGAGATAAAAGACAAACCAATTCCAAAAGGCTAACTTTGATACACTAGCATAAAAGCCTACACACAAAGAATTTCATGTCATTTTCCTTCCCTTTTACAAAAACAGTTCCAGTTGATGGTCTCTTCATGGTGGACAAAATTGTTATCGAACCGAACTCGGGTCTGCTTGCCAAACAAGCAGCATAGCCAATATACTACAGCAGGTTGTGGTGAAGTAAAGTACAGGGTTTATTTGCAAGGCACCCAGCAAGGAAGTGGGAGACACGCCTCAGATCCGCTCCACTTGCTCTTTGAGTGAGAGGGTTTTATAAAGGGGAAGAACAAAGAGGCTGGGATTAATCATCTTGGGACATTTCCATGACATTTTTTAACCTCTCTTTAAACTGAAGTATAGTTAATTTATAATATTGTGTTAGTTTCAGGTATACAGCAAAGTGATTCAGTTATACATATATATGTGTATATATATGTACATACACATATATATTCTTTTTCAGATTCTTTTCCATTATAGGTTATTACAAGATATTGACTAGAGTTCTTATATTGTGCTTTCTGTGACATTCAGGTTCCGGGACTCAGGATGTCTCTGGTTTAGGATTCTCTGGCCAGGTGGTCCAGGCCTCAGGGGGTCTGTTAACGTATCTTGCCCTGGAGAAACAACCTGAGTTTATACATTAATGATATCTGTAATAGCAACTTTAGTACATTAACAGTGTAATTCACACCAGCAACCTTAGTACATTAACCATGTTCTCAACAGCAGCAATTTTGGTCAACTGACTCTGGTTGACTAGTGTTCAGTTAGCACAGGATTGAAGTCAGAGGGGACAAGAAAGGGAATAAAGTTTTGGATAGACACATTAATCATAAACTCCTAAGGGAACTCAGGTTTTAGAAAGACTCCGTTTCAGTAGGATGGGAGGCCGGAAGGACTTGAGGGGCTCTGGCACAGTGAAGCCACGGGGATCTCCAGGCCACCTCCCTTCCAACCCTCCCTCGCCCCTCCCAACCCAGGAGGGGAGCTCTTCTCAGCGTCTCTGAAAGCGGGTAGGGATCCCAGTGGCTTCAAGAGAGTCCCAGGGGACAGGCGGGCGGAGGCGCAGCGCTGGGAACAAAGGCCCACAGAGGGGTCCTGCAGCGCGCAGCTCCCCAGGGGCTGGGGCGACGGCGGCCCGCTCCCCCTCAGCTCCTCCCTCTCCTTCCCTGCTTCCACCCGGAGGCCCGTCGCGCAGCCCGAGCTGCGGCAACTTCGCCAGCGGTTCCCAAGTTGCCGGGGGCGCAGGGGTGGGAGCTGGGTGGGGTGAGGGAGAAAAGGAGGAGGAGGAGGGCTCCCCGGGCGCCTTGGACGCAGTTCAGGAATCCGCCGCCACTGCCGGCCGCTCGCGGACTCGGGCCGAACGGGAAAGGCGCCAGGCAGGACCGCTCGCTCGCTGCGCAGGACGTCGCCCTCCTGGCGCCGCTTCCCGCCCACCGTGCGAACCCGCGGGGCCGAGCCTCCTTCCCTCCCCGCCGTCGTCCCCGGCCGAAGCCGCTTCTGCCTGGTCCTGCCGAGAGGAGGGCAAAGTTGCGGGCGAATGCTGCCCGCGCCGGACCCCTGCCTCGGAAAGTCGGATCCGCCCCCGCTGGAGGAGGCTCGGTGGCGGGGTAAGTAGGGCACCGGCATCCCGGAACCGCCTCTGGGCCCGGGAGATGGCCCAGCGGTGCGCACCCCACCATCCCCGATCGGGCGCGCGCGCCAAACTTTGGAGGGAGAGGAGGCGAAACCGAAGGTGGGAGAGGGAGTTCTCGGCGCGGGGAAAGCTCAGCGCAGGCACCCACACCTCCAGACCCACTGCACCCAGATTCACAACTGCCACATACGCACAGCTCATCACCCATCGAGCCACAGACACACGCACACGCTTCAGACCGAACCGTGCAATTCCGGAAGTGCGGGCGTTCGGATCTTTAGACCAAGCATGTCCTCCAGCCTCAAATAAATCCACTGTCTTTGTCTGCTGCCCCTGCAGCCCTACAGTGAGGTGTCCCCAAAGCGAGACGGGCAGGAGAGGGGCTGCCTTGTCTTTGAAAAGTCGTGGCCGGGACCTCGAGGCTGAGAAGTGGGGAGGGGAAATCAGACATTTCAGTCAGCTCTCCGGGTTCATCAGGAGCGAGTTTGGCGTGGAAACTCGGTGTCTGGGTGATGTGTCTGGGTGTGCGCAGCCCTTCCGGAGGCGAGGCCGGGAGAAAGGAGGGAGTGACTCATAAACTCAGACCAGGCGTGTTAGGGTCTGTGAGCAGAGTAGAAAAGGCTGGCAGGCGGTGCTGCCCTGGACAGCTGGGTGGTGGCAGTGACAGGGCCTGCGAGGGAACCACAGACCCTTCCCCCTAGCGGATGTGCTTCCTCAGAGAGACTTCCAGGGGGGGTGGGCTGAGGAGATTCCAGCCCTGGGTGTGTATATGTAAAACGTGGTAGGGGATGTTTAACACTCCAAGGTCATGGAGAAAGCAGGGCAGTCCTGAAGCCATATTTATTTTCATTGCACCTGAAGTTGTGTCTGTTTTCGGATGCCCTTGGTGTCCGGGGCTCCAGGATGTTTCAAAGGTTGTCCTGGATCTAGTACAGTGCCTAGCATTGTTGGTACTCGATAAATAGTTGTTTGATGAGTGATGACACCAATAATTCATATATGTTAAGGACACTCTATGAGCCAAGCCAGGTGGCCTCGGCTAGGTTGGAATTGGTCTATCTGCAGAGGAGGGGGCCCTGAGTGGTTCCAGGGAGCCCTGCCTGATCTGTTTAGCCCAAGCAGCAGGTTCTGTTGTGCGCTGTGGGCTGGCACTGGGGACTTGAGTCTTAGCATTGGCCTCTGCTTCCCTAAGAGGGGCAGTAAGAAAGTCTCCATTTTTGCATCTGGCTAAGCTGGGAGTGTCGTGGCGTGTTCTTCCTGGCTCCTACTGGCCTGGAAGGAGATGGGTCTCATGAAGGGTCTAGGAGCTGTGTCCTCCAGCAGTGGCTTGGCTCTGTGGTGGCAGCAGGTAGAGGGGCAATCACAGTCCCTGTACTGAGTATTGGGTGGGTTCCTCTGCACCAGCTGGCATGAGCTTCCCAGAGGAGTGGAAACATCTCGTGTTCCTGGAACTGGGATTGCAAGCAGTCCTGAGAATGATTCCCTACCTTCATGGAATTGGGAACATGCCAGGATGTGGTGCAACTTGGCCATGTAATCACAAAGAAATGTGTCATTCCCCCACCCCACCCCACCCCTGGCCCTTTGTGACTAGGTTTGGTGTGCATGTGAAGCTTCTAAGTGGTCTCAATCCTGAAATTAGCAAAGTGTGTAGGCAGCACCCAGGATTGTGGCCCCAGATGAGCGAGAGAGTGATCTGGGCTTGGCCACCCCCAATTTCAGGTGGAACACTGCAGCCAATCCCTTCCCAATATCACCTTTCCACCTTATTTATGTCTTCTGTGAATCAAGAGCTCTACGTTATCTCATCAAGACCTTATATCCCTATGAAGTTAGCGTTTTGTCACCATTTTACAGATTAGGAGACTGAGGTTCAGAAAGGTTAAGTAATTTTTTGGGGGTCACACAGCTGGTGAGGAACAAAGCCAGGATTTGAAACTGGACAGTCTGACTCTGGAACCCATGCTGTTTCCACCATGCCCAGCTGTCTCTAAGGTCCCTAACTGGCTCTCCATAGCAACAAGGAAGCAACGCTGATGCACTTACTGGGTCCTGGGGCCCCTGACTACAGTCCTCTTTTTACACACACTGTGCCTAGCCTGGGTTACACCATGGGTCATGGAAATCGAAGGCTGGGTGGCACCAGGCTGCTAGAGCCTTCCGTGTGGATCTGGAGTCAGGAAACGATAGGGGTTTGGGAGTGACTGCAGGGAGATGTTGGAGTAATTCCGGCGAGAGCAGATTCACTGCTTATGTGAGAAATGGGGACAAAGCTACCACTCGTGACTATACAAGTCGCAGGTTTGGGTTTGGAAGGAATTGCCAGGTAAACGTCCTCACATGGATGACTATATTCCTTTCCCTTTCGGCCCTTGCCAGGGGAGACATCTATCACACAGGGAAATCAGCCCTCACCTGAATATGAAGGGGCATGTCACGGCTGTCCTTCCCACCACCCACCACATGCCCAGGAGAGCTAGACTGCGTGGTGGTGTCTGGTCCTCAGGAGGGATGGATGGGGAGAGCTGGGGCAACCAGGGGCTGCGATAACCACATGACTCACCGGGTCCCCAGCTTATGCTTTCTCACACAGGCCCCACAGAGGGACAGTGGTTCTCATTCCCGATTTGCTGATGAGGAAATGAGGCTCAGAGAGGTGCAGTGGCAGCCCAAGGTCACAAAGCTAAGGAGGAAGTGCAAGCCATGCTGCCTTCAGGACTCCCTGCAGGCACTTAGGGGCAGCTGTGTTTTCTGCCTGGTTGGTATTCTATCTCCCCAGCCCCAAGGCTGAGAGGGGGTTACCCCCGTTGGGGCAGAATCCTCACAGCTCTGCCCACCCGCATCTCTACCCCCAGATCCTCTGGTACAGGTGTTCACGGCATGGGGAAAGCTGGCAACCTTAAACAAGGAGCAGAAGATAAGCACTGCCCAGCTGGCCCCGCCTACCTTCCACAGCGAGCCCACCTGGGTGAGTGCCGGAGCGTGCGCAGTGCTGAGCTGCAAAGATACGGGCGCCCTCTCCCTGCTTCACTGTGGTGTGGACTCGCTGTCCAGGATGGCAGTTGGGAGACTGGGTGTGGGGAGAAGCTGCCCCATCCGAGGGGCGGGGGCTATTATCTTTGTACCCCTGGCTCTGTCCTAGTGCGTGACACGCGGAGGTACTTAGGAACATTGTCAGATGATGGGTGAACACCAGGGAGGGGCTGTGAGTGCCTCTGCTGGGAAGTGGTAAAGCGGGGAGCCAAGGGAATCTGCCGTGAGGAAACACTCAGAGAGGCCTCTGCCCTTCATGAAGTCACGCAGGAGGAAAGGAAAACAGCTCTCCTTTTCATTCCTTAAACAGAAATGCTTGTCCCCTTTGCTTAAACAAAGGTGGAAGAACACTGCTTGTCCTGCCCTGAGCATGTAGATTCCACGTCTGGGTGTGGGGTGGCCTCTGGCAGGCTGGACAGTTTGTTCTGTGCTTGAAGGTCTCAGCCTACGTCTTCATCAACCTAAATCAGGCTGGTTCTCCTGCACATCCCCCCCTCTGCAAACTTGGAAGGAGGGGCATGCAGGCCACGGGAGCCCCTGACCACCAGTAACTTAAGGTCTCTAGCAGCCCATCACTCCCTCTCTATGCCTCTACCCTCCCCCCATGCCTCCCCTTACCCCCCTGCCCCACAGAGATGGCTGTGTGCTGGGTTGTTTTAGACTCTGGGAAATTTATCACTGGGATTCCAGAGGGCTCTCTGAAAAGGATTTGGAGGAAAAGCGTGTAAAATAAATAAGCCAATTCCCAGCTCAGCCTCTCCTGAATGCCACAAGTAAACAGCTAGCCTGGGAAACTCTGTTTTGGCCTCTGTGCTCACACGTGGCTCACCGGCTGCCTTACCCGCTCCCTCCTTCCTGCATCCGCCCCATCCAGCCCCTCCTCCTTGACTCAGGGAGCCTCAAAAGTCGGGGAACACACCCAACGCCACACACCCAACTCCGGCTGTCCGGGACACTGGGAAGCTGGCATACTGGTGGCTGGGGACAAGAGGAGAATGTGGGAGAAGAGACAGCTAGGGGTTGCAGCACAGCCTTGCTCCATCTGAGGAAGTCTCCCTGCCTCGGTCCTGCTCGAGGTGAGTTTGACTTTGTTGATGCAGAATGTTGGGGCTTTTTCCAATTTTGTGGCATCTGAGGAAGCTTTACATCTTAAACATCAGTTTAGAGCAGATGGGCCAAAGCTAATTTTCTCCAAAGTGGGCTCCCATGTGAAGAAACCCTAAAAACCCCATTTACGGTGTAGGGCTACCCGGACTAACCAGAATGTCAGGGGTCTTTGCTTTTGACCGGACCTATGAGCTTAGGCCCTATCAGTTTAGGGCTCTGGTGGTGTGAGTTCACTGTTGTAAGTTTCTTTGTGGAGTATGAAGTAAACTCGTGATAACTTAATAACCTCATTTAATTCAGTTGACCCACTCTAAAACCCAGCACCCAGTGAGAAGGGGAGAACCAGGGTTCTAGGGTGGGGGTATTTCCCTGGTGGGATTGGCAGCTGAGGTCTCCACTCAGTCCCAGGGAGGGGCCTGGGGGCCTTTCCATTGATGTGCCTATGCCAAGCTGGGTCAGCAAACTGAAACCCCTGGGATCTGGGGAACAGGCACCCCCCTGAGGCTCTGGGTCCCGCCTCCACGCAGGAGCCCCTTTAGCCTGTTGCTGTCAGGCTTCCAAGAGAGAATTTGAGGGGTAAGCCCCATGGCTTGCAGTCTTGTTTGGAAAGAGGCTGCACACCCACATACAGATTAGCACACATCATCATGGGCCAAAATACACACACACACACACACACACACACACACACACAGATACATAAGCACAGGGATGCACTCATCCCAAAAGGCAAATTATGTAATAGTAAAGAGTACATATTCTAAAGCCAGAATGCCTACCGTACTGCTTAGTAACTGTGTGACCTTGGGCAAATTACTTAACCTCTCTGGGCCTTACTTTCCTAATCAGTAAGAGGGGGATGGTAATGGGTTATAAGTAATGGGGCTATAAGTGAATTTGTATCTGTGAGGAGTTTAGAAATGTGCCTGTACGTAGCTAGGTGTTCTAACTATTGTTCACCACATATTCTATGCCCCAGATATTCAGGCCCAAGGGCACAATACTTCCCAGAGGGGTGCTCACAAACTTGTCAGCGAATAGGATCAATCACTTTGCACTTTCTGAGTCCTGATTCTCAGGATGTGTGGCATTCTCTGTACTAGACTCGAATTAGAATTTATTAGAAACATCATTTCGTCTTCCCTTAAGAAGCTCATTGTTTTATAAATTTATTTATTTATTTATGGCTGAGTTGGGTCTTTGTTGCGGTGTGCGGGCTTCTCATTGCAGTGGCTTCTCTTGTTGTGGAGCACGGGCTCTAGGCATGTGGGCTTCAGTAGTTGTGGCTCGCGGGCTCTAGAGCACGGGCTCAGTAGTTGTGGCGCACGGGCTTAGTTGCTCCGCAGCATGTGGGATCTTCCTGGACCAGGGCTCGAACCTGTGTCCCCTGCATTGGCAGGCAGATTCTTAACCACTGCGCCACCAGGGAAGCTCAGAAGCTCATTATCTTAAAACAATGTGGGCACTAACTCCCCCCAGAGAAGGGTATGATTCCTTTAGCAGCATCAGTTTTCAAACTAGGTTCCTTGGAGCCCCAGAGTTCAACGAGGACCCCTCAGAGGTCTGATGGGAGGGAGGATCCAGGCCTCTCCCCCCATTTATTTTTTTTAAAAATATTTATTTATTTTTGGCTGCATCGGGTCTTAGTTGCGGCACGTGGGCTCCTCATTGCAGTGTGCAGGCTTCTCTCTACTTGTGGCATGTGGGCTCAGTAGTTGTGGCACACAGGCTTAGTTGCCCCACGGCATGTGGGTCTTAGTTCCCCGACCAGGGATCGAACCCGCGTCCCCTGCATTGGAAGGTGGATTCTTAACCACTGGACCATGAGGGAAGTCCCCCATTTATCTTTTCTACATATTGGGTTTCCTAGGAAAGTTCTGGTTCATAAGAAGGCTCCATAGCTTAGACGGTTGAAAGACCCCCTCCACCGTCTGACCCGCTTCCCATCCTGTGTGCGTCTGTCCGAGCACGCTGTGCGATGCCCGTGCCTACGCGGGCCCGTGCAGCTACCTGAACGTTGGCCCCAGGCCTCTCCCACTCTTCCCCGCTTCCCTCCTCTCCCCTCCTCTCCAGCTGCCTCACCATCTGCAGGATTCTGGAAAGTGCTAACATGTCTGAGCCAAGATAGGGCTATCTGAGGAAGTATTCTGAAAACAAACTGGGCCACCATCCTGGCTGAGACTGCAGTGATTTTTAGCAAAGAATTCACAACTTCCGAGGTGGGCAGCCGGGGCTGTGGCCCCTGGCTGTCCTCTGGAGGATGCCTGGGGCCTGTCTCTGCAGGGTTAGGATAGACACGCCTGAAGAGGCCCAAGATTGCAAACCTAGAACCAGGAAGGGGAAGTCATCCTCACAGGATGAAGAACTGGAACCCCCCACCCCATCCCCCCGTGACCTCAGGGGTATGGAACCCTGTCCTCTTCTTATTCTGAGAGATGCTACTTTCCTTTTAGTTTTCCTCCTCCTTTTCCATCTGGTGCAGGTGCCTCGGGGCTGGGGACACAGGAAATATTAGCACTAACAGCTTAGCAAGCACAGCGCTGCGCTTAATTAGTGCCTTCCTGGCCTGCACTCACCGAGTTCTCACAGGATGCTCTCAGGATAGGTACCGTTGTGCTCCCTGTTGTACAGACGGGCAGACAGAACCAGACAGATGGGATAAGTTGCTGGCACCCCACTGCTGATGAGTGCAGAGCTGGGTCTGAGGCCTGCAGCCTGGCTTCAGAGTCAGTGCTCTTGACCCTGGGTGTGTCCGTCTTGCTGGGGCCACAGCCGGAGAGGTGGAATGGCTCTCAGGACAGTCATTTCGTAACTGTGGCCAGGGCATGCTGCTGGTGTCTGACTGGGAAGTGCTGGGGAGGCTGGCCTCAGGGGTGCTGCAAGCCAAGTCTGAGCCTCGGCCTTCCCCAAGGCTCGCTGGGCAGGGCACTGCCCTCATACAACAGCCTCTTTTGCAAGGCTGGCCATCTGCTGATTGCTGCTTCCCCTTAGCCATGGCAGCTCTCAGAAAGTGACGCCGATGGCAGCAGAAGGGATTTAAATTATTGGCAAAAGGAAGAACTGGCAGACTGGGGGCCTCTGTCTCCCCGAAGGCCATTCCGGCAAGACAGAAACCTTACCGTGGAGTAAGCACCGAGCTGCTCGAGATGCCGAATGGCTTCCTTTTTTTTTTTAAATAAAGTTATTTATTTATTTTTGGCTGCGTTGGGTCTTCGTTGCTGCGCTGGACTTTCTCTAGTTGCCACGAGCGGGGGCTACTCTTTGTTGTGGTGCCCGGGCTTCTCATTGCAGTGGCTTCTCTTGTTGCGGAGCAGGGGCTCTAGGCGTGCAAGGCTTCAGGAGTTGCAGCACGTGGCCTCAGGAGTTGTGGCTTGCAGGCTCAGTAGTTGTGGCACACAGGCTTAGTTGCCCCGCGGCGTGTGGGATCTTCCCGGACCAGGGCTCGAACCCGTGTCCTCTGCATCGGCAGGCAGATTCTTAACCACTGCTCTATGAGGGAAGTCCCCAAATGGCTTCCTTGGGCCCTGTGATCTCCCGGTGAATATCATCCCCAGCCTCTTCTTTCACCAGCCCTTGTCACGTACTTGGTGTTCCAGGTTCCAAACTGAGCTCTTTCCCGATGCACGTGTCCTGCTCTCTGTAGCCTTTCCAGCTGCCCAGAACACTCTCTCCTTCCTTCTTTTCTCATGGTCAGCTCGCTTCATCCTCAGGCCTCAGCTTGGATGTCTCCTAGAAGCCTTGGTCAGTGGCCCTCCCTATGGCTGCCTGCACGTCCCCGTCCTCACACTTTGCCCCGCTGTGTTGCCCTGGCTGCTTTCATGGTCTGTGGTCTCCACCAGGTAGTAAGCTCTGCGAGCAGGACAGAGTCTGCCTTGTTCCCCTTGTGTCTCCAGTGCTTAGCACAGCCCCAGGCATGCGCTGAGTACCCATGCCTGACTGTGGGACCATGAGTGATGGGTGTGAAACTTGGCCGCAGGAGGAAGGAGGCACTGGACGGTGCCCAGGCTCCCATGATTGGATGCCTAGGGAGTGATCAGTGTCTGGGCAGAAGTGGTGGGAGTCATGGTGTGTGGAAGGGGGTAGCTGATGTGGACCAGAGGCCCTATGTGGGACAGGGAGGGAATGGGAGAGTGAGACCCTGGGCAGATGGCCTCTTGCAGTTACTACCCTGTGGGCACTGGGCTGGGATCCCAAGGATGGGCCTGAAACGCTCCAAGAGGCCTCTTTGAATTAGGTGGCCTGGTGGATGGATGCACTATGGGCCTCACTACTCAACCCCACCAGCAAGCGGTTCTCAGTCCTGTCCCCTTTCTGGACGGACATTCATCCATCCTCTCCGGGCTTCAAAGCTGACCCCCAAGCAATGGAGGCCCCCCATGGCTGAGTCCTTTCCCCTGAGCAGAGAGAAGGAAGCCCAGCTGGCAGGCTGCCTCCCAGGGTTGGTTCCAGTTGCAGCCTTTGAGCTGTGCTCACAGAAGTAGTAGGGCCCTGTGTGCTGGGTTCCCATCCACACCACCCAGGTAGCACACATTAGGTGCTCTGGCCAGGGCACCGCCTGTGTGGGTGCCTGCTCATGCCTGAAACCATGCCAGGTTGGCTGGGGATAGCAGAAGGTGCCTCTAGGCAAGAAGAGGAGAGGACACCTAGGCACAAATAACCACCTTTGAGTCCAACTGTGATGAGCCCACAAAGGTGGACATGAGGGAGGACTTGGGAAAGGCTTCATGGAGGAGGTAGGGGTTCCAGTGCAAGAAGGGAACCTGGGCAAAAGCACAGGCATGGGAAAGTTCAGATTGAATGCAAAGGTTGGTGAGGAGTCCAGTTGGGCTGAACTTCAATTTGTAGGATGCACAAAGAAGAGTTGAGGCAGGATGGAGTTGTGGTTACATGTGTAAGCTCTAGAGCCAGGCTGCCTGCATGAGGACCCTCAATCCCCACTTATTGGCTGTGTGACCATGGCCAAGTTGCTTAACGTCTCTGTGCCTGTTTTCTCATCTGTAAAATGGAGATACTAATAGTACCCATCACGTGGGGGTGACAGGAGAATAAAATGTGTTTCTGTACAAGTGTTTAGAGCAATACCTGGCACACAGCATCAAGAAGAGTGAGCTATTATCCTTATTTTTTTTTTAAAGCAGCTAGAAAAGTAAATTGAGGTCAGATCATAGAGGCCTTTGGATGTCATACTTTCTGTTTGCTAAACACCTGCTGTGTGCCAAGTACTTTACAGACCTTCTCACTGAGCCCCATACAACCTAGCAAAATTGTTAGCAAAGTCTCCATTTTATAGATGAGGAAACAGGCTCAGAGAGGCAGAGTAACCTGCCCAGGGTCACTCAGCCAGGTGGAGGCAGAGGTAGTAATGAAACCCAGGTCTGTCTGGCACTTAGCTCTTTCTTCAACATGGAGATTTAGAGAGATGTGACAGAGGCAGCATGGGGACATCCCCTGGGCTGGAGTCGCAGCCAGGAGCAGAGCATGGATGTTGTAGCCATTGGTCCCTAGGCTGGGAGAGTGGGAGGTGACAGGGGAAGAAGAGATGCAGGCAAGCCTGAAAGGCAAGGAGATGAGGAGGCCCCAAGGCCACAGCACACAGCTCACCATTCAGAGCTCAGGGACAAGCCATTGAGTCATTTTGGGAAAACATGACATCACTGAGTCTTGCTGTCTGCTGCCCACCTGCCAGTCCTCGTGCCCAAAGTCCTGCAAGGGGACCCTCACACCCAGGCAGCAGGGCCAGGTCAGCTCCCTGGCTTTCTGCCCTGAGTTCTCCCCAACCTCTGTAGCCCCATCTTCCCACTGCTCCCCTCCCTGCCTGCGGCCTCCACACCGCCCCCACTCATAAACCCGAATGAGGCAGGAGCTTCTGGAAGTGATGATGAGCATGAACAGCTTCCAAAAGGGCCTCCATGCCAGGCCTGTGATTGGAATTCCTGGTGGGAAGGGGACAGCTGTGTCGAGTTTTTAGAGCTGTTCTTCCCTTAAGAATGGTGCCTGCAGGACTTCCCTGGTGGCGCAGTGGTTAAGAATCTGCCTGCCAATGCGTGGGACACGGGTTCGGGCGCTGGTCTGGGAGGATCCCACATGCCGCAGAGAGGCTGGGCCCATGCGCCGCAACTGCTGAGCCTGCGCTCTGGAGCCCGCGAGCCACAACTACTGAGCCCACGAGACGCAGTACTGAAGCCCACACGCCTAGAGCCTGTATTCCGCAATGGGAGAGGCCACTGCCGTGAGGAGCACGCACACCGCGGCGGAGAGTGGCCCCCACTTGCCGCAACTGTAGAGGACCCATGCGCGGCACCGAAGACCCAACGCAGCCAAAAATAAGTAAATAAATAAATTTATAAAATAAAATTAAAAAAAAGAATGGTGCCTGCTATTCCATTGGAATCACTTTTTAAAAGTAAAGCCTGGTTGAGCTGTGTGCTCATGCTATGCCAGGTCCCAGCAGCCTCCGCCTTCCTAGAAGGTACAGTTGAGTATCTGAGAGCTCTTTATGTACTAGGTATCCTCAGGCTGGGTGATTTATTTGTGTCAATCTGATTGCATGAGGTAGCCCCATTTTATAGATGCCATTGCTGAGGCCCAGAGAGGTTAGGTGACTTGTCCAAGGTCACATAGCCAGAATTCAAACACTCGGCTGTCCAACTCCAGATGTGCCTATGCTCTTAGCCACTCCAGCCTCAAATAAAGCCATCAGAGAATACAGGACGTGGGCTGTACCGAACCTATGCCTGCCAAATTGTGTGGTGCAGACAGGAAGTGCTGGAGAATTTTCATCTCAGAGTGTGGGTTACGCCCCAGAGCTTGTTGGAGGCTGTGGAGACATTTAGGAGGTGACAGCTCCAGCTTCTTTGGCCTAGCAAACCCTGCTGACGTGGCCATCTGGGGTGAGACTCTCCCCTCTGGAAGGAGCATCGGGGCTCAGGGGGTGCCTGTCCTGGTTTTAAAGGCCAAACCTGGAAAAGGAGTATGAGTCAAGCAAGGGGCCAAGTGCCAGCTTCCTCAGCCCAGTCTGCGGGTGCAGGATGCCAGGCTGCTGCAGCTGCTGCTGCCACTCACAGCTCCCTCCCAGACCGCAGGAGGGGCTGGTGGCCAGCCCTCTCACTCTCACCACGACCTAGCAAGGGAGGCACGGTTATCCCCATTTAACAGGTGAGGACGTTGAGGCTTAGAGAGGTTTTCTGGTGCACCGGAACTCCCTTCGCCGGAAAAGAGAGGAACTGAGACTCTTTAAGTCTTCTTTCTGCCAAGAGACAGACAGAAGGAGGGAGGGGTTAGCCTGCCCTCTGACACTGAGCCGCGCAGGCTGGCTGTTCTCAGGCCTGCATTTCTGATTCATCTGCAATCACCAGGTCCTGATGTTGCAAGGCGAATAACCTCTGGAGTGAGAAAAGCTCTGATTTCCCTTGAGCTATGAGTCACCATTTCTCTGGGAGCACTTTTGAAGCCATAGAGCTCCTCCCCAGGCTTCGAGGGGCAGGTTCCTTCTCTGCCCAAGTGCCAGCCCCACACTGGCCCTGGCAGAGCCTGTCTATGGAAGGGCCAGGAAACAAAGGGCCTCCACTAGAGGCCTGGCCTTGGTGATTACCCAGCATGTGACACCCTGCCTTGCTCTCCACAGACAGGTGCCAGATTCCCAGAGGTCTGTGGGGTCTGCAGCCTTCAGGGATCCCTTGTCCCCTTTAATGCCCAAGGCCCATGTGGTCAGCACAAGTATACCTGCCCTCTCCAAAGATGTCTGGGAATCCCCCAGGATTCCCCAGTGTACAGGGCGGCTCCTCCAGACACCCCTCCCCCCACAGGAGGGAGGGGACCAAAGCCACTTACTCCCTCCTTGTCAGTCTCAGGCCTGATCACCACAGTAATAATTTCTGGAGAGTTGTCACTTTTCTCACAGAGAAAGTAGACTGTTACGTTCGACTGTAGGGGCAGTTCTGCTTCGCACTGCCCCCAGATTTTCCTTCTGCGATAAGATTTTGGCTTTGCTTCTGCTTAAATTCAAAAGCGTGTTCAGGGCTTCCCTGGTGGCGCAGTGGTTGAGGGTCCGCCTGCCGATGCAGGGGACACGGGTTCGTGCCCCGGTCCAGGAAGATCCCACATGCCACGGAGCGGCTGGGCCCGTGGGCCATGGCCGCTGGGCCTGCGCGTCCGGAGCCTGTGCTCTGCAGCGGGAGAGGCCACAACAGTGAGAGGCCCACGTACCGCAAAAAAAAAAAAAAAGAAAAAAAAAAAAAAAAAAGCGTGTTCAAATGACTTTTCCGAAATGAGAGTCTCACCTCAGAAGAACTTTGCCTCTACCTCTACAGGTAGAAAACTGATACCTGCTTTTATTTTATTTTCATTAAATTTTATAAAATAAGTAATCCATGCCCATGGTATAAAATTGGAAAGGTACAAAAGGATATGTGGTGAAATCTCTTTCCCACGCCTGACCCAGACACCCAGGTCTTTCCACGAAGGCAACCGGCAATATTAGTTTCTTGTGTGTAAGCTGCTTTTAAATTATCTAGTTTTAAAACAAATCATACTCCACTGGGCTTCCAGTTCCGCCACCGTTTTTGAGGCACAACTGAAAAACTGCAGCTCAGGAAGTAGTAGGGGCCGCCTGCAGAGTGCAGCTCTGCCTAAGACTGTCCCTTACAAGCAGTGCTGGCTGCCCACATCCCTCAGGGGTCACCTTGGGTTCACCCACCCCACGTCCCTTATCCCCCGCAGCTCCAGGCAGCTAGCCCCTGGCTGTTCCCAGCTTCCAAGTGTGGCTCCTTCAGGCTCCACGTGAAACCGGTGCTCCCCACTGCCCCTTCTCCATTTTGCCCTCTAGTCTGGCTGGGCAGGGGCCTGCAACGGGGGCCTGTGGGGTCAGGGCCTGGTGACGGTGATGTGACCAGACTCTGCTGCCTCTTGGCTGGACTGAATGTTCAGAGTCCCCTAGGGGCTCACACAGGTAAGGTCCACTCCTATTCTGAGTGTGACCAGAGGCCTCCCTGCTCCCCTCCCCTTCTCCCCTCCTTTCCTCTCCCCTCCTTTCCTCTCCCTTCCTCCCTGCTCCTCCCCTCCTTTCTTCTTCCCCAGCATATTTATCAGGTGCTGTACAGTAAACATTACCCTAACATAAAGCGGAAAGTGATAAGAATGGTGCAAGGTGGAGAAGAATGCTGCTAGGAGAGCCCTGTCCTTGAGACTGGCCTTCAGCAGACCCTGCCCTTCACGTCCTGGCCTTGTACCTCCTGCTGGGTGACCTTGGGCAAGTCACTTAACTTTTTTTTTTTTTAAATAAATTTATTTATTTATTTATTTTTGGCTGTGTTGGGTCTTCGTTGCGGTGTGAGGGCTTCTCATTGGGGTGGCTTCTCTTGTTGCGGAGCACAGGCTCTAGGTGCGTGGGCTTCAGTAGTTGCGACACGTGGGCTCAGTAGTTATGGCTCACAGGCTCTAGAGCGCAGGCTCACTAGTGGCGGACCAGGGCTCGAACCCGTGTCCCCTGCATTGGCAGGCGGATTCTTAACCACTGCGCCACCAGGGAAGCCCCACTTAGCTTCTTTGTACCTCCCTTTCAAATCTGATTAAGGAAGGAGAGGGTGGCAGTAAGGATCCAGAGGGCTGGTGGGAGAACCTGGAGCTGCCAAAGGGCTTTCTAAGAGGGTGACAGATGTGGGGTAGGGGGGGACGGTGCTCTTCCTCTAAGGGAATCATTATGAATGTGGGGGAGGGCTCTAGGGACACATGGGGTCTGGGCTCAGACTTAGGGCATGAATGGGGGAGGGGTGGCCCTTTGGGCAGCACTATCCTGTCTTGGCAAATGCCTTCCCTTTTCCACACAGCGATGGACCCTCCTCGGCTTTGTATTTTTTAAGTAGTGGCTTTATTTTATTTTTTAATTTTATTTTTAAAATATTTAGTTATTTAGTTGTACCAGGTCTTAGTTGCGGCTTATGAGCTCCTTAGTTGCGGCATGCATGTGGGATCTAGTTCCCTGACCAGGGATCAAACCCCGGCCCCCTGCATTGGGAGCGCAGAGTTTAGCCACTGTGCCACCAGGGAGTCCCTAAGTAATGGCTTTATTTTTGTAATAATGATAGATGTTTAACATACAAAATTCAAGTAAAATGGATGAATACTGAGAAGAAAGCAACAACTCACCCCTCAACCCTACATCCAGATGTAACTGGTTAGCTACCTGGTCCACATACTTCTCTAGGCATATATATAAAGAAAGGGGGGCAGTGGAGGGACAGAAAGTTTTATAAACATGGGGGAAATGCACAATTTAATTTAGCTTTAGGCCAGTGTTGTAAAGAGGCTGTCTGCCCCCAAAGCTGCCCCTCTCATCTGTTCAATAACCTACATGAGGGCCTGGTGTGGGGCAAGGGAACTTTTATGCCAGGATCTTTTTTTTTTCATTTTCACCAAGAACTTTATTGAACAATTTTGTTCCACTACCTTCTGCCATTTTTCAGGCAACTTCATAATTCTGTCTTCCGAAAACTTTTTATCTTTTTGAACAAACAACTGTTCCAGGTGCCTTTTACAGTCTTCCAGGGAATTGAAATTTTTTCCATTAAGAGAATTTTGTAAAGACCAAAATAAATGGAAATCCGAAGGTGCAATGTCTGGTAAATATGGAGGATGAATCAGAACTTCCAAGCCAAGCTGTAACAGTTTTTGCCTGGTCATCAGAGAAACATGCGGTCTTGCATTATCCTGACGGAAGATTATGCATTTTCTGTTGACTAATTCTGGACGATTTTTGTCACGTGCCTCTTTCAGTTGGTCTAATTGGGAGCAGTACTTGTTGGAATTAATCGTTTCGTTTTCCGGAAGGAGCTCATAATAGAGGACTCCCTTCCAATCCTACCATATACACAACATCACCTTCTGTGGATGAAGACCAGCCTTTGGTGTGGTTGGTGGTGGTTCATTTCGCTTGCCCCACTCTCTCTTCCATTCCACACTGTTGTACAGTATCCACTTTCCATTGCCCGTCACAATTTGTTTTAAAAACACGTTTTCATTATGTTTCAGTAGAGAATCGCATGCGGAAATATGGTCAAGGAGGTTTTTTTCACTTAACTTATGTGGAACCCAAACATCAAAGCGATTCACATAACCAAGCTGGTGCAAATGATTTTCAAGGCTTGGTTTGGATATTTTGAGTCTGTCGGCTGTCTCCTGCGTGGTATAACATTGATTGTTCTCAATTATTGTTTCAATTTGATCACTATCAACTTCAACTGGTCTACCCAACCGTGGAGCCTCGTCCAGCGAGAAATCTCCAGCGCAAAACTAAAAAAACCACTTTTGACACGTTCCATCAGTCACAGCACCTTCTCCATACACTGCACAAATCTTTTTGTTCATGCCAGGACCTTTAAAACCTCTTTAAATTCAGACAAATTACAAAAAGGGAGCCGGTTGAATCACAGATCTTCCTTGACTTATGATGAGGTTACAGCCTGATAAACCCATCATAAATTGAAAATGCATTTAATACACCTAATCTACCAAACATCATAGCTTAGCCTAGCCTACCTTAAACGTGCTCAGAACACTTCCATTAGCCTACAGTTGGGCAAAATCATCTCGCACAAAGCCTATTTTATAATAGAGTGTTGAACCTCTCATGTAATTTATTGAATACTGAAAGTTTATAACAGAACGGTTGTGTGGGCATAGAATGGTTGTAAGTGTTATCAGTTGTTTACCCTCGTGACCGTGACTGGGTGACTGACTGGGAGCCCCAGCTGATCGTACGGCATATCACTAGCCCCAATTCATGTACGGTTGCTACTGAATGTATGTCTCTTTTGCACCATCTTAAAAGTCAACCAACTTAAGTCGGGGACCTTCTGTAGTACACTCTGGCTGTAGAACAGTGGCTTTCAATCTTTTGGACCAAAGCCTCAGACAGAGACACACACACATCACTGAAAGTCGTATGACACCCGTGCATATCCTTATTACGCATCCTTAACACACTCTGATATTTTCTGTCTATACAATTCTGTTCTTTAAAAAAATAAAAGCTTGTCCAACCTACCAAATTGATTGCACAACTGAAATTTGAAACGTATGGCTCTAGAACAGTGATTTTCAAACTTGAGCGTGCATCAGAATCACTTGCAGCGCTTGTTAAGACAGCTTGCCATGCCCACCCCGAGAGATTCTGATTGAGGAGGTCTGGGGAGGGGCCTGAGAATGTGCATTCTGTCAAGTTCCCAGGTGCTTCTGGCCCACTTGGAGATCCCACCCTCCTAGAATATTTTCTTCTCGTTTTTTTGTTTTTTTTGTTTTGCGGTACGCGGGCCTCTCACTGCTGTGGCCTCTCCCACCGCGGAGCACAGGCTCCGGACGCGCAGGCTCAGCGGCCATGGCTCACGGGCCCAGCCGCTCCGCGGCATGTGGGACCTTCCCGGACCGGGGCACGAACCCGTGTCCCCTGCATCGGCAGGCGGACTCTCAACCACCGCGCCACCAGGGAAGCCCCTAGAATATGTTTTAAGACAATGTACTCCCTTGGCAGAGACTACCAGAGGATTTTCTGTATTCAACACGTAATAATTGCTGATGGCTAGCACAAGCATTGTAGGTCTCTGGCAGTTTTGAGGATGCTGACCGGGCACTGTCTTTGGGATCTTCAACACCACACTCCTGAAATCCAGCTCACTATTAATACCAAGTGCTGAAGAAAGGTCTGCTAAGCAAAAGGACATTTATGCCCAACCCTGGTTGAATTGCCTGCCTCTTAATACCAAGCCCACAGAACATAAAACGCCCCCAGCCCTTTTGAAAACACTGTTCTACAGGCAACGAAAGGTGCCATTTACCGTGTGGATTGCACCTTTCTGTTTTTTTAAACAGAAGAAGGGAGGTGAAGTGTGAGCACCCCATGGAGAAAGCTGTCCCCTGGCTCTGGCTGGGGTCTGGTGGATTTCACTGTCCCCGGATTGCCAGCTTTAATGGGAAACTCTTCCTGGCCTGAGTGCCCGCGTCAGCACCCGAGCTTTCCAGCCTGCTAACTTCTGAAACTGGCCTATAGTTCCAAGCTGCCTCTGTTCCTCCAACCAGGGGACTCAGCCCCCACCCCTAATCCTTCCCCTTCCCCTTCCCCTTCGTAGCCTTGGGGCCCTGCCCCAGCCCTGCAGTTTTCCAGAAGCCAGCCCTCAGCTGGGAGCAGCTTCGTGAGGGAGAGAAGTGTTAAATGGGCACAGAGCCCTTCTGTTCCATTAACAATGGCCCGTTGATGACTGGATCCTGCCCGGTTGGCCCCCTTGACTGGACTTCGGAGAGGAGGAAAGACTCCAGCCCCCCAGGCAGCTACTTCTGGGTGTGAGGTTGATTCAGAGGCCAAGGCCTCTGTCTGCCCACAGAACCTCATTCTTCAGGCCCTGATGCAGCAGTGAGAAGCCCTCTCACCCCTCCCATCCCATCCCAGGGGTAGTTTGGGGCCCCAGGAGTGATTCACTTCAGTCTAATTCAACAAGCATCTATTGACCAGCTCCTGGGCACTGAGGCTCAGTGCTAAGTAGCTGTGGGAATAAGAATAACTGCTGACATGAATTCAGTGCTTATTATAGTCAGCCCCACCCTGGCTACCCAACAGAGTCACTAGGGAGCTTATAAAAATTGCAAAGCATAGACACTTGCCCCACCCCCAAATTTTCAGGAGTGAATCCCGGGCACTATTTTGTAAAAGCTCTCAAAGTGCTTCTCACGCCCAGCTGAGATTAAGCACCACCAGTCTCCTACTGGCTAAACACTACGCTGAGCATTTAACTTGCAGCATCCGGTTTCATGGGGTACGTGCTTGTGGGAGGCTGAGTAATTCCTCCCCCCCACAAGATCTCCACATATGAATCCCCACATCTGTGGACATGTTACGTCACATGGTAAAAGGGACTTTGCAGTGTGATTAAGGAGTTTGAGATAGGGAGCTTATCCCGGATTATCCAAGTGGGCCCAGTGTAATCATCAGGGTCCTTATAATAGGGAGGTTTGACTACAGAAGAGGCGGTCTGAGTAATACATTAAGAAAGACTCAACCAGACATTGCTGGCTTTGAAGATGGAGGAAGGGGCCATGAGCCATGGAAAGCAGGCAGCCTCTAGAAGCTGGAAAAGGCAAGGAAGAAGGTTCTCCCAGAGACTCCAGAAGGAATGCAGGCCTGCTGACACGTTGATTTTAGGCCAGTGAAACTGACCTTGGACTTGACATTCAGAACTGGAAGATAATAAATATGTGCTGTTTTAAGCTACAAAGTTTGTGGTAGTGTGTTAATACAGGGCTACTACTAACCGTATTTTATAGACGAGGCACAGAAATATGAGGCACTCACTTGGGGTCACACAGCTAGTGGATGGAACAGAAGGAACTCAGGTGCATCTGACCCCTTACTCTGTGCTCTCTCCAGCTTACTGCACTGCCCCTACTTTGCAGCCAAACAGACATGGATTCAAATCCCAGTTCTGCCATGTTCTGTCTTTGTGTCCTTTGCTAGTGATGGGTACATCTGGCCAGTGGGGAGGCTGCATGGGGGAACATGTGATGACCAATTGGAATGCTAGGGTGGGCCAGGTTGTTTCCAGGTGGAGCACCATGTGGAAGAGTTTGGACTTGATTCTGAAGGAATGGAGCCCACGGGGTGCCAGCCTATTCTTCCCTCTGCATTTCATGATGCTGCCTCAGACTTTCAGGCCCACTCAGTCTCTGGGATCTGGCCCTACTGCAGCAACCCAGCTCCCGTGCAGAACTGCAGGGTTGGGGCCAGGAGCAGCATTCTACTCACTGTCACCTGCAGCCAGTGACAACTGCTTGTCTGGGGTGACGAGTAAGCTCCCATTTCACGGAAGGCCAGCAATGGCCCAGTGCCTCCAAAGCACATCTCTTCGAAGGCTCTCCTGCAGCCCTGCATTTGGGGCCATGCATGTCTTAGAGAAGGAATGTGAGCTATAAAGAGGTCCAGAGAGCTGTTCAGAGTCACACAAGTTGGTACAGGTCCTGGCCAAGACTCTGATCTGCCCACTGCTGTACAGCTCCTGCCTTTTGGCTAAATCTGCCCGCTCAGCGCTACAGCATAGTGGTTGAGTCCGTGGACTATGGAGACAGACTTCCTGGGTTCCAATCCCACCTGATAACTGAGGGCAAGTTGTTTGGCCACCGCTTGCGTTAACAGGGGGTGGTGATTATTATCTATAAGGTACTGTGGTACCTTTCTCACAGGGCTGTCCTGAGGACTAAATATATTTATGTGTGTGAAGTGCTTGGAACTGTGCCTGGTTCATTAGAAGTGTTAACTTCTGTTATGATTCAGCTCCCCGAGGGCACAGACTCTCTTCCTCCCTCTATTCCCAATGGCTCTTCCCATGCTTTGCACAGAGCAAATACTCAGCAGATGAATTTACTGGTTGAATGTGAGCTTTTATTAGCCAGAGGCTCACTAGGTACTTTCCCAAATATCTGCAATTTTCAAAAATTCCACCTTAGTTATTCAAACCCTTCTCTTCCTCCTTCTTGCCCGGGAGCTGCAGAATTGCCATAAAGCAGCCTGAAGCTTGCTCTGCCAGGGGTAGGTCCCATGAGCAGTTCAGAGATAACCAGGCATCCCCAGGTATCACCAACCCTTGAGTGCAAGGTAACTGGCACAGTTAGCATGGCTGCCCAGATCTCCTCAGTTCAAGGCCATGCCTGACCCACCTGCTCAGGCCTCCTCTGGGTCTCTGAGCCCTGTGGCAGCACAGCTCGAGCACCTAGTCCCGAGTGGCCTCCTAGCTCCTCTCCTATCTGAAGCTCACACCAGGCCTTCCAGCTGATGAGAGGGTCAGAGGTCGTATCATCCCCTCCAGAGTCCTGTCCCCGTCTTTCCTCTTCCCCTACTGTGAGGATGGGCTTCCTCATCGTTTTACTTCCTCAGAAAGCCCCCAAGCTTGTCCTTGCACGTGAATAGACTCCAGGAGGGTGGCCAGTCCATGGTGTTCCAAAAAGCCAAACTCGGAATTCCAGATTGGACTCAACTCCTTCACTCCTGCCCCAGGAAGGCCATTTCTGCTCAATCTTGTCACCCACCTCTAGCTCCATTTTCCAAAGACCTCTTTAAAACCTGCCTACTGTTGTGGCGGCTGGTTTTCTTTTCTTTTTTTCTATTTAATTACACTTTTTTTGGTTTTGAGATAATTACAGATACATGTGCAGTTTTAAGAAATAATACAGAGAGATCCCTTGAACCCGTTATGCGGTTTCCCCCAGTGGTGCAGAACGCTAGTGCAATATCACAACCAGGATACTGATGCTGATATAGGCAAGATTCAGAACGTTTCCATCACCACAAGGACCCCTCATGTTGCTGTACTATAGTTATGCCCACTTCCCTTCTGCCCTCACCATTCTTTAACTCCTGGCAATACTAATCTGTTCTGCTATCTTATAATTTTGTCATTTCAAGAATGTTATAGAAATGGAACCATGCAGTATGTCACCTTTTGAAATTGGCTTTGTTCACTCAATACCTCACACATTCATTCAAGTTGTTGTATCTGTAGTGCATGCCTTTTTATTGCTGAGCAGTATGCCACGGTATAAGGGAGCTGGTTTTAAATGGACCACTCAAACATAGGCCTAAAAGCTTCCCAAGCACCGTATCCCAAGTAAAACAAGAATACTGGCATGTTCACCCGGCACCCACGCCTGGTCAACAAGAGATCAGCAACACTCCTGTCAGTATGGCCTTGCTGCTGAGCTAGGGTGCACACTGGCAGCAGCTCCTCTGGCTGAGAAGCCCTGAGGTGGCGCTCTCTAAGGAAGCTGGGTGCTCTCTAAGGCACGGCTCTCAATCTTCGATCACCTAGGGAGCTTTAAACAATTGATACCCAAGCCATACCCAGACCAATTCAATCATAATCTCTGGGTGTGGGACCCGGGCCTCAGCAATTTCTGAAACTCCAGATAATTCTCACGTGCTGTCAGGGTCGAAAAGCAGTGCTCAAGCAGATTCAGCGAATGCACAACAGCGCGCTACCCCTCTAGCCGCAGTAGACGCCACCAAGCAGTCACCACACTCTTTTCCTGCGGAGAGCGACCTTTTCAAACACGCTTCAGACAGCCACTTCCAATTGATCGGCCTTGGCCCAGGAATCGAAATGACTTGCCCTCCCAGCTGAGAAGGCTGAAACTGTTTGGCAACCGCCAGGTGTGTCTAGGCCTGGGACCTGATGCATGAGGTGAGCGGCCCTCCAAATCATGCCAGAATGGAGTGTCCTGGGCCCATAGTAATAGCAGCAGCAAAGCCACAGCAGGCAAGGATTTTCTGGGCTGGTTCCATAGGAAAAGGCAAAGCGAATCAGCCAGTGTCCTTCCCCTGCGGCAGCCTGCAGCCCAGCTGGGAGAGAGATGTGCGTGCAGGGTGTAAACCAACAGTGCCATCAGCATAGACAGGATCTGGCTCACACTGGTCCAGACCTGTAATGATGACCAGCCTGTGTGCAGTCCTCCTTATTTTCAGAGCCTCACACAAGCTTACCTGATGCTCACGACAATGCTGTGGGGCTGACCCAGGCTCAGAGCAGTTAAATACCTTGCTTAAAATCACCAGAGAGGGCTTCCCTGGTGGCGCAGTGGTTAAGAATCTGCCTGCCAATGCAGGGGACATGGGTTTGAGCCCTGGTCCGCGAAGATCCCACATGCCGCAGAGTGACTAAGCCCGTGCACTACAACCAACTACTGAGCCTGCGCTGTAGAGCCCGCGAGCCACAACTACTGAGCCCACGTGCCACAACTACTGAAGCCTGTGCTCTGCAACGAAGAGCAGTCCCCGCTCACCACAACTAGAGAAAGCCCACGCGCAACGAAGACCCAACGCAGCTATAAATTAATTAATTAATTTTAAAAATCACTAGAGAATAAATGGGAGAGCTGGCACCCAAACCAAGTCTGATTGCAAGTCCCCCCTGTCTAGTCCTCAGAGCAGTTAGACATTGACAGCCTGGACCTCTCTCGCCACCTTCAGACTCCGGCTCTCCTCTCCAAGGGCTGGGTATAGATGGACTCCTTCGTGGCCATTGATCAGCCCAGACAATAGCAGTAGTCGGTGTGGGCTAAGACCCAGTCTGCTCCCCTCTCTTCTACCGCTACCTCCCCTACAGATCTGGCGCCTGGATGGTGGGCAGAACTCCCTGGTGAAAAAGAGAAGAGTCACAAGGAATAAAGCCCCTGCCTACTGTTAACAGGAAGGATTAAATGGGGGCTTGAGGAAACTGTGGGACTGCGGACCACCCTGGACGACCCAAATTCTGTATCCTCTGCATTGAAGACAGTAGGATTGGAAAAAAAACCAGGGAGCAAAAGAAATTCTCCTCTCCATCTGTCCCTTACATGAACATTCTCCGGTGCAGAAAGTCTCCTTGGGAATGTCAGTCAGTAGGAGAAAGCAGGAAGGGGACCCTGGGCTTATGCATTGAGAGTTTTTCTCTTCCCGGTAATCTCAGAAATCCTGTCATGGTGGCTCAGCACCACAAAGGCTAATTTTGTACTTGCATCACCTCTGATGCAGGTGGGGTGACTCTCCAAGCAGCGGCTCAGGATCTGGGCTGCTTCCACACTGTATTAAGCTAGTTGGAACATGTGGCCTCCAGTTCTTGTCACAGCAAGAGAAGAGAGGACCTGAGGAATGTGTGGGATCATTTTAGAGGACTTGAAGTGGCTTATATCACTTTAACCTACATCCCCACAGGTCAGAACCTGGTCACTGGCCCAACCTAACTGCAGGAGGGGCTGGGGAAGGTAGAGAGCATGTGGGTATCCGGTGAGCACCAAGTTTCTGCCAGTTGTTTCCCTAGAATTTCAGCCACACAATATATTATGGAACATTTGGTTCTTCAATCCAGTATGGGAAAAAGTGGCACCACGCATCATTTTGATTTGCCCGTATATGCTTTCTTTAGGCAACTGGCCTCAACCTCTTTCTGCTGTAATACCCATGGCAGATTATGTTCACACTCAAGACGCACTCCAATGGACTTGCCCAAATTTTCCCCAAATCCAAAAAACACTTTGTAGGAAAGCCCTAAGACTTCTAAAATTTTTGGCTCTTATTCATAAAAACATACAAAGGCATGTGAGTGACAATATAAAATTAGCCGTGTGAAGATCTCTGCCAGCTGTGGTGTGGAAGGGATCGGCAGCCATTCTGTGCAGTGTCCTAGGCTCTCTGTAACGCTACCTCCTCTATCATTCATGAAAGCACAAGCCAAGCGAGGGAGAAAGGTAGAATTATAAGAACCTTGCATCCATTGCAGTTCTTTTCAAAAGGAATTTTTTTTTTTTTTGCAAATTTTGATGCTTTAACTATTCTTAATGACCTCACCATTAATTGTAATCTGTGGTGTTTTGTTCAGTAAAGGCCTTTATGTGTTAAATGAAAGGCTTGGAGGATGGATGTACAAGGCACATGTGCTTGAATGGAAGGTTTATGTAGGAGGAGACTTGGAATTTGGCTGGCATTGAGGGGTGATGTCAGACAGCAGAATGGTAAACTAAAGGAGGGTGAGGAATTTTGTTTGGTAGCCAGTAAGGATCCCGTAAAGTTGGAGGGGCAAACTGGTTTTATCTCACATGCCAGCTCTAATGGATTGGCACTGCACTGAGAAGGCTTATGAGGCTACAGCTAGTCTCAGCTGAAAAGAGGACAATGATTGATTAGTGATGTCTGCCCCAGGCATAGGACTGCTGAGTGGAATGTGTACCATTTGTTTGACATCCCTGTGCTGAAGGTTATTGAGTGAGCTAAGCTATGAGAGTCAGGGTGATAAAGTTTGGCAGGGCCATCACTAACCTGGGACGCAGGAGACCTATGTAGTAGTTCAAGTTTTGTCACCATCCAGTTATGCCTTGGTCAAGCACTTCCCTTCTCTGAACCTGAGTTGCTATAGATGAAAAAAGAGGAAGCGTGGATAAGAAAATTTCCAAGTCCTTTCCAATCCTGACATTCTGCAGTTTTAGGGCAAAAGCCATGTTTTTCATGATTGGTGGGGTAGTGTATAGGACAAATTTCTCTTGGACCTTTCCGAAAGAAATGCACACTTGCACAGTTGAAGGCAAGTACAGCTAGAGTTGGGAAGCCGAGCTGCTTTGTGTAAGGCTGCTGGCCTGAGTCCCTGCTGACAGCATGATTTTGTCCTGGGGGCAAAATCCACTGGCATTCAACTTGACCTCAGCCTGACAGATCTGAGGCCTGATGCCTCTGTTCACCACAGCCAGAGTGGAGCTGGCTACTCCGCAGGGCTCCATTGTACCCCATGGCTTCTGTCATTCTGCAGCCACACTCCTGTCAGCGCACTCAGCACTTCCTGGAGATGGGGGGCCGTATGGAATTTGTGAGCAGCTCTGGCCTATAGGGAAGCTGGGGAGAGAGCATCCTTAAGGGTTCTGCCTATGGTGTTTCTGGGTCTCTCTTCGGCTGCTCTGCTTCAGGGCTACAGGTGACTGCAGTGCTCGGGACGGGGAAAGTCAGCAAGTTTATCCCCAGATGAGGCTGAGAGAGGATGAGATGCCCAGAGCCAAATGCTATCCATAAATGAGCAGATGTTGGCTCTGCCTGAGGGGTGTCTCTAGCTGTGGTCAGATCAGGTTATCACTGTTTCCTACACCCTGGTATTTTTAGGGGACTGAGACCCCCCCCACACACTGCAACCATTCCAGTACTTGCCACTAGTCACAAGCCACAGAGTCTGCTGCATCTGTAAAGACAGGGTGAGTAGTTCCTTAGTAGGACCATTTATCACAACTTGGGCTTGGATTAAGCATTTCACCAGCATCTTACTGAATTCCTCACGACCACTGAGTATACAGTAGATGCTGTTAAGTGTCCCATTTATAAATAATGAAACCACTCAAGTTTAAGTTCCTTTCCTAAGGTCACAGGGCTTCAAAGTCAATATGTAAAAGCAAAGAAGTCAAGACAGTCACTGTATAATTTGTTCAGGCTTTTCCAAAATGTCTGTCTGTGTCTCTATGTCTGTCTCTCTGTCTCTGTCTCTTTCCCTCTCTCTCTCTCTCTATATATAAAATCAATGGCATGTTAGTCATCTTCCTCACTAACATGGGGGAATAGAAACTACAAGAAACTCAGCCAATTCTTAAACACAGTTATGAATCCATTCATTCACCTCACAAACATTATGAGCCCTGCCACGTGCCAGGCGCTGTGGGTGCAGCAGAGAACAGGAATGCTGTCCAAGGAAGGAACCAGGGATCCTCCTGGAGTCCTCTGTTGCCCTCCTTCACCCTGCCTATTGTTTATGAATTCTTTTTTTTTTTACTGTGGAAAATAGACATACCATAAAATGTACTATTTTAACAATTTTTTTTTTTTTTTTTGCTGTACGCGGGCCTCTCACTGTTGTGGCCTCTCCCGTTGCGGAGCACAGCCTCCGGACGCGCAGGCTCAGCGGCCATGGCTCACGGGCCCAGCCGCTCCGCGGCATGTGGGATCTTCCCGGACTGGGGCACGAACCCCTGTCTCCTGCATCAGCAGGCGGACTCTCAACCACTGCGCCACCAGGGAAGCCCCTATTTTAACCATTTTTAAGTGCACAGTTCAGTGGCATTAAGTGCATCCATGTTGTGCCACCTTCACCACTATCCACCTCCAGAACTTTTTCATTTTCCCAAACTGACACTGTGCCCTCATTAAACACCAGCTCCCCATTTCCCCTCCCCCAGGGCCAGGCAACCACCCTTCTCCTTTCTGTCTCTACGAATTGCGCTCCTCTAGGTACCTCATGTACGTTGACTCATACGGGATTTGTCCTTTTGTGTCTGGCTTATTTCACTTCATAAGCATACTGTCCTCAAGGCTCATCCACGCTATGCAAGTCACACGCACCACGCGGGTTTCCTTAAGGTTTCACATGTCTGTCCTTCCTCTTGTCCACTCTGTCCCTGCTTGCTCAGGCCGCCTCCTCTCTCCTGGACCAGTGCAGAAGGGACAGCCTGCTCTCCCGGCCTCCAGTCCTTCCTTCTTCCAATGCATTTTCCACGCCGCTTTCAAAGTAATCTTACATTTCTCTTTTTAAGCTTCAGACGAGATTTTAAAGCTTATTCATTAAAGTGGTACATGTGCATGGTTGTCAAAAATTCAAATCCAAAAGGGTAGAAAAGTGAAAAGAATCATCACTTAATACTCCATTTTCGTAGCTGCGCATCAGCGTTTTTAACCCCTGCCTGGCTTGCTTTCATTGTGCCAATGCACTGCAGTTACTTAGCCAGCCCTGTCTGCTGAGACACTCAAGTCCCTTCTCACACGTTGGACTTCCAGAGCTGGGTGCACATCCTTGGCCACGAATCTCAGCCCACGTCCAGGTCGGTTCCAAAGAAGCCAACAGACTCCTCACCAGGCTGCCTGGCTGCATGGCTAGGGGCCTCCTGGACACCAGCCTCTGCTGCAGCTCCTGACTGGGCAAGGGCTGGAAAGCCCAGAGCAGTGGGTCGGCTCCGACGTGGCCCAGGGCCTAGGGTTCAGCGTGAGAGGCACAGGAGGTACCCTGGAGGACAGGGAGGCTGGGACTGTTCTCGGGGCCCGTATCCGTGCAGCCATCAGCGTTCTGCACAGGACGTGCTTCTCACACAGCTGAGCAGGCCCTGGGGGTAGAGAGTGTGCTGCCCCATACCCCCGCACAGCCAAGCGGGGCCGAGGGGCAGCGGGGTCTGTCCCGGCCAGGGCTGGCTCCCTCCGAGTCTGTGGAGGCCCCACCCCCACCAGGCTGGCCTCAGCCCCTTGGTCTACCTCGTGGCTCTGGCCCACAGCTTCTCACGAGTTCTTGGATGCCCACTCCACTCAGGTGACACATACCTCCACCTTTGGAGCACGTACTCTGGCTCTATCTTGGCTGAGGTTGGACATGTGCCCAAAAGGATGTTTTAGATGGTTTGTTCTTGGGAGAGGAAGCTGGAGCCCGGGGATGTGAGGGACCTGGGGAGGAATGATAGCCCCGGGCTGCGCAGGGGAGCGTCCATCAGCCAGGCCTCCATCCACTTCCTCCTTCTCTCATTCCTTCGCTCACTGCTTCATCCAAGGGCTCCTGGCCATTTACTCTCTTGTCAGATGCTAAGCTCGACAGCCCAAGCCATCTCTGGGCATTCCTTTGTGAAACAGAACCTTGCCTGGACAGGCCCCTGGATGGACTCCTGCATCCCCCAAGCAGAGGTCACCTATGAGCACGTGTGCTCCTGCCCTCCGTCTCCACTCTAGGGGATCCAGAGACAACTCTCAGAAAGCCCCCCGAGGTCTCCCTTCCCGGGTGTCTGGCGACACGGCATGGTTGCGGCAGCCTCCCGGCCCCCGAGGGCTGCCGCTCATGAGTTAGTTCAGAATTTTCCCACGATGGGCTTCACTGCTCGCATCTCTGCCCAGGAGCCTCGTCCATCTCAGCTCCTGGCCTCCCTCGGCTCAGGCGGCTGCCCCTCCTGCCCAGTGCAAAGGCTGTGAGCAGGGCCTGCCACAGCTGAGGCCCCAGTCCCCACTGTGCTCTTGGCCCCGAGCAAGACAAGGGAGGGGAGTGGAGCTTTGCTGCCTGATGCAACGTCTGGCAGGGCCCATCCCTTATCAGAGCGCCATTCACAGCAGACTCTGGGACCCCACCTCCCCCCACGGGAGGCAGCGGCGGGCCCAGGGCCTGCCTGGGAGCCATCCAAGTAGAAAGCTGTTCTCTTGTGAAGGCCCCTTGCCAGGTCACGAGGGAGGCCTGAGCAGAAAGGCCTCCGAGGGGAGAGCCGGGTAGGGGAGCTGGTGCCTAGAGTTTCGGGCCTCAGATCACAGCCTGCTTTCTTTCCAGTGCGCTCCCTCACTGAGATTGCCTGGGATGCCTTCGCTGGTTTCTGCCCTCCCTACTGTTAGCACATAGCTGGAGAGACTTGGAACTGAAAGCCACAAGGCCTAGTTTCTTTATCCTAAAAAAGGCATCCCGGATTGATATAATTCAAGAGACTGATGTATGTGAAGCCCCAAGCGCCAAGGTTTGCCCATAGTACACACTCGTAGCACACACATGTAGTATATACGTGTAGTACCCGCTCAGCCCACGCTTGCAGTACACACTCAGGACATAATCAGTGCATACCCGCAGCACAGGTCACAGCGCGCACATATGCTTCACTCAGGGAACAATGGCTTTTTCTTCTTCCTCTTTGTATTTTCCATCAACTTAGAATGATTAAGCATCTCACAGTGGGCTAAGTGCTTTGGAAAAGGCATCCATCTATTCATTCTACGAAAATTATGAGACACCTACTATGCCTGGTGCACATAGAGCAGGGCACTGGGCATACAAGGATGAAGCAGACAGAGAGCTCTCCCCGCAGCGAGCTCACACTCCAGTGACTGAAATAGGCAGCAAACAAGTACATTTCCATCCTGGAAGGAAGTAAAGCAGGGTGCTGAGAGGGAACATGATAGGGAGAGGGGAGATGGTCAACTTTAGGTCAGTGGTCAGGGAAGGACTCCGGAGGAGGGGACATTTGAGCTGAGTACTGAGTATAACTGGGCCCAGGACGGCTGCCCCACTCCCCACTGCCTCCAGGCAGAGCTGGGCTGGCACCTGCCCCTGGTGCCCTGGAAATATGACCTCCACTGGCATCCCAGCAGGGACGTGCCACCTTTTCCTTTGGCTGTCACAATTTCCTTTTGCTGGTGTTGGGGGGAGGGAAGGTATCAAGTACTCCCCTGGGAGATGGCATCCGTCAAGTAAAGGAAGAGATTTTTCATTCTTCCCATGAGCTAAGCAAGGGGGGCACCACGGGTTTGGGGAGGGAGGTAGCACAAAGTTTTGTCCAGTGTCACAGATATCACAGACACACTTCTTGCAAAGGGCCTCCTGCAGGCCAGGTTCTACCTGAGTGACCCCCATCCCAGCCCTGTCCTCGTCCCTCATGACCCGTGACCTCCTGGCATCTGTGACCCTCTGCTACCCCCGGGTCTAAACCTCTCTCGCCTGCCTGCCCACTTGCCTGCTGGCCTGCCAAAGCTAACCCTAGGGGTAGCCTGCCTGGGCAGGGCAAAGGAGCCAACAGCCTGCCTGCGGTTTCATTTGGAGGGAGTTTTCACCCTTGCGTCTTCCTTTTAGGGCAATGTCGTGAAGGTTCTCAGGAATCTGGTATTATTCGGGGGGTGAGGGGGCTGGGACAGCGACTCAAAAATAGAAACAGTGCCCGGAAGGGAGGGGAGGAGAAGGTTCAGGATCTTTGTCATCGAGGCAGCCAAAGTTGTAAATCTTACCAAAGATGTTAGACCCAAAAGAGAGAAGACAGTGAACGCAACTCCCCCTGGGCCACACCTGCCTTTTCTCCCTCTCCCATGTACCAGATACTGCTCCTCACAGCAACCACCCTTTCCATGCTACCAGTGAAGAAAGTGAGGCCCAGAGAGGTTAAGTCACTTATACAATGCCACACAGCATGGTAGACATGCAGAAAGGACAACAACCCAGGACTTTTGGTCCTAGCTCCTTCTGCTTCCCTCACATCATCAGACCCAGGCAACTCTCAGCTGAGAGCCAAGAGAGGAGAAAGCCAGGATTTCAACACTTTGTGCTCTGCAGACTCAGTACTGGGGCTCACCCTCCCAGCAGGATAGGTGGTCTCGCATCCCACCACAGGCTAAACTGGGTGCATGGGGAACATGGCCCTGCCCGGCATTCTGCAAACGAATGCTGACAGCCTTCCAGGCACCAGCTTCAACGGGTTGACTCACCAGTGATTTGCTGGGCAGCTGATATGTGGTGGATGCCATTCTAGACGCTGGTCCTGACTTCAGAGAACTTGCAGTCTGGGAATGGGAGAAAGACAGACCATCAGCTGGAAAGCCCAACCACATGTGCTATGGTGGGGGTGGGGGGGGTGTCACTGTGGAACATCAAGAGGCTGGAATGACGTCGATCTGAGCGGGGTGATCAGGCTGCTGCTGGAGGAACCTTGGGCAAATTAATTAATCTCTCTCAACCTCAGTTTCCTCATCTGTAAAATGGGCTGGTCGCTGCCTAATAGGGCTTTTGTGAAATGAGGAAATGCAAATCAAGTGCTTAGCGTGACACCAGGCATAGAGTAGTAACTTTATAAATTTCAATAAATTTCATCTACCCATATCCTTCTAGTTGACTCTTTCAACCAGAGTGTAAGCCCCATGAGGGTATGCGCTGGGTCTGCTTGTTCACTGCTGTATTGCCAGTGCCTAGAATGGCACATAGGAGGTGCTCAGAAAATATCTGTTTAATGAGTGCATAGGAAATGGCCCAGAAGAATTAGGAAGAGGCAAAACTATTCAGTTGCCCTTGAAATGGCCTTGCGGCCCTCTTCCCTCCTGGCTCCCCTCCAACTACCCACACTCACAAAGCACCCCAGCATTCTGCCAGGGAGAGCTGCCCACTGCCCCACCACCACTCTGCCCTGCACAGCTGAGGAGCTCCACTCCAGCTGCCAGGGTACACATCTGTCTTCTCACAAGCCTCCTGCTTTCTCCAGAGGGTAGATTTTCTGGCTGTCCCTAAAGCCACTTCCATTGTGTGATGAAGGTGCAGCCCTGGGACCCTCCTTTCTGCCCTCCCACTCCCCCATGTCATCAGCTTGGAAGAAATTCATTATTCCCAGAAAGAAGGATGGTCCTGGATGTCCTGCACAAGGTCACAATAAGATTTTTCCAAACTTGGAGCAGACTGTCTCCCATGGATGAGGGTCCTTGTAGAGAAAGGGATAGACTTTTGGAAGAGGGGGTTGTGCTGGAATCTTGCGGCTTGTGGTATGGGACAGTGTGTGTGTGTGTGTGTGTGTGATGGTGAGGACGAGTGAAAGAAATGGTGATTCAGCCTCCATTGGGCAATGGTGTTTTTACTCCAGCTTTAAAAAATATATACACTTTCCGCTAAGAGTCATTTATTCCTTTAACCATTCTGTCATTTAGCAGCCATGCATGAGTATCTCCTGTGTGCCTGGCCCAGTGCTAAGGGATAATGAGGGAGCCAGACAAACTCCCCGTCCTCCCCAAAGGGATGATTAGCACTGAACAAGTCATTACAAGTGGGCCTGCTTTATGACAAAGTCTCAGGTGCTTAAAGAGAGTCTTTGTACTGTGGCGGGGCGGAGGAGGCCCTAACCTATCCCAGGGAAGCTGCCCCACGAAGCTGAGACCCGAAGGCCAAGGCCATGTGAAGGATTTTGTTAGAATTCACATGCTATGGTGGAAAACCTTTAGTTAATTTTTAAAAATTTATACATCCGGGACTTCCCTGGTAGCACAATGGTTAAGAATCTGCCTGCCAATGCAGGGGACACGGGCTCAATCCCTGGTCCGGGAAGATCCCACATGCCGCAGAGCAACTAAGCCCATGTACCACAACTACTGAGCCTGCGCTCTAGAACCCGCGAGCCACAACTACTGAAGCCCACGCACCTAGAGCCCATGCTCCGCAACAAGAGAAGCCGCTGCAATGAGAAGCCCATGCACCACAACGAAGAGTAGCCCCCGCTCATCGCAACTAGAGAAAGCCCGCACGCAGCAACGAAGACCCAACGCAGCCAAAAAAAAACAAAAACAAAAATTATACATCTGCATGGTAAAATTTCTAATAGTGCACAATGTTACACAGCAAACACTAAGACTCACCCCACCCTTCTCTCCTGACCTACCCGTCCCTTTGTTACAGGCCTTGTGTATGCCTGTGGTCACAGTCCACTTTTCTCTCCCTTAATTTTTTTTTTTCAAATGGGATCATACTACATCAGAGGTTCTCAACCTGGGATGATTTTGTACCTCCCCCCTGCCCAGAGGACATTTGACAATGTCTGGAGATATTTTTGATTGTCACATCTGAGCAAAGGGGATTCTACTGTTATCTAATGAGTAGAGGCCAAGGATGCTGTTAAACATCCTACAATGCACAGGACGATCCCCACAACAAAGAATGATCTGATCTAAAATGTTATTAGTGCTGACATAAAAAAGAACGAAATAATGCCATTTGCAGCAACATGGATGGACCTAGATTGTCATACTGAGTGAAGTAAGTCAGAGAAAGACAAATATCATATGAAATTGATTATATGTGGAATATTAAAAAAAGGTACAAATGAACTTATTTACAAAACAGAAATAGAGTCACAGATGTAGAAAACAAACTTATGGTTACCAAGGGGGAAAGCGGGGGCATAAATTGGGAGATTGGGATTGACATATACACACTACTATATATAAAGTAGATAACTAATAAGGACATGCTGTATAGCACAGGGAACTCTGTAATGACCTATATGGAAAAAGAATCTTAAAAAGAGGGGATATATGTATACGTATAACTGATTCACTCTGCTGTACAGCAGAAACTAACAACATTGTAAATCAACTACACTCCAATAAAATTTTTTTAAAAGTCAACAGTGCTGACGCTAAGAAGCCCTAGCCTATATAAACACACTATGTCTGCAGCTTGCTTATGTATAATATATACACATTATTTATATATAAAATTATAACATATTGGGTTGGCCAAAAAGTTCGTTGGGTTTTTCTGTAACATCTTACGGAAAATCCTGAGCGAACTTTCTGGCCAACCCAATACATAGTAGATTATTCACGTCAGCATTAGTAGATCCACCTCATTATTCTTCGTGGCTGCATAATAATCCACTTCTTGCTCCAGCATATTTTATTTAGATGTTTTCACTCTTTGGCTATTGCAAACATGTTTACTGCAAGGAGTATTCTTTTCATACACTTGCCTTTCAGTCATGTGTGAAGTCAAAGCATAAACTGCTGGAAGTGACATGGACGAATCAGAAGGTTCATTGGTATTTTGAATGACCTCATTTCAAGTCTCTGGGGCATAGTCCATTGGGAGAGTGGGTCTGGGGTTCTGACAAAACAGGGCTGTGGTCCCCAAAAGTCTGGTGGAAAAGCTCCTGTTTGTTCTCATCTACAGACAAGGGTGTCCTGACCGCTCATCTCTCCACAGGACCAGGTGTCCCCCACCTGAACAACGAGCCAGGTCCTGAGTGATGTCCCCAAGCTGAGTGCCCATGGCCCTACCCTTCCCCATGGAGAAAGGACTCACTCTGCCCCAGGACTGCCGACACTTTCTGCACAGCCTGAGAATGAGGAGCAAATATGCCCTTTTCCTGGCTTTTGTGGTGGTGGTTTTTGTCTTCATTGAAAAGGAAAATAAAATCATATCAAGGTGAGGGATGCAAGCCCAAGTCTTCCCTATCAAGGTGGGGTGGGTGGGGGCAGAGAGGTAGCTTATAGGGCTCTCTGTGGACCTACAAAGGCAATCCCTCAACCAGTAATCATCAGACCTCTCCTGTGCCCAGGCAGTAGGTCATGCCCATGTCCTCAGGACCGCACAGCTGTGAGACTTGGGCTCCAGACTCAGGCAGTCTGAGTTGGAATCCTGATTCTGGCACTTTTTTTTGGCCGCAGCGCACGTCTTTCAGGATCTTAGTCCCCCCACCAGGGATTGAACCCATGACCCCTGCAGTGGAAGTATGGAGTCCTAACTACTGGACCGCCAGGGAATTCCCCTGATTCTGGCCCTTTCTAGCTGTGACAGCTTAGACAAATTATTTCACTTTTCTATCTTAAGTCTCTCTTCTGTAAAATGTGACTAATAATGGGGCCTGCCTTGTTGTAAAGATTAAATAAGAAAATGTAAAAGCGTTTAGCCCTGTGCCTGACACACAGTTGGTGTCCTGTACTTGCTGGCTGTGGTTATTATTATTAATTAACTTCCTGGCCTAGGATGATGCCTCACATTAACAGCATATCTCCTATACCAATCTGAAGTCATGGATGAGGGTGAGGCAGGGTCCTGGTACAGATACTGTGGTGGGCAGGGCTGCCATGTTCAGCTGCCCAGGTTGTGCACTGTTCAACTCCAGGAGTGTGCACTCACAACAGCTACGCTGGGAATGCTGCCCCCTAGAGTTGGCAGTGTACCGCTGTGTGCAGTGGCCCTGCTAGTGGGCCTGCAAGACATAGAAAGATTTCACAGACCTTCTCTCCCAAGCACAACCCCTGCAAGAAAGTATCAACCAGGATGGGTAGGTTAGGAATAGGGCTATGTAGTAGGCACTATGTCAGTGCCCTGCCTGGGTTCCTTAGCATGGACTACTCCAGTTTGTGCCTACTGGGTCCTATTGCAAGATCCTGCAACTCTCCACCTGAGGGCATTCTCTCCACCTGCACACTGGCAAGCCACAAGTCCTGGGGAGTAAATGCCTCTGGGAGCAGCCCTCAGCCAAGGCCAACTGGGAGCTTCACACCCCTTGGGTAGAGAATCCTGAGGTGTGTTCAATCTACACCGTCTCCTGGGGTTCCTCCGGCAGAGCGATTTGGCCACAGGGGTAGCCTGCTCACCCTTATGGACTTCCTTTCCTCCCTGTCTCACTTCCCTACCCCTCTACCCGTTCTTCCTGTGATCAAGTCCCAAATAAACTACTTACACTCAAATCCTTGCCTCAGAGTCGGCTTCTGGGTGATTATCCTGGGATGCTCCTCAGGGTGGCACAGGGGATGGAGTCCCCAGTCAGTCATTGACCCCGGTATCCCTCTGTTCTCACAGGGTCTCGGACAAACTGAAGCAGATCCCCCAATCCCCGGCAGATGCCAATAGCACCGACCCAGCCCTAGTCTTGGCCGAGAACGCATCCCTCCTGTCCCTGAGTGAGCTGGATTCGGCCTTCACGCAGCTGCAGAGCCGCCTGCGAAACCTCAGTCTGCAGCTAGGCGTGGCGCCGGCAGAGGAGGCTGAGGAGGAGACCACAGAGTGGGAGCAGGAGTCCCGCCCACCCGCCGAGGCCCCGCCCCGGCGCCACTTGCTCCTCATGGCCACCACGCGCACGGGCTCCTCGTTTGTGGGCGAGTTCTTCAATCAGCAGGGCAACATCTTCTACCTCTTCGAGCCGCTGTGGCACATCGAGCGCACGGTGTCTTTCGAGCAGGGCGGCGCCAACGCCGCAGGCTCGGCCCTGGTATACCGCGACGTGCTCAAGCAGCTCTTCCTGTGCGACCTGTACCTCCTGGAGCATTTCATCATCCCGGCACCCGAGGACCACCTGACCCAGTTCGTGTTCCGCCGGGGCTCCAGCCGCTCCCTCTGCGAGGACCCCGTCTGCACGCCCCTCGTCAAGAAGGTATTCGAGAAGTACCCCTGCAAGAACCGCCGCTGCGGCCTCCTCAACATGACGCTGGCCTCCGAGGCCTGCCGCCGCAAGGAGCACATGGCAATCAAGGCCGTCCGCATACGGCAGCTGGAGTTCCTGCAGCCGCTGGCCGAGGACCCCCGTCTGGACCTCCGCGTCATCCAGCTGGTGCGCGACCCCCGCGCTGTGCTAGCCTCCCGCATGGTGGCCTTCGCCGACAAGTACGAGACCTGGAAGAACTGGCTGGCCAAGGGACAGGACCAGCTGAGGGAGGAGGAGGTGCTGCGGCTGAAGGGCAACTGTGAGAGCATCCGCCTGTCCGCTGAGCTGGGCCTGAGGCAGCCGGCCTGGCTGCGGGGCCGCTACATGCTGGTGCGCTACGAGGACGTGGCCCTCAGGCCGCTGCAGAAGGCCCAGGAAATGTACCGCTTTGCAGGCATTCCCCTGACCCCGCAGGTGGAGGACTGGATCCAGAAGAACACCCAGGCGGCGCACGACGGCATCTACTCCACGCAGAAGAACTCCTCGGAGCAGTTTGAGAAGTGGCGCTTCAGCATGCCCTTCAAGCTAGCGCAGGTGGTACAGGCTGCCTGCGGCCCCGCCATGCGCCTCTTTGGCTACAAGCCTGTGCAGGACGCCGCCTCGCTCTCCAACCGCTCCGTCAGCCTGCTGGAGGAGCGCGGCACCTTCTGGGTCACGTAGGGGACCCGGGGCGTCAAGCACCCCTCCTGGTGAAAGCCCCGTCTTGCCTGCCTCACCCAGGCCAGCTGGGAGCCTGCAGCGCCGCCGCGGGGGTGGGCGGGAAGACGTGCAGGGCGTAGGTGGCGCCTGCGCTGTAGAAGTAGGCCCTCAGCCCGCTCCCTTCCCGCCCTAGCTGTGGGCCTGGAGCTTCCCGCTGAGAACAGGACAGTGGCCAGTCCTTTTGAGGGCTGCAAACCCAGACCTAAGGGGCTGTGGTGTCCTGAGCAGGCCCAGGCAGGCCCGAGCCTATTGACAAGCCTTTCTCGCCTCTCTCTCCCTCTCTCTCTCTCTGTCTCTCTGTCTCTCTGTCTGTCTCTCTCTCTCTCTCTCTCTCTCTCACACACACACACACACACACACACACACACACAGAAATATACATGAAACACACATAGGTGCCTGTAGACCCTGTGGGTCAGAGTCCACAAATATTTAACAACCAGAAGGGGTTTCAGACACTGACTAGCCACAGTCAGACCCCCTGCTGTACTCAGTGTCAACCTTTCAGTTTCCGAATTTCTCCATAATCCAGTGTGGCATCTGGGTGGGTCCCTGGGGAGAGGTGAAATCCGCTCTATATAGAGCTACAAAACAAACACACACATATAAAGACAAATACCTACACTCACACCACACAGAGAGGCAGAAGAACATAAAAACACAAACACACACACAGAAAAAACCTTCCCCGTTGCCTTATGCTTTATCTGTATCACACACCTAAAGAAAAGCCTCTGCTGACCTTTTAGAGTTATTCGGGGAGGGGGGAATGATATACGGTCATGGCCCATGACCCTGTTCCCCATCCAAGCTCGAGGCTGAACGGTGGATGCAGAACTGCCAAGTCCATGGCCTCTGCCCACCTTAGATGCTCGTGGCTACCTCCCCTGACCCATTCGTGTCCTTGCTGCTAGCAGGCAGCATGGTTTGAAATGGCATGGCTGACCCTCGTGTGATTGCAGCCCGAAGACCCTGTCCTAGCTCAGTTGGCTCCCCGAGAGCAGGTCCATATTTGAAAGCGGCCTCAAGCCTGACTGGCAGGAGCATCAGTGGTCCCTGGAGGCAAAAGGCAGCTCATGAGTCCTGTCATTTCCGGCCAGGCCGCTGTGGGGCAAGGCGCAGAAGGAAATACAGAGTGCTCCTAAGGGAGAAGTCACATCAGGATACCCCGTCCCCCGAGAAGACAGGGACAGAGGTCAGCCACATGGTTGGTCGTCATGGTTATGTGGTTAGTGTCTGGAATTCCTCATTTAGGGCTCTGGGAAGAGTATTGCTCAATGTGGGATGGGGTGCATGTTTTATTTTTTTTTTAAGTTATTTATGGTTTGGTCTCTTGTGGCTGTGTTTTCAGGTTTGTTTCTACAGGAGTGCTGCTTGGAAGCATTGTGGGCTTGAGGGGCTGAGGGGGGCCAGGAAGACCAGTGGGGAGCACTTTGGCTCCTGCTGGAGGAAGAGGAGGAGGAGCCTTCCCCCAGAAGAACCAGAGCCAAGGTGGCCACATGGCAGCCCACAGCGCCCCACGGGCTTTTTTGTTTGATCCAACGTGGAACAAATGTCAGAAACCAGTGGCGTTCTTTGCTGAGTGTCCAGAGGCAGCATAAATTAGCAATCCTCATCCCCTCCCCAAGAAGAGGCCAGATTTGAACATCTCTCCCAGGTCCTAACATATTTCCTGGGGCGTCAGGGTCCTGTGACCAAGCAGATGTCCCCAGAGTGGAAGCGTTTCCCCATTCCCACCCCAAACTAGGGAGCAGCACTCAGTACCACCTCAGAACTTGCAGGAAGCGTCAGCAGTTCACTAAGGGCTATTTCTGATTTCCTGGACAACCTCTGTATCAGATCCGTCTCATTGTCAAGCCCAGAGGGCTGAGTTTTGTTTTGAGTATTATGGGGAGCAGGGAAATACAGGATCTGGGTCCAGCTAGTGTTGCCATAGGGAAGGGGGGGGGTGTCCTGGCAGGAAGCCAGCCTTTGAAAAGGTGAGGACAGTGGCCATCTTGTGGGATCCATTACAGTCAGTGCGTTTGAGCTGCTGGGTCTCCATCACCATGGATTCAGCCAATCGAGGAAGTCTCTAGGTTTTCTGTTCCAAGAATAAATTGTGCCGGGAAATGGCTCTAATCTGGGGTCCAAAGGGACTCCAGCTCTGAAAACTTGATCCTGGGGCAGAGTGGGGCCAGGATGATTCTGGCAGGCCCAGAAGTACTGGCCATTCTTCCCCAGCCCTTGCCCTGCTCCCTCCACTGTTCCCCACCTGGGGGTGGTGGGAGGCAGGAACCTCTATCCAAGGCCCTTTCTGGTTCCTGGGGCCCTCCTAGTGTGGACTGCAGACTTCTTCCTTCTTCCCTTACTGTGCCTCTGGGGCCAAGGCCTCCACCCCTGAGCTCTGAGGACTATGCCGAGAATGGACCTTTGGGACTTCTCAGGACATTATCAATTTGTACACTGCAGGTTGACTTAATTTATTTATTTTGTGAAAAAGAAGAGACAGAAAATATTTTATTTTTTGCAGGGACTCAAAGCTGTACCCAAATCAAAAAAGACGATAATAATAGAAACCATTCACTTCATACATACAAGGACACTCCAAGACGATTCAGAATACACGAGAGGACAAAACTGAGCGTGGGAGTCACGATGGCCGCAGGGTATTTTTTTAGCTCGGTTTCCTCTTGTTGATTTGAAGATATGACAGTAAGGCCCTTTCTGCTATATTACCTTTGTCCAGGTATCTGAAATAGGACACACCTCAAGAGAGTGTTGCCTTGGGCTTAGCAATGCTCTGGGAACCCTTGGGGTTTAGGGAGGAGAGGGAGGGATGACTACTGACTCTACACTCCATGGGACCTGGTTGGAGTAACGTGTGAGGGGTTTTCAGCAGGGAGCTGGGCTAGGGGAGGTGGTCCAGCTGGGAGCTAGTGCCTCCTCTTCCAGCGAGGCCAGCCCTGGTTTCTCTGCTCCCTCTGGCCCCCCACGAGCCTTCACCTCCACAGCACCCACCTGCCTGGAGACAGAGGGAGTGTTGAGGCCTCACCTCCGCCCACCGCCAGCTTCCTGGGAACAAGAGGCTCATTCAGCAATGAGCGTTTATTCGTTTTTCTTTTTCTTCATGAAGACCTCTTTAGCCCAGCCTATAAAAATAGTTCAGAACATTCCAGGCCTTGGTGAGACAGGGCAGTGTCCAACACCCTCAGGCTGTCGCCACTGCTGCCCATTCCTGGCTTCTCCTCTGGGCCTTGTTTATAAACCTTGGAGTGGATGAGGACATGGGGGGAAGGGTCTTTGGGAGCAGGATTTTGCGGGGGCAGGATTCCTGAGTCCCATGAAGAGGGAAAAAGAAGAAGCAGATCTCTGTAGCATGGCCCTTGCAGGTTATCACCAACTTATTATTAAGGTTGAGAGACATAAGCAAATTCTAGCCCTCTGTCCCTTTATGTGATGCACTCACTTGAAAATAAGTAACCAAATGAACAGGGGAAAAAAATGTTTCCCTGCCAGCACCCTCAGCCTGGGAGCTATGCCAGAGGCTGGTCTAATGGGGCAGCTGCTAACCAAACCCTTAAGAGCAGAGGACCCAACCGACCCATTACAAGAACATCTTTCCCTTCCACCTCTGCTTTCTGAACAAGCTCCAGGAGGTCCCTGTCCCAGAAGACGTATGCTTGGCCTAGAGAGCAGACAGGAGATGTAAGCATCAGATGGTCTGGTCCTGACCCTGAAGGTCTCTTCCAGCCCTGGTTCTGTGTTAATTGACTATGAGGCCTATCCCTTCAGAAGCCCTGGATTATGAAGGACAGGGGCAGAAGACTGGATGGCTATGTCCCCAAGGCAGTCCTCTCCCACTCCCATCCCCAAAGACTGAAAGCAAAGGTGGGTCTCAGAGGGGTGGGTTCCTGAGGCAGGGAGAGTGGGGTGGGGGAACAGATGCCTGCAGAGGATGCTCCTTCTTTAAACTTGTGCAGTCTGACAAGCTCCAAGAAGTGGCTCTTGTTAGTCTGCACAAATTTAAAGAAGGAGCGTCCTCTGAGTTCCAAAGTTAATGAGTTTGCCTGTGAAGATTCCTAGCACATGGTCCAGCTAGAAGGCAGGGAGGCGGCCCAGAGTTTCCTGAATGTAGCCACATGGCCTTTCAACTGCCCATGGTTTCAGAAGAGTGGAAGCTGCTCTTTACCTCAAAAGGATGAAGCAGAGTTGGCAGCTCAGATGTCATAAGAACTTCAAGATCCTAGGGTCTTGTGACCTTTGTCATTCCATACTGTGCATGGGGGACTAGTTAGTTATGTGTTTCCAAGATTACATGGTACCATCCTCAGGGCCTAGCTCATACTGTAGACCAGGTATTTTACTTGTATTTATTTGTCAAATAAAATGACCTATGTTCCTTGCTTCTTCTGTCATTGGGCTTGAACTGGTCACCCCCTAAAGTCTCCCTTTCATCTGTACTTTCTAGGCCAAGTCTGCCTGGCTCCCCTGCTCCCTCCTGGTTCCTGCAAACTCTTTTTGCCAAGAATTTTGGCCCCCTGTCATGTTTCATGGGCGCATAGTACAGGATACCCCTTCATGGCCATACGTGGCCATGGTATGTACATATGTGTCCACACGTGTGTATGTGTAGCATGTAGCTCAGCCTGCTTGGCCATGTTGCTCCCAGCCCCCTTGCCGTCAATGTCCCAGATGTTCTTGTCGTGGCTACAATCTCCTGGAAACACAGGGGCTGCCTTCAGAAAGCTGGTGGCCACCACCAGTCAGGATCTTCTCTGCAGAACAGAATGTGAACCCATCACCTGATGGCTTACTTGATTTATTTAATTAAAAATGAAAACGCGCAATGAGCAGAATCTGAAATGTCTCTGCCCTCTTTTTTGCATTTATTCTCAGCAGCAACTGGGTTGTAAAAATTTAACAGGAAAATTTGTACGTCAATTATATCTCAATAAAGCTGGAGTGGGGAGGGGAATAGGAAAAAAAAAAAAAGTAACAGGGAAAAAAATTAGCAGCAGTAGGAAAGGGGTAACTTCCAGCATGAAGCAGGTCAGAAAAACTGCCTACTCTTCAGGGGTGAAAGGCACAAGGGAAGCATGGATAAGTGCAGAGGGTGTGATGAATATTCTTTTACCAGAATGGCAGAGCTGGTGATAACTGTTTGGAGTTGGCTACAAGGATGAGGTCTGAGAGAGAAATACCTCATCATTGTCGGGGAGGGACAAGAACATTAGCTAAAGGTCAGGGGACCTGGGGACAAGTCCCAGCCTTGCCACTCTCTGGCCCTGTGAACTTGGGCAAGTCACTTCCCTTAATCTGTACCCCAGTTTCCGTTAGAATGAAAGGTGTAATTAGTAGTTGATAACCATTGTTCCAAAAAAGTCCCTTTAGGGATGGATTGAAGTCAGCTGAAAGGGCAGGCAACGCTCTCACTCGGAGCAACTGTGCGTTCATTCACTTCACATGTTGAAAGAGTACTTAAGATTTCATTTGGCCTTCAACAAAATCTCAAAAATCACCTGAGATTGCCAAGAACACTTTCAACTAAGAAATTTAATGCAATTACATTGCTGTATCAGTCATATCAACTTAGTGCAAATTAAATTTCCACGCTTTTGTTTCCTAACAGCCACCTGGAGGGAATGGGCATTTCCTCAGGGAAAAGGGCGAGGGTTCCTTTTGGAACACAGGAAGACAGAGCTGGTGGAGCTTTGTGGGTTTGGGGACAGACGGGAAGTAGGAACTGCAGCAGCCATGAGGAGGCAGAGAAGAGCTGAGCACTGGGGACAACGGTCCCTGGAGTGAAGGGGTGACAGAGTGAAGCATGATATGAGGAAATGAGACCTCTTCCCCAAAACTCAAACCTGTATCTCTGTCATTCCACCCAGGCCAGGTCTTGGAAGCTCAAACCATTTCCCTCCCAACCCTTAAAATATAGGAGTCAGCACATGACATCCCGACCTGGGTGGAACCTCGGCCACCCCGTCCCCAGCCAGGTGCCATTGCTGTGTCCAATCTGCTGGGGACTGGATATATTTAGTTTAATTTCTAGGCTGTGTTTCCTACCACAAATGGCCACCTGGAGAATCAAATTGCCCTAATCATAGAGCAGAGACTAGCGACGTCCCCACGCACTGGCCCCCTCAGCCACCAGCCTAGGCTGAGCCTCCTTTCGCTCCCAGACCTCTTAGGGTTCCTGAATCTTCCTGCACTACACCCCAAGTTATCCACCCTGGAAAGAAGCCGAACACCCCATGGGGTCTCGGAGGGGCAGTCAGCTGGCTCCATCCCTGCAGGCAGTTTGATCACCAGCAGAGAGAGGCCTTGGACTTGTGCCACTTGCTCACGGAGCCCTGCCAGGCCCCGCACTGCCAGGTCCTAGAGTCTGTAGCAGTGCCCCAAGTGTTTTTGGAGGAACTGTTGTCACCTAACCTCTCTTAAGAAGTCATAGTGCACATTAGTGCATTAAAGGCTCTTAGAAGCCCTGCTTTCCTCTGTCTGACCCAGCTTACAAGGATTCACTCATAACAAATTTTATGGGTGGAATTCTTTTACCATGAAAACTTTTTTTGTTTGCCGAACAAGATTTTCAAGACTTTGGCATTCTATAGAACAATGTGTACCTACCAGATACCTGCAAGTGTAAGACTAAAAGCCATGGTAAGCAGACAATAAGGTGGTAGGTGAAGTGGCTGGGGAGAAAAAGTCCAGGGTTTCAGGGCCCCATCCCACTTTCACATCATTCTCACTGAGCTGCAGGCCAGGGGCAAGAGTCAGCCTGTGTGGGGAGTAGCAGCCTCAGGGTCACTATGGGTCAGAGTTCACAGCTCCAAGGCATCCATGCAGCTGTCATAAAACCTCCCAGTCGCTTGAAACCCTTCGTGTCCTCAAATCAACCCACACCTGCAGGGCCTCTGTGGCATTACCCAAAAGATGTGTTGACCCCCACAGAGAGTGGAGACCCTGGAGAACCAGGCCAGGCATAAACACCACAGGACACTATTGATCTGAGAAACTAGAGCTTGGGGTCATTCTTAAAGGAGTCATTTCTGAAACAGCCGGACAAAGGTTACCAACAGTAAATGGGTTCCCTGGAGATGTAATCCCCTAGTAGCTAGTAAACGCCTTGCTAAATGCTGCTGTGCAGTTTATTAGAAGAGCAAGCAAGTAGTAAAGACTCAGCAGGAGGGGCTTCCTCAAGAAAATCAGAATAAGAGAAGGAGGGAAGGAAGGAAGGAAGGAAGGGAGGAAGGAAGGAAGGAAGGAAGGGAGGGAGGGAGGGACGGAGGGAGGGACGGAGGGAGGGAGGGGGGAACAGAGAGTGACAGCTAGGAGGGGACATTCTCACGAGATGCAGGGGAAGAATAAAGCCAAGCTGCTGGAAAGAGCACCCATGAGAATAGCCAAAGCCATGATGCCGAAGCATTTAAGGGATGTCAGGGTCAGGCCAGGCCCAGGTACACACATAGCCCTGCACAGCACTGGCCATGGACCAAATCTACCCTGTGGATGTGTGGTCCATGCATGGTCTGCTTTTCTTTTTAACAACTGGCCACCACTTTAAAATTAAGGGATTTTATATAAAAACCAGATTTCTGCTTCCTCTTGAAAACTGGGTCACTTGGTTTGAATTACACCACAAGCTGATGCTGAGACAAAGATTTGAGAGCAAATGGTTTATGTGGGAGCTGCAGACAGCCTGGCAGGGGAGGAGGGGAAGAGGGGAGGAGACAGCCAGCCAAGGGTGCAGGGTTGAGCCAGCTGCCACCTTGGACAACTGGAGCTGAACGCCTCCAGGAAGTGCATAAAGCTTGAAACTTGGAATGATCTGAGATGAGGGGTGAGGTGAGGGAGCCCAAGAGTATTCCTACATCAAAGACCTGTCAGTCCCCACCTCCCAGAGCAATGGAAATAAAAACAAAAATAAACAAATGGGACCTAATGAAACTTAAAAGCTTTTGCACAGCAAAGGAAACCATAAACAAGACCAAAAGACAACCGTCAGAATGGGAGAAAATATTTGCAAACGCATCCACGGACAAAGGATTAATCTCCAAAATATATAAACAGCTCATGCAGCTCAATATCAAAAAAACAAACAACCCAATCCAAAAATGGGCAGGAGACCTAAACAGACATTTCTCCAAAGACGACATACAGATGGCCAAGAAGCACATGAAAAGCTGCTCAACATCACTAATCATTAAAGAAATGCAAATCAAAACTACAATGAGGTATCACCTCACACCAGTTAGAATGGGCATCATTAGAAACTCTACAAACAACAAATGCTGGAGAGGCTGTGGAGGAAAGGGAACCCTCTTGCACTGTTGGTGGCAATGTAAATTGACACAGCCACTATGGAGACCAGTATGGAGGTTCCTTAAAAAACTAAAAATAGAATTATCATATGACCCAGCATACTACAGGGCATATACCCAGAAAAAAAAAAACATAATTCAAAAAGACACATGCACCCCATGCTGTTCATTGCAGCACTATTTACAATAGCCAGGTCATGGAAGCAACCTAAATGCCCATCGACAGACAAATGGATAAAGAAAATGTGGCACATATATACAATGGAATATTGCTCAGCCATAAAAAGGAACAAAACTGGGTCATTTGTAGAGACGTGGATGGACCTAGAGACTGTCATACAGAGTGAAGTAAGTCAGAAAGAGAAAAACAAATATTGTATATTAATGCATATATGTGGAATCTAGAAAAATGAAACAGATGAACTGGTTTGCAGGGCAGAAATAGAGACACAGATGTAGAGAACAAATGTATGGACACCAAGGGGGGAAGCAGGGGGCGGGGTGGTGGTGGTGGGATGAATTAGGAGATTGGGATTGACATATATACAGTAATATGTATAAAATAGATAACTAGGGCTTCCCTGGTGGCGCAGTGGTTGAGAGTCCGCCTGCCAATGCAGGGAACATGGGTTCGTGCCCCGGTCCGGGAGGATCCCACATGCTGCGGAGCGGCTGGGCCCGTGAGCCATGGCCGCTGGGCCTGTGCGTCCGGAGCCTGTGCTCCGCAACGGGAGAGGCCACAACAGTGAGAGGCCCGCGTACCGCAAAAAAAAAAAAAAAAGATAACTAATAAGAACCTACTGTATAAAAAGTAAATAAATAAAATTAAATTTTAAAAAGTTGTTCATATTTATACTTAAAAAAAGAATTATACATTATATTGGTAAAAATCTCAGAGTTGTTAAATTATCAGGATCTAGAAAATGCCAAGTATATATTAAAATTTACCTATGCCAGTAGAAAAAAAAAGAAAAAGAAGACCTGTCAGTCTTTGGCTGAAGGTTGTTCCTCGGAAGTATTAATTCCCCAGCACTTGCCCTGCTGGCAGAACAACATTCCAGAATTCTGAAAAAAGATGTCAGGCCCAGAGAGGAAGGAAGAGACAAGTGGTTGAAAGTTTCCAGATCACAGCGCAAATTTCCAGTGAAAGGTGTGAGATAGAGGTGGGGCCTGACAGCACCTGCTCCCTGGGGTGGTAGGTCACCTGGGGCTCTCATCCCAGCAGGAACAGCGGGCCTCAGCTGGGAGAAGGGCGGGGCCCAGTCTCCCTCTGGTCTCTCCAATACTAGGCAGCATTTATCACGGCATCTGCATTGATGTTTTACTTCCAACAGAGACATCCTCTCTGTCAATCCATGTCCCTCCAAAGTGAGAAAGCAACAGGTTAAGAGGGCCACAGCTGTGACTCCATTCATTAGGACAGCACCCCAGGCCCTGGAGTGTTTGAGTTTTCAAACCACAGCTTAAAGTCCTGGTGGAATGCTGGGGTCTGGGCTGGCTTTCCCGACAATGCTCACCAGGGGACCCTTAATGCTTAGACCTCAGGAATAACATGGTTAGTCTGGAAACCATGGGCTCTGCCTAGGCCTGCCTGGTCAGAACACCATGGAACTCAACCTTCCCTTCACCATCTCTTACCACACCCTCCTGGATTTCTCCTGCCCACCCCTACCCCAAAACAGCTGCTGCCCACCTGTGCGAGAGGACAGAATAAGCAGTGAGGAGTAGCACAGGTTCTTTTCCCACCTGGAGGGTGGACAGAGCCAGCCGGCATCCAGTCCATACCAGAGCTACCCTCCCTTGAAAGTTCTCAGCTTCTTTCTGCTCTGAGGCACATAGTAGACGATGCTCACCTGTGGGGCCCAACACATCCCTTGGGTGCGCTGTTGTGAAGATCAGCATGGCAATCTCCAGCGCCTGAGTTCAAATGCCACCCGTTCTTGCCCACCTAGGAAAGTTCAACAGGGTGACCAAGGAGAGTGTGTAAAAAGGCCAGGAGGATGAAGAGAACTTGAAGAGTTTGGGGACCGAGAAACAGTTTGCTCTGGCTGAGGTGATGAGACAAGAGGCTGGAGAGGAAAGCTAGGACCTGAGCGTGCAGGAGCCTCTAAGTCATGATAAGAGATTGGACTTGATCCCAAGAGCTATAGGGAACCGTGAAAGGTAGAATGAAGCAGCGTGGCCTGGCCTGATCAATTATGTCCCATTTTACAGATGAGAAGAGAGAGGCACAGAGAGCTGACATGACCGGTAGTGTCAGGATATGAATCCACATCCCTCCTCCTTGAAGACCCTTCTGTCCCATCTTTTGCCTCAAGTCTCCCACTTCGATCTGTTGAGACCCCAAAGGCCACGAAAAGGCTGTGGAGGACCAGAATGAAAGGCTTTCCTTTGAGATCATACAGAACAAGTCTGACCCCTCCCCTATGTGCCAGCTTTTCAAAGTCAGCCTGAGTCTGCTCTTCTCCAGCAAGGTGTCCTAGCTGTGTGACCTTGGACCAGTGAATTGCCGTCTCTGAGCCTTGGACTGCTCATGTATACAATGGGGATAATATCAATGTGAAGGACAGGGATGCATGTAGTGTGTCTGGTTCATGGTAAGCCCTGAATAAACAGTGGCTGCTATTACTTGAAGATAGAGGCCCTTCACCCTATTCACCCTCTTCTGGATGCCTCTCAGTTAATCAACGAATCAACAAGTATTTTGAAGGCTATAGGGAAGCCTAAATAGAGCATACAGTGGAACCTGGGCCAAATAGAATAGGTCCCTCAGCATCTGCCCCAGGCAGTCAAGCTGCCCCCTGCAGGACAAATCCTGAAAACCAGTGCTGAGATTCCAGCGACAGACCTTGAGATGGCTCACAGAGCAACGGGCAACTCCCAGAGTCTGGGTGAGTGAGTAGGACTAATCTTCTCTTTCCTTTTGGAAGCTTTCATTAATTCCACTTCTGTGTTTCAGCAGTCTCTTTCCTCTGACTTGATCTTGATTTCTTTAAGCAGTTTCCTTTCCAGGAAAAAAAAATGCCCTCTGCCTTCTGTCTGTATGAGAGAAGAGACTGATTCTTGAGAACCAAGAAGATCTGAGTTTAAATCAATTCATTCAAAACATTGTCCAATGGGCAGCACTTCTCCCCCCTTCCCTGGTCCTGGAGGGGTCTGGCTGGCCCGAATGGAGGTGTGTTCACACTTGGTCTGCAGCCTACCGCTTCCTGAAGCAGGCAGGTCTCACTTGGCTGGGAGCAGAGCAACAGCTGAGAAGACATGTGTCAAGACATCACCTTGGAGGGACTTCCCTGGTGACGCAGTGGAGAAGACTCTGTGCTCCCAGTGCAGGGGGCCCGGGTTCGATCCCTGGTCGGGGAGAGGAATTGGATCCCACATGCATGCGGCAACTAGGAGTTCATGTGCCACAACTAAGGAGCCCGTGTGCCACAGCTGGGGAGCTGGCAAGCTGCAACTACGGAGCCCTGGAGCTGCAACTAAGGAGCCCACCTGCCGCAACTAAGAAGCCCATGTGCTGCAACTAAGGAGCGGTGAGCCACAACAAAGGAGCCCAAGAGCAGCGGCTAGAGGGCCCGCCTGCTGCAGCTGAGACCCAGCACAACCAAATAAATAAATAAATATATATATATATTTTTTTAAAGACTTCCCTTGGAAGTAGAAATCCAAGGACCCCATTACAGGGACATGCTCCCAACAGCTTACTTCTAGATGTTGTGCCCTTCAAGTTCTCTTTCATGGGTGGTTAAGCCTCAGTGAAAGGCTTCATATTGTCTCCCACTATGCCTGACACAGCACAAGTGGTGGCTGAATAAATGAATGAACGAATGAATGGTAAGGAAGTTTAAGAGGCACTTGGAATAAACAATTTTTTTTTCAATTGTAGTAAAATACACATGACATAAAATATACTGTTAGTGACATTTACTGTTGGTGACATTTAGGACCTCCATAATAAGCAACAATCACCACTATCTAGTTCTAGAACATTTTCATCACCCTAAAAGGGTACCCTCATATGCCCTGCAACCACAAATCTGCTTTCTGTCTCTATGGATGTGTCTGTTCTGGACATTTCATATAAATGGAATCATACAATATGTGACCTCTTGTGTCTGGCTCCTTTCACTTAGCATGATGTTTTCAGAATTCATCCATGCTGTAGGATGTATTCGAATTTCATTCCTTTTTAAGACTGAATTATAGTCCATTGTATGGATATACCACACTTTGCTCATCAACTCATTAGTTGATGGACACTTGGGTTGTTTCCATCTTTTGGCAGCACTTTCATTTAATGAACATTTCTTGAGCTCCTCCTATGACCCTGGCACCGTCCTGGGGACTTGCTCATCATCTATTATTGAATCCTCAGTACTGCTCTCAACTGGGTGGAAATTATTTCTCCATTTCAAATATAAAAGAACTGAGGCCCGACAAGGTTTAAGGAACTTGCTGAGATAGAAAGTAGCAGAAACAGTTCAGCCCATCAAACACTGGCTGGCAGAGCAACTAAGCTCGTGCGCCACAACTACTGAGCCTGCGCTCTAGAGTCCATGAGCCACAACTATTGAGCCCGTGCACTGCAACTACTGAAGCCTGCATGCTCTAGGGCCCACGTGCTGCAACTACTGAGCCCATGTGCTGCAACTACTGAAGCCTGCACACTTAGAGCCAGTGATCAGCAACAAGAAAAGCCACTGCAGTGAGAAGCCCGTGCACTGCAACGAAGAGTAGCCCCCCTGGCCAAAAGCCCTGTGCAGCAACAAAGACCCAAGGCAGCCAAAAACAAAACAAACAAACAAACAAACAAAAATGCCGGCTGTGTGCCCGCAGTATGCAGCCCCCCTGCCAGGCTGCAAGGCACAGAAGTGAAGAGCACAGTCCCTGTCTGCGCAATAAAAGACATCCCATGTCAGACTTGCCAGGCAGACTCAGTATCACTTACTTCTATACCCTCCATTTCATTGGAAACTCAGCAACAATTCCAGTATTGCTTAATTTGTAATCATCTGTACCAATAATTTCCCAATCAGGGAAAAATAAAACCCACCATCAGACCCCGTGTCTGTGTCAGTCCCTCCCTGTATATGACTGATGGCACTGTCCAATTTGAGGTGGTTTGGGCCTCACTGGTTCAAGTGTAAGTCACCAGCTCCTTTGTGCCCTTTACAATGAGACAACACTCAGTCCATTTCTGTAGCAAGAGCTCCCTGAGCTTTATCAGTCTCCTCAAGAGGCCCAGGACCTCCACTCACTCAAAGTACCTCTCTCAAAACCCTCCAGATACTCACAATTGATCAATAATCATAATGATGATGATTTATTGAGCATGTACTATGTGCTAGGTACATGCCCAGTACCTTCTATGCATTATCTCCTTGGATGATCCTCCCAACCCTGCGAAATGGGTGATTGATTTGATAATTTTACTGATTATCCCCCATTTTATTGATGAGGAAACTAAGCCTTGGAGAGGTAGACCCTGGGTGGACCAGGTTGCAAACCCAGGTCTTTCTGCTCCAGAGCTTGACCTCAGAACAGCTGTGCCACACCACTGTGAGGACATCTGAGTGCTCAGAGCCTGTGATACCCTCATCCCTCTCCCTGGTGAAAGGATAAATAAAAGGCAGGTAATTGTCAGCCCAGTTGTCAATCCTGCAGATGTTGTCTGCCTCTGTGAACAGTGCTCATGGGATCCTGGCCAAGAAAGAGGCAGCGGGACCAGAGACTCTCTTTAGAATTTGGCTTTCAATGCCAGCAGGGCAGAGCTAAGGCAGGGAAACATCACATGTGGAGCTGCCCTCCAGATACAAGGCCACAGTAAACATAGGCATAAAGCTCAAATTCAGCAGACAGCCAAGAAATGCAAACCAAAACAAAAATGACCTCTTAAATTGGCAACAATTGTTTTTTTGGCCTCACCATGCAGCACTGGGGATCTTAGTTCCCCGAGCAGGGATCGAAACTGTGCCCCCTGCAGTGGAAGCGCAAAGTCCTAACCACTGGACTGCCAGGGAATTCCCAGCAACAGTTTTTTAAAATAGTAAAACCCAGTGCTGGTGAAGGCGTAGATAAACATCCATTCACCTGCTGGGAGGAAAGTTTGATGATATGCATCAAACACCTTAACATTTTTCATAACCTTTCATCCAGCAAATCTAGTACAGAAATTTATTCTAAGGAATTAACTGTGGCTGAATGCTAAGATTTAATGTTTTAAAACATTAAATGTTGTTTATAATAGTGAAAAACAAAAAAAAAAACCCTTAAGTGTTGAATAATAAGGAATTGGTCAAACAAATTATAGTTACACATATGAAGGGAAACTCTGCAGCTATTAAAATAATCATGCAGAAGACCTTTTATGACAGTTAAAGATGTTCAGGATATATTAGATAATAAAAGAGGGCTATAAAACTCCATTTATATAAAATATTCTTTATAATGTGAATATATTTGCACAGAGAAATTAACCAAACTGTTGACAGTAAATTACTTATCTAAATTTTAAACAACTTTTTAAACCAACATGTATTCCTTGCATTCATCACATAGTGTTTAAGAGTGTAACCTCTCTGGGGCTTCCCTGGTGGCGCAGTGGTTGAGAGTCCGCCTGCCGATGCAGGGGGCACGAGTTCGTGCCCCGGTCCGGGAGGATCCCGCATGCCGCAGAGCGGCTGGGCCTGTGAGCCATGGCCGCTGGGCCTGTGCATCCGGAGCCTGTGCTCTGCAACGGGAGAGGCCACAACACTGAGAGGCCCGCGTATCAAAAAAAAAAAAAAGAGTGTAACCTCTGGAGTCAGGCTGCCTGAGTTCAAATCTCAACTCCATCCCTGATTCATGGAGACCTCTCTTGAAACCTTTCAGTTTTCAAGTACAAATGAGGGTAATAACAACACCAAAGCACCTGCTCAGGGGGTGTTGGGAGGCTCTAAATGAGAAGATAATGTGTGATGTTCCCAGTCCAACGCCTCACGGTAATTTATCATCACCATTGCTATGATTACTATGACTAATTATGGTTATGATTACTAATACAACTTGTGCAATTAGAAGGGAGAAAAGCCTGAGCGTTTGCCCGCGTCCTCGCCCACCTCAGAAAGCCATGCCTGCCAGCTGCCCCCCACAGGGCTGGCACTCGCTGTCAACTTCCTGCGAGGCTTTCAGCTCACACTTGCCAGGACTCCCGTGTTCCGTCCGCCTCACCCCTGTCCACAAAGAGGAAGAAACAGCCCAGCAAACACTGCTCTGCTGGCCCCAGAGTGAGACGTGGAAGTTTACAAAAATGTAAAAGCAAATGTTTGGTTTGGGAGGAGAGAAGGAGCACAGGCTGCACCGAGAAAGGAGACTTTTCAGAAGGCCCTGGAGGAGACTGCTCTTCACCACTGGGCCTCCTTCTTTCCCCTGTTTGTTTCTTCACTTCATCCTGACCAGCTCATTTTCTCTGAAGCATCTGGCCCCAATATGGGGCTGATTTGAATAAATCCAAGACATCTCCCTTAGCCCAGCAAAACTTGGAAGAAGCCAAGGAGAAACCCCACAGTGTTGTAAGCAGAAGCCCTGAGAGGCAAAGACAGACAGGAAAGAGGAGGGTGGTTAAAAAGTAAGTGAGGACCAGGGTGCACCTGGGGCAAGGTGTGTACATGGGGCTGATGTGTCCAGAGATCGAGAGGGATGAGCCAGAGAGAGATGAGCCCCTTGAGCCAACAGCACCCTCTGGCAAGCGTCCACCTGCCCTTGGTTTCCCTCCTCTCCTGTGGCCCCTCACTAGGCAGGAGCTAGCTCATATGGGTCACAGATTTCGCCAGATGTGGGAGAACCAGATCGAGGGACATGTTGTGGTTGCTCCCCTACACAGACACACACAGATACACACACACACACACACACACACACACACACACACACACACACACGCCCACACCTCCTTCCAGGCTGGGAAAGCAGAGGGTATGGAGTTCCAGCCAGACCCCATCCTCCAGTTGCTTTAACCCAGACACATTCTTCATTCCCTTCTGCTTGAAAATACCAATACACCCGTAAAAATTCTAAATTCTAGTGACTCTAAGACAAAGCAGAGTAACTGTTCCTGGGTGAAGCGTCAGGAACGGCGGACAAGAACATTAGATTGAATATGAAAGAAAGAAGTGAATGAAAACAACAAAAAAAGCTGTGATTCCTAGAAATTCCCACTCCACCCACTTCCCACAACTATTCTGTTACTCCAAAATGAGAAATTAATTCCTCCAGGATTAGGGTTGTGAAGAATGTGCCAAAACCCAAGAAAAAGGCTTTATGTTTGCAGGGTGTGAACTGGGCTTAGCTGAACTAAGATGCAGCTAAGGGAGTCTGGGCTCCACTTCTTTACATTTCAGTAGAGTCTCAAAATACAGTTTGTCAAGGATGCCCTGAGCAGGTTTGGGGCTGGCCTCCTCTCTTACTGGTGTTGGTAATAGAGCAGAGTGGGCAGCAGTATTAATTGTGAAGATAATTTTTGTCTTGTTCTCACTTATGTACGTAGGAGATGTTCAAAGAATGAGAAGGTCACTGTCCCCTTTCCCCTTTCCCCTTATAGGGAGTAGAGCCCGGCTGCTCTCATCCTGAACTCTGAACCTCAGCAGGGAGAAGATAAGCCACCATTGAAGAGGCCGTGAAACTCAACCCTCACCCATTCACTACTTATTTTAAAAACACAGAACTTCCTAACCTAACCCAGTAGTTTTCAACTCTGGATATGCATTAAAACCACCAGCTGGTGCTCAGACTTTCCTGTGCATCAGCATCTCCTGGAGGACTTGTTAAAACACAGATTTCTGGGCCTCACCCCAGAGTCTCTGATTCAGTTGGACAGGGATGGCACCCGAGAACTTGCCTTTTAACCAGTGCCCTGGTGCTACCAGTCCCCAGTCCACACTTTGAGAGCCACTGCCTCTCCCTGTCCTCCGAGACTGACTCAGTTGGTTTGGAGTGGGGTCTGGACATCCGCTACCTAAAGGGGCTGAAAACGAGCAGGACCCTGTAGGGCTCCTGGGTACAAAAGTCTTTCTGTGTCCCCTCATTTCTTTCTTTCTTTTTTTTTTTTTTTGCGGTATGCAGGCCTTTCACTGTTGTGGCCTCTCCCGTTGCGGAGCACAGGCTCCAGATGCGCAGACTCAGCGGCCATGGCTCACGGGCCCAGCCGCTCCGCGGCATGTGGGATCTTCCCAGACCGCGGCACGAACCCGTGTCCCCTGCATTAGCAGGCGGACTCTCAACCACTGCGCCACCAGGGAAGCCCCCCCCTTGTTTCTTGATTACAGGAAATAGGCTTTGTTCAGCCTCCATGACCTTCCCTGAGTTCCAACAGGCAGGTTCAAACAGTCACTAATTAGGGAAGGGAGGGGGATTTGGAGACAAGGGAGGAAAAGTCAAGAAAAAATAGTGCAGCCTTGGGGCAGAGTCCTGGTTCCTCCTCAAGGGACACACATAACAATATCTTTGAGCTGTTTTGCAGATACTGAAACCCCCACCAGGTGGGAGAAGTTAACTGTATGCTGCCCAAGAGCACGGAGACCCCGAACTGTTGGAACCAGAAGGTTGATGATGCTTCCCACTTACCTCACCATCAACCAGTCAGAAGAATGTCCACGAGCTGATCATGCCCTCCTCTTTGAACCATTGCTATAAAACTCCTCACTACCCACTCCAGGTCGGGACACACAGTTTTGAGAGCATTAGTCCTCTGTGGCCCCCTTTGCCTGGCAAAGCAATAAAGCTATTCTTTTCTACTTCACCCCAAATTCTGTCTCCGAGATTTAATTTAGAGGCTGGATACGGCATCAGGGCCCAGGGGACCCTGGGAGAACCACTGCTAACACCACAAGGGCCAATTAAGGTGAGATCAACTACAAGAGCACATTGTAAAAATCAGTGCAAATAGCCAGTTAACAGTTAAGGACCTACTAGAATCCAGCTGCTCTCAATCATGGCCTTATCTAACTTCGATTCCTTTTTTACATCAAAGAGAAATCTTGACATCGCTCTCGGACTTGGCATGTCTGCAACTTCGCAGAGGCCATTTCTGCATGTCGCTGCTCTGCTTCTGGTTCTGCCTGAGCTTTGGGGCATCAGCACTTTGTCACAGCTCCCAGCTCTCCGTTTGCAGGTTCGTTGGTGTCTTAACGTTCTCCCTCTTACCTTTGTTCAAGAGAAACGTTCCCTCTCCTTGCACATGGCACAGAGAGCCCCTATGGCATGGCTTCCTTATGACCCAGGTCAGGGAAAACTGACTTACCTTGATCCATGGAAAAGCCAAGGTCCGCTGAGCTCAAGACCTTGGCCGGCTCTGGGAAGGGCAGTCTGCCTAGCAGCACACAGCTGATGAGCTGATCCTTGGTCTGCACGGGCATAAATCCCCCTCCGAGGCCTGGCAGCAAGGGAAGGTTGGGCCTCCAGCCCCCGCTGTGGGAAGATTTACAAAACAAAGAGCAGATGCTTTGAGTAATCACTTCATCACAGGATGAGGCCCAATGCATTTACATCAGGAAGGGAAGGGTCAGTGGATGCTGGCCAAGTCCTGCTCAGAGGAACCTCAGAGAGACAGGCAGGTACACACGTTGACCAGGCAGCCATAATGAGGAGCAGAGAGAGGAGAATGAACACACTTCACCTCCCCTGGGCCATGCACTTACAAGTAGCCCCTTACTTAATCCCTGCAACAACTCCACAGTAGATGCTGTCATTGCTTCTCTTTTGAAGATAAGGAAACAGAGGCTCAGCGAGGTCACACATCCTGCTCCCAGTCACACAGGTGGTATGAGAGCTAACATTTATTGAGTCCTTACTATATGCCAGGCACTGCTTCAGTTGTTTACACATATTGACCCAATTAATCCTCACAACAATCCTAGAGGTAGTGTATTAGTCTACATAGGCTAGGTTTTGCTGTGGTAAAAAACAGTCCCCAAGGTCTCAGGGCCTAACGTAACAAAGGTTTATTTCTTATCTACATGAAGTCGGCTGTGGGTCCACGAACCTCTCCGGGGCATCTTTCGTTCATGCAGTGACCCAGCAAGTCAGGTAGCTTTGATCTTGTCACTCAGTCTACTGAACAGGGGGTCTTGGTGCTGAGGCAGAGGAAAAGACAACTCTAGGGTCTTGGGCTGGCTCGTCTGTTCTTTTCCCCAGAAGTGATTCATGTCACTTCAGCTCACAGACCACTGGCCAGTGCTAATCACATGGCACCTACCCAACTGCAGTGCGGGTGGGGAATACAGGGGAACAAATAGAATGTTTGGCGACTATCACTATCTCTGCCACAGTAGGTACTATTATTTCTTTTACCTTTGTTTTTTTTGGCCGTGCCCCACAGCATGAGGGATCTTAGTTCCCCAACCAGGGATTGAACCCGCGCCCCCTGCATGGGAAGCATGGAGTCTTAACCGCTGGACCAAACCACCAGGGAAGTCTCTTTATCATTTTTCTAATTGAATGAAAGATTCTTTAAATTCTGTAGTGCTTTACAATTTTCAAAAGTTTCATGCACGTGATTTCATATAATCCCATAATAACGCTTTTATTTTCCCTTACCCCTCCCAGTAGGTAATATTATTATCCTCACTTTACTAACAAGAAAACTGAGACTGAGAGGTGAGGTGACATGCTGTATTAGTTTGCTAGGGCTGCCATAGCAAAGTACCACAGACTGGGTGGCTTAAACAACAGAAATTTATTGTCTTAGAGCTCTGGAGGCTAGAAGTCTGAGATCAAGGTGTCAACAGGGTTGGTTCCTTCTGTGGGGCGTGAGGGAGAATCTGTTCCATGCCTCTATCCTAGTTCCCAGTAGTTTGCTGGCATCTTTGGTGTTTCTTGGCTTGAAGAAGCATCACCCCAATCTCTGCCTTCATCTTCACCTGGTGTTCTTGTGTAGGTCTGCCTCTAAGTTTTCCCTTTTTATAAGGACATTGGTCATATTGGATTAGGGGCCCACCCTACTCCAATATGACCTGATTTTGACTCACTTCATCTGCAACAATCCTATTTCCAAATAAGGTCACATTCCGAGGCACTGAGAGTTAGGAGTTCAACATATGAATTTTGGAGGACACAATTCAACCCATAATTCTTGCTCAAGGTCACACAGAGCCAATAAGGTGAATAACTTGTACCCCAGTCTGTCTGACAATTTTAACTCTCCATCCAAGGTGATAATTACTTCCTCTGAAATGGGAGGTCTATAAAACATTTGGAGCCATGTTGATGATGAGAATTAATCATGTTATTCTTGTCAGTCTCTGAAAGCAGGGATCATACCTTATAAAACCACTCTTACACTTGCCCTTAAGAAACATGAAACCCTTTAAACAAGGATTCTTTTAAATAAAATCTTCAAAGAGGATGTTGGAAACCTCCAAGAAATTAAAATCCCTCTCCCTCCCTACTGTCTCCACTCAAATGGGATGCAGTGTTCTCCTTAGAACACACAGCTGTGGGGCTCTCGTCTCTCGTGGTCCCACCCATAGGCCTGGTCTAGAAGGAAGACATCTCTGCCTTTCCCATCTTTACTAACCGGAATGGTGACCTGGTCCCAACGTCCACCTGGGAGGTGTGATAGCTGAACTACTGCCCCATTTAGGGTCTGATATTAAACAAGCTGGACATGGGAAAGGGTGTGTGTGCTTGTATGCTAATTCACATACCGTCCTACCCTCTACCCCAGGTTCCTACCCCTTACTCCTCCCAGCCCCACTGGACCCAGATCCCATCTTTATTTTCTTAAGTCTTCATCTCCGCCCATTGCCTTCCCCAAAGAGTCTCCTGTTGGATTGGTGCAGAATTATGCTCAGCCCAGATAGGAAGAAAACAATCCAAAGGTTTTAGAGTCTGGGTGTCAATGGTCATGCATGTCATTTCATAACACCTTCCACCTGCGACAGCACAGCACACCTGGTGGAGATGCCCAGTGCGCAAGGCCATGCCCAGCAATGGGCTGAGCATCTCATCCAAACTCACAGAGGCCCTGAGATACCTCTGTGGAAGATGAAGGAGACTGTCACTAGCTAGAGTGGTCAGGACAGATTTTAATCAGTGATATAACCACTGCAGTAGGGAGAAGAGTCCAGTGTGAAATATATTCAACTGGGACTTGCACAGAGGTGACTGGGCATTTTAAAGGGAGAATGAGAGAATGCGGGGGTGGTGCACAGGGGCTCAGGAAAGTCAGGGAAGTGAAGAATTACAAACAAACAGGAAGGAGGTGTTGGTCCACGTGAAACCCCTCAGGACTGGCATACTGGCCTTATGGAGGTTAGGCTCTGCCCCACCCGCGGAGTCTGGGAGGTGGGCCCCCTCTTCAGGTGACGGCTGGAACAGTCAGTTCTTTTGGCAGCCTTGAGTTTTCCCACTCAGGCACTTTAAGAGGGGCCAGCATCATCCTAGGGATGTGGCCCTGGGCTGTTAGAAACTATGTCAGCGTCTGTTCAGGTCTTTATAGGCCAAAGTGGAGGCCTAGTCCAGAAGGAAGCTCCGAGGAGCCTGGCTGGGGTTGGGTCAAGGAGAGAATCCCTGTCACTTCCACCATTCTCTGTGTTTCTTCTATGAAAGCAGGTCAGCATTCCACTCAAGGCCACATACCTGGTGAATGGTCAAGCCATGCCTGGCCTCCCGAGTTCCTCGCCATGTCTCTCTGGCTTCTGGCTTACTGTTTCTCTCCCTGGGTCTGTCCACTCACATCACCCCCACCCCACCCCCACTCACTGTTCAGGGCTCCGCCAGGAGGATAACGTATCTGTGAGGGTCAGGCTGCCAGGAAAGAGGCGAGTGAGTGGCCTGAGCAAGTTATCCACCCTCAGGCCGGGGTCCTCACCCTTCCAATGGAGGATTATAGTGCATCCTTAAAGGGGGTTGGGCTAGAGAAATGGAAATAAAAACAAAAATAAACAAATGGGACCTAATGAAACTGAAAAGTTTTTACACAGCAAAGGAAACCATAAACAAGATGAAAAGACAACCCTCAGAATGGGAGAAAATATTTGCAAATGAAGCAACTGACAAAGGATTAATCTCCAAAATTTACAAGCAGCTCATGCAGCTCAATATCAAAAAAACAAATAACCCAATCCAAAAATGGGCAGACCTAAATAGACATTTCTCCAAAGAAGATATACAGATTGCCAACAAACACATGAAAGAATGATCAACATCATCAATCATTAGAGAAATGCAAATCAAAACTACAATGAGATATCATCTCACATCAGTCAGAATGGCCATCATCAAAAAATCTACAAACAATAGATGCTGGAGAGGGTGTGGAGAAAAGGGAACCCTCTTGTGCTGTTGGTAGGAATGTAAATTGATACAGCCACTATGGAGAACAGTATGGAGTTTCCTTAAAAAACTAAAAATAGAACTACCATACGATCCAGCAATCCCACTACTGGGCAAATACCCTGAGAAAACCACAATTCAAAATGAGTCATGTATCAAAATATTCATTGCAGCTCTATTTACAATAGCCAGGACATGGAAGCAACCTAAGTGTCCATCAACAGATGAATGGATAAAGAAGATGTGGCACATATATACAATGGAATATTACTCAGCCATAAAAAGAAACGAAATTGAGTTATTTGTAGTGAGGTAGATGGACCTAGAGTCTGTCATACAGAGTGAAGTCAGAAAGAGAAAAACAAATACCATATGCTAACACATATATATGGAATCTTAAAAAAAAAAAAGGTCATGAAGAACCTAGGGGCAAGACGGGAATAAAGATGCAGACCTACTAGGGAATGGACTTGAGGATATAGGGAGGGGGAAGGGTAAGCTGAGACAAAGTGAGAGAGTGGCGTGGACATATATACACTACCAAACGTAAAATAGATAGCTAGTGGGAAGCAGCCGCATAGCACAGGGAGATCAGCTCGGTGCTTTGTGACCACCTAGAGGGCTGGGATAGGGAGGGTGGGAAGGAGGGAGACGCAAGAGGGAAGAGATATGGGAACATATGTGTGTGTATAATTGATTCACTTTGTTATAAAGCAGAAACGAACACACCATTGTAAAGCAATTATACTCCAATAAAGATCTTTTAAAAAAATAATAATGGGGCTTCCCTGGTGGCGCAGTGGTTGAGAGTCCGCCTGCTGATTCAGGGGACATGGGTTCGTGCCCCAGTCCGGGGAGATCCCACATGCCGTGGAGCGGCTGGGCCCGTGAGCCATGGCCGCTGAGCCTGCGCGTCCGGAGCCTGTGCTCCACAACGGGAGAGGCCACAACAGTGAGAGGCCCGCGTACCGCAAAAAATAAATAAATTAAAAAAAATAATAATAAGTAAATTTTTTAAAAAGGGGGTTGTGGAGGCCAGAGACCCCGTTCAGAAGCTAATGATAACGGTAGACAGTTATTCAACAGTTATGAATACTTATGAAGGCCAGGCACTTCACCTGATTTTTTTTACCAAAAGGCCAGTAAAAATGCTTAGAGTCCTCTGCCACCAAGATGTGTGGGCCACTTAGGTTGAGTCAAGTCAGTCATCTTGGCCAGAGGATGAAGGGGGCAGACAGGAGGGCTCCTTCTCAGCTCTCAGACCCTGCTGGTCTCCGCCCCATGAAGAGAGGTCAGTGTGAAGCTGTGGTAGCTCTGGGGACTTCCCTGGTGGCACGGTGGTTAAGAATCCGCCTGCCAATGTAGGAGAGACAGATTCGAGCCCTGGTCTGTGAAGATCCCACGTGCCACGGGGCAACTAAGCCCATGAGCCACGACTACTGAGCCTGTGCTCTAGAGCCCATGAGCCACAACTACTGAGCCCACGTGCCTAGAGCCCGTGCTCCGCAACAAGAGAAGCCATGATGATGAGAAGCCTGCGCACCGCAACGAAGAGTAACCCCCGCTCACCACAACTAGAAAAAGCCCACGCTCAGCAACGAAGACCCAATGCAGCCAAAAATAAATAAGTAAATAAATAAATTTATCTAAAAAAAATAAAAAAAGGAAGAAGAAGAAGGTAGCTCTGACGTCCCCTGAGCTGGGCTCTAGTCCAGGCTTACCATTCGTTAGCTGGGCACCCTGGCCTCGATAGTCTCATTTTCCTCATCTGTAATAACCCTTAGAGTTAAATGAATGCTGTGAGGTTTAATGAGATAAGACAGACAAAGAGCTTAGGAGAGAACTTGGCATGTAGAAAGCCTCAAAAATGTTAGCTGACACTTATGGCAGGGACAAACTTCAAAATCACATCTCCTCTGGGAGATGGGGAGGGTGGACATTGGTGACTAAATGCCACCCCTCAACCCGGTTCTGTAGAGCCCCAGGCCAGGGCCTCAGGGCAGGTGGATCTCCAAGCCCCAGGGAGCCCCAGTGTGGAACCTCCTTCCGGGCCGCACTGCCAGCCTCCTCCAGCCCCTGGACACCCTGCCCTGCTCTGAGGCAGGAGGCCGCTCACACACACGCCTGCCCAGGGCAGCCTCCACTGTGTGACCAGAGGGAGGCTGGGGGTGTGGGTGGAGGGCAAGGCTGGGAACCTTGAAGACAAAGAAAGAGCCCTTTGCTGTGGTTAATGAAAAGAAAAGAAATTCTCCTGTTCAAACCCAGCCCCTGCAGACAGCCCCACCCTCAGACTCTGGGCCCGTCCAGGTCCCTCCTGGGCTCTTGGGACCCCTGTCCTGAGGGACGTGCCTCCCCTGAGCTCCTCGTCTCCCCTCAGGGCACTTCCCATCCCAGCACTGGTTCCCTAGTTGTTAGCAGCAGAAGCCTGCCTCCCACGGTGATATCTCACAGGCGCCTGATTAAAAACAACAAGATAAACCCCAAACTAAAAGCACAGCTGTTATGCTTGAAGCCCTGTCCTCCGATCCAGTTTTTAATAATAATAACAATAATAGCTATCATTGTGCTTTGCTGGGAGGACATTCGACTAAATTCAATGCTCACAGTAACTTCAGGGGTAGGTATTATTGTTATCCCCATTAAACATATGGGAAAACTGAGTCACGGAGTTAAGCCACTTGCTCAAGGTGATATAGATCAGAGCGAGGACTGCATAAAGGCCCCCAGCAGCCCCCTCCTGACTGCGGAGGCTCTCTCTGCCTTCTCCATTCTCAGGGACACATGTGGCCATCCTAGTGCCCATCCCTCGCTGAAGAGTCTCTGCTCTCAGGGGTGGGCACAGAGAACCTTATGGCCTAAGCACCTGCCTCTGGCCACCTTCCCGTGTTTACCCTGAGGCTGCCATCCTGACAAAACTTCCTTGTCCTGTCCCAGGAGGTGGCAGGTTTTTAAGGACATGGGTTTAGTACTGGGCTGTTTATCATCAGGACTGGGTTTCCTCTCTCGGAGGTGGAGAAGTTGCAGTCAAAAAATGTGTGGAGAGTGATGTTAAGCTCGCCACCTCTTCCTCTGCTCCCTGCCTGGGAAACACGGTTCTACCTGACAGTGTGCCATGTACATACACAGTACACTCACACACACACACACACACACACACATACCTGCAAACGCACGCACGCACGCACACGTGCACACGTACATAGCCTTCCAGGAAGCAGGGGAAAGCAAAAGGGTCTTTCTTAAGTCTTTGAATGGCCTCATGGGATTCCTGCACATCTGAAGTCATTTACAAATTGTGGCGTGTGTGTACACTTGTGCGTATGAAGTGCAGGCGTATGCAAGACATAATTTGCAGGTCCCAGTGCAGAATGAAAATGTGGGACCCATTGTTCAAAAAGTATTAAGAATTTCATGACGGCAACAGCGAAACATTAAACCAAGCGCAGGCCCCTTCTGAGCACAGTCTGAGTGTGACCGTACAGGCTGCACACCCAGGAAGGCGGACCCACTCACAAGAGCGGGTTGTGTGTTTATACCGCAGGCACTTCTCTAATTAGAAGGCTCAGGGCTTTCGTTAGAATCTCAAAGGGGTCCATGACTCTCTAAAGGTTAAGAACCATTTGGTAGCAGAAGGCTGGTGTTAGAGGCCTGGGTTTGAGTCCCAGGCACATGGTTTAGCTGTGGGGCCTGGACCAAGTTCCTTAACCTCTCTGAGCTATTTTCTCATCTGTAAAATAAGGGTTACAATAAAGCCTGCCTCACAGGGTTAGTGTGACAATAGTAAAACTGAGCAGGACCCTGTGGGGCTCCTGGGCAAGGAAGCCTTTCCGTGTTCCCCATTCCTTGTTTGTAGGGAACAGATTCCAGCCTCCAGGACCTTCCCTGAGTTCCAAAGGGCAGATTCTTGAATAGTTGCTAATCAGGGAAGGGAGGGGATGAAAAGACAGGGGAGGGGCAGCCAAGAAACAATAGCGCAGCCCTGGGGCAGGGCCCTGGCCTCAAGGGATATACACAATAATTATCTTCTGAGCTCTTTACAGAACTAAAACCCCCAACAATTGGAAGGTGTTAGCATTCTTTATTCCAGGAAAGACCAGGTTGAAGGAACCAGAGAAGCTCATCAAAAGATTACCTGAGACCAGATTAGAAGAGGGCAGGCCCTGCATACCCCCTAATCCTTATCAGCAACCCCACCCTTGTACAATTACTATAAAACTCGTCACCAAATCCTCCCGGGATGGGACACATAGTAGTCTTTGAGGGGCACAAGCCCACTGTGTCCCCCTTTGCCTGGCAAAACAATAAAGCTATTCTTTTCTATTTCACCCAAGACTCTGTCTCCGAGATTATTCGAGATGCGATTCAGCACCGGTGCACAGAGGCCGGGCTTTCAGCATCAATAGGGGCCATGAGATAAACAGCTTAGCACAGAGCCTGTCACATTAGCTCCCAGGAAGTAGTCGTTAATGAACTGAGTTCATTCTGTTGTGCTTGTTACATTTGACGTTACATCCTTTTGCCAGCTTGATCACAGCAAGCTATGCCTTCCGTGGATGTCCTCAGCAGGCCCAGCACAGATCCTGGCAGGGGCTCTTGGGAACACGAGCTGGTGTTTCTGAAGCCTGGCTTGGTGTCTTGGCTGGTCTCTCCCCCAGACCTTGCCCTGCTGGCTGACCTGACTGATTTGGTCTGCAATGCCTGGGCCACAAGGATATGTGACAGGTAGCAGCAACCTAGGGGGCCCTAGGGCTGGGGGATGATTTCTAGGTTGAGATGAGAGGACTGGGCCCCTCAAGAGGACCTCATAGCTTTTAAGTCCAGTGTCACACTTGACAGAGCCTCTCTCTAAACTGGGGCACCCAGGAGAGGGTTCTTAGGAAACCTGGGGCCCAGTGGCGCTTGGCGGCCCGTATTTCCCCTCTGGTACCCACATGGTGGCTCCTCGGGGGCCTCTGTGCTGCTTCAGCAATTATCTCCACTGGGCCTGCCAGCATCACAGGGAGAAGAGCGACTGTGGCCCTGTCACCCCTTCCCTCCTTTCCTCCAGCCTGGTGCCACGGCCCACACCCCACCCCAACTCGTTTCAGGGTGGAGACTCCTAGAAGAGAGGAAAAGGGAGAATCGGGGCTGAGACCATCACACCACCCCCAGCGTGATCAGAGGGAAGTCTGCAGCCCCTCAGGGTCTCCATGGCCATATTTGTAACATGCAGGGGGAGCACCTTCATGTCTGCCCTAGAGAAGCCCTCACCCATACACCCAGGAAGGTGTTTCAATATGTACAATGTGTATCTTTGTACAGAAGGAAACTCAGGATGAGAAAACACAGGCTACCGGCCCCAGATAGCTGTAGTGCATGTCAAAGGAATGATTTCAGTGAGCCCACACTCTTGCATCTTCCTATACATAGAAAAGTACTAAACTCCTTAACTTGAGATATCTTGTTTTCTTTTATTAACAGTAATCTTTTGATGTTCCGACTACCTGGTCTTTTGCTGCGAAAACTCCTGGCTCCCCGCCTTGCCCCTTCTGAACAGTTTTCTCACGGTTATCTGAGATGCTGTCTCATGGGCTTGAAGTCCTCAGAAAATCTGCCAAATAAAACATAACTCTCGGCTTTTAGGTTGTGCGTTTTTTTTTTCACTCGACACAGTCATATTAGCAACGTTATCCAGCAGTTCTTAAAAGCTAAGTGGGATGACACAGAAAGGTGTCCAGGATGTATTTTGGAGAGAAAAATGAAAATTGCAAGATAATATATACAGTGTAAGTCATTTCTGTAAATATAAACTATACATTCTCTAAGCATATCTATGCACAGGGAAAGGTCTGGAAAGATGTATTTCAAGTTGATCATAGAGGCTGCCTCTGAGAAGGGAGGTGCTGAAGGGGTGGTCAAAAAGGACCTAAAGTCCACCCTTCTGGAGCCCTTGCCACAGGTCCTGCAAGCGTGTCCCAGACCCTGCTGGGATGGAATTCCTAACCCCAGGGCCAAGGCCATGCTGCACTGCTGGCATCTTGGGTGGAAATTCTGATTGGCTCGTGAATAACCAGCCTCCCATCCACTGATAGCAAAATTGTTCCAAACATCATTTATTAACTCCCCACCAAGGGCCAGGCATCCCACCCTTCCACAACAGGGTGGGTATTAGAGTCAGGCAGGGACTGCCAAGAACAAGAACAGTGGCAGGTCTGAGACTTTTCCTCTGCTTGTAAGCCAGCAGTCAGCCTGCCAGTGCCACGAATGCTGGCAGACTTCTGGGACAGAGACAACAGACTTATTAGGTAAAACAGGTGACACAAGCTCCATGTTTGCCTTGGTTCCCTTTGCTCCCTTGTCTCACGGGCCAAGTGGGAGACGGGCGTGAGGAAACACTGTGCCCATAGGGGGTTTGTGTCTCGGCCGAGGAATCCTGAGATTAGGAAATCCCCAATCTTATAAAGTGGCTTCTAGCAAACCTGCCCAATCTTTGCCTTGGAGGGAGACATTGTTTTTATTCTCCAGGAAAGCAAACAAATCTGCCCTCTACCCAAGGGAGACACTACGTCTGCCAAGGCTGTTTGCTAGACAAACACCCTTGAAAAGATAGTCCGGAGCAAAAGGTGTCACGGGACTCCAGAAATTCCAGAGGCCCTCTGGAGAACTGTCTCCAGAACTAACACTGGCAGCCTGAGATGAGGCACTGAGATGTTGAGTTCCTTCCCCAGGGTCACACAGCTAGGACACAGCAGAGCTGGGGTTACACCAGGTAATCTGACTCCAGCGCCCTTGCTTTTTCCTCCCTGCCTTCAAAATGGGCTGCTGGGCCAGCCTGGTAACCAAAGAAACACAGACAACACTGCTTCAGAGGGAAAATCCACTCTGAGTTCCCAACGACGACCTACAGAACTGCAGGAACAGAGCCTGTCTGTGGCTTGGGACCAAGCACTGCCCACACGTTCCTGACCTGACTCCCCCGTGGGGATGAGAAAAGAAAATTCCTCTCCAGCTGCCCCTGGGTGATGTCAGAGAGGAGCTGGAAATAAGGAATGAGTTTCTGGAGACCGGATAAATGCTCTTTTCTTTTGCAGAAGGAAAATAATCTCACACCATTCCATATTGACTTAAACATGAAATTTATTTATGGAGTAGAAAGACTTGGTGTTGGCTTTCAGCGCCCAACCAGGAAATGGTCTGGGCTTGTTTTTGTCTCCTCCAGCACCATGTCCCCCGGTGACCTAATCTGATTTTTCAGACTTGAAGGCTGGATCCTGTTCCCTGGTTCTCAGGCCTCCCCTGACCCACCTTCTCATCTCTGGAGCCATTCCTCCCTGCCTGGAGGAGGCGCAGAGAGGGGCCAAGTCTGTCATTGAGGTTCCTCTATTGCTTACTCTCCTCATCTGTAAAATGGGGACATACGTCTGCCTCACATCTCCCTCATCAATAAAAAGCAATTAATAGTAATAATAACAGTAATAGCAATAGCTTCTAATTTGGTGAGTTGCTAATACATGCATCTATGAGGTAATAGGATTCTTCTTTACAGATAGGGAGACTGGGATCAGGGATGCTGGCAAAATTGGCCACTGTCACATAGTCACCCTTAAAGAAATGTCCACCTCCTGTCACTTTGCCCCTCCCGAACTCCTCCTTGCCACCGAGGAAGACACATCTCCAACATCTGCTCCTCTGAGCTCTGTCTGAAGTTGCACAAGGTTTATATACCCAGAGGCTTGGGCAGGGCTGAGGCTGGGATCTTGTCCTACAGACAGCAAGTCCCCTTCCCCAGGAGCTGCTCTATATGAGGCCCTTTAATGTTGTTTAACCTCATGGCAGCCCTGAGAGAAAGAGCTTTATCTCCATTTGCAGGTGGGCAAACTGAGGTTCTGAGAGTATTACATGGCCAGACCGTATGGCTGGTGGGGAGCAGGACAACGGGCCCACTCTGTAGGCCTGGCTTCTTATCCCCACACCGCAAAGCCTCTGAACAAGCAGGTTGTGATATGGCCTCAGTTTCCCCTTCTGCAGCATAGGGACAAGACCCGGCTTCTCGCCATCTGAGATCCTGAGGGGTTTCTATGTTGCCTTCAGATGAACTGTGTGCTATTAATTTGGAAAGACACAGAGCGGATCCGTGACATGCCGAAAGTCACCCTGTGAGCCACAGCGGGGCCAGCCAAGGTCTGAGCCCTCTGCCTCAAAGCCGATGCTCAGTCACCCACACCTCACTGGCCAGGCCTCTGCAGGGAGCGGGTAGGTGGGCTGAGGCCCTGTCTCAGGGAGGGAGCTGAGGAAGCAGTCCCAGGTAAATCCCAAACAAGCTCCCACGACAGGAAATTACAGGGTAAGGTGGTTGGTGGCGAGGCCTGGGTGGGGCTGGAGGACGGAAAAAGAGGGAAGAGCAGGCCTGATGCCCACACTTTCCTCCCCGGGGGTGGGGGCGGCTGGCAGCTGTGGGGACAGACACCTGCAGCCAGGTATATCTGGGGGCACCCACCTCAGGAAAATTCCACCAGCTGAGGCTGGCAGGCACGGGGTGGGGATGACCCAGGGGATGCCCCTCCCTACCTTCCCCGCAGGCAGGGTGATGAGCTATTGTCCTGCTAATTACAAAATTTCGCTTGCCTTGCGGTTCCATAAGAATTAGGTCATTAGTCACTTGCAGCTGCTAACCTTCAACACACCCAGGCATTCAGGACGGAGATCAGGATGAGGCACTCTGTGCTCCAGGAAAACTGAGAGAACAGGCCTTCAGACAGGTAGGCATTTTCAGGCAAAAGTTTTTATGAACCCGGATTCTTGCAACTTCCCATACTGTACTTAGAAAAGCACTAAAAGCACTAACTGAGGCCCTCGTGACCTGCCCCTTGTGACCAGCAGCAACTTCTACTGAGATATGTGCTTGGCTGCAAGCACCCCCTTCATCAAAATCACATCTATGGGGCTCCCCTGGTGGCGCAGTGGTTGAGAGTCCGCCTGCTGATGCAGGGGACGTGGGTTCATGCCCCAGTCCGGGAAGATCCCACATGCCATGGAGCAGCTGGGCCTGTGAGCCATGGTCACTGAGCCTGCGTGTCCGGAACCTGTGCTCCGCAATGGAAGAGGCCACAACAGTGAGAGGCCCACACACCGCAGAAGAAAAAAAAAAAATCACATCTATGCTGACCTCCTGCTCTACCTTTCAGAGCAGTTCCTCAGGGCTCTCTAAGAGGCTGTCTCCTGGCCTACAGTCCTCAGAAAGTTCCCCAATAAAACTGAAACTCGCAGCTCTCACGTTGTGCATACTTAGTTCTGCCTGGGACTCTTTCTGCCCCTCACCCGTCAGGTCTCAGTTTAAACTCTCCTTCTGCCTCCCTGACCTGCGTGAGTGGAGCAGCCCCCTCCTCAGGCCCACCTGCTGGGTGTTGGTGCCCAGCGACTGTTGGTTATCTGCTTTATTTCAGATTCATCGTCCTGGACCACCACCTGTGAGCCCCTCAGAGTCTCGGCCTTGCCTGGTTCTGCTTCACCGCTGCCGCCCAGCGCCCAGCGCCCAGCGCCCAGCTCGGGCTGACGCGCAGCACGTGCTTGGTCCCTATGAACAGGGCCCAGGATGCGCCTGCCCATTTAATTGCATAACAGGAGGGTGAGGGACTTGTCCTATGGTTCCAAGAAGCAGCAGAGAAGCAAAGCAGAGGACCTCTAAGGGGAATTGGGGCCCAGGATTTAAGAGAGCCCATCTGAGGCTAGACACCTCTCCCCAGAGCCCTCAGAGCCGGGTGAACTGACCCCACCCCAGCAGTCCCCACCCTCGCTTAGTCATAGAGTGTGGAGGATGGTCCCTTGTGGGGAAAAAATTCTGGTGACAAATAGCTCTTTCCACCTGGCCCCATGGTGGGAAGGTGGCTCACCCTGTCACCACCCCCAGCCCAGTGTTGGGGGGACTCTCAGAATTCTGCATGGAAACTTGAGGGTTCCTGCAAGCACGGGGGGCTGCCATCTGGTGACCCAGAAGCATAGGCGGGGTTCTCAGGAGAGTTTCCCCTGTGTCCCCAAGAGTTTGGGATACTGGAAAGCAGAGAAGTGGGTTTGTGAAGGCAGGAGCTGAAGGATGTGTAGATTAGAGGTAGGGCCTGGTCCAACATGAAAATGCGGGGCCCTTGTTCCAAGCTTACTAAGCAAGGTTAACATCAACAGTGGTAAGTCATGTTGACCACACACTTTGATATGACGTGACGAGAAGGGCACTTTACTGCTGTGGGATCCCCCCACTCTCTGCGGGACCGCCTCCCCAGAGGCAACTATGGAGCAGGAATTGAGAAGAGGAAAGCCAGTGGCCAATACAAATTTGAAAAGACGCTCAGCCTCATGAGAGTTCAGGAAAATGCAAATTAAAGCCACACTGAAATCTTATTTTTCACCTGCGAATAGTCAAGAATTTCAAACATCAAACAGCAACAGCCAGGGACACTGAGGGTGCCTGGGACAGGCAGCTGTGCTCTCTGTGAACACGCTGCAACACCCTTTTGGAAAATAATCTGACATTTTCTTCTAAGACACAAAATACACTCACTTTAGCCCAGCAGCCCCCCAAACTGACAAGTTTCCTAGAGGAACAAAAGCACCCACCAAAAGGATTTATAAAAAGGAGTGGTTTTCTGATATAGTTTGAAATAGGTGGGGGGGGGAACCCTAAGTATCTGAAGAGCCATTTCTCTACAAGAGAAATTATTGAATGAACATGGTAGATTCTTGCCATTGCATATTATGCATCTGTTGAAAAAAAAAAAGGATTAGGCACAGCTCCATTGTCTGAAGGGCTGTGCACATCCTGCTAAATTTAGAAAGCATGTTGCAGAGTTGGGACACTATGGGAACTGTAGGCAAGACGATTCAATGTGTAAAACTGTCCCACACATTGCAGGACGTTCAGCATCCCTCGTCCCCTCATGGTCGTGCCAACTCTGCCCTCTCACTGTCAAAAAAAGAACAGCAGAAAAGCCTTAACATATTTCCAAATATTCCATGCTAAAAACCAGTGATGGTGAGGCCTGGGGTGAGGTTTTTGGTTTTGTTTTTAATGAACATTAGCAAGACCCTAGCTGTATAGAAGTTTCCTCCTGCTTGGCTGTTGCGGGAATGGGGAAGGGGGAGGGAGAAGATCCCTAGGCCTGGTTCCATTTCTGTATGGATTCACCAGGCAACACAGGTCACTCTTGTAATTACCAAAATTACCAAGGAGAAAAACCTTTTAAAAGAAAAACAATGAAAGAATAACAAGAGCAAAAGTAAAATGGAAGGAAGGGAGGGAGGGAGGCTGCTCTAGAGACCAAAGCCCCCGCCCCCTAGCACTACATACACTACATATAGCCCCTGCCCCCGCCGGTGCAGCATCATCAGGGTGCGGACAGGGAACATTGCCGTCATCCTAGTTCTACAAGGACCAAGCCATTAGCCACTGCAGCTACCGCATTGGCGGCACACCCTGAGGGGAATTCAGGATGGAGAAAACCAGGAAACATTCTGTGCTTTGGATACTGGCCCTAGATAGTTAAGATGCATATCTAGGCAACCAATTCAATGAACCCAGATTCTTGCATCATCCCATGCATAGTAGAGAGCTAAAATAATTAACTGGAGATGTCTGTTCTTTGTGAACTTTTGACGTTCGACCACAGTTTTTCCCTGGCTCCTCCTTTATCTCTTTGGAGCAGTTCCTCAGAGCTAGCAGAGGCTGTCTCTCACGCTATAGTCCTCAGTAAGACCCCTGAATAAAACTGAATTTGTAACTTTCAGGTTGTGCATTCTTTCTCCAGTAGACAGGGGTGACCTGGTGGCAGCACCTGCCGGCCACCTCCCTGGCCACATAGCTCTGGCAACCTCCCTCGGGTCCAGCAGCCGTCCTCCGCTCGCCACAAAGGCCCCTTTCTCTGCTGGCTGTTTTCCTTGGGCCCTGCCCACCTCCATGGGCAGCCTCTGGCCACTGCTGGTGGCACCAGGACAGGTCCTTGCCCGCCGCTGAAGACTTGCTTTATGGACACCCAGGCCCTTGGAAGGCAGCTGTTTCCACCTTCCTGCCACATTCCCCCAACCCCAGCTCCAGGAGGGAACACGCCGCTCCCGTTCTTCGTCATCCCACGACATAAATCATTGCTCCCTGGGTAGGCAGCGAGGCCAGGTCCCCCACAGCCCACATCACAGGCTGCACCCCAAGGCCACAGCAGGGGGCAGTTCCAACTCGTGTATTTCTCATTTTTAAAACACCGTATGTATTTAAACGTGCCCTGTCTTGTTCCAAAAATATAAAACAGCCACAAGGACACACAAGATGCAACCAGCATAAACTAAGACCAGAAGATGCTCATAATAATCTTGCGACAGAGATTTTTGGTATAGTTTAAAACATGAAAACTTTAGAAGCCACTTAACATCCAACCATAGGAGACTAGTTAGATAAATTACAATATAGCTGCACAATTGAATATTATGCAGTCATAAAAATTGAATTTATAGCTAGATAACCTAACTTATTTATAAATAGTTTATTTGTAGAACCTAATGCTAAATTTGTAAGTCTATATGCCTCATGAGCTTCTTGAAATGACTGTGGCTCCCAGGAAATTAAAAGCCACTACCCTATAGAGGGGCATGTAATGCCATGACTAGATATTTATGTTGTATATAAAATGTATGCGTTACAAAGTCCCCCGCTATCTAGCCTGAGGGTGCAGGACAACTTTGATGTGGGGCTGAGGGGTCTGCCAGTACAAATGGTCTATCCATTTGGGGACAGACCCAAAGGGGAATGGCTTGCAGCCCCTCTACTGGCCCCATTCAGGAAAGGAGTCGACTCATTCCATCACAGAGGGGTAGGGTGAGATGGGGTCAGAAACTCTCTCTGTTCACGTCTTAGGAGGACAGTCAGCGACACATCCCAAAGAGTCAGCCACTAATGGTGGACTTTCTGGCGCAAGCAGCAGAATGTTTGCAGGTGACTGAAATCAGAGCACACAGAAATCTATTCACTCCACCCAAGGCTAGGAGGTTCTTACTACCTATCCCCAGGAGAAAATCCCCAGAACACATTTTAGATTGCTCTGTTTATCTATTGCTGAGCAACAAATCAGCCTAAAACTTAGTGGCCCAAAGCAACAACAACCGTTTTATTATCTCTCATGGTTACTGTGGGCCAGGAAATCAAGGATGGGCTCAGTTGGGTAGCTCTGGCTCAGGATCTCATGAGGTTGTAGTCAGATGGAGGCTGGTGTTGGAACAGCACGGGACTGAGCTGGCTGGGGGATGACCAAGCACCTCTCTCTCTCTTCATGTAGTCTCAGAGCCTTTCCATGTGACTGCTTAATGTGTGATAGCTGGGCTTCCTAACAGCACAGTGGTTATCACACAGAGCCATCACCAATATCCCAGGTGGGCAGGACAACCTGAGGCAGATGGAAGCCCTATGACCTTTGATCCCTGTATATTTGCCATCGACACCATTAGTCTATCTATCTTCTATCTACACAAAAGCCAGCCATTTCATGCCTCAGCTGACCCACACACACTTTGAGCTGTGATGGCACAGGGGTACTATCAGCCAAGAAATGGACTTGGGCAGGGGCCATCTTTTTCTGAGTTTTAGACAATTATTTGAATATACTTTTGAGTTTTACCCATGATGTTTGATCATGGGTAAATGATCAAAACAGAAAACAGAAAAGTGAACTCGTTGATGGAAATGATGAAAAAGATACGGGCTCCAACCCCAGGCCAGTTAAGGCTGAGATGGAGTCAAGAGGGGCTCCACTGGCCTGAGTTGGACGGTGATCAATCTTGAGCGAGTTGGCTATGAGTTCTCTTATGAAGAAAAAGAACAAAAGCAAAGGAACAAAATAGAAGAATGTATACTACTAAAGTATTTTGGATGAAATGACACAGTGTCTGGGATTTGCTTTGATATGCTCCAACAAACAAACAAAAAGTACAAGGTGGGGGCAAGATTGGTCATGAGTTGCTAATTGTTGAAGCATGGAGGTTCATTATTCCATTCCTTCCATTTTTGTGAATGTTTATCATTTCCGTAATAAAAAATAAATATAAATTTATATTACATATTAAAAATACAACATTAAGCATCACATCTAAAAGCTAAACTGTGATTAGGTGTAATTAAACTCCTGGAAATGTCCCCTCCCAACTACTGTACACTAATAATTTTTGTTTTATTTTTGGCCGCAGCATGCGGGGTCTTAGTTCCTGGACTAGGGATTGAACCCGCGCCCTCTGCAGTGGTAGCACAGAGTCTTAACCCCTGGACTGCCAGGGAAGTCCTGATTTTTCACAAGGATTATCAGGGTCATATTTATATAGAAGTCAGTAACCATCTGTACTGATGTACTTAATTCCATTGTGCAAACTGCAGAATCTTCCTTGCAAGAGAAGGGTATCATATATGTGCAACCACAACAAAAGTAATCTCAATCCCTGAATTCAGAGCTCTTGAAGCAATGAGGGAGCGTTAATTAACAGAGATAGCAGGTGTTGGCAGCGGGAGCAGGAATATCCTGTATGGTTTGAATTTCCTTTTGCTGTGTGTATGTGTCCATTTTTAAAGCTTACTTGATTTATTTAGAATAAGAAAAAGCTGTTGAATAGGTACTATTGGCTGTTCCTTTCTTTTTCCTATGGTATTATCTTTACTACTTTTGAACTCATTTTGTCTGCCAAGGGAGTAGGTATCACTAGCAAACAAGAGATAACAGGCATCGGGCTTCCCTGGTGGCGCAGTGGTTAAGAATCCGCCTGCCACGGGTTTGAGCCCTGGTCCGGGAAGATCTCACATGCTGCGGAGCAGCTAAGCCCGTGCGCCACAACTACTGAACCTGCGCTCTAGAGCCCGCGAGCCACAACTACTGAAGCCCACGAGCCACAACTACTGAAGCCCGCGCGCCTAAAGCCCGTGCTCCACAACAAGAGAAGCCACCACAATGAGAAGCCTGTGCACCACAACAAAGAGTAGCCCCTGCTCTCAGCAACTAGAGGAAAACCCACGTGCAGCAGCGAAGACCCAACACAGCCAAAAATTAAATAAATGAATAAAATAAAATAAATTTAAAAAAAAGAGATAACAGGCATCAAAGATAAAGAGAGAATGATGCAAAAGTTTTAAATGGAATAAACTCTGGTCATCAGCTTAATCCCACTTCTCTACTTTGCCCCCACTCACCACCTCTGACTTGAAAAAAAACCGGTTGTTCCATTTCAGCCCTAGGACGGCTCCCAGGCCTGCCCAATGCAATGACCAGCGCGCCATCTGGTGGCTTCTGGAAGAAGTGCATAGGCCGTGTTCTTTTCTGAGCTCACGAGCAAAGCTGTAGTTTCTACTGGGGGTCATAAACTGATGCTCCACAGGGCAAACCTGACATACAGATGTACTGTCTATAAATGTACAGCTGTATGGATCGCAATGCTTTTACAGGTTTTTAATATGTTGCCAACATTAAAAAAATCCAGATGTGGGACTTCCCTGGTGGTCCAGTGGTAAAGAATCCACCTTAAAATGCAGGGGACCGGGTTAGATCCCTGGTCAGGGAACTAAGATCCCACGTGCCGCAGGGCAACTAAGCCCGCGCACCACAACTACTGAGCTCGGACGCCTCAACTAGAGAGCCTGTGTGCTGCAAACTACAGAGCCCACACGCCCTGGAGCCTGAGCCTCACAACTAGAGAGAGAAAACCCACACGCCACAGCTAGAGAGAAGCCCAAAGGCCACAGTGAAACATCCCGCATGCCTCAGCGAAGATCCCGCGTGCTGCAACTAAGACCTGACGTGGTCAAAATTACATAAATAATAAATCTTAAAAAAAAAATCCAGATGTTTTACATACAAAGTCTGATCTCTGGCTTCTTTTGAAAACCGGATCTGAGGATGCCTGGGGCTGAGGCCTGTGCTCTCCAGTTATCTGTCTGGCCTCTACTATGGCCACTTTGGTTTCTGTTAGTTTGTCCTACACAGAATCCCTGTAGTGTGTTGAACAGTATCTCCCAAATATACATGTCCACCTGGAACCTCAGAATGTGATCCTATTTGAAAAATAGGGTCTTTGTGGATCCAGTGAGTTAAGGATCTTGAGATCATCCTAAATCCAATGACTGATGTCTTTATAAGAAGAGGAGAGGGGGAATTCCCTGGTAGTCCAGTGGTTAGGACTCCGTGCTTTCACTGCTGAGGACGCAGGTTCAATCCCTGGTCTGGGAACTAAGATCCCGCAAGCCACACAGCACCACCAAAACGAACAACAAAAAAACAGGAGAGGACACAGAGACCATCATGTGGAAACAGAGACATTGGAATGATGTATCTACAAGCCCAGGAGCACCAAGGATCGCTGGCAAACACCAGAAGCTAGGAGAGAGGCATGGAATGGATTCTCCCTCACAGCCCCCAGAAGTAACAACCCCACTGACACATTAAGTTTGGATTTTTGGCCTCCAGAACTGTGGGAGAATAAATTTCTGTTGCTTAAAACTACGGTTTGTGGTAATTTGTTACAGCAGCCCTGGGAGCCTGCTGACAGTTCCCAAGAGGTCCTCACCTATTTATAACATCCCCCAAACAGGCCTCTGCTCTAAAGCCTACGGGGACGGGGAACTTACTACCTCCCACCTGTGTGATGGACTAATTGTTGGAAAGTCTTTCTGCTAAACCAATACATAATACAAACAACATAAGATCAGGTTAGAGTCTATAAAGAGTGAGGGAAACCAAGGCCTAAGAAGAAAGAAATCCCTGCTGGTTATGGGCTCAGGGGTTTCATGGAAGAGGCAGCACTTGAACTGGGCCTTAAAGGATGGATATGATCAAAACAAGCAGAAACAGGTGTGGTGGCGGCCATGTTCCAGATGACAGAGCAGTGGATGGCCCAGAGGTAGGAAAGAGTGGGCCATGTACAGATCCATAGATTCATTCGCTCATTCGTTCATTCCCTTCTAGGAATATTTATTCTCTGAGCAATGAGTAGTGAGCTTAGTTGGAAGGGAAGCGTGTGGCTGGGTGGCGTCAGTAGGTTGGAATTAATAGTGAAGCGTCTAAATCTTTAAAAGTCCTGGTCTCCCAAGAGAGCTAAGTAAAATATGTGACATTTATCCACATCCCTGGGTTATTTTCTTCAGGCGAAACTACTCTGTTCACCGCTTGTATAGAGGACTGCTGGTTTGTATCTTTCCAGGAAGTTTCCCTGTGTCCCTTCCCCCGATCACAGCCCATGTTCTGGCCAAAAGGGTGGTTACGTGATCCAGGCTGGCCACCCACAGCACCCCACCCACCTGGCAGCAGCGATGGGTCCGGTCAGAGTCTTTCCCTGCCACTGATGCGTAGACTCTGGGAGCAAGCAGCTCTCTCTTTGCTGGAGCAGCAACTTCTATGCCACATGGAGAACGCCCATCAGAGATTGAGGCCAACAGGTGAAAAGAAACAGTAAAGTGTTGATGAAAGATGGGCAGCACCTGGGAGAGCCCTGGGGTCACTCACCTCACAGTCGCTCTCCTGGAGGCCCTGGTTCCTAGACTTTTTCCTTCACTTCCAAGAGCTGCCCTAGTATCCTCCCCCTTCATGAGGGCCGGTAAATTCCTTCTCTGCCTAGGCCAGTGTGAGTTGAGTTTCTGTTGCTTGAACTGAAGGGTCCTGGGTGATATGGTCCTGTTTCCACACTCTTCCACCCCCACTAGCCAAGCAGCCAATGAGAGCAAAGGAGGGTGGTTCCCATCCAGGCCAGCAGCGCCCCCTCCAGTTGAGAGAGGTCACCCCATGCACTTTCTGGTGAGCATGTGAGCACTTGGTGCTGTTAGGGTGACACTGAAAAAGCACAGGGCTATGACTCCAAGTAAAATCCAAGTAAATTGCAAATAACATAATGAATGAAAGCTTCTCTGTCTGTGATGTCTCTACCCCAAAAGACACCAATTTCCATCCTTAGAGAGTCATTCCTTTGGGCTAGGGCTCCTTTTGAAATATAAGCTGGGAGAGTAGCTCAGGAGGCAGTAAGTCGGCCAATTTGCCAAAAAATTTATACACCTGAATGCACCAAATTCACTAAATTTAAAAAATTATAAAAACTTGTTTATTTTAACTAAATATAAAAACTGGTTTCTTTTAACTAAATCTAATTTTCAGCACTTCATATAAAATGTTGACATTTTGGTTTCCCACATAAAATTACTGGGACACTTTAGCTTGGCAGCAATTTGCAGAAAGTTTCTACAGGAAACGGTAAAATTGTTTACGCACCTGAAGAGAAGTGAATCTCTAATGATAAACAGCACCAGGAGTGATGTGTTTTTTTTTTTTTTTTTTTTTTGCAGTACGTGGGCCTCTCACTACTGTGGCCTCTCCCGTTGCGGAGCGCAGGCTCCGGACGCGCAGGCTCAGCGGCCATGGCTCACGGGCCCAGCTGCTCCGCGGCATGTGGGATCTTCCCGGATCTTCCGGCAGGCGGACTCTCAACCACTGCGCCACCAGGGAAGCCCGATATTTTAAAGGGGGATGTCAGGCTGACCTGGGACAAGATAATTCATCTAGTCACTCATTTATTTAACATATACATCCTGGTTACCTGTCCTGTGCCAGGCTCAGGACTCAAGGATACACATGTGACAAGACATGATCCATGCCCTCAAGGAACTCCAGCAGGGGAAAACCCAGGGAATCAAGGAGATGCAGCTCAGTGGTCTTAGGATAGAATATAGGCCTACACAAGGCCAATGAGGAACAGAAGTAGCTTGGTCCTCTCTGCCTGAGGAGGTGAGAAGGAGACATGACGTTTGAGTTGGGTTTTGAAGGATGTGTAGGAGTTCACCAGGTAAAGAAGAAGAATGGAGAAAATTTTCAGGCAGGAAGTACAGACTAAACTAAGGCTCTGAGGCACAGAAGGTGGAGAGGAAGATGAAGATGAGGAGGAACAAAAGGAGTGTGGTGGCCAAATCACCAGGCTTCTACAAAGCCAGTCAAAAGGAATTTGACTTTCACTCTGTGGGTAATAGGGAGCCACTGAAGGTATTATGTAGAGGAAGCAAATCACCCTGTCTCCATGGCAGCTGTGACCAAGATGGACCAACAGTGCTAGAAAGGAGGGGGCTAGAAGACAGGGTAGAGGCTGCTGCAGTTGTCCAAGCAATAGATGAACAGGGCTAAGTTAGAATTTATTCATTCAACAGATATTTATTGATCACCACCTGTCTAGAGACAGGCGCTAGCTCAGGTGATCACTGCTGGGGATTCAGCAGTGGGTAGAAGCTGGGCGATAGAAGGGGAGGCAGAGGAAGATCATTCCAGCTGGAGGAAAGATCTACCTCTTTCTGTGGTCAGGGCAAAAGAGTTTGAGACCATCAGAATTCAGATATAGATTTGGCTCTTGTATCAGACTAAAAATAACAATGATTTAGACAAAATAACACCTACGTTTCTCTCCACTGGCTGGAACAGTGACTCCGGGGTGAGTGGGGCCCAGGCTCCTTCCCTTGGTTATGTCACCTCAAGATGGAGCTGCTGTATCTGTGTTCCTGGAAGTGGGAAGGGACAGAAGGAGTTGGGGGGGAGGCATGCCATGCTCCTCCTGAAGGCCACCACCAGGAAGTGGCATCTGTCACTTCTACTCTCATCCAACTTTCCAGCAGGGAGTCACCTGACCATGTGGAGCTGCAAAGGAGGCTGGGAGGTGTGGCCTTTGTCTGGGCAGCCAGATGCCCAGCTAGAAATAGGGGGTTCTGTTGCTATACAAGGGGAGAGTGGACGTAGGGTCACCCTGCAGCCTCTGACCCCGCCTGTGTTTGAGGAACTGCTAGGGATCCCGTGGGCTTTGGGATCTGTTGCCTGGGCATAGGCCCTGCAGGCTACATGCCAGGCCCTCCACCCCTGGGGGCCGGGGAGGCCTCCTCCCATCCTACTCCACACCCCGTGTCATCTCTCTGGATACCAATGGCCCCCAGAGCTCCCCACACTCTCTGGATTCTGTGAGGAGTGAAGAAGATGGCCCACGTGGCTGTTCCCACGGCACCGGGCCTGGTGCAGAGGAAGCCCTCTGTGAAGGAAGCCATCTGCATCCATGTTTCCTTCCACCTAACTTAGCATGTTTCTGCTCTCCTCCTAACTTAGTCCGGCTAACTGTCACAGCCCCCAGGAGTCCCCAATACCCAACGGTCTATGGATACCCTTCCTCACTCACTCAGCCTCGTGCCCTTTGCCTCCTGTGCCTCAGCCTCAGCATCTATAAAGGGGGACTAGTGAGAGGACTTGGCACAGACAGCTGTGTGACGGTGTCCTCATCCATAAGATGATGACGGCTGTTGTAAGGCTTAGATGAAATCATGCACGAGAAGGCTCTGGCCGGGCTGGGCCTGAGATCACCATCTGCCCCGGCCACGGGCTGGGGAACTGTGTTAGCCACGTGACCTCCTCGGCCCCCTCACTCTCAGGTGGCAGTGTGCACAGGCTGAAGGGAGAGTGCTTGCCTTTCCCTTCCTGTTCCCCCAACTGTAGGAAACACCCTGCTCCAAAGTGTAGCCCCAGCCTTACCCACCTCCAAATGTCACCAGCAGAAGAACTCAGTCCTTTGAGCCTTCAGAAAGATGGCTGCCACGGCTCACAGCCCTTCTCCAGCATTCTTTTTAAAGCATAGTTAATTTTGCTTTGCAAATGTGTGAGCCCTTGGGGTTAATTAGAGGAAGTGTGGAGTGTGAGAGGGAGAGCAAGAAAATTTTGAGCCGGTCAGGATTCCTGCCTCTTCATGCTGGCACAAAATTACAAAACTGGGCAGTCTAGCCCAACCCCTTCATCTCACAGCTGAGGAAACTAAGGCTTGTGGAGAGGTGCTGAGCCAAGTTTAGAGACAGGACCAGGTGAATCCCAGGTGTCCTCATTTCTTCCGTGCTCTTCCCCGGCACTCAAGCTCCCAGCCATGTTCGCCCATGATTTGTTTCCGAAGATGTGGGATCTCTGCGTTATTTACTGTCTCACTGTGGGAATCACAGAGCAGTGGCAGCACAACGTGGAGGCTGACACTGCAGTCGGCCAGGCTGGGGTGACATCGTGGCCACAGGAGTGAACCAATGTCACTCCCCTGGAGGCTTAGTTGTTTCCTGTATAAATGGGGGTGGGTGGGTAACAATACTAGTCTCTTGGGTTTGTTGGGAAGATTAAACAACATACTGTAAAAAGCATGTAGGACGCTGATGGGAATATAGAGACATTTGTGTTTTCCTCCTTTCCCTCACCTTTGTTGCTCAAAAATAATTTAAAAAAATTTTTTTACGTTAGTGGGGTTTTTGTTGCTGTTGTTTTATGTTATTTTGTTTTGTCTTATTTTGTTCTTGGGCAAACCCACCCCCTCTCCGAACCCACCCCCCACAAAAGGTGTGAGACCAGCCAAAGGCACAGGGCCCACAGGGCAGGTGTGGGGAGGCTGGTTCTGTAGGGGTTTATGTGTGTTTTTGTTTGTAGATCTGTTCTCAGGTCCTGGCTGTTTACCTAAGAGCAGTCAATATACAGTCCTTGTCTCCAGGAGGCTAAATCCCCAGGAAGAACGAGGCGCCAGAACAGGCTGGCTCCCACAGTACGGGGGGGGGGGCGGGGAGGACCAAGGCTGAGGGGTCACATCCAGGAGGAGCAGTGGCAGCAGGCGTCCCAGGCAGCTCACTTACTGCCGTCAGCACTTGGGCCTGTCCTGGGCGATGCTCTTTGTCGATGGCCCTGGAACCCCAGGTGGCCGGGATATGGTGACAATGGATGAATTGTTCCAGTAGCCTGGGCCCTGACTGGCCTCTAACTCCCCATGGCTGGAACAAATGCTGATCATGAAGCGCAAACGCCAATATTTCCCTGCGCGCTGAGGATACTCACGCAGAGGCTTCCCAAGGGGGGGATGCAGGCGCCCTCAGCAGACTGCAGGCTCCTCGATGATCCAGTACCCAGGCCTGGCTTGGTGACTGATAAGATGTTAGATGAATAAAATGGAAGCCCTCCTGTCAGGGGACCACTGGACCTCCTGGCTCCTGCCCTTGAACTGGCCTGCAGGCCTCACACTGTCCCCACCCAGAGATGAGGGCCCAGTCCTGGCTCCTCACAGGCGTATTCCTGCCCTGGCCTCTTGCACATCCTGCCCTCACCTAAGGGACACTCCCTGCTTCTATCTGCTTAACCTGGATGCACACCATCTGGCTGCACGTCAGCAGCACCTAGTGATGGCTCCAACCCAGAACAATGAAGTCAGAATCTCTGCGGGTGGGGCCTGGGGGCCTGGACTCCCCCAGGTGATTCTGATGTGTGGCCAGAGTTGAGCCACTAGATGATTCTTACCCACGTAGGGGGCCTAGCTGAAGTCCCATTCCTCCAGGAAGCCTTCCTGACTTACCCCTGTGCAGGTGATCATCCTCCTCTGAGGACCTGTGGGCCATGCAAGGAGCAGTCACTGGGCACTGATGGCAGCCTGCTTTGTGTGGGATGGTAATTAGGAAGCAGAATTCAGGCTTTGCCCCACACTAGCTGCATATCCTTGGTCAAGTTACCAAACCTGAGACTCAGTTTCCTCATCGGCAAAATGGGCATTAATAATAGTGCCTACCTCATGGGCTGGCATAAGATGCTTCCACTGACCAATCCAACCTCAAGGACCCCACACCTCCCCCATGGCTCCTCTATTTCCAAAACCACAGGTTCCCACAAGCCCAGAGAGTGCACCAGTTTCTAGGGATCTCCATCTGCATCTCCAACCTACTTTCTCCTGCATCCTGTGTGCTGGGAGAAGCTCCTGGGCAAGTCACATCCATCCTCACACTTCCTCCAGGAAGACTCCTGAGCCTCCAAGTCTGACCTTGCAGGTGACAGTGAGAAACATCAAAGGGAAGAAAACCAGGCCGCACAGCCTCCCATCACCTAGGAGGTAGCTACCCTACCTTAGTATCCATTCTAGCCAGACGGGCAGAGTCTACCCTGGCTCTGAGCTGGCACGGGAGGCATAACTAGACATTTATGCAGGGTTTTCACTGTTGAGAAAGCACTTCTCGTGATCCTTGTGAGACGACTTCTTCTCCTCATCTGCAGATAACTTGACCAAGGTCACGGTTAGCAAGTTCTAGGGCTAGAGTTGAGAGTATCAAGAAATTGGAAACAATAGAAATATCCAAAAATAGGGAAATGGTTAAATTCATTAGAGTACATCCATATTGTGGAATACTCTGCAACTATTAAAGTTATGTCGGGGTGGGGGAGAGGGATAAATTAGGAGTTTGGGATTAAGATATATATACTACTATATATAAAATAGATAAGTAACAAGGATCTACTGTGTAGCACAGGCAACAATACTCAATATCTTGTAATAACCTATAATGGAAGAGAATCTATATATATAACTGAATCACTTTGCTGTACACCTGAAACACAACATTGTAAATCAACTATATTTCAATACAATTTTTTTAAGTCATGTCTTCAAATAATTTTAATGACACAGAGAAAGGTTCATAATAGGCTGAATAAAAAAAGCAGGACACAGAGTTTGATCTCTGTTTTGTGATACAGATGTATTTATTGGCCTATCTACAAATAGACATTGCATATATATTTGCAATAATACCAAAAATGTTTCTAAGTTGCTTCTGGTCCTCCCCTCAGTAAATCAGGCCTCTCCTCGCAGCCCCACCCTCTTGGAGGTCTAACATATGAAGGTGAATAAGGGAAGCGTGCTGACCACAAGCCTGAATCCTGGGACCTTGTTTTGTGAAAAATGACACCAAGGGGGAGAATAATCAGAGTAGTGCCGGTAGGTGGTGTTTATAAAGTTTTTATTTTCCGTTTTCTTAAAAATAACATTTGATTTCCTTTATGCATGTGTGGAGTGTACTTGTTTCCTTAGGCTGAGTTAATAGGCAGATAAAGACAACACGAGGCGGGGTCCCCAAGTGGAGGCGGGGGGCAGGGGTGAATGTGAGGGGATGGGGGCACAGGGGAGAGGAAGAGGGTGGGGTGACCCACGGGACGCTTGAGTGCCCATCAATGCACAGACACAGTCTAACACTTTGTTTTTCGATTTTTTTTTAAGACATCTAAAATTACTGAGAGATACGATTTCAGCACTTAAATATACAGACGGAAATCCAAGCACTTGGAACACAATTCTTAACTCTAAGCTCAGTTATTGCACGTAACACAGTTTAAGGAGGCTTCAGGCTATAAAGCAATTTGCTCTGCTTGGGACTTCCTCGGATGTCTCGAGTCTCCTTTGGCACCCCCGGTGTCTCTTCCCTTTGACCCCTGCCAGCCCACAGCCTCACGATGATGCCGGGGGTCAGTGGATTAGCCACCCATTCTCCCCAAGGGCTGCGGGGGAGGCTTTGGTGAAATGGAGGGTTCCCATGTTGATCCCAATGGACCCCCACCCACTCAGGTGAAGCTGAAAGCAGATGGAGCTCATGAGAGGTGAGTGGGTGGCCTGCCCACTAAAACCAGGCAGGCTGGTGTGAGGACGGAAGTGTGACCATTGGCCACATGTGGCCACAGCCCCAGGGGGACAACGGGGGGCAGTCACCCCCCTCACACTCTCATCAGCTTCACCTCCCTCCTCCTTCTTCCTGAGCTCCCACACCTCCTTTCCCATCGCCCTGAACCCTCTCTGAGTGGTCTCTCAAGGCACATTTGTTCCCTCCAACTCCAACCTGCCCCATCTTAGACGTGCCCGTCTCTCCCAGCACTAGTGGGTAAGGAGGCCTGGGGTGGCCAAGGGCAGCTCCAGGGCCAGGCAAGAAACTTCTCTGAAAATGTGGTCGAGCTCTTTCCAACACAGCCCGAATCCCGCTGCCTGCCTAAGCCAGGGGAGTGGGGACAGGACAGAGAGAGGACACCGAGAAGAGGGACATGGGAGGGGCCAGGTGGCAGACAGCTTGGTCAAGGGCACACATCCAAGGAGCTGAGGAAGGACCACCCTGCAACCTTGCTCACAAGGAAACCTGCACCTTGTCTGACAAGAAGTGACTTGGAGGCCTTCAGCCCACTGGGCACAAGCTGCTTGGTCTAACTTTGCAGGGGGCGGGTGTCTCGGTCCCAGAGAGTGGGGTGAAAAGCAGCGTAGGGGCTTCAGAGACAGGGCAATGCTGGACCCCTGAGTCCCACCAGGGTCTACTTCAGCGCCTTTTGCTTTCTCTCTACAACATATTTACAAGGTCACAAAAACGTGCACAACCAGAGGACCCAGAGAGGGCATGCACCCCCAGGAGGGGAGGGCAACAGTAAAAGGAGAGGGGCACTCCTCCCTCTCTGCCCCCTCCCCACCCCAGAACGCCCCAGCATCCTCAACAGCCACGCCCAGGAGACGGTTCCAGAAGTCTGAGCCAGGGCAGAGGGAAGAGACAGACAGACTCCAATCCTAGCGAGAGCAGGAAGTTTCAAGTAGCTCTGAGAGGAGCTGTGCTCAGACAGCAGAGGGCTGATGTGAACCGGAATTTCCCTGAACTGAGCCGGGGACCAGAGGAAGGACTGGGACGACAGGAAGGGGAGAGGGGGAGACAGGCGAGGGGGATCTGGAACAGCGCGACACCTCAACAATCAGAACTGTGCTGTGGAATGAGAAGTGGTTCATGGGGCTAACTGGAGTTTCATTATTTCCCCCTAGGGAGGGCTTGTAAGATGTGGATTCCGGGGTGGAAGTAAAGAATCCGGGGAGCCAGGCTGGGAGGCTTGCCCAGGGAAACTTACGACGACGTGGACCCCACACCCTGCCACCACCCAGCACACAGGGCGCTCCTCCTCATCTCCTCATGTGCCAGGCCCCCAGGGATGGTCCCTAGGCTCGTGCGCATGCGCGCACACACACACACACACACACACACACACACACACACACACTGCACTCACACTGCACTCACACACACACTGCACTCACCACACACCAAAGGGCATCAGAGGCCCAAATCCAGGCAAGAAATTCTTCACCAAAGATGTTAAAAAATTTGCTTCAACAGGGAGAACTGGATAGAGTAAGAAAAAAAAAAAACAAAACTTGGGGCACTTTCTCCTCCATGCTGGCTGCCACACGGTAAGGAGATTTGGGGGAACAGTGAAGCATGGCCTCAGATTCTGGTTGCCCCGGACCTGTCCCCTCTGACTTTTCACAACCCTGAACACCTCAGAGCTTGAAAGGCCCTCCACTACAGCAGCCCTAGGGGACCCTCGAAGGGGATGGAGGGCAAGCCCGGGGGCTGAGAGGAGCGGGGCTGGAAATGGCCCAGGGGTGCCTCTCTCTTGAGGAGAGATGGGGAAACATCCTGGTCTCTGAGGGCAGAAGTTTGCAGCTTTCCACTGCTCCTCCTTCACAGGGTCTCAGGGACAATGCTTTCTGTTGGTCTGGATGGGAGGGGAGCAATTATTGAGGGGTCAGGGAGGACGTGGGTGCATACACACACCCCTGGGCAAGACCCAGGCTCTTCACCTGCGGCCTGATCCTCAGGTTCCTGGAGTGGGGGACCCCAGCAATGGAGACAGGGGAAGGTGTGGTCCTCCCTCAGGGCTAGGGGGAGCTCACCTGCATAACCACCACCTACTGCCCCTACAGAACAGCCCAGACCAGGCCCCTACCTGAGAGCCACAGAAAGGGGCCCAAGTTATTCCAGGGCCTGGCATTCAGGGGTGCCCCATCTCCACTCCTAAGAGCGCTACCTGGATCTGCAAAGGCATACGCTCCCTGTCAAGCTGGCCCCTTCTCTTCCTCACATGGTCCACCCCTCCCCTCCCCAGCAGCTTGCCAAGGCCTTTTCCTCCTCCACCTCTCAGCTTCTGCCCCCAGCTCTTTCTCTGCCACCTCTGGTCACACTGGCTTGGGTTAGGAGGAGAGTCCAGCAAAGGGAAAGTGCTCACTGAGGCGGGTGTCCCAGCCCCTCTCATCTGAGTCTGGTGGGCGTGTCACAGCCAAACTGGCCAGCAGACAGCTCCCTGCCCTCCCTCCCCTCTGCCCCCAGGGATGGTCCCTAGGCCTCATCCCACAGGCCAGGGCTTGACTCCAGAAGGGAAAGAGAGGGGGGCAGGGGCAGCAGGAGGGAGGACTGATTGAGGAGAGGGTAGCAAATCAGGACAAGGAATCCCAGGATGTCAGGGTGGGCCTGGATGGGGCTGGGGGACTGGCAAGGGGGCATCTCATTTAATCAGTTTTGACCTTGCAGCGTGTGTATGTGTGTATTTTAAAACTAAAATGGAAAGGAAACAACTACAAGGAGGCCGAAGGGGCCTTTGGGTGACTCACTCTGTAGCAGTGTGGACCAAGGACACGTTTTTCAGTGCATGCCACACACACACACACGCACACACACACACGCACACACACACACACATTCACACATCCCGGCCATACATGCCACACATGCCACACACGTGCCATGCGCACTTGCACATCGGGTCCTCCCCTTTGGAGCCAGGGTAGCTTCAGACTGTTATTTTCTGGATCCGTTCGCCATCTGCCTGTTCTGTCCAGGCCTCTGCTGGCCTGTCTCCCCGGCCGTCAGCACCCTGGCCTGCCCCAGCGCCCCGCGGGCCATCTACCAGATGTAGCCTCCATCATCCGCCTCGCCAGCCTCGCCCTCCTCTTCCGCCTCCTCGCCTGCTTCCTCTGTCTCCTTCTCCTCCTCGTCCTCCCAGCCGACACCGCTCCCAAAGTCCCCTGAGAAGCCCACGATGTCGTCTGTGAGGGGAACAAGCCAAGGGGCAGGTTAGCATCCTGCTAGCAGGAAACCTTGCCACACCGAGCTGGGCCTCTGGCGGCTGTCCAGTCCTTACCGCAGTCAGGGCTCCCGTGCGTGCGGGTGCCCGTCAGCTCCAGGCCCAGCTGGTCCACACACCAGCAGTCGCCGCTGCTCTGGTCGCACTGCATCTTCCGGTAGTAGCCATCCTCGTCACAGCTCGGGATGAAGACTCCTGAATGGGGCACGCCCCGCAGGGTCAGAGCAGGGGCCTCGGGGTGTGGGCTCTTCCCAGAGGTGGCCCTGGGACCTTGGGTTCACAGGGGCCCAGACCCCACCAGATCCCAGCCAGTGCAGGTACTGACCCCCAAACAAGCTCAGACGTCCAGGGTTGGACGCCAGCATTTATTCCAGCTTGACTGACCAGAAACAAGAAAACCTGCCTTTCTAAACCACCTGCTCAGCCCCTACAATGGCTCCCATCTGCCTCCACAGTTCCCAAGTCCTGCAGGACGGCCAGTGTGACCTCGTTGTGCCAGACGCCCTCCATCCTACAGCTGCTCCTCTGCCTGGCTGTCTCCTGCCGGCAACGCCAGCTTCTCCTCCTAGCCCTCTGATTCTGACCTGCCCTCAGGCTGTTCCTCTGTTCACTTAACAGACACCGGCTGACATCCCCACTCTGGGGCCCCAGTGATAGACTCTGCCCACTTAGTAGGGATGAGATAACATAGAAATGTTAACACCAGGCACCCCAGGACATGTGCCCTAAGGCCCAGGGCAGGGGAATGCAGACCAGAGAGGATTGCTTCCACCAGGAGGAAGATCCTGGCTTCCTGGCAGAAGTGGCACTAGTGCCTGCCCCCAAAGGCCACTGGGTTCTCAGTCAATACGGCTTTGCAGGGAGGTTCCAATGTCTGGTTTCATATGTGCCGGTCTCACTACCCAGTTAAAGGCCAAGCTGCACCCAGGAGCTATAAGGCCCCATGGGATCTGCCCCTCGGACCTCTGTCCCCTCAACCACCACGCTCAGCCACACGGGTCCTTTCTGTGTCCCAAGAACGTTTTCCTGCCCTCAGCACTGCTCCTGGCTACCTCGTTCTCATCCCTCCGGTCTCCTCTTGAACACCAGCTCCCCAGAGAGGCCTTCGCTGACCCCAGGCTGACTTCTGTCCACTGTGCTCTCCCTCAGCACCTCAGCTACCTACAGGAGCCACAACCGGTCGCTCTGTCTTTCTGGTGTGTCACCTTGTGGGTTGTGTTTCCCCAAGTAGCCCGTGTGCTTTATGAGGCCAGGGACCACTACTGCCTTGCCCATCAGTTCTGACCTAGGCTGGGTTTGCTGTTGTCTCTCCAGGCCTGGCACTCAAATGTTTGCCGAGAACACGAGCATCTGCTATGGGCTTTGCACACACCCTGGCTGAAGTCAATTGAACAGAGAGTTCTAGGAACCTTCTGTATCCCTACCTCCAGTCCTGGCAGGAATGGGCACAAAATTACTGCTTAAAACACACTTATTGAGGGGCTGGTTGGGAGACCTTTCCCCACCACGAGGATAAAGACAGGAGGGAGTTTCCCTCTCCTGTCTTCCTAAGCCAGGGCCTCCTCTGAACTCTGCATCTTCCATGATACCCAGTGGCTAGAGCCTCTGGGCCTCAGAGGGACCCCGGGGCACCTGACTCCTCCTCTGAGCCGAGCCCAGCCCCCTCACCTGGCTTCTTCTTGGCAGCCTCCTGGATCTGGATACGCTCCAGCTCTGCCAGGCAGGGGGGCTCTGCAGGGAGAGAATCAGCCTCTGATGGGGGCTGTCCCATGGTGCTGATGGGACTCACTGAGCCCCCTCAAGGCTTAGAAACCCAGTCAGAGGGCTCTGCAAGATGAAAATGCCCAGGCTCTGACACAGGGCTGCCCCACAGTGGGATGCACTGATCCTTCTAAGGTCTCCAAAACTGGCACAGGGGCTCTGCCAGATAAGAACACCCAGGCTCCAACTGGGAGAGGCTGTTCCATGGCTGTGGGATGTGCTGAGGCCCCCCAAGAAGCCCAGGGGTATCTCTGAGGGTTTTGGCCACTCATGGGATGGGTAAACAGGATTCAGAAGAGGAGGTGAATGCACAGATTCCCCAGGGTGAGAGGGCCCGGGAGCAACATAAGACTGGAGGGAACATTAGATGGAAGCCTGAAGATAACTGGCAGCCAAATCTAACTTGTCTGACCTTGAGAAGTCCCCTAGCCCTTCCCAGCGGGGGCCTGGCTGTCTGTAAAATGAGAGCAGCTCCCAGCCTCCTGCCCAAGAAGGCTACTATACAGAATGGACAGCACGAGCTCCAAAGGCCTGGGAAGTAAAAGTGCTGGAGCTGTGCAGAGAGAGCAGGAAGGCTGGGCAGTTACGGGCAGTAAAACTGGTCAAAATACCCCACACTGGCAGAGGGATCTGTGATTTACATGGTGCTCTGCACCCAGATTTTCTCACTTCATCTTCACAACAGTCTCTGAGGTATCGTTATCTCCCCATTCGGACGAAGAAACTGAACTCGGAAAGATTCAGTTGCCTGCCCAGCGTCCCACACCAGCTATGGCGGAACCCTAAAGGAAGCCCCAGCCTCGGGCCACAGTTGCTGTATACTCCCATCACACAACCACAGTGGGGACCAGGCCAAACACCAGGGGCAGAGCACAGGCTACCCCACCTCTGGCTGGTCAGCTGAGCCCTCGGAACCTCAGTTTAACCATCGATGATGGTTATTCACTTGGCCTAGATGATCTCTAAGCACATGTCCTGCCCTGGCTCAGGATACATATCTCTAGGCTAATGATCACACGCATAATCACACATTTGGGGCGAGTACTGTAAGATGGGCCTAAAGGTGGAATCACTGAGAAGCCAACCCAGCTTCAGCTTCAGGAACCCTGAGCCCCTTCCAAGCCCTCTGAGGGGCCCTAGAAATTTTACATGTGTAGTTTTTAATACTCTTCCTTAAAGCAGGCCTCCGAAAGTGCATAAGCTTCAGGACCCACAAAATCCACCTTGGAGCCTGCCGAGGAAGGGAGTTCAAGTGCTGGCTTCCCTGGGCTCCAAGAGATGAGGTGCTGAGAGAGTGCAGGAAGTGGGGGAGCAGGAAAAGTTCTGGGCATGGGGAGGTAGCCAAGAGGGAGCCACCCCGACTCCCAAAGACAGCCTGGAGCAAGGGGCAGAGCCTGCACAGCAGGGCCGGGGGCCTGGGGCCCTGGGAGGGGCCACACTCACTCTCCCTCCAGAAGCAGAAGCACCACTCGGCGGTAGAAACATGGCCATCCTTGTAGGTGTCGCAGGAGTTGAAGAAGGGGCGGATGCAGACCTCGTACTTGTCCAGGTTGACGGCAGCCAGCTCCGTCTGGTCCAGGAAGAGGTCGGCACTGGTGTCCAGCTTGGAGAACATCCAGCCAATGGAGTCCTTGCAGCTGGCCCCCAGGCTCTTGTCCAGCCCTGGGGAGAAGGCCACGGTTCAGACCTGCTCAAGGTAAATCGCTCCATCCATCTGTCCATCCATCCCTCCACCTCTCTGTCAGCCCCAGCCCTCTGTTCAGGGTCAGGACAGCTCAGAATCCAACCATGGCGTTGAGAAATTCAAGAGTGGCTGAAGGCCCATCCCTCGGCCTCTGCATAGGACTGCACCCAAACCAGTCAAAACCCTGTTTTGAAAGCCCTTCAGGGAAAATAATTCCTTACCTTCCCTTGGCTACCCATTTCAGGCTTTAGCTTCCTTCCACTCACTTTAAGAAGTTCCTCCTGTTAGCTATCCCAAATCCCTCCTGTCTGATCAAGCCTCCCTCCCCTTGTTCTGAGGTTTAGGTTCTTTTAGGGGCTCAGGGTCTGGCAGGAAGGAGCAAAAGTGGGTGCTCCCCAGTGCAGCCAGGTGGCCCAGTGTACCCCCGTCCCCCCATCTCCCACCCTCCTCCCCTGCAGAGCAACCAGCTCCTGTACCACTGGCTGGGTGGGCCCCACTGCTGGCTGAGCCGTTCTGCTTGGAGTTCTCATGAAGGAGCTGGAACCAGTCCCGCAGCCGATCCCCCAAGTCAGCCAGGTCCTGGCCCGTGCAGGTCTCTGCAGTCGGCAGAACAGGGAGAAGGGGGTGGAGGGTGAAGGTGGGGTGAAGCAGCAAGCATGGTCTCAGCTGGGGGTGCTGCCCTACAGGCCTGGAGGCTGGGCAGTGGGATGCCAGAGGGAAGGGGAGTTAGAAATCAGAGGCTCTCTCTCCTCCTCTCCCACCTTCCTCCTCCGCCTCACTCCCTAGCACTAAAAACACCCAGCGCAGTCTCCCTGGGATGAGGCCGTGGCCCTCCTGCTCCGTGTAAACCAGACCTCCAGACCCACAGGTCCCTCAGGCCTGTCCCTGTCTTTGCTACTTCTCCTGAAGGAGGCATCCCGGGGCCCTGGCAGGAGCCGCCTCCCACCCCTAGCCTGGCTGCGGCCCAGCACTCGTTACCTGGTTTGCCATCTGTGGAGGAGGTGGCGGCCTGCTCCGTGGGGCAGGGGCAGGGGCCCTCGCATCTCACCGTCAGCTGCTTGCTGCTCAGGCATGCCTGCTGCTCCAGCTTACACTGCACAAAAAGAAAGGTCGGGCTGGGTGACGGGGGCACTGCTAGGGGCACCCTCCAGCCAACCATGGCAGCCACATCTGCCTTCCTCCTTGGAGATGGGAGGGACAGACCCACGAACAGCCTGGAGCGGCCCTCCTAATCCCCCTGGAGGCCACAGGTGTACAGTGGTCAGGGGCAGCAGGCCCAGGAAGCAGGGGGACTCAAAGGCTCCCAGGAGCCCCACTCCGCACCAGCCTGCCTCTCTGCACAGTTGTCCTTCCCAGGAAACCCCCATCCCCTCACCCCCACTCACCCACCCCTCCTCGCCCTCTTGGCCTCTCCTCTTCCCCCCCACAGTCCCTTGGCTCCTAGGTAACCGGCTGTGGGCCCCTCCCTCATGGCCTTCCCACAGTCACCTCCGTGGGCTCTCTTGATAACAAACAGCTACTGGCTACTGAACATCTGCTAATTCCCTGGCCTTTACAGTTTCCAGAGGGGTTCATCCATTCCTCGCCCTTCAAGTGTTTTCCCCTGGTCGTGTCTGTTTTCTCCCCATGGGATGACCGCTCATGGAAGCGGGTCCTCGTAGCATTTTACAACGTGACCTCACCTGGCCCCCGATAGTTCTGTGAGGGAGGAATTGTGTTTCTCGTACTCAGCAGAGAACACGGAAGCTCAGAGAAGCCCAGTGACTCAGCCAAGGCCACGGGGCTGGGCTGGAAGCCAGACCTCCCGATGACCTCCACCTCCCCACAGGGCAGCGCTGGGACCCTCAAACCACAGCCTCCTGCCCAAACCCCGCTTTGCCCTCAGGTGGTGTGACTCAGCGCTCTCCTCTCTCTACCAGCTCCGCCTACGCCCTCTGTACCCCTCCTCCATGCAGCTTCTGCCCCTTTGCTTATTCTCTCTCTCTGCCTTATTCTCCCTGGGTGACCTCATCCCCTCCCCAGCGTCAATCATCACCCACAACGGGTGACTCTTAAATCTGCATCTCACCCCAAAAGGGTTCCTAAGCCCCAGAACCCAACTCCAGCTAACAGTTCATGCCCTCCAGACACCAAGCAACTCCTCACAGCTAGCAGAAGCATTCACAATTAGCACCCGCATTTCTAGGGTACTTTAAAGTTTATAAAATGCTCTCACAAATACTGTCTCGTTTAACCCTCACAAAAATCCCATCAAGTTGGAATTCATTCACCCAACCACCGTTCCCTCCCACATTGTCATCTCACGGAGGATTACTTCCTCCTGCCCCAGAATGCCTGGTGCTTGCTGGTGAACCATCCTGTCCACGTGGATAACCACCCATGGGAAGATTTCAACCCCCAGCACCTAGACGACGGAGCTCCTTCCTTCCATTGCCCTCCATACTTTCATGAGGCCCTTTCCTCACTTACTCTCACTTGCAGTTACCGGTCTCCTCCAGGCCCCAGCCCCCACCTGCACCTGCCCGAGGTCAGGGGCAGGGTCTGGCTCAGACTCCCGGGCTTGGTGCCCCTGCTGTGGTCGGCCACGCTGAATGCGCTGACAAGTGCATCCGGCCCCACAGCAGTACTGGGAGCCCCACAGAAGGCCCAGCTGAGCTGTCCTCTCTGCTCCCTGCGGACTCCAGTGCACCCCACCCCCACCCCTCCTGGGGCCAGAGCTCCTCACCACTGAGCTGTAAGTGTGGCCATCAGAGCCGCAGACGGAGGCGAGGTGGGCCATGTGACAGGGCTTACACATGGTGTCTTTGTTTCCATGGAGTTTCAGGGCAGGCTGCTTGATCCTACAGGAGGAGCGGAATGGGAGGGCACAGGGGTGGAAGCAAAAATGAGAGACGGACAGGGCAAGGGAGGGTTCAGGAGACTGGTTCCAAAAAGAAGTTGCTCTTGGTGATCTATAGTAGATGCAGCTGCCTCCCTGCCCCTGCCCACCTCCCATCACCGCCAGCCAGACCCTCTTCTGGCTCATAAAGGTGGAACCAACAGGGCAGGGTATAGACCCCCCAGCTTCCCCTTTCCAGCAGGGCCCTCAGGTTGCAACTCCAGGCCCAAGTGTAAGATGTAAAAGGGACTCACACTTGCGTAGGGGTAAGACCAAATCAAAGGTTGCAAACTGATGGCCCATGGGTCACATCTGGCCTGTAGGATCATTTTGTTTGACCACCAAGGGTTTTTGTTTTTAATTGGGTTATTCATGAACATTTGCAAAATGGAAGAGTTCACATAAAAAAACCTGGATTTCTGGCCTAGTTAAAATGGAAGATATGGGAGTCCTGGTCCTGCATTTCCACAAGGCCTGGGCTCACCAGAGTGGTCTGTCACCAAGTTCTCTTCATGCATTTACATTACCTGCCAGGCCCCTAGAGGCATCTAAGATTGCAACCCCAAGTCTCTGGTCTCTGATTCTATGATTAAGGAGAAAGGGGAGGGAAATGGGACCTTCTCCAGGGGGTCTTGGAGTCAGGCAGGGTCTTGTCCTTGGGCTGGAGCTAAGGCCTCAAATGCCCCTCACTCCTTCCCTCCTCTAAAAGCCTCAGAAGCTACAACCTTAAATATTTCATGAAGTGGCTCCATGTCAGAGCTGGAAGGAACCTCAAGCTATCTGGGCCAACCTATTTGTCTTACGGATATGGACACCGAGGCCCAGAGAGGAAATGTGCTTTTCCCTGGGTCCCACAGTTTGGTGTCTGATCTCATACAGTGTGGTGGTTTTGAAACATGTCCACAGATTCTTTGACACTGCTCCCTTCAAAACATGGAACCTAATTCCCCTCCCCTAGAGTGTGGCAGTACTTAAGACTCGCTCTTAACAAATAGAGGTGGCAGAAGTAACAATGTGTGACTTCTAAGACTAGGTCATAAATGTGGCTTCCTCCTTGATCTCTCCCTTGAATGACTTGCCTTACAGGAAGCCAGCTGCCATGTTGAGAGGACACTCAAGCAGCCCTACGGAGAGGTCCCCTTGACTAGGGCCAACAGCCAAGTGAGTGAGCTTGGAAGTGAGCACTCCATCCTGAGTGCAGCCTTCAGATGATGCAGCCTCAGCCAGCATCTTGACTGTAACCTCCTGACAGTCCCTAAGCCAGAACCATCCAATAGAACCACATCTGATTCCTGACAGAAACTGTGTGAGACAACACACATTTGTTGTTTTAAGCCACTAAGCTTTGGAGTACTTTGTTCCGAAGCAGAAGATAACTGATCCTCTCCTATGTATTAGCTAAGCCCTTGCTCTTTAAGCAAACCCCCGCCAGGCCTCCCACCTCCCCAAGGCCCTCACCTGTGCTCCAGCTTCTTGCGGCTGATGCACATTGCCCGCTGGTAGCCCTGGGCAATGCACACTTTGTGACGGCTGCACTTCACCTTCTGGCAGGGGTCCTTGGTGGTATCCAGGGCTGCAGGGACACAGAGTTAGGACACAGGTCACCTGGGACTCAGTGTTAGAGAGCCCAGGAACCCCCAGCCCCACTTCTGAGCTGGGAAGCCCCTCTCTCTATCAGCCCTTGATAACCAGAGCTCCTCGGCTTGGAAATTCCATCCCCATTTGGTCCGGCTCCCCAAGGAGCGTCCAAAGCCATGATCAGGACTTGCCCTCTGGTCTCAAGTCCTCATGGGTGTCAGTCACCTTCCCCAATGTGGGAGGGGCATGTTACCTTCATCTCCTTGCTGACTGTCCTCCCAGCTCCTGATGTAGTCGTCCTAGGGAAGGACAGAGCGGGTGAGGGAGAAGGGAAGGGCTAAGATTTACATCCTAGAGCCGAAGTTCAACTCCAGGGCCAACAGAGGAGAAGGCTGGGCCACTGCTTCCGCATGCCAACTGCCACCATCCTCGTGGTTTCCCAGAGGACCCCTGTCCACCCAGGCCCTGCCAGCTGCCTCCCCCAGACCTCTATCCCCCTAAACCCATGTCCAGAATCTCTTCCGGCCTCTCCTCTATTCCCCTATCTCCTTATTCCACACCCCCCATCCCACACTGGATGACGCAGGGGAGGAGAAATTGGGGTAAGTGTGCAAGTGAGAAGAGAAGAGAGTGGGGTGTGTAGCTGCAGATACATATGCAGTGGAGCCCCAGGCAGTACTCACCTCTACCTCCTGGGGATCAGCAAGCAGCAGCAGGCCACGGGAACCGGAGCAGGAGGAGAGAGGGAGAGACGAGGATTTTAGTGTGAGGCCTACCCTCAGACCATGTGGTCAGGGCCCCCCCGGCCTCATCACGTGACGGTGGATGCTGGGCAATGGTCTTTGATTGCTACCATCCTCTGACCTCTATGGCCTCCAACTGGAGAACAGTACTCCTATGTCTTTACAAAAGAGAGCTTGAGGCCGGAGCCCGCTCAGGGCTGGCCTCAGGAGCAGTAGAGGTGAGGCCCATGGCTTTAAGGGTGAGGCCCCATCCCTCTACTTCAGGCCCTGAAGCTGGTCCCAAAGGAACCAGCCCTCACCCCACCATCAGGACAGATGTCTGAGGGGCCCATACTGCCTGGGAAGTGATTCTCATGCCTATGCCCTGGCTGTTCCAGAACACCCTCTCTCCTTCTACCAGGGTCCCTCCCTTCCTAGGCAGTCCCCTCCCCTGACACCTGTTTTTCAGTCAAGGTCTGACTTGCGTGCAGAACTCAGATGGTGCATTGAGAGAAAGGGGGACCACGGCCCCTCCAAACAGCTTCCTCAGTTACCATCGCCCAGCTGCAAATCCTCAGACTCAGAAGATCCTGAAAAGGCCCTCTGAGGTCATCTGTCCCAGCCCCTTCTATGTGCAGGAGAGGCCGGGAAGTCCAGAGACAAGAAATGACCTGACCCAAGTCCCACCGTCTCAGAACCCAGGTCACCCAATGCCCAGCACAGACCTCTCTTCTGGATACCGCACACTGCCGGGCACCCGGGGCAGATGGGAGCTCTCTCCTCACCCTCCTCCGGCTTCAAGTCCCTCCCCTGGGCCTGTGGACCCCACAGTGGCCAGAGGCAGAGCAGCTCCCACCCAGCCTAGCTCACTGGCATAAAACCCCAGCTCCTCTGGTTTCCCCACTTTCTCCTGTGCGGTGGAGGCAGCAGCTGAAAACCAATAAACAGCTCCCAAGGTGCTCCCAGTAGCAGCTCTGCCAGGCAGGCGGGAGAGGGCTTCTCTGGACTGGAGGCTGGCAGTGCCAAGGAGCCAGCTGCCGGCCTCCTCTGCATGGGGCTCCAGGTGCTGGAGGACAAGGGGCAGGAGAAGCCACGTGTAGCTGCCTCCTCGTCGTGAGTCCCACCCAAGGATCAAAACTATGCAAGGATGAGGCCACACTGTGGGGTAGGGGTGGGAAGAGACCAGACTCCTGCCAGGCCTGGGGAAGAGGGCATGGGGGTCCTGCACCAGAGGGCACCCACAAGGCCTTGAAAGCCCAAGGGCTCTGAGGCCTCTGATGTGTCCCCTGGAAGTTGACAAGCATCAGGAACAGGCAGGGGCAAGAGCCCTTATCAACACAGCCTCCTGGGCAAAGGCCAGAGAGGGGCCATGCCGATCAAGCAGTTGACATCAGACCCAGGTAGAGCACGCTGGGGTCAGGTGCAAACCTGAGTGTGTGCTTCTGCACACGCACACGTGTGTGCATTCATTTGGGTCTTCACACGTGCACACTCATGGGCGTGTGTCCCAAAGCACCTGTGTGTGCAGGCATGCGTGTCGTCTGTGAGCATCTGTATCCACGCACACACGTGAAGCAACAGTGTGTGCTGGGTGTTCGTAGGAAAGAAGGACACTTCAAGACAGTTCACCCAATGCCAGTTGGTTTTTATCTAGAAACTAAGTAACAACCCACATATGTGTCCAAGCAGCCAAGTGTCCTGCAGTCCTTGGACCCAGGAGCAGCAGGAGGAAAGCCACAGGAGGGGCTTCTGGAGAACCTGGCCTGGGCGACCCCCTGGACACTGAACAGATCAGCCCAGGCTCCTGGCTCAGGCACCCACCCAATTCCACAGGACGTGGCTGGAACCCTCTTGAGCCCCTGGGCAAGCTTCTAAGAAGTCCGCCAGGCAGCCGACAGGGAACTGCGGCATAATTTCCCTTTATGCCAGGGCCAAAGGAACCTAGCCCAGACCCAGCCCTTCTTCTCCAGGAACTCATCAGGGTGGAGGGGTCCCTCCCCTGGTGTCCACTCACCACAGATGGGAAATGAGGCTGAACATGGCCAAGTGGTTGAGGCCAGGGTTACAAGTTGGGGCAAAAGTAGGGACTGGCCTTCATGGAGTTGGGGTCTTGCCATCTGCTCCATCATCCTCTGGAAGGGGAGTGGGCATGAGGTTGTGAAGAGGACAGGGGAAGTGGCTTGTGTGAGTCACCTGCTTTCAACCAACAAGGTCTGTGTGCCCCGGAACCCACCCACACCTGAACTGGAGCAGGGAGGGGTGTTAGCCGAGGGCCTTGACGCCTGCTCATTCTCTCCCTCACTCTGGACCTAACCTAACGCCTTAACCTCCAACCAGGCTGTGAGCAGAAGCCTTTGGGACTCAGAACAAAGAAGGTTCTCAATGGTCAATACCAAGAATTTCGGATTAGAAATCCAGGGGGGAGTGGGCTGGGGGAAGAGAGAGTTCAAAGAAAGGGCTATTTCACCATCCAGCTGCTTTGTGAGAGCCCTGGTGGGGAGCCATCTCCACCCACCCCAACCCAAGTGAGGCTAAGACTCCCCCTGATTCAGGATACAGGGATTGAGCCCCTTTTGTATACAAGGGTTGCCCTGGATTCTAGCTAAGCTCCTTGTCTCCGCTGTGGTGGATGAGGTTGGGGGAGGCTGAAGTGGTTCTGGATCCCAGGACCCTCAGTTCCAGAAGAATGGGAGCAGCCAGCCAAAGAGGGGGATGAGGGGGAAAGAGGGCCCTGGAGTCCCACAGAAGCCCATGTTCCCTTACCAGCGTACCTCGGGCAAGCACCTCGGCCTGGAGGAGCTCAGCACCTAACTCCTGGACCGCTCAGAGATTAAAGGAGATGGTATATGAAGGGTGCCTGGTGTCCACAAAATACTCAACAAATAAAAGCTGTTATAGCAGAAGAGACCAGAGACTTCAGGTGGAAAAAATGGTGGAGGGACAGGAAATGGGCAGGGAGAGGCCACATGAGGGGCCCCTGCAAATGGAGAAGAGAGTGGCCACCACTGGGAGAGCAAGAGACCAGTGGGGTGTGAGGAGAGCTGCCCCCAAGGGGTCTCAGTGAGAGGAGCAAGTCCTGTGCACTCCACCTCCTGCTCTCTCTCCAGCCTGCCTTCCCCTCACCATGCCCACTGGTCCCACCCTAGCAACCCCAGCCTCACTTACTGCAGGGTCTCCTCTGGGCTCTCCCTGAGCCCGCCCATCTTCCACACCCCTGCAGCCACAGGGATCTGTCTAGAAGATAATTCTGATCATGTTTCTCCCACCTTAAAACCCTTCGCTAAATATATAGCTTGCTCTTATTTTGAAAAAAAAATGTTTAAAGATGATTAGGTAAAAAGCATTCATATCAAAATGTTAACAGTGGTTTCCTCTGGGGGAGAGGAGTAGAGAATCTGGGCATCTTTCTGCCTTTTTCCAAGTTTCTAAAATTTCTACAATGAACATGTATTACTTTTGTAATGAAGGGGGAAAAAAACCACAATAAATATTACATTTAAAAACCCTCACAGGGTTCCCTGTCACCTACAGAAGAAAGTCCATCTTCTCTGAGTCTCTTCCTGTCCCCATGTCCTTCCAGTGGATGTATCACTCTGGCCAGGCCTCGGCACAGCCTTCTTCCCCCTCTGGAATGTATGTTTGCATCCAGCCCCTGAACTTCTATTTATCTTTCAAAACCTGGCTTTCACACTTCATCTTCCCTAACCTCGCCCCGTATCTAGTTTTCCTTCAGGTGGACTGCACCTAGTAGAAGTTATTATTGCTCTGGTTACACCAAGCAATGCCATTGCTTCTGCCCTATTTAGGTGGCCAGTTCCTCGAGGGCAGAGACCATATAAAGTTCACCTTTCTATGCCCAGCACCTAGCAATAGTAAAAATACACCAATAATAGCTAACATCTTTTGAGCAATTACTGTGTGGCAGGCATTGCGCTATGCACTTTGCACTCATTGGCTCATTTTACTCTTCATGAGAATTTAAGAGAAAATCACGATTATCATCCTATTTCTCAGGTGATAAAATTGAGGCTTGGAGAGGTTAAGTGACTTATACAGGATCACACATCAACAGCACAGCAGAAGAGTATTGGTACCCCCAGAACTGGGATTCCAGAATCTGTGCCCCTAACCAGGACCCTGTATTGCTCCATAAATTTTCGCAGATAAAGAAAGTCCCAGGCCAAGACTGGACCCAGGAGGCCCAATCCCAGCCCATGGGTGGTCTCTCCCACCACACCAGCTCTGCTCCAACCCCTAGGCAGGGAGTCTTGTAAGCAGAGTGGAGAGACTGGCGGTGGTGGGGGAAGACACCTGGGGGCCCCCCTTCTCCACGCATTTCCAGAACCCTCTTCACCCGCCCCTGGTTCGGCTGGCTTGGAGCTAACCCATCTCCTGCTTTGATCTCAGCAGCTCAGCCCGGTTGCCATGGAGACAGGGCCCACTGTGCCAAGCTGGGGGAGAAACGGCAGTGAGTGCGCAAGCCTAGTCGGGCTTAGGGGGCACATGCTGGGTGTTTCCAAGCGCTGTTTACTTCCTGTCATTTTAATTAGCACCCAAATCACCCGTTCACTTCACAGCTTGAATTAACCCAATCTCCCCCAGCCTCTCCATCTGGTGGGGAGGATGGGACACAGCAGTGAATCAAGCAGAAGAAGAGCAGCGCCCCAGGGCTAAAAACCACCTGGGCAAATCTCCACCTGCCTCTTTGCAGCACACTGTGATGGAGAGACTGACACCCCCCACCCTCGCCCTGGCGTGGAATCAGGGCACTGGGTACTGGCCTGGCCTGGCCTCTGACTGCCAACAAGACTGTGGCCTAGAGAGCCTTGCCCTCACTGGAGCCCCTTCCCTTGCCTATAAAGTAAGGGTGACTCCCTTGCCTTCCTCCCTGAGCTGTGGAGGGACCCAGTGCGATAACAGCTATGAGAGCACTTTGTAAACTGTGAAGCTCTATACTTGTAAAACTCACGAAACAGGAGCACTGAAGCTGGGTTCTTCCGCACATACGGTGGGAGTCTGGGGGACAAGGTGGACAAGAGGCACTTCTGGGTCTCACAGTCACAAGGAGCCTCAAACGCAGACTTCTGACCTCTCCAATTGAGGCGCTACAGCCAGAGGCACACCGACAGAACCGAAAGATGTGCATCATGAGACTTTAAAGAAACCATAACTTCTGTAACCCTATTATGGGACTTCTTCATTTCTTAATAGATCGAGAACCTCTAAAAATGGAAGTGGGCCAGGCCTCTCTCAACCTCTGAAAGGCCCCGTAGCCGGCATTATTTTGGCTTCATTCCTCAGGCGAGGGAACCTCTGATGCAACCCAGTCCACTGAGAAGGCCCAGGAGTGGGGAACTTGTAGCTGGGGGCTCCTCCTACCTCTCCCTGCAAAGAGCGGGGGAGCACAGAGGGAGGGACCCAGAAAGGAACAAGCAGGGGTGAAGTTGGGCCCGCCTGGCTCCTTCTCAGCTGAGGCCTGACACCCCTGTCACAGGCCCAGGTGGAAGGCATCTTGAGGAGGCGGCACCCTCCACATGGAGGAGGCTGGGAGGGGGGCAGTCATTAAATATTTGCCCCTCTCTCAGAGGGAGCGGCAGAGGCTGTTAGGCCTGGACAAACAGACGGAGTCAGGCATCTGGCAGACTCCCCGCCTCCCACCTCCTCTCTGCTCGGAGGAATTTCCTTGGAGGACAAAAATGTGCTTATCACTGCCAGCATGCCAGGAGCTCCACCTGGCCTCAGGTATGCCCGCGCTGACCCCCCATCCCCACACTCCGCGGGGCCTGAGCTCTCCACAGTTTCAGGGGCATCTCGGCCCCAGTCCTTGGGTTTCTGGTTCAGGCAGTGGCCCCAGGGGTCCATAGAGGGCAGAGAACAAGAGAGAGGTATAGGGGAGGGTGGGCCTGGAGTTCTGTTCTGAGCTGCCTCAGGACCTCTGTTTCCTTTCTGGAACATGAGTGGGGGGCAGGATTTAAATCCCAGGGATCTCTGAGGAGGGCCAGACACTGGAGCTGAGGAAACACAGACATGGGGTTGTGAAAGAGCACATGGGCTTGGATGTGCTCGGTTCCTTTATCTGTAAAACGTGGAGGCTCAGCGCTCAGTGCTTAATGCTGCTGAGGCTCCGCAGTTCTGCCCCCCCCTCCTAAGCTGAGAACTTTGAGAAGAGGGGAAAAGGAGCCTTAACAAGTTCAGACTCTTCCACGTCCTCTAACCTGTGCAAGGGAGCAAGGGATCAGGGAAGGAGCCAGCAGCTTGCGTCCAAGCAGGAGTAAGACACTGGCCCGGCCTGGCTTGTCCTTCCTGCTGTGTGCAGCCTTGACCTCTTCTCAGATGTCAGAGAAGGGGCAGGATGCCCTGCCTCAGGGAACCTGGTCTCCACCTGAGGAAGCCCTGTGCTCACCCACCCACAGGTCTGATGGGTGGGTCACCTGCTCGGTGGGCCCATTGAGGTGGGGGGAAATTTTGAGCCCCCTACTTCCCAGGAGAAAGGGGAAGGCTGGCTGCAGCCAGGTCCAGGCCCACAGACACAGGGGAGAACAGGGAGGCCTGCGGGATAATGTTCCTTCACGGCAGCACGTACTCCCTTATCCTACAAATGAATCATTGGAGTCAGGGTGCCGGGGTTCTAGTTGTGACTATCCCAACCTTTCAGGGTCCAGAAAGAGGAAGAGTTCACCCCAAATAGTCAGCGTGGCTCAGCCCCAGCTCTCCCTTTGCCCTCTACCACCTGAATCCACAGTGCTGCTCCCTGGGGAAAAGAGGGAGGGGCTCAGAGGACAGGTTAGTTGAGACCCTTCCTGCCTTTCCTATTCCACCGTGCATATACTTATACTGAGCACATACTGTGTGCACAAAAACCCCATGCAATGCTCTGAGGACGGGGTGGTAAGGTCACAAAGCAGTCTATCCCCAAACCCTACCCTCAGGGACTTACGTTGGGAGGAATGTGATAAACACCAGCAGGAGGACTCTTGAGATACAAGCCCACAGCATAAGTGATGATGCAAAGCAGCACCAGCATGTGCCAAATGTGTGTATGACCAATAAATGCTGCAGCAACCCCAAGGAAGGGGCTACACATACAACTGAACACTGGCTGAGCCCTCAGGGGGTCAGAGGCTGCGACATTTCAAGAATCCCGTCACCCTACAGCTTGCAGCTGGGCCTGGGTCTGCCCGCCAAGGTTAGACACATTTTCCCTGTCTATAGCCCTAAGAAGACCCACATTACACTTACAAGGGAACCTACACAGCGGCAGTATGGCCATCCTCAGCCTGGTGTTTGCCCCAGGATGCCATTAGGCCTCATTTCTCAGGTTTCTTGGTCTCTGGTTAATACATGCTCAACCCTGACTTGGTCACAGATACCTCCTCAGGAGCAAAAAGAAAATCCTTTTCCTAAACCCAAAGTCCTGCTGCTCAGCTTGTGGCAAGGGGGCAGTTGTGGGGGGGGGATGTGTGCAGGTGGAGGGCTGTGGACGGGCTCTAGCCTCATCTTCCGGAGTCACAGAATGACAAGGGCTGCCCATTAAACCAAGGAAAAAATCAAGGGCCAGAAACTGGAAGTGGCTCCCCCAGGGAGGAAGACAAGCTGAGCACCCTCCCAGGGCCCTTGGGGCTCAGGGTAGGATAGAGCTCGTCCACTCCTCCGGACAGCCCTCTGACCTTCTGGAGAATGGAGGGGGTGGTGTTGGCTGGCCATCCTCTGCAGACTGCCTGGAAGTTGAGAGGAGACTCAGACGGCCTCTCTAGGCAAAGAGTGCTCTTCTCTCCCTCTCTTCCCAAGGCCTGGAGCCCCACTGGGTATTCAAGAGTCTCTCACTGCACTACACTGCTCTGGGCGACGCCAGCCCCTCCAGCGTGGGAGAGGATTTGAACCCAAAGTGGAGGTGGAGGAGGAGGAGGCCAGGGCAGGACCCAGCCTCCCATCCCCAAATCCCAATGATGGAATCCATCCTGACCCAGTTTGGGGTTCTTCTCACACACCCACACTTATCCACGAACACCTGTGCAGCTCATTCCCACACTTGCACTGGTTCAGCAGTATGGGATGGGGAGAGGGGAGGAGTGGTAACAAGGGAGGCCCTTTGTGGCTGAAACTTGCTACTGGCCTACTTGGTGTTCATAAAAACATGAGAATCCCAAGTAGCCAGCAGGTGACGTTTCCCTGGGCCAGACCCCAGGTTCATGGTGAAGCCACAGGCCTAGAGGAGGTGCTCAGATCTGCAGTGAATGAGTGAATTAGTAAACATACATCGGTGTCATTCTCATGGAGCCAGAGGCATGGTGTGGGCTAGCCCCAGAAACACTGATCCATCTGGTGGTTTTTCTATGGGGTTGGAGTTTCTTTCTATATTGCCTGAAATGGATGCCCCCCAGCCCTCTGACAAGATGTCTTCATGTTCACGTGTCCATTTCAGTCTCCTAGACTGAAACTGAAGTTCAGAGAGGTTATGTGACGTACCTGGCATAATGTTGCCAGGCAGTGGCAGAATCAGAACCTGAACCCAGGCCTCATGCCTCTCCTGGGTAGAGAGCTGCTCTGGAGGGTCGCTAGGCCAGGCTGGTGGCAGGCTGCCAAAGACACTGAGAGCCTTGGCCCCCCGCTTCCTAGGAGGTGCTGCTCCTGCCCAGACATCATTGAGCCCATAGGGCACAAGCCAGGGTAGACTCTTCTTTTCCATGTCCACTAAGGGTTAGGCTTAGAGTTCTCTAAAAAGCAAAGTTGAGTTAGAGGACCTGGGTTCAAATCCCAGCTCTGCTGCTTACTCGCTATTTGACCGTAGATAAGTTACTCAGCTTCTCTGTGCCTCTGTGTCCTATATAGGGTGGAATATAAAGTAATGGTAACTATCTCACAGGTTGTTGGAGGGCACAAGAGGCCACAGGGATAAAGTGCTGACTGCAGGGACTGGCAGATATAAGCACCCCCTGCAACCAGTGATTCAACACGTGCTAACTGCATGCCTCCGGGGTGCCCAGCACTGTGCTGGATCCTCATAAATATCATTAAAATGTAATGGAAGTGTGGTACAAAGCAGAGAAGAGCCAAGAAGAAAAAGAACGGTCAGTGCTGTCCAGCCAGCTCTTGGAAGCTGCCAGGAAGAATGCTGTGTAATGGGCCTGTCTCCTCTCAAGTGTCCATCTCTATCTACCAGGCTCTGGATGTTCTGTTCCAAAGACTGCAGTAAAATCCACCCACTTCTGCAGGGAGTGAATTCGGAGATAGTAGCACTAGGGAGCAGGACTCCGAAAAGCCCAGGCCTGCACAGAGCAGGGCACAGCTAGATCCCCATCTCCTCTGACTTGAAATTCCCTCCTCTCGGTAGCAGGGCAGAGACCTCTCCTGACACATGTGAGAGCCCCGCGCCCACTGGAGGGGAGGATTACTCTGTCAGTAAATCCTTCACAACACCCCACACCCCTAATAATCCTAGTGCTCAGAGGAAGAATGCTAAGCTGAACTCCCCACTAACCAGCTCAGACCAATTCCACACTGGAGCAACGGCCCGCGCCTTCCTTCTCTCCTTCCTTCTCCTGACCACTCCGACATGATTCCCTCAATCTCCCCTCTCAATTCAGTCCAACCATTAAATGGAGACATTTCCCTCACCCACACTATCGACTCCTTGATCCTATTCCCCAAGAATATTCCATTCCCCCTGCTTGCCTGCCTCCCTTCCACTGAGGCAGAGTGGGGGCCCTGCACCATTTTGTGACTGATTATCAACAAGGTTCAGGGTCCATCTGGCAATGCCTCAGAGGTTCAAAAGAAACTCCTACCTCTCTTCTGAGAAGCAAAGGAGCATATTTTCAAGAAAGCTTGCCTGATGAAATGTACATCAAGCCGATGCTACTGTGCCCAACTGGAGGGCCTTCAGTCCTTAGGGTGGGAAGTGGGGCCTCTGCTAACAGGGGAAGAATGAGAACTGTCTGCAGTCCTGGCAGAGCCCCTGTGCATGGTCTGTGCACTGCACAACTCCAGGGGGCACCATTCACACCATGGCACCCCTAGAGTTATGCAATGCAGTGGCTCTGAGCTAGCAGCCTCCTGCATTTCTGCAGAAGCTGCCAAAGGATCCGTATAGCCAGGTCCTCCTGCCCACCCTTCCTTGTCCTCCTTCTCTCCCTGACCCCATTCTCCTATAGCCAGGGCTACCTTAAATGGGATTTTAGAGGAAATCTACCCTATAAATGCCTGAGGCCACGCAAACCAACACATGCTTTGAAGTTTTCCATGAATCCTATGGGGGCAGGTCGTGCAGAATTTCATTCTGGTGGCTTTTTTCTGATGAGCATGGGAGGAAGGGGGAAGTGATTGGCATCAGTACAGGGAGACAGGTGGGCAGCCCTGTGCCAGGGGTCATGCAGTCAGTCATCTATCCTCACCCACAGAGTTGGCTATTGGAAGTCAGTGGAAGGGAGGTGGGTAGGAAGCTTTTATTTTAAAACCTGTACTGTTCTGATTAAGCATTTCTTTTCCCTCTGACCTTCACTAGGCCCATTATGGAAGATCAAACTGCCAACGAGTCAGAGGGAGGCCTGGACAAGTGACACATGGATTCAGGATGGGCCAGCCTGCTGCCACGCTCTCGATGCTGTGGCCGGGCTGCTTCCCAGGCAGCGGCAGGAGACTGCAGCTAATCTATGCTGGGCCTGCAGGGGATGTGGAAAAGGTCTTGCTGGAGCTCCAGGCTCCTGTCACTGGACCAGCCGTGGGGTGGGGCAAACCGCCCACTCGGGCCCAGGCCACTCAGCCCTGAGGACCAGGCAGCATGAGAGTCCTGATGAATTACAACCTACCAGTTTGACTTTGGAGATAAACAGTCACTTGTTTCAGGGTAACAAAAAGATGCATATTTCTGCCTGTTTCCATCATGTGGCTGGAAATCATATGAAGCATGTGTGTTTTAAACACATTGTTAAGGAACTTCTGGATGCACACAATTTAAGATGAGAAAGGTCACGGTGTGGCCTGTGTTATACTAGGTGGGTCTGATGAGAGAATCTGGGGAATGAGGAGCAAGAATTGGGGTCGTAGGAGAGGTTTTCTGGGGACAGGGTGTTGGAAAGCACCAGATCGCGGGGTACCATCGTTCCTCTCCTCCGGAGCATCCGGGCACATCCAGCACCTCACACCCCCACCCGGACCCTTCTCTGGGCCCCAGCCACGCCCTCTGCCCTCCCCTCCTCACTCCTACTTCCCCTTCTGCGAACATGGCAGCCTTCAGTTTCCCCTCTGATCTACAGGTGCCCGTAAACAAAGTGCTGCAGCGACGCCCGCTCCTCCGCAGCCGCCTCCCCACCCCCTACCCGGCAAAGTCCGGCACAAGGTTAAGCCTGGGTTCCATCGGGCGTCCCCGAAGGGCTCCCATACCCAGCTACTGGGCTCTCCCCTCTGCTTTTCAAGTCCACTGGGCTAGGGAGTCTTCCCTCCAGGTTGGAGCTCCCCAACTTCTGGGCCGCGCTCCCCCGTGAAAGGTTGGTCCTGGAAAACCAGCCTCCATTAGTGCTCACGTCCCTCAGCATGGGGACCCCAGACCTGGCTCTGGGGGCCACCCAGAGGTGGCCTCCGGTATTTTCACTGCCTTCACCAGCCCCCCCATCACGGACACGCCTTTCACCATCTCGCCTTAGGAGGATTGCTAAGAGCGCCCCCCGACCCCAACTCAAAGCGCCAACCAAGGGCCCTGTCCCCTTCTGTCTCTCCTTTACCCAAAGCCCAAGATAGGAATAGAAGGCAAGCGCAAGACGATGCTACTGTCCCTGCCGGCCCCACCCAGACCAGCCCCTTCTGCAGTGGCCCGTATGTGGAACCTGCATCATCCACCCAGGGGGACACCTGGGGATGGCTCACCAAAAAAAAAGAGGAGCAGGTCGGAAGCCCAGGCAAAGCCAGGGTGTCCGCCCCTCCCTCCCTACTCCCCTCCGCCCCCTTCCCCCCGCCCCACTGCAACCCGCACCCCTCTCCGCACCCAGCCTGAAGGGGAGACCTCGTCGCTTACGCACGCCCCCAGAGTAACTCCTCGCTCTGGGAGGGTGTGGGACTGGGGGTCCCAAGCCCGCCAGCTCCTGGGCTGGGGAGTACATGAGGAGGGGTCTCAGGAGCCCGGTGAGTGCTCGTTGTTTACTCTTGGTGCAATTAACCGGCTAGGCTGCGGGAGCCTGTGGCTGCGACATGCAGCCGCCACTCCCAGCCCCAGGGTCTCTGCTCCAAAGCTCCCTCCCCAAACCCCCAGCCCCAGCCCTCAGCCCTCTCAGCCCCGCAGACTCACGTCTCGGAAGCGGTTCCAGTGCTTGATCTTGCCGCTGTACTGCGAGATGGACGACAGCCATTGCTCGTCCTCCATGAAATTGCCGGGGGTCTCGCCCTCCTTGAGCCTTTTGGCGTCGCCTTCGGCCAGGGCAGCTACTGTGAGGAGCAGCAGCGGCAGCGCCAGCCGCCCGCAGTCCGGAGCGCGCATCGTGGTCTGAATTCGACCTGAGGTGAGGGAGTGGGGGTCTTGACTTCTGCAGTATTTTAATGTCCTTCTTCCCACCCCGCAGTTGGGGGAGCAAACGCCGTCGTCTTCCTCAGCCCTCCTCCTGCGGTCTGACTCCGGTGACAGACGGATAGTGGGTCGCAGCTGAAATGTGACCTGGTTAGGAGATGCACTTGTCTGAAAAAAAACCCAGCGCCGGACGTAGAGAGGAAGAGAGAATCAGAGAGGCTGCGCCAGCAGGGGCCGTGTCTGTAACTGTAGCATCAGCATCACGTTTGACATCATCATACCTGGTTTAAAAAAAAAAAAAAAGGAGGGGGTAGATTTCAAAGGGAAGCGCTAGATCAGAGCGCCAAACGCCAGCCATCCGCTGCCGCCGCAGAGCCCAGCCCAGCCCAGCCCAGCACTTAGGGAGTTGCAAACCAAGGAATCTAGACCCGGAGATGTCCCTGCTGTCTCTCCAAGGCTGAAGAGCAAGAAGGGTGCCGGGTCTCCTCAGGGAAGATGGGAGTGAGGAAAAGACGAAACTCTCTGGTTACAAAGCCAGGCTCAGGTGTCTAAAAGGGAATTTGGCCACAGACACTCTTTCTCTCCCCTTGCCTCCCACCCAGAGGGGCCTGAGCCACAGCCCTGACAGCTGGCTTCCTGCGAGTTATGGCTCTACAGTAATGGGTGGCTTCGTTAAGACAAAAGCCATATAACAACTGGCTGCCTGAGAACTATTGCCCAGCCCCACATGCTCTTTTCAAGGCAAGGCCTGAGCACTGAATAGCTGGTAAAACAGAGGCAGATGTCCTCCTCCCCAAGCAGCTGTTTAAGGGCTGTCACCCTTTTTGTTAGCTCTTCTTAGGGCAACCCTAAAAGGCAAATGTCTGGCTATTTCATCTGCCTTGAGGTAAATTTGAAAAAGGCACATTTGCTATGGTTTTGACTTCAATTGATTTTAATAAGCCACTGGGGAAAGGGGTGTGGGGAGGCTGGGTTTGTTTGAGGTGTTTAAGTTTTTGTTAAAATTGTGATCCTTATCATTGCCTTTAGAAATGTGTTGACATACACATTTCTGGGCACAGTCCCAGGATCAGAGCAGAAATGGGGTGAGGTTTACATCACAAATAAATTGAAGAGGAAACAGATAATCTGACAGGACAAAACATATTAAACTTTTGGGACCCAAGCCCTAGATTGTGTTTTTATTTAAAAAAACAAACAAAAAACTTGGCTGCTGTGATGTTAAAAAAAAAAAAATCAAAGGCAATGAATAACATGATCTTAATCAGTAGGAAAGAAACACAGGTTGAAAGGTTCATAGTCACCCTGAGTCTGGCTTGTCTGGGAATTCTGAATGCATCAATGGCTTGGGTTGGGGTCCCTTGGGAAAACAGAAAACAACAACTCCCTTTCCATGTTTTCTTTTTCTGTGCAGTTGGATTTAGAGGTGGTGCTGCAATGAGGCCCTGGCCATTGATGTCTACATCTCACAGTAAATAAAGCAGGCTTGCCTTGCCCAGTTGTACACAGCCGCAGTGTACAATGGAAGAGCAATCTGTTGTCATATAGACTGGGGATGGAATCCCTCTTACTAGCTGGGTTCTTGGGCAAAATACTTAATCTATCTTCTATCTATAAATTAATGATACCACCCATCTCAGAAAATTGCTGTGAAACCCATGCAAAATTACATACTAAGTGCCTGGGCATAGTGAACATTTTTGAAATGTTAGGTCTTCTTCCCTCAGGTTGGGAAGAGGTGGCTATGATGTCCCATAGTTCTGAATACGTACTAACATTTGCCAGCTTTTTCCATTTCAATCCTCGTCTTTTAGCAAACCTAATTACATGTCTCCAAGACATTGAGGAGGTAGATCCTAGATGTCATAGCTCTCCCATTCTAATACTATCTTATGAAGTCCCTGGTCTTCTGAAATTACTACAGTTGCCCAATAAAGAGTCTGGAAAGGCACTAACAAGATGCCCATCAATAAGACAATAGCTCTTTCCAGACCCCTGAAGGTCAAAATGTTTCCCACACTCCTCCAATGGGACCTGCCTTCTATAGCACCTTCAAGCTGGGTCAATATTAGTCCTGGGCTTAAAGCAAATCAATAACAGTCCAGGACTGTTAGTTAATCCAATAGTAAAGCTATTTAGGAGGGAAAATCCAAATTTCCAGATGAGGGAGAAAAGAGCTGTAGAAAATGGACAATAACTATTGTTTATAAAGAAGAAAAGGTTTTCCTAAATTTTGAGGGACTTACTGGCAGGTCAGCCTTGAAAGGGGCCCCAAAGCTGCTGGGTGTATCTGATAAATGGTATATATGTTTCATGCTTTTCTTCTGTTTGTATTTAATATTTAGCAATACAAAATGGAGGAAGGAACCTCAGTTTCCAAATAAGAAACTTAAATTTAACCACATCTTTGAAACCATTTAATCTCATTTCTAGATGACCTCACAAACATAAAAAGACAAACATACAAAGATGTTCAATCCAGAATTATTTATAATAGCCAAACCTGGAAACCAAATCAAGGTCCATTAGTTAGGGATCAACTAGTTAAATTATAATACATACAACAGGCTATGGTACAGACATTAAAAATAATGTAGATCTGTATCTACTGACAACTAATGTGATCCACTACATATTACTGGGTAAGAGAAGCTCATTATAGAAAACCATGTATCACTTGATCCCATTTGGAAGGAAGTGACAGTATAGTGCAGCAGTTCTCAAACTTTCTGGTCTCAGGAGTCCTGTACACTGAAAGATTACTGAGGACCCCAAAGAACTTTTGTTTTTGTTTATGTGAGATATACAGTATAGACACTGATATACTGTACTTGAAAATAAAACTAAGCCTGCCTCTCAATTTTTCTGTGAACCTAAAACTGCTCTAAAAAATCTTTCAAAAAAAACTTAATTAAAAAAGTGTATTTAAAAATAACAATACCAAACCCATATTAACAAAATAACATATTTTATGAAAAAAATTATATTCCCCACCCCCCGCACACACCAAATTAATAAGAGTAGTCGTATTGTTACTGTTTTACACTTTGGCAAATCTCTTTAATGTCTGGCTCAAAAGAAGAAAGGTAGATTACCTTCTGCATTATAGCAAGTGTATTAGTTTGTTAGGGCTGCCATAACAAAATACCACAGACTAGGTGGCTTAAACAACAGCATTTATTTTCTCAATAAATTCTGGAGGCTAGAAGTCCAAGATTAAAGTGTTGGCAGACTTGGGAATTCCCTGGTGTTCAGTGGTTAAGACTCCCTGCTTTCACTGCCGAGGGCCTGGGTTCAATCCCTGGTCGGGAAACTAAGATCCCACAAGCAGCAAAGCACGGCCAAAAAAAAAAGAAAAAAAAAGGTGTTGGTAGACTTGGTTTCTCCTGTCTCTTCCTGGCTTGCAGATGGCTGCCTTCTTGCTGTCATACATGGTCTTTCCTCTGTGCATGCACATATCTGATGTTTTTCTTTCTTTCTTTTTTGGTTGTCAAATGATCCTTTATTGAAATATTTTCCTTTGCTGTCCTTAACTAGCTGGGCATTCCACTGCACCACTGTTGATGTCATCCATGATGTCATGAGGGTGGCAGCCATCAACATTGCAGTCCACCAACTGGGCAGTCCCTGGGATCTCTTTAATGGTTCCAGACAGTTCTTGAGCTAAAAATAAGTGCCACAACTGTTGGGCAATGTTGGCAATCTCATCAAAAATTGTATGTCCACTGTGCTTAATGTTCTGCTTCTTTCTGTCTCTTGGCCATTCCTTGAAGGCTTTGATGATCAGGGCAGAGGCAGAAGGAACTTCCTCAGTCTGGCCCTGTCTGTTCTGAATTGGTCAGTTTCACTGACATTCTCAGACCCTTCCAATCACCAGTTACTAGGCAATATCATCAACCAAACTTTTTTGGAGACAGACCCAGGGAGATGATCTCGGTAGTCAGGGGTCCGATGTTTCTTTGTGTGTCCAAATTTCCTCTAGTTATAAGGCCATCAGTCAGAGTGGCTTAGGGCCCACCCTAACAGCCTCAGCCTCATTTTAACTTAATCACCTCTTTAAAGGCCTTATCTCCAAACAGTCACATTCTGAGGTACTAGGGGGTGACTGCTTCAACATATGAATTCTCAGGGGACACAATTCAGCCCATAATAGTAGCTATAATGGGAAGTAGCTAGTAAAAACACAGCAGAAGTACTGAGAGCAAACTGAGTTTCTCTCTAAAAACATGTATCTATAACCTAAGCCTACCAACTTACAAAATTCTACAAAACACAAAAATATACAAACATATATTCTATTAACCATCAGTGTGATGATGTTACCATATCATATAGCCTTTGGAAAACTCCACTGTACACTCAGGAGAGAATCAGAGTGAAAAAGGCTAATTATGCCTTAATATTTTTATGAAAATAGTAGGACATTCCCACCCCTCCAAAGGATCTCAGGGACTCTGAGGGGTACAAAGACCACATTTAAAGAACCACAGATACAAGCACTATGACCTCAGGCAAATTTCTTAACCTTGTTAAGCCTCAGTTTCTAAAATGAGGTTAATGATAACACCAACTTAAGTGGGCTTGTAAAGATTTAATGAATAAATACACATTATTCACAAATAAATGACAAATGTGAGCATTCTGCTAATATTAGCTGTTATCATTTGTGAAAAATTACTTAGCAACATGATTCATATGCTTAAATGCATAGGAAGTAGTAAGCTCTGGATGAGGAAATTTATTTTTTAAACAAATATTTAAATTGAAGCATAACAGTGGAAAAAGCATAAGACAAAGTAGATAGCTTGATGATTTTTCACACAGTAATCTTATTTTACCTTTGTTTGAGAGATCATTTTATTAATAACAACAAAAAAGTTATTGATAAACAACCACAACAGCAGCCCCTTTTCTCACCTATAGCATCCTTGGGTTTTGCTATCCATCTCCCTGTAAGCATCAAGACAGAATCTGAGAGGTGTTCCTTAACTCAATACCCCTCTGGTACCATCAGGTTCTCTTTGGCACAAGGAAAAGCGCACAGTGCAAGAGCAAACCTGAACCAAGCTTTGTGTCATTATGAAGCTGGATTCTCATCCGTGTCCAATTTAGTAAACTCTGAAGTTCACTTAAAAAATAACCATTATAGGACTTCCCTGGTGGTCCAGTGGTTAAGAATCCGCCAATGCAGAGGACACAGGTTCAAACCCTGGTCCGGGAAGATCGCACATGACATTGGGCAACTAAGCACATGCACCACAACTACTGAGCCTGCATTCTAGAGCCCACGAGCCACAACTACTGAGCCCACACCCCACAACTACTGAAGCCTGCGCACCGCAACTACTGAGCCAACGCATTGCAACTACTGAAGCCCACATGCTCTGGGGCCCGTATGCCACAACTACTGAGTCGCGTGCTGCAACTACTGAAGCCTGCACGCCTAGAGCCCGTGCTCCGCAACAAAGAGAAGCCACCGCAATGAGAAGCCCGTGCACTGCAACAAAGAGTAGCTCCCACTCACCGCAACTAGAGAAAATCGCACGTGCAGCAATGAAGACCCAACACAGCCAAAAATAAGTAAATAACCATTATAAGAAACATTTGTCATGTTTCTACCAAGGGTATAGAGTTCATTTGGGGGTAACTCATTGTGCCCCTTCAAAAAAACACCAATATTATTCTCCGTAACAAAGTTCCTTATATAATAACACATATCTTGTGTAATAATCATGGTGAGAGATTTTTTTCCCCTTCTCCTCTTAGAGGAGTTGAGGGTGAATTTAGTGTCTCAAAAACCAACTGGAGTGATGTTAGGTGCAATTTAACTCTATTTCAGTGCAGAATGAACTGCAAAGTGGTAATACTAAGGGAGATTGGATTATAAGCACAGAAGTAAATCCTCCATCCTTGACCCCATTACAGTTTGGTGAAAGGGGACCTGAAATCTTGAAAAATTCTTTTAGCTCCATCAAAAATTATTTGCTCTCTAACACTGTTGCTCTTCTCTAAAAGTTCTACATCAAAACTACCTGCTACTCCCCCTTCTACAACAGTAGTTTAAAGTGTACTTTCTTTAGAGCTACATTGTCTCAAAAATTTGTCTATTGGCTTCTAGAAAGAAAACTTAAAACATAAAATTTTTTTCCAATTCTACCAATACCTACAAACTTACAAAACAAACAAAAATACATAAGCACACACTCTATTAACCATTAGAGTGATGATGTCACCATATCACATAGCTGCTGGAAAACTCCACTTTACAAGTATGAGAGAATGAGAGTGAAAAAGACAAAAAACTTGTGAAAAATTACTTGTGAAAAATTACAGTATGATAAGTCCTTAAATGCATAGTTACCTCTAAATACTAAATAATAGAATTTCTAATTCTGTTAAGAATTTAGCATTTGATATATAAAGTTACATTTTCCAAAGACAAAAATTTTTTCCTAAAAACGTTAAGTCATACCTCTGATACTCAAAAGAAGACCTCTTTACTTACTGCCCAACGGCAGCTGTCAGAAAGAAATCAGTAAGGCAGAAGCGGGACCAAGAAGAGGTGAGGGCACTGAATTTCAGTCAACTCTGCTATTCAGTACTACCTCTGGGAGCGCTCATTCCCATATGTCATTTAACAATCAGAGGTGAGTGAGGTAAAAGCTCAACTTAAATAAAAAAATGAATATTACCAGTAGAAAGCTTTTTTGGGAAAAAGCAACCCTTTTTTTGTGTGGGGGGGTGGGGAAAAGCAGGCACCAATACGTAACACCGATATGTAAATATGCTATGCTATTGAATAAGTGATGGCAGCAATGTATCCCAACACACACTGACTAAGGGGGTCAAACTGAAACTATATAATAATACTAAAAGAAATACACAGTTACTTTAGAAATTCATTTATTCACAAATGATCTGTGCAGTCACACTGATAGATCTCTGAGTGTTATACACAGCCCTTACCATGTCGTGGCCTTATTAACACACGGGATTCAGAATCATACTTCTCAAATAGAATGTAAGAATCAAGATTAAGACTAAGGAATGAAGGAAAAAGAGAGGCCATGGAGGGAGAAAGGCTGTGAGGGGGTAGAGATGAGAGGTAACAATAGTGAGGCTGGAGCTCCCCAGCAGAGAGTGTGGCAGGACTGATGGGTGGGGCAAACCTGCGCTGGGAGCTCCCTCCCTTTGCTGGTCTGCAGCAAGGAAGGAGTGAGTGCCTTCTGTGGCTGACACTCTCCCAGGGAACTCTGCATAGTCCTGATGGTATCACCATTGCTTTGATTGCTGCTGCCCTGAGAAGTAAACAGAAAAGAGCTACAATACTGCAGCTCCATCAGTGGCATGGGAAGGCAAGGGTTAGGGTAGGGTGAAGGAACAGGAATCTAAGAAATATAAAAGGTACCAACTTCAAAAGAAAAAGGACAGATCAAAGTAAAAGGTAAAAACTTTACCAGTTATTTTGCTAAAGTTTAAATTCTAAGTAGTAAAGGAATTGAAAGCAGGGTCTCAGATATTTGTACACCCATGTTCATAGGGCATTATTCACAACAGCCAAGAAGTTGAAGGAACCCAAGTGTCCATCGATGGAAGACTGGATGAACAAAATGTGGTTCAGTCGACCCTCCATATCCATGGGTTCCACATCCGTGGAGTCAACCAACTGCAGACCAAAAATATTGAGAAAAAAAATTACAGGAAGTTACAGAAAGGAAAACTTGAATTTACTGTGTGCCGGCAAATATTTACATGGCATTTACATTGTGTTTGGTATTATAAATAACTTAGAGATGATTTAAAGTATACAGGAGGGTATGCATAGGTTATATGCAAATATTATGCCATTTTATATAAGGGACTTGAGAATCCACAGATACCAAGGGAGGTACTGAAACCAAGGGAAACCGAGGGATGAGTGTATATACATCGGATGGAATATTACTCAGCCTTAACAAGGAAGGAAGTCCTGACACATGCTACAAAATGGATGAACCTTGAGGACATTATGCTAAGTAGAATAAGCCAGTCACAAAAAGACAAATACTGTATGATTCCACTTATATGAGGTATCTCAAGTAGTCAAATCCACAGAAAGAGAAAGCAGAATGGTGGTTGCCAGGGAGCTGCGGGGGTGGGGGGCAAGAAGAGTTGCTTAAATGGGTACAGAGTTTCAGATTTGCAAGACAAAGAAGTTCTAGAGATAGTTCACAACAATATGAATATACCTAACACTACCGAACTGTATATTTGAAAATGGCTTAAGATGGTAAATTTTAGGTTATGTGTTTTTTACCACAATAAAAAACAAATTCTGGGTATTGATTAAAAGGGGGAGGGAAAAAATACAAACCTTCTACAATCTGTAGATATTATCTAGGTGGAGAGATTAATAAGATCACACACCTGTAATTCTCTTTTAAAGTATTAATATAAGTTTAAATGGTTGAGGCAAAATCAGTAGGTATATAAGAAATAATGCAAATCTGAGCTCCACAGGGCTTCAGAGGTACATTTTCAGAGAAGAGCGTTGGAAAGAGAGGTAGACCCTGTGAAAGATGAACAGGCTAAGGGTTACAGGCGTATGTTCTCCCTGTGCTTACAACCATCTCGCTGACAGTGCGATGACTGTGGACCACCATTAGACACCACGGTATCCTTGGGGAATCACCCAGGAAAGTTATCACCCAAATTTCCACATCCCTCCTTGGCAATTAAAATGATGATACTTTCCCTCAGCACCTTGTGAGGATGTTTAGTTTCCAGTGTTTCCCAAGATCCACCTCAGGAGAAGTCAATTTGTCCACAAGAGGCATAGTTTCCAAAGCTGTCTACCGTGAACCTCTGAGAGATGTGAATTGAATTGAGCTTTAGGGTACCAAAGCAGAAGTTCTCAAATAGCTGAAAAGGAAGAATAAAAACTCAGAGTGAATATCCAAAGAAAATCATGGATGAAAACATTAAACATCAGATTCTCTTGTAAAAACACCACAACAATCCCGACAAACTTCCTGTGCTATCTTTTCAGTATTTATTCTGAAAAATGATCCTGGAGAGGAGGGATAGGAGCGGGAGTGAGAAAAGAACAGCAGCTCTTCACTGATTAATTGAAAAGCCTCCTCTGACAAAATGCACTAGAGAAAGAGGTCTGAGAAGTCAACTCCAAAATGTATCTATTGAGCAGATATGACCAGGAACTTGTAACAAACATCCTAGGGCCATACCCTGATCCATAGGGCCTAACAAAGCTGCTTCTATGACTTTCTGTCACTGACCATGCAGGATGTTAGTTTTGTTACAGACAGGATAAAATTTGATATAATATATTCCCCCACCTCGTCAACAACATTTATTAGAAACACTGACTAAAATAAACAGAAGATAAGGTTCCTGCCCTACAAATAATTCTGATAACCCAGCGAGGAGTACAGAACACTTTCGCACACAAAACAGCCAGAGGAACACTTCTATTGAATGATACAACAAATACAAATGATAATATTTATCAAAAGCCTTTCATTAGACTTTGGATTCAAGCCAGCGTCCTAAAGTAAATGCTCTTTACTACAATTCTTTATTTAAAAAGCTTTCAACTTTGTCAGAGGGAGGGATGAGCCACACTCTGAGAAAGACCTGCTTTTGTGATCAGCACATTTACAAGGCAGAATGCAAAATGACATCAGAATTCATTCGAGGAAAATTAAGCCACACTGCTTAGATAATGAGTGTCAAAGAGTAAAGGGCTGACCTTCTTCTGTTAGGATGGAAGAGTTGCTCTTTCTTAAAATGTCAGCACAATCCTGAGAAAGCCTTTCAGTACGTGAACCAACAATGCTTGAGTAGAACCTAAAGCTGAGACCTTTGCACATTAGCAAGTGACTGTCTTGTCTCTTCACTTATTTTTATAGTATCTCTATAGCCATGGACTTCAGCCACTGTCACCTTTCCTCTTCCTGCAATTAATGGCCTAGCGAAATGCCCAGGGTTCATTTAAAGTCTAACTTTATAAAGCCCAGTAAATACTGATTCTTCAACATGACATCAACTTGACCCCAAAGATCTATTTAGAGGTTGTGTGCCGCATTGTCTTGTCTTTCAGAAAGGTGATCAGCTCTTGCCTGCATTGATTTACACAATTAACTTCTCTTCCTGGCTTCAGTAGCCTGTTCAAACCATATCCACCCTTTTGTGTAAAGAAATACAGCCCGAAATGTTTATTGGCTAATCCCTTTGCTGAACGTTAATTTGAAGTGAAAGCCATGCCAACAAGACTGACAGATTTACAGCTTTACAAACTGAAGCCTTCTAGGTACAAAGAAGACATAACCAAAGGGGCAATAAAAGACAAGGCAAAACCAAAAGGGAACTCATAATACTTTCAACAAGTTAGTTTTTAGGGATTAGCAGTCCATGGTTCTTCTCTTTGTACCTATGCTTCCAAGTGATGGAGACACCACAGCTAGGAGCTGGAAAGTACTTACCTCTGACTTCACTTTGCCTTTTAAATACTTATAACCTCCAGACGGCATGATTTGCCAGGGAGATTTCTCATGCTTTAGGTTTGAAGCAAAGAGTATAAATATGGTGATAATGAAGTTAGCTGGGATGTGATTTCAATGCAGTAATTACACAAATTAAGAGAAGACTGAACACAAATTCCCATGCTCCTCTAAGACAAGAGCAGCAGGTGGAAAGACTGAAGTCAGTCTAAACTTACGACAGGCACGTGGGAGCCGGGTGGCTGTGGACAGACAACACCACCCATGGTACAAGATCATAATGGGTAAAGACTCAATAAGATGAACAAGTCGAAGTACCTTCCTTGTAAACTGTAAAGCACTCCTGAAAACTAAATAGTTCCTATGATGTTTACAACATCTTTCTACTCTTCTTAACCGGTCCTTATTCTACCTTCATAGGCTGCCATCTTCTTCCGTACCTTTAACATCATAATCAAATGGATTTCTTATCCAAAGTCCCTAGTGCAAGGCCAAGCTTCATTTTAGCCTTTCCTGTCCCCATGTTCTTGTTCTCTATGTTTATGATGATTTAGTAACAATTTTTCATAGTTATTTTATTGTTTAGTCATTGTTTTATCTTTAGTCTTAAGCTTCTCTTTTAGTTCTGCCAATTATTTCTGGTGACTCGTTAAAATATAAGCTCTACAGAAGAAAGATCTATGTTCTTCAAAGCTGAATCCCACTATATGCTGTAACTGTATCTATGCATATGATCAATAAGCATTTGTTGGATAAAATGACAACAATATCGAATGTTGGAGATGTCTGTGTACTTTGTGTAGGAAAAGAGAAAACTATAACATGGCCTTGTTTAGATGGATATAAAAATCTCATTTATAGATCACCACCTAGGAATCCTTGAACAAGACTTACCCAATGGTATTACCTCTAATGTAACCTCAACTGTAACTACTTGTGAAGAAAGAATTTATAGTTATTAGTAATGGAAATTTCACATATTCCTTTAAATTTCTATGTGTTTCTTATTTGCCAAAGCCTAGTCTTAGCTCAAATTTCTGATCTAGAATGTCACTGAGCACCTGATATTATGCATTTTCATGTAAAGAGGCATATGATGTGGTGTTGTCTCCCAGGCAACTGCCATCTGGTTAGGGAGGATGGGGTATGTGTCAGAAGAGAGGCATGTTGATGACACGGGTGTGTTCACCTTGTGAAAAGTTACTGTATTATGTACTCAATTAAAGTTTACCTAAAACAATATAGGTGGCAAAGGTTAAGTGTGGGAGGAGAGGTAAAGGCAATTAATAAATGCAGCGGGAGGTAAGAAAACAATGGATGTAGAGGGCTGGGGCATCTAGAAAAGCCATCTGGAAGAGTCAGAAACTGAGCTGGGCCTTGTAGCAAGTCTAAGACTTAGTGAAGAGGAGGAGGGAGGGCAGCATGAAGGCGGAAATGGGTATATGGAGGGTCAAGTAGGCCAGGTTAGATGTAATGGAGGGTTCCTAAAAAGAAGCAGTGAAAAGACTAAGGCTAAAGACATAAGGAGGGAAAATCAGATTAAGGGGGGCCCTGAGGGTCAGGTTCAGAAGTTAGACTTTATTCTAGACGGTGGGGAACCACTGAAGGCTTCTGAGTAAGCTGGTGGCCCAAGATGAAAACCAAGGGAAATTAATCTGGGTGTGGCATATTGATTGTGCTGACTGGAGAAAGGAACAAGAGAAGAAAGAAAAGGAGACCAGGGTAGCAGTTAAACTGTGAGATACTGAGTGTCTATTGACTAAAAATAGTAGTAGTGGGCCTGGAAAGATTGGAGCAGATGTTAATACTATGAATGAAACACAGAACAGACTCCGTGATTTTCTGGATGAGAGGAGGAGATACAAAAAGAAGATGAGAAAAGTCATGGATGACAGGGTAAAGGGATATGTGAGGGTACCACTGATAGTGACAGAACATTTCTGAGTGGGAGCTATTTTATGGGGAAAAACAAAAAAAATTCAGATCTGTTTACACACTCATTCTGTGTCTTTAGCTGTGTGTCTCAAGCCCTTCTCCAACCAAGGGTTTGCCTGGTATGCTCTGAGAATATATATTAAAGACATGAAATCCGTAGCACAGTTAAGTGGAAGCACATCACCATAAACAGTTTACAACGGTCTACTTTTTTAATTGAGTAGTAGTTCTCTATGTATTAGGGAAATGAACTCTGTGTGATGAACTGCAAATATATTTTCCCCCAATTTGTCATCTGTCTTTTGAATTTACTTATGGTGATTTTTACCATGTCAATTTAAATTTTTATAAACTCAAAAATATCGTAACAGATTTTTTTTCCCTCCCGCTCCCCCTCATAACAGATTTTTAAAACAAAGTTACCTAATGCCAATATTTTTATATATTAAAAAATCAAGGTGAACAACAAATACATATGTTGACAACAACACTAATGAAGTAAAGATCATAAGAGCTAAAGTTTACTGAGCAAGCATGCATGCCAGGCATTATACTTCGGGCTCTATGTGATCATCTGACTGCCTCCTTACAACCCCAAGAAGCAGATACTATTATTAACCCCCATTTTAGGGTTGAAGCTGAAATTTAAAAGGCTAAAGTAACTTGCCCAAGAATACACAGCAAGTAAACAGTGGAAAATTGACATTCATAAAGCTGGAAAAGAAAAAGAAAAGGAAATTAAGAGTCAAACCCAGAACTTATATACAAAACAGAAACAGACCCACAGACATAGAAAACAAATTTATGATTATCAAAGGGGAAAGGTGGGGGAGGGATAAATTAGGAGTTTGGGATTAACATATATACACTATTATACACAAAATAGATAGCCAACAAGGACCTACTGTATAGCACAGGGAACTACACTCGATATTATGTGATAACCTACATGAGAAAAGAATCTGAAAAAAAAAAGATATATATGTATGTATAACTGAATCACTTTGCTGTACACCTGAAACTAACACAACACTGTACATCAACTCTACTTCAATTATAAAAAGAAAAAAAGATTCAAACCCAGATAGCCTAACTCTGAAGTCTGAACTCTTTAACCTCTGTACTCTACAGCCTCTCCTTGTGGGTGATGCCCCTTAAAACCTGGCCCTGCTAAACCACAGAGATTAAGCTTGACTCACAAAACTCCCAAAGACTGAAATGAACATATTTTTTCCTTGTTATTCCCACTTTCATTGTCACTTCTTATCCTGGACCTCATTTAAGAATCAGATGGCTGTAGTTCAGTTAGAAGAATTTTAATTGAATTCTGGATGAAAACAAGCACAAATCAACTAAATGGCTCCATTTAATTAGGTACCTGAATGGAGAAGAGGAAAAAGCTTAAACTACACGTTTAAAAAAAGAAACTTGGTTGTTCTTTATAGGCTAAAGTAGTTCAAGAAGAGCAAAGTGGTCTATTGTTTAGAAAATAAAAGACCTAACAGGAAAAATTTAAATTAAAAAAGAACCATGGCAAGGTATTTAAATCATATTGAGTTTTTTCCCCTCACTGTTGTTTTATAACAATTCCTTGGGGATTTTGAAACCTAAACCTTTTTCTTTCTGAAAACATTTCTCTCTGATGCACACACAGAGCCCTGTTGTGTTGGAAGCCAGCATTTTTTTAAAGCCTGTCATAAAGGAACAAAACAATGAACAGCTGCACAAAACTACAAATATTTGATAAGGAAACAAACATAGAACTTAAGACTGCCAATATTTGTGATATCACTTGTAAGTAATAAGTACTGATTTGGACAATTTAAGAAAATTTAAAACCCAAGTTAAGTGTTAAGTATGACATTTGAAAACTGTCAAGCATACAGTTGCTATCCTTTATTGACTACTCACAGTTATCTTCAGAAAATTAAACAAAGTTTTCCTATTACCAAGAGACAAATGTGGACCACCAAGATGAAAGGTTTTTAGTCAAAACCAAAGCTTCCCTGACAGAATCTTGAGACAAAGATCTAACCATCCTGCTGTCCCTTGCTCACATGATCTGTGAAGCCTACCATTTTTAGTTTGTACATGTTTGTTTCCTAGGGAGAACACAGAAGAAATTATTGATTTCTGGTAGTGTAGTGGTATACACTGAAAGAAAACAAAAAGCAAGATTTAAGGGCTAACTGTGGTCATTTTCCCTTGCATTCATTTCAGACCTTCTACTCCTTCCTCTCAGGTTCTATGAAACAACCATAAAAGACCAGAAATAATTCCACATGTGACTAGGCTGCAAAGATGAGCCTCAAAATCTCAGCGAGAGTTGGGGAGGAGAGTAAAGAGGAACCTCCTAATATCTGTGACCTCAAGCTACAAAACTGAATGAATGGCCAATCCTCAACAGCATAATGACAGACATGTTGGGGATCCCTGTCCATAGGGCTTCCCAAATGAGGCTCGCTCTCCTTCTTCAATCTTAGACAAAGTAGTGGTCACTCTCTTCAAAGATCTCTCCTTTAAGAAAATCTATTTCTTGTGCTGGGTGGCCTCAGTGAACTATTTGGTATCTGATTTGACTTCAAAAAGAGGAAATTCAGTTTTGAAGTCTAAAATGAAGATTCAAAATATGTAAGTCCTGGCAAAAGAAATGAAAGCAAAAATGAACGAATGGGATTCTAATTAAATTTAAGAGCTTTTGCACAGCAAAGGAAACCAGTGACAAAATGAAAAGACAACCTAATGAATGGGAGAAAATATTTGCAAATGATATGGCTGACAAGGGGTTAATAGCCATAATATACAAACAGCTCATACAATTCAATAACAAAAAAACCCAATTAAAAAATGGGCAGAAGACCTGAACAGACATTTTCCCAAAGACATACAGATGGCTAAAAGGCACATGAAAAGATGTTCAACAACGTTAATTATCAGGCAAATGCAAATCAAAACAACAATGATATAACACCTCACACTTGTCAGAATGGCCATCATCAAAAAGTCTATAAATAACAAATGTTGGTGAGGATGTGGAGAAAAGGGAACCCCCCTACAAGGGACCCCCTCTACAAGGGAACCCCCCTGTAAACTGGTGCAGCCACTATGGAAAACAGTATGGAGGTTCCTTATAAAACTAAAATAGAGTTACCATATGATCCAGCCATTCCACTCCTGGGTATATATCCCCCCCAAAATTAAAAACACTAATTCAGAAATATACATGTACCTTAATGTTCACAGCAGCATTATTACATCATAGCCAAGATACGGAAGCAAACTCAGTATCTATCAGCAGATGAATGAATAAAGAATGTGGTATATACATATATTTGTTTGTGTGTGTGTGTGTGTGTGTGTGTGTGTGTGTGTGTGTGTGTGTGGTATATACAGGACTATTACTGTGCCATAAAAAAGAATGAAATTCTGTTATTTGCAACAATGTGGATGGACCAAGAGAGTATTATGCTTAGTTAAGTAAGTCAGACAGAAAAAGACAAATACTATATGCTATCACTTATATGTAAAATCTAAAAAATAAAAGAAATGAATGCATATAGCAAAACAGAAAGAGACTCACAGATATAGAAAACAAACTAGTGGACACCACTGAGGAGAGGGAAGTGGGGAGGGGCAAGATAGGGGTATGAGATTAAGAGACACAAAATACTATGTATAAAATAGATAAGCAACAAGGATATATTGTACAGCATAGGGAATTACAGCCATTACTTTGAAATAACTTTTTTTTTTTTTTTTGGCTGCACCATGTGGCATGCGGGATCTTAGTTCCCCCACCAGGGATCAAACCCATACACCCTGCAGTGTAAGCATGGAGTCTCAACCACTGGACCACCAGGGAAGTCCTAAAATAACTTTAAATGGAGCATACTCTATAAAAATACTGAATCACTCTGCTGTACACCTGAAACTAATATAATATTGTAAATCAACTGTACAGTTTTTTTTTTAATTTATTTATTTTTGGCTGCGTTGGGTCTTCATTGCCGTGCGCAGGCTTTCTCTAGTTGCAGTGAGCAGGGGCTACTCTTCATTGCGGTGCACGGGCTTCTCATTGCGGTGGCTTCTCTTCTTGCAGAGCACGGGCTTCAGTAGTTGTGGCTCGCGGGCTCTAGAGCGCAGGCTCAGTAGCTGTGGCGCACGCGCTTAGTTGCTCCGTGGCATGTTGGATCCTCCCGTACCAGGGATTGAACCCATGTCCCCTGCATCGGTAGGCAGATTCTTAACCACTGCACCACCAGGGAGGTCCTTATACAATTTTTTAAAAATGTTAAGTCCTATGAAATTTATAGTCATTCCTGGTATGTGCAAGTTAAACTAACCCTTAGTAGGTAATCTGGTACAAATGAAAATAAGTACTGGTGTTCAATTAATGTAAGGATTTAGAAGGATGCAGCGGGTCCTGTTTCTCCCCCAAGAAGGGATGATTTCTATTGTTTTCATGTATGGCAGTTAGACTTCTGAAACCTAAAGTAAACAGGAATGGCAAACGCACGCTACTTTTTCTTCTATAATCTGTTTTACCAACTTCTATTTCTCACAATTACTCCCTGTTTACAGATAAAAGTAACAGTAATAACACTATTTTGTACTTAATAATAATGCTCCCCCACCTACCTCCCTACCAGGGATGGTATGAGGATGAATGGAAGACAGTCTGACAAGCACTTTGAGCTCTTTGGAAGGCACTCCCACAGAAAGCCTTGCTGAGGCTAAATAACACCTGTCATCTAAGGATCTAAAAAGTATCTCACAAAGCCCAGATCATTAACCCTTCAAAAAAATCACTGTGACATAAACCTGAGCTCAGCATTATTATCCCCATTTAAAAGATAAGAAACAGAGACAGGCTAGGACCACTAACATTGTGATATAAATTTAAGAGTTCCTGGGACCTGGCCTAGAACACAGTAGAAGGCCATTTTCACATGGCAGTGTGCATTTGTCTCACAATCTGAATAACAAATCTGTACCAAAGAATGCCAAGTGGGGAAGAAGTCCCATCCTTGGGCTATGCATATGCAATCAGACAGCAAAGGAAGCGTCCACTTGGTTTTGTGGCCAAGAAAGACAAGTAATGTGAAAAAACTATAATCACAGCCCTTGGAAGATTCTAATTGAAAAACAACAAAACAAATAATGGTATATTTCAGAAGCATTCTTCACAAAATTGTACCTCCAGGTACAAAAATGATAAGACTTTAGGTAGTAAACAGAAAGATATGGACAACAGCCTAAAAATATAATAGACTTGAAAACTATCACAGCTCTTCATACGTCATATTGCCAATGTCACTTAGAATTAGGATCACAAGTTTTTTCTTTTCCCACAGGTAAGTTTTGTTGGTTAAAATTCCCCAAACCTAAAAAAATGATTCTGAGTTTCTGCCAAGGTACCAGGCAATTCAAATTCTCAAGCCTTCCCGTACCTTGCATTTTTCTTCTGGCTACGTGAAGATTACTCTTGAAGAGAGCAAATATGAGAGATGTGAAAAGACAAGAAGGAAAATGGTGATCTAACACATCAGGTCAAAAACACCTTCTATCTACTTGAAAACTATTTATACAGGCTGCACTCATATTGATTCTTTCTAAATCGTCACAAAAGAACACAATGGAGCCTATTCACACTAAGGTAAGCCATGTCACTCTACGTATACACAAACATACCCAACTTCACCTGGAAACCAAAGGTAGAAACTTCTTTTCTATTGAAGAGAGAGATCAAAACAGTTCTTAGGGCAAACTAGACTTCAATGCTTTCCTATCAATAACCACATAGCTACTCTCTCCCTCAATTTTTCCACCTTTAAACAGGGACAATACCTTACAAGGATATTCTGCAGTTACAGGAAGATAAATTATCAGATGGAATTTTGAGCTCTATTATTGTCACTCACTAACTATAACATCCAATGCATCATTACAGGACAAAAAGCAGCTTCCTTAAAAGAAAAAAAGAAAAGGTCTAGAAGGAACTCTGATAGCTTACAGTCTCTGCAGTCATCAACTGGTTTCACAGGGCTATATTTTTAAAGAATGGAATAGAAACATCTACTTCAGAATAAAAGACAATGTGATTGTTAGGTGGTTACTATCCTAGAGTCATCTCCAAATACAGCCCTAACTCCGCCTGAGATACCACATCCAATCTGAAACCTCAAACTGCAGTGATCAGTGGTGAGAGAGCCAATAATGATACCTAATATAATAGCCAATAAAAATAGGACATAATGTACTTCCAAAAGGCCGGGGGGCACCTCAGATAAAGGGAGCAAGTCAAGGCCAGTCTGTGGGAGGAGTAATTCTTATCATCAATTACCTCTAAAAGGAAAGAGCAAGAAGAATGTAATCAGTGGATCAGCTATGATTTTTCAACCTATCAGCACACCACTCCTGCTTTGGGCATCTCCATTAAAACAGTACCAAAAAGCTTGCATGTCACCAGAGCCCAAGTCTCCCCACTGACTGCAGTGGCATAGGAACATTATCAAGCTGCTCACACAGAATGGGAACGTGAACTTCCCTCTTTGATTCTGCTCTCCCAAACCACCTGCCTCTCTCAGCTGCAGAGAGCACAAGGAATGTTATAGGCCTGACCTGAAGAGGCGCCAGGCAGAAGCCAAACAGCCAGGGAATGAAGGCTTTAACATCTCCTTCAAATAATTACGCAGGGTTGCACTTTTGGATGTTTGCCCTGAGCCTCACTGCTGACGTGAGGATTATCAAGTTTAAGACTCTGCTGGTAAGGCCAAATGACCTATTAGAGAGTGAATTAAAACTGCTATATACAAACAGGATGCCAGGCAGTTCTGCTGAGCACCTCAATACTCAAAATACCAAAGGACTTCCCCTCCCTGCAGAGTCTTTCAGTTTTAAAAAGTAGCAATAAAAAAATGTGGGTGGAAGTAGGAGACAGGAGAGAAGAGGCTGTGCTGACATGGCTGAAGAACCCAGACCTCATCTCAGCACACAGCAGCACGCTCTGCTGGTTTCCACAGCAGCAGGTAGAATTAGCATCAGAGATGGGCTGCTGGGAGTTGAGTTTGCTGCAAAATTTCTTCCAGAAAAAGCCCTGCCTTCAGGCATGGATATTACTGCTTCACCAGGGAAAAACTGCCCCAGGTGGCTGCTGGCTAGCAGGGTCTCTTCAATGCCCTAAGCCTGTGACCACCAACCCTAGGGGCAGATGCCCTTTCAGGACTAATCTAGATAATGTTTCTGCAGATAAATTCTTTCCCTCAGAAGGAGGCTGCTTAATGCTCATTCAAATCTGTTACCACTCTTACTTTCAGTTTGGTCATCTTCCCTCAGGGATTACTCATAATTGTCCCTCAAACAATAGCAACAGGAGGTAAGTGTTTGATCTTTGTATTATATATGAGAAAGGAAGTGCAAGTCAGCAAAAAGGAGCAGAGATGATTTCTGCTCAGCCTGGGGGTCTCTAGGCAAATGGCTTTAGGGAGGCAGGGCACAAAGAGGCTGACTAGTGTGCCAAGTGACAATTCAGAAAAAGAACAGTGAGAAAAGAGGAAAGGTCATCAGGTGCAGCCAACTCCACTCCAACTTTTCCAACAGGAGAACAGCAACAAGAAAAGTTCAAGAGCAAATCAGATGTCCCTTGGCAACATCAGGCACTGGCAAGAGCATATATACATATAAATAAGAGCTGTCCAAAAAATAGCTGTTTGAAATGCTTCCTTGTAAGGTGAGAGACAGGTTGCCACATGTTATCTTAGATTTTCAACTAAGTCACCTCATCTTATTAGACAACGAGACGTGAAATATTTATTTTGTCCTCTGTCAGGACCATAGGAAACCTGCCTTCAGTAGCACCACTGGAACATTATCTATTATGACACACACTTACTTACTTGCCTGTAATCCAGTCCAGATGACCTCCTTCCCCTCTGCAAAGGTGTGGGCTAAATGTCAGACAAAAGGCCCTGGAAGAGGGATAGGGTTATCATCCCCACACACACCACAGGAGTTGCAAGACCTCTACAATTTAACAAACTGGTATCAATGTTTTAACCTACAACTGAGAGCGCAAACTTTGAACTGGAATTCTGGTTTACTTACATCTTGTTTTTCTACTTTTATTTTGTAATAATAATGTTCATCTATGAGCATTAGTTCTAAAACTGTTTCACCATTGAGATATGGGAAAGAGGACATGATTTCTTAAGAAATTGTCACAGCTTCATCACGTGGTGAAGTTCACTCTCACTTCTTTTCTCTTTCCACAATGTCCTCTAACATTTGGAATAACACTTAGACATTGCTGGCACCAAGCCACCTAATCTAATATGGTTTCATTTGGTCTGGTCTCTAAACAATAGGCTGTCTCAAAGAAGACAGTGCCCTGTCACCATCTCTAGGTGCAGATTTATATTTGGTTACTGGTGTGTTTACACTGTAGCTAAAAAACCACAATGGAATATATACATACAATGGAATATTATTCAGTCTTAAAAAGAAAGTAAATCCTGATACATGCTACAATGTGTATGAAACTTGGAAACATTATGTAACTGAAATAAGCCAGAATCAAGGTAAATACTGTATAATTCCACTTATATGTGGTACCTATAGAGCCAAATTCATAGAGACAGAAAGGAGAATTATGGTTGCCAAGGGCAGAGGGGAGGGGAGAATGAAGAGTTACTGTTTAATGGGTACACAGTTTCAACTTGGGATGGTGAAAAAGTTCTGGAGATGGATGGTGGTGATGGTTATACAACAATGTGAACGTGCTTATTAATGACACTGAATTATACACTTAAAGTGGTTAAAATGGTAAATCTATGTTACGTATATTTTACCACAACTTAAAAAAAAAAAAAATAGACCGAAGTGAACCATAATCCAACTCCCTTCACTTGTGAACTACACCCAAAATGATATACTAGACCCCTACAAATGAATATATAAAAGAAATAAATATTCCCCACAATAGTAACAGGCATCTTGTCAAAAGAGTTCATAGGAATGGGATCAGAGGGACCAAACAATCGAATATTTATCCCCATCCCCCACAAATGCACCAAGCACATAGCTTAGTGTTTTATCTTCAGCAGGTATTCAATAAAATACTTTTCATCCTGATAAAAACCAGAAATGATTTTAAGAAAAGTAATTTTAATCTCATAATTCTTTTTTACTCTTATTGTCTTTGCCTATTTCTTGTCTTTGTGTTAGGTTAGACTTTCCAAACCCATCATTCCCTGCCTGAGCAAAGACAAGGCACGAAGTATCCCAGTACCACTGCAAAGATGAATAACCAATAAACATAAATTCAAAAGAGAGTGAAGGGAGAAAAAAAAAACATCTTGTATGAACAGAGCAACAGACCAGGGAGGGTGCATCTTTCTAGAACAGATGTTGGCTCTGTCAAAAATCAGCCAACTGCTCATTTTCCAGTTTCATTTTAACGATGGTTGTGCCTCACTGACAGTCATATCTTTAGTTGCTCTCATCAGTGTTTTAAGATTTCACTTTCCAGGCAAAGTGACACATAAAACAAATTCAGAGGATAAGTTTTGGTGAAATACTGCTTGGATGTGAATCTTCCCCCTGCCCCCAACCCAATAATCTAAAACAAGATAGTACCAAACCAAACTGAAGCATTTCAAACTGCACTTTTCCTTATATATCTGATGCTCTAAGAAACTGCTCAATCAATCACCTGTCAGAAGTCTTTCAGATTTTTAACATATAATATGTTATTTCTATTACTAGCAAAATATTAAAAGCCCCTAATGATTTCCTGCATCTCCCATTTGCTCAAGTTTTGTTTTGTAATCATCAAGAATGGAGGCAGACTGTGAAAGTGGAAAAGGGGGAAAATGTAGTGGACTGCCTTCTGTTTTCATAGAAAACCTTACAATACTTGTTATTTCTTTAAACCATGAATATGTATAACTTTTGTTTTTAAAAGAATGTAAGTTTCCTGATGGCAAGGACCATGAGAGTCTTGTTCTATTAAAATCCCCAGTGCTCCCCCTGAAGCAGCTGTTCAAAAAGTATCTGTTGGGGGCTTCCCTGGTGGCGCAGTGATTGAGAGTCCGCCTGCCGATGCAGGGGACACGGGTTCGTGCCCCGGTCCAGGAAGATCCCACATGCCGTGGAGCGGCTGGGCCCGTGAGCCATGGCGTCCAGAGCCTGTGCTCCGCAACGGGAGAGGCCACAACAGTGAGAGGCCCGCGTCCGGGGAAAAAAAAAAAAAGTATTTGTTGGGGCTTCCCTGGTGGTGCAATGGTTGGGAGTCTGCCTGCCGATGCAGGGGACGCGGGTTCGTGCCCCGGTCTGGGAGGATCCCATGTGCCGCGGAGCGGCTGGGCCCGTGAGCCATGGCTGATGAGCCTGCGCGTCCGGAGCCCGTGCTCCTCAGTGGGAGAGGCCACAGCAGTGAGAGGCCCGCGCAGCGCAAAAAAAAAGTATTTGTTATTCAAGTAACTGAAGTCACCGTTCTTGAAGCTCTAAATGGCTCCTCATAAGGCACAGCATTAAGATCACAATGCTTGCGATGCCTCCAGGGACTGCAGGCAGGGTCTGGTCCCTGAAACACTCCTCTCCCTGACTCTTCCTCTAGTGCCTCTTTCAGGTGCTCACATGCACATTGTTCCCTCCTGCCTCAGGAAATTTGCACATGCTGTTCCTTCTACCTAAAAAAGCTCTTCACCACCATCACCTACTTCTCTCCCATAAGTCGGTAGACTTCAGCTCAAATGTCACTTCCTCCAGGAGATCCTCCCTGTCTCCTGTCCCCCTCTCTTCACCAGCCTGATGGGGCCACGGTAGGCCTATCCCAGTATCCCCAAGGACCTTGTAGGTTATGTTAAGGCATTTACTCTTCTATCTAGAAAAGAACAGGGAGCCACCAAAGTGTTGCCAGCCAGGAAAGATAATATCCAATAAGCTGGTAGGTCTGGGGTTCAGAGAATTATGAACAGCAGCAAGCAGCTTACTTGGGACACAGATGACCTTTGCTCAACAAACAGTGGCCTCATCCTACCTCCCCAGGATACCTCCAGTAATGCCCTATGGTAGTGTTTTCCAGAATGGGGCATGACTATCACTGGGGGCTCTAGGGATAATTTTATTGGCATATAACTAAATATTTTTCAAAGATTAACGTATTTATTTCAATGGGGATTCAAAAATAAAACTTGCATTCTAAACCCATGGGAAAAAAAAAAGAATGTAGACAGAGCCATATTTTATCACTAACAGGGCAAAGCAAGAGTGGCCGTATTTTGGCAAGATGTCTTGTCACAGGTTCCTTTCTAAATGCCACATTTTTCTGCTACTCATGCTAATTTTATTTATTTTTAAATTTATTTATTTTTATTTATCTTTGGCTGCATTGGGTCTTCGCTGCTCCGCACAGGCTTTCTCTAGTTGCGGCGAGCAGGGGCTACTCTTCACTGCGGTGCACAGGCTTCTCATTGCTACAGCTTCTCTTGTTGCAGAGCACGGGCTCCAGGCACGTGTGCTTCAGTAGTTGTGGCTCGTGGGCTCTAGAGCACAGGCTCAGTAGTTGTGGTGCACAGGCTTAGCTGCTCCACGGCATGTGGGATCTTCCAGGACCAGGGCTTGAACCCGTGTCCCCTGCACTGGCAGGCGGATTCTTAACCACTGCACCACCAGGGAAGCCTTATTCATGCTAATTTTAAAATTAACACAGGTTTACTTACAAGTTCACTGGTCTTTAGTTTTCATTCAATACTTTTTATTAATACATTCGGTAATAAGGCATAAATGAAAATGCAAAATAAATCACTGTTCATGTTTAAAGTTAATTAGTGCACACCACAGAGAAACAAAATTATTTTTGGATGTATTTTGAAATAGAAGGAATTTAAATGTAAATTCAAGCTCATTATTATTCCTATCAGCTGAACCTTGCTGATGTGAAGTAATAAAGTTGCAGTCAAATTTAACTGAAAAATGAACTTCACTTATTAATGGAGGATTGTGAGTATGCGTTACAGGTATATTTGACTTGGGGCTCTCTTTTCTTGAATTTAGTAAACTAATTCTTAAAAAGAAACATTTGCTAGAAAAGAGTTAAGTAAATGAAAATTCAATAGGACTGACTGCTCTTAACTAAATATTTATGACATAAATAATATATCTTAAAGGTCTATTAAATACAAGCATCATATCTAATCATAAAGCAGAAAGGGCACTGGGTGAAATTAAAAAGTGAACTAAACACTAACCTTTAAGACAGTGGTCAGCAAACTTTATCCATAAAGGGTCAGGTGGTCATATGTTTTTCGTCACAACTACTTAACTTTGGCACTGTGGCACAAAAGCAATCAGTGCATAAACAAATGAGGACAACTGTGTTCCAATAAAATTTTATTTAGAGACCCTGATATTTGAATTGCATATAATTTTTACATGTCATAAATTATTCTTCTTTTAATTTTTTTCAACCATTAAAAAAATATAAACACCATTCATAGTTTGAGGGCCATACAACAAAACAGGGGACAGGCCAAATTTGGTCCTTAGACCATAGCTTACAGGACCCTGCTCTGAGAGTTACAATTTCAAGTAAGGGGCAAAAATATCCCCTTTGTCAATCAAAATCTTTTTCTTTTCTTCTGCCAAAGGAAGATTCTATAGAAATTTATAGATTTCTGATTTCTACAGAAAAAAGTTTTAGTTAGCCAATCCAGAAAAAGCTTCCTGAATGCTTGCCAGGCACAAAAGACATTGCTAAGCGCTGAGAGGCACGTGAATGGTGTCTGCACAAAGTAAGGAGAGGAGGGTAGGCACTGAGAGGTGAAAGCATGCCATAGACTGGGATGGTCCTTACCATTATGGAGGAGGTAACACCTGTACTGGACTTTGAAGAATGAGTAGGATTTGGATAGAACAAGATTGCAGTAAAAGAAAAACAGAGAGATAAGGACAAAACTTTAGGAAGTAGTCATACAAGGCAGTGAATTAAAAAAAAAAAAAAAAGTAGAACCAGAAAAAGGAAAAAACTGCCACTAAAGCCAAGAGAAGAGAACATTTGAAAGAGAAAAGGGCTTAAAACTCTCAATGTGGTTACTGGGAAAAAATTAAAGTAGGTTAAGGCACTGGACAAAAGGGGGCTACTGGTGCCTTTTTACAGTGCGGTTTCAGTGTAATGACAGAGCTGACAGATAGGTTTCATGGAATTAAATGGAATAGTTTGAAAAGGATGTTGGTGGGAAGAATGGCTTTAAAGAGAAATGGACTCTATTTTCTTAAATAAAACAAAACAAAAAAACATTCTAGTGAAAGATGCAGCTACCTTATTAGTAGCTTGCTCAATATGAAACATCCTAATCAGGAAGTTGTTCCTTACCTAAAATTCTTACACCCCTTGAAATCAAATGGGCCAAATTTTGTAGTAAGATCAGGAATTAACAGAAGTTACATCTATCCTAAATGCTGGAACAAAACATAGGCATGACTTCAACAAACTTTTCTGGAAGATGGTTATTAAAAAAAAAAAACCCACAACCATAACAAATGGTTAGTGTCCTATTCCCCTCCCAAGAGCATGTCTGTCTTTCCATCTTCTTTTATTTTTTATAATTTTTTACAATGATGTAGTTTCAGTCTTTCAGAAAAGTTACAAAAATAGTAAAGAGAATTCCTGGATACCTTTTTCCCTTCTTTCTTTTTTTTTTATAACCTACTTTAAGAAAAGCATTCTTTCACTGATTTCCTGGGTTTTGTTCTTTGTAATGTGGATACTGCCAACAAACTCTAGACATTCATTTTTAAAAGTGCTGGGGCCTTTTTAAAGTAGTTTAGTTCACGTTGTCCATGATTCACTCACAAGCTGTAGGAAAGAAAAGTGCAATATAGGCTCACTTAACAAAACTGTTTGGAATTCATTTGGCTTCTTTAATCTGTAGGTTGATGTCTTTCATTAGCTCTGGCCCATTCTCTCTTTCCTCTCCTTCTGGGACTCCAATTAAATGTATATTAGATCTTGTCACTCTATCCTGTATGTCTCTTTTTCTCTCATCTGTAATTTTTACCTTCCCCCTCTGCCCATGCAACATGTTGGATAATTTCTTGTGACAATTTCCACTTCACTACTTCCCTCTGCAGCTCTATCTAATTTGCTAACTTGCTGCTAAACCCCATCCATTGAGCTCTTAAGTTCAGTTATTGCATTTTTACAGTTCTAGCATTTCTACTTGGTTCTTTTCAGAACTGCTACATCACTTTTTCTTTGCAATAGTTCCCAATTACCTGATAAAAAAGTTGTTTTAGCCTAAGTCTGATAATTCTAGTATTTCATGTCTTTATGAGTTCTGGATGTCTGTTTGCTTATGGTGAGTGGTTTCCTCATATGCCTAGTTATCTTTGTGTATTGGCTGTTTTGGGGGCAAAAGTTCCTTGGAAGAATATTTTTAGGCAGAGGGTGATAGAACTTTCTTCCAGAAAGGATTTTTCTTTACTATTGCCAAGTACCTGGGAACACTACCAGTCCAGAGGCTCTTTCATCCAAGTTCAAGACTCCAAGGTCTGTTTTCTCCTTTTAGAACCCTAACAGTTAATTTTTGCACTGCCTGAGGATCCTCTTTGTCAGATTTTCCCCTCATATTTTCTATCTCTCCACTTTGCCAGAGATTTCCTTAGCTTTATCTTCCAATCCTTAATTAATATATACATATGTGAGTATATATGTTATTTCTATGAACTCTCTTCTCACAGAAGCCTTTTCCACAACATCTTGCTTTTATTTTCCAAGTGAAATTCTCTAGAAAGTTGTACATTTGCTCCTCTAACAAGCTGCCTATTTTACATGATTGTCAAGAATGATGTGATTGCTTCCAATGCTGTGGATAAAAGCTCTTACAAAATATTAGTATGCCCAAGTGAAGTTAATAAATGTCAACAGTGTATAAGCATAAATAGCTTAAATAGAAAGTGACACCTGCTTAGTGATTTTACTTAAATTAAAATTTCAGGAATTCCCTGGCAGTCCAGTGGTTGGGACTCGGCACTTTCACTGCCGGGGCCCAGGTTCGATCCCCTGATCGGGGAACTAAGATCCCGCAAGCCGTGCAGTGCGGCCAAAAAAAAAAAAAATTCAAGTCATAGAAATATCAGGTAGTAAAAATGACACCATAGCTACGGTGGTAATGAGACATAGCAACTTTTTTCTACATTCAATTTGCTGTTATTCATAGTGATATAATAGTGCAATGGAACATTTAGTGATAGATTTTCAAGGAAAGGCTTTCTGCGAAAGGTGAGTTTTGAAAAAAAAATTCTAAAGAAGAGCCATGTGACTAAGAAGTAATTTTCAAGAACAGTATGTAACGTGGCTTAATACTGAATTGGATAATAAAAAACACAATATTTTCATCCTTCGAAATAATATACTTTCTAAATGCTAGTCTTCCTCTGTAGTCATTAATATCTTTTAAAAAAAAATTACTACCGAGTTCTCAATCTAATCTCTCTTCCCTTGAAAAAATAAATTCATCTTTTCAATATTCTTCTAATACTCTGAAACAAGTAATCATTGAAAACAAGCCTCTTCACTAAGAGTATTTAAGAACTTAATTGTGCCTTTGTTACCTTAGGACAAATAGACCACAGAGTTGGCCAGGGAAGGACATGTGAGGCACATTCTGCTTTTTGACCTTGGTAGTAGTTACAGTGTTCACTTTATGATTATTTGTTTAAAAGTACATATATGTTTTATGAACTTTTACCAAAGAGAATAAATAGTATGTATTTTTAAACAGCTTCCTTTATAGAAACTTCTCTAAGTAAAGAAAACTAAATAAAGCTCTCATTTAAATGCATTCATTCTAACTGTCCTTTTAAAGAACTTTAAGAGGCAGCAATGGAGCAAAGCAAAAATGAATGAAATACTTGAGTTACACTCATTTACATCTTTCAAGAAAAGTCTCAATGTACCTAGCTAGATTTAAAACATATTTTCAGATAAAGTACTATTAAATATTAATATAGTTAAATACTGCCAATTCCCTCTTTCTCTAAATTTAAATATTCTTATATATATAAAAAAATTCATCTCTTTTTTTACTTGCTTTATATGTTCCAGGATTTTTTTTTTAGCATCTTTATTGGAGTATAATTGCTTTACAATGTTGTGTTAATTTCTACTGTATAACAAAGTGAATCAGCTATGCATATACATATATCCCCATATTCCCTCCCTCTTGCGTCTCCCCCCCACCCTCCTTATCCCACCCCTCTAGGTGGTCACAAAGCACCGAGATGATCTCCCAGTGCTATGCGACTGCGTTCCACTAGCTATCTATTTTACATTTGGTAGTGTATGTATGTCCATGCCACTCTCTCACTTCGTCCAGCTTACCCTTCCCCCCCCCCCGTGTCCTCAAGTCCATTCTCTATGTGTGCGTCTTTATTCCTGTCCTGCCCCTAGGTTCTTCAGAACCTTTTTTTTTTTTAGATTCCATATATATGTGTTAGCATACAGTATTTGTTTTTCTCTTTCTGACTTACTTCACTCTGTATGACAGACTCTAGGTCCATCCACCTCACTACAAATAACTCAATTTCGTTTGTTTTTTATGGCTGAGTAATATTCCATTGTATATATGTGCCACATCTTCTTTAACCATTCATCTGTCGATGGACACTTAGGTTGCTTCCATGTCCGGACTATTGTAAATAGAGCTGCAATGAACATTGTGGTACATGACTCTTTTTGAATTATGGTTTTCTCGGGGTATATGCCCAGTAGTGGGATTGCTGGGTCATATGGTAGTTCTATTTTTAGTTTTTTAAGGAAACTCCATACTGCTCTCCATAGTGGCTGTATAAATGTACATTCCCACCAACAGTGCAAGAGAGTTCCCTTTTCTCCACACCCTCTCCAGCATTTATTGCTCGTAGATTTTTGATGATGGCCATTGTGACTGGTGTGAGGTGATACCTCATTTTAGTTTTGATTTGCATTTCTCTAATGATTAGTGATGTTGAGCATCCTTTCATGTGCTTGTTGGCAATCTGTATATCTTCTTTGGAGAAATGTCTATTTAGGTCTTCTGCCCATCTTTGGATTGGATTGTTTGTTTTTTTGATATTGAGCTGTAAGAGCTGCTTATAAATTTTAGAGATTAATCCTTTGTCAGTTGGTTCATTTGCAAATATTTTCTCCCATTCTGAGGGTTGTCTTTTCATCTTGTTTATGGTTTCCTTTGCTGTGCAAAAGCTTTTAAGTTTCATTATGTCCCATTTGTTTATTTTTATTTTTATTTCCATTTCTCTAGGAGTTGGGTCAAAAAGGATCTTGCTGTGATTTATGTCAAAGAGTGTTCTTCCTATGTTTTCCTCTAAGAGTTTTATAGTTTCTGGCCTTACATTTAGGTCTTTAATCCATTTTGAGTTTATTTTTGTGTATGGTGTTAGGGAGTGTTCTAATTTCATTCTTCTACATGAAGCTGTCCAGTCTTCCCAGCATCACTTTGTTCCAGGATTTTTAAGTATCTAAAGAAATGGCACTTTCACAGTGTCCTTTGATTTTGGACCTACAGTACTGGCTATTCCTTCCCAAATATATTATTGTGCCTTTATTTGTACCAAATCATCTCTGGTGAGTACAACCTAGGGCTCTAATGTCTCCTCTTCACTTTGCAGTTAGAAGCTATGCTTTTAAATAGTTACTACTGTACCCCTATTCAATCTGCTGAGAGCACAGTCTTGGAATACTGATTCGATTGCATAAGACCATTTCATAAGTCCCCCAAACAGACTGCCATTAAGACCACTTCTCTCTCCAGAAACTGGCAGTTAATGACCATTCTACTTTTAGCTAGCGAGGGAGCAGTTATTTCCTGCATTACATCTTTAGATCAGCATGATTTCTCCATTTACAAGTTTATCACTGCATTATAGACAAACAAACTACATCTTTGCTCCTATCTGTTAGATGAGAAATGGAAACCCTCTGACAGGACACTATCCTATTAATTTGGCCTAGGTCTTCTTCACTTGTATATCCTCCTTTCAGAGCTATCTGTCAGTCTTCCATAAAAAAATGCTACTACTAAATATATTCCTTTTCTGGTTTGAAAAACACGCGGAATGATTCTTTAGTTGTCAGTTCTTCTTTCAAAGTCTTTCTTAGGGTAAGAAAATTCTTATTTTAACTAGGGATAACCAGATACTAGTCTATAATAGCTGCAACAACTCTCAAAAGAGCTATACAAAAGAAAAATGTGGCTTCTACCTCCAAGAGTCGGAGTTTTCTTTTCTTATTAAGGCATCCGAAACACATAATACTACACCAAGCCAAAAAGACCAATTCTCTTCATGGAGTAGAATAGCAATTGGCTGTTACTCATTAAATTCTTACAGCAATGAGCAATGACTTGCATTCTCGTTTTGTTTCTCTTTGAATAGCAGATGAAGTTGGTTTTTTTCCAAGGCTGCTTCCCATCACCAGCATTCCTGATCCTTGACCTATGTAGCTGTTAATATGCTGTACACATATGCTTGGGATCCTTAGCAATCAATGCAGTTAACCTTTCTGTTTATTCCAAGTCAGTTCCTATCTTGTTAATGAAAGTGATTTTTTTCCCTTTCTAAACATAATAATTATATCTGGTACAAAATCTATGTATAATCCATCAGTTTTTTAAATCTTTTTTTTTTTTTGCAAGGGATTCAGGGGCCATGGGTTCTAATGTTCTAGTTGAGAAAGACTTGTCTTGTAATTCCAAAAAGTGGGCTGCTATAGCTACTTCATAAATACAGTTATTACTGCTTGTGTGTTTGGGGGCTAGTTGTTGGATGCCACATTTTATCTTTATTCTCAAAGAAAAGTTAATTCCTTTGATTAAATGTAAGTGAAAGATTATATTTTCTGGAACTAATGATTAAAAAGTAATATACTGGGGGGACTTCCCTGGTGGCGCAGTGGTTAAGAATCTACCTGCCAATGCAGGGGACATGGGTTTGAGCCCTGGTCCGGGAAGATCCCACATGCTGCAGAGCAACTAAGCCTGTGTGCCACGACTACTGAGGCTGTGCTCTAGAGCCCACGTGTCACAACTACTGAAGCCCACACGCCTAGAGCCCGTGCTGCACAACAAGAGAGGCCACTGCAATGAGAAGCCCGTGCACCAGAATGAAACCCAATGCAGCCAAAAATAAATAAATAAGTTTACCAAAAAAAAAGTAATATATTGGAAATTCTATCAAAAGATACTTTGTTACAACTACCTGTGCTCAAAGGTACTTCCCCTCCATTTCATAATTTGCCCCCATCATTTTATATGGTAATTACCTATTAACCAGCTGTATCTCTCAAAGACAGGAAGCTCCTGGAAGGTAAGGACTGTATCATAATGACTTTTATCTATAGGGCACATAGTCTGACAGATGGTATACAGTCAATAAGTATTTCTGTTGGTGTTAGTATTATATTCAACTCAAAAGTCTAATTCTTAATTAGCCAGTTTTAGACTAACTGGCACACCCATTGCCTCAACATTTATGTCTAGTCAGATATTTTCACAATTCAGATAGGCCCAGTTTCAAATATCTACTGATTTCTACCTAAACACTGAGCATCTTTATGGAAGAGAGTAGAGACATTGCTAACTTGTGAGCTTTGAATCTCTTTGTTCTGATTCAGACTCTGCTACTATCTAGCATTAACCTTTGGCAAAACATTTTAACCATATTGGATCTCACACCCTTAGAGAGTAAAATGAGGAACTGGATTAAATAGTTTCCAAGTACCTAGCTGGGCCCAGCTCTAAAATTCCAATTAGGCCTTAACAGTAAGGGTACAACTACTATAGCAAGCTTTCGTCAACACTAGAGGGAGCTACAGCCGTGTCATCACTGGGGTGGGTTAGGAAGATTTCCAAGCCAAGCATCTTTAAATGGAAAACTGACTTTCCAGAATGAGAGAAATTAAATATTCAATGAGCGATCCATACTGTTCATACAGCAACTTCTCAGGCTCCCTGCTGTTACCTCCCTCTTACAGATGTTAAAGCACCTCACACTCCACTTGCATCAACATACCTTTTGGGCTTTAATTCTAATTTCAAAGGAACCAAGTTGGCTTGAGTCATTCCAACAGATTTCTTTCCCCATCCGTCTAGTTTTTTTCTTAATCAAATTAACAATAACAAAAAAGTAAAGTAATTAATGCTATTATTTAAAAAGCCCCAGGAAATGAGCTAGAGGAGGAGAAAGATTCATACAATGAAGCTGTGGCCTGGGAAAATAAGTAAACTGCAACTGAATTCATTAGCAGCTTGCCACTCAAACCAAATCTACAATAGCTACTTTGAAGACAAGAAAATTACTCAAAGAGAGAAAAGGTATCAAGTAAAAGAAGGAATCAACAAAGCCCTGCAAAGCCCCTTCCCCACAAGGCAGGAATGCCTGCCTAAGTGAACGCTGTCATTGCTCTGTTAGGCTCTGCAGTGAGGAGCTTGCAGCTGCTGAACAGTGATGTCATTAATTATACACAATGAGGTCATATTAGGCATTTGGCAACAAAACTGTCAAGTGATAAGATAAGGGAATGGAGGAAGGAAGGAAAAAGAAAAAACATTTTTAAAGCTAGAGCTTATTCTGAAGTTATTATATACATACTCTCCCTCCCAGCTCCAAAAAACACCCATGGCCTTGAAAATGTATGACCTACATCATTATAGAACAAGTAAAATGAAGAATCAAAAACCTCTCCTTTGGTATCAACTTATGTTTCTCTTTGCACAGAGGCACAATGGTATGTTAACCTGATAGAGAGAGCATAAACTGTGGATGTTACAGAATGTGGTCTGTGGTAGAAAGATAAATGCAATCCTAAAGAACCCCTTTTATTTGAATTTCATAGGTTAATTTAACGCTCAGAAGCAAATCCTCAACAGTCAGAAATGGACCACCGAGCTTTTAGTACATGGGCTGTTCCTGAGTAAAAATAGATTATACAGGAACTTTGGAGAGCGACTTTGTGGGTGAAGAGAAAAATCTACTAGAACAAGACAAACTATTCTTTTTCACTTAAAAAAATGCACACTCAGTCCTCCAGAGGTAAAATACAGAGCAAGACTCACAAGGTTAAAATCAACTTATTCCTATGGATCCAAATAGTCACTATACTTGTTTCTTAAATCATCAGTTTCAAGTACTCTAAGAGATACCAACAGCCTTTTAACAAGTCAAAAAAGATTTCTCTTTTAGGACAATGAAAAACAATTTTAACAGTCCTTTCAATCAATAATCCTCATGGGAAATATGAGAAAAATATACTTTACTGTTAAAAGGAGAACCACTTATTGTCCTCCCTTATTTTAGGACACAAGCCAAAGGTTTCCAATTCACTCTGCTTCATACTGACCTTCAAAATGTTTCGGCCATCAAATGATTCTCTTTCCTTGAAGGCATATTTGCCATCTGTTGTGTAGAGGTTGTACCTGCCTTCAGCTGTAAATATTCCAAAGACAATGTTAGAAGAGAAGCCTGGGTTATGTATCTGTTTTCTCTTGGACTTCTACAGGGACAACTAGCAAGATCTTCATGTACTACCTGGAAAGTGACATAATATGGAGGGAAATACATCAGGCTATGAGTCAGGAGACCCAGCATCTAGTCTCAGCTCTGTCATCAACTGATATATATTTATTCATTGAACAATGTCCAAGTACTCACTGTATATAAACTACATAACTAACCATATTCTTAGGCAGTTTATGTCTCCTCTATGGACCTCAGTTCCTCATTTACGAAGTTAGAGGTTAAGACAAGGTGATTTCCAAAGGTTCCTTGTAGTCTAAAACCCCGAGATTTTATATAAGCTGCATGCATTTCTAAATACATAAAAATATACAGAAGTTCACACATTAACTAGTCAAAAATGCAGGCAACTATGCTTTGGGTTGATTTAAGGACTTCCCCCTGAATGAGAAAAACCTCTTCAGTTGCAATCAAAGGTATCCTGACATTCTACACAGAAATTTGCAAATCTATGACCTTAGCCTCATCAAAGCTGTATTCTAACTCCTTGCATTAATTTAGCTTGCTTATCCCAAAAGATGTCCTTCAAATGCAGCAGAAAAAAGGATATCAAAGGAAAGGGTAACTGGCAAGTAAAAGCAAAACAATGTATTCTATAGCCTTTTCAAGAGAAAAACACAAGACAGAGAAGAATCCAGGGTATATAAAATTCAAAGCATCTTCAAAAATTATTTATCAGAATATTTTCTGAAATATCAACCCTTTCCTGCCCATCAACAGACACTCAAAAATATTTGTATTTCTACTTTTGAGTATATTCTTTTATTGTATGGAGATTCTTTGATTGTATGGAGATTACCATGTCAGAACTGATAAAATACATCCAAAGTGCTAACTCCATGAACATAATATATTTTAGCTAGCCCACTGGAATTATACCTGGGTAACTACAGGACTATTTTTCTAATGAGAACTATTCTCTTAATCCAAGATCCCAATCCCATGCATATTTCACAACTTAAAAATAGGTTCCTTGTTAAAAGGAGATGTGAAAATTTAAAGTAAATTCATACTAAGTAAATGTCAATAAAAAAGCAGTAATGAAATCTGAAGATTAAAATGTTTAATGACAGGTGCAAAATCTATAAGTAGCACTAGCCATAAGGGGAATGTAAATCAAAGTCACAATGAGACACCACTTCACACCCCAAATGATGGCAATAATAAAAAAGTAATAACAAGTGCAGATAAAGATGTAGAGGAATTGAGACCCTTATCTACTGTCGTCCCCCCTTATTCATGGTTTTGCTTTCCATGGTTTCAGTTACCCATGGTCAACCGAGGTCCAAAAATATTAAATGGAAAATTCCAGAAATAAACAATTCCTAAGTTTTGAATTGTGCACCATTTTGAGTAGCGTGATCTGTCCCACCCAGAAAGTGTCATCTCTTTGTCCAGCGTATCTCACCCTCTCTGTTATCAGATTGACTGTCAAGGTATTGCAGTGCTTGTATTCAAGTCACCCTTATTTTACTTAATAATGGCCCCAAAGGCAAGAATAATGATGCCAGCAATTCAGATATGCCAAAGAAAAGCCATAAAGTGCTTCCTTTCAGTGAAATGGTGAAAGTTCTTGACTTAATAAGGAAAGAAAAAGATCATATGCTGAGGTTTGCTAATATCTACATTAAGAACATATCTTCTATCCGCGAAATTAGGAAGAAGGAAAAAGAGATTCGTACTAGCTTTGCTGTCACACCTCAAAAACTGCAAAAGTTACGGTCACAGTGCATGGTAAGTGCTTAGTGAAAATGGAAAAGGCACTAAATTTGTACAATAAAAAATTTTGAGAGAGACAGACAGCACTCACATACTTTTAATTACAGTATATCGTTTAATTCTTCTATTTTATTATTAGTTGTTAATCTCTTACTGCACCTAATTTATTATTAATAAATTATTTATTATTAGTTGTTAATCTCTTACTGCACCTAAATTAAACTTTATCATAGGTATGTATGCATAGGAAAAATACAGAATGTGGTATGTAGTTTCAGGCATCCACTGGGGATCTTGGAACGTATCTCCCACGGATAAGGGGGAACTACTGTACTGCTTGTGGGAATGTAAAATGGTGCAGCCACTCTGGAAAACAGTCTGGCAGTTCCTCAAAAAGTTAAACATACTGATATCATGATGCAGCAATTTCACACTTAAGTATATACCTAATAGAAATGAAAACATATGCCCACACAAAAACACATACATAAATGTTCACAGCAGCATTATTCATAATAGCCAAAAAGTGGAAACAACAGAAATGTCCATCAGCTGATGAATGGATAAATAAAATGTGTTATGTCCATACAATGGATTATTATTTGGTAATAAAAAGGAATGACATTTGATACATGCTATAACATGGATGAACCTTATAAACATTATGCTAAGTGAAAGAAGTCAGTCACAGAAGATCACACATTGCATGATTCTATTTATATGAAATATGCAAAAAAGGCAAATTCATTGGACAAAAATTAGACTGGTGGTACCTAAGGACTGAAGAGTAAGGGAAAAATGGGGAGTCACTGCCAATAATTATGGAGTTTCTTTTTGGGGTGATGAAAATATTCTAAAATTTACTGTGGTAACGGTTACATTACTCACTATACTTTAAATAGGTGAATTATATGGTATATGAATTACATCTCACTAAAGCTGTTATATTTAAAATATATGTCAACAGGAAAGGATAACTAGACTGTGAACACAGAACATTTTCTTTCATGAAGCTCTGGTGCCAACCGAATATACATCTGGATCCACACAATTTAAAAGATACAGATTCCTATATAATTCAACTCTTTTATGTTAAGAGGTTAGTTAATAATGGGGTATGGTATAGTTGTAAGAGCTCTGAACTAAGATTTAAGGACTAGGACAGATGCAGAATGTATTACTGATAGTATCACATGTCTAATAAAATACTGCACTGTCCAAAACAGTAGCCACTAGCCACATGTGATTATTTAAATTTCTTTTTTTTTGGCCATGCCATGCTGCATACAGTATCTTAGTTCCCTGACCAGGGATCGAACCTGTGCCCCCTGCATTGTGAGCTCGAAGTCTTAACCACTGGACCTCCAGGGAAGTACTTATTTAAATTTAAATTAATTAAAAGTTCACTTTCTCAGTCTCACTAGCCAGCCATCTTCAAGTACTCAATAACCACATGTGGATAGTGGCTACCATACTGAATTTCACAGATATGGAATATTTCTATCATCATATAAAGTCCTATTGGATGGTGCTAGATACAATGTAACTTCTGAACCAATGAATTAGAGCAGGAGTCCCCAAACTCTTTGGCACCAGGGACTGGTTTCATGGAAGACAATTTTTCCACAGACCAGGGTGGAGGGAATGGTTTAGGCAGTAATGAGACCAATGGGGAGCGGCAGATGAAGCTTCCCTTGCTTGCCCGCCACTCACCTCCTGCTTTGCGCCCTGGGGGTTGGGGACCCCTGAATTAGAGTGTACCTTATTTTTAATTAATTAATTAATTAACTTGGCTGTGCCGGGTCTTAGTTGCAGCACACAGGATCTTAGTTGCGGCATACATGAAGGATCTAGTTCCCTGACCAGGGATCGAACCCGGGCCCCCTGCATTGAGAGCACAGAGTCTTAACCGCTGGACCACCAGGGAAGTCCCTAGAGCGTACGTTAGAGTTCTGAACCTCTGTCTTTATGTGATGATGTTAAAATGTACACCACCTCAGGGGATCTAACAGTGTTTTCCAAGATTAAAACTGACTGACTGGGGCTCCCCTGGTGGCGCAGTGGTTAAGAATCCACCTGCCAATGCAGGGGACACGGGTTCAAGTCCTGGTCCGGGAAGACCCCACATGCTGTGGAGCAACTAAGCCCGTGTGCCACAACCACTGAGCCCGCGTGCCACGACTACTGAAGCCCGTGTGCCTAGAGCCCGTGCACTGCAACGAAGAGTAGCCCCCGCTCGGCACAACTAGAGAAAGCCTGCGCGCAGCAACGAAGACCCAACGCAGCCAAAAATAAATTAATTAAAATAAATAAATTTTAAAACCTGTCCAGAACAAAATAAATACCACAAACTCCTTTAAATGTTCCCATTAGATAACTTACATTATAATTTATATCAAATATTCCATAAAAAATTTTTTTCTGGAATTCCAAATGGTCTTCTGCAATACCACTATCCAAATGAAAGAAATATATTCCATCAGAACAAGAATAAGTAGAGAGCTTCGGATTCTACTAACTACCCAGAGTCCATAGGCTTTGACTGAGTCATTTGAATGTTTTTTGATCTCAGTGCTCTGAAAGGTAAAACACTGATTTATTTAGAAAAGTCTTAAAGAAAATACAATGTAGCATCATAAAACAGTTAACACTAGAACTAAGAATTGGATTAGCTACATATCTCTTAGTCCAACAATGGCGCTAACCAAACCAAACAACTTATAGTTGAGTTCTCTGGTATATATCTGAAGAAATGAAAAGATGTACTTTGGTAAAAAGGGACACAAAAACTGTCCTAAACTATAAATCTATAAATAGTTCATGGGTTCTGATGGAGTCCTGATGTAGTCCTCTTCCAACGTAGACTTTCTAAAACCAAGGTCAGGGTCCTAACAAATATAATAAAACCTGAATATGGAGTTTTGGTGCTGGTATATTTTAAACAACAGGGCTTTGAAGAAGCAGCTGCACATAACTTGAATTTGTAGCTCCTGATCAGATAGATGCTGAATGTGTGCTAGACAGCTTTGACTTGGTGGGTGAGGATGGGAAGAAAAATAATCCTTATTAAAATGTAGATTATTATCTCAAATAAAGGGTTAAAACAGGCATTTTTATATGAAGGTTTAGATTCATGAGGGAAAAAAACATTACTCTAACACAAGGTTTTTCAACCTTGGTGCTACTGACATTTTGGGCTGAATAATTCTTTGTTATGAGGGGTTGTCCTGTGCATTGCAGAGGGTTAAGCAGAACCCCTGACCTCTACCCATTAGATGCCAGTAGCAACTCACTCCCAGCCCCCTAACTGTGACAACCAAAAATGTCTTCAGACAATCCAAATGTCCTCTGGGGGTAAAACTGCCTCTAGTTGAGAATCACTGCTCTAACATTTACCTTTACTAGTTAATCTTCTTTCTTGTTTTATAAAAAAAAGAAAAAGCTGCCATGTATTTCATGGGACATACCTACACTAAAACAATTATTCATTTTCCACCTGAAATTTACTTGGGCATCCTGTATGTTTATTTGCTATATCTGGCAACCCTATGTGCGACAGAAATAAAAGATTTGGAATGCTACAGTCCCATGCTAGATATGTCCCTGCCCCCTTCCACTGCGCTCATCAAAACAAGCTAATGGATCTAAAACAGAAGATGTAGCAGAGATTCTTTTTTTTTTTTTTTTGCGGTACGCGGACCTCTCACTGTTGTGGCCTCTCCCTCTCCCGTTGCGGAGCACAGGCTCCGGACGCGCAGGCTCAGAGGCCCTGGCTCACGGGCCTAGCTGCTACGCGGCATGTGGGATCTTCCCGGACCGGGGCATGAACCCGTGTCCCCTGCATCGGCAGGCGGACTCTCAACCACTGCGCCACCAGGAAAGCCCAGCAGAGATTCTTTGATAGCCCATTCTCTTCAAACCCCAGGGACATCATTAGGCCTTGTTGATCACAAACTGTGCTGTGGTTCTATGAAGCACTTACCATTGGGGTCTTTCCTGAATAGAGTATTCATGACTGTAGCATGGAGTTTCACACTATTCCACTCTTTCACTATTAGTCCAGATGCCTGAAAACGTTCCAGTACTCGATCAACCAATTCCTGCAGCCTGGAGAAATTGAAGAAAGAAGTACAGAAATCTCAGTAAACTCCTGAACCCTGATTACTAATTCACATTTATGAAGCATCTACTCTGAGCCAGTCACCGTACAAGGCCCTCAAAAGAAGAGGAAGTAAATAAGGCTGCAGTCCCCACCATCATGAAGCACACAGCTTTGTGTGGACAAGACACCTGGAAACAACTGCACAACATCATGGTGAGTGTAAGGGAGTGATCAACTATACTTGGAGGGGCCAGGTTTTCACAGGAGGTTTAAGCATGGCCTTGAAGGAAGATGGAAGTTTATGATCTTGGAAATCTTACACAAGAAGCCAGGCTCAGCAGAGAGCTGTCTAGAAGAAAGTGCTTTATTGGTTCATCCAGTCACAGAACCAAAAGCTAGTTGATGTGTTTCGGCCAGGATCAAATGAGGTCTGGCATGACTCTCAGACATTTGCTCATTGGGAAGGAGCATGCACTGTGAAAATCCCAGCAGCCCTGGCCACTACATCAGTGTTCACTAAGGTAGAAGTGTAGTACCAATGAAGACAACTATAGGAAAATCCACAGGCCACATAACTGATGTCTCCAAATGGACTCCAGCTGGCTCTAAGCACTAACGGTTCTGCAGCGGGTGAGTTCTATCTTGATGATGGCTGTTCATTCCAATACCTCCACCAGAAACAATTCTTGCACAGGAAGTTTTCACTCTGTTCAGGTGTTTTGATCAACAGCTTAAAGAACTCTCTTTAACATTTCTTGTAAGGCTGGTCTAGTGGCAATGAACTCCTTCAGTTTTTGTTTGTCTGAAAAACTCTTTATCTCCCCTTCAATTCTGAAGAACTTTGCCAGTTGCGCCACTGAGAGGGGGTCATTATCCCATCGAGGATGTGGTGGAGCAGATCTTGGCCCTAGGCCTCAGAAAGCAGCCATCTTCTGTGACCACTCACTCATCTGATGGTGAAGTTCAGCCTGTGGCTTTTACAGTGTGACCAGATGTCCAACCTGAGCCTGCAGTTCTCACTGAACATGGGTGCTGATGTGGAGGTCTGCATCAAATGACAGAGCAGTGCACCTGATGAGCGCAGGGAGCAGCCTGTTCCTTTCAACCTTTCCCTTGGCTTTTTTTGAGATTTGTGCTGCATGCTAATTGACTTCCCCACCTCAAAATCTTTCATTCGTCGCCAGTGTACTAATGAACAATAGATTTCACATTTTTTAAGATTTTACATTTTAGATGTACATACTAGTAATACTCTTTGTGCCACATACCATTTCTTTTCCCAGATGCAAGTGGCCCTGAGAAATCTGTAGAGTTTGTGAATCTTCCACTGCTTCTTGGGCCATGGCTTGTGGTAAAACACTGTAGCCCAGTGAGCAGCTTCTCCTTGAGCAGGGCTGGATGGGTCTGTTTTATGTGAGATGTGCGCCAAACCCACCTTGCGTGGCCCATTTGTGGGAGTTTTCCTGAGGCCACAGGGCAGTCTCTCTGGTTGCAGCAGCTGAGTTGCTCAATGCCTGTCTCCACACGGATAGAACAGCCTCTGGTACCCCTACCCCCCAGTTATCTCTCACCCATTTAGACATGGTCAAAACAACCCTTTTCCGCTTGCACTCATACGCTGCAGCAAGAGGGAGTTATCTTCCCCTAGAGATTGAGTGAGAAGCACAAAGGATTCTTTTCCCTTTCATGTTTTTCAGGCTCCAAAGTTCCAAATTAATCTTCTTACAATTCTAACTTCTCTATCTTAATTGTTTTTATTTTGTCTACTAACCAAAGAATATTTAAACATGAGTAAGCTATAATTTTTTTATTTTTTGGCCACATGGCATGTGGGATCTTCATTCCCAGACCAGGGATCGATCCCGTGCCCCCTGTAGTGGAAGCATGGAGTCTTCACCACTGGACCGCCAGGGAAGTACCAAGTAAGCTATAATTAATAATAATAAAATAAATACCCATACCCTCACCATTGACCTCCAGAAACAGAACACAGGGCTGGGACTATAATGATCAGACCATGGGAAGCCACGGAAGTCTTTTAAAAGGGAATGATGTGGTCAGCTACCCATTTGTGAAGCTGACTCTGTGGCACAGTGGAAAATGCTTTAGAAGGGGAAAGAGACCAGCGGTACTGAGGTCAGTTATGTGGTACTAATAGTACTAATAGTAGAAATAATAACAAACACGATGTGTCACACACTATTCTAAGCACTTTGTATCTGTTAAATCATTTAATCTTCACGATAAATTATTATCCCTACCTTACCAATGAGGAAACTGAGGCACAGAGAAGTTATAAAACTTGACTAAAGTCACACAACTAATAAGTGATAGATCCAAAATGAGAACCCATGCAGTCTGGCTTCAGAGGACAAATTTTAAGGACCATGCTATAAAGTAGAAAGGGATGAAGATCTAAACTATGACAGGGGCAGTGAGAACCGAGACAAGGGAATGGATTCAAAAGAGCTTGTGAGAGAGAAGTTGGGGCCCTCAGATACGACAGTGTTATAGCAGAGGAAGCAGCTGAGAGCTACTCCCACGAGTTCACCTTAAATGAGCAGATGGGTCACTGACCAAGGTGGGGAGTGGTGGAGAGGGTTAATAGTGTGTATACTTTTTCATGTGTGGCACCGGATTTCAAGTGCGACATGTCCAGGAGACAGATGGAAATAACAAGCCTGAAGCTCAAGAGAAAAATCTGGGCAAAGGACACAGATCTGGGAGTTATCAGTGCAAAAAAAGTAGTTAAAAGCATGGGACAGATGCAGTCACAGGGTGAGGGGGAATCAGAGCAAGCAAGAGGAGAGCTAAGGACGGAGCCTTTATGGGACACTCGTATGTAAGGGGCAGAGAAGGAACCAGTAAGGACAATCGATAAGGATGAGGAACAAGAAAAGGAAAACTTCAGGAAGGCTGAAAAGAGAATTACAAGGGGTGTGAAAAGAGGAATAATCAGTATAGTACAATGCTATAAAAAGTAAAGTATGAAAAGGAGCAAAAAATGCTTACTTATTTCTTACAGTCAGAACATTATTAGAGATCTTTGCCAGAGCAGTTTCGCTGGCACACTGGCGAAGGAAGCCTTATTGCAGAGGACCAAGGGAGAGGCCAGACAGACGGGAAGGGGATACATGCACATAAACTCAAGAAACTTGCAAGGAAGGGAAGAAACTAATTGCCTCGGTAATGAGATATAGAATTGAAGGCAGGTTGTTTGTGTTTATTTTCAAGGAAGAGAAAGAGTTGAAAATGCTTACTGACAACAAGAAACTATCCAGCAGAGAAGGAAGATGAAACCTTAGGAAACAGAGGGGATCAACAGAACAAGATCTCAAAGGAGACAGGAAGGGCTGGTGTGGGAATGGGAATCATACAAAAGATGAGCAGAACACGTCCCTGCTCTTGAGCAGCTTACATTCTGGTGGAAGGAGACAGATAGCAAACAAATATACATATACGACATCAGGTGGTGCTAAGCACCATGAAGAAAACAAAATGGAAGAGAGGGAGGAGAAAGGGATTGAGGGTAAGTGTACTATTTTAGACATGGTGATCAGGTAAGGCTTCCCTGATAAAGTGACACTTGAGCAGAGACCTAAGGGAACAGCATTCCAGAGAAAGGGAACAGCAAATACAGTCATCTGAGGCAGCCTGCTTGTGGCATGATGGAGGAACAGTAAGAAGCCAGTGTATGGAATGAAACTGTGGGGAGAGGTGATGAGGTGGGAGAGGAAGGAGGACCAGGTCACAGGGGCTTACATAAGGTTCTTAGGCCCCTGTAATAACTTTGTCTTCTACTGAGTGAGGTGGCGAGCTTCTGGAGGGTTTTCAGCAGAAGAATGACACGATCCAACTGACATTTTAAAAGGAAAACTCTGGCTGCCGTGTGGAGGACACACAGTGGTAGAGGCAAGAACGGAAGCAGGAAGGCAGCTGAGAGGCTGTCGCAACACCCCAGCTGGTGGGCGTGGCAGCAGTGGAGGTGGTGAGGAGGGCGGTGGCTTTGCTAATATACTGCAGTCAGGAGTTGAAAGTGATTCTAAAAGAATTTTTGTCCTGAACAACTGAAAGAGTGAATATCAAAGAATACACTGCACTCCAGGTTCATGAAAAATTCTGTGGAGAGGGAAGAGCAGCAATGAAGTGGAGGCAGGCTGAAGCCAGATTGTGAAGCTTCCTGTGTGTCAGGCAGGGCTGTAGTCTTATTTGGTAGACCTAGGAAAGCAAGACGGGGTTGTAAGAAGCAAGATATGCAGGGGAAAACTAAAGCCTTGGAAGCCAGTTAAGAGAGATGCTGTGCTTCCTTGCATAGTTATCTTAATTTTTTTTCTGATTACAAAAATAATACATGTTTGTTATAGAAAAAATGGAAAATGCAGAAAACGACAAAAAGGAAAACAACCTTACCATCCATAGATAAGCACTTAATTTTGGGTTAAATAATTTTTAAGTCTTTTACTACAGATAGATAAACATCAATTTAAAAAAGACAGAATATTGGGCTTCCCTGGTGGTGCAGTGGTTGAGAGTCCACCTGCTAATGCAGGGGACACGGGTGCATGCCCCGGTCCGAGAAGATCCCATATGCTGCGGAGTGGCTGGGCCCGTGAGCCATGGCCGCTGAGCCTGCCCGTCTGGAGCCTGTGCTCCGCAACGGGAGAGGCCACAACAGTGAGAGGCCCGCGTACCGCAAAAAAAAAAAAAAAAAAAAGACAATATTTTTCTATAACCTGCTTATTTCACTTAATATACCCTGAATATTTTCCCATGACATAAAATATTTTTCTCAAGTATTTAACCGAGCAATGAGAAGGGCTAACCAATAAGATATTAGTAAGGATGGAGAAAGAGGACTGATTCAAGAAAACGACTTTGTTCCTACATTCCTAAGAGGAAAATAAAATACATTCACAATGCACGTAACTCTGATTTTGCAGTTTAACTTACTTAATTGTGCATGTGGATCTCCAAGCCAAGACCTACACTATTGGGTCTAAAGTTTCTGATTAACACCATCTCATAAAGTTTAAAATATTTTAAAATATTACAACATAACTTAGGTCTAAACATAACCAAGCACTGCAAAATGCACCTCAATTTCAAATCACAATAGAATGATGCCTCTCTCCTATCAAAGAAAAAGAAGTGCAGACTTCCCTGGTGGCGCAGTGGTTAAGAATCCGCCTGCCAATGCAGGGGACACGGGTTCGATCCCTGGTCCGGGAAGATCCCACATGCTGCAGAGCAACTAAGCCCGTGAGCCACAACTACTGAGCCTGCACTCTAGAGCCCATGAGCCACAACTACTGAAGCCCGTGCACCTAGAGCCCATGCTCTGCAACAAGAGAAGCCACGGCAATGAGAAGCCCGCGCACCACAACAAAGAGTGGCCCCTGCTCGCTGCAACTAGAGAAAGCCCGCACACAGCAACAAAGACCCAACACAGCCAAAAATAAATAAATAAGTAAATAAATAAAAAATAAAAGTAAGAAAAAGAAGTGGACAGGGAGCTCAGCTGTAGAGAAACGGAGCATGTAATACTACAGGAAGGAAATTAAATTGACTAAATGAAAGAGTCCAGTTTCCAGCTTTGTCTTTCTGGCAAATTAAGATTTCTCCCTCAGAACTCTGAAGAGATTAAAGTCCTTTAAAATGTTCTAGTCTAACCTGCTCACTTTACACAAAAGGAAACGAAGCACAGACAGGCTGAGTTGCTCAGTCAGGGCAGAGGGATGGGAATCTAAGTCTCCTGGCAGCCAGTTCTGCTCTGCTATCAATTTATTGTGCACTTCCACGAAGCCAGCTCTTCATGTTATTCACCGCCTTACCCTGGCACCCAAGTTAATACCTAATTGACATATCATCAGTGCTCAGTGAATAGCTGTTGCAGGTATGTATGCATGAATTCATAAATGACAAATCTTTGGGGTTCTATTAAGACAACTTAAGGGTGCTTAGAAACAATCACTAAATTTCAGGCTGCTGTCATGGATACTACATCTGACAATATGTCAGTATATTTCTAACATTATAGTCTTTGAATTCTTACTTCACTGATCCTTCCCCGGTTGACTATGAATGAGTCCCAAAGCTTCTCTATACCTTTGCATCCTCATAAGTGAATTAAAAATAATATAGGGTTGCTATGAGAAAAATAATAAATTACTCTTAAGCAGCTTTATCATTTAGATAGTGCTTTGTGTTTGAAAACAGAAGCCAATTATTAATGCCTTGAATCTGAGCTCTTAGTTTAAAGGCCTGTAAGTGCTACAAAGCTCAAGCATTCCAGAGCCATCTTTATGGATGTGGAGTTGTACTGCAGAATGATCACTGACTCCCTAGAAAGTGCAAATTCCAGATTTTTCTTTGATTTTTTTTCCCCAAATTTAATTCAGCTCTATCCAATTAACATTTCTTGAGTTCTTACTGTATACAGGCACCATGCTAGTCACTAAAAGAATTAAAAACTAAGCAAACATAGCTCTTGTCATTAAGAAGCTTACAATCTATTAAAATAACTATAAAGAGGACTTTGGTAATGACACAAGGAATACAAGGTGCTTTGGTAATTTAAATGTGGAAGACGTTACAGCTGGGTTGAGACCAGAATAGGTTACCAAGAGGATGGGCTTAGGACAGGAAGCTAACTGTACTCAATTCATCTTTGTAAATCAGCTGAAAAAATAAATGACTTAAGTAAACAAACATTCACTGAACATCAACTATGAGTCATGAATTATAAAAGCCACTGGATACACAATGCTGAATAAGACACTCCCTGCCCCCAAGAATCTTAAAGTCTACTTGAGAAAAAAGAAGGAAAGATAGCAAGAAGGAATGACAGCACTTGGACAAAAAGAGATGAGGAGTAACATGAAAGAAATTTTAGTCACAAGAAACAACATTAACAAAGACACAAAGGATCATCAAGCAGTGAAGCGGGCTAGGGCTTGGGGCAAGTCCAAGATAAGTGGAAGATCAAGTTGAAATATTGTTGGTTTCATCCTGGAAGATACTGACTGCTAGACTGAGGAATACGAACTAATTCAAAGGATGATGTGAAATGATGGGAGATTTTTAAGCAAGGGGAAGTCCTACTGTATATAAGCTATGGCTTAGAAAGGCTGATGTAGGAGTAGATCATGGGATCTATAGACACTGACATAAAAGTAATGTCTAGGTTATGTTTTATGAAAAGAACAAACTATAGAACAATATGAATAATGTGATCCAGTTTGTATAAAACAATACGCACGGACAGTGACTCTCAGCAGTATTTGCTCTGCTTACAATCTATTGGGGAGGAACACAGGGAGAGTCAGAGCAGGGGGAAAGGGAGCCATTTAATTTTCACTTTACCCATCTGGAAGGCTTTAATTTTATGAGAGAAAACAATATATAAAGAAGCAGCTCAGCTATGAAAGGAAGAAGGCTAACTGGAAGATGGTGCAGTGATGTTGAGCTGCACAGTTGTAGACTCTAACTACATCTCTCTCATCTTCCTTTCACCAAACTTCTCAAAAGAGTGGTCTGTCTCCAATTATTCTTAATCTCCTCTTTTTTTTTTTTTTTTTTTTCTTTTTTTTTTTTTTTTGCTGTACTTGGCCCTCTCACTGTTGTGGCCTCTCCCGTTGCGGAGCACAAGCTCCGGACGCGCAGGCTCAGCGGCCATGGCTCACGGGCCCAGCCGCTCCGCGGCATGTGGGATCTTCCCGGACCGGGGCACGAACCCATGTCCCCTGCATCGGCAGGCGGACTCTCAACCACTGCACCACCAGGGAAGCCCCTTAATCTCCTCTTTTTGCCCCACTATGAGCATAGGCTTTACAGTCAAACACAGCTAGGTCAAACCATAATTCTACCACTTACATGTACATACTGATTACTACTGACCTTCATGTGACAAAGTATATCAAGTGTATCTGAAAAACTGTAACACGTGCCTGCTTTACGAACATTGTTTTTATTTTTAAAAAATCTTACAGATAAGCTAAAAGAAAAAAAATTACTTATTATCCAAAAATAACCACTGATAAGATGATTATATATTCAGACTAACTGGTTTATTTCTCTCTTGCTCTCTCTTCCCACTTTTGAGGGGAAAAAAGTAAATGTATATTTACAAATTGTTCTGTAATCTGTTTTTATCACATAATACTCTATATAGTAAATAAGACAAAACCCCTGCCTCCAAGAATCTTAGAGTCTATTTGAGAAAAAGAAGGATAACAAGAAGGAAAGACAGCATTTGGACACGAAAAAGTTATTTCACTTTTGTTCTTTAAAGATTTTTTTCTGGGTAAACAATTCCAGCTTGACAGTTATTTTCTCTAGAAAACAGTCCGCTGTCTTTTGGCTTCTGTTGTTGATATTGAGAAGTCCACTGTCTGGATAACTGTCAATCCTTTGTAGGTGACTTCTTTTAAATTCTTTATCTTCAGTGTTCTGCACTTCCATCCTGATTTATCTTGATACGATTTCTTTTTATTTATTCTGCTTGTATTTATTCTTTTTTCTCTTATCTTTGCTACTGCCTCAATCCAAGCCCCTCTAATCTCTTCACATGGACTTCTCATGTGACCCTACCTCTCCTTCATTATGTCTCATCCATATGTGGAATTTGCTAGGCTTTTTCCTGCCACAGGGCTTTTGCTCTGCATTTTTTTTTGCCTAGAATTTCCCACCACCCCTTTGCCTGAAAAATCCCACTCCTCCAGACCTCAATTCAGTATCAATTCCTCCAAGAGGCTTTCCTTACCCTGCCCTCCCACAGTCTAAACTGCCATATTTTCTGTCTTTAAAAGAGCACCATTTTCCCCCTGCTTCACCTTTATCACACTTTGCAATGATATATTTACGTGTTGTTAACATCTGTTTTCTCCATTAGTCTGTAAATTACATGGGGGCAATAACTGTGTCTGGCTTTACTGACCATTCTTGCTTTTTTTTCCTTTGGCCCTGCGGAGAGGCATGTGGAATCTTAGTTCCCCAACCAGGGATCGAACCCGAGCCCCCTGCAGTAGAAGTGCAGAGTCTTAACCACTGGACCACCTTTACTGACCATTCTATATTCACAGCTAGCACAGTGTCTGGCACACAGTGGGCATTTAATAAAGTTTTGTTGAATAAACAAATGACCAATGAAAATCAACATTCCTTTTACATGGCATATAACACTGCCTCTAGATCTGTACTTAGTATTTATTCCCTTTTCCTAGCATGCTACTCCCTCAGCCTGCAAACTCCTTATTCAGTAAAGAAACCTGCTTTCTGAAGCCTTCCTTTACAAAATTTGCCCACACATGGGCAGAGTTTTGCTGCTCATTTATGTACCACTAGAATCTCAATCACAGTCCTCAACCTAGTGTATTCTAGTTACCAACATCTGCCTCCTCCATAAGAAAAGAAGCCCTAGGGTCTACTGCATCTCACATCCTGGGCATTTGAAAAATGCCTGAGGGAAAAGGGGACTGGAAATGCCCTGCAGGGTGGAATAATTGATGGTGTCAGGTCTTTGAGGAGATAAGAAGGAATGGGGTCCCAGAATAAGTGAAGGGATTAGCCTCATCAGAGTTAATGTATGCAATTCTTCAGAAAGAGAGTGAAATTGAGTGGGGTGGGTGTGATGAAAACAGGTAGACTGTGAGGGAAAAAGGAAGGAAGTTGACTTGGCTTCATGTTCTCAGTATAATGTGAGGAAGCTATTCTTCTAAAGTGGCAAGGGTGGAGGCCTGTGACAGTAAGAAACAGAACAGAATAGCCACTGTGTTCAATGCTTAAGTCTTAGCAACAGCTGACTACTAAGTAATTTGAATGCAAATTCCCTACATAGTCAGGTTTTACAAAATCCAAGGATCTATCAATAAGTGTAGCTACACTGTCCCAGCTCTGTTTCCAGAGGAAAAATTTGATCTAAGTGGTTCCATTTTTTAAAGGTCAGGCACTTCACAGTCAAGCATTTTAAGGGAATCTTTCATCTAAAATATATGAAATCATACAAAGAAAGTTGACTGTGTTTTTATTATAACATGGCCTCTCCTCCATGCCTCTGCATTGAGCAGTGTCTCTTCACATAAAGAAACACAAATGACTGAATGTGCCTTAAAAATTGGGCCATGTCTTACTCATTTCTGTATCAATTTACATGGTCTTTCAAAATACCTTGCACAAAGGAGGCATTCAAATAGTTTTAATATTGAATTAAACAAGAGGTGTATAAGTCCCTTAGACACTGCGATTTGGGGAGGGGACTTTACAAAACTTGGTTTTTTGTTTGTTTGTTTTTTAGGCTGCACCAAATGGCTTGCAGGATCTTAGTTCCTCGACCAGGGATTGAACCTGGGCCCATGGCAGTGAAAGTGCAGAGTCCTAACCACTGGACCACCAGGGAATTTCCAGTAATGATATTAAGACACTTTTTTTCTCCAGTTTTATTGAGATATAATTGACATACATCACACACACAAAAACTGATTCTATATCTTTTTTTCCCTCCCTTACACTCAAAATTCACTTCCACTGGAATTGATAGAAGATAACTGAGATCATCAATTCAAATTGAGGTAAGAGAAACCTTCCAAGAGATCCTCTAGGAAAGCAAATCAATTTGGGGGCCGGCCCAGAGACACAGATTTTCCCTAGAGGGTTTTTTGTTCAGTGTGAGTTCTGTTCTACCCTGCCCTAATGAAAAGACCACACAAAAACAAACTTCCAATTCAAGTTGCGCTCCTCTGCTCACCAAAGGCCTTGCACAGACTAATAAATGGTACTAATATTGCAAAGGGCTCTGGATGCCTAGGCGAGCCTCAAAAATAGCCTGGGTTGCAGACTGAGAATTCCAAGTAGGGATCGAGGTGTGGTAATAACAAAAATTAAAAATAGCAAACATTTTTAATGTATGTTTTGATGATGTCAGTATGTGCCAAGCACTGATCTAAGCATTTTATGTATATTAATTTAATTCTAATAATCCTATGAAGTTTGTACAGTTATGATCCCTATTCTGCCCTGGTATTCACTAGATCTGCATTATGTCACTTTTGAAACTGCCATCCTAATATGCCATCCTTCCTGCCTCCTATTATCCTGGAAAACATGAAGGAGGCACTGAGTTCCATAAAAACTAGATTGCTACTATCAATATCTACCATCCAAGTAATTCAATAATTATCAAACTAAAAGTCTGATACTTTTTCCTACAACAAATTCCTCTTGCAAGATATTAACTTACTATTTCAGAAAAAGAAAGAATTTACACACTCCTTACAATAATAAGACCTCAAAGAAAGGGAATCAAAACTACCTGAACTTCCAGGGATTCTTCTAGGCACCTCACAATTAAAACAAAGAAGTAGTCCAGAAACATACCTGTTGGAGCCATCTTTCATATGGACTTTGGCGTAAAGAACATCCACCATGCCAGGATCATCATTCATGTATTCTATCCCCGCCATCTCTACTTCCAGGGGTTTGCCCCCAGAAATGTCACTGCAAAGGAAAACACATTAGATTTTTTATAACTGTTTAAGTTAAGAGGGCTATTATATTTTGAAACATGGTAAATATACATAGTCAAATATTACAAAAATGAAGTTGTTGAGGGTTTTTTTAAACTAACATGATTTAACCGTCCTTCTAATTTCAAAATAGATACATGTTTAATGAACACAAACTAGAACCACAAGTATTTCCAAAGTCACACTATATTTATCCCAATACCAGTTTATTAGCATGTCTAAGAAATGTCTCAGAAAAGGCCAAGTGATGACAGTTCTGATTGATGAAGACATTTACTACATTGCCCATCTCTCCGGTTTTACCTTATTATTTCTACAAATTGCAGACAGTATTTCACTCATACCAGTGAAGGTGCATACCAGTTTGCACCTTCAACAGTGAAGGTGCAAACTGGTATCACATCTCTAAGAGCAATTTGGCAATACTTATAAAAAGCCTTCAAGAATAGAAAAACTTTGCCCAAGCAATTCAATTTCTAGGAGCCAAACCCAAGGAAATAATTATAAATTCAGGTACATATCCAACCACAGCCAATAAAGGAAAGTTCTTTCAGAAGAATTCCAACTGCTAGATGTAGAGGTAATGATGGAATTAGTATATCACCATTTTGCAACTCCTGATGAAATATTTAATCATTCCATTATTCGTGCAAAAGATGGGGATAAAAAATTTAATATATATACATATTTATATGCTTGTACATACATAAAATCTCTGAAAGGATATAATACAAAGAAACTGCTAAAATCTGTTGCCTTCAGAGAGGAGATCAGGGTGCTTGGTGGGATAACAGTAGGCAGGAAACTCTTCACTGCATATCCTTTGTACTTTAAAATTTTTGAACCATGTAAATGTATTATTCATTAAAAAGTTAAAATAAAAAAATATATGCAAAAGAAGTCAAACGCAGAAGTGTATATACTGAATGATTCTATTTATATGACATTAGAGAATAAGTACATTTAATCTGTGGTAACAGAAATCAGAACAGCAGTTACTTTTGGGAGAAGTGAATTTACTGGAAAAGAGCATGAAGGAATTGCCTAGGGTGATGGCAATGTTCTACATTTTGATTTGGGTGAAGTTACATGGGTGTACACATTTATCAAAATTCATCAACTACACTTAACATCTGTGCATTTTACTGTAAGTAAATTACACCTCAAAGGAAAAAAATACATATATGCAAACCAAAAAGCGTGGGAGTACATGCCCCAAAATGTTAATAGTAATTATCCTCAGGTAATATTACAAGTCATATCTTGTTTATCTGCAATTTTTTTTTTTGGACGCACTGCTCGCCTTGCGGGATCTTAGTTCCCCGACAAGGGACCGAAACTGTGCTCTTGGCGGTGAAAGCGTGGAGTCCTAACGATTGGACAGCCAGGGAATTCCTGTTTATCTGCAATTTTTAGCTTTTCTAAAGTTAACATGTATTTCTTTTATGTTAAGTAAAACCCACCATCCTGCTTTCTTCCCAGGCCCCTTAAACAGACTTATGCTTCAACTAGCAAAGGCTTTGCTGTGACAACATGAAACCCAGCTAAAAATCAGCTCACCAAACAGCCTTCTCCAAGCCCCATGAGGCCAGGGACCCTATCCATCTTTTCTACTCCTATATCCCCAGCACCTGGGACAGTGCCTTATATAAAATGGGTACTCCATAAATCTCTGATAAACATTGATGGATGTACCACTATAAAGGGAGAAGATGTCCTGAACAATTTTGAGACTGTGGACACACGCCTATATTGTCACTGAATAAAATGTGGTACTGGCCTAAAGACAACAGACTGTTAGGATTAATCAAAAAATAATTCCAAATAAGGCAAAACAAAAAAGTTTTCTTGATATTTAATTGAGGCCCAGGGAGATCCTTTTATAGCCTAGGAATCCTAATGGTAAAAGATTCCCTTAAGGGCTTCCCTGGTGGCGCACTGGTTGAGAGTCCACCTGCCAATACAGGGGACACGGGTTCATGCCCCAGTCTGGGAAGATCCCATTTGCCGCGGAGCGGCTGGGCCCGTGAGCCATGGCTGCTGAGCCTGCGCGTCCAGAGCCTGTGCTCCGCAACGGGAGAGGCCACAACAGTAAGAGGCCCGCGTACTGCAAAAAAAAAAAAAAAAGATTCCCTTAAAACACCAAGGCCGTTATTTTGCACAAGACCAGAATTTTTTAAGAAACTAAATAACTCAACTATTTTAGACAGGTACTTTAATGAGAAAAATTATGACCCTGATCATAAGTATCCCTACAACCACCTCCAATAAGTGGGATATTCCAAAACACAAGTCAAGCTCTGAATTATTATCTGATTGAAGTCTTTAGCTTCAATCAACAATACAAACTTCCCTGGTGGAGCAGCGGTTAAGAATCTGCCTGCCAATACAGGTGACATGGGATCGAGCCGTTCCAGGAAGATCTCACATGCCGCGGAGCAACTAAGCCCATGTGCCACAACTACTGAGCCCATGTGCCACAACTACTGAAGCCCATGCGCCTAGAGTCTGTGCTCTGCAACAAGAGAAGCCACCGCAATGAGAAGCCCGTGGACCGCAACCAAAAACAGCCCCCGTGTGCCGCAACTAAAGAAAGCCTGCGCGCAGCAACGAAGACCCAATGCAGAAATAAATAAATAAATAGATAGCCAGCCAATACAGTGTATCTCCATTTCTAGTTATAGTCAAAGAATTCAATATGAAAGACTGCCATTAAATCCTATCAAAGGGCAGTCAACAAAACTTCTGGGAAAAAAAAATTTAATACTAAATGTACATTCTTCTATGTTTTTTCAGCTCTAACCTTGCATAGTTAGATCACCAGAAAGCACCATACTGGTTTAGTTTCCCACTAAAATGTTTTTACTGGGTTATATTTAATGTTACACTCTCAATTTCCAGGGGTCAATACAAGAAAGAGCAACGTGAACAATGTTTTTATATCTTCTGCCAAACTCCTGTTGAAGACACAGCTCATCATCACCTGGGTTCTTTATGTTAAGATTTATACAACTTTTTCTTGGGTTGAGAAGCAGAAAAGGATTCTCTCCTGAAAAATTATGTTCCTTTTTATCAGATAAGAATTATAATAATTGGTGTTTTCCTTTCTGGGATTTAGTTCAAGAGAGAGAGAGAGAGAGAGAGAGAGAGAGAGAGAGAGAGAGAGAGAGAGAGAGAGAGAGAGCGAGAGAGAGAGAGAGAGAGAGAGAGAGAGTGTGTGTGTGTGTGTGTGTGTGTGTGTGTGTGTGTGTGTGTGTGTGTGTGTGTGTGTGTGTGTTTAGGCCACACTGCATGGCTTGTGGGATCTTAGTTCCCCCACCAGGGATCAAACCTAGGGCCCTGGCAGTGAAAGCGCCAAGTCCTAACCACTGGACTGCCAAGAATTCCCATAGTTCAAGTATACTGATGCTTGAAAACACCACTAAATGTTAAAGTTCTACTACAATTATTATCTCACCTCGGTTTTTAGACAGAATTTTCTTCCCATTCCATCTTTATGGTTTCTAATCTGTCTGACTTTAACATTTCTTTTGTATATATGTCCTCACTCTAAACTACCTCAAACCACTGGAATTAGATGCGGCACCAAAAACAAAACCATGAACAGATTCAAAGTCTGCCTTACAAGTAGAAACAAACTCTTTCAACCTATCCCTAGGATTTATCAAGAGGGAGAATTAAAGAGCGGGAGAGAATCCAATGGTTTGCTTGATAAATGCTCTTTGTCTTGGTGACCAAACTATTCCACCTTGGATACCACTGAGCACACTCTTCAATGGAGAGACATATGAGGCAATAATTAGGGACATTTGTCCCTGGGTATTTTTCCTCTTCTCCTCTCCTCATTCTTGTCCCTTTTTAACTTCTTATTTGGTTTTACTTCAGGCCTACTGGGAACACTTAGGTATGAGTAAAGTGTTACGGGAGCTAAAGAAGAGCCGCACATTTGTCAGACTATATACTCAGAGACATGGCACTGTTTGTGTTCGACATATCACAAAGAAAAGTCACAAGGGACACATTTAGTGCTTCAGCACTACTGAACATCGTGAATAATTCATTTGAATCTACACAGCTACATGAGCCTTTAGCCTAAGAATTGAAATGAAAGTTCTATTTCTGGTCAGGTGACATACTTTAAACTCAAATACCACCCCCAAATTTAAAACGAACATTCAACTACCCATTTCTTTAAAATATCTATGTATCACCACAATTTTAATTAAATGCCAATATAGCCACATTTAATACCTCAATTTAAAAAGCCATTAAATTAAGCTACAGCATGTTATATAGTAGACTATTCATTTCCAATGTTTTCCACCTTTATATTTTAATTTGCGATCTTTACATCATAAAAGGTTCAGGTTAGAAATGCAATTATTTATTGACATTTTTTTTCTAAGCATACCAAGTACAAAGACTGAGATCGAAGATCAAGAATAAGGAAGAAGGGGTGGGATAGGGAGGGTGGGAGGGAGAGGGAAGAGATATGGGAACATATGTATATGTATAACTGATTCACTTTGTTATAAAGCAGAAACTAACACACCATTGTAAAGCAATTATACTCCAATAAAGATGTAAAAAAGGAATAAGAAGGAAAAAGAAGTTAGGTGATACATTTTACACCAGGGCTTTATTGTAAGTATCCTTTTTTTTTTTTTTTTAGGAGACTTTTCTTCCTTTTAGGAAAACAGGGCACTTCTGGACAATACAAACAACCAATTCTGATTCTCACCCCTCTAGCCAATCAGGTAGATTAATTTTGCACTATATACTTTTAAAACAAGTGTGTATAACAGAGGGAAGGTGAGAGAAGAAGGCTGGGGAGGCCTGCTTTACTTGCTGGTTTTAAACCTTTCCAGCTTTTTGAAAAGAGCAACTTTAAAAAATTTTTGCCTGCATTGCAGATTTTTGGCAGGGTAACGTGTCCTATTTCAAAAGCTTTGCTGAATTTGAAAAACTACAATTACTGTTTTCATCCTGTCATGTCAAAAATTCTTAGGAACTATTAAGGCTGCTCTTCATTCCCTATGCACACCAACTCTGACACGCTTAAAGGGTTCAGATTTGGCATTTAGTCACAAAAGACACCAAGAGACATAAAAGGGAGGAACTCAACTAAATCCTCACATAGCTCAGGATAAGGCTTCAGTGATTAAAATCCTGTGACCTGATTTTCATAAGGTAAAAAACCAAATACCTCTCTGAACAAATATTTTATCCGCCTTTAATTTTTTTGTTAGCAGGATTATCCTAATGGCAGCCAAAAAATGCAGCTGCTTTCAGTTTTGTTTAGCAAAAAGTAATCTGGGAAGTTAAAGTAACAGAAGTGATTTTTAAACAAGGTAAAATTGCTCTGCTTTGTAAGGTAAAGCATAAAATTTTATTTTATGCAAGGAAAACTATAAATATCTAATTACAAACACCAAATTATTTTGAATTTTAGGTCAGATAGAGAGAAAATAGTTGCCCATCACTATGCAAAGAACAAGACAAAGAAGTATTCTTTGCTGTTTGAAATTCAGAAAGAACAGGCAGCTGCAAACATGATCAGCTTATGATTTTGCTCAAGAAAAATATTTTGTCTTCAAAACAATTAATGGAAAAAAGAAAACTGGTCCACAAATAAGTCTTTGTATTACAGTTTCATATACAACATAACTTGAGAAAAAATTTAAATCCTTTTACCTTGTTTTACCCAATGAAACAGGTAACCCACTTCTACAAGGCCATGTCAGAATAGTATATTTTACAATTGAATAAAAATAAAAGTATTCAAGTCAGTTAATTTTCAAGTTTCTCTTGGTTTGCTTCAATCTTAAGTAAAAGGAACAAAGGAAGGGGGGGCTCAGAAGATATGATCCTTTGAAACAGAGCTGTTAGGTCAGATGTATATGCAAATTAAAATCTTACAGTAAAAAGAATAACAACTCTGCCGTCAGAATAGCAATGTTTTCCCTGAGCCAAAACCGACTGCTTGGACAGTTTCTGGTATCCTTACTGACTCAAACAAAACTACCTTTATTAAAGAAAAGAAAATTAAAGACTGCATTTCTGAAATACAGTGAAGACTCTCCTATGGAATCATGTTATAATGTTTGAGTTACTATGGTAAGCACAATAACGGCCCTCCAAAGATGCCCATGTTCTACTCTTTGGAATTTGTAAATATACTACCTTACATGGCAAAGAAGGTTTTGCAGATGTGATTAAGGCTAAAGAGTTTAAGGTGGGGAGATTACTCTGGATTATCTGGGTGGGCTCAATTAAATCACACACATCCTTAAAAGCAGAGAACCTGTCCCTGCTGTGGCCAGAGAGAGAGATGTAACAGATTGAGGGTCAAACAGATGCAACATTGTTAGTTTTGAAGATGGAGGAAGGAGGCTACTAGCCAAGTACTGTGGGTGGCCTCTAAATCAGGACTTTAAAGACAAGGAAATAGATTCTTCCCTAGAGCCTCCAAAAAGGAACACACCCTGCCAGTAACTTGATTTTAGCCCAGTGAAACCCCTATCAGATTTCTGCCCCACAGAACTATAAGATTATAAATTTGTCTTGTTTTAAGCCACCAAGGTTGTAGTAATGTGTTACAGCAGCACAGAAAACTAATACAGTAGCCTACACTCTTCTATAGATAATGAAGAGAATTTCCTTTTTGAGAAAAGAATGGGATGTCCTTGTTAAAGAACAAAATTTGCCAACTGAACTGGTAAAATTTAAGGTAGAGCCTTTCCACACAAATCTGTAAATATATGCTTTAAATCCATTTTAAACCTTTTAGACGATAACCCAATGTTAAGTGTTACAAATGGGTGAGTCAACAAATTTTGTTCCCATGTCACCCAGCTCCCTAGTCCAAAAACAAGTCTGTGATACCAGAAAGAAGCCAGTACAGGGTGACCACCCTTCCCCACTCCTGTGGATTACTCACTCAATGAATTCCTCTTTACACTGCTGTAGCATCTCACATGTCTGCTGGATCTCTTGCTCACTCAAAAGCACCAACATCCCAATAGTTAGGTGAAGCTTCTTAGGATTCTGGAAAATGGTGCTATCAACCCCATGATCCTATTATCAAAGGGAGAAAAAAACAAGAAACTCAGCCCATACAAAAGTACATGGCAGGAACTGTAAGGGCAAATGGCCCGAGGCAGGGGAATGCAATCAGACTCACAGGTTGAAACTGACCTGGAGACTTTCCGGACCACCCAGTTCCAGGAAATGACCTGGGGACTTTCCACCCAGCCCAGCCTTCCCGCCTTTCAAGGGGCGGGACTAACGGTCCCCCACAATACCCGAAAAGACCACCAAATAAGGAATACCCTGCGCCCTCCTGGATTCACCACACCCCTTTCCCTTCTTCCCCTATAAATTCTGCCCAAACCCTCGCCCAGGCGCGACTTCTCTGGCCCCTTTCTCTCGGACCAGTGAACCGCGCCCGGGAGCGTTCCCAAATAAAGCTTGTTTAAGCTCTCCCCCGTTTCTTGGTGCCGTTCCTTACAGGAACAGAATTGAGTGCAGAGAAATAAACCCACACATCCATGACCAACTGATTTTCAACCAGGCTGCCAGGACAATTTAATGGAGAAAGAAGAGTCTCTTCAACAAATGATTTTGGGACAACTGAATATCTACATGCAAGAGAATGATGTGAACCCATACCATATACTATATACAAAACCTATGTCAAAATGGATCAATGATATGAGTTAAAACCATAAAATCATAAAATTCTTAGAAGAAAAAGAGAGGAAAATCTCGATGACCTTGGATTTGGCAATGGATTCTTAGATATGACACCAATAGTATGGTAACAAAAGAAAAATCAGATTAGACTTCAAACTTTAAAACTTTTGTGTATCAAAGGACTACCAAGAAAGTGAAAAAGATACCATCACAACACTGTTAATCAACTATACTCCAATAGAAAGTAAAAAGTTAAAACAAAAAATAAAGTGAAAAAGACAACCTACAGAATGGGAGAAATATTTGCAAACCATACATCTGACAAGGGTCATATTGTATCCATAATATATAAAGAGCATGTACAAAGCTCAACAACTAAAAGATAGCTCGATTTAAAGAAAGAAAAAGGGACTTCTCTGGTGGCGCAGTGGTTAAGAATCCACCTGCCAATGCAGGGGACACGGGTTCGAGCCCTGGTCCGGGAAGATCCCACATGCCACAGAGCAACTAAGCCCATGCGCCACAACTATTGAGCCTGTGCTCTAGAGCCCGCGAGCCACAACTACTGAGCCCACATGCCGCAACTACTGAAGCCTGCACACCTAGAGCCTGAGCTCCGAAACAAGAGAAGCTACCACAATGAGAAGCCCACGCACCACAACGAAGAGAAGACCCCGCTCGCCACAACTAGAGAAAGCTTGCATGCAGCAACATAGACCCATCAACGAAGACCCAACGCAGCCAAAAATTAATTAATTAATTAATTATTTTTAAAAGAGAAAAAGGAAAAGGACTTGAGTAGGTATTTCTCCAAAGAAGAAATACAAATGGCCAACAGGCATATGACGATGTTCAACTTCTTCAGTCATTAAGAGAAATGCAAATCAAAGCCACAATGAGGTACCATTTCACACCGATCAGGCTGCCTATAATCAAAAAAGTGGAAAACAAGTGCTGGCAAGGATGTGCTTCATGGGTATGGGATTCCCCTTTGGGGTGATGAAAACATGTGGAATGACAGAGAGTTGGTACTTACACAACACTGCTAATGCACAAAAGGCCACTGAATCATTCATTTTAAAATGGTTAATTTTATGTTAGGTGAATTTCACTTCAAGAAATATTTTTTAAAAAAATGAACTGGTAGCCTGATAAAATGTTATGCCCAGGAAAAACAGAATGCTACCTAATTACAGGTTCTAAGAATAGCTTTTGTTCCTCAACAGCTTTATTAGTTCCAGAGCAACTGGGCCTCTTATGGGCTTCCCCAAAGATAATATACTCTTTATAAAAAAGTTTCTATCTTAGCAGACACTGCAGTATTTTCAGGTAAAATATTTTGTGTAAGAACAAACTGCCCCAGGCTTCCCTGGTGGCGCAGTGGTTGAGAATCCACCTGCCAATGCAGGGGACACGGGTTCAAGCCCTGGTCCAGGAAGATCCCACATGCCACGGAGCAACTAAGCTGTTGCACCACAACTACTTAGCCTGCCCTCTAGAGCCCGCACGCCTAGAACCTGTGCTCCGCAATGAGAAGCCACCACAATGAGAAGCCAGAGCACCTCAACGAAGAGTAGCCCCCTCTCGCCACAACTAGGCAAAGCCCACGTGCAGCAATGCAGAAAGAGAGAGATAGAGAGAGAAAAAGAGAAAGAGAAAGAAAGACAGAAAGAGAGAGAGAAAGAAAGAAACTTATTAAAAAAAGAATAAACTGTCCCAAGCAAAGGTGAGTGAAAAATGAATTTGGAGAGATATCCAGACACTGGAGTAGCCACATCAAATATGGTCATCCTTTTCTAGCATAATCATTCCTGTACTTTAAAACTTCTGTCTCCCCCACTTTTAAACTGACAAGAAATTCACTTAGCACACAATTAACCATTTTAATTTTTTTTTTTTTTTTTTTTGCGATACGCGGGCCTCTCACTGTTGCGGCCTCTCCCATTGCAGAGCACACAGGCTCCGGACGCGCAGGCTCAGCAGCCATGGCTCACGGGCCCAGCCGCTCCGCGGCATGTGGGATCTTCCCGGACCAGGGCACGAACCCGCGTCCCCTGCATCGGCAGGCGGACTCTCAATCACTGCGCCACCAGAGAAGCCCCACAATTAACCATTTTAGAGTGTACAAAATTTAATGGTATTTAGTGTATTCACAATTTTGTAAAACCACCATCTCTCTTTAGTTTGAAAACTTTTTCAGCACCCCATAAAAACACTTCATACTTATTAAATAATCACTCCCTATTTCCCATTGCTCATCCCCTGGTAACCTCTAGTTTGCTTTCTGTCTCTTTGGATTTGCCTATAATGGATATGGCAAATAAAAGGAATCATACCATATATGACCTTTGTGTCTAGCTTCTTTCACTTAGCATGTTTTCAAACTTCATTCAAGTTGCAGCATATATCTGTACTTCATCCTTTTTCATGGTTCAATAATATTCCACTGTATGCATATAACACAGTTTGTTTACCCATTTATCCCTTAACGGTCATTTGGATTGATTCCATCTTTTGGCTATTATTAATAATGCAGCTTTAACAAACATCTGTGTCAACATCCATGTTGACATATGTTTTCAACTCTTTTGGATATATACTAAGGCGTGGAATTGCTGGGTCCTATGATGACTCTATGTTTAACTTACTGAGGAACCACCAAACTTTTCCACAGGAACTGAACCATTTTACATTCCAAGCAGCAATGTACGAGGGTTCCTATTTCTCTACACTTTCACCAACACTTAATATTTTCCTTTTTTAAATTTTACTATAGTCATCCTAGTAGGTGTAAAGTGGTATCACATTGTGGTTTTGATTTGCTTCTCACTATTGACCAATGATGCTGAACATCTTTTCATGTCCCTGTTGGACATTTGTACATCCCCTTTGGAGAAATGTCTATTTAAATCCTTTGCCCATTTTCTGTCTTTTTATTGTTGAGTTATAAGGATTCTTTATATATTCTGATAGTAGTCCCATATCAGATCATGAATCCCTTTTGAAGATAAATAGGTCTCAAATTTCATTAAACTCATTTTGCAAATGAAGACAAGAAAAAAAAAGTTGTGAATCTTATCCTCCAACAGGAGCAAAGCAGGAATTCTTCTATCTCTGAATTACAAGTTCTTACCCCATAATCTGATCCCTGGACTAATAAACCACCCCAAAAGCAGAAAAATGTATTTATCAAATGCAGATAGCTTATATCCTGCTCTTGGTTTGCCTAAGACTGCCTGATTTTTGCCTTGGCAAGAGGAATTAATAGATTATTCATTTTCTAAGTGTTAATGGAGCTTGAGCTATTTTTACATCTGATGAAGAGTTTTATAATTCTACACATCAACCCAAACTGCCTCATTTAATGAAAGTGATTTTAAGGAACAATCAACTTTAAATGTGTCAAGGAAGGCTAAGTGCAATACTTATCATCCCAGCTGCTGTAACCCATGGCGGAATCTGTCACTTTAGAAAGGCATGCAGAGACCCACAAATGATTCCAATATGCACAACCCCACCCCAAACTACAGTTGAGAATTGCTCCCCTAATAATAAGAGCTAATATTTCTTGAGGCTTACTCTGCCCCAGGCATTTCTTATGAACTTTATATACACAAACACCCTACGAGCAAAGTATTGGGCTGGCCAAAAAGTTTTTCCGTAAGATCTTACGGAAAAAACCAAATGAACTTTTTGGCCAACCCAATAGCATTATCCCCATTTTACAGATGAGGAAACTGAGGCACAGAGAAATAAAGCCACTTTCCCAAAGTAACACTGTTAGGAGGGGATGAAGTTAAAAATCAAACCCAGGTAGTCAGGCCCCAAAGCCTACACTTTTGATCAATATTACTCTGCCTCTCTAGTAATAGTTGCCCAAAGGACTCTGGAACAATGAGGCCATCACCCAGAGGCAAGGCATTATACATTTCAACAAAACTCACACAATAGTCTGATCACCAGACTAGTCCTGAAAATAAGGCAAATATCATAATTCCATGAAAAGTAGTTTTAATCCTTGTCTTTTCTGAGATACGAGCATCAAAAGCATAAGCATAACCCATAAAGAAGAAAAAAAGGACTAACTGAACTTGATCAAAGTTAAAAACTTGTGCTTCAAAAGATACATTAGGAAAGTGAGAAGACAAGCCACAGAGAAAAAATTATTTGGGAGAAAAATATTTGCAAATCATATATCTGATAAATATAAACATTTAAAAAATTTTTAAAATTCAATAATAAAATGATACACAATCCAATTCAAAAATGAGCAGAGTATCTGAATAGACATTTCACCAAAGAAGATATACTAATGGCTAATAAACATATGAAAAGGTGTTGAACATCATTAGTCTTTTAGGAAATGCAAATCAACACCAAAATGAGACATCACTTCATGCTCACTAGAATGACTGTAATCAAAAAGACAGACAATAACAAGCACTGGTGAGGATATGGAGAAACTGAACTGCTGAGTACATTGCTGGGAGGAATGGAAAATGGTGCAGCCCCTCTGGAAAACAGTTTGGCAGTTCCTCAAAAAGTTAAACGTGAATTTTCAGTACAACCCAGACGTTTCATTCCTAGGACTCTACTCAAGAGAAATGAAGATGTAGGTCCACATAAAAACTTGTAAGTGAATGTCACAGCAGTATTATTTATAAGAACCGAAAAGTGGAAGTAATCCAAATATCTATCAACTGGTGAAGGGATAAACAAAATTTAGTACAGTCATACAACGAAATACTACTAGGCAACATACACATGTAATAATATGAATAAACTACAAAAACAATAACTAAGTAAAAGAAGCCAGATGCAAAAACTACATATTATACGATTCCATTTATGTGAAATATTCAGAAGAGGCAGATCTGTAGAGACTGAAAGCCAGATGGTTGCCTGGGGTTAGGGCTGGGACTGCAAATAGGCATAAGGGACATTTCTGGAGTGACAGGAATGTTCTAGAAATACAATTAGATTATGGTTATGATTGCACAACTCCGTAAATTTACTAAAAATGATTGAACTGTACACTTGAAATGGGTGGGTTTTTTGGTATGTAAACTGTACCTCAATAAAGCTGTTAAATATAAAAATGTGTATGCCGGGCTTCCCTGGTGGCGCGGTGGTTGAGAGTCCGCCTGCCGATGCAGGGGATGCGGGTTCGAGCCCCGGTCCAGGAAGATCCCACATGCCGCAGAGTGGCTGGGCCCGTGAGTCATGGCCGCTGAGCCTGCACGTCCGGAGCCTGTGCTCCGCAACAGGAGAGGCCACAACAATGAGAGGCCCACGTACCGCAAAAAAAAAGAAAAAAAAAAAAATCTGTATGCCTTTTCTTTTTAAGAGCATCTTAGCAATCCTGAAACAAGTTTTCATCTATAACTCAACCTGCTGAGAGCTATCCTCATGGAATAGTTTACTCGACCTCTGATCAACTCTTATTTGACCTTTTGTATTTGATGACTTCCCAAAGGTCTTTCAACATATAATGTTAAAAACACCATGTACACACAGAAATCTTTGTGGATGGCAAAGCTGTTATCTCAAACCACTGAGGCAAATGTGATTTTTGTTAATAAATGATACTGGGGCAACTGGACAGCCATTTGGAAAAAGAATAAAATTATATTCATTCATTACACCACACACAAGAATAAACTCCAAATTAAAGACTGAAACGTAAAAAAACAAACTATACAAGAAAACAAAATGGGTAAATTCCTCTTTAACCTGGATGTAGAAAAAGGCTGTCAAACTAAGACTAGAAATCCAGATGCAATAAGACCAATAAATTTGATTACTTAAAAAGAGAAAACTTTTACATGGCAAAAAATATAAGCAAAGTTAAAAGACAATACACTAGAAGAAAATACTTGCAACATATATCACAGATAAAGGGTTAATATCTCTAATATAAAAAGAACTTTTAAAAATCAAAGGAAAATGACTAAAAATGCTACTGAGCAATAGACAAAAGACATAAAGAGACACTTCACAAAAATAAAAATGACTCAAACATGGGAAGAGGTACATGGTTATTACATTAAAAAAATTCCAATTCTCAGGAAATATATATTGAGGTGTGAGGGGTAAAGGGTCATGACATATGCAGTGCACTTTAAAGTAGTTCAGAAAGGATGAAAAAAGAGAAAGAGAGAATGATAAAACAAAGTAAAATATTAACAAGTGAATCTGAGTAGAGTACTATCCTTAGTCTTATAACTTTTCTGTGAGTTTAAAATTATTAGTATCCTACTGTTACTATAACAAATTACCACAAACTTAGTGGTTTAAACCAACATAAATTTATTATCTTACTATCTAGAAAAAAGAAGCTCTAGAACTTTTCTTCCCTTACCTTTTTCTTTGGGAGCCTACCACTTCAGTCAACTTGAGTTCCCTGGCCACAAAAATAGTAAATACTTGGAAACAAAACAGAGAGAACACAAAAGAGCAAGGAAAGGAACACATGGGATACCTAAAGGCAACATAAACTGAAGTCTTTGGGGGAATTGTGAGTCATAAGAGTTCAGACAGGCTTTAACTGTATTGTAGATTATATAATGCATATGAAACCCTACTGGACAGTCTTTTAATAAATGGAGAAACACCCTAAATTTTACCCTGCCTAGGAATGCCATCTACCAAGAAAAGCTTTTCTCTTACTGAACTATCTAAATTTAATGTGGAACCAAACAATCTTCAAGGCAATGGCATAGATCTCTAGAGCCACTATTTTTCTTTGCTTGGAATATATCATATTTCTACCCGCAAGCTTCTTCACTGTAATGAATACAGGCCAACAACAAATTCTTTTCTCCAGGGGTTTAATTACACTGGGCCCTGCTCCAAGTTCACCATTACTCGGAGCCAGAACTATTTTACTTTGTTAGGTTGGCCACCCAGGCTGGCGCCTGAAAATCCTAACGGTGGTGACCTTCCACCCAGCAAGCAGAAGCAAAGGGTGAAGTAACAAGAATCCCTAGGGTGGTTCTATCTAGATTGGGGGGTTGGGTTCTTTATAGCTAAGTCATATCTATGAGTCTCAGTTTCTTTATTTGTTAAATAAGACCTCATCTAAGGAAAAAATGCATGCAAAAGCTACCTCCACAGAAAGCTTATGTGCAGGCCTAAGCCCCAGTTCAGAGTTCAAAGTCGAGTTCTAACTCAGCAGTCCTAGGTGCAAGACCTTAACCCTCTCATTCAAACTGCAGCTCCATGATTTATCAGCAGTCACCACATGATCACAGTGCCTTCACTGATTTCACTTTTAATCCAGCTCTCGGGGTCCACGGGGGCAGAACTGCTGGCAGTGCTATCAGAATGAACAATTAACAAGGAATAGTGAAATCTAAAAATGTCATGCTTGGGGAAAAGGCCAGTAGAGAGAAGTATGGATTAGCCCACTTTTTTTTTCCTTAAAGCCCCAGTAAGAACTCAAACCATTCTGTCCACACAGTTGGGATATAACATAGGTACATCTGCCAGAGCTATCAGCTGGCAGAAGTGAAGCCTCTCTTCAGACTCAGATCCCAAAGGTCATGCTCCATTACATGAGAGTTAAGAAAAGAATGCCTATGAATCTGATCCAAATGTGTGGCACCCAGAACATATATAGTGTACAGCACTTGGCCTTGACAGTACGTGCTGAGAGCCAGAAACAAAAAAAATAATCCTCAAATTACATTCACAGATATCATCTTCCAGGAATTCCAGGCGTAACAAAGGTTTGGGATTTAGCTACAAAAGGCTTCTAACCTGGAATACAGAGCTTAGGGTTCTAATTCCAACTCTGCTATAAACCAGCTATGATCAGGCAAACCATCTCACTTCTTTAGACCTTGGTTTCCTTCTCTGTAAGATGAGGGAGATGGCCCAGTTTACCTCTAACTCAAAGGTCCTATAGATTTTTTACATGCTCCACGAAACCTATAAATAAGTACGAAACAGGTATTTGTGAGGGGTCTACCAATTCACTTCCTGATATTCTATGCAAAGAAAGAGAGGAAATAAGTACGGAAGTCTTCCCCTATGCTCATTATATTTTCTTTCTTTTTATGGCCAAATCCCAGACAATCACTCCTGGGTGGGTGATATATACCTACCTCATTCACATAGAAAAGTTATTCATATAAGACTGGTGAAAAGAGCATTTGGCTTTGCAACCAGATAGGCCTGGTTTCAAATTCTATTTCTGCTACCTATCCATAGTATTACTTGAGGTGAGTTACTCACTGCTCTGAAACTCAGTTTCATCATCTCTAAAACACACATTTCCTTCTCAGGGTTGTTCTGAGGCCTCTGGCACATAGTAGTATGGAATAAATACAGGCTTTCCCCCTTCTTGCTTTTTATATGACTAGGCTACACTCTAAACAAATGCCATCTTTACTCTTCCTTTTAAAGCACCCTCAAGAGCTAATTAGGCTCTGCTGAGTCATTTCTATCCTTTAAGACTGTTCACAAATGCTGACTTTGATTTGAGAGTCTCTGTATGTTATTAATCAAATAATTGTTATGCTGAATAAGCTTCAGAAAACAAGGTTTTGACTCTTCTATCTTATAAATTCTATCCAGACATACTTACGGGAAAGTGGAGAGGTTCTTAAAAACAAAGGACAAATATTCAAGGATCAGCTTTTACAGTGACCAGAAAAAATAAATGTTCTCACGCATGGTCTAAATATCCGTACCCACCTGAAAAGGAGCAAAAAGCATCTCCCCTTAACTAAAGGATACAACTCTCTTATGTTGATAAGCACAATGAATAGTTAAACATACTTTTCTAAAAACTTAACTATTCCTCTATAAGTTACTTGTAAGCACTAGCTGGCAATCCATCTACCAACCTACATTTATTCCCAAAGACAAACAATGATCACTTAAACATTAGTGATGAGTTAATGGTACACCTCCTATTCAAGTCAGATCCTCCACTCCTTCTTGATGCTACACTTACCCTCATCTCCTAAACAGTAATCCGTGCTATTATTACAAGAGCAAACACAATACCAACTATGCACCATGCTCTGCTCTAAACACCTTAAATTTATTAACTCATTTACTCTTCACATCAACACTAAAGGTAGGCACCATTATTATCCTCACTTTAGAGAGATCTCTAAAATATCTCTGGAACATATCCTCTCCTGAATATGCCACAGGCCTTTGTCTTTTTTTTTTTAATTTATTTTTGGCTGCACTGGGTCTTTGTTGCTGTGCGCGGGCTTTCTCTAGTTGTGGCGAGCGGGGGTTACTCTTTGTTGCAGTGCACGGGCTTCTCACTGAGGTGGCTTCTCTTGCTGCGGAGCATGGGCTCTAGGAGCGCAGGCTTCAGTAGCTACAGCATGTGGTCTCAGTAGTTGTGGCTCGCGGGCTCTAGAAGCACAGGCTCAGTAGTTGTGGCACATGGGCTTAGTTGCTCCGTGGCATGTGGGATCTTCCTGGACCAGAGATCGAACCCATGTCCCCTGCACTGGCAGGCAGATTCTTAACCACTGCACCACCAGGGAAGCCCTTAGTCTTTTTTTTAATAGACGGCATCAATAGTCTCTAACTGGTAGATGCCTCTCGTACCCCACTCCTTAACTCTCGATCCATCCTCCACACTGCCTTCAGAGGCAACTACAATGCTAAGTTAATCACATTAGTCCCTACTTAAAATCTTTGCCGGTTCCTGACTATAAAATACATTAAAAATCCTTAATCCACACATGACCTTTCACAACCTGGATACCATTCACCTTTCCACTCTTGACTCCTACCTCTTCCCTACCCTACTCACTTTCCAGGTTGCAGTCTTAACAAACTCCTAACTCTTCCCCGAACACAGCAGACTAGAACACCTCCATACCTTGCAAGTGCCAGTTCCTCTGCCCAGAATGCTCATCCCCCTTTGCCAGAACTCTTGTTCTTCTTTCAAGACTCAATTCAAGTGTCACCTCCCTTAATAAGCCTTTTCCAACCACTGGAGAATCTCTCCTCTGTGAACCCACTGCACTCCCTCTAATAGCACTTAACTCACAGTACTCTAACTATTTCTATAAGAACACTGTTTCCCCCCAGTAGAGTATGGGATCCATAGGGTAGAGTCCATTGTTAGCACAAAATATATAGCCTGGACAATGGTAGACATTTAAAAAATAGTGAATGAATGAATAAAAGATAAACACTTATTCACAACAATCATCTCCATCCAAATGGTACACTATATGAATCTTGTAACATCTCTTTTCTTACTTTCTCACCTAACATTAGAACTCAGGAGTTCACAACTTTTATTACAACCAAAGACAACTACAGGCACACCTTGTTTAATTGTGCTTCACTTTACTGTGCTTCGCAGATATTATGTTTTTTACAAATTGAAGTTTTGTGGCAACTCTGAGTGGAGCAAGTCTATTGCTGCCATTTTTCCAACAGCATTATTTTTAATTAAGGTATATACATTTTTTAGACATAATACTATTGCACACTTAATAGACTATAGTAAAGTGTAAACATAAATTTCATATGCACTGGGAAACCAAAAAATTCATATGTCTCACTTGATTGCAGTGGTCTGGAACCAAATGCGCAATATCTCCAAGGTATGCCTGTATCCGTCTTCATTCTAAATTAGTTCACAAGACAATTACACATGAAATTACACATGAAAAATTACACATGAAAAATCCTAAATTATTAGGATCCTAAAAATCCTAAAAATTACACATGAAACATCTTAAATTATCCACTAAAGCTTTTATATATAAATTTTCTTCTTCAGTGAATAATACTAAATGGAAAAAACTAATCCTAACTTGGGGAGAGGGGATGGACCCCAAATCCATTAGCCATTTCTGCCCAGTGTCAGCCTTCACACCACAGTATGAGCAGAATGATGTAGTTTTTGTTCTATAACCTGTTCAGGTTCTCCAGGCAGCCTGAGAAATCCCCTGTTGCTTCAGACAGATCTACAAAGCCTTCAGAATGCTCCACCAAACACAGTTTTGAATTACTATTTTTCATTACTGATGTGCTTTTCTACTGGACCCTGCTGTGAGATAAATTGGAATTATATTAGCATTACTAGCTATAGATAGATTGAGAGATATACAGGGTTTTAACATACTTCTTGAACTTACAGACAGTGAGACATCTTTGAATCTTAATGCAAGAGAGGAAAGAGTGAAAAACTAAGGTGCAGTTCATCTGCAGATCACATAGATGAAAAACACCTTGCTGGTGTCTGTGAGCAGCTAAATCCTACATTAAATACTCAGGCTTAGGGAGCTGAAGCACAAGGATGATGATGATGATGTCTGTAGTCAAACATTTCTTATATAATTGATCAGCACAAAGAAAAGTGATTTCAGGAAATGTTATTCTAAAAGGTAAATCCAGGGTTCCCTTAGAGAGTCAAGGATGAGGTCAAGGACAAGCATGCTACCAAATAAAGAGAGAAAAGGGGCCCACTATTTTAAGGGAAGAAAAGAGTTCAAGGAAGGGTGAGGGAAGGATAGGATGAGAGCCGGGAGTAGAAAAATCAGCTGTATCAAAAATGTGACTCTCACAACAATGTTTTAAAATGAACATTAATGCTACAGTAGGCAGAATTCTAAGAATGACCCTCAAAGACCCTTAACCTCATATAATCCCCTCTCCTTTGACTGTGGGTGGAACCTGTGAATGTGATATCACGGCTGTGATTATACTCAGTTATACGGCACAGCTGACCTTAATCAGGCAGATTATCCCAGTAAGCCTGACCTATACACATGAGCTCTTTAAAAAGCAGAGTTTTCTCTGGCTGGTGGCAAAGTCAGAGACTCAAAGCACAAGCAGGATTTGACAGAAGTGAGAAGGGCCCCATGTCAAGGAAACAGGGACTTCAGACCTACAGCCACAAGGAACTGAATTCTGCCAACAATGTGAATGAACTTGGAAGTGGATTCTCCTCCAGGGCCTCCAGATAAGAGACCGGTCTGGCCAATACCTTGATTTTGGCCTTGTGAGACCCAAAGCAGAGAACCCTCTCGAGGCCACCAGGTCTTCTAATCTACAGAGCTACTACAATACTGTGAGATGATAAATGCGTGTTGTTTTAAGCTGCTAAGATTGTGGTAATTTATTACACAGCAACAGAAAACTAATATAGAGTAGGGTATAAATGTAATCTAATAAATTCCTTTTCCAATATTACTTTTCACCTCAGAGATCCCAAAAGCACTTCTTTTATTTGAGATAAGCTGCAAAAGACGATAAATTTACCTTCTCAAAGAAAGAAAAAAAAATTAATATTATTAATGAATTTTTAAAAGATAAAGAATCTCACCTCCTTCAGTCCTAATACAGGAGTGAAGATGGATATCCCTAATGAACGAAAGTCCCTCTTAAATAATATCATATCCACATGATATCTTTTAACTATTAGGGAACAGAATATGATTTGGAGTTGAAACACCCAAGCACAACTGGGAAGGCTCTGCTGCTGTTTTTTGAATGCTCAAATACTGTACAAATTACTACCTAATTTTACTCAAGGCTAGTCCCAAGGAAAATACCTGCTGAAAGATTGGTACAAGTGGTTAACAGACAAGCAACCATCAAAAGATCTTCAATTTAAACAGTTATTTTTTGGTAGGGTTGTTTTTTGGGGGTTTTTTTGGGCCATGCCATGCAGCATGTGGGATCCTAGTTCCTCAATCAAGCACTGAAACTGTGCCCCCTGCACTGGCAGTGCCGAGTCTTAACCAGGAAAGTCCCTAAACAGTCTGGTTTTTTTCTTTCTGTTCAAATAATTTCCCACAGTGACTCCTAGGACTAATTTCAGCTATTTGTTCTATTGGATTGTATAAATTACAGCCATTACTAGGTCCTACACAACTTTGTATCATCTATCTGACTTAGCATGGTGGCAACCACTAGCTGTGGTACCCTGTCGTACCTTGGGAAAATTATCCTCTCTAAACTTCACTTTCTTAATCAGTAAAATGGAAAATCAGTATCTACCTCATAGGGATGGACAGAAGATTAAACAAAATAAGCATAGGAGGCACTTAGAACACTGTCTAGCACAACACAACAGCTATTTTTTATCAGATCAAGGTCAATTAAGTAAATAAAAATAATGGTAAACTCAGCCTTGTTTACAATATTACAAATTATTATAAGAAAACATGTATGGATAGCAGCATTATTCATAAAAGCCCAAAGTAGAAACAACCCAAACATTCATCAAGTGATGAATGCATAAACAAAATGTGGTAGAGCCATACAATGGAATATTACTTGGCCATAAAAAGAAAATGAAGTAGCGTTACATGATAAAACATGGATAAACCTTAAAAACATTGTAAGTGAAAGATGCCCAGAGACAAAAGGCCACATATTGTATGATTCCATTTTATGGAATATTCAGAATAGGCAAACTAACAGAGACAGAAAGTAAATTAGTGGTTGTTAGGGGCTGGGAAAAGGGGGCAATAGGAACTGACAGCTTAATGAGTATGAGCTATCTTTTACGGGGTGATGGAAATATTCTAGAATCAGATGGTGGCAATGGTTGCATAATGTAGTGAATATACTAAAAACCACCGAACTGTGCACCTATGTTATATGAATTATATCCTAATTTTAAAATGTATGTCTCCTTTTGCCCATGAAGAATTAACTCCTACAGGACTTGCCTCCTGCCATCAATAACTAGAAAACTAGGGCTTCCCTGGTGGCACAGTGGTTGAGAGTCTGCCTGCCGATGGAGGGGACACGGGTTCGTGCCCTAGTCCAGGAAGATCCCACATGCCGCGGAGCGGCTTGGCCCATGAGCCATGGCCGCTGAGCCTGTGCGTCTGGAGCCTGTGCTCCGCAACGGGAGAGGCCACAACAGTGAGAGGCCCACGTACCGCAAAGAAAAAAAAAAACACTAGAAAACTAGATAAAACACATAAAACAAATGTTTTCAGACACTGGATAACAGATGGTGCTAGACAGACTGAGTGAGCCCCATCTTGGCTTTCTGAATGGAAACAATTTCCACATAGGGCACAGAGTGGGGAACCCAAACAGAGCCCAATGATCCCAATGAACTGAGGGGACAATTCAATTCAATTCTGGAATTTGGTGATGCAAAGGCAAATAAAATTTGCAGGACCAAGCACTGAAGAGGAGGAAGCCAAAAAAAAAGGACTCCAGAAATCAGCATAAAACTCTCTTTGAGACTTTGGCTGAAGGACAATCTGCACATGCACAGGGTGAAATCCACAAGACCAGATGAAAAACAACTACTGGGGGAGCTGCAATACCCAAAGCTCAAACAGCATGCTAACATTCAAGTTCCCACCAGCCAGAGTAGAGACACCACGCTTGAATACACAGAGCACTGAAGAGAGATTCCAGTAGGGACACACCTTAGGAGTGAAGCTAAACTAGCCGTAGAGAAAGGAATACTCCACATCTGCCCTTAAAAGGTTTAAATACAAGCTTTGGAACGATTATGCTGATCCACAAGTAGCTATTTTCCAGAACCAAGGTTCAGACTCTCTAAAGAGAAAAAACAAGATTTGCTCTCAACGGAGTAAATTCACAATGTTCACCACCCAATAAAAATTTAACAGATACACAAGAAGCAGAAAAATGTGACCCCATAAGCAGGTAAAAAATCCATCAATAGAGGGCAGACAGCAGAAGCAAGAAGAACTACAATCCTGCAGCCTGTGGAATAAAAACCACATTCACAAAAAGATAGACAAGACAAAAAGGCAGAGGGCTATGTACCAGATGAAGGAACAAGATAAAACCCCAGAAAAACAACTAAATGAAGTGGAGATAGGCAACCTTCCAGAAAAAGAATTCAGAATAATGATAGTGAAGATGATCCAGGACCTCTGAAAAAGAATGGAGGCAAAGATCGAGAAGATGCAAGAAATGTTTAACAAAGACCTAGAAGAATTAAAGAACAAACAAACAGAGATGAACAATACAATAACTGAAATGAAAACTACACTAGAAGGAATCAATAGCAGAATAACTGAGGCAGAAGAATGGATAAGTGACCTGGAAGACAGAATGGTGGAATTCACTGCTGTGGAACAGACTAAAGAAAAAAGAATGAAAAGAAATGAAGACAGCCTAAGAGACCTCTGGGACAACATTAAACGCAACAACATTCGCATTATAAGGGTCCCAGAAGGAGAAGAGAAAGAGAAAGGACCAGAGAAAATATTTGAAGAGATTATAGTTGAAAACTTCCCGGACTTGGGAGATGAAATAGCCACCCAAGTCCAGGAAGCACAGCGAGTCCCATACAGGATAAACCCAAGAAGAAGCACAACGAGACACACAGTAATCAAATTGGAAAAAATTAAAGACAAAAATTATTGAAAGCAGCAAGGGAAAAACGACAAATAACATACAAAGGAACTCCCATAAGGTTAACAGCTGATTTCTCAGCAGAAACTCTACAAGCCAGAAGGGAGTGGCATGATATACTTAAAGTGATGAAAGGGAAGAACCTACAACCAAGATTACTCTACCCAGCAAGGATCTCATTCAGACTTGATGGAGAAATTAAAACCTTTACAGACAAGCAAAAGCTGACAGAGTTCACCACCAGCAAACCAGCTTTACAACAAATGCTAAAGGATCTTCTCTAGTCAAGAAACACATGAGAAGGAAAAGACCTACAATAACAAACCCAAAACAATTAAGAAAATGGTCATAGGAACATACATATCGATAATTACCTTAAACGTAAATGAATTGAATGCTCCCACCAAAAGATACAGGCTTGCTGAATGGATATAAAAACAAGATCCATATATATGCTGTCTACAAGAGACCCACTTCAGACCTAGGGACACATACCAACTGAAAGTGAGGGGATGGAAAAAGATATTCCATGCAAATGGAAATCAAAAGAAAGCTGGAGCAGCAATACTCATATCAGATAAAATAGACTTTAAAATAAAGAATGTTACAAGAGACAAGGACGGACACTACATAATGATCAAGGGATCAATCCAAGAAGAAGATATAACAATTATAAATATATATGCACCCAACATAGGAGCACCTCAATACATAAGGCAACTGCTGACAGCTCTAAAAGAGAAAATCGACAGTAACACAATAATAGTGGGGGACTTTAATACCTCACTTACACCAATGGACAGATCATCCAAAATGAAAACAAATAAGGAACAGAAGCTTTAAATGACACAATAGACCAGATAGATTTAATTGATATTTATAGGACATTCCATCCCAAAACAACAGATTACACTTTCTTCTCAAGTGCACACAGAACATACTCAGGATAGATCACATCTTGGGTCACAAATCAAGCCTCAGTAAATTTAAGAAAATTGAAATCATATCAATCATCTTTTCTGACCACAGCGCTATGAGATTAGAAATGAATTACAGGGAAAAAAACGTAAAAAACACAAACACATGGAAGCTAAACAATAAGTTACTAAATAACCAATAGATCACTGAAGAAATCAAAGAGGAAATCAGAAAAACCTAGAGACAAATGATAATGAAAATACGACGATCCAAAACCTTCGGGATGCAGCAAAAGCAGTTCTAAGAGGGAAGTTTATAGCTATACAAGCCTACCTCAAGAAACAAGACAAATCTCAAATAAACCATCTAACCTTACACCTAAAGGAACTAGAGAAAGAAGAACAAACAAAACCCAAAGTTAGCAGAAGGAAAGAAATCATAAAGATCAAATCAGAAATAAATGAAATAGAAACAAAACAATAGGAAAGGTCAATAAAACTAAAATCTGGTTCTTTGAGAAGATAAAAAAATTGATAAAACATTAGCCAGACTCATCAAGAAAAAGAGGGAGAGGACTCAATAAAATTAGAAAGGAAAAAGGAGAAGTTACAACAGAAACCGCAGAAATACAAAGCATCCTAAGAGACTACTACAAGCAACTCTATGCCAATAAAATGGACAACCTGCAAGAAATGGACAAATTCTTAGAAAGGTATAAACTTCCAAGACTGAACCAGGAAGAAACAGAAAATATGAACAGACCAATCACAAGTAATGAAATTGAAACTGTTATTAAAAATCTTCCAACAAACATAAGGCCAGGACCAGATGGCTTCACAGGTGAATTCTATCAAACATTTAGAGAGCTAACACCCATCCTTCTCAAACTCTTCCAAAAAATTGCAGAGGCAGGAACACTCCCAAACTCATTGTATGAGACCACCATCACCCTGATACCAAAACCAGACAAAGATACTACAAAAAAAGAAAATTACAGACCAATATCACTGATGAATATAGACGCAAAAGTCCTCAACAAAATACTAGCAAACAGAATCCAACAACACATTAAAAGGATCATACACCATGATCAAGTGGGATTTATCCCAGGGATGCAAGGATTCTTCAATATATGCAAATCAATCAATGTGATACACCATATTAACAAATTGAAGAATAAAAATCATATGATCATCTCATTAGATGCAGAAAAAGCTTCTGACAAAATTCAATACCCATTTATGATAAAGACTCCCCAGAAAATGGGCATAGAGGGAAACTACCTCAACATAATAAAGGCCATAGAAGACAAACCCACAGCAAACATCATTCTCAATGGTGAAAAACTGAAAGCATTTCCTCTAAGATCAGGAACAAGACAAGGATGTCCACTCTCACCACTATTATTCAACATAGTTTTGGAAGTCCTAGCCACAGCAATCAGAGAAGAAAAAGAAATAAAAGGAATACAAATTGGAAAAGAAGAAGTAAAACTGTCACTGTTTGCAGATGACATGATACTATACATAGAGAATCCCATAAATGCCACCAGAAAACTACTAGAGCTAATCAATGAATCTGAAAAAGTTACAGGATACAAAATTAATGCACAGAAATCTCTTGCATTCCTATACACTAATGATGAAAAGTCTGAAAGAGAAATCAACACTCCCATTTACCATTGCAACAAAAAGAATAAAATACCTAGGAATAAACCTACCTAGGGAGACAAAAGACCTGTACACAGAAAACTATAAGACAATGATGAAAGAAATTAAAGATGATACCAACAGATGGAGAGATATACTATGTTCTTGGATTGGAAGAATCAGTATTGTGAAAATGACTATACTACCCAAAGCAATCTACAGATTCAACGCAATCCCTATCAAATTACCAATGGCAATTTTTATGGAACTAGAACAAAAAATCTTAAAATTTGTATGGAGACACAAAAGATCCCGAATAGCCAAAGCAGTCTTGAGGGAAAAAAATGGAGCTGGAGGAATCAGACTCCCTGACTTCAGACTATACTACAAAGCTACAGTAATCAAGACAATATGGTACTGGCACAAAAACAGAAACAAAGATCAATGGAACAAGATAGAACGCCCAGAGATAAACCCACGCACATATGGTCAACTAATCTATGACAAAGGAGGCAAGAATATACAATGGAGAAAAGACAGTCTCTTCAATAAGTGGTGCTGGAAAACTGTACAGCTACATATGTAAAAATGAAATTAGAACACTCCCTAACACCATACACAAAAATAAACTCAAAATTGATTAGAGACCTAAATGTAAGCCCAGACACTATAAAACTCTTAGAGGAAAACATAGGAAGAACACTCTTTGACATAAATCACAGCAAGATCCTTTTTGATCCACCTCCTAGAGTAATGGAAATAAAAACAAAAATAAACAAATGGGACCTAATGAAACTTCAAAGCTTTTGCACAGCAAAGGAAACCATAAACAAGACAAAAAGACAACCCTCAGAATGGTACAAAATATTTGCAAATGAATCAACGGACAAAGGATTAATCTCCAAAATATATAAACAGCTCATGCAGCTCAATATTAAAGAAACAAACAACCCAATCCAAAAATGGGCAGAAGACCTAAATAGACATTTCTCCAAAGAAGACATACACATGGCCAAGAAACACATGAAAAGCTGCTCAACATCACTAATTATTATAGAAATGCAAATCAAAACTACAATGAGGTATCACCTCACACCAGTTAGAATGGGCATCATCAGAAAATCTACAAACAACAAATGCTGGAGAGGGTGTGGAGAAAAGGGAACCCTCTTGCACTGTTGGTGGGAATGTAAATTGATATAGCCACTAATGGAGAACAGTATGGAGGTTCCTTAAAAAACTAAAAATAGAATTACCATATGATACAGCAATCCCACTGTTGGGAATATACCCAGAGAAAACCATAATTCAAAAAGACACATGCACCCCAATGTTCACTGCAGCACTATTTACAATAGCCAGGTCATAGAAGCAACCTAAATGCCCAGCGACAGACGAGTGGATAAAGAAGATGCAGTACATATATACAATGGAATATTTCTCAGCCATAAAAAGGAACAAAACTGAGCCATTTGTTGAGATGTGGATGGATCTAGAGACTGTCATACAGAGTAAAGTTAGTCAGAAAGAGAAAAACAAATATCGTACATTAATGCATGTATGTGGAACCTAGAAAAATGGTACAGATGAACCAGTTTGCAGGGCAGAAGTTGAGACACAGATGTAGAGAACAAACGTATGGACACCAAGGGGGGAAAGCCGCAGGGGAGGTGGGGATGGTGGTGTGCTAAACTGGGCGATTGGGATTGACATGTGTACACTGATGTGTATAAAACTGATGACTAGGGCTTCCCTGGTGGCGCAGTGGTTAAGAGTCCGCCTGCCAATGCAGGGGACACGGGTTCGTGCCCCTGTCCGGGAAGATCCCACGTGCCGGGGAACGCCTGGGCCCGTGAGCCATGGCCACTGAGCCTGCGCGTCCGAAGCCTGTGCTCCACAACGGGAGAGGCCACAACAGTGTGAGGCCCGCGTACCGCAAAAAAAAAAAACAAAAAACTGATGACTAATAAGAACCTGCTGTATAAAAAAATATATAAAATAAAATTCAAAAAAAAACTAATACTAAACTTGCTTTGGGTTATTTGTATGGAAATATGTTAATATAAATGTTTCAGACATCACATGGCAAAAAATAATCCATCAACAGATATAGATCTAGAATGCTATAATATTATACTAATGGATTAGCAGATAATGACTTTAAATAGCTATTATTTATAAGCTTAACTATTTTAAGGAAAACGTGAGGATACTGAAGAGGAAAAAGGACCATATCAAAAAGAAACAAATGGAACTTCAAGAGATTAAAAAAATAAGCGGAAAAATGAAAATTCCATTTGATGGGATTAACAACAGATTAGACGCTTCAGAAAAAAACAGTGAATTTGAATACGCAGCCACAGAAACTATCCAAATTGAAGCAGAGTGAGGAAAAAAAAAGTCTGGAAAGCAAATGAACAGAGCTTCAGTAATCTGTACACCAACATCAATTAGTCTAATACAGGTGAAATTAGAGTTACAGAGATGAGGAAAAGGGAAGAAAAAAGATATTTGAGAAAATAATGCCTTAAAATTATACAAACTTGGAGCAACATTAGCAAGATGGCACACTAAGGAGATCCAGGCCCTTATTCCCCGACAGAAACAGCAAATAAACAATAACATACAGACCAAAGCAGCTTTGGGAAAACTCCAGAAACCAATTAAAAATCAGCAACAACCAAGCAAATGCCTAACCAAAGGAAAGCTGCACTCAAAATGGTAGGAAATTTCATCTATCCTTTGCCCTACACCCCTTCCCTAGGACATTACAGCAGGTCAGAAGGAAGCCACACAACTCCTGCTCCTCCATCAGGGCAGAAGGAAGAGTGAAAGTTGTTTGCAATGTTCTGGCTTGTTAGGAGGCTGCCTGAGGAACTGGTTTCTGTCTTGCCTAACTTGGAGTGCAGTTTGGAACAGTGGTATAATCTGGTTATCAGGTTGGAGGCCACTATAAGAAATGTTAATTACCTGCAGAGGGAGAGAAGGAACTACAGGAGACAGCAGATCTTCAGGTGCCTGGGGACAAGAGATTACAGGCAGAGGAATACAAGAGAACAACTAAAGCTCTAAGAGGAAGCACTGGGGTGAGACCTTAGAGAAATTAAGGCATTTAAAAGCAGCCGTGTGTGTGTGTGTGTGTGTGTGTGTGTGTGTGTGTGTGTGTGTGTGTGTGTCTGTGTGTGTGTGTGTGTGTGTACACACACACACACACACACACAGACACACACACACATACAGGAGAACTGGAACAAAAGCACAAATACAGGCCAATGAAGATGCATCCTCAGAAAAGGTTTGAGAGGACCCTGAAATAAACCTGAGACAATTTAAGCACCAAAAAGAGAAAAAAATATAATTTATGAAATCACACGAATAACAAATAAATTTAAAAGTAAGGGGAGGGGCTTCCCTGGTGGCACAGTGGTTAAGAATCCACCTGCCAGTGCAGAGGACATAGGTTAGAGCCCTAGTCCAGGAAGATCCCACATGCCACGGAGCAACTAAGCCCGTGTGCCGCGACTACTGAGCCTGTGCTCTAGAGCCCGTGCTCTGTAACAAGAGAAGCCACTTCAATGAGAAGAAGCCTGTGAACCGCAAGGAACAGCAGCCCCTGCTCGCTGCAACCAGAGAAAGACCATGCGCAGCAACAAAGACCCAACGCAGCCAAAAATAAAATAAATAAATTTATAAAAAATAAAAAGAGATTTTTAAAAAAAAAATAAAAGTAAGGGGAGAAGGAAGGTCCCCTGCTTACAAAAGAATGTAGAAAGCTGAATACTAAATGTAGAGCAAGCGCTAGAAACATTTTGCAACCATCATGGTGAAGATCAGATAAGGAGCTTCCCTGGTGGCACAGTGGCTGAGAATCCGCCTGCCAATGCAGGAGACACAGGTTCGAGCACTGGTCCAGGAAGATCCCACATGCCGCAGAGCAGCTAAGCCCATGTGCCACAACTACTGAGCCTGCACTCTAGAGCCTGCGAGGCACCACTACTGAGCCTGCGTGCCACAACTACTGAAGTCCATGAGCCTAGAGCCCATGCTCCACAACAAGAGAAGTCACTGCAATGAGAAGCCCGTGCACCACAACGAAGAGTTGCCCCCACTCACCGCAACTAGAGAAAAGCCCACGTGCAGCAACGAAGACCCAATGCAGCCAAAAATAAATAAATAAATTAATTAACGAATTAATTTTTAAAAAATCAGGTAAGAATCACCAGTGGATGCTAAGCCTGGGGAATTTTTTTTTTTTAATTCCAGAGGTTCCAAAAAGCAAAACTTGTATTTGCCACATACTGGCAACTATTTTCATAGCATTTGCACTGTACTAGATATTATAAGTAAGCTAGAGATGATTTAAAGTATACAAGAGGGACTTCCCTGGTGGCGCAGTGGTTGAGAGTCCGCCTGCCAATGCAGGGGACACGGGTTCGAGCCCTGGTCTGGGAAGATCCCACATGCCACGGAGCAACTAGGCCCGTGAGCCACAACTACTAAGCCTGCGCGTCTGGAGCCTGTGCTCCGCAACAAGAGAGGCCACGATAGTGAGAGGCCCGTGCACCGCGATGAAGAGTGGCCTCCGCTTGCCACAACTAGAGAAAGCCCTTGCACAGAAACGAAGACCCAACACAGCCATAAATAAATAAATAAATAAATTAATTAATTAATTAATAAAAGTATACAAGAGGATGTGCGTAGGTTATATGCAAATACTATGCCATTTTATATGTGACTTGACCATCTGTGGATTTTGGTATCCACAGGGGATCCTGGAACCACCACCTACAGATACCAAGACACAACTATATTTGCATGTTCTTAGAGTATCTCCCTGCAGACTGCTTATTAGTTGCAAGGAAGATATAAAATACAGTTATTATACTTAGAAGCAATTTGGGCAATATCTTGACTAGATGTAACATCACGTACGAAAAACAGATGAATGCTGTATGTCCCCAGGTGTGATATCCTCAGAAGGACACAACATCACCTATGCAGTACTCTAACTGAGAAAACATAATATCAACTTAAACATGAGGACACATAAGACAAATGCAAAAAAAGAACGCTCTGTTGTTTAAAAAAGGTTGGAAGGGATGCATTCTTCAAATATGTCAATAACATAAAAGTCAGAACGGCTATGAAATATTCCACATAAAAGAGGTTAAAGGGGACTTCCCTGGTGGCGCAGTGGTTGAGAGTCCGCCTGCCGATGCAGGGGACACGGGTTCATGCCCCAGTCCGGGAAGATCCCACATGTCGCGGAGTGGCTGGGCCCGTGAGCCATGGCCACTGAGCCTGCGCGTCCAGAGCCTGTGCTCCGCAACGTGAGACGCCACAACAGTGAGAGGCCCGCGTACCACAAAAAAAAAAAGAAGAGGTTAAAGGGACATAAAAATTAAATGCAATTCCTGACCTTACCCTGGAACTTGTATTGGAAATATTATAAAGGACATTATTAGATAATACAGCACTACTGCATATGAGTATTCCTCATATTATTTTTTATACTTTTTATAAATTTGAAAACATTTCCAATAAAAAAGGTAGCCAAACATATTACACACAGAAGAACAAAGAATTACAATAGATTTCTTATCAGAAACTGTACAAGCCATAAGACAACAGAATAATGTCTTTATGGTGTTGAAAGAAAAAACTATCAACTTAGAATCCTATAACCAGTTAAAATTATCTTTCAAAAAAGAAGATGAATTAAAGATCTTTTTCAGACAAAAGCTGAGAGAAACTGTATCCAGCATCAGCAAACTTGAACTGTAAGAAATCTTACAGAAAGCTGTTTATATATAGAAGCAAGATTAATGACAATTAAAGAAAGGACAGGAGGGAGGAAATAGATGATACATTGTGAGGTTCTTAAATTATATGTAAAGTGGTGTAATATTATTTGAAGGTGATGGATTAAATACATATTGTAAACCTAACAGCATTTACTTAAAAAATAAAACAAACAGGTGTAGCTAAGAAGCCAACAGCGTCAAAAATATGAAATTTCAAAAAACCCTAAATCTAAAAAATGATAGGAAAAAACAAAGGAAAGATAGGACAAAAAATATCACAAAATAGTAGATTTAAACCCACCTATACCTATAGTTACATTAAAAGTAAACAATCTAGTCATTCCAGTTAAAAGGAAGAGTTGACAGACCAGATTTTTTAAAATTCAACTATATGCTGTCTTTAAGAAACGTATTTAGAATACAAAGATAAAAATATGCTAAAAGAATAAAAATATATATATAATGAAAAATACTAATCAAAAGAAAGCTGGAATGGCTACATTAATATCTAAAAAACTAGACCTCAGAACAAGAAATCTTGTCAGGGATAAAGAGGGATGTTTCATAACTATAAAGGAACTGATTTTCCAAGAAGATATGAAAAAAAATGACAGAACTGAAAGGAGGAATAGATGAACTGAAAGGAGGAATAGATGAATCCACAATTACAGTTGGATATTTCAACAGTCCTCTCTCAGTAATTAACAGAACAAGTAGACAGAAAATCAATATGGATATAGATGACAATGATCACTAACACTCAGACAGCACATATAACATTTATAGATCAACCAAAAAACATCAGAATGTACATCCTTTTAAATATACACAGAACATTTACCAAGATAGATAATATTCTGTAACAGAAAACAGGTACAAATTCATTTAAAAGAATTGGAATCATACAGAATCTGTTATCTGACGAAGAGAATTAAGTTAGAAATCAGTAATGGAAAGATATCTGTAACAGTAACAAAAAAATCCCCAAAAGGAGAAAACTAAACAACAAACTTCTAAATAACATGGGTGAAATAAGAAATCACAAGACTTAAAACCACATATGAATCGACAATGATCTCAAAAATGTTTACTTAAAATACCTAAAACACTAAAATACTAAGAAAGGTCTCAAATCAATGATTTAAGTTTCTACATTAAGAAGCCAAAAAACCAAGAGCAAATTAAACCCAAAGCTAAGCAGAAGAAATGCAACAAAAAAGATAAAAGCAGAAATCAATGAAACAGAAATGGACAAACAATAGAGAAAAATCAATGGAACCAAAAGCTTTTTTTTTTTTTTTAAAGACCAATACAATTGATAAACCTCTAGCCAGACAGATCAGGAATAAGAGAGTAGACACAAATTACCAATATCATCAATGAAAGAGGGAATATCGCTTCAGGGCTTACAGACATGAAAAGGATAATAAAATATTATGAACACCTTTATTCTAATAAAATTCAAAAACTTTAGATGAAATGGACAAATTCAAAGATACAAACTACAAAAACACACTCAAGAAGTAAATAACCTGGATAGTTCTAACGACTAAATAAATTTAATTCAAAATTTAATTTAAAAACTTCTCAGAAAACTAAAGATCTAGATGGCTTCACTGGTGAATTCCATTAAACATTTAAGAAAAAATGATACCTACACAAACTTACACAAACTCAGAAAATAAGAAGGGAACCCTTCCCAACTCACTTTACTCATTTGGTATTGAATCATATGGTCAGTATTACCCTGATATCAAAACCAGATGAAGACTAAGAAAATGATATAAATGAACTTATTTACAAAACAGAAATAGACTCAGACATAGAAAACATACATGTTTACCAGAGGGGATAGCAAGGGGTGGGGGAAGTGTGTGTGATAAATTAGCAGTTTGGGATTAACATATACACACTACTATGTATGAAATAAACAACAAGGACCTACTGTATACTACAGGGAACTATATTCAATGTCTCGTAATAACCAATAATGGAAAAGAATCTGAAAAAGCATACACACATAACTGTACACCTTGAATCACTCTGCTGTACACCTGAAGCTAACACACACACACACACACACACACAAGAAAAAAAAAGATGAAGACGTCACAAGAAAACTAAAACCAATACTTCTCATGAACACAGATATTAAACTCCTTAATAATTAAGTTCTAGTAAATCAAATCCAACAATATATAAAAATGATAATACATCAAGACCAAGTGAGGGACTTCCCTGGTGGTCCAGTGGTTAAGAATCTGCCTTCCAATGCAGGGGACGTGGGTTTGATCCCTCATCAGGGAACTAAGGCCCTCATGTTGCAACTACTGAGCCCTCGCACCAACTAGAAAGCAGCCTGAGTGCCACAACTGCGCACCGCAATGAAAGATCCCACGTGCTGCAACTAAGACCCGAAGCAGCCGAAAATAAATAAATATATTTTTTAAAAAAGACCAAGTGAGGTTATCTAAGGAGCAAGATTAGTTTTAACATTACAAAATCAATTATGTAATAATTGATTGAATAATTCAATTATGTAATAATTGAAATAATTATTATGTAATAATTCAATTATGTAATAATTGATATGAATAATTTCCTTCATAGTGTAAATCCTTCATATTTACACTATGAAGAAAAAATATATAAATCTCATAAATATTAAAAAAAGATTAACAGGGCTTCCCTGGTGGCGCAGTGGTTGGGAGTCCGCCTGCCGATGCAGGGGACACGGGTTCGCGCCCCGGTCCGGGAAGATCCCACATGCCGCAGAGCGGCTGGGCCCGTGAGCCATGGCCATTGGGCTTGCGTGTCCGGAGCCTGTGCTCCACAATGGGAGAGGCCACAGCAGTGAGAGGCCCACGTACCGCAAAAACAAACAAACAAAAAAAGATTAACAAAGTTTAATACCCAGTTGCGATTTTTTTTAATTCTCAGCAAACTAGGAACAGAATGGAATTTCCTCAACCAGCTAAAGGGCATCGGTAAAAAATCTACAGCTTACATTAAACTTAATGATAAAAGATTGAATACTTTCCCCCTACGATGATCAAGAACAAAGGAAAGAATGTCCCCTCTCACCACTTCTATTCAACACTATATTGGAGGTCCTAGCCATACTAAGTGAAGTAAGTCAGAAAGAGAAAGACAAATATCATATGGTATCACCTACATATGGAATCTAAAATGTGATGCAAATTAACTTATTTATAAAACAAACTCACAGACACAGAAAACAAATTTATGATTACCAAAGGGAAAAGGTGATTGGGGAGAAATAAATTAGGAGTTTGGGATTAGCATATACAAACTACTATATACAAAATAAATAAACAAAAAGGTCCTACTGTATAGCACAGGGAACTATATTCAATATCCTGTAATAAACCATAATGGAAAAGAATATGAAAAAGAATATGTATATGTATGTATAAATGAATCACATTGCTGTACACCAGAAACTAACAAAACATTGTAAATCAACAATACTTCAATTAAAAAAAATAAAAAAGACACCACCAAACGCTGGCAAGAATGTGGAACAACCTAAACTCTCATATATCATTTGTGGTAGGAAGAGGCACCACCACGTTGGGAATAGTTCTAAGTTTTCTATAAAACTAAACCTATATCTGCACTTGATCCAACAATTATACTCCTAAGTACTTGCCCAAGAGGAATAAAAACATATACTTAACACAAAGATTTTTGTACAAATGATTAAAATAGCTTCATTTATAAGAGCCAAAGACTAGAAACCACCCAAATAGTTGAATGGATAAACAGATTTTGGTACATTCATGCAAAGGAATATACTTAGCAATAAAAAGAAATGAACTACTGTAACACACACCAACATGAATGATGCTCAAAAATGTTATGCTGAACAAAAAAAAAGCCACACAAAACACTATATACTGGGGACTTCCCTGGTGGTCCAGTGGTTAAGACTCTGTGCTTCCAATGCAAGGCGCGTGGGTTTGATCCCTGGTTGGGGAACTAAGATACTACATGCTGCACAGTGCGACCAAAGAATTAAAAAAAAAAAAGACTATATACTGCATAATTGCATTTATATGAAATTCTAACAAAGGGAAATCCAGTAGTAACAGACAGCAGATAAGTGGTTGCCTGGAATCACTAGTAGGAGATGAGATAGCAGGAAGTGGCTGCAAAGAGGTAGTGTAAGGGAACTTTTGGGGTGATGGAAATGTTCTACATCTTGTTTTTGATGATTGTTGCACTGCTGTACATGTCTGTCAAAATTCATCAAAGCATACTCTTAAAATGGGTGCATTATATTGTTTGTAAGTTGTAACTCAAAAAGGCAGATTTTTAAAATAAAATGGAAAAAACTATCAAAAATTTTTAAGTTTACATTCCCTTAACCCATGTATTCCAGTTCTAAGAAATTATCCCAAAATGTACCTCAAAGAAACCATCAGCCAAGAACACAAAGATGCATTTACAAAAATGTTCTTTATAGCATTATTTAATAGAAATAATTTCTTTCAATGGTCCATCAATAGGGTATTAATTAAATAAGTTAGGGTACATTCATAGACTAGGATACTTCATAGCAATTAGAAGCAGCAATTAGATTTACTTATATTGACCTGAAACATGTTGTTAAATCAAAAAAGTAGGGAGGTTCCTAGTGGCTTAGTGGTTAGGATTCCAGGCTCTCACTGCTGGGGCCCGGGTTCAGTCTCTGGTCAGGGAACTGAGATCCCACAAGCTGCATGGCGTGGCCAAAAAAAAAAAAAAAATCAAAAAGGTAGTTACAAAACAGTGTGTGTAACTTAATTTTAATAAATGTATATAATACATACATATGTAAATTCAAAAACGTATGAGCCAACTTTATACCGAGATGTCATCTTTTTCTTATATGTAAGAGAATGTTGAGACCACTCCTATTTTAGAGATGAAGAAACTCTCATCAGAGATGTCAAATGAGTGTCAGAGAAATCAAAACAAGACTGAGGGCCACATAGTCTTTCAGGAAACAACTGCTATCTCAATGAACAGGCATACATTCTTCAAAGTTTCTACAAAGGAACTCTGCTAAGTTGGAAAAATAAAAGCAGAGTACCAGGGACTTCCCTGGTGGTGAAGTGGTTGAGAATCCGCCTGCCAATGCAGGGGACATGGGTTCGAGCCCTCGCCCGGGAAGATCCCACATGCCCTGGAGCAACTAAGCCCATGCACCACAGCTACTGAGCCTGCGCTCTACAGCCTTCTAACCACAACTACTGAGCCTGCGTGCTACAACTACTGAAGCCCACGTGCCTAGACCCCATGCTCCACAACAAGAGAAGCACCGCAATGAGAAACCCATGCACCGCAACAAAGAGTAGCCCCGCTTGCCGCAACTAGAGAAAGCCTGCGTACAGCAACAAAGACTCAATGCAGCCAAAAATAAATAATAAATAAATTTATATTTAAAAAAAAGCAGAGTACCAGTGGAAAACGCCTACATGGTTTTACAGTCATCTGTCGTTCTAACATCAGAATGAAATTCAGTAAAAACCTTCTTCCATATAGTAAGTAGATAGGGCTTCCCTGGTGGCCCAGTGGTTGAGAGTCCGCCTGCCGATGCGGGGGACGCGGGTTCGTGCCCCGGTCTGGGAGGATACCACGTGCCGCGGAGCGGCTGGGCCAGTGAGCCATGGCCGCTGAGTCTGCGCGTCCAGAGCCTGTGCTCCGCAACGGGAGAGGCCACAACAGTGAGAGGCCCGCGAACCGCAAATAAATAAATAAATAAATAGATAATGGTCCCTTATTAACTCTTTTATGCTGTGCTTACTTCCCTGCTGTTAGCAGGACTTGATTTAAAAGCAGGAAGGCATATCCTGAGAAAACCGTAATTCAAAAAGAGTCATGTACCAAAATGTTCATTGCAGCTCTGTTTACAATAGCCAGGACATGGAAGCAACCTAAGTGTCCATCATCGGATGAATGGATAAAGAAGATGTGGCACATATATACAATGGAATATAACTCAGCCATAAAAAGAAACGAAATTGAGTTATTTGTAGTGAGGTGGATGGACCCAGAGTCTGTCATATAGAGTGAAGTTAAGTCAGAAAGAGAAAAACAAATACCGTATGCTAACACATACATATGGAACCTAAGAAAAAAAAAAAAAAGGTCATTAAGAACCTAGGGGTAAGACAGGAATAAAGACACAGACCTACTAGAGAATGGACTTGATGATATGGGGAGGGGGAACGGTAAGCTGTGACAAAGTGAGAGAGTGGCATGGACATATATACACTACCAAACGTAAAATAGATAGCTAGTGGGAAGCAGCCACATGGCACAAGGAGATCAGCTCGGTGCTCTGTGACCACCTAGAGGGGTGGGATAGGGAGGGTGGGAGGGAGGGAGATGCAAGAGGGAAGAGATATGGGGATATATGTATATGTATAACTGATTCACTTTGTTATAAAGCAGAAACTAACACACCATTGTAAAGCAATTATACTCCAATAAAGATGTTAAAAAAATAAATAAATAAAAAATAAAATAAAATAAAAGCAGGAAGAAGACAATGTCAGTATGGAGTCTCCCTGAAAGCAGGAAGGAAGTACTTTGGACTGATTAAGGCCAGCATGACATTCATAGTGGCCAATCTCATTCCAGCTGAGTTAAAGTAATCATTCCAATATTTGCTCCCTGTCAGCCCTTGTCAGGATCCAAAAGAAAACTGAGAAACTGTTCACACATATACACACACACACAGAAAGAAAAAGGCTAATTTATTATAATCTGCTTGTCAAATATCAAGTATTTGTAATACTCCAAAAAATAAATAATCACTGAGCTTCACTAAGTGGTATTAACAAGGCAAAACAACTCCAAAACTTACCAGCACCACCCCCACAAAATTTACCAGACCATACTGAAACTTCCGCTTTTTTTTTGAAACACCTTTATTGGAGTATAATTGCTTTACATTGTTGTTAGTTGCTACTGTATAACAAAGTGAATCAGCTATAGGTATAGATATATCCTCATGTCCCCTCCCTCTTGCATCTCCCTCCCACCCTCCCTAACGCACCCCTCTAGGTGGTCACAAAGCACCGAGCTGATCTCCCTGTGCTATGAGGCTGCTTCCCACTAGCTATCTATTTTACATTTGGTAGTGTATATATGTGCATGCCACTCTCTCACTTCGTCCCAGCTTACCCTTCCCCCCGCCCTGTTCTCAAGTCCATTCTCTACATCTGTGTCTTTATAACTTCAGCGTTCTTGATCTTCTCCTACCCGACCCTCCACTCCCACTGAGAATGAAATCATCTTGCTATGAAATGTTAAGAGGAAAAAAGATACTGATGGTTTACTAATGACAATTAGTAATATTCTGATGGTTTACTAATCATATATATGTACGCATACACATATATATAGTATTTGTGTATTGAACTTATAAACGTACCTTTGTTCAAGCACATAAATGCCAAAGAAGTCATCTAAAAATAGATTATACAATTCTATACTGTCTACTCACATTTGCCCAGTCTGAATCTTCTCACCATCATAGCCTCCTTCTTAAATAATTAAGTTGACCAACTGTCACCCCCTGTCCCATAAAAGTACTTGGATTCTAATACTTCTATATCTGCATACCTATATCTCACTATATTCTAAAACCTAGGACCCAGCTTGAGCAATGTGGACAGGACAAACAAGAGAAGGGAAAAAGAGAAGGAAGAAAGGATTTTGTAAAAATTTTCACCAAAAACATTTTCACTGACCTTGCCCACAGCTATCAAATATAGCACTCACCTACTCTGAATACTCCAAGTAATACTAACAATTTTAACCTAACCAGCCATAAAAATATCAGGAGTAGCAGTCACCATTTATTAAATGCTTATTCTGTATCAAGCACCATGCTGAGTACTATATGTTATCTCATTTAATCCTTCCTACAACTCTCCAAAGCAGGCTGTAAAAATTTGGAGAGGTTCACTTGCTCAAGTCTACACAGATAGAGGAATCCAGAATCAGATGTATGTCCATCTGTCTCAAGAACCAAAATAAATAAATAAATAAATACTAACCACACTTCTATTTTATTCCACATGCTTTTATTCCTCTCCTTATTACAAGATTAAGAAAACAGAGCATGGGGCTTCCCTGGTGGCGCAGTGGTTAAAAATCTGCCTGCCAATGCAGGGAACACAGGTTCGAGCCCTGGCCTGGGAATATCCCACATGCCGCAGAGCAACTAAGCCTGTGTCACACAACTACTGAGCCTGTGCTCTAGAGCCCGTGAGCCACAACTACTAAGGCTGCATGCCACAACTACTGAAGCCCAGGAGCCTAGAGCCTGTGCTCCACAACAAGAGAAGCCTGCGCACCGCAAGGAAGAGTAGCCCCCGCTCGCAGCAACTAGAGAAAGCCCGCATGCACCAACGAAGACCCAATGCAGCCAAAAATAAAAATAAATAAAATAAGTAAATTTTAAATAAATAAATAAAAAGAAAGCACAGCATGGACATCCATATGCAAAAAAATGAACCCCGACCTAAACTTTACAACTTACACAAAAATTAACTAGGTCACAGATCTAAATATAAAAAAGCAAAACCATGAAAATTCTAAGGGAAAACATTTGTGACTTGGGGTTAGGCAAAAAGTTCTTATATATGACATCAAAAGTTCAATCCATAAAAGAAAAATTAATAAATTGGACTTCATCGAAATTTAAAACTTTTGCTCTGCAAAAGTCACTGATAAGAGAATGAAGAGATAAGCTACAGACTGGGGAAAATATCTGGAAATCACATATCCTTGAAAGGACTTGTATCCAGAAGATATATAAAAGAACTCTCAAAACTCAACAGTAAGAAAACAGTTTTAAGTTGTGTAAAAGATAATACCTCACCAAAGCAGATAAAAGAATGGCAAAAAGGCACATTAAAAAAGATGTTCAGGGCTTCCCTGGTGGCACAGTGGCTGAGAATCCGCCTGCTAACGCAGGGGACACGGGTTCGAGCCCTGGTCTGGGAGGATCCCACATGCCGCGGACCAACTGGGCCCGTGAGCCACAACTACTGAGGCTGCAAGTCTGGAGCCTGTGCTCCACAACAAGAGACCGCAACAGTGAGAGGCCCGTGCACCGCGATGAAGAGGGGCCCCCGCTCACTGCAACTGGAGAAAGCCCTTGTACAGAAACGAAGACCCAACACAGCCAAAAATAAATAAATACATTTAAAAAAAAATGTTCGACATCATTAGCCATTAGAGAAATACAAATTAAAACCACAATAAGAGGGACTTCCCTGGTTGCAGAGTGGTTAAGAATCCGCCTGCTGGGCTTCCCTGGTGGCGCAGTGGTTGAAAGTCCGCCTGCCGATGCAGGGGACACGGGTTCATGGCCCAGTCTGGGAGGATCCCACATGCCGCGTAGCGGCTGGGCCCGTGAGCCATGGCCGCTGGGCCTGCGCGTCCGGAGACTGCGCTCCACAACGGGAGAGGCCACAACAGTGAAAGGCCCGCGTACCGCAAAAAAAAAAAAAAAAAAAACCATCTGCCTGCCAATGCAAGGGACACGGGTTTGAACCCTGGTCCGAGAAGATCCCACATGCCACAGAGCAACTAAGCCCATGCACCACAACTACCAAGCCTGCGTTCTAGAGCCCACGAGCCTCAACTAGTGAGCCCAAGTGCTGCAACTAGTGAAGCCCGCACACCTAGAACCTGTGCTCTGCAACAAGAGAAGCCACCACAATGAGAAGCCTGCACACTGCAATGAAGAGTAGCCCCTGCTCGCCGCAACTAGAGAAAGCCCACACACAGCAACAAAGACCCAATGCAGCCAAAAAAAAAAAAAAAAAAAACACAATAACATATCACTACACACTTATTAGAATGGCTAAAATGAAAATGCCAACACCATCAAATGCTGGCAAGGGTGCAGAACAACTGGAATTCTCTTATGCTGTTGATGGGAATGCATAGTACAGGCACTCTGAGAAACAGTTTGGTAGTTTCTTATGAAGTTAAACATATACCTACCATATATCCCAGCAATCCCACTCCTGGATATTTACTTGAAAGAAATGAAAACTATGTTCACATAAAAACCTGTACACAGATGTTTATAGTAGTTCTATTCATAACTGCCAAAAACTGAAAACAAATTAATGAGAGGGGACAAATTAGTGAAACATACCACAACTCGGATGAACCTGAAAGCCAAAACCAATCTCAAAAGGTTACATACTGTATGATTCCACTTATATGACATTCTCAGGAAGACAACACTATAGTAACCAAGAAGAGATCAGTGATTGCCAAAGTATGGGGTGAGGAAGAGGTGACTGTAAGCGACAACATGAGGAAGTTTTTGGGGGGAGTAGAGCTCTTCTGTATCCTGATTGTGGTAGGTGGCTACAGAAATCTATACATGCGTTAAAATGCATAAAAATACACCCACAAAGTGCAGAATAGTGTGGATATTAGGATGATCCCTTTGTGTCTTCAACATCCTTTAAAGGATATTTCTGTAACATAGAAACTTATGTGCTTATATGTCTATATATTTTTTGCAGTTCAGAATTAAAAGAAACCGTTAGAAATGGTTCCCTTTTTCAGTGGGAGAAGAGGCTTGTATCTTTCTACTGTTTGAATTATGAGTCATTTTTGTACTCTTCTTTATATTTTTTTCTTTAACTTTTTGTTTTGTTCTGTTTGCTGCTTACCATGGAGCACTTCTCCAGTACTTCCTCCTGGAACTTCAGAAATCGCTCCTGAACCTCAGCTTCATTGAGGAAAAAGGCAAGGAAGTGAGTGAAGGGCTGCTTTCTTCTAAAAGTGAGCAAAAGAACATCAATCCGAGTTCGGGCTGAAATTACACCACTTCGATGCTGGCCAGTGATTACTGTAAGCAAAAAAAAAAAGGCAAATATTAAAATGCTCAAGGACCATCAAATGGTTGTAAAATAGGTGACCTCTTGAAACTGTCAGCTCTGGAGAATAAAATTGTCATGAATGTGTACATAATTCTGAACAGGGGACAGTACCAAGGGTAAGAAAGCTGTTAATGAATTCAGTCTAAGCAGAATGAGGTTTAAAAACAGAATAACCTCAAGGCCATCTGATGAAGTAGAGAAATGAGTTCAAAAGCTACAAGCAATCCCTCATACCTTGCTGGTATGAATGTAAAATGGTACAGTTGCCATGGAAAAGTTTGGCAGTTCTTTGAAAAGGTACACAGAAAAATACCATGTGACCCAGGAATTCACTCCTAGATAGAAACTCAAAGGAAGTAAAAACAGGTGTTCAAAGAAAAAACCTGTACAGGGACTTCCCTGGTGGCACAGCAGTTAAGAATCCATCTGCCAATGCAGGGGACACGGGTTCGAGCCCTGGTTCAGGAAGATCCCACATACCACAGAGCAACTAAGCCTGTGCACCACAACTAATAAGCCTGTGCTCTAGAGCCCTCGAACCACAACTACTGAGCCTGCGTGCCACAACTACTGAAGCCCATGTGCCTAGAGACCATGCTCTTCAACAAGAGAAGCCATTGAAATGAGAAGCCCACACACCTCAATGAAGAGTAGCCCCCACTCGCTGCAACTAGAGAAAGCCTGTGCACAGCAACGAAGACATAATGCAGCCAAAAATAAATAAATAAATAAAATTTTAAAACCTGTACAAATGTTCATAGCAGTTCTGTTCACGAGAGCCAAAAGGTGGAAAAACACAAATGTCCATTAACCAATAAGCGAATAAATAAAATGTGGTATTTCCATACACTGAAATACTACTCAGCCAAAAAAAAGGAGTGAAGTATTGATACATGCAAAAACATGGATCAATCCTGAAAACATTGTGCTAAGTTAAAGATGCCAGACACAAAGGCCACGTATTGTATGTTTCCACATATAGTAAATACCTAAACAGACAAATTCAGAGAGTCAGAAAGCAGATCAGTGGTAGCCAAGAGCTGGGGAGTAGTGAGGAATGGGGAGTGATTGCTTAATGGGTATGGGGTTTTCTTTTTGGGTGATAAAATGTTCTGGAACTGGACAGTGGTGAAGGTTGCCACTACTAAATGCCACTGAATTCAACACTTTAAAGTGGTCTAAATGGTAAATTTTACGTTGTGTATATTCTACCATTTAAAAAAAGAACAATATATCACACAGAAATTAAAATAACAATAAAAAGTTAAGAACAAAAAGAGTGGAGCTTTCTGTCATGTAAATTTTACCTCAATTTTTAAAAATACTGTGGCAGAATTTTTAGTGATTCACTATAGTAAAAGAGCAGAAGAGAGTCTACTACAGTATATACAATCCTACCCTAACTGTATGAAAATATAAGGTTAAAGTAAAAATTTTATCTATATCTGTATTGTATGTATGAATATCAAATTTCCACGTCTTGGTATAATTTGGTCTTCTTTGGTCTGGGCTGTCTTTACACATATGTAAACGAAAATAGGGGGAAAAGCCACAAAGCCTTAACACCACTGTCTGCAAAGAAAAAAAATCATTTAGGGATTACACAACCTCTGTTTAAGCAGAGATTAAACTTCTAGGTTCCAGAACTGGCAGTGCTTGGTCCAAAACAGAAACTAAGGAAAGGTGCACAAGATAGGAACAATGAACAAAACTGGCATTTTAACAGACTATTTATTAAAGAGGAAAGGACAGACTTCTGAACATAAAATATTGAAGTATTAACTCTAATAATAGCAAAATGTGCTATGTACTTTCAAGACCACAAAGCTTGTTCCTTCCAAGCAACTGCAGAAGTTAGGACAAACAAATGGAATTATTTCTTTAATACTTCCCATTAAAGCACTTGAAACTTTCTAAAGAACAACCTATCTATTTCTTAATAAGAATGAAATTATCATACCCATTTCGTTGTAGAGAAACAAGATGGAAATTTCTAAGAAAAGAAGTAAACTATGAATGAATTAATTAACAGAAAGCCTAAAAACTGTTTGCCTAAGTAAAAAATTGACATAAGTAATAACCAAAAAATGTAAGAAGCTGAGATATGATATTTTCTAATGACATCATTGATATTTTCAAATAGGATCCTTTGAGAATCCAAAAGACTCAGATGCCCAGTGAAGGGAAGTATCCTAGCAGGCATTCAAATAATGTGCTATAGAAATACTGACAAAGGAGGATTCAATGGTAAACTGGGACAAAATTAAGCGAAAGTAGAAATTATAATTATTTCTGCAAGAGACAAAATATGGTGAGAAAATAAAAGGAAAAGGGATGGAGGAGATGGAAGCTTAAAATTCATGTTTATGTTTTATTTCTGTAAAAATTTAGTACAATATGCTAAATCTATTATTTTCCATTAAGAAGGTGGTTCAGTAGAGAATAAGACTAATAAGACATTTTCATTTTTTAACATAGAAAACTGAAAAGGGCACTTCAAAGGTGCTCAGGCTGATTTCCAGAAAAAGATTCAAAGTTGAGCAAACAATTACTAAAAAGCAAATATGATGAGGTTAGAAATATTCTAAAATATTAGAATATTATATCTGAGAGGACCAGAATTTACATGGCATGGGTCTAAAGACTACAATAAGGGATACAGAGAAAGAAAACAATTAAAGGCATTGATGTGAAACTTTAAAAAAACCAATTGCCTAACTACAATGACAACAACACTTTAAAAGCATCTTCTTACATCCCATTGCCTGAGACTTCAAAACAGACTAGACCAGATCCTTATCTAGAGGACAAATTAAAACCTACTAGATCATTTTCTTCTCTAGTTTCTCTAATTTAGGAGAGGCAAAAGAAAATAACTAATTACAGCATATACCACACCAATGCACCGGCAGTCGTGATTTCACAGCACAACCCAATTTACTGTAAGCAATAAATTTGATTTTTCTATATACTTTACTTCCCTACAAGACCATAACCAGTTTATCCTCTTCTTTTTCAGTTAAATTAGTTCCACTAAATTCTTACTTTTAATGATTAGACACACTTATTTTTCACACTTAAATATTTGTGCTTTCTAAGTCAAAATGGAATCTTAACAACCTGTCTAACCTTTTCTGAATAAGTTTTGGAATGACTCCAGTATCTTAAAATGGCTAAGGTCTCTACATTTATAGCATGTTATAATTTTTACCAAAATAAAAATTATTATCCATCTGTTGCTATATGCATAGAAAAAATGCAGAACAGATTCAACTATTAACAGCAATTATGGCTGAGGTTCATAACACAAGAGACTTCCCTTTATACTTTATATATAATTTCTACAAGTTTTTGTTTTTGAAAGCATGTATTAATTTTTAAATCAGGAAATAAAAAGAAATAAGCTTTAATGCAATTAATAAAATTACTTCAATATTTGTAACTTGAACTTTAACACTTAAGGTTTTTTGTTTTTTTTTTTTTTTTTTTTTTGCGGTACGCAGGCCCCTCACTGTTGTGGCCTCTCCCGTTGTGGAGCACAGGCTCTGCGGCCATGGCTCACGGGCCCAGTGGCTCCGCGGCATGTGGGATCTTCCCGGACCGGGGCACAAACCCGTGGCCCCTGCATCGGCAGGCGGACTCTCAACCACTGTGCCACCAGGGAACCCCAAGACCCAAGTTTTTTTAACTGTAATTCTAAATATTTATTTCAGTGAGAGTCCTTCAAAAATGTCATTAGGGACTTCCCTGGTGGCACAGTGGTTAAGAATCCACCTGCCAATGCAGGGGACACAGGTTCGAGCCCTGGTCCGGGAAGATCCCACATGCCGCAAAGCAACTAAGCCCGTGTGCCATAACTACCGAGCCTGTGCTCTAGAGCCCATGAACCACAACTACTGAGCCCACATGCCACAACTACTGAAGCCCGCGTGCCTAGAGCCCGTGCTCCACAACAAGAGAAGCCACTGCAATGAGAAGCCCGTGCACTGCAACGAAGAGTAGCCCCTGCTGCTCACCGCAACTAGAGAAAAGCCCGCATGCAGCAACGAAGACCCAACACAGCCAAAAATTAATTAATTAATTAAAAAAAAATGTCATTAAAGTCCTAAAGCTAAAGTTTGCTGAAGTTACCAAGGGGCTGGGGAAAATTCTAGCACTTCATTGTCCAAAACAGGAGCCCACACACAGCTAGTTAAATTAAAAGTTAAATGAATTAGAATGAAGCAGTATTTAAAATTCAGTTCCTCAGTCACACTAGCCACATTTCAAGTAATCACAGTCCCGTGTGGCTAGTGGCTCCTGCACTGGACAGTGCAGATACACAACATGTTCACGATCACAGAAAGTTCTCCTGGACAGCACTGCTCTAAAGTCAACTGCTACTTATCCGCCACAGTGATTATTCTTACACAGCACAAAATGAAAAGAGTACTTATTTTTTTCTCCTAAGACTTAATACAACCTATGAGTGATTATGGAAAATGGATTATTGGAGGCTGCTGCACTTATTCGACATTGAAGAAGTCCTACTGCTTTAGGATGAGTTTTTTAAAATTCTGTCCCTCCAGTGCCTCTCACTCAAAGCCACTTTACAACACAAGCCTATGCCCTTGGTTCACATTGTTGCTTTAGTACAGACACTTTCTGACGTAATTTCTATTGCTAAACTACTCTTCCTCACCTGACCAGTTATTTGAATCAGGTTGTTGTTTTAATTATTATTCTTACTATTTCCTTCCTAGTCTACAAAGCAAGATAAAAACAAGAGAACAATATGGAAAGGTCTGAACTTTATTTCAAATTTGCTGATCCCACTGGTTTTCTCTAATTCTAACTTGAAATAATTCACAACTTCATTTCAAGCTACTGAAGCATGAAAGAAATTTCCTCGTCCACAACAAAATCTGGAAGCTTTATTCCATCAGTGCGTGGTGAAGTATAAAATTAAGGCCCAGGTACTTAATCAAGTTAAGGTTGTATGACTACATCTTTCTTCATTTGGGAGACTGACACTGATATAAAAAGGCCAATAGCTACAGAACCACATAAAGAATATAGTCACCAAACACCTCAGTTGGGTCACATTATTCCATACACACACACAAGTGATTCCAAATATAACATACATATTGGGTCTCACCAATTTCTCCTTCTTGTCCAGGCTTAGGAATGCTTATGGAAGTTTTGGTCTCCACTTCTAGTTTCTTCCTAGTGTCGCCCCTCTTTCCAACTATATGCCTATAATATAAAGAAAATTAATTAACGTAAATCAAAATGTTCAAGAATAAAGAACTCCATCATGTTTAAATCATACGTGGCCAGAGACACTCCCTCATAGAAAAGTGCTTCAGTAAAAACTCAGTATCTGTAGGGGAAATTACAAATCATACAGCTTTATAGAACATACTGCATTACACTCATTGGCAAAATGATATCCTACAGCCAATTCAACCACATAGAAAGAATAACTATGCTCAATGCCTGCTTGCTTCTCAAAACTATATTCAGAGACTTCCCTGGTGGTGCAGTGGTTAAGAATCCGCCTGCCAATGCAGGGGACACGGGTTCGAGCCCTGGTCCAGGAAGATCCCACATGCCGCGGAGCAACCAAGCCTGTGCGCCACAACTACTGAGCCTGGGCTCTAGAGCCCGCGAGCCACAACTACTGAAGCCCACGTGCCACAACTACTGAAGCCCACGTGCCTAGAGCCCATGCTCCACAACAAGAGAAGCCACCACAACGAAAAGTAGCCCCCATTCGCCACAAGTAGAGAAAGCCCGCGGGCACCAACAAAGACCTAACACAGCCAAAAATAAATAAATAAATAAAAAACTATATTCAAAATCTGGGTCTGCAGTTCAGTGAAAGGAAAGCTGGCACAGTCTCACAGGGCACTTGACTGGGTCTACAGTTTGAAGGGGGAAAACCTCGTTCTCTTAGAGAGCAAATTAACTACATTATGAGTTCATCCTAAGGGAATTATCCTTGATTAATTAAATAAAGGTAAAGAGCTTAGCAAAGAGCAGGGTTCACCAGTCAGGACAGATTCAAGCACAGAGAGTAAAGAGGTAATCCTCAGGTTGAATTCAAACACATAGGCATGTTTTGTTTGGGAGAGTTCACCTAAAAATTGGGAAATTTTACCTAAAAATATAGATTTCTAAGTTCTTTTGAAAAATTGGGAGATCTGACTACTCATGGCAAAAATAGGCTGGAACATGAGCACGTTCCTAAAAATGGAATATGAGCTCATCACAAACCCTGTCCCTCCCTACTGTCTTTCACTGACTGCACCTCAATCATCTGCTGGCTCATTTGCATTACTTGCCTGGGCCTCCTAGCATAAATAATTCTGACAATCCAAGGTTATCTTCTGAAACCCACAGTAATTAGATGTGTTAAAGCAAATGAGACTGCCGGATCCCAGGAGAAAAGTTTCAGAGTCTATAAAGCACTAAGAGACCATCACAGGACCATAAAGTTAAGAGATAAAACTTCCTCATCAACAGTATTTCAGCTTCTATGATTTCAATTACAGTATCCAACAGCATGGGTGACTATGTCTAAAACTCTGCATTTGTTTTTTACATGGGGATAACCAAGCCCGGTTATTTCCATTAAGGTCTACTGTAGTAAGCCAGATTTTTATAAAACAAGATGTTTAGAAGAGGACGAGAACTCCACAGTTTCAATGTGGTTTTTCTCTGTGTTGGGCTAGGGACTGTGCAGCACCAACTCCATCAGGCCCTTGCCTTTCCAGGCCTTATCAACAAGCGGAGCTTTCAACCAGGCTCCTGTTTGTTAGCACGTGGCTAGTGGACAAACTTCCCCTAAGTGGTTGGCTCAAAGTGTTATTAATAGTCCAGGCACCTTAGGGAAGTGATTGAGGTTAAAGACGCTTTAGAATCAAACCTTGGGCAAGTCATTTAACCACTCTAAATCTATTTCCTCACTTATAAAAATGGAGTGAATAATACCTAAGTAACATAAGGTTGTTTTAAGGATTAAATGTGATCATATATAAAAGGGCTTCCTAGTGACTGACACATAGCTCAGTACAGCCCATGCCATCCTCATTAAGCCCATGACAGCATCCTTACAGTTAAGAGTACCAGACCCAAAAGAGGTTTATATGGAAAGTCTAAAACACTCACTACAATAAAAGATATGCAGTGAAAGGGTGACTCCTTTATTGAATATGTAAGTGGAAATTCCTGCCAGATCAAGTGGTTCTCAATCTTGGCTACACACTGGAATCACCTGGGGGGCTACAAAAACTAATGATGCCTGGGTTCAGCTCCCAGAGATTTGGACTCAACTGGTCTGGGGTGCACCTAGGTATCAGGAATTTTTAAAGCTCCCCAGGAGCTTTAAATGTGCACCTGAAGTTGAGAACCACAGTATTAGATCCAGTCCGTGGACACGTGTATCACCATTAGGCTTTGATTTTAAATTACTTTGGTTAAGTAATCTCTTCCTTGATCCAAATAACCTTACATAAATGATTCATAAGAAAGAAATCTTCCTTGTATGACAATTGTTTCTCAATAAGACAGGAAAGGAGGAAGGGAGGAAGGAGTCTTCCTAGTAAATACTGTCTATTAATTAGGATTTAGCAGAACCAATACCTAATCTAAATTGCAAGTCATCTGGAACAAAATGAGTACTTAGAATATATAGAATTCAAAAGGTCATCAAGTTAGAATCAGATATTTAAGGAATCTTTACACACCTTAGCAGTAGCAAATATATACATTAAGGAAGACATGTTGTATTGATTTTATCAGGAACCTGAGCCACAACTTTCTAAAATCATGTTTCTTAGAAGAAAATGTCACCAGAACCTGAGAGAAAAGTGAGCTGTCAGGATTAACATCTGGTTTCGCATTCAGCCACATTCCATAAGAATTTCATCCTTAATAGGTGTTTCAGAAGATTCTCAAGGTTGACAAAAATGAAACTACTTGCCTCTTGGAGCTTAAAGGTATATGATTCCATATTTGTAGATCTCCTCTCATAGAGGATCAAGGACAGACTTTATTCATCTGGTACAATACAGAAAAAAAATCTATGACTTCCCAGACCAGCCTATCTCCAGAGGCACAAGCCCAAAAGAAGTCAGTCAGCCACATAAGCTAACCGTATTAGTGGTTAATAAGAGACAGAATGTGGTCCATCACGCAAGCAAGCAAGCACAGACTGAAGGGATGGCAAAGCTTCCAAGCAATTTACATATAACGATAACTCTGGAAAAAGCACATCAGTATTTGACAAGCATTGGAGAATAACAGGACACATTCCTACCTTCAAGAAACTTCCCATCTAGTGGGAAAAATATCAAATAGCACACAAATAAATATAAACATAAGACTGAGAAATGCTACAAAGGAAAAGTAGAGGGTGTTATGAAAACGTATAGTAGGGTAATCAATGTGGCGGTGGGGATGTCGGTGTCAAAGCAAGCTTCCCTAAGGAAGGAGAATAAAACTAGCTAAGGAACAGGAGAGATTGAAAGGCAAAGGGAACAGCATATGCCAAGGCTCAAAGGCAGGAAGGAACACGGCACATGTGAAAAACTGAAGAAAACCAGTTAAGCTTAAGTGCGAAGCCAGGGAAACAGTGGTGTGAACTGAGACTGAAAAATCAAGGCTGGCTAACTCATGTTCAAGATTTTGGCCACTGCTCTAATGGAAGAGAATTCCATCTTCAGAGGAAGGATGTTAATGGATTTCAAGCAAAGGTAGTAAAATAATCAGGTTTGCCTTTTAAAAAGATCATTCCGCCCTCAATGTGAAGAACTGATTGGAAGAGAGAGCAAGAATCAATGTGGAGAGACCAGTAAGTAGGCTACTTGAAGTAATTCACAGACAAGGCAGCAGGGTGGCTGTAAAGAAAGAGATAAGTAGATTCAAAAGATATTTAAGAAGCAAAATCAACAGGACTTGGTGACATATGTGAAATGATGAAACTGATCTACAATCAGTCCTTAGAAATTCTAGGACATTAAACCCTAAACCATTTTACCACTAGTAATCAAGCATTGCAATAAGTGTGGAAAAGAGAAGTATCTACTTCCTGCTGTTTCCTAGAAATGCCTTCCCATGAAGCTGCCGGGGGCCTCACTCACTTGTAGAGCAGGCTGGGGGCCTTCAGAGTACACCGGAAACCTTGCGGGGTCTGCACCACCTCATAGCCTTCACAGGACTCTTCTGCACACTCCACGAGACCTGTAGAGAAATGGTAACATCTCGCTCAGAGCTGCTGCTCTATGGACAACAGTCTGCTTTCTCACCAGCTGTCCAACCACTCTCAAGGTTTAAAAAAAGCAATACACACACAAAAAAACCAGTCATACACTTTACACTACAGAACACTGATCTGATATTCCTTCTGACCTGCTCTTAGAAGAAAAATAAAGAATAAAAAATACATGACTATTTTAAATCTTCCAATCTTGGAACCGTGGAAAAGGAGTATTTACATATCACTATTTAACTGTTTTCTCCCAGAAAGCTAAGAAAGTAAAGTTTTTTGTACTGTTTTTTCTTTTGGAGATGTGTTTCATGTAACATAAAACTCATCCTCTTAAAATGTACAACTCAGTGGTTTTTAGTATTAAAACACAAAATCACTTCAGTGAATGAGGTAGGAGTGATACTGGAGAACTTACTCCATACAGCCAAGACAAAGAGAAAGGAGGAGGGTGAAATAAAGGAACTCAAGGCCCCAAGGCAAAAGGGAAACAGCGGGGAGGACCAAGGGGAAGACTATTCCCCAAGGTTTAAGGCCTAATGGAAAAGCTTACAAACCGAAAGGAAAAGGAAGCAGAGAACCTGAAAGGCCCTATTTGTGCATTAAACCCAAGTCCAAGTTAATCAGCCTGAAAATATTGCCCATCTCAACGGTTTAGTTTACTTCTTAAAAATTATGCCTATTTTAAGTAGTAATAATGTTGGTTGTGTATTTGAAACTGCCTGTATATGACTGCAAAGAAGAAAAGAAAAATTACAACACAACAGTAATAATAACAACAGCTAACACTGGGCACATGTTCATTTATTTCAATAATTTATAGAAATTACTTCATAGCTTTACAGATAAAAGAACTTCATTTGCCACAGATTATTAATGGTTAATATTAAGTTAACTAAAATTACCCCATATTACATTTAAGCCTCTGCACAAAGATGAGACACAACCTGATGTATGAACTGAGAACACCTCATCAAACTCACTCATCTGTCCCCTCAGACGTCAACACAAAGGGAGCTATAAGAGGCCAAACATCTCAAATTTCAGTGCTCACACAGAAATACACCGAAACAAAGAATTGCTTCTACAATACGGAGAACATTTTACTTCTAATCTGACCAAAGATCAACCAGGATTACCTTGATAACAGTCATCATCTTCGTCTTCATGTTGATAAGTCTGCTCTTGGATGGGATTCTTCCTGTAAACCCGTCCACCAATTCTTATAAGCTGTGGACGCAGAACTTCCATGATACTTTCTCCAAACAACAGTCCTGTGGAATACTGAAAAATAAACCATCACCTTACCTTTTGTTTTAATCATAAAACCCTACCTCTATTATGTGGATCTTTAAGCCTAAAAGGACATAATTGGGCATCAGTTCACAGTACATCCTAAGCAAATGCAGCATTGTTTCCACTAGATTTCCCCTATCTAGAAGCTGTTTTAAATCAATTGCTGCATTTTCCACTACTACTCCACTCCTGGCACACTCTAGACAGTAATTTGTAAGCTATTCAGCATTCCCCCAAAAAATGATTAAAAGATACTGAGTCCATCCATGACTTTGAAAGAGAAACTATAGATCTCTTCATTACTTTAACCTAAAGAGAGTAAAATGCAACCTTCTGTGCTTATCTAAACATTTGCAAAGTGTCCTACCCTCACTACTTAGCACGACCTTTAAGAGAATTAGGGATATTTAAAACACTTATCCTCAAGGGGAGGACATAAAAACCCCTAAATTCTTTTAGAGGTGCTAGAAATATATACCCAACAATTAGATCCAGTTGCCTATCAAAACAAAGTTAAAATATGACTTAACCAACATGGTTCTCTAAACCAACACATTGCTGAGGGGAGGAATCCGATTTCCGTAGGTAACTGCTCAAAAACTATACATCACTCACAGAGAAGCCAAGTTTCCAGTCACCATTTAATGAATCAGTAATTTAGGAAACAAAGGTTCCTTACGGGTTAGCTGTGGTTATGTTTAACCAGTGTTTCTACCACGTATGTTAGATGGTCTTGAAGTTCAAAATAAAAGAGTTCCCCCCCAAAAAATCAATCTTTACTAAATACACTAATGCTCAATCCAATCTCAGCAAGTAAGTCACTTTAATTGGTAATCTGCTTACAGAACCAAGAGATTTCGTGTTGTGAAAAATAACAATATAAAAGGTAAACAGACTTGAATGTCGGAAGAGGGGGCATAATTAGCAATAGTTTAAAGACGCCATACCCTAGTGCCCAATTTCCCAGGACCTCTCACACACAAAAAAAACCTCTCCACAAAAACAGACTTTAGGGCTTCCAGGGCTTCCCTGGTGGCGCAGTGTTTGAGAGTCCGCCTGCCGATGCAGGGGACGCGGGTTCGTGCCCCGGTCCGGGAGGATCCCGCATGCCGCGGAGCGGCTGGGCCCGTGAGCCATGGCCGCTGGGCCTGCGCGTCCGGAGCCTGTGCTCCGCAGCGGGAGAGGCCGCAGCGGTGAGAGGCCCGCGTACAGCAAAACAAACAAACAAAAAAAAACCAAACTTTAATGTTAAGGTCGGGCCTCAGACTGAGCTCTGGGGGGAAACAGGGTTGTCTCAGAGACAGGAAACCCTTTATCTGCCTTTCCTCTACGGCCCTGGGCTACGAGACTGCTCATTAGGAATGACGGGAGAATAACCAATTTCACCCTGCTTCGCGGTGGTTTGGAAAGAGAAAGAGAGACGAAAGCAGAAGGCCTGCAATGTCGTGGGGGGAGATGAAACCCTGAATCATAAAAGCGAGCAAAATAAAACGAGTACGTCAAAGCGAGCGAAGAGAAACTGGCTCCACTGCGGTAGGAAAACCTCCGTAGGCACGGCAAGCGAAAGACCCGGAAGGCCTCTTCGAGAACGCGTTCCCAGAGCCTCTCCGCCCCGACCACGCCCACCATTGCACGGGCACGCGCACGCCGCGGCCTCGAGCACGCCGCCGCTGTCGTCGCAGTAAACGCGGCCGCTCCGGTTGGCCTTGGGGGCGGGGCTGTAGAGGAACTTGCCAAAGCCGCAGAGGTAAGTGGTCGAGGGCTCAGGGACCCTCGGGAGCTTGGTGGAAAGGGAGTTGATCCCTGGGATCCTACCTGCTGGGACTAGTAAAATGGAGAAAGTAGGTGGAGAAACAGGAGCCTGCCGCAGAGGGCGTGTAAGAGGAAATTTCCTCAGGCCGCACCAGACTAGTGCGCATGCGGACCGAAGGTTGGCGCGTGCGCAGTGGGGCGGCGCCGATGTCGGCCCCTGGGGACCGGGGTCGGGGGGTAAACCGCTGGCATTCTGACCCCTCCGCTCTTCTGCCCCTTTCTCTCCAACCGACCTGTTTTTAGCTGCAGCATCTTTTTGAATGGTAATCCACCTCTTTGGAATGACTTCTTGATGATGGAGTTTAATGATTGCTTGTAATAATTTGCCATTGTACCAGGGTACTTCCTTCAGCGTCTTTTTGATACGGAGACTTTTTCAAAAGGAAGGATTCTTTTTAAGAACATAAGCTTGTATCTGCTAGGAAGGAAAGTAGTTTATGAATACGAGGTCATCCCTATCATACATGAAGTAAATGTGTTGATCATCTTATCACTGTGAACACAACCATGCTGTGTCTCCCCAAATAGCATTGCTCTCCTATAAGAATCTCTACTGCCAATAGTTCTGACTTCCTTGATAGGGTCAAATACTTCATCAGTATTTAAACATTCAAAAAAATTTTACTGAGCACCTACCTTAGGCTTGGCAGCCTAATGGGAGAAACAGTTGTGTAAATAGATCCGCAGAATAAGGAAGAAAAAGAAAACGGTAATGGACCAACCCTCATGACACCAAGCTTCTCTATCCCCTGCATAACCTTTGCTGAGCTGCTAGCTCTGTGTTCTGTTATTTGTTCATCATTCATTCAGGAAACATTGATCCAGGTTCTGTGCTAGGCTTTGAGGGTAGAAAGACAACTCTTTCCCCTTTTCCTAAGAAAGGGGTTCTTCCTAAGATCTTGAACCTTAAAGTGAAAGTGTGGAGTGCATTTTCCCTCTTCCTGAGCAGGCCCTTTCTCCTCTAGGATTCATTTGACATTGATACTCTATGTCAAATAGAAAGAATTAGGACTTTTCCCATGAGTAAGTGTGTTGAAACATAAGTATGAAAAACTGGGATCTGCAGAGGAAAAAAAAGATTCAGGAGTAAATATCCATCAGTGATTTTGGATAGCTAATATTAAGTATTTACTGTCCCTATAACTGTTCCAAATGCTTTAGTTATATTAACCTTCCTGACACCTCTGGTGTAGGTACTATCATTATCCCCATTTTAGAGATGAGGCAACTGAGAAGCAGAGAGGTTAAGTGATTTGTCCAAAGTCATACAGCAAGTTAAGTAAAAAAACCAGGACATGAACCTAGGCCAAGAGGCTTCAGAGTCTGAGCCCTTAACCAGTATGCTATTTTACCTCTCACATAGCACATGACGTGCCAATAAAGCCATTGCTTAAAAAATGGCACGGCAGATAAGCTTAAAGTCCCTACACCTCAGTTTTGTTTTGTCATCTGTAAAATGGGGGAATCGGATTAGATGACCTTTAAGGAATCTTGTGATTCCTGTGAAATGTTTAACTCATTTAGCAAACATTTATTTAAATCAGCAGCTACTTAGTATAGGCCAAGCATAATGTTTGGTTCTGGTGATCAGAATGCCTGCCTTCATAGAGAAGTTACAAACTAGTGTTTATTGTTGGTTTCACTTTAACTCCTGTTACCACCTGCTGGTAGCATGCAAAATTTAACCTAAATCTTTAAAGCTAGAAATTACTTAGGTGTATCTTTCCACCTCAGCAGAAAACTGCTTATTTATGTTAAAGTTAGTGCTAATTCTGCACTCCACTTTTCAACCCTGGCTGTTTTGTGTATTTTTTTTTTATATCTTCTAATTCCTGTACCTTTTTTTAAAAATAAATTTATTTATTTTATTTTTGGCTGTGCTGGGTCTTCGTTGCTGCACGCAGGCTTTCTCTAGTCACGTTGAGTGGGCTTCTCACCACGGTGGCTTCTCTTGTTGCGGAGCATGGACTCTAGGCACGTGGGCTCAGTAGCTGTGGCTCAAGGGCTCTAGAGTGCAGGCTCAGTAGTTGTGGCACATGGACTTACTTACTCCATGGCATGTGGTATCTTCCAGGACCAGGGTTCAAACACATGTCCCCTGCATTGGAAGGTGGATTCTTAACCACTGTGCCACCAGGGAAGCCCTGTTTTTTGTATTGAATGATAGTAGTTCTGAGTTTGCAGGAAGACTACAGTATTCTTTTTAGAAAACATAAACTTTTTAGAATCTTTTGTGAATGTGTAGTATAAGCTTCTGTTTTGAACTTTTTTAAGGAGTTGTGTATTCGGTACAGATTTTTCTCATTTACATTTTGACTTTTTGATTTTTTGATGTGACATAATATCAAACACTCACCATTCCTCTAATTCCTAATAGGCCTTGAATTCTAAGATCATTCCTGAACTATTAATATTTTGTTCCAGTTTTGGGCCGCCACCAAGTGATCAATTTGGGTATTACATTTGAATGAAAAAGTGGGTTTTTTTTGTTTTTTAGGTTTTTTTTAAATGAAAGGGCCAATATGTATTTCCTAACCAATTCCCCTTCCTTGGGAACAGAACACACTGTTATTCTGGAATTTTATTTGGAAAATTTTATAAGTGAATTTCTTGGTGTGGTTGGGTCAGGATGTATCCAAGACAAACTATCCTATGAGGCATGGTTGTTTTATCCTCATATAATTCATTTCCTCAGTTAAATTGCTACCTTGGCACTGCCGTATCACCACTTCATAACCCATAAATCACCCACAGTCAATCCCAAGTGACATAAACAGTTTGCTAATGGTAGGAAGTAGTGTTTCGAGTAGAAAAACTAAGAATAAACATATTTTCACTTAAAATCCTGAGTGACATTTTGGCCTGAGGCATCAGTAAAAGATCGTGGAGTACAGAGGGTAGAAAAAATTGGAGCTAATTCTTGACTAAACTGTATGCTGGCTTTTATGGCAGCTAGAATGAAATGTTGTCAATCTCACTTCCATAAACTTGCCAATTGCTGTTTTTCTTTCTCTGTAGTGAAGTGAGAATTCTACTAGAGAGGAGATGGCTGCCTCTTCATCATCCTCCTCAGCTGGTGGGGTCAGTGGAAGTTCTGTCACTGGATCTGGTTTCAGTGTCTCAGACCTTGCCCCACCACGGAAAGCCCTTTTCACCTACCCCAAAGGAGCTGGAGAGATGTTAGAAGGTGATCTCATGCTGCTTTTTGCTGAATAATTGGATTCAGACCTGCTATGAATATTAATTGTAAAGAAGCTATTAAGTGGATTAGAGATAAGTTTGCCCTGATTTCAGCTCCACATTTCATTTCTTGTCCCCATTTCAAAATAATATCTTTAAAACATAAATCTTTCTCTAAAATCAGAATTTTGGAGCTGAAAAAGACTTTGGAAATCAAGGAGGTCATCTAGTTATTTAGACCCAGAAAAGATAAAGTAATTTGACCATGTGAAAGGACAAAATCAGCACTGGAACCAGGAATTCTGTTGACCTCCTGCTCCAGTGTGCTTTATCTTGGCACCAGTCTGCTTCCCTATGGTTGGTAGGTTTGATATATTTTTTTCTAATATAATTCATCGACAGATAGATTAAGAGATCCTGAGAGGAAATAAAAACCAATTTACTACTCTTGTATGTGAAGATGACTCTCCTGGCCCTGGCCCAGGCCCATTGCAGGGCAGTGCTGTGTGGTTTTTCTAGCACTGGAGCTGGATTTGCATCAAATCATCCCCCATCTTATTCAGCACACATTTGCAAACTGGCTGGCCAAGATCGGGGCACAGGCTGTAAGCATGAAACAGCATTGGTTCCTAGAATTTATCAGATTCATGTCATTTTAGGATCTGGACCAATAAATTCTTAATAGGGAGCATAAAAATCACCAGAAGAGCTTATTTAAAGTATACCTTTCTTGGGCTTCCCTGGTGGCGCAGTGGTTGAGACCCTGCCTGCCAATGCAGGGGACACGGGTTCGAGCCCTGGCCTGGGAAGATCCCACATGCCGCGGAGCAGCTAGGCCCATGAGCCACAACTACTGAGCCTGCGCTCCGCAACAAGAGAGGCCGCGATAGTGAGTGGCCCCCGCGGGCTTCCATGTTGGTGCAGTGGTTGAGAGTCCGCCTGCCGATGCAGGGCCGCTGGGCCTGCGCGTCCGGAGCCTGTGCTCCGCAACGGGAGAGGCCCCAACAGTGAGAGGCCCGCGTACCACAAAAAAAAAAAAATGAGTGGCCCCCGCTCGCCGCAACTAGAGAAAGCCCTCGCACAGAAACGAAGACCCAGCACAGTCAAAAATAAATAAATAAAATACTGAATACATAACTACTTTAAAAAATAATAATAAAAAATAAAGTGTACCTTTCTGGCTCACCTTAGAGATTCCAAATCAGTGTAGGTTACAGCACAGGAATCTCCATTTTGACCAACATCCAGGGGATTCTCATGAAAATGGTCCTTAACTGTTAAACTATTCATCATACCTTTTGAAAAAAATTAGCAAAGAACCTATCAAGGATTCAAAACCTACTTGATTCTAGCACATCTGTGCTTAATTATATATTGATCTTTTTTGCTTTAAATATTGCAAATTTCAGTAAGTATATTTAAAAATCTGGAAATGTCTTGAGAAAGGTACAAACTGTAGTTAAGAGTCGGCTTTTTGGGGTAATCTTTATTCATTTATATCAGGTATAATAAAAAGCAGAGGTTTGGATTAAGCCAGGACAAACAGAAGAATCATTTGTGACAGGAAAACTTGGGAAGACTGGAACCATAAGGCTTTTTAGAATTGGTTCAAGTCATGATTAGTAGACAACTGAATACTCAAGCTAGCATCACTGAGTCTGGAGGTAGCGAATATTTGGTGCCTTGTTTACCATATTTGGCACTAAAAATAAATTATGACTTCAGTTATATGCAGCAGAGACCTGGTATTAAGGACGCTTCCCACAAAACAAACCAGAAGTTGGAGGAACTTAAATTGCTTAATGAGTTTTGTAGCAGCAGAAGAGGAATCATCATTTAACAATGGACCCTAAGATTGAAGTCATTTAAATTCTAGCTACAGGAGGAATTTAATACAGGAGGTACCTCCTTGGTCTCAAAGCTATCAGCATTCTTGGTCAGTGTACACCAGATTACTTGGAAACACTAAAGAAGAAAGGCTTCTAAAATTACTCTAAATGTTGATATTCTAACAAGTTATAGTTCTATCCACTTCTATTCCATCCCATTATGCTTCATGGGGGACTGTGTTGCCTTTCTATTGTAGAATGAATTTAAATTAAGTTTAAATTCACAGTGCACAGTTTTGATTCTCTTCCTCGGGTTTAAAGTTTCCCCTACATTTTAAAGCTGCTTACATTTAAGGACAGACTATGAAAACTTAGAGATGGTAGTCCTTGAACTATCCTGGTCAAATGAAGAATGTTAAATTGAAAAGAGTACCCTTAAATGTGAGTTAATAAGGATGCTAGTTTGGAAGCATCATCTACCATGTTTATAGGTGATACTATTATGCAAGTAATCTAACACACACGAACCTGACCATTTTTCTTACGGTAGTTTAATCGAATACAGGCAAAGCGTGTTTTGTTGGGCTTCGCAGAAACTGTGTTTTTTTTTTTTTTTTTTACAAATTGAAGATTTGTGGCAACCTTGCTTTGAACAAGTCTGTTGGTGCCATTTTTTCAACAGCACTTTGTGTCTCTGTGTCACATTTTGGTAATTCTCACAATATTTCAAACCCCCCATCAACAGAAAGATTACAATTCACTGAAGGCTCAATGATGGTTAGCATTTTTTAGCAATAAAGTATTTTTTAATTAAGGTACATACATTGTTTTTTTAGACATAATGCTATTGCACACTTAATAGACTACAGTATGGTATAAACATAACTTTTCTATGCAAGGGGAAACCAAAAAATTAGTGTGACTTGCCTTATTGCAGTTGTCTGGAACCGAGCCCACAATATCTCTGAGATATGCCTGTATGAAAATAGAGAAGGAATAGTTGCCTCTTCAGAGTAAGGAACAAAAGCAATTAGGAATCAAGGTTGAATGCTGTCTATAATCTTAACAGGTTAATCTGATCTTGCGCCCTCCTAAGTCTAGGATAATAAACCCAAATAACCTTGTGAATTAACTTTTTTGTGTACCTGCTCTTTGATAACAGACATCTCACATAAGCAGTATACTGTACAGGACTTTTCAGCATTCCCCTGCCCTTGGCTAGGATTGTCCTCACCCAGTTATTAGTAAGCAAATTAGAGACTGCCTTCCAGCCCAAAAGTGGCTGAATTTTAGTAACATTGTAGGCCACTGAAGCATAAATTATCTGCCGTTGTCTATTTTCCTGCTGTGAGGTAATATTCTTTTAAATGAATTTGTTAGCATCCTATTTATTGGAGTTGGCAATGGTGTTAGATTTGGACAATTTACTGAACTTTTCACCATTTATAACCTTTACTTGTCCCTTAAGAGGAAAGCTGATGTATTGCTACTTGGTGTGTTACAAAGGGTTTGATTACAATTTCTAAATGGAAGACAGATTGCGCCAGGCTGACTCCTCTGGAGAAATTCCAGGCTTTAGATTGGTACAGATATCACATCTAATAGGATGTGGCTAAGAAGCAGTAGACTTTGTGGTTAACACAGAGCTGCAAATCAGCAAAAGTGTGTTCCGCAGACATATAGAGTGGAAAAGTGATATGCAGGTGCCTTTTTGAAAGATTAGCTTACATCCTTTTGCTTTGAAGTTCATTACCAAGGGAAATATGCAAATGTTATAATTTAAGCATTTATCCTAATAACACCTGTGATTAAATGTAAGTGGGAGGTAGCACTTGCAAGAGCTTCCAAACAAATCTTGGCCTGGTCCTAACAGCCAGAATCCCCGCTGCCTTGTGTGAGATCCTAAAGTTCAGGATCAAACCACCTGAGAAGTGAGCTCTAATTCTCTATGCTTTGCTCTTCCTAAAATAAAACAAATTATAATTTGATCCTTTAAGCAAGGGTATGAATGCTGGCATATTTACACAAAAGAGGCATAATAAGTTGCATCATTAGTGTCAAATGTTCACACAGTCCCTCTTCCCACAGTGGGATTCATAAGTTATTTTCTGGCCATTGCCCTTATCTAAAAAACTCAGTAATATCATTAGCTTACCTAGATCTTTAAACTGGACAGCCAGTATAATATTTAGTTAATTGAAAATAAAAAATGTTTTGCTCAATTTAGATGATATGCTCACAAATGACTTACATTCAGCCAGAAGAATGGGGGTGGGAGGAGGGAATAGGATCATATCCCATGTAGCACAATATTTAGAAAAGAGGTTGGGTTTAAGGAATAACACTCTCCCCAAAGTCTACATCACTATATGAAAGAAACTATATTTTGAAATATTATTCAATATGTATATATCAATGCATAATATATTTCCATACATATGTATGGAAATAATTATATATATTATTTTTGCATCAGTTTTGAAGATAATATTAGAAGCCCTCTTGGTTGTATATTCAAGCCATTTGGATACAGTATCTATAGTTTTTCTTATTTTTTTTACCATGAGCTTCTGAAATAAGGTCTGCCTTGTGTGAAACTCAGCATGAAGCTAGGATGTGTTAGTCCTATCTCCTTGTCACTTAATACCTGGCTGACACACCAACCCATGATTGATGAGTGAGTGCGTGACACCCAGTAGTGCTGGCATGAACTACCGCCTAAAAAAAGACAGCTGTGTCCCCTCCCTCCATTTGTTTTAGGATTTTTGCAATAAGATCTCTTCACCGAATGGTTTCAGGTACCCCTTTAAAAGTCACATTTTCCTACATGAGTTCTTTGCCTTTGGGGGTATGTTTTGCTGTATCAGCCCTTGCCTGACAAGGAAAAACATGAACTAGCTTATGTTTCAGTCATCTTTCAAGTACTGGGGTGACTGAGTTAGCTACCTTCTTGTAGCCAGTTCTTGGCACCAGTACAATGCTAGGTTCTGAAGTTGTACCATACCCTTATGGCCATGCAAATTGCAGTGTTTTGATTCAGCTGGAAAATCAAGGTTACAGTTGGCGTTTACAGAATGAAGCTTCCCAGCAGTGTTTTGTGATGGCCATAGTGATGTAATTTGAAATATAAAATATCAACAATAGCTATTTTTCCTCAGCTTTACTTTTTAGAATGAAAATGATTAAGAGTTTTGGTGTACCTTTGTATTTGGAAAGCATGGGAGCCACATGGCCAAATGTGTGAGCTGTCAGTGTTTGCTTGACATACACGATAGGAGAACATTAAGAAATTGTCAGGTTAGGATGGGGGAAATGTTGACCAGGACATCAAACTGGGGTTTCTTGTTTTTGTTTTTTTAACACTATTTTTAAACTCTTTTAACAAGTGGAGGGACTATTTTAATATTCTAGGTATAGAAGAAGTAGCTTTTCAACAGTGTTAATTCTAAGTGAAACAGAAGCCCTCTTTGTTTTAAGCCCTCTTAAAACTAGACCCCGATTGTAAAAGCAGGGAAAAGAATGGACATGTTTACTAGGTTTATCAGGCACCATTAGATTAAAATGGATTAGAGCAGATTAAAACTTTTCCTCTTCTCTTTGTAGATGGCTCTGAGAGATTCCTCTGTGAATCCGTTTTCAGCTATCAAGTGGCATCTACGCTTAAACAGGTGAAACATGGTAAGCACATGAGTGTTGTGTACTTAACTATGAGAATAAATTTATTGGGGGGTGGGAGAGGGGGACTTAGAAAGGTCAGAGTGCTCTGTAACAAAAACTCAGCAAGGCTATTTAAGTGGACTTTCCAAATTACCTGCAGACAAGAACATTCTACGGTCTTAATCCAGACATAATGTCCACATTGAGGCTTAAAGTTGAAGTCAAAGGGGTTAGTTTTCTAGGGGAGTTAATGCTTCCTACTCCGCTTGTATTGCTTTTTCCTCTCCTTTCTGAAACCTTCTTTTACTGTTGTCCTCCATTGGTTACCATCATTATCTGCATCTTTGGGTATTTATGTAAGTAATACCTCTTGGTCTAACTGGACTCTTAAGATCCTGGTAGCACCTTTTCTATTCCATCATCCCTCACCAGGTCTTCATTTATGCATCAGGGAACTCTGTTCACCCACCAGACCAGACCATTTCTCCATAGAGAGCATAATGTTGGGGGGGGGGGGGAAGCTGCAATTGCCTGTAACCCTAGGTTTTTAGTATACAAATCACAAATTTAGTACACAAATGGAATGGAGGATAAGTACTACTTTTTTTCCCTTTTTTTTAAGATTAAGTCTTCTGACCAACATAGGGTAAGACCCCATTACTAGAATCTTGAGGGGGAAATCCTTTTAGAAATTATTTTTAAATCAGCCATCATGTTGGTGGTTGATATATCATCTCCTTGATTCTTTACAGATCAGCAAGTTGCTCGGATGGAAAAACTAGCTGGTCTGGTAGAAGAGCTGGAGGCAGATGAGTGGCGATTTAAACCCATCGAGCAGCTGCTGGGGTTCACACCCTCTTCAAGTTGACCTTGCCTGGACAGTCACCTCTGGGGCACAGCAAGTGCAGGTGCAGTGAGGAAATTTTCTTACAGCTTACATAGCCATCCAGAGATTCACAGCTCCATCACTGAATTGTTAATTCACATCCATACTTGGTTTCTCTGTATCTAACCACAAGCAACAAATACTTAAATGTGTGATCTTACAAGGAAATTTTTTGTTTATTTGTTTAAAAAAGTATTGAGAATCAGATTTAGGCAACTGGCATCACAGAACCAGGAGGTCTGGGTTTAAGAGAGATTAATAAAACTTCACAAGCCAGGACACATGCCAGAATTGGCCAACAGAATGGCATCCCTCCTGTCAATTCATGCAGTTCCTAGAATCCTCACCAGTCAAGTCCGAGGTCAGGATCTGGAGTTATAAAATACAGCATTTCTTTTTTTTTTTTTTTTTTTTTTTTTGCGGTATGCGGGCCTCTCACTGTTGTGGCCTCTCCCATTGCACCGGACGCGCAGGCTCAGCGGCCATGGCTCACAGGCCCAGCCGTTCCGCAGCATGTGGGATCTTCCCGGACCGGGGCACAAACCCGTGTCCCCTGCATCAGCAGGCGGACTCCCAACCACTGCGCCACCAGGGAAGCCCAAAAAATACAGCATTTCTGACCTAAAACCGTTCTTTTTGCAGATGAATGTGATTTCAACTCAGGACCTGTCCAAATTAGGAATTTTTTAATGTTTGGGATTTTTTTTCTATTTTTAGACATCTAATTCTATAGATTCTATCTTTTTCCAACCTCTAGGCATGCCAAATGCTGGCAAAAAGAATTGCTTTTTTTTTTTTTTTTTTTTTTTTTTCGGTACGCGGGCCTCTCCCGTTGTGGAGCACAGGCTCCAGACGCGCAGGCCCAAGCATCCATGGCTCACGGGCCCAGCCGCTCCACGGCATATGGGATCCTCCCGGACTGGGGCACAAACCCACGTCCCCTGCATTAGCAGGCAGACTCTTAACCACTGCACCACCAGGGAAGCCCAAAGAATTGCTTTTTGAATGTTGAAGTTCTGGTAAAAATAAAGCAGTGAGCAAAATCCTTTTAAACACAGAAATCCTGAGTTCATCTTGTTGGTGGGCTCAGGCAATTCTGTAGCAAATAAATCCTTTGAAAGAGCTCCAGATTGGTTTCTTTATCCTTTCAAAGCCTCAGGGATTTGGGATAGGGGAAAGAGGTCAAATTACTTTTTATAAGAAGGGAATGTAAAAACCATTTCTCCTAAGTAAATGGTAGATTTGCTTTCTCTCAGGGATATTTGTCTTTTTCGAAGTATATGAATTTATCATCAATATCTGAGTAGGTTTTTTACCATGAAAAGGAAAAACCTGGAAAGCTAAGAGGTGTCTTTTGTTTTCCCTCATGGGACCCCAGGGTCCACACTGCACAGTTAGGAGAATCATTTATTAAATTGTATGCAAATTTTGCCTCAGACGGCATTTGCCTTTCTCCTCATTAATAACTTGTACCTGACCTGCTTAGAGTTGGTTAATTATGAATAAATAAGATTCCAGTAGCAATTGGCCTTAATCTCAGGAGTTCAGAATGTTTTAACACATAGTATATAACAGGCAGGTGGTGACCTCATTGCGTCGAAAAGGAATCTGAGCACAGGGAAGTTAAAGACCTGCTCGTGGCCACGTAGCCCAGACAGAAGAAAATCTTGGCACTTGGAATGGATTGCAGTTGATTGACAATTCAGCCCACTAACCTTGTCTCTGAAGCACATCAGAACACAAAAATTACCAGTCCTCAAACTCACCTATTTCCATATTAATACTTCTTAACCTAAACTAGTTCCATATTTGAAAGCCATTGAGTTTCCTAACATTGTCCTTTTTGGCATCAACCATCTTTATGATTACCAAAGGAAAAATTTTAAATACGTAGTCTGCAATAAACCTTTAAATCATATTTTCAGTGACAGTTCAGAAGCAATCAGTAACTTTCTCTCATTTGATTTATGTAACTGTACAGCACAGACACTGTATTACCTCATCGTTACCCTTTGGTATTTGAACTTACAGAATTTTTTTCTCGGGCTTCCCTGGTGGCGCAGTGGTTAAGAATCCGCCTGCCAATGCAGGGGACACGGGTTCAAGCCCTGGTCCGGGAAGATCCCACATGCCGCGGAGCAACTAAGCCCGTGTGCCACAACTACTGAGCCCACGCGCCACATCTACTGAAGCCTGCGCACTCTAGAGCCCGTGCTCTGCAACAACAGAAGCTACCACAGTGAGAAGCCCGCGCACCACAATGAAGAGTAGCCCCTGCTCACGGCAACTAGAGAAAGCCCGCGCACAGCAACGAAGACCCAACACAGCCAAAACTAATAAATAAACAAAAATAATAAAATAAATAAATAAATACATTTATATTGTTTAGGGATTTTATAGCTTCATAGCTTTCCTTAATTTCTCCCAGATATACAATTACATTAGCATAGTTCATTAAAAAAAAAAGAATTGTTTTCTCTTTAAGTTGGACATTTCCTTTTATGACGTTAGAAATTGAAGAGATCCTAGAGTTGAGCAGAAATACTTTCTGAAGCACCTTTCCCAGTGAAGATTCAGCTTCTACTTGAGTGCTGCCAGGAATGAGACCCTCACTATTTGAGGATGGCCCCTCCCTCTCTGCACCTTTCTGTTGGTCATTATGTCTCATCCACAACTCCTATTGCCATGTTTTGGGCTTGAAAATGGACCTGTTGTTGCTCATCTTTCATCCCCTCTGCACTCATTATGTGCCAGCCACTCACAGGCATTAATCATAATCCTTTCAGTAATGCTGTAAGATGTGTAACACCTCCTAATACAGAAGAGGAACTTGAAGCACAAAGCAGGCATTACTACATGCTAAGGCTGCATAGCTAAGTAAATGGCCAAGTCTGGATTTGAACTCAAAGTCTGCCAGACTCCAAAGCTAAGATTATTTTAGTTGAATCATGTGGCATCCCATTGAGCCCAACCCAGGGCCTCGTACAAAGGAAAATCCTAAAACCTTCTTTTTTCTTTTTAATGATAAAATGAATTAACTACCTGGAGGAAATAAGCCTTGCCACTACCCTCCCTTCTTCCAGTGCTTGTTGATAAAGAGTCTTAAGTACAATGAAGGCCTCTTTCTTTAAGAACTGATAGGAATTAGGGGCTTCCCTCGTGGCACAGAACCCACCTGCCAATGCAGGGGACACGGGTTCGAGCCCTGGTCCGGGAAGATCCCACATGCTGCAGAGCAACTAAGCCCATGTGCCAAAACTACTGAGCCTGCCCTCTAGAGCCCGCGCGCCACAACTACTGAAGCCCATGCACCTAGAGCCCGTGCTCTGCAACAGGAGAAGCCACTGCAATGAGAAGCCTGCACACCACAACAAAGAGTAGCCCCCGCTCACCGCAACTAGAGAAAGCCCGCACGCAGCAACGAAGACAAAACACAGCCAAAAATAAAAATAAATAAATTTATTTAAAAAAAAACAGATAGGAATTAGCTATATGTTAGTATCTACCTAACCTTTTAAGATTCAGTATGATGAAATGTAGTTAGATGCTTAAGGGGTACCTACCCAAGTGAGCAAGGAGGAAGGCAAGAGAGCAGATGGCAGCTAACGACCAGGACTGCACAGACAGCCATCCTAAGAGAACGGATGGTAACGGTGCCTCAGTGCACAAACACTTTGCAGCTTCTAAAGCATTTTCATATATGTCGTGTCTTTAGTCCCTCATCAACGCTGTGAGATAAATGAGGCAGGTAGTTTACAGTTGAAGAAACCAGTACAGAGAAGGTAAGGTACCAAGATTATTATCCAAATTATAGTTAATAATATAGGCCTTTCAAATCTTTGTCTCTGTGCCTTCTAGTTCATCATATACTAGAAAATCTGAAGGTAGAACTTGCTGTTAATAAAGAATTGTTCATGTTGGTTTGATACATAATTCCATATAAGTGTTTTGTCTCATGGTAATGATACATAAATAGTAAACTTAAATAAAGCTGGTTTGGGGACTTCCCTGGTTGGTCCAGTGGTTAAGACTCCACGCTCCCAATGTAGGGGCCCCGGGTTCGATCCCTGGTCAGGGAACTAGATCCTGCATGCTGCAACTACAGATCCTGCATGCTGCAACTACAGATCCTGCATGCCGCAACTAAGACCCAGCACAGCCAAATAAATAAATAAATATTTTTAAAAAAATAAATAAATCTGGCTTTACTTTTATGTAGTCAAAAATCTTACTTTCTGACTTTATCCAGGATCAGCATTAAAGTCCTCAGTTTTCACTGATAAGCTTTAATGTGTTAGTTATCAGTGCCATCGCATGGCTGATACTGACCTGGAATGACAGTGGTCTGGAACTCTAAATCACGTTCCTGACCCTGGGACCTCTCTGCTCTGTCCATTTGCTTGCAGCCTGTGGCTTCCCTTCCCCCAAATGGTTGGGAGGCTTTGAATCTCTTGTTCCCCATCAGAACACCAGACACTGAAGTGGTAGAAACTTTGGACCTTAAGGCCAAACCAAAGGTAGAAGAAAGGAGGTAGGACCAGGGGATGCCTATCATCCACAACAAAGAGGAGGAACCTGCCCAAGGATGTGGTTCCCTTTCAGGCAAACCCAAGAGATACTACACTTGGAGGAGAAGGCCATTCTGCCTCTCCCTCTCCTTTTGCCAAAGCACCTAACTTTGCCTAAAATACCTTGCCTGGCCTCCTTGTAATTGCCCAAAGTTCCAACCAAGACAGATCCTTTCCACAAAAGAGAAAAGGCTTAACTGACAGATACATGGGAAAGTTTTGGGTTGCAGGCAGAGTACAGATGATACCAGATCTTCTCCTGTTTCCCAGAGCTGAGTTTGGGATGGAGATGGCACCAAGGGTGGAGAAGAGTGGGAGAATGAGGCGGGAGCAGGATGCTTCGCCACCAGCCTGCCTTGTTAATTTGCATCTGGTCAAAGAGGGAGTCTGAGAATTTTAGAGCTGAATAGAACAGACCTTAGAGATCATCTAGTTCATCCCCTTGGCTGACAAATAGGATGTTGGGACCCTGTCTGTGTCATTCATTGCTGTATATTCAGTACCTAGAACACTACCTGGCACATAGTAGGTGTGCTACAGGTATTTACTGAGTGAATGAATTTGTTGCATGTTTACCCTGTTTTAGAAGCTGTGCTAGCTACTTACAGTGCAGCATCCAGAGTGGAGAAAAGCCTAACGTAATTGAGGTAGGTGGTGGGCAGAGCCAAGACAATAAGCCAGAGCTCAGCCCAGAGTTCTCCATAATGCTCTACTGACAAGTGGAAGCTGTGGAACAAACGGAAACTGTGTCCAAAACAGCCATGGTAGGAGCCTGGGCAAATGATGCTGGTGGCCCGCTGCCCTTCTCCTAGGCTCCTGCACATGGGCCCAATGGTAGTCCCACATGTCAGCATCCATGAGCTGGTCTCCACCTCTCCAGATACTTTAATTTCTGCAGCCTGTCAAGTCGCCCTAGAGAAGCTGTTTATCCAGAATCCGCTTACTTCATTTTTATAATACAAGCTCTTTAGGGAAGGTAATGAAACAATATAGTTTGTTACCAGCAACAACAGAGAGGATGTTTCTTTCCAAACGTCTTTTACTCATTTCACAGACATTTCTTGAGCACTTACTATGTGTTTAGCATCTGCTAATGCTGAGGATATGCTGTCAAACAAAACACAGTCATCAGCCTCAAGTTTATAAATATATTAAGAAAGAGAAAAGAGCAATTTTCAGTGTAAAAAACTGTCTGATAACAGAAAGTAGAAATGCTGTAAAATCAGAGACAGCTAATGCAGCTGAGCAGGGGTCAGAGAAGACTTCCTAGGAGGATGGTGTTTAGGCTGAGACCTGAAGAACAAGTAGGTGGGGTGGGAAGGAAAGACTTTCTAGATGGAAGGAACAAAATATGCAAAGGCTCAAGAGTGAGGAAGGACATCGTGCTTCTGTGGGGCTGCAGGTGCTTTGTTATGGCTAATTCATAGAGTATAAGGACAAGATGATAGATTTTATCTGAGAGTTACTCAAGAAGTAGCATATATGGGACTTGGTGACTGGTCAAACTTGGAGAACTCAGGGAGGACACCCGGGTTTCTTGTGTCAGTAGCTGACGGACTGGATTCTATTCACTGAGACAGGAGTACAGGGAGAGAGGCAGGCTCAAGGAGATGTCCAGCAGGCAGGTGACTCTATGGTCTACATATAGTTCAGGAGAGTGAGCTGGGCTAGAGTTAGATTTGGGACTCACCCACCTAGAGACATGCAACCAAAGGTGGGCATGGATGGTATTGCCCAGGGAGAGAGCCCACAGAGTAAGAAGAGAATTGGAACCCTGGCATCTAAGGCAGCGGTCCCCAACCTTTTTGGCACCAAGGACCGGTTTCGTGGAAGACAGTTTTTCCACGGATGGTGGGGGGCGATGGTTCAGGCGGTAATGCGAGTGACAGGGAGCAGCAGATGAAGCTTCGCTTGTTCGCCCGCCGCTCATCTCCTGCTGTTGTCCTAACAGGCCACGGACCGGTACGGTGGCCCAGGGGTTGGGGACCCCTGATCTAAGGGACAGGAAGAGGAGGGGGAGGAGCCCAGGAAAGCAACTGGCAGGAAGTAACCAGAGACAGCCAGAAAATGAGGAATGTGGTATCAGGGAAACCAGGAGAAAGGATGTTTTAAGAAGGAGACTGCTGGACTTCCCTGGTGGCGCAGTAGTTAAGAATCTGCCTGCCAGTGCAAGGGACACGGGTTCGGGCCCGGGTCCGGGAAGATCCCACATGCCGTGGAGCAGCTAAGCCCGTACGCCACAACCACTGAGCCTGCGCTCTGGAGCCCGCGAGCCACAACTACTGAAGCCCGCGCGCCTAGAGCTTGTGCTCCACAACAGGAGAGGCCACTGCAATAAGCGGCCTATGTATGCACTGCAGCAAGGAATGGCCCCCACTTGCTGCAACTGGAGAAGGCCCGCGTGCAGCAACGAGGACCTGATGTGGCCATAAATAAATAAATAAACAAATAAGTAAATAAATAAATAAAATTATTAAAAAAAAAAAAAAAAAGAAGGAGCCTGCTGCAAATACCAGTATCTGGTATAGCCAAGCAATGAGCTGACAGGGGTGGAGAAGGCCTTGGGATTTTACCTAGGAACTTGTTGGTGACCTTGTCTCAAGAGCAGCCACCTTTGTGGTACAGCGGGGGCAGAGCCAGACTGCTGTGGCTGGGAGGGTGAGTGGAAGGTGAAAATACGGGGCCAAATCTAGGCAACATCTTTAAGAAGTTCAGTGGGAAGCAGAGGCAAAAATGGGGGACAAAGAGGGTGATGGTTAAAGGAGGACGCATAGTCAAGACGTTTGTTCTGGGGATAGGTCAAAGAGAAAGAGGGCATGATTGAGGGTGTAAGGTCCCTGAGGAAGTGGAAGGGATGGGAGCCAGAGCCCAGCTGGAGCGATTACCCTTAGAGGGGGGGAGGGTAAAAGGATAGTGCTGATGCGGGTAAATGTGTCGGTGAGGTGGCAGGAAGGTAAGGGAGTTCCCATCAGATGGCTTCTGTGTTCTCTGTGATGGAGGAGGCAAATTGGTGTATGGCCTGCGGCAGGAGCAGGACAAAGCAGGAGCAGTGGGCTTGGGAATGGTCCCTGTGAAGAATGGGAGGGAGCTGACCAGGGTCAGAGGATTGCCAAGCACATTCAGGGGCCATTTCCAGTCTGAGTCCCTGAATTTGCAGTGGCACCAATTGTTGGGGAAGTATACCAGCAACTCCGGGCAGCCTGGCAGTAGGAATGGAAAAAATGAATAGTTGGTGGTTACAGTCTTACACGGTAAGGGCAAGGGGGTAAGCAAATTGTTGGTCTAGGGCTAGCAAGGGAAGGAAGTGAAAACAAGAAGAGTTTACAAGAGAGAAATTATTAGAAGAGTCAGACATTTCTTGAGGGCCTACTATGTCTCTGGTAATATGTAGTCAATAGAAGTACAAAGATGGAGCAATAGTTCCCAAACCTAGCTGTGCCTCAGAACCAAGCTTAATAAAAATACTCCCTGGCTTCATTCCTGGGGTCCAGTAGGTCTATGGCTGGGGGTCTCGTGTGACCCTCCTGCAGCCAGTTTTGGAAACCACTTGGACCAATGAAAAAGCAGACAAGTAAACACATATGGAATCTATACAGCACCATAACTCCATGACTCTGGTCTATATGGGGTGCTGTGGAAGCCAAGAAGTCTTGGAGGTGGGAAAGAAGGGGAGATAACAAGGAAACTTTCCTAGAGAAGGTGAGCCTGGGCCTGAACATGCCTGTTCAATTGGGGTTAGAGGGGAATAAGCCAGAGAACCATTCCAAGTACAGGGAACAGCACGTGCATAGGCAGGGCCGCATTCATGGAACTCCAAGTCATTTGGTGTGGCTGGAGCTGAGCATGTAAACAGGGGAGGGGTGCGACCTCTCAGAAGAAGGAAGCAAGAACCAGATTGTTTTGAGCCTCATTCACCGTGCTCTACTTTCCATCAAAAGAGCATTTCTCTGACACGGACAGGGTACACCTGAGAAAAAGGCCAACAATCCTGACTTTTACAATAAGTAACTTAGGAAGCAGGCTCCTCAAGACCTGGAAGGGTTAGACCCTTAGGCTGGTATGACGCATCAGAGGTGGTCTTTACAGACCACTAGGCAGTACTGTTCACAGTATTTTTGCTCTGGCTGGAAAGTAAATATTTACAGATTTGTATTTATTTACTTATTTTTAGGGAAAGGCAGATGTTCTAAGCTCAGAATTATTGAAGGAGCCTCCCTTCTGGGCTCTGAGCCAAACCAGGATAAGAGGCAGCTTGAAGGGATCAAATATAAAGTATATGGACATTGCGGAGAGATGTTTTTCCCCCCAAATGGTTTCTCCTCCTTCCTTCCCTGGCCCCGGAGGCCTGAAGTAAAATCCCACACCCTCTCTCCCCCTCCTTGTTCTCAGAAGTCTCCAGGCATATATTTGAAGATAAACCACACAAGCATGGGCATTTCATCTGTTTAGCAAACCCAAAGGTCATGTTTGCGGGCTGTTGAAGTCAGACTCTACCCACGTAACTTTCTGCAGTCTCCAAAATATAGTAAATCTGGAATCTTCTGTGAAGTCAGGGCAACTTAGCTCTCCAACATAGTGCCTCGAGGACAACCTAGGACTTCCTATCCTGGACCAGTGTCACTGCCCAGAGAAGACTCAAGGCTCATTCTGTGATCCTGCTTCAATGCTCAAGGCTACAGTGCTTTTTGAAAGCACTCCTGATCATGAAAAGGAAAATCAGACTCTCAGCCAGCCTGAGATTGCAGCTGGAGGACCAGGTGCTCTGGCCTCCAGAGACCTATGGACTTAGGAGCCAGGAAGAAAGCAGGACATCATCCCCATGCCATCTCTCAGTACAGTGGAGTATTCATTCCGAGAGCTAGAAAAGAAGCAGAAGGGGGGATGGAGGACCAGGGAGGAGGGCCGCGCCTTGTTGTCTGGGAGCATAAGCTCTGGCTGCGCCTGTAGTTAAGCCTTATCCACTATGCTGCAGCCAAGGGGCATCCTTATTAGGCAAATAGAAAAGCAGGGCCTTAACCTCAGCGTTCTGCAGCTCTTCATGACCCCGGGGATCACTGAGTCCAAGGACAGAGAAACCATCTCCCATTCTGAGCCTCTGCAGTCTCTTTTGAGTCCTGCTGGCTTTGTGGCCAAAATGAACTTTCCATGAAAAAGAGTTAGGCTCCTGGAAGGTGCCAATTTAATACTCTTCAATTTAAAGGCTGCCAAGGGGGATGGGAAAGGCTTCAGTAATGAAGGCATGAGTGACCATGAGGGCCTGGGCTCAGCACCCACACCTCTCATTTTGGCGCAATAGCTCTCAGGGTAGGTACAAGTCATACCCAGGCACTGGGGACTCATCATGGTTAATATATACTGAAGAGTAACTATATGTGGGGCATTGTGCTAAGTACTTCACACACATGGTGTCATTCACTCACTGGGAGAGGGCAACAGAAAGGCCATGTGGGGCAGAAGAAACCACCAAGGAATGGCAGGAAAGAATCCCATAGACTAAGAGCTGAAGGGCCTTAGCAACTGTATTCATTTGAGCTAGGGCTGCCATAAGAGCCTACTAGGGCGGCCATAACAAAGTACACAGACTGAGCAGCTTAAACAGAAACTTAATAGTCTCACAGTTCTGAGGTCTAGAAGTCCAAGATCAAGATGCCACCGTGGTTGGTTCCTGCTGGAGGCTGTGCAGGAAGGGATCTGTTCCAGGCCTCTCTCCTTGGCTTGTAGATGACCATCTTCTCCCAATGTCTCTTTACATCATCATCACTCTATGCATGTGTCTGTGTCCAAATTTCCCCTTTTTATAAAGATACCAGTCATATTAGATTAGGGTTCACCCTACTGAACCTCACTTTAACTCAACTACCTCTATTGAGTTCTATCCCCAAATAAGATCACATTCTAAGGTACCGAAGTTAAGACTTCAACATGTAAATTTTGAGGAGGGACACAATTCCACCTGTAACAGCAATGATGTCTAACCAAATCCTCTACTTTTATAAATGAGGGTATTGAAGCCTTGAGTAGGAAAGTGACTTGCACAGGGTCACACAGCAAATTGGAAAAACTAAGACTAGAACCCAGGTCTTTGGGGGCTGCAAGTTTTGTGCAGATTTCCCTGGAGTAGCCGCACTGCCAGCTTTGGGAAGCTCCTTCTCCAAGAAAGGAATCCCTGAGCTTGGATAAGTATGGGAAGCACCCAGTCGAATCTCTTTATAGGCATGGGGTGAGGACACACTAAAACTCTCTTACAAACCAATATTTGGGAAAACACTCTGAAATGCCAGAGTGGAAGGAGCCCTATTAAAAGAGCTTAATATAAGCACTGGGGTTTATTTTCAATGGCCAGGCCCTTCATTTAGGAGGCAGATATGTGGTGTGTTATAAAAGAAGAGCTTTGCTCCTTACTTGTAGCCCCCAGTAGCGCAGGGAGCCAGAGTATGGCTGGGTGCTGGCTGCTCACAGACTCTCCCTGACTGTCTACTCTCTCCGGGCTCGTCTCTGCCTCAAGGCTGGCATCTGGCCATTCTGCAATCAGTTGTGAGAACTCACTAAGAAAACTCTTTTGAAAGTCTCACGCAACGTTAAGGAGCAACATGGGTTTAAGAGCCTTGCTCTCGCAGCTTCAAAAACGAGGAGGCAAAAATTGAGATTGAATATAGTATGGAAGTGTGGGTGACACCAAACCGCAGATGAGTTGATAGGCTGCGGGGAAGGAAGTGAAAAGTTCACCTTGTCCTTCCCTGTAACGGAGGGCTGTTGGTTTTGCAGAGGTTTGCTTTTTAAAAATTTTTTCATTCAATAAAAATAGCTCGGTGGGACAACATATTATAGCATTCGTGGAAATAAAAACTAGGAACCACATCATAGGATGTTCTGCTCCAAACTTGGCCCTGGTTCCCCAGGCAGCTCCCAGTTCCTTTTGATTTATGCAGCAGCCGTGGAGGCCCTCACCCCGTCCCAGGTGGGGCCTGGACTTAAGGGAGGAAGGGAGGAGATGGTCCAGAGGCATCAGCTGTTTCCCTGCACATGAGCCAAGACCCTCGCCTCAGCTAGAAACTCAGCTTTGTCCCCTGTGTCTGCCTTCCGCACTGTGAAAAGTTTCCATCACAAAGGGTTGATTCAGGAAACCAAGGTTAGAGGCAAACGGTCTTATTTGAAAATGGTGAAGGCCAGCCAGGCTTTGGGCTTCCTGCATTGATTGCTCTCCTGGGGCCTGGGACCAACCCACCAGGGTGGGGCAGGCAGCTCTGCAGGTTACAGGATGTGAAAGTGGGGACTGAGGTTAGGAAAAAGAATAAAAGGCTAGGACCAGAACACACCCAGCAGAAGGCCATGTGCAGTTCTCCTCTTCAGGGTTTCCTGTGGGTACACTGAGAACATTGTGTTCTGGCTGTGAACTTACCCGGCTGAGCCGGCTCCAGACTCCGCCCCTGGGTCCTAGTGCTGCCTCTCGCTATCCTCGGCCTTAGGTCACCTGCACCGCGTAAAGCCCACTGAAGGACCCCAGGAGGCCACTTCCACTGTGCCCTCCCTACTGGGTGAGCCTCCAGTGACCAGACTGTGAGCACTTACCTTCCCATTCATCCTGAAGCATCTTCGACTTGCTTGGCACTGTCACATAATAGCATCTCATGTTCCTCATGACAAAACCTCCTTCAGATGACAAAACTGAGGCTCTGGGAAATTGGGAGGAACAACCAAGATCAGTAATTCAAGGTTTTTGGACCCAGATCTCCTGACACTTTAGGGGTAACTATTTAAAGACCAGCACTTCAAACCCTTGAAATGAATGTAAGCCTTTACCTTCAAAGTTTCTCTCCAGATGAATTTGACAGTAAGGTGATTTCTTAACGAATTCTCCAAAACAGCTAAAAGCTCTGGCGTGTGGTGTAGAGCTGACCAGAGGAAACTGGAGAGCCCAGTGCTCTGTCTGCCCTGTGCCTCAGCTCCCTGGACCTGCCACCAGACGCCTATGTGCAGCCCCACACTAGGCCTGGATTGTTCGGGGCCTGGGTAGGGTCCTGAAACTCAGAGGCAGATGCTGAGCTCCAGCCCAAGTAGCCAAGGATCAATGGGCCAGGAGAGAGGGAAAGGGACTCAGGAAGGGGGTTGAACTCTCTGGTTAGAAGAGATTTTTTTCCGTTTTTAAACTGGCTTCTGGATCATCAATTCCTCTACTAGGCGGTGAGTCTCTTTTTCCAAGTCATCTTTGTACCCTGTGGGTATGCTTGTCCTTGGTAAACGGTTGTTGAACGACCTGAGTGGAAGTCACTCACCGGAAGGCCCTGCCTGTAGCCATGGATCACAGTCTTTCCCAACTGCACATTGAGCACCTACTGTGTACTAAGTTAACAATGATTGATAAAGGGCACACAATTGCTAAAAACAAATGTACAAACAAAGGAGAGGCAGCCATGGCGTCTACCCCTCCCAGGGATCACAGTCTAGTGGAAAGAAAGGCATTCAATAAGCAAGAACAATCCCAAGGGTCCAGGGTTATCCTAGGTGGAGTCCAGAGTGCTGTGGGTGAGCACAGAGCAGGGAGACCTAAGAACATTGGGGGCCCAGGAAAGTCCTCGAGGGAGAGCTCTTCAAACTGAGACCCAAAGGGCAGTTAGGAATTAGCCAGACAGAGGAGCCTGGGAAAGGGAGCTTCAAGCAAAGGTAACAGTGCTTGTGAAGACCTGGAATTTAGAGATCAGATGGCTCATTGATAGAACTGAGAATAGTCTTCTATGTCTACTGAACACCACCAGTGGGAAATCTAGTTCTCACTCCAGGGGAGAACCCAGGCATTGTTATTGTCCATAAAAAAGGAATCCTACTACTTCTCTGTGGCCTTCCCCTAGGCCCTAGACTCCAAACCAGAGAAATCCTAAAAGCTGACTGGGATATATCTTGAGGCAGGAAGGCCATGACTGTGGCCAGAAGGGGCAGGTACTAGTCCAGGCACTGGGACCCTGGACTGAGATACTGGGCAAGTCACTTCCGACCTCCCTCTGGATCTCAATTTCAGGCTTTATGTATTCTCAGTAGTTAGCCTGACAGTTAGACCTTCCTGAATTAATGAATGACTGCAGTTTCCATCTGGAAAAAGACTTCTTCCAGTGCTAAGATTCTGGGTTTGGAACTCACAGTCAGTCATTCCCAGGATTCTTTTGGCAACAGAAGTGCCATGACAGGAAGGAGGACAGTGCCCAGCACACCCACAGCAAATGTTTGTTGAATGAATGACTGCTCTCCCTGAAGTCACTCTAAAAGCTTTGATGGATCCTTGCTTCTCTCAACAGCTGCTCTGATCTCCATCACTCCTAACCCTGTGCAGTCATTATCACCCACCTACTTCATAGGCAGACATCAGATTTCGTTGTGAAAATAAACCCTAGATCTTGCCTTTAGTGCTCCATCCTAGGGGAAGAAGATGGAAGATGACTGCAGGAAGCTGAGAGGCAGTGTAAGGAAGAAAGAGAAAGGCCTAAGATGGTCAGAGTCTGAAAATCAGTGCACATTCTCACTTAACACTCCCTGTCTTAGAAACTCCAAACTTGCCAAGAGCTCTGCCCCCTCCGGTGAACAGCTAGAACTCACCAGGGCTTGCTGGAAGAGCTCTGGAAATGGACCAGCGCTCCCTGAGCCACCACATTCCCTACTTGCCCTGAATCAGGCGCTATGGTGAGGGCAAGAGTTCCCAGCTGGGCACACCCTGAAATGCATTTTCCCTCTTCTGTGGGTTTCCAGGCTAGCCCGCAGAAGCCTGATTCATCCACAACCGCAGTGAAACATAGAATTAATTCTGGCTATACCCTGGGTGAGCTAGGCCATTATGGCAACCAAACCACTACTTACAGCATTATTTTGTTGGGAAAATGTGTTCTGAGCTCCAAGCAACCAAATTATAAGTGGGACATAGGCACACCCAGTTTCAAACCCCAGTTTTAACACTTCCTAACCATGTGGTCCTGGGCAAGGCACCATCCTCCCCAGCCTTAGTTTCCTGCTTTGTAAAAGAATACCTCCTTTAGGAGGTTGGAGTGCTGACTGAATAGACCCCCATGAAAGTGCCCCATGGCCCTGGGCAGACGTCTCGCTCCTGCCTTTCACAGGAACTTTTGGAGGGAGACCTGGAGATATGACTCCAAACACAGTGCCTCTGAGGAGGGTTTACCCAGCTTGCATGGTGGCAGCATTACCACTGGACTCAGCCTCAGAGCAAGTATTTCTGAGATAAATGAGCTGCTGTCTTAGAAATCACAGAACATTCTTCATCTTTGACCTTCTCCAGGCTTGTATTGGCTTCTCTGAGCCAAGAAACTTCTCCTGCCCCAACTCAGCTCCCTCTCTCCCAATCTCTCCATGAACAGCATTGTTCTGGTTTCCTTTGCTCCTGATCCTAGTCAGGGGCTTCGCCTCCAGAAGGGGCCAGAAGCCCTGGCCTTTCACCCAAGCCTGGAAGTGAGCCCACAAGAACAAGCAGGAGGAGGGCAGAGACCCAGGCGGCACCGCCGGGCCCTGCGAAAGGCAGACTCCCCCTGCCGCCTTTGGCTTTGGCCCCTCCTTGCTCTGTTTGTTTCCAAGCTGCAGCCAGAACGGTCTGTACCCAAAGGATGGTGAAACAGCCAAGGAATCCGTAGGGTCCTAAAGGTCGACCTCCTTCCTTTCCTTGCCCTTGTTCCCAAAAGTTAAGGTTTCCTGGTCTTGGGCTCCTTGTCCCCTACCCAGGGTCACAGGCACTGTGGAGGTCAGTCATCTTGAATGAGCCTCCCCTACACTGCCCTGTGCTTCCCACATTCCATTTCCACAGCCATCCTCACTTCTCCCCATTTGGAACCACAGAGCCTTCCCAGACCCTTCCCCCATCTGTCCAGGAGCTGCAGTACTTCTCACTGGGTGTCCACTGCTGCAGCCCCACCCCACCTCTTTATCCAACCCCCAACCCCACCCGCAATCCTGCAATAGCCAAAACACAAAAAGAGCTCATGGTAAAAATCCGATTTCCAGGGCTTCCTTGGTGGCGCAGTGGTTGAGAATCCGCCTGCCAATGCAGGGGACACGGGTTCGAGCCCTGGTCCGGGAAAATCCCACATGTCGCGGAGCAACTAAGCCCGTGCGCCACAACTACTGAGCCTGTACTCTGGAGCCCGCGAGCCACAACTACCGAGCTCGAGTGCTGCAACTACTGAAGCCCGCATGCCTAGAGCCCGTGCTCCACAGTAAGAGAAGCCACCGCAATGAGAAGCCCACGCACCATGACGAAGAGTAGCCCCCACTCGCCACAATTAGAGAAAGCCCATGCATAGCAACGAAGACCCAACACAGCCAAATAATAATAATAATAAATAAATAAAATTTATTTTTTAAAAAAATCCTATTTCCAGTGTTTCTACAAAGCAAAATAAAGGTAACCTTACTTTTTAACCTGAAAAAAAAAACACGATATAACGTGAAAAACTAAAAGCCTCTCCCACCCCTCCATCCCTCAGAGATAACCTCTGGGGGCAGTTTTTCCAGTATCCTTCTAGATGTTTTCTCTGCACATGTAAGTGTGTGTCTGCAGGGGAATGTCCTCTGTTTTTCTTTCAAAATGAGATTAGAGGTTACAAATTGTTCTGCAACTTGTTCTTTTTGCCCAACAACGTATCGGGCATTTTTCCAAAACTGACGTCACTCTTTTTAACACCCACATAATACTCCATGATTTGGATGTACTATAGTTTATTTAACTGTTATCCTGCCACAGACACTCAAGGTGTTTTTTTTTTTTTTCAGTTTTCTCCCATCACTATCTAACTGGTTCCTGGCCTCAGGTCTCAAACCTCTGATCTGCCTCCCACACCACTGCTTGATTGCAACACCAAGTCTGACTATCATTCCCAGCTCAGCTGTTTTCCTTGCATTAGGGTTATTCACAAGGTGTCTTATCTCCCCTCCTAGGTCTTAAGCTCAGGACAGGGTGTTTGCCTTGGAGGTCCTGACACGGAACACTAGGCCTGTCAACTCCGCAGTTTTTGAGCCAATCTCAGTGCTACCCTGGGGAAGTAGAAGGAGGTTCTCAGGCCACATGGATACTCATTTTCTTTTTCATATATATGTGTTGGGAACTCTGGGGACCTGGCTTTGTGCAGGGCACTGGAGCTCCGGGATGAAACAGATACAGACCTTGGCAAGCTTACAGTTTAATGGGAAAGACAGGCATTGTACATCCACACAGATAAATACATGGATAATTACATATGGGATGAGTACTTTGAAAGGAAACAACAGAGGAGAAGGGATGGGGCCACCAGGAGAGAGGGCCAGTGAAGCCAGCAGACCATGGGATCTGGTTCCCATTCCAGGCCACTTCCCCTTTAATCTTCTCATCTGACAAGAAGGGAAATACCTCTTTCAGTTTTAACTTTCTGTGATAATAATACACACTATCAGAGTTCAGGGCAAGTAGAGTTCCCCACTGCCTGATAGGGGTCAAGGGAGACTTCTCACTGACATCACATTGGCCTTGAGTCACAGGCAAGCTCTACTGCCATTCGATTCCGGGCCGAATACTTGTTGAGCATATACCATATGTATCTAACATATAGAGGTTAGGGGTGTGTGTGTGTTGGGGGTAGTTGTGGTGGTGAGTGTTTAAAGATTTAAAATAGGTGACCTCTGAAGGAGTTTACAAATTGATGGAGCATCAGACCCAGGATAGGATAATTTCAATATACATCAAGTGAGAGGAGAGCGACACATCCACAGCTCTGGGAACTGAGCACTGGCTTCAAAGGCAAGCAGTTCTGGACTGGACTCCCTGGCCCTGCACTCCCCGGCCAGGGGACATGGAGCTTCCCAAGTGTGCTCAAAAGGGGCTCCTGGAGGGCCCTGAGCTGAGACAAGCTTGGAGTGTGAGTCAGAAGGAGCTAGAAGGGCATCTGGGAAAAGTAATCTGTGTGAAGATGGGAGCAAGCTGGAAGGGAAGACACTTGAGACCACAGAGGAAAAGCATCCCACGGGGCACAGGGCACCTGGGCGAAGTCAATTATACCAGCCTGGAAAGAAAAATCCAAGCCAAAAAGAGCATTTTAAGGAGGGCAAGCAGCCCCCATTCTCCTCCCCATGGGCCAAGGATTTCATGCCCTAGAGAGGGCACCAGATGGGAGGAGACAGAAATCTGCTGTCACCTCTGCCAGTCTCACCTCCATATCTATGTGTCTGTTTCTCTTTGGAGTGATTAAAAATACTGTAAATTATATGCTTACACTTTGTTGATGTTCTCTTTATGATCCACTGTACATGGCTGTATATATTTTGCACATCTACATACATATTACTGTGCAAAGTTGTGTACACAAAGCCAGGCATACTGTACTTTATGGAAAATTTAAGAGCGTTTCAGAGGTAATTAGAACCATCTGTGATTTTCCCTCCTGGCTTTGGGAGGGAGGTGCAGCTAGAGATAGTCAAGGGCCAGCCCTGGGGGTTTGTGAGGCCAAGGTAAGGAGCCAGACTTGCTCTAAAGGCAGTGGGGAGCTATTAAAAGGTTTGAGAGGGAGGCCTTAGTGAAGCTGAACAAAAGTAAAATAGAAAGTTCCAGGCTCTCCTTGTTTCTACTTAAGATAACAGAGTTACTTCCACAATCAAAGCAGGAAATCCCAAACCAGTTCTGTCCACAATTCATCTCTGCCTCAGTTTCTCCATCTGTGAAGGGAAGCCCCACCTGCTATAGTGTGGGGCTGCAGGACCACAGGTCAACTTTGGCAAACAATGAGGCCCATTTAGGCCGGCCTGGGCAAAACCCAGGCACATTGTTGCCAAATCTGAATGTCATTCCTGGCCTCCAAGGCTAACAAGCTCTGGACGTGGTGCATCCAGGTTCGGATCCCATTCCTTGGGGAAAGAACTTGGTGAAGCTTCTGCAGGCCTATTGATGTCCTTCTTCCCTGGGCCAGAGACTCTTAAAACTTCCTGGGAGAATGAGGCAACACGCCTCATTGTGCAGCCCTCAGCAAATGCAGCAGCTGCACCGAGTGCTAAAGAAAAGCTCCCATAATAACTATGTGTGATAATAAAAAGATAAAGAGGCAAATAGGTATGTAGGTCAGCTCAAAAATAGCCACCCATCCATTTGGCCCGGGTAACCATTTGTGCCAAGTAGGTCTAAAGGGTTTTCTTCCTTCCCCTCCCAAGCTGATATTCCCTGCTTTTTTATAAGGCTGCCTTAAATAAAAGTCCCCGGGGGCTGCCCGGGCAGTTCTGACCTGCAGCCCTATAGGAGCAGGCACTGCTCCCTGCACTCCCTCCACCAAACAAATCCTGGGGTCAGAGGGCACAAGGGCTCTGCCTCTCTGACGTGGGTTCTTGGGCCTGAGTCAGGGTGTAGGGTGGTGACTCACAGACACTCCCCCGCCCACCCCCATAAGGTTCTGCGTGCACCCAGGAGGCCTCTCCCACCCCAACAGAGACGGCTTTGTTAGCGGACCCGGCCCGAGGAGAGTTACTGCCTCAGGGTTGTGAGGGCCTCCTCAGCCTCTCCTCCCTCCCCTTCTCCCCGCTCTTCTGCCCTCCCCAGAAAGGCGCCAGCCGCTCGCCCTGCCCCCCACCCAGCAGCCCAACGACTAAAGCGCTGAGCTCAGCATCTCCCCAGCCTGGCGGCTTTCCTCTCGGACGGTGGGAGGAGTCTTCTTCCTCCCCGGAGTGGGCGGGGTCAATGCTAGCCCCGCCCTCCTCCCCTGTCTCACTTTCCCTTCTTCCCCCCCCACCTCGTCCCCAAGACGCACGTTCTCCAAGTCACGTCCCCGCTCGTCCCAACACACACCAGGGGGTCCGTGGAGACAGACCCCCACCTCCCCAGTCAGCTGCTCAGCATCTGTCACCTCCCCTGCCCGGCTCCCCTGAAGGCGTACCTCGGCCGAGGGTGGGGGGCGGGAGGGGAGAGGAAAGGGAGCAGGGGGTCTTCCCTTCCCCCATCCCGGCTGGCCCCACTGCAGACCAGCCACAGCGAGGAAGTCAATTCAGCTCTTGTGTGCTCCTCTTCCCAGAGCAGAAGCTAGAAATCTAGATTTTTTTGTGTTTCTCTGCGTGTGATTTTTAAATACAAAAAGATTCAGCCGTAGCTTCTGGATTCCTACGCCAAAGTCTGTCCTTTGTGGGTTACAAACGTTACAGCTGGGGGCGGGGAGAGGCTCCTCTTTTGGCTCACCACTTCCCACATGGGCCCTCCTGAGCTCTCAGGGAGGATACCTGGAGGGAGGATGTGACAGAATCAGTGTCACTTCTGGGCTTGCGGTTGTCTAGCTGAAGGGGACCCCATGGCGACAGTGAGCTTTGCCATTGAGTCAGCACTGCTGGGCCCTGCTGAATTCTGCATGGGGAGGAAGAGCCTCATCAGATAAGATAAAGAGCCTAACCAGCAGAGAAAGTTTTCTGTCAATAGCTCCATATCGACTCCAGGTGTTCACTCCACCTGTCCTACACCACCGCTCCCCAACGTGTACTGCCCTCCTCCCCAGCCATACAGTCCCTTTGGCTCTCAACTAAGTGTCAGGGGCTTGGAATCAAGGAAATCAGCCTAGATCTAGAGTCACGGCTCCAGCCTGCTGACTGGCTATGTGACCTTAGGCAAGTCCCTGCACCTATCCGAACCTGTTTTCTTACCTGTACAATGGCACTGATGAGGCCTGTCTCATCTACGCTATGCAAATGCAAGCCTGGATTCAGGCTGTCCCCACTGTAGCAGCTTCTGATGATCCTTGTCCTCCCTCCACCCCCGCCCCACCCCCACCTTGATGAACAAAGCTCATCCTGACCCTGCCTGCCCCGCTTTGATATATGGCAATTGGAAACCCTCAAAAAGCGAGAACACTGAAAGGGCTGGAACTGGGACGTCTGTTTCTACCTTCTCTGGCAGGCCTCCTCCAGATGGTCCACCACCCTATGGGCCGCCCTCCACCCCGGGAGTTTTAGAAAAGGAGCTCCATAGAACTGAAATCTTTTTTTCTTTGTTATGATCTTTGTGGAGTTGAATAGGCCCTTGAGATTCTCTAGTTCTGGGTTTTCAAAACTGGGGTATGAAAATCCCAACAGTGTCTGAAGCCACAGGATAAACGCAGTGTATCTTTTTTGTTAAAAAGGGTTTTTGGGGGGGCAGGGAAGATTAAGTAATTGAAGTATTGTCATTTTAAAGTTTGCTACCGAAATTACAAATTCCCATACATGGATAAAATATAAAATAGAATGCAAGATTGCATTATTTGTAATAAAAATAATAAAATAAAATAATAATTTGTAATGAAAATACTGGATTTCAAAGACACATTACGCTTCCTAGGCGCTGCTTCAGGCCACAGCTCGGAATCCTGTTCATCTTTAGCAGCCAAATAGCCAAATAGCCTGAACTCAGGTCAGCTGACTCCTGTCCCCTCACAGGGCCTGGGCTTGCCTCGGAAAGCCAGTTAGCCTAGGCTTTGGGTACTAACCGGAGAGGGGTGTTACCTCAGCCTCCCTCCACTTCACTGTTTTCTTCCCTCATAAGAGTTCAGAAGCTAGGATGGAAGAGGGATTCTGAGAAGCTGGCCAAAAGCTGACCCCGCAGATGGGATTCCTTCCTGAGAGGCAGTCCGGTGTGTTAGTGAGAAAAGAGAGACAGTGCCCTGGAATCTGGATCCCTAGGACAACTCTGGCTGCGGGGGGAGCAGTGGAGGTCTGGCAGGCCGTCGTGCCTTTCACCACTGCAGGGGTAACCTGAGCTCCGGCAGGATACTCAGGCTACCCTCCTAGCTCCACCTCTGTCATGGTGGTTTAACAAGCCAGCCCTTGGTGGGGTTCCTTCTGCCCTTTGCCCTGTCCCCAGAGGAAATGACTTCTTGTGAAACCTAGGAGCCCATTAGAACTGGCTGGCTGTGAGCGCACCATTACCACATGTGGGCCTAGTCTCCACAGCTGTGTGCCATCTCACCTGCCCCGAACCCACCCCCAACCCACAGAGAGGCTGGGAAGCCAAGCCAGCGTTCCTTCCAAGGCCTACCTTTCTTCCTGACAGGTCAGTCTGCAGACGTCCCCACTAAAGATAAGCATGAGGACCGCCCAGAGAGCTTTGTACAAAAGGGACCCATCCAGACCTACCAAATCAGAATGGGGATTGGCGAGGTGGGTGTCAAGCTCCACAGGAGATTCTAATTACCAATCAGGCTAGAAAGCCGCTAGTTGATGGTAGGATTCCAGGACACTCACTCTGGGCCTCAATTTGCTTTTCTGTAGAATGGCATTATATTCATTCCTTCGGGTGTAAGTAGATAATATAATTCAAAAGCTTCTTTGAAAGGCTGCACAATACAATGTATTGTTAGTATATCCATTTCAAAAAGTAGCTTCACTTGCAAAAAGATTCCCCTCTGAATTTTTAACTCTCCCTCCAATATCACAGTCAAAATCCTGCTAAAGCCCTCAGCCGTCAACAGCTTTTCACAGCCTTCCTAGTAAACCAGGTGCACTTATAATCTTGCTATTCTGACCAAGTTGTTGTTTTTCAAGTAAAAAAGCCACAGGAGTCCTGGGAACACTTTTGCTGGCTTCATTGTCCCCACGTGCCACCACCACTCCACCCTCTCCCCACCACCCGGGCGCCTCCTGCCACCTCCACTCCCCTCAATGACATGTTTCCAAAGGGCTGTGGAGGCAACCCAAGCAGAGCCGCGCAGGCGTGCTGGCTGGCCTTCAGGGGTTCCCATCCTGAATTCTGGGGTTCCCAGAAACACACCCCCACCCCAAGATCTGGTTTAACTCCCCACACCCAACTGGGGCAACTTGCCAGACTGAGGTCCTGGGAACCGGTGCACAGGACAGAAACCGCCAGAACAGGGAGGGGCAGGTGGCCTGGAGTGTGTGCTCACTGACTTGAAATTGCAGGCTGCTGTGAGTCCTACGGGAAGAGAGCAGAGCCTGAGAAGGGGCAGAGCTTCTGCACAGGCATGGCTCTGGCCACAGAGACTGGGACATGGGGCATGGTTACCAACTTCAGAAGCCTGAGTCACTGGGGACATGACACTAGCCCACTCCTGCTGGGAGTTCAGCCATCTCCCCATCAGGGTCGTCTTGATACAGATTCCATGTTGCACACTGTGTCTATGTTAGGAGTGCTTTCCCCAGAAGACACATGTAAATGCAGACTCGAATGGTAATGGTGCTATCTGGAGTTGTGCAAAGGGGCAACCCTACTCCCACCAACAAGGGAATATAAACTTCAAAAGTATTTTGAATCCAAAAAAAAAAAGTATTTTGAGGAGAGTGACCGCTTGGTGAGTTCAGGGTCTCCTTTGGGATGATAAAGACGTTTTGGAATAGATAGAGGTGGTGGTTGTACAACACTGTGGATGTACTAAATGCCACTGACTTGTTCACTTTAAAAAGTTTAATTTTACATGTGAATTTCATCTCAATAAAAAAAATTTTGAGTATTTTAAGGCACTTGAAGGGAAAGTACTAATTGCTTTAAAAGATTTCCCACAAGTCAGCCCTCTGCACAATGAACCTCTATCCCCAACTTCCTGGGGTTGCCGACTATACCCAAACTGGAAGAATTAGGTTGCCTTAGAAGCCCACTTCCTGACCTGAGCTGAGGAAGAAGGGAAATATTCAGATACATCCAACACTCTTAGCACTTGTGAGAAAGGGGGTAGAAAGGTAGCATGGAGTTCTTCTGAAGGCTCACCCCAAAGGCCACCCAGATCCTGAGAATCCAGGTGTAGGTCTGCAGTTCTGGGAAAATCCACCTTCTTGCTTTATCCATTCATTCATTTATTCATCCAAGGAATATTCACTGAGACTCTACTATGTGCTAGCCACTGGAAGTTAAGAAGAGTAGAACTGGACTTCCCTGCTGGTGCAGTGGTTAAGAATCCGCCTGCCAATGCAGGGGACATGGGTTCGAGCCCTGGTCCAGGAAGATCCCACATGCCGCGGAGCAACTAAGCCAGTGCGCCACAACTACTGAGCCTGCACTCTAGAGCCTGTGAGCCACAACTACTGAGCCCACGTGCCCCCGTGCCACAACTAATGAAGCCCGTGCGCCTAGAGCCCGTGCTCCGCAACAAGAGAAGCCACTGCAATGAGAAAAGCGTACCACAAAGAGTAGCCCCCTGCTCACCACAACTAGAGAAAGCCTGCGTGCAGCAACAAAGACCCAATGCAGCCAAAAATAAATAAATTTAAAAAAAAAGAAGAGTAGAACTCACCCTCAGGAAGCTCATGGTCCGGTGAGAAGACTAAAGGGGAAACAGTTATTAACAGAGATGTTCATGGGGTGTGAGGATGACCTGAGGGGGGGCACCTAAGGCATGGTGTATTGGGTTGGGCACTGGGGAAGGCTTCCTGCAGGAAGGGATGCCACAGCTGGGTCTCCAGGGCTGCTGGCAGGAGCATGTCCAGGCAAGCCTGACCTGCAGCCAGCCTAAGCCTGAGGGGGAGAGAAGCAAATGCAGGGTTCATAGGATCTTTGAAGGATTTGAAGAGGCCTGGCTCAGAGGCTAGGAGATGGAGCTGCCCGCTCCTTGCAAGTACCACTTTTGGGACCCCCCCCCCATCCCATCTTCAATGCAGAGAGAGGTGTGTGAGATGGTAACCGTGTCTTTCCAGCCCCAGCCATGTGGAAGGGATCCTGCCCTTCACCTCACAGGATGAACCAAGACCCTCCACCCTAGCTCCTCGGAGGGGCTAACAGTTAGGAAACTCCCCTTCTAGATCCAAAGGTTCTCCTGACAGACAATGGTATGGGGCTTTGCCCCCCTCCTTCATAGGGGTGAAGAGTTTCAGTCGGGAAGCCACTTAGCCCTCCACCCTCATCCCCCTGCAGCCAGGCCTCCTAGCAGGTGGTTGTTTACCCTATAGCCCACTCTCTCCTCTGGGAAAAACCTCCAGGCTTAAGACTGCCTGTCCTTTTCTGAAAATGATGAGACAACAACATTAATGGATTTTTTTGAGAAGAAACAAAATTACCCAGTGGCCATGAACATAGCCCTTCCCCATTATAAAAAGCTGTTTTATTAACAGAATGAGACAGTGAATGAAAAAAGCTGCTTAGCACGCTTCTTCCGTGATGGCTACTTATTGAATGAATGAATGATTCCTAGTAAACTGACCTTTCCAAAATGGCACTGGATTCTTTTGCTTCTGAAACCTCTATTTAAAAACCTCTATTTTTCTTAGATTAGTGTTCCACATTTTTCTGAATTTTTTTTTCATGCGGGGTCGGCGGAGAGAGAGAGAAGAAAAACACCCTAAGTCTATATCCTGCTGTCTCAGATGTCCCCAGCCCAGTCAGCCTGGGAGGAGAGAATGGTCTTGATGGATTAATTCCCTGATCTTCAGTCCGGACAGAAAGACACACCCATACAGGTCACCCCAACTCTTTCCTTCCCACCTCAGTAAAGGGTGATTTCAAGAGGATGTCATCTACCCTCAGTCCTCCAAGCACTTCACCTAATTGCCAAGACCTGGTGTCTTTAAGGTTCCCAGCAAGTGACTAGAGCTTGGAGGATAGGAAGAAAGGGCCAGTGTTCAGGCCTTGAAAGCCCCAGCAGCTAACAGACTATTCTATTCTGCAGCAGTCTTTAAGATATCTCCCAATCTGAGTCGTCTAATTTATTTTTTATCCATAAATTTGTCTGCAGAGATGGTTCTCCCATCTGGAAATAGGGGATGGGGTGCAGGGCTTGATTCTGGTCGTTCACAGTTCTAAGTCTTGGTTTGCCCAGAAGGCCCACGGGCCAGCCTCTTTCTTTTTTTTAATGGGAGGGGGTGTGGATGGCAGCGGCCGGACTCTTCCGGCGGCAAGTGTCTTCTGTCACGCGCAAGTCTGCCCCGAGGAGACGCCCGCCAGTCTGATCTGGTTAGGCTCTGGCCCTCCCGGGGACGGGAGCGGCTGATGTAAGTTTGGTTCTCTCTTCCATCAGGATCCTGTGACCCAGATTGATATATCTTTAAATAAATAAAGGTCGAATCCGTCCGATCGCCTTCCCACCTTCAGCAATCTCTGTCAGTCTTCGAGCACCGCCGTCGGGTCACATTTTCTGTGGCCCCTCCTGAATGACGAAACAGGGGATAGCGATTTCACTCCGGGGCTTTTCCGGAGATCTAGGTCTTCGGTCCTGATGCAACTCTCCGGCTCTTTTACACAAAGCGTTTTGGCGAAGAGGGGCGCTAGGACCCGGCGGACGCCCGGGGCCTCTCGGCCGCAGCGGGCGGGGTAGGCACAGCCGCACCTCTGTCCGTCCTTAGGGCCGGCGGGTGGGTCAGTGTGTCCCTCTGATATGGCTCCCAGCTCCAGAACCAAGCGCTAGGAACCGGGGCCCATCAATAGTCTTTTAACCACGTTTCCCAAAGCCCCTCCTTGGAGGCAGCTGGAGGCTGGGAGCGGACCCCACCCCCCCAATTAATCCATCCCCTGGGGCTGTAGAGTAACAAGCGGGCGGGCAGGTGGGGCCGCCAGGAAGAGGGAGCACGGTGCCCGGAGCTGCCCAGTCTTTGGACCCCACCCCCATAACCCGACCCTTCGTAAGGAAGGGTTAGCGTGGGGTACGTGCGCGAGGGCCGGTGGATTAACGTCTGCTCCCCGCGCCGCCGTCCCACTGGCATCCACTTGTGCGCCCAATTGTGCCCAGAGCTCGCAGGCTCTCAGATGCTGGGGGCAACCGTCTTCCCTGCTTGTTGCCCCCCTCAAGTTCCCCTGCCTCTTCCCCCGCGCGGCCGCGGCCTACCCCCTCCCCCAGCAATACGACCCTATAATAAACAAGTCTTTCCTAGATCCTCCCCTGCCGCGACCGCCCTCGGGGACCTTGGCAGCTGCAGCCGTCGCGGATCCCTTTCCAGAAAGGGGGCGTGGCCGAGGCTCGCGGGTTTGGCCGGGTGCTTTCTGGGGCCCAAGGGGGGCGGGGCCAGGCGGCTGTCACCGGGCAGGAGAGAACGTTGCGAACGTGCGCCCAGAGCCCATTGGTCGAGGTGGGCCACACTCCCGGGTCTGGATTGGGCCGCGGCGCGGAAGGGGTGTGGCCTCTCCCCACTAGTCCTTATAGGTCTCTCTGCGCTGGTACTAGGGACCGCGGCAGGCCGAGGGGGAGGTGCGGGTGGGGAGAAGGGACAGGTCCGGGCAGAGCTCGGGGGTTGGCACCAGTTCGCGCACGCACTTGTCCCAGTTCTAGCTGACCGCAGTAGCTGGTGAGTGTCCCTTCTCTGTGTGCTGGTCGCTGCGCGGAGAGGCCTCAGCCGTGGGGATCCTAGCGCTCTCAGTCTGGAGCAGCCCCCAGACTGACGCCGGGCCCGCGCCGCTCTTGTCTTACAGCGTCTTCTGCGCTCCAGTACCCTGAGCTCATCTGCAAACGTCCTGGCGTCCGTCCTCACCATGCCTAGCCTTTGGGATCGCTTCTCGTCGTCCTCTTCGTCCTCGTCCTTGTCCCGAACTCCCACCCCAGATCAGCCGCCACGCTCAGCCTGGGGGTCGGCGGCCCGAGAAGAGGCACTCGGCCGCTGCGCGAGCCTGGAGAGCTCGGACTGCGAGTCCCTGGACAGCAGCAACAGTGGCTTTGGGCCGGAGGAAGGTAAGCCGTGGGCGGGAGCCGGACGCGAATAGAGGGGCCGGGGAGGTGAGAAAGCACCGCGCTGGAAGGAGTCAAAGCCACTTTGGCTTCCTATCCCATCAGAATCCGGATTGTGGAAGGAGGCGGGCAGAGGAGGGGCATTGAAGTATAGGGTACGAGAGTGGGGCGGAAACTGAGGCACAGAGTGGGAAGGAGTGCTGCTTTCTTAGCGAAACAGCACCTCCCCGTTCAGAGCTGTTCTAACTGCCTCCCCTACGTGCTTTCCCTTGCAGACTCTTCTTACCTGGATGGGGTGTCCCTGCCCGACTTCGAGCTGCTCAGCGATCCCGAGGATGAGCACCTGTGTGCCAACCTGATGCAGCTGCTGCAGGAGAGCCTGGCCCAGGCACGGCTGGGCTCGCGGCGCCCTGCACGCCTGCTGATGCCCAGCCAGCTGGTGAGCCAGGTGGGCAAAGAACTACTGCGCCTGGCCTACAGCGAGCCGTGCGGGCTGCGGGGGGCGCTGCTAGACGTCTGCGTAGAGCAGGGCAAGAGCTGCCACAGCGTGGGTCAACTGGCTCTCGACCCCAGCCTTGTGCCCACCTTCCAGCTGACCCTCGTGCTGCGCCTGGACTCACGCCTCTGGCCCAAGATCCAGGGGTTGTTTAGCTCCGCCAACTCTCCCTTCGTCCCCGGCTTCAGCCAGTCCCTGACGCTGAGCACAGGCTTCCGAGTAATCAAAAAGAAGCTGTACAGCTCAGAGCAGCTGCTCATTGAGGAGTGTTGAACTTGGGTCTGGGGGGCCGATACTGACCCCATGACAGAGACAGTTGAACTTTTGGGGTGGACATTGGCAGGCAGAAGCTGAGGGACTGCTGCCTGTCGTTAGAAAACTGACAACAGCCACCTGTGGGGAGGAAGGTCAAGGTGAGGGGAACACGGTGTTTCCCTAGGAAGCTCACTGAGGTGTGGACAGGTGGCTCCCACTTGGGCTCACACGCTGCCCCTCAGTACTGTAGCATGAAACAAAGGCTTAGGGGCCAACCAGGCTTCTGGCTGGATGTGTATGTAGCATGTACCTTATTATTTTTATTGTTACTGACAGTTAAGACAACAGTGGTGTGACAGAGCCATGAGAGCAGCTGGGCTGCACTGGCATCTGCAAGGGATGTGTGCTCACGGTAGCCGGCTCTGGTGGGGGGCGGGGGTCATCGAGGTGGTTTGTGTGTATCATGGTCTGAAGGGACCAAATGTTTGTTCTTTGTTGTTTTTGTATCTTTTTTTTTTTTTTGATTGGAGCTTCACTACTGACCTGTTCTAGGCAGCTATCTTACAGACGCATGAATGTAAGAGGAGAAAGGGGTGGGTGTTGGGATCACTTGGGGATCTTTGACACTTGAAGAAAAAATACACCTGGGAGCTGCGTGTGGCCCATCCCCGGATGTGTAGTGAAGGGTTGAACTGTGAGGGGATGGGGCTGATTGGGGTGGGGGCTGGAACCCCTCCCCCAGAGGAGTACCATCTGGGTCTTCCATCTAGAACTGTTTACATGAAGATACTCGCTGTTCATGAATACACTTGATGTTCAAGTATTAAGACCTATGCAATATTTTTTACTTTTCTAATAAAAAAAAATCATGTTTGTTAAAACGGTTGCCTCTCATCAGTGCCATGAAATAAAAGGGAGGGGGATGGGTGCTGGAAAAGGTGGGTTTCATCACACTCTGGTGCAGCTGTGTGTTTCTCTGTCCCTTTCTGGGGCTGCCTGCCAGCTTGGTCATGGAGGTATGTAGACTGAGTGCCATCTGTGTCAAAAACGCAGGCTCCCTTGGCTCTGCTGGCTGAGGCTACCAAGGGAAAGCACTGGAAAGCCCTGGAAGATAGGGAGTGAGTCAGACCTCTCAGAGCCACAGTCTCAGTAGAAAGAGCTCACCTGGCTGCCCTGGGTTAGAAGGGCCTGGTACAAAGGACTCCTGAGCCCAAGGTCCTTCCAGGCACTTAAAGGACGGCAAGAGGCTTTTTTCCTTGTGAAAAAAGGCACAGTTCTATTTGTTCTGCAGTGAAAATCACACATTTTATCTCTGGATATGAAAAGGCTAGGGAGCAGGAGCATTAAGAAACGGAGTTTGAAAAAGACTTAACTTGGTTCAAGCCTCTGACTAGACACAAAACCTAGGGCTTGGAGAGGGGCATGACCTCCAGGCAGGAGCAAAACATACAACATATGTAGGAGGTGTGGTGAGGGCTTCAAGAGCCCGGAGACTACAGGCCTGTCTTCATGAATGTTCTCGGTGACCTGGACTCATCGCACTCTCTGGGCCCCAATTTCATTATCGGTGAAATTGGGATGGGGCCAGATGAAGGCCAAGGCCCTTCCCACTCCTCCCTCCCAGTGACTCTCGGCCAGTCCTCCCACACCAGCCTCTGGAGAGTTGTTATCTCCCTTGTTTCTCTTCCTGGTCTCAGACAGGCCTTGTTTGCCCAACTGTAAAACAGTAGTTCTTCTACTTGATTGTATACTCAAATCTCTTGGGGCCTGAATTAAACACATATCTCCCTGCCTTGGAGGAGATTCTGACCACATGTGTCCGGGGCAGGGCCCCAGGAATCTGCATTTTCATCCAGGATCCTGACACAGGGTCTTGAACTTTGGGATGGTTTAGAAGACTCGCATCTCTTTGGTAGAGATGACTTGTTCCCCAAAATGAATGAACTGTTTAGAACTAGATTTGAAAATGGTGGTAACAAGGAAGAGGGTGCCCAGAGTAGTTTTAAGAGCCCTTACTTCTTAGCACATCCTCCTAATAGCTACCCTGGGAGGGGTGGGTAGGGCGGGGGTTAGTGAAGTTTTACAGATTAGTCAACAGAGGCCCAAGCCCTTGAATGATGGTCTTCTTCTGACCATGGCTGACCTTGCCCGCTCTCAGCCCCTCAGGGTGGAGGTGAGGGTGAAGCAGGCTCAGCACTTGGGGGGTACCTGGAGGCAGTTTCCCAGGAATTGAGATCAGGGCCAATGCTCATGGCTGTGCTTCCCTGACCCCCAAAGAGGAAAACAAAAAGCCGTGTCTGGCTCCAGAACAGAGAGTCTCATTGGTGTTTGGAGGCAAGAGCTAGATGGGGAGGTAAGCATTAACCCTCTCCTAGACCGGGAAGCAGCAGGCACCCTCAGCTCCTTCTCTTAATAATTTTTCTTTGTCTTTAATTTTTGTCAATTTGATTCCTATGTGTCTGGGTGTGTTTCCCCTTGGGTTTATCCTGCCTGGGACTCTCTGTGCTTTCTGGACTTGGGTGGCTATTTCCTTTCCCATGTTAGGGAAGTTTTTGACTATAATGTCTTCAAACATTTTCTCAGGTCCTTTCTCTCTCTCTCCTCCTTCTGGGACCCCTATAATGCGAATGTTGGTGCATTTAATGTTGTCCCAGAGGTCTCTTAGGCTGTCTTCATTTCTTTTCATTCTTTTTTCTTTATTCTGTCCCACGGCAGTGAATTCCACCATTCTGTCTTCCAGGTCACTTATCCGTTCTTCTGCCTCAGTTATTCTGCTATTGATTCCTTCTAGTCTATTTTTCATTTCAGTTATTGTACTGTTCATCTCTGTTTGTTCTTTAATTCTTCTAGGTCTTTGTTAAACATTTCTTGCATCTTCTCGATCCTCCATTCTTTTTCCGAGGTCCTGGATCATCTTCACTATCATTATTCTGAATTCTTTTTCTGGAAGGTTGCCTATCTCCACTTCATTTAGTTGTTTTTCTGGTGTTTTATCTTGTTCCTTCAACTGGGGCATTGTCCTCTGCCTTTTCATTTTGTCTATTTTTCTGTGATTGTGGTTTTCGTTCCATGGGCTGCAGAACTGTAGTTTTTCTTGCTTCTGCTCCTAAGTTCCTTCTCTTGGATGGTCAGATCGAGGCTGGAGGAAAACTTGGGCTCCCACGAAGTCTCAGCTAAGATGCCCTTTTCTGAGGCCAGACTGCCTTTCCTCATTCTCACAGGGCTTGAAAATACCCCCAAATAGGACAGAAAGACCTAGAAAATCCCCCCAAATAGGACAGAAAGAGCCCCAGGTTAGGGCTCTTAGGTCTCCTAAGATGTGGCAGGGAGCTTTGTCCTAGGTATTGGGCTTTTGAAGAGAAGATGGAACAGGCTCCCTTGTTGCTAAGACTGAAAGTTAATAAAGCATATGAGACTTCCACATAAAATCCAATTTTGGAAAATGCTTTCAGAAATCGTTCTATTTAGCCTATAAAATTTGTATTGATTCCCTCCCTTTGTATAGGATTCCCTCCCTCCCTTAGTTCTATTTCCCACCCCAACAGAATACTACTGGAGAACCTACCATAGCTCCCTATTATCAGATTCCACTGCCTGCCTTTGAAGACCTTTGGTATCAGGCCCTATTCACCCTACCCAGGCTGACAGCCTCTACCACTCTCTACCACTCCCCTGGCCTGCCCCCTCCTCTAGCCCCAGACTCTGCTTTTTCCAGTACCCTCCACCAGGGATGTGATCCCCCTCTTTTGCCTGAAAACCCTTCCCTTCCTTTAAGGCCCAGAGCAAGTTCCAGCCCTTTTATGACTCCCCTCTCCCTCGCCCAGCCTCATCCTTCACAATTGCAGTGTAGAAAATTCAGCAGTTTTCCAATCTCATTGTATGCACTTGTTTGGTATCCCACTCCTGGGTTCCCTTCAAGCCTGGCTGTCGGACTGCTTGATCATCTCCCTCTCCCTGGGCTCAGACAACACAAGATTCCCCCACCAGCCTCAGACTCTAGGCTAAGGAGAGAGGAGGGCAGGGTACAAACACTTCATTGTTTTACTCTGCCTGCCACCTAGTTTAGAGGAATATAGAGGTCCTAGAACGGAAGTGGTATCTTAATGCGTAAGACCACCATGCAGTAGAGTTAGTGAAATCTGGATTCAAATCCCGGCTCAGACATTTCTTAGCCGATGACCTTGAGCAAGTCACCTTCAGTTTCTCTTCTGTAAAATGGGGATAATAGTGAGGAAATGATGTATTCAAAATATAAAGGTATAACTGGAGTTCACCACTGGCAGAGGAAGCCAGTGGCTGGGCAAGAGATGGGGGGCCTGGGCTGCAGTGGAACAGGCACCCTGTGATAGGGACCACCTTTGACTGCCTCACCTCTGGTCCGCCTTTTCTCTAACATTCAAAAGTCATCATCTTGACAACAGTCACGTCAATATGTAACCTTAATAAATTCTGGTAAAAAACATCACTGTGAGCTAACGTGCTCAGACTGCTTCACTTCTAAGTGGTATTTTTCTAAGCCCAGTGTATATTAAGCACCCTAGATAAGGTTCCTTTAATTCTACCTCATGTTTCAGAAGGAAATTTGAAGGCTCAGAGTGGCTCAGTGAGCAGGGCTGCAGGGCTAAGATGGGAAGTGTGGTCTCCTACCTCCTGGGCCTTTCACTCAATCCACTGAGCTCTCCTGGTTCCTCAGTTAAGGTGTCCTGGTCAGCCTCACCCTGCTTTCACTGCTGGAGGTGGCCAGTGCTGCTGGGGCAGCCCAGTGGAAGGCTGCAAAAACATGAGGAACAGAAACCAGTCCTAAGTAATAGATTATTACAAGACTCTGTAATTATCCTGAAAAGGGGGCTCTTTATGAAGGAATCACAAATTAGAAAACAGTCCATTAAACCCAGACACGTCCACGCATGGGCCCAGCTGGGGAGTCTCCATCTCAGTCCTAACAATGGGCAGCTGCATGGAAACATCTGTGGCCATGTGGTACTGATGGCTCTGAGGGCAGACACTGATAGACTGTCACTTGATTACTGCATTCATTCATTCAACCTATATATAATTAAATGGGTCCATGGAGCTGCTAGAGAAAGCCAAAGTAAGTGGGAACCCATAAGAAGCTGATATCAAAATCAAAATTCTCTCTCTTTCTCTTTCACACATGCTCCCACATAATCACACACATACATTTACAAGCAAAACTGTGGGGCATAAGAAAAAAGAGAAAATGGGCACACATTCAATTTTCCCTATCCCTAACTTCCCAGGGAAAAAAAAATCTAACAGTATAGAAGGATTTTTAAAATTTTATTTTATTTAGTTTTGGCTGCATCGGGTCTTAGTTGCAGCACGCAGGATCTTCGTTGAGGCATGTGGGATCTTTCGTTGTGGTGTGTGGGCTCCTCTCTAGTTGTGATGTGCAGGTTTTCTCTTCTCTAGTTGTGGCACACAGGCTCCAGGGCACCTGGGTTCTGTAGTTGTGGTGCGTGGGTTCCAGAGTGCGTGGGCTCTGTAGTTTGCGGCTGGCGGGCTCTAGTTGAGGTGCACAAGCTCAGTAGTTGTGGCACGTGGGCTTAGTTGCCCGGCGGCACGTGGGATCTTAGTTCCTCGAACCTATGTCCTCTGCATTCGAAGGCGGATTCTTTACCACTGGACCACCAGGGAAGTCCCAATACAGAAGGATTAAAAGTATATAAGATAAAACTAATTAAACTGTATACTTCAAATGGTGAATTTTATTGAATGTAAATTATATGTTAATACCAGAATTTTTTTAAAGTATATATATACAAAAATTTAAGTGGATCACAGTCCTAAATGGAAGAACTAAACTATAGAAACTCTTAGAAGAAAATATAGGAGTAAATATTCATGATCTTGGATTAGGCAATGATTTCTTAGATATGACACCAAAAATACAAGTTTAAAAGAAGATCAACAAGTTGGACTTTATAAAATTTTAAAGCATTTGTACTCCAAAGGACATAATCAAGAAAGTAAGAAGACAGCTCACAGACTGGGAGAAAATATTTTGCAAATCATATACAAGATAAGTGATTTTCACCTAGCATACATAAAGAACTCTTGCAACTTAATTAAAAAATGAGCAAAAGATTTGAATAGACATTTCTTCGAAGAAGATATACAGGGACTTCCCTGGTGGCAGAGTGGTTAAGAATCTGCCTGCCAATGCAGGGGACAGGGGTTCGATCCCTGGTCTGGGAAGATCCCACATGCCTCTGAACAACTAAGCCTGTGAGCCACAACTACTGAGCCCACACACACAACTATTGAAGCCCACGCACCCTACAGCCCATGCTCTGCAACAAGAGAAGCCACCGCAATGAGAAGCCCATGCACCGCAAGGAAGAGTAGCCCCGGCTCACCACAACTAGAGAAAGCCCACTCGCAGTGATGAAGATCCAATGCAGCAAAAACAAAAAAACAAAAAAACACAAAAAAAAAACTTGTGAAAACAAATTTTTTTTAAAGATATACGAACGCCCTATAAGCATTTATGAAAAGATGTTTAACATTACTGGTCAGTAGGGAAATGTAAATCAGCGCTACAGTGGGATACCATTTCATACTACCAGAGTGGCTATAATCAAAGAGGTGGATAAGAACAAGTATTGGCAAGGATGTGGAAAAACTGGCACCCTCATACATTGCTGGAGGGATTGTAAAATGGTAGAGCCATTTTGGAAAATGGTTTGGTAGTTCCTCATAATGTTAAACATGCAGTTACCATATGACCCAGCAATTCCACTTCTCAGTATATACCCAAGAGAAATGAAAACATATGTCCACACAAAAACTTATATATGAATTTTCATAGCAGCATTATTTATAATATCGAAGTGGAAACAACCCAAATGTCCATCAACAGATGAATGGATAAACAAAACATGATATACCTATATAACAGAATATTATTTGTCAATAAAAAGAAATGAAGTAATAATGCATGCTACCACATTTGATGGGCCTCAAAAATGTTATGCTAATTGAAAGAAGCAAATCACAAAAGACCACATATTGTATGATTCCATGGATATGAAATGTCCAGAATAAGCAAATCATAGAAATAGAAAGATTAGTTGCTTAGGCCTGGGGGACTGGGAGGAGTTGGGGGTGAATGCTAATAGGTATAGAGTTTCTTTTTGGGGTGATGATAATATTCTAAATTAGTATATTCACAGAACTCTGTGAATATACTAAAAACCATTAATATAATAACTGTTATATAATTAGTAATATAATAATTAATATAATAAAATTAATATAATTTAATAGGTGAAATTTATGGTATGTAAATTATATCAATAAAACTGTTTTTTAAGTACATGTTTTTCAAATCCATAGAATTGAACACCTAATAAAAGGGCACATTTTACTGTATGCAAATTATACCTCAATTAAAAAAATTTTAACACACATGAAAAAGTACATAAAATGAGCTCTAGAAGTTTTAAAACATAAATTATAGCTCCATAATTAGGGTCCCATTTAGTGTAAATACAGTAAATTTTTCACTAAGTAAAGGAAAGCAAAGAGAAGCCATGAGCCTTTTGGTTCAAATTTTATTTATTGTCTGTCTCTGCTAACAGAATGTCAGCCTACATTTTCTGTGTGCCTAGAACAGTGCCTGGCTCATAGAAAATTCTCAATGCACATGTATGGAAGAAAAGAAGGACAGAAAGGATCATGACATCTCAAATCCACCATCTCCTGGAGAGGCCCATTGGAGCCACTTCCAAACACTTTTTTTTTAAATTGTGATAAAATACACATAACATAAAATTTACCATCTTAACCATTTTTAAGTGTACAGTTCAGTAGTGTTAAATATATTCACATTGCTGTGAAACCAAGCTCCAGAACGTTTTCATCTTGCAAAATGGAAATTTTATACCCATTAAATAACAATATCCCATCCCCCCACCACCACCCAGCCCCTGGCAATCACCATTCCACTTTGTGTCTCTATGAATTTGATGTCTCTAGATACAACACATAAGTGGAATCATACAGTATTTGTCTTACTGTGCCTGGCTTACTTCACTCAATACAAGGTCTTCAAGATTCAATTATATTGTAGCAAATGTCAGAATTTCCTTCCTTTTTAAAGCTGAATAACATTCCACCGTATGGATATACCACATTTTGCTTTACCTTTCATCCATCAACGGACATTTGGGTTGCTTCCATCTTTTGGCTATTGTGAATGATGCTGCTATGAACATGGGTGTACAAATCTCTTTGAGACCCTGCTTTCACTTTTTTGGGGTATATACTCAGAAGTGGAATTGCTGGATCATATGATAATTCTAGTTCTAACTTTTTGAGGAACCACTATACTGTTTTCTATACAATTTGCACCAGTTTAAATTCCCACCAACAGTGCACAATACTTCTAAGCACTTTTATGCCTCTCCACATCTCAGCCCAGGTCCAAATTACCGCAACAGTTAAGCCCACCGCACCCACGCCTACAGGTAGTAAGGTGTAAAGAGCCAAATGAGGGCGATGGATCTGCAGTATCCTATATGTTCTAGGAATTTGGAGACAGAGTGAGGACAGGTTCCCAGAGGAGGACGGATGAGAGTTCAGCCCTGAGCATGTGAAGGCAGCTTTTCTCATTCTCTCACCTAGGCCTCCCCCCAGCCCACATTCCCATTCCCTCGGAGGGGAGGGGAGGGGGTAATCTGAGGGCTGGTGACAGAATAGTAGAGCTGATTTGGGCTGGCACATCTCAGAGGACAGGAGAGGGGCTTGGGTTCCCAGGAGAGAAGGGCTGAGGACTGGAGAACCTGCCCCAGTGGCCCCTAACCAATTCTCATCCTCCAAAAATTTTGACTTTTGCTATCACTGACTGAGCAAATATATTACAAACCTGTGACTTCAGTAACAATGTTAAGTGAATACATATTTTACTCACCAAAATTGCATCTACGGACATTTAAAAAGCAGCAGGACAAATGTGAGCCAGATGTGCTGTGGACACAGTGTACAGACGACACTGGGCAATCCTCCTTGGAACCTGCCAGCCCCCGGTGATAACTTCAAACCCTCTTTTAAGTCCCCCCAGAAGTTGGCAGCTGGAAGAATGGGAACTGCACACTCCACCAAGGGGCTAGAGGAAGGGCAGACCTAGGGCTTATATTTATCTCTACATCTTTAACTCACTTCACATATCACCATTCCTATGAAGGAGGTACTGTTATTATTATTCCCATTTTACAGATGAGGAAACCAAGGAACATGGAGCAATGGAATGAGCTTCAACGGGAGAGGAGAGACCCGCAGTCTAGCATGATTTTGCCATTGACCTTGTTCCTTTATCTTTGAACTGAGGGGGTGGGACTGGATGACATCAAGAGCGATTCTTTACAGCAGAGCTCAGCTGCCAGCTGCTGCCTCTCCCCAGCCCCACCCTGTCACTGTTCCCTGGGTTCAAGCCTGGGGTGGGTTGGGGGTGGGGGCAGGAGGAAGAACAGAGGCCGCCCTGCAGGGCACTGGGCAAATGCTTGACTGCTTTCTGGGGCAAGTCCAAGTCTGGAAGGAGAACGTTAAGAAGAAATTTCCATGGCCCTTTCCTCAGCCAGGGATTTTCCACTCTGCCCAGGCAGACATGCCTCTCCCAGGACCTGGCAATCCACAGGTGTTAATGAACGGCTGGGCTGAGTGCTAGGAAGAGTGTAAGACCTGATTCTGGTTCCAGCCCTAGGAAAAGGGGCAAGTCTGTGGGGAAGGCATGACTGCCCCAGAAAGATGAAGAGGCAAGATGGGAACTGGGATGTTGTAAAACAAAGTGTTCAGTCTTAGAAGAATCCCAGAGAGAGACCAGTGGGGACAGGAACCATCAGGGGAAACTTCCTAGAAGAGGGGACCTGAGCTGGAGGGCCAGAGGAGGGAGGAGGTTTTCCGGGGCAGACAGGAGAGAGGAGAGCAGATGAGATGGGGAATTACGTTGGACCAGCTTTACAAAGGTTGCCATGAACACAGGGATAGTGCAGTGGCCAGGAGAGAGTTGGATGAGAGAAGTGGAAAGTTTGGTGAAGCAGATGGTGCAATACAGGAGACAGATTGCAGTCACAGGGGCTTCGCAGTGGCCTTTGCACTAGCTGTTCCCTCTGCCGGAAACACCCTTCCCTCACAGCGTCACGTGGTGGTTCCACGTCGGTCATGCTCCACAGGGGAACCTTCCCTCGCCACTCCTGCTACAGCAGCCTCTAGCAACATCTCCGTGCTTCATTTTCTCCCGAGCACTCACTACCTGCACATTCCCTGTTTCTTTCAGCGGCCACCTCCCTCCTGGAGGATGGGAGTTCCACAAGGGCAGAGGCTGTGATCTGGCTTGTTCTTCATCGACTCCTCAGAGCCAGGCACATAGCAGCCCTCCATAAATATTGTTGAGTTTAATTGAACTGCAACTGGGTGCTATGATAAAAGGAAGCCTATAATAATATTGTCGTTTTTTTCCTGAGCACTACTATATGCCAGGCACTGTGCTAAGCGCTTTACAAACATTATCTCATTTATTCCTCTGAACAATTCTGTGAGGGAGGTACTACTATTATCTCTCTCTTAAAGGTGAGGAAATTGAGGTCCAGAGAGACTGGTTACGTTGCTCAAGGATACACAGAACCAAAATTTGAACCCACACGTTTACCCTCTCGACTAGCACTATCTGATAGAAATAAGAGCCACATAAGTAATTGAAAATGTTTCTAAACATTTTCTACGTTACAAAATAATTAGGCAAAGGTAATTTTAATAATAGTTTAAACATTTAATAATATTTAAAAATTTAATCTGATATATTAAAATACTATCATTTCAACACATAATCAATATAAAAATATTAATGAGATATTTTTACATTTTATTTTACTAAGTCTTCAAGATCTGGTGGCTAGTTTACATGTAAAACCCTTGCTAAATTTTTCTCAGAAAACGATCTGTATTTAGAGTTCCTAAAATCTGCAGTTGAAAAAGTAGATCCTCACATTCAAGTTGTTCCAAACATACTTGTGTTTTCTAAGCACTGCATGGAGTATCACTTTTTAAGCTTAAATGTAAACTGGTTAAAATTAAATAACATGATAACTCAGTTCCTTGGCTGCACTAGTCACATTTCAAGTGCCCAACAGCCACTCATGACTAGTGGCCACTGTGGGCTGTGCAGCCTCATCTGGTGTGAAGGCAGGTTGGGTGCGAGAGGCCCGGGGGAGGGATTTGGAGCAGACTGGGGAGCGGCTGTGGAAGGGAAAGGGTGGAGAGCTGAGGTGGCAGACCTGGGCCCACCTAAAAATGAGGCGGGATGACCAGTCACGAATCCCACCAAGTAGCACATGTCTGGCCCACTCACAAGAGGATCCCCTCCCATGGGCGCTATGTGGGTCTGGGCTTCTGCCCACCAAGAAAGCGATGGCCCTAAGACCCCTGGGTGGAGCAAACGGTGGCTCCTCTCAAAGCTTCTATCCCTTCCAGCACCACTATTGAAGGGGTCCTAGTGGGGGTGCCTGGATCTGGGCAGGCTCAAGCTGGGGATGGAATGATCTCCCTCTGCCCTCCCAGACCTGTGGGCAGCTGGAGGGCGTGGCCAGGAGTGGGGCCCTGGCTAAACAACTCTGGAGTCAAGTACACCTGAGTTCCAAAACCCAGCTCAGCCAATTCTTTGCAGTGTGACCTCAGACAAGTCAAGTCCCCTCTCTGAGCTCTGGCTTCCACATCTAGAAAATGAAGACCAATAATGAAATGCTTGAGACTCTGATGATACCTACAGACTGCCCAGCTCATAGTAAGTGGTCAATTAACAACAGCTAGTCTTCCTAGATAATGTCCTTTTCCTGTTAAAAACAAGAAAGTAGACTGGAGAATGTTCGCGATCACTGGAAAGGAAACAGTCCAAAGTGAGCTGTAGACGGAGTGAGTTAATCTGGGTGTGTGAGGTCTCCCTCTTCAGGGCTCCCGCACTTCCCCTCTGTGACACAGACCGGGTGAACTGCTGGGAGCGGGGAGGGGGATATGCCACTCCCACAGGTCCTGGGTGCTGAAGCATGACGTAAGAATGGCCAAGAGCCACCTTCCAGAAATGGGGAGGGTGAGTCAAACTGAATCAGGTGAGGTCACCCTGGGTCCCTGCAGTTACTCAGAGTGACCCTGGTACATGTCTGGCAGGAGTGATGGGTGAACTGGGCTCCAGGAAAGCAGGTGGGGCAGGAAACCACCCAAGACAAGGAAACTGAAGGATGGAAACTCCTGGCAGGCAGAGCATGGCCTGAGAGGCAGCAGGCAGAGGCCGAAAGTGGCCTTGGTATGGGTATTTCTGAGGGTGAGGCAGCTCCAACTCCCTCTCCCAGTCAGCACCCCACTTGAGCCAGGAATACTGGTCCTGGAGCCCAGCCTTCCCCAGTTCAACTCTCCAGCCCCCAAACCTTTGCTCTGCTGGGTCCTCCCAAGTGCGGGAGCTGAGACAGCCCTGAGCCGACCTCTGTGGTCTCTCTTGGCTCTTCACTTTGTCCTGCCAACATTTTCAACATTTCCTCCCTTGTCTGTCCCCCGCTACTGGGACTGGTGCCCCTGGAGGTAGGACAAGTGTGTCTTGCTCACTGCTATATGTCCCAGGCACAGCTCAGACCCCACTGAGTGCTTAGGAGATACTTGCTGGGGCAATAGACTCAAGACCTTGGTGGGTTCTCATCGCATTTCTAACGCTCGTTATGTGGCTGGGGGTCAGCCTCTCCGAGCCCTGTCTCCACATCTGTAAAGTAGGAAACATAATCCCCACGAAGAGCCTGGGAGAACCAGGTCAGAAAGTGGGGAGGATGAAGCATCCAGCCAGCTCTAGGAAGTTTCTGATGGGTCACACTTCAGACACAGCTGTGAGCAAGTCACCCTACAGAAGAGGAAACTGAGGCACAAGGAAGCCACGCTAAAAGCCTGCCCTCCCTGCCCCACCCGCACCCCCACCCCCAGCCCTGGTTTCTCCCTCTGGGATCTCTGGTTAGATCACTCTCATTCAATTTCCCTGGGAGTTTCAATCCAGAGGTCCTGAAGCGTGCCATCCTGTCCCTGCTTTGGGAGATGGCCTTTCCCCATCATCTTCCTGTATGGGATGGGGCCTGGCTCCTGGCGGTAGGGAGGGTGCCAGAGACAGCACACATGGCTGCCTCTGGTGCTGGGTGCTGGGGTCACAAAGCCTGGGCTCTGTGTGTGCGTGTTCATCACTCCAAAAATATTCACTGGATCCTCACTACACCCCAAGACGGAGGCAATTCAGCCTAATGGTGAGATGCTGGGACCCTTCCTAAGTTTCAGTCTCCTACCTGAAAAAGAGGGCTCTGAGCATGACGCACATCCAGTACTCAGCACAGGGCCCAGCTCATCATTAACACTTAAGATATAGCAAGTGTTTTTGTTTGTTTGTTTTTTAGACTGTCAGCCCTGTGACGGCACGAGGGACACTTGTTTTGGCCATTCTTACCCACAGCCTCTACCTTTAGTAGATGCCCAGGTAGGTGAATGAATGAGTGGAAGGAAGGAGAGAAGGAAGCGATGGAGGGAGGAGGAGGGGGAGAAGAGAGGAAGGAGCAGCTCCGTTCTGGGCTCTCCCAGTTTCCGTGCCCACTGCACCCTCCCTCTCCCACCCAGGAGCTGCCTCAAGGCTCCTATCACTGTGTGCTGCTGCATGTGGTCTAGGGAGGAGAGTTGAGCTGAGATGGGAGTGCTGGGTCTAAACCCTGTTGCCAGCTGACTGAACTTAGCCTCCTCAGTGTTCTCCTCTGTAAAATGAGGATGATCGTACCAACTACCTCACTGAATTGTAGGAAGGTCCAAAAGATGTCTGTGAATACACTGAATACGTTTGTACACTGAAGAGTGTTAGGGATTAACCTGGTGGAGTGATAGGCAGTGTGGGCTCTGGAACCAGACTTCCTACATTCAAATTCCTGCTCCACTGATTGCAAACCTTGGGCAAGATGCTTAACCTCTCTGGGCCTCAGTTTCCTTATCTGTAAAACAAGGAAAATTACGGTACTCACTTCAGAGTTGTGAGATTTAAATGAGATAATGTATGAGAAGCTCTTAGATCAGTGGAGAGCGCATGGCAGGCACTCAATAAATGGTGGCCATGATAACAAAGCCTGCTCTCAGGAAGGATTCTGTGAATTATTTCTCACTAAAGTGTGAATGAGTAACAAGACTATGCCCCCTCTCTCAGAGGAATTTGAATCTTAACAGGAATTAAAGGAGTGAAATCCCATCTAATGATAGAATTTTTAAAAGTAAAGGAGGGGGCTTCCCTGGTGGCGCAGTGGTTAAGAATCCGCCTGCCAATGCAGGGGACACGGGTTCGAGCCCTGGTCTGGGAAGATCCCACATGCTGCGGAGCAACTAAGCCCGTGCGCCACAACTACTGAGCCTGCGCTCCAGAGCCTGTGAGCCACAACTCCTGAAGTCCGGGTGCCTAGAGCCCGTGCTCTGCAACAAGAGAAGCCACTGCAGTGAGAAGCCCACACACCGCAACGAAGAGTAGCCCCCGCTCACCGCAACTAGAGAAAGCCCGCGCGTAGCAACAAAGACCCAACACAGCCAAAAATAAATAAATAAAATAAATACATTAAAAAAAAAAAGTAAAGGAGGAATATAGTGGGTAGACAAGGGCCTTCCTAGGGTCCCTCACAAGCACGGTTGCTGCCTGCTGCACAAATACTGCCAGGTCCCAGAGGAGGACCACACACAGGGGAAGGGAGAACACAGTCTCAGTCCCCAAGGAACCTCCCCTCTGCTTGGAGAAACAGGAAGCAACTAGACCCCAGGACAGTGCATAACTTCAGCTAAATATGGAGTGCCTTTGGCAGCATGGTGGGCAACAGCCCAGGCCCAGCTATCAGAAAGGCTCCAGGAACCCTCTCGGGAACAACAGGAGCCAGGGCCAGAGGTGGGGATGGGCACCAGATGCGATGAGGACTGACCTGGGACCAGTGAGGAAGGGGCGGGGAGCCTCATCTTCCACATCTATGTTTTCTCTACTAGGACCTTAGTACCAGGCTGGCACCTGTAGTAGAAGGGCCATGCGTTCTGGAGTCAGACTGCCAGGGCTCAGTCCAGGCTCTACCTCTTTTCAACTGTGTGACATTTTGACCTCAGCGTGGAGGACACAGGTAGAGTTAGAAGCTGGCATCCATCTCCCATCTCTTCCGGTTCTTCTTTGGAGAAACATTCCTCCCGTCTTCCTTTTCAGCTCATTGGAACAGGTGAGGCTGCAGTCATGGGGCCTGTGACCAGACTCACCAATCAGCAATAAATCTTCCTGGGCAGGGCCTTTTATGTGTGGTCATGTGACCACCAACTGTCTAATTAGAGTAAATCCTGGGACCTGTGTCACAATTGCTAAGAAGAGACCCTTTTCTACTGACCTGGAATTTGGGATGTTATGAACCTGGAGCCCCCGAAGACCACTCATGGCAGAGTGGAAGGATTCAGTGTTTATGACGTTTTTGAGCCTCCTTCAGTTTCCCACAGCCAGTAAATTCTCTTCTTGGCATAAACCCGTTTGAGTCAGGCTTTCTGTCATTTGCATCAGAAAGAGTCTGAAATTTCCATGGTGAACTTTCTTAACCTCTCTATAAATTTCATTTTCCTCATCTACAAAAAGGGGATGATGGTAATAGCATTTCTCAGGAGAAAGGAAGGGTTGTTCTAGGATGATTAAAAGAATTGGTCAGGGTCCAACACTTCACATAGAGCCTGACATATGTTAGACATTCAAAAAGCATCAACTTTTAGGTGCTCTGTAAGTGTTTGTTAATGAATCTGGCCCCAGGAGGTGAACTGCAAGGGCATCTGGGAAAAAGCCTCTTCCTGTAACTCTGAGGGGTCCCAGGAATCTCTGGGGGTGGTGGTGGTGTGGGGGGCACTCTGCAGGGAGGACTGCCTTGTCCATGCAGATCACAGGTACCACCAAGAAAGACTCTAGTGGGGGTCATGATTAATTTTGCTAGCCCTCACGATCTAATCAAGCCCATTTTACAGGTGAAGGATGTGAGGCTCAGAGATCATGTCCAATCCAATGCTAAATCCAGCGCCCCTCTACTGGCTCAGTCCCTCCCTTGGAGCACGTCAGTGTGGTCCCATGGTGGGGCGAGGTCTCAATCCCAGCTAGGCTAAATTAAGTGGGTCCGTTGTTGTTAAATGAGGGCTTCCATTAGCAATTCTAGACAGTTTTGAAAGGGCAAAAAGGAGTTATAAACACTCTCTCCCTTCCTCCCTGAGGGCGGCTCTATCTTTAACCCGCAGTCTCCTGCACAGGGAACTTTCTGGAGAAGGCTCCAGGCGGTTTACCCCCAGAGAGAGCCTGACGGCAGTTTTGCTAGAGGAAACCACGCAAGCCTCAAGGCTTGGCACTACCCTTCCTTCCGGACAGGCCAGGATGCCTGGAGGTGGGGGTGGGAACGGCACCTCCTACTTCCCTCCCGATAACCGCCAACCCCCGCCGGATCTTTCTCACGTCTGGGAATTGAGCTCACCTTGGGCTTTTCCCACGTAGCCTCCTTGAGCCTCAGTTTCCTCACCTGTAAAACGGCACCCACCTATTTCAGGGTCGTTTTGAGGGCATAACGGAGGGAAAAGTCCCAGGGTGTTCAGCGCAAGGATCGGCAAAAAGTCATGAGTGTTCGAACCTCGCCCCAAACAGAGAGAGGGAGGCACCTGTCTGCTGGCGAGGACAGAGAGGATTCGAACCCGGGTCTTTTGTGACTCCAAGCCGACCTTTACCTCCAGTAACGTCTGCCTCTTTTACTAGTGAGATCCTCCCCACCCCCTTCCCTAATACTTTTCCTCCTCAGCCTCCCCCCACTCCCCGCCTCCACCTGACAGCCCTTGGGGACCTCCCAGCCGCAGCCCCAAGGAGCCAAACCTCCCGGGCCTGAACTGCTGGTAAGAAAAACTGTTTCCTCCCCGGTCCATTCACCCAGCTCCATGTCTAGCCAGCCCCGCCAGAGGAAAAGGCCAGCGAGATGCTCCCCACCTCCACCCGCGACCGACTCCTGGACACAGCTCCACTGTAGCCAGGATGTCCATGAGAAGTGGGATCATGTGCCCGTGGGTCTTCCTGCCGGATGGGAAGCAAAACCTGTCACCCCCTCTAATGCCCCAGTGGGGTCTCACCCAGTCTGCCTCGGGTTGGTGCCTTCCGATAGCGGAGGCGGGATCTCAACCTCCGTGGCCAATGAAAAGGCTCACGGGGGTGCTTTTAGTTGTCACGGCAACAGGGAACTGTATCTTGCTACCCCCATCCGGCGGAGCCCACTCTTCCAGGGACCAGCCAGGCACAGTCTGCGGCCCCAGTTCTACCTTAGGTTGCGGGGGGGCGGGTGTCAAAGTAGAGGGCCAGTTAGGGCCCAAACCCTTCACAAATGCTGACCGTGTAGGTGAGCCCCACGTGAACACCACTGCTAAGAGAAGGCTGCCTGCAGAAGGAACACTACGTACGAGTAGCGTTCTGTTAGAAGGGACAAGGACACCCAATGTACTGTATTGGAGCGGCCGGAGCACTGCAGGGGCAGGGCACAGGGCTGGGCAAATTTAGGTAGAAATGAGTGGAGTAGGTGCTTAGCACGCAGTTTAAGGCTTCCAAGCCGAGACTCACCCAGGACAGGGTGGGGGACCAAGATGAGCAGCCACAGCCGAACTGTGGGTCTCACAGACCTTCAGGCAGGAAGAGAGAACCAAGGGTCACCGAGGCCACTACCTTGCCTCTGGGCAGCTTGCACTCCATCTTCAGTACAGTTACGTCCAGCCTTGGGCACTCATTAACCTCGTCCTCTACCCAGGAAAGAGAAAGGTGACCAGGTTCATTGTCCCCATTTTACAGATGAGAAAACTGATACCTGCCTGGTAAAGTATCTCACCCTTGGGCCCTAGGGCCCGGCGTTGGGTCCAAGCAGGGCTCTCCAGGCCTTTAGTTCCCTGGCGTGGTAGCTTGTCCAAGGAAGCCCCATGCCACTGTTCTGATGCTGTCCACCCTTGCTGATGATACAGGGATGCTGGGGCCACCTGAGCTCCATATTTAACAAGGCAGGTGAAATAGCACAGAGAACCCCGCCCCTGCCTCTGATGGCTCTGGGGGTGGGGGGTGCAGTAAGTGCCTCCTTGGTCACTCTGAGAGTGAATGCAGCATCACTCCACACTCCCCTTCTCAAGAAGCCCACAGTCTAGCATGTAAATTGGTGAAGCCACCATGGAAAATAGTACGGAGGTTCCTTAAAAAACTAAAAATAGGGCTTCCCTGGTGGTGCAGTGGTTAAGAATCCGCCTGCCAATGCAGGGGACACGGGTTCGAGCCCTGGCCCGGGAAGATCCCACATGCCGCGGAGCAACTAAGTCTGTGCGCCGCAACTACTGAGCCTGCGCTCTAGAGCCCGTGAGCCACAACTACTGAAGCCCGTGAGCCACAACTACTGAAGCCCGCGAGCCACAACTACTGAAGCCTGCGCGGCTAGAGCCCATGCTCCGCAACAAGAGAGGCCACCGCAATGAGAAGCCCGTGCACTGCAACGAAGAGTAGCCCCACTAGTCACAACTAGAGAAAGCCCGCACGCAGCAACGAACCCAACGCAGCCAAAAATAAATAAACAAAATAAGTAAATTTTAAAAAAGATCCTAAAAATAGAGTTACCATATGATCCAGCAGTCCCACTCCTGGACATATATCTGGAGAAAACTCTAATTTGAAAAGACACATGCACCCTAATGTTCACTGCAGCACTATTTACAATAGCCAAGACAAGGAAGCAACCTAAATGTCCATTGACAGATGAATGGATAAAGATGTGGTATATAGACACAATGGAATACTGCTCAGCCATTAAAAAGAATGAAATAATGCCATTTGCAGCAACATGGATGGACCTAGAGATTATCATACTAAGTGAAGTAAATCAGAAAGAGAAAGACAAATACCATATGATATCACTTATATGTGGAATCTAAAAAAAATGATACAAGTGAACTTATTTACAAAACAAAAACAGACTCACAGACATAGAACTAACAAGCTTACAGTTACCAAAGGGGAAAGGGTGGGGAGGGATAAATTAGGAGTTTGGGATTAGCAGATACAAACTACTATATATAAAATAGATAAACAACAAGATTCTACTGTATAGCACAGGGAACTGTATTTAATATCCTGTAATAAACCATAATGGAAAAGAATATGTATATGTATGAATAACTGAATCACTTTGTTGTATACCAGAAACTAACACAACATTGTAAATCAACTATACTTCAATTAATACGAAAAAGAGGAAGAAGAAGCAGCCCACAGTCAAACAGAGAGACAGACCTTCAAGGACCGCACAAGTGTGAATAAATGCTGCAGGGACAACCTGGACAGAACACAGAGGCCTCACAAGAGAAGGGGTGCCTGAGCCTGCCCAGCAAAGCCAGGGGAGACCTCACAGAGGAGGCAGCCTTTCAGAGGTCACAAGACACGTAGGCCTTTGCCAGGCAAATGAGCAAGGGAAGGGAGTCCCAGGCAGAAGGAACAACATCTCCAAAGACCTAGAGGCCTGGGCGAGCCTGATGCATGGGGAAACCACAAGTCAGGAGGACTGCGACAGGACCTAGGCTGTGGAGTGAATGCCCAGGACAGGACTGTGTGCCCTGCAGTTGGCTGTTTCAATACCCTTCTGAACCAGCAGGTACCCACATTTGTTTTTCTCCAAATGGTAGAGTCATAGACCCTCCAGAACCACTTCTGAAAATCCCACTTTGAGAAACACTGGATTAGAAGCTAACCACTGTCAACTACGGCTATACGCCAACAACGTGGATGAAATTCATGGTATCAGGTTGAGAGAAAGAGGCCAGGGACCAAAGAGTCATTCTATATGACCCACTTATATCAAGTTCAAAGGAGTCAGGATAGTGGTTACCTCTGGGGAGTGTGGAAGGTCTTAAGGAGGGTGTCCAGGGGACAGTAATAATATTGTGTTTCTTGATCTGAGTGTTGCTTTCACAGATGTGTTCTCTTTGTGAAAATTCATCCAGCTCTATACTTCAGCTTTGTATATTTTTCTGCACGTAGCTTCTACTTTAAAAAGAAAAAAGACTGCTTTCCATAAACATCAATGCAAAGGTAGATACCAAAATTTTGTGCTCACATAATCGGCTGTAAGCAAGGCATCCAGATGATATAGAATATGTTTATATTGATTTTTTTTAGATTATTCCAAAATGAAAACACAAACATTTTATTGTCTCATAGAGGGCTCTCAAGCTCCAGAGAACCCATCCATATACACACCCCCGGGGCCTGAAAAACCCCAGCTCAAGAGGAAGCATTACAATGCTCAGTCCTGGGCCTGGGAGATGGAAGATAAATGAGGGGCCTGGAGCCTCTTCCCAGGGGCAAAGGGAGGTGGTGTCCTCTTCCAATAGAATGTCTGGTGCTGGGAGGCTGAGGACCCCCAGGCAGAGGGGACTGTTTCCTCCAAAACCTCTGAAATGGCTGTGAGAGGCGGGTCTCCCTGGCTTGGCTATGAGCCCCTGGAAGGCAGGGGCTTCTTTCACTCTGTGTCCCTGGTGCCCAGACAGGGACCTGGCACACAGCAGGTCTCAGAGGACCTTTTTTGCCAGGGCATCTTTGCCGAACCCCACGTTGAGCGTGGAAGAGGGGGATCCATTGGGGAAGTTGTGGTTTCCAGTCACTGGCTGAGTTCCACACTGCAGGCTTGCAAACCATGGATGGGCAATGTTGCAGGAGGGATTCAAGGGTGGGATTTGAGTTGTCCAATTCCCCCTGGAGGGGACAGCTGGATGCAGACAGGGCACTGAGCCTTGGCGACCATGAATATGGGCAGGAAATCCTAACCCTGCCTGCCCACCAGCCTTGCTGGAGTTGGTAACAGCCCAGCTCTGGGGGAGACAGACTGTTCCAGAACCCAGAAAGGGCTGCATCTGTGGGCAGGATGCTCAACATCCGCTCAACAGGTGTCTCCTCCTGTCCTCTGGGACATCCCTTCTCAGCCCTCCCCAGACTCAGCAACTCTTGCCCACTCTCAAGAACCAGCCTCCTTTCCCCGCTTTGCTGTCTCCCCTCAGCCAGCATTTCTTACACCACCTTTATGATTTCTGCCCTAACCTTGTGCTACCCAGAGTATTATTTACTTAATAGTTTTTCTTTAAAACAATGTTCAGTTGTTGTTATTGTCATTGTTGTTGTTTTAACTTGCCCTTGTTCTAAGCAATAATATTTGTGAAATCCTGGATTTGATGTGTCAGTTTCATTTTTTTCTAACACACATTAAATTTTAATTTAAAATACTTGTTTTTGTATCACCTAAAATTACCCTGTGTACCACCACAGTGGAAATGATTTTGTACAATGGTTCAGCCAGGATGGGTGGTTATTATTATAAATAATAATTATAGCCTCATGTTAGCAGCAAGTTGTATGCCTCTTCCATGCATCTGCATTTGCAGTCTCATTCAGTCTCTAAGTTCCTGCACTATGGACGTCATTGGCCCCATTTTACAGGTGAGGAAACTGAAGCTCAAAGAGTAGTAGTGGGCTTCCCTGGTGGCACAGTGGTTGAGAATCTGCTAATGCAGGGGACACAGGTTCGAGCCCTGGTCTGGGAAGATCCCACATGCCGCGGAACAACTAGGTCCGTGAGCCACAACTACTGAGCCTGCGCGTCTGGAGCCTGTGCTCTGCAACAAGAGAGGCCACGACTGTGGGAGGCCCGCGCACCGCGATGAAGAGTGGCCCCCGCTTGCCACAAGTAGAGAAAGCCCTCACACAGATACGAAGACCCAACACAGCCAAAAATAAAAAATAAATTAATTAAAAGAAGGCTCAACATTAAAAAAAAAAAAAAAAAGAGTAGTAGTGACTTGCTTAGGGTCACACAGCCAGTTAGGATTTTGGTCCTGATTCAAGGGTCTAGTGGCTCCTGACCTGGAGAAGGCAGGGAAGCAAGAGGCATTTTTCTGTCTCCAACCAGACCCACAAGAGCCACAGGATGGCAACTCATGGAGTAGAGAGTTTGGATTAGACATGATGAAGGACTTCCTGGCTAGAAATGTTTAGACACGAGAATGACTGAGCAAGGAAGGGTCTGGAATGCCCAACTTCCCAACTCCTCAAAACAAGGCTTGCCCAGCTGGGATCATGCCAGTGCTGCCTAGAGGCAGGAGGATGGACTGAATGACCTCTCCAGGCCTCATCCAGGCCCAGAGATTGGGTGCATGTTTCCCCAAAGCATCTATTAAACAAGGAAAGGCATGTGGAGGCTCCCACTTAAAGGAACTGGGAACACCTTGTCTTGGCCCTGCCTTGTGAGGGAGTGTCAGCAACAGCAGGTCAGGGTGGCAGGGCATTAGCTCGCCCCCTTCCCTTCCCACTGCTCTGGCAGCTCCCAGAACACATCTCCAAGGCTGGGAGTTGAAGGCCTGGCTGTTCTCAGAACCACCGGGGCTGCTTGGCCACCTGAGCCAGGGAACCCGCATTTCTTCAATCCTCTCTAGGGGATCCTTTTCAAAACTCCCTGATCTGAAAAGTTAGACACATACTAACTTAAGGTGTTGCCTCTCCAGGGGATGAATTGTATTATTTATTTTTGAAAGTCATAGTATTTATTTCTCAAAACAAAGAGGGTATTATTGTCCTTTCTTTTTTTAAAAAAAATTATTTATTTTATTTTTGGCTGCACTGGGTCCATCGCTGCACACAGGCTTTTCTCTAGCTGTGGTGCATGGACTTCTCATTGCAGTGGCTTCTCTTGTTGCGGAGCACGGGCTCTAGGGGTGTGGCCTTCAGTAGTTGTGGCACGTGGGCTCAGTAGTTGTGGCTCGCAGGCTCTAGAGCGCAGGCTCAGTAGTTGTGGCACACAGGTTTAGTTGCTCTGCGGCATGTGGGATCCTCCCGGAACAGGGATAGAACCCGTGTCCTCTGCATTGGCAGGCAGATTCTTAACCACTGAGCCACCAGAGAATCCCTATCTTCCTTTCTAATCAAATAGTATATGCCCAGTTGTTTAAAAATAGCAAATAATATAGAAAAGTATAAAAATGAAGGTAAAATTACCCAAATTTCTTTTTTTTTTAGTGACATGGGTTCATTTTTAAAAAATATTTATTTATTTAGCTATGCCAGGTCTTAGTTGTGGCATGCGGGCTTCTTAGTTGCGGCATGCATGTGGGATCTAGTTCCCCGACCAGGGATCGAACCCAGGCCCCCTGCATCAGGAGTGCGGAGTCTTACACACTGGACCACCAGGGAAGTCCCAAAATTACCCAAATTTCTATCATCTAGAAAACAGTGCTGTTGACAGTTTAGAGCACATCCTTCCAAAATTTTTTTTTCATGGTACAATACACATAACATAAAATTTATCATTTTAACCATTTTAAAGTACACACGAATCATAGTTTTATAAGGTCTCCTGAATATCGGACTAATAGTGCAACTTCAGAAACCTCCATGGGCCAGTGGGGAAGATGTTTTGGGGTAAGGGCCCTTCTGACATTGTTCAAATGGAAACATAGATGCAGCCAGCCACTGTGTTTGGTAAGGTTGGTCCTGTTAGGAAATTAAAGCCAAGAGTAACTCCATTTGGGTGTACAGAGGAAAGCAGGTCTGCCTCTTAACAGGGCCGCATGAGGAGAACTGAGGGACATGGTTTTGCTGAACTTCTACAAGAGAACAGCCTGAGACAAGGAGGGCGAATGTGTCTGTGATTAGCCACCAGGAGCCTCAGTCTAAGTTGTTTCTCTCTGCCCTGGCCTCTGGGGTGATCAGGAGCTGGGAACTTTGGAGGACAAGAAGGGCCAGGACATGGCAGCAAGTCGGGTACAGATAACCGACCCTGGGGAATAAGAGGCCCTTGGCAGGAAGGCGGCAGCCAGCAGACCAGGGAAGGGCAGCGTCAGCCTCCTCCACTAGCATGGCCAGGCCAAAGCTTCCTTCCTCCAACCCTGCGGAGGGCAGGGGGCGGTGGGGGAGCCTCCAGTTCCCAAACAACGATTTCAGAGTGTGGTTGGGACGCTTTCAATCATGGAACCCCAGGCATTGATTTAGCAGATGCCATGTGTTGGCTTCAGAAGATCCCTGAACATGTGTTGGCTTCAGAAGATCCCTGAACTTGAGGAGCTGAAACTACCTGGGCAGGGCTACCCCCTCACCCCTGTGTGTTAACTGCACCCCCTTCCAGATCAGGAGTGCTGGCTGTCTTTGTTGATATCCCACCACATTTACTGTGTGCCCTCACTCAGCCTTTCACACCCTCATTCCTGTTTTTTCCCTCTGTGCACCCCAACTGAGCTGTAAGATTCCTGAGGGCGGCTACTGGGGCTTCAGGGGTCTTCATAGCCTCCTGTTTTTGCCCAGTTCAGTGCCCCGCACAGAGCACAGGTTTAGGCGACATCCACATGGTGAGGCCTGTGTGAGAGGCCCTGGCAACAAGAGCAGTTGGGGTTCTGAAAGAGGCCGTTCTAAGGCCCTCCGGATGGTTTGGAAGGCATCCAGGAGGAGGTGAGGAATACCTAGGGTCTTGGAGGTAGCATACAGTTCAGCTAATGGAGACGGAGCAAGCAGAGGGGCATTCTGATGGGAGGACCTGCCAGGGCAGTGATGGGGTTGGGGCCAAGCCCCGGGAAGTCTCTCATGCAGTGACTCCCAAGCTGAGATGCCCTTGCTTGCAGGCCTACACCTGTGTCTGCCAGGAGGCGAGGGTGAGATGCAGGGGCTCCAGTTACAGTCATGACCCGGGATGGTCTCGGGGGTGCCCCTTCTTCCAAGAAGCTGACTTTTGAGGAATTTGCCTAGCCACAGAAATCGTGGTGTGTTTACACTGGCCTCAGCTGTTGATTAAACCTCCATCGGTGCCACTACCAACCCAGGAAGAACGCTCTCTTCCTCACAGTGTGTCCCCCGCTCCTGTTTTTCATGTTTATGGGCATCAGGTGGTTTGCAGAGGGATCCACACCCAGACTGTGCACCCAATGAGGTCAACCGACAAAACGACAGCCGCCACCCTGAGGCCCCTCGTTCGGGGAGCTGCAGGCTTGGGTCACCATCACCCCGGGCACACCCCCTCCCCCCCGCCTTTACCCACCCCCAGTGCTTCTCTTCTGTCCCTGCTCCAGCCTCGCGCCTGCCCAAACTGTTGTTTATCAACACAGACCAGAACATTCCGCTGCCAGCAGAAACACACATGGCGATGGCGCTGCCATCCCACACCCTGCTGTCAACACACTCCCACGCGCTGTTGGCTGCTGTCAAAGCTGCGCTCACACACACATTCTCACCCCCTCCTGCCAACACAGCTGTTCCCCGCTGCTTGGAATCAGGCCCTCTGTCTCGCATATGTGTTCTCTGTGGGTTTTTCTCATGTGTACTCATAGCAGAGGCTCACACTTGTGGACCAGGCCAGCACACACTCTGCCCTCTGACCTGGGCTGTCAATCTCATCACTTGCAGCTGTGTGACCTTGGGCAATGGACTTAACCTCGCTGGACATCAGACACCTCATCTGTAGAATGGGGATAATAATTACCTTAAAGGCCTTTTCCCATAGGCTCAGGGGGTTGGGCGAGAGCACAGGCAACCAGGAAGTGCTCAGTCACTGGGAGCTCTGATGGCGGTGATGACGAGCGCTGTGTATCCTCGCTGGAATCTGGCCACTGGTTTTCCTTTCCCACGTCCGGCTGCTGGCCTCACCTTATGTTCACACCTTCCTGGCCATGTGACCTTGAGTGAGGCACATCACCTGTCCACTTCTCATGTCCTCGCTGGTGAAACGGGTTTAACAACTGCCTGGCCTGCCGAGAGGGGCACGGGGAACAGGTTACCATCGTGCTTTGGAAGCCCATCAGTGTGGTCACAGCTGCAGGGTGCTGTGGAAGAAAGGCATTTGAACGGGGCGACAGCCAAACTTGGGCTTTTTAGCCACTTTCCACCTCCTCTCATCTCCTCGGTCAACCCTTAAGCTGGAGTCAGTGTTTCCACTGGGGCTCTGTGGTGGGGCTGCAGTCCACCCAAGAGGCTGCCGGGGGGGCCTCGCTAAGCCGCCCCCTCCCCCTCCCCTCCCCTCCCCCACTCCTTCCATCAGGCACAGCTGCTCTTCCCAGCAGGCCCAGTCTGCCGCGCTGAGCCCTCCAGCTTACTCATCTTCTCCTGCTCTCTCGCTTGCCCCCGGAGGCTGAGGGCCCCCGGCCCTCTCCCTGTGTTCCCCACCACCCTGTTGTCTTCTCCAGGACCCTTTCTGTCTTGTCTCTTCAACCTTGTCTTTCCTTCTCCTTGGCCAGCGAACCTGCTCTAGCCTTTTCTATTGTGGGAAACAGAGAGGTGGTTTTTTTAGAGGGATATAGAAAACAAATGTGATTAGAGAACCGAGGCGGACCTGGGCTGAGCAGGTGGGTGTGCGTTACAGAGAAGCAGCCTCTGCAGCGGGTGAAGCAGTAAGTCAGGCCCTGTGGGTGAGCTGGGCTTCGCCCCACGCTGTAGCAACGTACCTTCCTGCCCCTTGATGGAAACAGGTGAAACTGCTGGAGGGCAGATCCTGGCCTGGTTCATGCTCAGAGGTTATGGCTTCTCCTTTTGACTCTGAGAGAGTCCCAAGCTCCGGCTGCCACTGGGAGGCCACTGGAGATCTGTTGGCTCGGGGGAACCATGGTAACGGAGCTGCCTCTATCCTTCGGGGCACTGCACAAATGGAAACCCACATACCACATGTCTAGCTATCCAAAATGTGCAAGTCAAGCTAAGAAGCTGTCAAATAAAATGTTTTATTTTCCTACCTCCATATATAAACCTTCAGAATGACCTGGAAAGTCAAGTTGGAATTCAGAATTCTTGGACTCTTCAGAGTCCCTCCCCAAGAACACAGGGACATGAGAGAGCTGGGTTGGTGTGTGACAGCGTGTGCAATGGGGGCTCTAGGGCAGTTGGCTGATTTGGCATAAACATAAACTATGTTTCAATCTGATCAGTACCTTATGCTTTTAATTTTCTCCTAGGCTAGTGCAGCCAAAAGAGCTAGAAGGCAGTATGCACAGTGGTCATGAGCTTCTTTCAAATCCCAGGGCTGTCAAAATCAAGCACTTAATCTTTTTGAGGTTCGATTTCCCCATCTGTAAAATGGGACTAATGATACCTCCCTGATAAAGTTATTGTGATATCAAGAGTGATAATCCTTGTAAAGCCCTTAGCATGGGGCTTCCCTGGTGGCGCAGTGGTTGAGGGTCCGCCTGCCGATGCAGGGGACACGGGTTCGTGCCCCGGTCCGGGAAGATCCCACATGCTGTGGAGCGGCTGGGCCCGTGAGCCATGGCCACTGAGCCTGCGCATCCGGAGCCTGTGCTCCGCAATGGGAGAGGCCGCAACAGTGAGAGGCCCGCGTACCGCAAAAAAAAAAAAAAAAAAAAAAAAAAACCCCTTAGCATGGTCCTGGAACACAATAATTGCTCAATAAGCTGTGAGCTATTATTACTATTATAATTTCTCCACACGGGCAATGATAGCATCAGAGCAGGAAGTCACCTGCCTGCCTCTTCACTGCACACATGATGAAACAGGTCACTCAGCTAAACAGAAGCTGATATGGAACTTGGGCTTCCAACTTTCCCACAGTCTTGGGTTTTTCCCTAGCTAAAAACAAAAAATGGCGACCCAATAATGTGAATCCCCTTCATTCACTAAACTGCACACTTTTAAAATGGTTAATACAGCAAATTTTATGACGTGTTCATTTTACCACTGCGTTGGTTGGTTAGGGCTGCCATAACAGCCTACCACAAATTACCACAAACTGGGTGGCCAATTACAGCAATGTATTGTCTCACAGTTCTGGAGGCTAGAAGTCTAAAGGTATCGATAGCGTTGATTCCCCCTGAAGGCTGTGAAGAAGAATCTATTCCGTGCCTTGCTCCTAGCTTCTGATGGTTTGCTGGCAATCTTTGGCTTCCCTTGGCTTGTAGAAGCGGCACTCCAATCTCTGCCTTTATCTTCACATGGTGTTCTTCCTGTGTATATGTGGCTCTCTCCGTGTGCCCAAATTTCCCCTTTTTATAAGGACACCAGTCAGATTGGATAGAGTCCACCCTATTGACCTCATCTCAACTAAAGACATCTGCAATTACCCTATTCTTCAATAAGGTCACCTTCTGAGGTACTAAGTGTTAAGACTTCAACACAGGAGTTTTGTGGGGGACACAGTTCAGCCCACGACAACCACGATGAGAAAGTGCGGCTACCTTGTACTCAATACCAGATTATAGGCAGGGGAAAAACACCTTTGGTGACATATCAGGGCTATGCTCATAGTAAGTCTTCAAGATGTGTTTCTTGAGGGACTTCCCTGGTGGCGTACTGGATAAGATTCCGCACTCCCAATGCAGGGAGCCCCGGGGTCCATCCCCGGTCAGGGAACTAGATCCCACATGCATGCCGCAGCTAGGAGCCCGTGTGCCACAACTAACACCCAGCGCAACCAAATAGATAAAAAAAAAAAAAAAAAAAAGATGTGTTTCTTGACTTGTGTTACATCTGATGCCAATAAGCTAAAAGGGCTGGACTCTCCCATTTTCCAAAATGAGTCCTCCTCTGGCCATGAACTAAAAGGATTTTTAACGACCAGTACTGTTTCCAGACAAGTACTTAATAAACTCTTTAAAAATAATTGGTTCTCTTTGGTTGGCTCAACTCTGCAATCCTGGACACCATCTTGTTTTTACTACTTCTATCCTCAGAGAGGAGGTGAAATTCAGCTAGAGCAGGCTGAATTCTGTATTGTCTTGTTTTGCATGTGAATAGCTTATTTTATTTAAATGTTTCCCTTTTTTTACAGAGAAGTTCTTCAAACAAATAGAAAAGTTGCAACAATAGCACAATAAACACCTACATACCCTCCACCTAGATGCAATGATTGTTAACCCTTTTGCCACATTTGCTTTATCTGTATCACGTTTTTTTGGTGAACCACTTGAAAAGAAGTTGCTGGCATCATGATGTTTCAGCTCCAAATATTTCAGCATGAGTTTCCTAGGAATAAGCTGTTCTATATAATCACACGGTGATTCTCAAACCTGAGAAAACCAGTTGTTCTATAATATCATCTCATACCCAGTCGGTGCTCTAATTTGACCAGGCTGATTTTTCAAAACTTCTGAATCTAACGAATTCCAAATCTGTGAGGCTTAGGGTCTTGACAGTATGACCTGTGTAATGGGAAATTTTGGAGCTGAAAATTAAACTAACATCTAGAATCCTTCAGGCCCCACACATTCATGTTTCTTTTTCTCGTTTCCTTTGGCTAGCAAGCTAGCTCTATGAAAGCTCCAATGCATGCTTGGGGTGGGGCACTCCTGGAATTCCTTCTATTCTAAGACAGTGGCCTTTTGAGGAGTACCTGCAGGAAGACCTGTTTGGTCTGGGGACCTCCCTGGGGGGAGTCGCCAAAGGGAGCTGGGTGGGGAGGGTAGCGCGACCTGACCTTGACCGGGGTGGAGACTCCCAGACTGAGCACCACCTCCTCCACTGCTGGCCAGGTGCCAGGGTGGCGTGCTTACCAGTGCTGCCATTGTCACAGGCTCTTTCTGGGGAGTTCCAGATGGCGGCCCAGAGGGTCATCCTGGCCTCCCAAAAGGCTGCCGCAAAGCAACACTGAAAGAAGAAAAAGAGGAAAATTCTTCAGTGAACTTCCCTGAGTTTGGGGGGGCACGGTCTTCTTTCTTTCCCTTCTGTGCAAATCCAGGGCTCAGGATTAAGCCTTCAGTTTTAAAGCCTGCTTCATAACTAGGAACAGCATTAATCCATAGAACCGTGCAAATAAAAAGGGGGGTCAACAAAGATGGAGGGTGTGGGGGGAATATCTGGTTTGTGATTCAGAACTGCCTTCTCCTCCAGCCCCCAGGCTTGCTCCAGCTTGCCTGCAAGTTCCAGCCAATGTATTTCTGGATGGGATGGGAGCCAGGGGTCAGATAAAGTTCCAACATATTTTGCAGCAGGCCTGACACTTTGCCCAGTGCTCTGGGCCCATGAAAGCTGCCAGGATGGTGTGTTGGGAAAGCTAGGCCAGACGGAGCTGGTTTAAATGGGTTTGAGGGAGCAGGCAGACGACTAACTGGACAACTCAGCAACACCCAGCACGGTAACAACACCGAACCAACGTGGCTGCCTGGGCCACTGAAGGGCCTGCACGCTGTTCCCAGTAAGTCACAAGCAGCCACCACGCCAATCCCCACCCCCGCCCGCCGCATCTCTGGGACCAAGATCTGTACTTCCATCTTGTTATCTTTAGTAAAACAAGTAAACGCTTAACACAAAGCACCTGACATGCATTATCTAATTTAGTCCTCACAACAGCTCAGTAAAGTAGGTACTGTTATTACCCCAGACAGACAGATAATAGCAAACACATGTAGATAACAGATACACCTACGTGTATGAGGCCCACTTCTAAACACTTGCCACGTGTTACCTAGTTTACTAGGGAAACCGAGGCACAGGGGGGCGAAGCCAGTCGTCCAGGGTCACACGGCTGGCTGGTAGGTGTGGACCTGAAACCGCTGGAAACTAGGTGACTCCAGATGGAGGGTCCACCTCTCACCACCCCGTGATTTTCCAGGTGGGGAACCTTTTCTGAGACAGGCAGGGGAAGAGAGACTGGGTTGAGATGCAAAACAAAGTGAAGGCGAAGGTCTGCACTCTTTTCCGCTTCCTGACAAGCATAATGAGAGGCACCCGTGGGAACAGAAACTCAGACATCTGACCCTGAGCCCTTTGCCACTCTTCCTTCCTCTCCCCTGGCCCAGTTGGTCTGAACTGTGTTGTTCCAGGCCTCGTGGGAGCTGCTGTGGGACAGACAGGGACAAGTGGGCAGGCTGCAGAAGGGCTTTTGCTCTCATCAAGCTGCATCTGACGCTTCTCGACTCCGAGGCACCCGGCGGGCAGTGAGAAGCTGCCCTGTGCACCTCCCACAGCCGAGGCTGACCGTCCCAAATCTGGAACTGAGCCGGCCGGGCCCCCCTGCATGAAGGTCAGGCTTCCCGCCACATTTTGGCTCTTCTGATAGCCCAAGGCCACCTGCAGTGATGTCACCTGGCAGGTCACGATGGGCTGCCTATTGTCAGTCCTGCTATGGCCATTGTCCTCACCAGCTCTGCTTTCACCTGCCCGTGCGGACAAACTCATGCACGCAGAGGAGCTGCTGTCCCCTGTCCCAGCTGCCCGCACACACTCATGGCCTCTGGACTGAATGCTGAGGAAGAAGCGTCAGGCCTTGCTTTGGAGCACCTGGCTGCATGCTCCGAGGCAGCCCCTCCAACACAAAGGAAGGATCAGAGAGGACTCAGAGGAGATGATGTCTAAGCAAGGTTCTAGATACATAATAAACTGTGACAATGTCTATATCCTGCTCCTCAGGGGTACTTAGGTTGATGTGTGCCGTCTTGACATTTTCTTATGTTTACAGACATATCTATGCCTTTATCTATATACATGCTCTGATTCCTTTAATTAGAAAGGGACTGACTTCCTTTCTTCACTTCTCAAGGCATCAGGAACACTCTTCCACGTGGGTATATATTGATCTAATGGCTGCATAGTGTCCACCATATGGCTGTACCATCATTTGCAATAGCAGTCCTCTACTGATGGACATTTAGGCTGTTCTCAGTGTTTTTGCTAATCAATCATCCACCCTTTCTTCCTTTCCATAAATATTTATTAATCTCTTACTATGTGCCAGGCACCTTGATCAGTGCTGGGTATATGGAGATGAAGAAAATGGATGTGGTGGACTTCCCCAGTGGTGCAGTGGTTAAGAATCTGCCTGCCAATGCAGGGGACACGGGTTCCAGCCCTGGTCCGGGAAGATCCCACATGCCGTGGGGCGACTAAGCCCATGTGCCACAACTACTAAGCCTGTGCTCTAGAGCCCACGTGCCACAACTACTGAGCCCACACGCCACATCTACTGAAGCCCCTGCACTCTAGAGCCTGTGCTCCACAACAAGAGAGCCACTGCAGTGAGAAGCCTGCACACCACAACAAAGAGTAGCCCCCCTCGCTGCAACTAGAGAAAGCCCGCACGCAGCAATGAAGACCCAAGGCAGCCAAAAGTAAATAAATAAATTTTAAAAAATAAAAAACAAAGAAAATGGACGTGGTCTCTCCCTCACAGACCTTTCAGCCCAGTGGAGAGATAAACTTCTAATCCCAAGACGCGGTAAGAGCTAAGGAGGGAAGAAACAGGTAGCTCTAGAGGGAATAACAGGGCCCCTGCTTCACTGGGCACTTGAGAGAGACCTCTCTGGGGTGGGGACATTTCAACGGAGATCTATATTAGAAGGAGCCAGTCATTTGAGGAGTGTAGGGAAGAGCATTCTGGGTGGAGGGAACAATGTGAGAAAGGGCAGAGCTGTCCGTGTGTGTGGTATGTTTGGGGAAGTCTGAGATTCCTCCTAAGGCTACAGTGCAGGGGTGTAGTTGCGGTGAGGCTAGACAGGCTGGGTGAATTCATGAGAGAAAGACTTGAATACCAAGCCAACGAATTTGGACTTGATTCTCTAAGCAACAGAGCCACTCATGTCACTGAGTCTAGACACAGAATACTGAGGGCTCCTGCCTAGAAAGACCCAGGAGAATATTAATGTTCGAGAGGAAATCTCTGCTTCAAATGGAAGGTTCCTCTTCCTGCTTGCTACGAGTTCAAAGCCTGTCCTGAGCTTCAGGGCCAGGCATGTTACCTTATTGCTGAGTCCCCCTGAGAAATGTGGTCCAGAGAGATCAAGGGATTTGCCCAAGTGAAACAGCAAACCCATGCCAAAGGCAGAACCTAAGGCCCCAATTGCCTTCGGCTCCAGCCCTAAACCCCACCCTCTCTCACCTGTGCATTCTTTCTGGCAGCCACTCAAAAGCAGGAGGAGGGTGAGAAAATGCATTTTAAAGAGAATTTGTGGAGCGCTCACGGGTGTCAAGCACTGTGCCTGGCCTGGGAGGTACAGGGCAGTAAGGCCAGCCTGGAGGATACTCACAGCCCCAGAGACCTGCATGAGTTCCCCATCATCTTCAATCTAGAAATTCTCCCTGCGCCACCCCCTCCCGCCCCGAAAAGTTGTTGAAAAATCACGCGTAACAAAGCGGCCAGGAGTTTCCTGCCTTGCTAAACTGGCTTACTCAATTTCCCTCATTTGTCCGCTCGGACCAGACGGAGCAAAGGGCAGCCATCAAAGGTGTCTGGGACGAAGCGCCGGCACCTGCCCGGTGAATGGGCCGCTGGGGCTGGCGGTGGTCTGGGCCGGTGGACGGGGAGGGACAAGGCCGGGGTCAGCCCGGTGCGCTGGGTGTGCAGTGTGCGCCACGTGCGGGAGGGCACGAGCTGCAGCGGCCTGATGAGGCAATCGCCGGCAACGTGCGGCTGGGCCCGTGCGGAGCGGGGGCTGGGGCGGAGGGGAGGGCGCTGGCGGGAGCCGCCGGCAGCACCTAACCCCCTCCCGGCTCCCTGCTCTCTCGGCCACCTGTGCTGGGCTCCGGGAGGTGGGGGGAGCCGCGCTGGAAGCTCTCTACGCCGCGTCCTGAGCGCACGCGTGGGCATGCGCGGGCGCACGGCCCGGGCAGGGTTGCTCGAATCCCCCCAGCCTCCCGGAAGCCCTGGCTCATCATCCCCGGGCTGTTGGTATTCTCCTCCGCGCTGGTCCCTCCACCGCCGCACTACGCTGACAGACACACCAGTTCCTGGTGCCAACCCGCCCACACGCCTGGGCAGCTCCACGTGGGCGCCGCACGCGCGGGGGCCCATCTGCCCCACTGTATTTGGAGAGCTATTCTAACTCAGCCCCTAGATTTGTTGTCCTATGCTTGTTGGAACAAGCGCTGTGTTTTGGAGGAAGTTGCTTAACTTCTCTGAGCTTCAGATAAGTCATCTGTCGAATGGGGCTGATGATAGTACAACCTCACTGCATTGTGGTAGGAATTAAATAAGACAGTGTCTATAAAGTGTTAAGCCGGAACGATCATTAGGACTCATCCAATAAAGGATAACCATGATGATTTTTTTTTTTTTTTTTTTTTTTTGCGGTACGTGGGCCTCTCACTGTTGTGGCCTCTCCCGTTGCGGAGCACAGGCTCCGGACGCGCAGGCTCAGCGGCCATGGCCCACGGGCCCAGCCGCTCCGCGGCATGTGGGACCTTCCCGGACCGGGGCACGAACCCGTGTCCCCTACATCGGCAGGCGGACTCCCAACCACTGCGCCACCAGGGAAGCCCCATGATGATTTTTATAGGGGAGAAAACTGAGCTACACGCCCCAGCTGAGCTCAGGGAGTCTGTAACGGGCAAGACTGGGCTTCTGGGTTTTTTTTTTTTTTTTTGCTTTCCTGTATCATGTTCATCTTTTCTGCCATATCACCCCGCCTCTCCTCACCCAGGGCCTACAACACAAATCTCTTGATATCTGTGCCTACTACACTGCATTAAAAACTCTTTTTTGAGTATGTGGCACCTCAGGCCCTGCCAGCTACACCTGTAGCCTCCCAGCCTGGACTGTGGCCAGCTCTGGCCCCTGACTCATTGCAGTAAGTCACTTCCTGCCTCAGTCTCTCCATCTGTACTGTCTGGATAAGAGGCCTCCTCTCTCCAGTCTCCTGGAACCAGCAGAGGATGACTCAGACAAGGGTGGGGAAAGCCCACAGACACAGAAAAAGGCTCTTACTGGAGCCAGGGGCCACTGACTGATGCAAGGTTTGGGTTTTACGTGCAGTACAGAGAGTGGGAACAGAGATGGTTTGGGGAAGGTATAAAGAGCCTGGGGAAAAAAAAAAAAAAAGAGCCTGGGAGAGCAGAGGAATTCCTGCTCCTCCCCGACATCAGACAGCTGGGGTTCCGGGACAGAGCCTCAGCCTAGGAGTTCGAGGGGAGAGCACTAGGTCTAGACTCTGCCACCCCCAGCTCTGTGACCACCAAAGGTTCATGATCCCTTTGATCTGTCTGCCCTTTCTGTCAAGTGGGAGTCGTGGCATTTCCCTCGCTGGGCTACTGTAAGCAGTAAAAGTGGTAACCCCGAGAGAGGGCAGAGTACACACTGTGTTTCTAGGTGAGGGCTCAGGGTGAGGGAGGTAAGACGGAAGAAGGCAGCCCCCAAAGGCTTGGCATAGTCTAGTCACCCCAGGCTAGTGTCCAAGGGCCCCCTCCCCCAAAAGTCAGAGATCAGTGGACCTTCAGCCAACTCCAGACATAGCAGACCCCCACTTACACCCCATGAGGCACAAGAAATTTGGACTCAGAGTGGGTCCAGGGAATCCCCTGGCGGTCCAGCAGTTAGGACTCCACACTCTCACTGCTGAGGGCCTGGGTTCATTTCCTGGTCGGGAACTAAGATCCCACAAGCCACAGCCCCAAAAAAAAAAAAGAGTGGGTCCAAACCTGGTCTCTACCATTTGCTACCTGTATGATGTGGATGGAACAAGTTACTCACTGTCTTTGGGCCTCCACTTTCCACACATAAAATGGGGACAGTAATGCCTGCTGTATGAGGCTGTTGTGAGGATAAGAGATAATGAGGTAAATATGAAGTGTTCATAACAGTGGCCATTGCTATTGTTGTAAAATGCAGGTTTTTTACCTCACTGCTCCTCACCTTAACCTATCGCAGCTGGAATATTATCATCTTGGGTCTTTGGGTTAGAAATGTGTACTGAAATCTGTAGTGTTTTATTAAGTTGATAGCCTCATGCCATGAGCTTTAATGGAAAGAGGTCTGTTTGCTGGGGGACTTTATAGACAATACTGTATTTGACATGTGACGGAGGCCTTATATGACCTCCATTATACAGATGAGAAAACCGAGGCAGGAAGAGGTCAAATAACTTGTCTCAGGTCACATGGCTAGAAAATGGCAGGGCCAGGATTTAAACCTGACTCCAGATTGTCCCGCCACACAGGGCCCTCCCTACCTGTTGTGTTTCTGCTCTGTGTGTTGTCCTGCCCCTTCCTGAGTGGGCCTCTTAAGGTGTCCCCAAGGCCAGGGACAGTCATAATTATTGCTTCCTTGTCTCCCAGGCTGTGGCTCAAGCACGCAGTGGGTCCTCAGTCTATGCTGCTGACCAGAGAAGTTGAGTCCCGCTTAGCTAGGGACGAGTCCTCTTAGGAGGGAAGTGACTCACATGGGCCAGCTGTGTCTGTGTGGCTCCGAGTGCGTCTCTGTCTCCGAGTGCGTCTCTGTTGTGTGGGTGGGGGTGTGGCACGAACGTGGTCCTGTGGGGATGATGTGGAGGGAAACCCAGGCTGGTGATCCAGTCGCTGCTGTCTCTGCCAGCCCCAGCCAGGGCCAAGCCTGCCGAGTCACAGAGCCCCCGGCCCTTCCCAGGCCGTGTCTGCTTGAGGCCTCTCTTCTCCTCAAGCTCCTACCCCATCCCGACATTCCTTCTGTCTCAGCCTTTCAGATGCTTCCTCCACACCTCAGCGCCCTAGCTGAGCCTGGGAAGGGGTGGGGGGCGGGGGTCTCAGGGCCATCTTCCTCCTCGGCTCAGTGCAGGCATCTGGCTGGGGCCACAGCTGGTGTCAGCTCCTCCCCCCCCCCCCCCCGCCCCAGGAGAAGCTCTTTGGGTATGTCTAAGGCTGGGCCCTGCTATTTTTAGATAACATCCCCTCCCTCCCCCTCCCAGCCTCATACCAGCTGGGGGAGGAAATGACTCACCTCAAGCCTAGACAGGTAGAGGCTGCCTCAGTGAGCCCCAGGCAGGCCCTGCCTGGCTCCAGCTCTAGGACTGCCCCACCTGGGGTCACCCCAGAGTGGCCTGCCCCCCACCCTGAGGATAAAGCTGGGTTGGGATCAAGGCCCAGGATCCCACCAGGCTTTTCGTGGGCTCCCTCTGCTATTTATCTCACAGGGCCTGGGGCAGGACACCTCCAGCAGGTTGTGGACCCTCTGCTCACCTTAGCAGACTCTGGGTCTGTGCTAGGCCCCAGCCCAGTCTGAGGGGGCCAGACAGTTTGAGTGGACTGACCATGGTCCCACTCATTAGCCTCAGTGGAGACCAGGGGTATAGAATGAAGAAAGACCCGGCTCAGTAGGGGACGGGGAAGGCACAAAGACCCTGGGTGTGTGTGTGCTGAGTAGGGTGCCCAGTTGTCCCAGCTTGCCCGGGTCTGAGGAATTTCCTGGGACTTTCAGTGCCAAGCAGGAGAATTCTGGGTAAGCCGAGACTGTTGGTTGCCCTGGCACTGAGTATGGTCTGTATCCTGGGGAAAGGGCAGGTGTTGGGAGCTTGTTTGGATGTCCTGGCCTAGTCTCACCCAGTCATGGCTGGAGGACCAAGTTCCTGGCCTGAGCCCTCTCTGCAGTCAGGGGATGGTGAACAGAAGTCCACCTCCAAGGGGAGGGACTGGGCCTGGGCTGTGCGAAAGGCTGGGAGCTCTGCACAGGCTGAGACCCGGGCAGCACCTTGGTCGGGGTGCCTCTCCTTGCTAAAGCCAACGAGGGGAAGGTTGGGCCAGTCAGCACAGGGCTGAGGGCAAGGGTGAGCAGAGCCGGTGTTGGGGGAGGAGGGGTGCTGGGGAAAGACACTGGGAAGAGCAGGAAGTAATGACAAGAGCACAGGGTTGGCACTGGGGAGGCTCGGGTTCCGGGCCCACTTACCGCTAGGCGCCTCCGTCAACTGTAAAATCGGGGAGAGGGGCACCTGTCTGCCTGCCCCAGCTACTTGCAGTAAGGACTCTGAGAGAATGCCTGGGGCAGTGGGTGGCAGGCTGGAAAGTTGGGGCTGGGGTAGTTGGTTAGTTGGAGAGGCCTTGCTGGGGCTGACAGCCCGCAGAGCTCTCAGCTGGTCGGGGAAGTGGGCCTTTGCCCTCCTCTCCAGCCCAGATCAGCATCTGGTCAACACGGCTCCTGGACCTGAGGCCTCACCTCAGGGGTCATATTAAAGGAGCTGTGGCTGAAGCCCAGACCTTGATGGGGGGACCCCGCTTTGCCATTGTCCTCGTCATCCTCGGGGTCTTGGCTCTTTTCCACAGACCAGGAGTGACTGGCCTAGGCAGCGGCTCTGACACAACTGAGCTGGGCAGCCTGAGGCTAACCACTTCTCTTTTCTGGGCCTCAGTTTCCTCACTGGTGAAACTGTGGGGTTAGATGAGGTCCCTGGTTTTTCAATATTTATTTTTGTAGTAGAACCTCTTCTCCAATCAAAGGTCCAACTGGACTAAACGTTTGTTTTTCAGTGGGTGACTGAAACACGAGCAGGGCTGCTGGCCCCCTCTCACCTTCACCCTCGCACCCCCGGGGGCCCAAGGGCTCAGGGGGACACAGTATGAGACCCTCCTTTGGGGTGCCTGCCATTTCTAACACTTTTATTATTTGTGCCTCGATGGCAAAGGTGTCCTTGTTTCCCTCTCTAGGTAGCCCAGAATTAGACCCCAAGCCCAGCACTTGGCACCGTCTACTAAATTCTCTAACTCCTGGTTCCTGCTGACACTGAGGTCTGTTTCAGCCTTTGTTACAGAGTTCAGTGGGCCCACAGGCCCCTGGTCCTGTCTCAGGGAAGTTACAGGACCAAAACCTACGCCACAGCTAACCTTGTGGGGCACTTCTGGGCTTGTGAAGGACTTCCATGACCTCATCTCATGTGCCCCCTGACAGCCTGCAGGAGAGGCCTGAGAATCCCATGGGACACGGATCTTGGGAGATTGTCTCAAGATCCCCCTACCTGGGGTGCAGAGCTGGGCACGTAGCCAGGAAGCCAGGTCCTTCCCTGGAGCCACAGTCTGGGCACCTGGCCAAGGCCCAGGCTTTCCCTAGCTTATCCCCAGGATGCTGGCACCTGCAGGCACCAATGACAGAAAGAGGAGGTAGGAATGTATGAGGAAGGCAGGAAAGAGGGAAAACTTTTGTCCTCATCCTGGGGGTCTGGGGCAGTCATTCCTCCCAGCTTACCGAACAGTTAGGGTTACCCCCACTCCACCCATCACCTTCCCTGCTGAAGTCAGAGAGGGGCAAGGAGAGGAGGGAGGGCAGGAGGAGGAGGGGTCGCCAGGACCGCAGAAGCTGGGACTGCACAAACGGGTACGGGAGGATGCCAGAGGCCAGGCAGCTGACCCGGGGTCACCCAAGGCCCCTGGGGAGGCCCCCGTCAACGCTGACATTAGCAGTGCCCTGGAGGGACGTGCAGTCCTCACGCTGTCTTCTCTGGCTCTCACGACAGCAGGCATGGGGAGGGGCCAGAGCGGAGTCAACAGTTCCTCGAATTGTGTTACCGCCGCCACGGCCTGCCAGCTCCTGAGCTAATAATACAAACAGATGTGGGTCACACAACTCCATCCCACGGCCTGGATCCCGCCCCCATGCGTGAACCCCAGGCTCCAGTCCTGGGGCCCCGGGGTGAGGCCCTGTTTGTACGAAGCCCACCCCAGTCAGGCTAACAGCCCATAGGTCCTACGGGTGACAGAGGCTGACATTAAGGACTCAACAGGTGAGGTCTGTGCAATGATGCTAATTGTAACAAAAAATTTTAAATGATACAAATGAAATACAATACAAATGTCCTTTACAGCTGAGGCTTGAAACCTGATCTCTGGACTCTGTGCCCAGTGCTTCAGTGCTGAGAAGGGACCAGAAGGAGACTGAGGCCCCTTGCAGTCCCAAGAGAAATGGCCCCAAGAACCGCCCCCCCCCATGCTGTGTGAGCCTGGGGCTCACAGCCTGAACGCCATGGAAACAGCTGCTACCCGTGTGGCACTGTGGGAGGCTGTCTGACACACAGGGCCCAGGATGCCATCCTCAGCACCCGGGGCCCTGGGTTGGTGACCAGCAGGTAGCAAAGTCTGCCAGCGGTGACCCTGAGGCCTGTGGCCAGGGCAGCACTGGGGCAGCCCAGGGACAGAACTGGGTCTGTGTCCAGGCGTGGGTGGTGCCAACTGACACCAGCCTGAGCACTGGAGAACACATCCTCTTCCACCCATTAGGGGTGGGGAACACTTTGGACAGCCGTCGGAGGTCCCCTCGAGGATGAGCACTGTTTATGATTCTCATACTAGCCCCTGGTACAGCCATCCCCCCTCAGGGAGAGAAGAAGTGGTGGGCATTTTCAGCAGGACTCTGCTTCCCCCATGAGGTGGGGAAAAGGGAGAGGCCTCACTCAGTGCTTATCTCACAGGAGCCTGGTTCACATATGCTATCCGTCCAGCTGGATGCTCGTCCTCATTGGAGCCTGTCAAGTTTGACAGAAATGTCCCTGGTCCTGCATGTGGGTTTATGGCTACAAAGCTACCTACAGGGTGACGCTGGGCAGGGTATGCAAGGTGGAGAAAGCTGCAGAGGGACAGCCACAAGTGGCCGTCAGAAAGGTGTCTCAGTGCTGGGGGGTGCCCCTTTCTTCCTCAGCAGTGTTCATGGAGGCCCCACTGTGTCCAGGCCCCAGGACTGCAGCGCTGAACAAGTGGACAGGCCCTTGCCTCTTCAGGCTGTGAAGCCTTCTTCCAAGAACTGCATGAGCACCTTCAGTGAGAGGGCAGGGCAGGCCCAGGCTGTGGGAACACAGGCAGGCCTCCCAGAGGACAGTGGCGGAGCCACAGGGAGGCTCCGGGCAGAAGGAGCTGCGTCGGGCAGTGAGGTCAGAGTGTGAGGGCCTGCAGGTCACCTGGAGACAGGAAAAGGACCTCACTCCATCCTTCCGGCCTCCACTTCCCTTACCTGTAAAGAGATCGTCAGCATCCTCCTGCACTATTTGGGTGCCTGTCTCTTGGGCCCCTTCACTGTGTCCATCAGAAAAATGGCGACAGTCCGTCCAGTTAAGGTAGTGGGAGTGCTGACCAGAGTCCCTGAAGGCCCTAAGCCTGACCTCTTGGCCTTACGAGTACCAGCTCCACTGGAGAAGTGTACCCCGTCCTCCCCAAGGAAAACTCCAGCCCGAGTCAGAGCTACAGAAGGCAGCCAGGCCCTCCCTGGGACTTTGTTTAGACTAAATTAATGAAGGGAAAGGGGAGAATGGGGTAAACAGGGTGTGGCAGTCAGACTCCCCACTCTTCTCCCAAGCAAAGCCCCAACTCCTGGGCTCTGGGAGGGCTGTTTGGCCATGGGGGTCCTAGAGATGCCCCTCGCACCCCTTGTCCTGTCTGGGCCCTGGACCTTTATTTCCTGCCCAAACAGCTGTGGGGCTATTGGAAGTAACAGGAAGCCTGGGCTCTGTTCCTGGTGAAACATCCCTCCATGAGGGTCGGGGGGACAGGGGGAACAGTGTGAATGCCACGGCCTAGCCCTCCAGCTTTGCCAACCTCTGTCCCCACTCCCCTGCCCGCCTCCCGCATGGCTGGCCTTACAGGGCTGTCTCTGAGGGCAGGGCCCAGCACCAAGAAAGGCTCAGACACGCTTGCTGAATGCTGAACAGAGTGGACAGGGGACAGCCAGGATTCGGGAGGCTCAGGGTCTCTTGTTCATTCATTCCCAGTGAAGTTCTTTCTCTGCCCAAGGCCACTGGGTGTACCTTGTGAGGTGACAATTATAGATTGGGGACCTGGCATACGCATTGTTCCCTGAATGCGGTCCCTCCTGTACTTACCCAGCTTCAGGACTTTGCCCACACTGTCCCCTCTAGCCAGAGGACTCACCCCACCCGAGGCTCTGCCCACACTCTCACCTCCTTCACAGATGCCAGTTTCTTTACCGAGAGTCCCCAGCCAGAGCCGCTCGCACCTCCATGCTCCCAGGTTTGTTGCCGTCACAGTCCTCTGCCCACTGGGGTCTGCTGAACGCCGGTTCACCTAACCGGCCGGTAGTTCCTCCAGGGCAGCCCGAGTCTCAGCCACCTTTGTGGTTTCGGTGTCTGGAGTGGGATTTGACACCCAGTTAGTGCTCAGTTAATCTTTGACTGAGAATGAATAACAACACTTAAATAGATCTTCCTATGTACCAGACTGTTTCTTTTAAAGTGTGTATATGTGATAACTTTTACTCCTCAAAATAACCCAGTGAAGTAGGTGGTTTTATTCCCTGCATTTTGAAGATGAGGCCACTGAGAGAGAGGGAGCTTAAGTGACACACCCAAGACCACCCAGCTAGTCTGTGGATCAGCCCAGGAGGCAGCTGGGCTGTGGGGTCCACACTGACACCCAACTGATCCACCACACTGCCTCTGGGGTGTGACTCCAGCTCAGGGAAGCCGCCCTGCATAGCAGGGTGGACGCCTTTGTCATTGAGAGAGAGAGTGCATGGCTCATATGGGCAGCCCGGCCCCAGCTCCAGCCCCTCAGATTAAGTCCATTTCCTTAGTGTGGTCTTTCCCCCCTTTCCCACCCTTCTGAACTCAGGACTCCTGACACTACTTGGCACGAGTGGGTTTGATCCCCTCGAGGACAGCAAATGTTTTCAGAATGATTGCTCTGCCACATAGACCCCAAAGATATGCACAGCTTCATGGAGACCCTTGGGCATCACCTTCCCTACCCCAGACCTCAGTTTGCTGCTCTGGGAAATGGGCAGACTTGCTCAAATCACATGGTGTGACCTTTGGTAAGGATTCTGAGCTGCTCCAGAGCCGACACCGTGTCAAGTCTATTTACCTGAATCTGTCTGTGCGCCTGCCCTCAACAACCAGGTGACCCTGCCCAGGGAACTCGGGGCAGGGATGAGGTTACAGTCAGGCTGGGGTGTGTGTTCCTTGCCCCTTGGAGCAGTTCCTTTCTCGAGACCTGGGGGCAGCCTGGGACAAGGAGATAAGCTGGCTGATCCCAGGAGCCTGGATGGACTAGGCGCTTGTTTTGCCACCTGACAGTGGGTGGGGACGCTTGTCAAAGGCTCTTTTTTGCAGCAAACAGTCGACGGCGTCTGTCCCACCCCTTTTGGCTCACAGAGCCACACAGCCGAGGGCAGGGGGTTCGGGTGGGTTAATGGGGGCGGCTGGCAACGCCCCTGCCAAGTGCAGCCAACAAGTGGCAGCTCGCAGACCAGGCTGGGCAGGCTGCAGTGACCCGGGTGGGGGCAGCCAATGAGCTCCCGGGCTGCAGTGGCACCACCGGGCAGCCTGCCTGTCTTTGGCTGGAGCGGCAGCAGGAGGGGCCTGGGGCCACCAGTCAGGGCTGCTGTGCCCTGTCTCTGGGAGGCCCGGGCAGATCTGCTGCTCCATTCACGTAAAGTCCTACTTGGGCTGCCATATTTCGAACTTCTCCAGCCCTCTGGGGGAGGAGGGTGGCTGGGAAGGCTGTGCAGCCAGAGACGGAAAGAAACTTGGAGAACTTTTCCCCTGCTCTGGGCCAGGGTGGGCTCGAGCTCCGGGCTGGGGAGAAGGGAAATCTGCTGGGCTCACAGCAGGCCTGATGGAATCAGAGGGATGGAAGGGAGGGAGCAGGACCAAGGGGAGGCAGGGGCTGTGATCGTGGCCCAGGCTGCCCACCCGGGACTGGCGTCAGGGACCCCAGGGCCCTGGCCTAATTGAGCCTCTTACCCTTTGCGGGGATGGAGTCAGCCCTGGAACAACACTTGTGACTGAAGCGGCTGTCAGCTGGGGCGAGGGGACATTCAGGCTTGCCACCAAAACTCCCGGTGGTATGGGCTGGAGTCAGCAGCAACAGGTGCTTGTGCCCTGCTCCCCACGCAGCTCAACCCCCTTGCTCAACACAGACCCACCAAGGCCAACCAATCACATAATAAACATATATTTATAGATATACAATTTCAGAATTCTATTTCAAGAAATACAGCTTCTCAGTGGATCCATTAGGATCTATGTTCTTATTGCACATGGCTCAGCCCGTCTAGGGACATCTACTGAGACCAGAGGGTTGGGGTGGTGGGAGCCGAGCACCAGGGCCACCATGGGCAGGGCGCTCTCACCCACATCCAGTTCTGAGCATCTCCTTGGGCGGGGGCGGGGGGGGGGGGGGGGGGGGAAGGGCGCTTCATCACAGGGCAGGACCTTGTTTAAAAACCGTATTTGACATTTCTCCTCAACCAAGCTCCTTTTCCCAGCAAGAATCCTATTTGTTGGGGGACTTTTATAAAAAGAGCGAAGAGAAGCTCTGGGAGGGTAGTGATCCCCTCCTGGCTGGCAGCTTGGGGTAGTAAGGCTTTGGAGGATGGCAGGCTCAATGACACACCCACCACCAGAGGAAAATTTGGGAAAAACGGTAATTCCAAAAGGCCCAGTATAAACTGTGGGAATAAATAAAACCTCCCTCCCTTGCCCTGGCAGCAACTGCTGTTTGGAGAAAAATCCTCATTTGAGGGTGACCATAAGAAAACCCTTCTGGTTCAGGTGCATCCTTTATCCAACGTGCAAGAGAAGGCCGGGTGGCATCATGTCCACGGAGGGTAGAGACAGAGGCGCCCACGGTCATGGACTTTCTTCAGGAGTCGGCTTCTGCCCCAGCGTCCTGGGCCCCACGTGGTTGACTCTGGGAGGAAAAGCCTTCTGGAGTCCTTGGTACATGGCTTAGGAAAAACCAGTAGCAACAATGGGGCTGTGCCCTGGGGCACCTATAAGGCAAAACTCACATAGGGACTAAGCGGGGAGGTGGTCAGGCAGAACCTGGCTCCCCTCTCCAACACTGCTGCTCTCAGTGGCAGTGGGGGCAAGGGGGTCCCGGGCACCAGGACAAAACAAAGCGCCCACCTGAGCTGGCCAAACTTGCGGTGGGTGGTCTCATCCCCACAGGCCATCTGGGGCCTCTACCATGACTCAATACTGACCTGGCATCTGGCCCCAGGAGTCCTTTCTTCCCCCGCAGCCTGCTCCCCTCCAGTTTAACCATACAGCTGGCAACCTTCCGAGTTCTCTGTAGATTTATGCTATCATGATTGCTGCTGCCATCAAGAACAGGCTGGGGTTGAGGGGAACGCTACAAGCTGTGGCCCAACTTTCCTCATGCTGTCAGCTACGGCTAATGTCTAGCCTTTGAAGGACCAGGCTGCCTTCCCCAAACAGGCTTTGTTTTCTAAAACAGGGAAGAAATCAACTCAACAACCAAATCCCTGCATAGTTTAAAAAGTAGACTATATCTCTATATATCTCTATATCTTTATATGTGTTATTTACATATAAATAGATACATACATATACACGCATCTATAAATTACATTCTACAGAGTTCTCTTTCCTCCTCCTCTCTATCCTTGGCCAACACCTCTGATTACCTCCACTGAGGTGACTGGTGGTAGCTCCTGGGAGGGGGGAAGAAAGGCAGTTGGGTGCCCCCTCCCCAGCCCTTCCTACAGACATTTGCTGCAAGTTTTACATTCTACTTTCGTTGTCATGGTTTCTGTATCCTAGGAGAGAGCCGATGAGAAGCCTGAGCTTCTGCCAGCCCTGGGAGGAAGGGAAGCAGCCCCATGTCAGGTTTTCCTGTCTGTCCTAACAGCTTTCTGCAGTTACTGGGTGAGAGAGAGGGCAGTTGTGCAGCGTCCGGCCTCCAATTCCATTTTAATTTTTTTTCTTTTTTTGTCTTTCCTTAAATATACAGTTCGTCACCTTGGCTCAGTGCATGTCACCACAAATTCTCCAGAGATTTCATAGTCTGGGGAGGAGAGTGGTAACAGTTAGCTTGGCAGTTACGTGCCCCAGAGCCTCCAGCTCAGCCCACACTAACAAGCCAACTCCTCGGCCCTGTCCGGCGCCGCCCACCTCAGCCCCTGCCCCGTCGCCCTCCTGCAGCCTGTTTCTCTCTCCCAGAGGCACCAGCAAACGGCCTCTAAGCAGAGTCTGTAGCTGGATCCCTGCTGAGGGGACACAGGCAGAGGAGGGGGTGGGCAAGCGGACCAACACAAAAAAGAACCATTAGCGGCTCTGCCCACACTCCTCTGGACTTGGTCCAAGCTGTCCCCTCTGGCAAATGCTGGGAACAGAGCCTGCTATCCACACACAGGGGTAAAGGAGGCGGGGAGCCTGCGACCAGCACCTTTTTTCCCCACTCATTCTGTGCTAAGGGTTCTCTGTTCCTTCGACCCTGAACTCATGACCTTCTGTTCCCTTCTTCTGACCACAGGTGAGAGGCCTGGGCGGGCCGGATGCCTGCGGCTTCCAGGTGCAGTGGCGTTAAGAGTGCCTCTGACCCCACCAGACAAGGACCAGTCTGGGGGCACGCGCCCCGCCTGCTCCCAGCCTGTCGGCCCCCCCCCCGGGGCGCTGTCTGGCTGCCCAACCACCTTGTTCCATTTCCTCCTGCCTGGAAGGACAGGGGAAGAGGAAGGGCTCTCGGCCCACCCGTTCCCACGTGGTTCATCCTGGTGTCAGCAGGGGAGTGTCGGGGGGGCTTTCGGGGGCCCAGTAATACTCGGCAGCCTAAATCCCAGGGCACAGATAATAGTCTGCTGCACTTGGGAAAGGGCCATGGGGGACTGGATGGCTGAAGTAGACCAAGGAGGCATGAGTGGCCCTCAGCAGCAGCCTTGGGCACCCCACAGCTCCAGAGTCAGCAAGCGGGGTAGGGTGCTGTGGAGGAGCACTGAAGGGCACTAAAACTGCAGTTTCCCAGCACACCCCAGAGCTGTCCCAACTCTGCAGGCTGGAGGCCAGGCTGGGGACAGGGAAACCGTGCCACGATCACAGGCTCCCTCCCTCCCTCCTCCCACCCTCCTCTGCCTCATGACCAAGGCCAGAGCTGCCAGGAGTTGCAGGGCAGAGGAGGCCCTGGCTCATACTTGGACCTCGGTGGCAGGCGGGCCCAGGACTATCCATGCAGGGAGGCCTGCACCTCTGACAGTCGGTTACAGCTCGGGGTGCCCATCTTCTGTGCTTTGTGGTACATGTCTGCGTCGCCAAAGTAGCGGGCCCGGTACAGCAAGCCTTCCTCTGCAAAGCAATGTGGCAGGGTTAGGGCAACCTCTAAGGCTGCTACGATGCCTGCTTGGCCTTTTCGGGAGGGGAAAGGTAGTTACAGGCCCAGGAGCTGGGGCAGAGATGGCTTCCCTTAGGGTAGACCCTGGAGAAGGAAATATGGTCCCACCTTGGGAGCAGAATAGAGGCCCCTTTCTACAGAGTATAGGTGAGGCCAGCCAAAGAGGGAACCTGTTATTCTGGTGAGACGGCCCCAGGGTCCCACGGATAGATCCAGATGCCCAATCGGTGGGTGGGGAGGAGAAATGTTCCAATCTCTCTCTACATACTTACCTGCGGCAGCCAAACAACAGGCTGATTGCAGGGAAGCTGGAGGACATCTCCAGGTGGCTCCTGGCTCCCAGCCCCAGGGAAACACAGGGGTGGAGGCCGGTTCTTGGCTAGGACATGGCTGGCGCAGGGCAGTGCCAGGTGCTGTGCCCACAGATCACTGGGGGAGCAGGGCTTTTTCCTTCCCTGCTCTCAAGCTTTGTGCCCCCAAACACACACACACACACACACACTCTCTCTCTCTCTCTCTCTCTCACACACACACACACACACACACTCTCTCTCTCTCTCTCTCTCTCTCTCACATACACACACACTCACTTTGCTGCTTCTCCTTCCAACAGTTGTTTCGGAGATTGGCAATATAATCGTCTTCCACATTCCGTTCAACCATTTTGAGGCTGGAGCCTGTGTACTCCTCAGAGAACGTGTCTGCCACGTAGTAAACGACGTTCAGGTGGTCAGTGACTCGCCTGTGGACATGGCCCACCGACCTGGCCAGAAACAGACCAGGCACAAAGTGGGCTTGGGTCCCCAGGCCCAGGGCAGCTCTAGGGATGACTGGGGCTCCCAACAGGAGGCGCCACACAGGCCACAGGAGCAGCTGCTTCCTTCCCAAACTAGAGCAGGAACTCCATGCTACCCAAATGAGGGTGTGGAGAAAAGGCAGGGGGTCCCTCCCGTATTAGTGGCACAGACTACGGCAAGGCCTTCCTCAGGCTCTCTGCTTACCACACTGCTGCTGGGGCTTCTGTGGAGAAGCCCCTCTCTGGGAGGGCCTGGTCAGGTAAGGAGGGAACCCGGAGCGAACACAGGCTCCACCTCTAACGAGCTGTGTGACCTGAGCTCCCTGTGCCTCCATTCCCTCATTCATCCCCTAAGCCAATCGTTGCTAAGGGCCTGCCTGTGTATCCAGGAGCTCCCAGTATAGAGTGAAAAGTCTTAGGAACAAAATGACAGGAAGGATTCCAAGGAGTTGTATCCTTCCATCTCTTGGATTCTATCTTCCAGCTCCAACTGCAGGCTCTGCAGGCTCAGGGAAGAGCCTCAACATGCAGACAGGAGTTAGTGCTCTGGTGAGAACAGCCCCTGTCTGCCCATTCTTGCCTCTCAGCTCTCGGGCTGCAGAGAAAAAGGCTGGCATCAGGCCACAGAGCGCCTGTGCCTGCTGGTGTGGGTCCAGTGGACCGACTCTGCTCCCTGCTGGCTGAGAGGGATCCTGCCAGGCTCCCAGGCAGAGCCAGGCCACTAGATGGGAGCAGAGGGCTTCCAGCAATAGAAGCTGAGCACCAGCTCTGTATCAGATCCTGGGCCAGGTGCTGGAAATAAATGAGGGGAGCTGACGCTTTAAAAGGGCAAATAACTTGCCCAAGTTCACTATCAGTGGTTGAGACCATATAGTCATTCAACAAATGTTGTCAAGCATTTCTAATGAGCCTGGCACTTTATGTGTATTACTCATTTATTTTTCATAAGCAGGTAGATGTTATTATTCTTCCCATTTTATAAATGGGGAAACCAGGGCTCAGAGAAGTTATGTAACTACTCCAGGGTCACACAGCTGCTTAGTTAGTAGAGGAGCTGGGATTCAAAGCCACCCTTGCTCTGACTCTAGAGCCCCTGTTCTTCCCATGGCCCCAGGGCCCCCAACCAGAATGGAAGAGAAGCGGTTCTTATTTCAAGGCTTGCAGGTACGATCGGGAGAGTGTCATGCAGCCTGTGAAATCATATGCAAACCAGGTGTATGTGCAGTGTTCTAGGGAAAAGATCTGCAGGTTTCATTGCATTTTCTTAGGGGACTATGATCCTTACAAGATCAAGAACCTCAGCTTAACAGGGAAAGTCTGGATTCTAATCATCTTTCTGCATTTTGATCAAGAACCTGCAGGACGAGGATGGGAAGGAAGGCCCCTGATGGGGGCTGAGACTCAAAGGCCCCTGTCTACCCACCATCCCGGCCTCACCCCAGCTGCAGGTACTCACGGTCTCAGGCTGAGGCTGTAGGGTGGACTGGAAACCATGAGCTGGCTGAGAGCTGACACGAGGATCAGGATGAGGATGGGCATCAGCTGGACAAACACCCCCAGCCCACCCTGGAGGGAAGAGCCAACGGTCACCCAAGCTGGACCTGGGTGGGGGGCAACGCTGGCGGCAAACGCCTCCAGCTCCCCCAGCACAATGGAGTCCAGGTGGTGGCAGCCAGCTGCCATGCAGATAGGCCATGACGCCGCTCCCTCCCTTTCCCTCCCACGGGTCCCCAAAATACAGAAACTCCTCTACCTGCCAGTTTCCCCAGATAAAAACAAAGCAGCAACTGGGGTTAAATGCTGGGGTGGGAGGTGGGTACGCGTATTTACTTGTGAGAGAATACCAAAAAAAAAAGCGAACAGAAGTGTCTGCCTCCAGGGCTTCCCTGGTGGCGCAGTGGTTGAGAGTCTGCCTGCCGATGCAGGGGACACGGTTCGTGCCCCGGTCCGGGAAGATCCCACATACTGCGGAGCGGCTGGGCCCGTGAGCCATGGCCGCTGAGCCTGCGCTTCCAGAGCCTGTGCTCCGCAACGGGAGAGACCACAACACTGAAAGGCTCGCGTACCGCAAAAAAAACAAAAAACAAAAAACAAACAAAGAAAGTGTCTGCCTCCAGACACTTGGGAGGCAGGGCTGGAGGGAGACCTTCCCTATATACACCCTTCTGAATTCTGAACCATATGACTATATTACCAATTTAAAAACTGCCAGTTAAGAAATTATAAATAAAAAAATTTGTTCACTGTGTGATAATCTGTGATTTAAAAAACTCTTCTGTGTGTTAAATACACACAAAATAAAAGTTTAAAACATGGATAAAAACAGAAGGCCACGTTATCAGAGCAAAAGAGAATCCCTCTGCCTGGCATAATTTTAAATATTCTGCAACTGTCCGCAGTATTTTAATCTTAGCCAGCCAGCTGGTCTTATAATCTGTGGCATTCAAAATATGTTTGATGCACTGTCTTGTTATAGTTTTGTATACATTTTTTCTAATAAATTTTATTTATTTATTTATTGGCTGCGTTGGGTCTTCGTTGCTGGGCACAGGCTTTTCCTAGTTGTGGCGAGCAGGGGCTACTCTTTGCTGTTATTTATTTATTTATTTATTGGCTGCATTGGGTCTTTGTTGCTGGGCACGGGCTTTTTCTAGTTGTGGCGAGCAGGGGCTACTCTTTGTTGCGGTGCATAGGCTTCTCATTGCGGTGGCTTCTCTTGTTGCGGAGCACGGGCTCTAGGTGCGTGGGCTTCAGTAGTTGTGGCACACGGGCTCAGTAGTTGTGGCTCGCGGGCTCTAGAGCACAGGCTCAGTAATTGTGGCGCACGGGCTTAGTTGCCTTGTGGCATGTGGGATCTTCCTGGACCAGAGATTGAACCCGTGTCCCCTGCACTGGCAGGCAGACTCTTAACCACTGTACCACCAGGGAAGTCCCTGTATACATTTTTAAAGAGTGCTGAAAAGAAGCAAGAAGAGCCAGCCCCATGTTGTCATGCTTTCAATTCTATCATTAAGTTTAACTTTCCGTTGCTTGGAAAATGTCACTTAGAACTTAACCAAATTGACCGGGACTTCCCTGGTGGTGCAGTGGTTAAGAATCCGCCGTCAATGCAGGGAACATGGGTTCACACCCTGGTCCCGGAAGATCCCACATGCCGCAGAGCAGCTAAGCCCGTGCACCACAGCTACTGAGCCTGCGCTCTAGAGCTGGTGTGCCACAACTACTGAAGCCCCCGTACCTAGGGCCCGTGCTCTGCAACAAGAGAAGCCACCGCAATGAGAAGCCCGCACGCCGCAACGAAGAGTAGCCCCCGCTCGCAGCAACTAGAGAAAGCCTGTGCACAGCAACAAAGACCCAATGCAGCCAAAAATGAATAAAATTAAATCTTAAAAAAAGGAAAAAACCCCAAAAGAACAAATGGACCTCACAAAGGCCATTCACACTGGAACCTGCCTGCAGGTAGAGAAATTTCTGCATTACGTTCCCCAGCAGAGGCCATGAAACCCCCACTCTGGCCGTGGGTGCTGGGCAGTATGGTTCCCTCTGGTGTCCCTCAGCAGGATGGCATGGGGGGGGCCAAGATGGCTTCCTGGCTTAAGTTCTGGGGGCACTGCTGCCGCAGAGTGTCAGCGAGGGGTATCACTCCCCAGCCCAGGGCCCATCCCCTTGGGTGTCACCGGGCACCCTCCCCATCCCCTCCCCAGCGCTCTCCTCACTCACATCACCCTGGTTCTCCCTGCGGTCCTGCCTTTGATGGTACGTGTAGCGCATGCGGCCGTTGCTATAGACATGGACGTTACCTGGAGGGTCAGAGGGACTGAGTCAGGAGTGGGGCTGCTGGGAACGGGAGAGGCTGGCATCCAGTCTCCCACCATCACCACCAGGGAGGCCTGGCTGTGGGGACAGCGGGGGGACTTACTAGATGGGAAGCCACCTCCAAAGAACATGTTGAAGAGGTCTTCAGGGGAGATGTCAGCTTCAAAGCCGCGGTGGAAGTCCCCGTGCCCATGGCCGTGCCGGGCTGCCTGGCTCTTGTCATCGCCGAACTGGTCATACTGCTTCCTTTTCTCTGGGTTGCTAAGTACTGCGTATGCTGTGCCAATGGCTAGAAAGGAGGTAGAAAGGTCAGGCCCGAGGATGCTGGGGGTGCGGCTGGAGGCGCCCGTGGCAGCCAAGCACTCACTTCCTTCAGGTACTCAAGTGCTGCTCTAGGAAGCAGGAGTCCTAGGGGCCAGCGGGAAGTCTGGCTGTTGAGCAAGAGGGGGCGGGTGGGGGACATGCAGGAATACCTCTACGTGAATGCGGGCAGCCTGGGCCGGGTGGAGGATTAATGCTCAGGCTCCTTGCTCTCCACCTCGCGATGACGGTCCGATTTTTTCTACACGCCAGGCCCTTTATGGGCATTATCTTTCTTACTCCTAACAGCCCATCTCCATTTTACCAATGAGAAAACTGAGGCTCAGAGAGGTGTAGTGTCAGCTCACGCAGGTCTGATGCTGCAGAGCCAGGAATCAAACCCAGGTGTGTCTTGCTTCAAGTCGGCTCTCTGACTTTATGAAAACCACCAAAACGCCCCCACCTCATCACTCTCTCTTGGGGTGTCCAGTGGGATGGGGCACCCCCTTTCTGGAGGGTATGTAATCTTGAAGTCATAGCACGACATGAGGGCTGCACAAACATGTGGTGTGCTGCTGTAAACCGGAGAGCAGCAGGAACTCCCAGGAGGGGCCACGTCCCCCGGCTCACCACTGCTGGCGGTGTGGCAGGGCGAGCCCTGTCTTCCCTGGGGTCCAGGTCCCAGCTGCTCTTCCTTGGCCCAGCCCAGGGGCCTCCCCATTAGAGCCCCCGAGGTGGGAGGCCTGTGCCCCGAAGGCCCCAGCTCCGAGCCCTCCTTCGTCTCTTGCTCCTTCGCCAGCGGCCCACTCTCTCAAAGGAGGAGGTCAAAGCTGCATCTCTTCACAACCTGCAACCCCTGAGAATAAGGAGAATGTTCCTCCTCTTCCCATTGTGACAGGCCCCAAGGCCAGGTGTGGTCTCTCAGTGCCTGTAGTGCAGGGCTGCAGGCAGAGGTCAGGGCTGGAGAAACATTAACCACAGCTACCCTGCCTCCCCAGTCCCATTCTCCTTCTTCCCCTGGGGCTGGCAGACCAGCAGTGGGGGAAGATGCCTGCAGACTGCCTCACTGGGGACCAACCCCAAGCAGCCTGCAATGGAGCACCTGGGGCAGCGCTGTGAGACGGCACGCTGGGTCTTGGGGTCTGCTCTGCCACAGACTCCCCATCTGGCTGTGGTCCCAGCCCCCGTACTGCACAGCACCCTGCTTGGGCCAGACAGGGCTAGTCACCACGCCATCGCCCAGAGGGAGTGAGCCTAAGATCCTGAAGGTCCCACGGAGGACAAGGTGGGTGTGAGAGAAGAGATGTCTGTGGAACTGCAGCGCCCAGCAACTCAGTGCTGGCACAGAGCCCGCACGTGTGCCTGATTTGTTCAGTGAAAATATAAATGATTAAAGGGCAGCTTATCATTTCAGCCAGAACTGAAGCACCCACCCCAGAACCAACAGGCCCTGAGGCCAGAGAGACTTTCATGTCCCCCCAGGGCAGGCCCTAGGCTGTGTGTGGTGTGAGAGGGAGGGTGTGTGTGTGTAAAGAGGCCGGGGTGGGTTGGCCATGGCTGCTGGTGCTGAGGAGGCCACCAAGCTCTGACTCAGGGCCACCTAGTTTCTCAGCACAGGGAAACTATTACCAAGATCCCAGGATGAGGACGTGAACACGGGTGAGTCAGGAGGCCTGCTTCTGCCCCTCAATCACCATGTGACCTTGGAGAAGACACCTGGCCTCTCTTGCCTCAGCTCCCGGCTTGTAACACCCAGGGATTGAGGGGCAACGAGAGGGAGGAGCGGCGCCATCTGTGCTCTGACAGACCATGTGGCTGGAGGCGGCTACTAGGACCTTCTTCCCAGGAAGCAGCTCCTGAGCTGGGAGGACCTGAGCCACTTCCCAAGGCCATTTCCTGGAAAAGCCCCTTCTCCCTCCCTCCCTCCCTCCTTTCCTCCCTCCCTCCCTCCCTCCTTTCCTCCCTCCCTCCCTCCCTCCTTTCCTCCCTCCCTCCCTCCTTCCCTCCCTCCCTCCCTCCCCCCTTTCCTCCCTCCCTCCCTCCTTCCCTCCCTCCCTCCTTCCCTCCCTCCCTCCCCCCTTCCCTCCCTCCCTCCCCCCTTCCCTCCCTCCCTCCCTCCTCCCCCCTCCCTTCCCCCCCCCCCCCTCCTTCCCTACCTCCCTCCCAAGGACAGGCGATCAGAACACCCAAACACTAGGGAACCAGGGCCGGCTCACCTTTGAAAGCTTCAGTGGCGCCAGGCGCGCGGTTCTTGTCAGGGTGGAACTTGAGGGCCAGTCTGCGGTAGGCCTTCTTCAGGTCCTCATCTGAGGCCCCTCTGCTCACCCCCAGGATCTCGTAGTAATCTTTACATTGCTTGACCCTAGAGAAGGGAGTGGAGCTTGGTGGGGGACCTCTACATGGAGAAACACGTAGGGGAGGTGTGGCGGGCGAGGAAAGAGCAGTGTGGGTGCACAGCTCTGAGCAGGCTTGGGGACCAGCAGGACAGGCCCAGTAGAGACAGCAAGAATACACTCAGGATTTAAGAGGGGACAGTCGCTGTTTTTGCCAGGCCAGGAACCATTTCCCTGAGCTAACAGCACCCTCACTGCAGGCAACCACAGGACTGTCAGTGTCCGTCCATCAGGGGCTTCTGCCCAAGGGCAGGTGTGTTCCAGGCTCTGCCAGCTCTACTCTCCTGGCTATCCGAGTCTGAGGGGGTAACAGAGAGGCCAGACACGGTAGGTGTCTGTTCACCCCATCTCAGGGCCCTGAAGAGACGCTGTTTCTCTTCCACTAATTCTTATTCCTGGGCTCCCTGGAGAACCCCTGACTCTTGGCCCACAATCAGTTTCTATTGCTTATAACCCATGGGCTTGTCTGGTCAAAATCCTGTCTGGTCAGAAAGATGTAAAATTGGCAAATGCTTTTATGGCAAACTATAGTCACGCTGGGTCACACAGAGGCTGAACCCCAGGCCTGAAGCCTGCCAATGTCTTCAGTAGCAGCCAGGACCATGTGGGAATGACTGAAGAGGGATTCCCGAGGCTGGCTGGTAGGGAGGCCTCAGGAGAAATGGGAGGAGTAGCTACGCCTGAGAAGCCTTGGCTGGACCGTCTCAGCCTGGTATTGAGCTGCTCTGCGCAGGGTTGGCCCAAGCCTCGGAGGGATAACCGTCTCCTGTCTCCACTCTACCCAACACAGACTCTGATCTGAAAGGGCCTTTGTTGGGGGCAGGAGTGTGGGTTGTGGGAGTATCTGGAGGGGAGACCAGGCCTCATCTCTGACAAACAGGGCTGTGTAACGAGGCCCAAGACCTGCTGGCCAGTGGCAGAGGAAGCCGGCAGCGTCAGCATTTCCAGCCTCTGCTGTGGGTTGTCTTGGCGGGAGGAACAGTGGAGCCCTGAGGACGGCACTCCAGAGCCTTGTGGGAAACAAGGAGAGGGTCTGGTGAGCTCGACTTCTTGAACCTCCTCTAGCCTTAAGACCCTCCGAGGTGAAGTGGATGACAGGCTGCAGGAAGCCTTCTCTAGAGTTGAAAATGTCCCAATACACCAGGCTCTGGCCCCTGCCTGCCGCCCAGACCTCTACCTTTTCACGGCCGCTACTTGTTCGGCAGTGTAGCCTTTGGTGCTCTCTCCTCCTCCGGCTTCACCGTTGGCCGAGGGGGTGCCGGCCCCACCTGCTTTCCTATGGGTCGCCTGGGTTGCCTCTGTGGGTTGTGGTTGGTCGCTGGCCGACTGTGGTTTCTGGTTGAGGGACTCGATCAGTGCTGTGCAAAAGCAAGGAAACTATTCAGGGCTCCTCCTCCAGCAAGGCCATGTGCAATGGCTGAGGGACTGCCTGGCCCTGGGAGATCCTGGGACCCCCACATCCCACCCAGTCTTTTTCCCAACGAAGCTCGCTCCTTCCCTGACTTGGGCCTGTGGAGGGCTAACAGGATAGTTGCCTGCTCTCTTAGGATCCACAGTTCTTAGGGTATAGATCTTTTTTTTTTTTTGCGGTACGCGGGCCTCTCCCGTTGCGGAGCACAGGCTCCGGACGTGCAGGATCAGCGGCCATGGCTCATGGGCCCAGCTGCTCCGTGGTATGTGGGATCTTCCTGGACCGGGGCACGAACCCGTGTCCCCTGCATCAGCAGGCAGACTCTCAACCACCAGGGAAGCCCGGGTATAGATCATTTTTAAACTCAGCATAAAAATAAACCATTAACGCCTTTAGGTTTTTAAAATCCCAAAGTAACGTGTTTAATAGCCACCTTCCATTGAGTGAGAAGATGGGCAAAGTACTCTGTAATGGGGATTCCACTTAGCAGGACCATCTGAGTCAGCTGGGATTGGTCGGAAGGCTTCCTGGAGAAGGCTTCCTCTCCCTTAGCCATGGAGAGGAATGGGGGGGCAGTGATTCTGCCCCGGAGGGCCAGGGGTGGTGTGAGACTCAGGACTAACATCTGCTGTGTTCACTGCTTGCTATTGCTCACCTTTTCCAAATGGCTGGCCACATCAAATGTCCTACTTCAATGTTCATAGTCTATACAGGGCCTTAGCTGTCACCCTCAGAGAGGGTCACAGTTATTCAAACCCAAGTCCTTGGTGCCTGATGACTCAATGAGGAAAGGCCTATATCTCTGGCAGGAGTCCCCTGTGCCCATTTATTACAGGTACAAAACCAGCTCTGAGCCCCCTAGTCATGCCTGGGGTACAGCACCCTGGGAAACCAGGCATCTGGACCACTGCAGGGACCCAGGACACCTCTGTGCAGAGGAAGGATGGCAGCACAGTCTGGATGGTCATCAGCTTCCTTCTCAAATGTGCCAGGTGCTTGTGGGGCTCCAGGCACCGTGTTGGGTGTCAGACACTCTCTACTGCGACGCATGTGGGTCTCACCCAAAGCCTGGAGCAGGGCTCGCTGAGAGCAGAGCACTGGGGCTCAAGTGGACCACTGTGTCCTGAGCCACCGCTGTAAATTCACGTGTCCTCACTGAGTCAGCAGCTGGGAAATCCCAATACAGAGGCTGACAGGTGAGCCTGCCCTGCATGATGGGGTGGAGAGGCCCCTGTAGCAAAGCCTGAGAAGGCACTCAGAGAGGAGAGAGTGATGAGTGCTCACTGAGTCAGCAGGCCTGGACACGGTGCTCTGCATGTATTCACCCATTTAATCTTTTTTTTTTTTTTTTTTTGCAGTACACGGGCCTCTCACTGTTGTGGCCTCTCCCGTTGCGAAGCACAGGTTCCGGACGCGCGGGCTCAGCGGTCATGGGTCAGCAGTCATGGCTCACGGGCCCAGCCGCTCCGCGGCATGTGGGATCTTCCCAGACTGCGGCACGAACCCGTGTCCCCTGCATCGGCAGGCGGACTCTCAACCACTGCGCCACCAGGGAAGCCCACACCCATTTAATCTTGATAGTGACTTTAGAGCTGGGTATTATTACTGCCATCCCTGTTGTAAGGGAGGAGCTGCGTTTGATCACCTTGCCTGTGGCTATACAAGATGAGTAGCAGCACTTAAATTCCAGGATGTCCAGCTCCTGAAACGATGCTCTTGACTACGTTGCTATCCCAGAACACATGAGCCTGGCAGGGGGAGCCCCTTCCAGCACAGCTGTTCCAAGAGAGAAGTTCATTCACAAGACCCAGGTTTCAAATCTCAGCTCAGCCACTTCCTAACACTGACCCTGGCTGATCTGTGAAATTGCTCTGAATCTCGCTTTCCTCACAGTAGATAAGGATAAAATGAAATGTGTATAAGCACCTGGCACAAAGACTGACATAGAGTAAAAGTTCGAAATGAGGGGCTGATAATACTGTGACCTGGGCTGATGAACTGGCTGGCCAGGGAGGTGAGGGGACCCAAGGTGTGGGCGCTGGGGAGCTGCAAGTCTTAGGAAGGCGAAGTCTCAGCACCCAGCTGGCTTTGGACCCAGTTGTAACCGTGAGACGTCAGGCCGTCCCAGGCTCCAGGTCTATGCCAGGCACCAAGGAAATGGCAAAGGAAGAAACCAACAGGTAAAGCGATGCTGATCAAGATGGCACTGAGGGAGGAGCTGGTTTGCTGGTTTCCTAGGGCTTTTAAAGAAGCTGTTTATTTCGATTTCTCTGGAAGCCCCAGTGGTCCAGGCTGATGCCCTAAGGACAACGTGACCAGCCATTCCGTTGCTGTAGATGCACAGGAGCAGCAGCCAGGAGATGGGATGGACTCTCTCCAGTACCTTTCAGGGAAGAGTCTGGAAGCTTTTTAGGCAGTTACACGGAATCAGCCCCTCTAATTTCCCTACACTGCAGAAAGAGCCCAAAGGGGAATGGATGTGCTCTGGGTCACACAGAACGTTCCTATTTGAGGTGGCAGTTCAAGATTTCTGGTTGTCGACAATTGTCTCTCTTGTGGCCTGGACATCCCCTCTGCTAGGCCCCGAATGTGACCGCCTCATCCTGTCTCACTGTTACATCCTTCATGGCACAGTGGCTGACAGGCAAAGTAACAAAAGAGTAGGAGACAGAATAGCTTAATGTGGCGATAGAGTTAGACAGACATGACTGGGTTCAAATCCTGACTCTGCCGCTTCCCAGTAAAGCTGGCAGACATTTAAAAAGAAGGGAAAAAAAAAAAAAAAAAAAGAAGGGAAATTGGTGGAAGAGACCAAAGCTGGGGTGGGAGCAGTAGCAGCTCAGGTAGATGTGAGAGCATTTCTACGGCCAAAGCTACTAGGGGAGGCCCCTCCTCAAACCCAGACTGGAGAGTCAGACTGCCCGCTTCAAACCTGGCCTGCCACTTGCTATCAGAGTCACCTTGGACAAGTTAACTTAGCTTCTCCATGTAAAACTATCTTCCTCAAGAAACTTGCAAGAGTAAATCAGTAAATGAGTGAATGCTTACAAAGAACTGAGCACAATGCCCAACAAACACTGTGTCATCTGTTACTATAACTTCATCTCCAGGTGTCTCCATGTACCTGCAGTGCCCAAGCTAAGTGAGGAGAGGGAGGCTGGATTAGGAAAAGAGCCTGGGAGTGGGGCTGGACAGTCTGGGGCCTTTGCTAATTAGCCACATGGCCTTGTCAAGTTATCTAATTCCTCAGTGAAGACACAGTCCCTGCCCTCACAGAGTTGTTCAGGGGGGTTAGTAAGATTCTATGAAATAAGGTAAATGGAAGGACTGATCGCACAATGGGGGGTGCGCTCAGTCCTTCGACAGACAGCCCCACCCTGGACCTTGCCAGCCCTGGTACATCCCTCATTCCTGGACCCTGAATGCCAAACTCTCTCAGCTACCAATCCTCCCTTCTCCCGTGCGCTGGCCTTCCTGACTTAGCCTGGACCCCAGAGCCAGCCATTGCATAGAACCTTGGGCAGCCTTTGGCATGGACCTGGAGTCTGGGACAGCCTGACATCTCACGGTTACAACTAGATCCAAAGCCTGCTGAGTGCTGAGACTTTACCTTCCGAAGCCCTGAGTTCCCCAGTGCCCCACCTTGGGATCCCTTACCTCCCTGGCCAGCCTGCTCCCGTGGCTTGCCAGTTCATCAGCCCAGATCACAGTATTACCAGCTACTCATTCTGAACTGTGTCAGTCTCTGTGCCAGGTGCTTCCACTGAATCTGAGGCAGCCGAGCTGTCCTCCATGGCTAACCCTCACTTTGTACGCTGGGGAAACTGAGGTCTGCAGATGTTCTCATCAGCTCCCTGGAAAACACAGTGCCTTCCATCATTGCCTGCAGTGAAGCCAAGGGCTACCAGGCTGCAGGGGCTGGATAGAAACTCTCAGAAAGGGACAGACTGGCCTCCTGCCCTGTGACTTCCCAGCTCAGGGCCCTGCTACACCTGTCCAGCCCTCGGTGCCTCCCCACCCCACCTCCTGTGGCAGAGTTTCAAGTCCCCTCACATCCTTTCACTGTGAGGTCCCCTGACCCTTTGAGGTTTCTCTGAGCCTCCTCTCACCCCAGCCCTCCGCCTGTCCTTCCACTTCTCCAAGACCAATCTTCCCCCATGCTATTGCCCCTCTCCCCTTCATTTCTCGACCTGCCCTTTTCCCACGTGGCCTCTGCAGCAACTGACAGTGCTGCTCACAGCCTCCCTGACACATGGCTCCGTGGCTCCCTGGCCACTGCCCTCTCCTGGGACTGCCTCTTCCTGCTGTTGCTCTAGCTCACTCTCCTGCTTCCTCTGTCTCTGCCTATTGCCTAAGGGCAGATGTGGCAATGGTTGTGCCTGCAGCAGCCTCTGCTACACGCTTCACACTTTCCCACAGTGACCTCAGCCAGGCACAACTCCAATGAGCTCCATCCAGCTGATGACAGCAGACTTTCACCTGGAATCGGGAGCCCTCTCCTGAGCTCCAAGCTGACAGCTTCTTTGGAACATCCCACAGGCACCTTGCACTCTGCCCATCTCTTCCCACCCATGTTCTTCAGCCTTGGTTTCTTCCTGGTCACACAGGCTTGAATTCTGAGTCCCTATTTCTACTCAGCATCCTTCTCTCACAGAAGGCTCGGTACTTTTCCTCCAGTGACTTTATCCTGATCCATGCTGCCTTATCTCAGGCCCTCGTAACTCCTAACCCACACAAGGCAAGTGTCTCCCAACAGGTTTCTGCCTTGAGTCTCTCTTCCCACTCATTAACCCTTTATGCTGTTCTCTATTTTTTTTTAAAATAAATTTATTTATTTGTTTGTTTGTTTTTTATTTTTGGCTGTTGGGTCTTTGTTGCTCTGTGTGGGCTTTTCTAGTTGTGGTGAGCAGGGGCTACTCTTTGTTGCAGTAGGCGGGCGTCTCATTGTCATGGCTTCTCTTGCTGCGGAGCACGTGCTCTAGGCACACGGGCTTCAGTAGTTGTGGCACGCAGGCTCAGGAGTTGTGGCTCGCGGGTTCTAGAGCACAGGCTCAGTAGTTGTGGTGCACGGCTTAGCTGCTCTGTGGCATGTGGGATCTTCCCGGAGCAGGGCTCGAACACGTGTCCCCTGCGTTGGCAGGCAGATTCTTAACCACTGCGCCACCAGGGAAGCCCCTATGCTGTTCTCTTTTTAAGAACAGTACCCTTATCTTCCTCCTGCTATCAAAAACTTCAGTAGTTTTTCCATTAACTACAGAAAAAAGTGAAAATATCCTGGCATGGCAGGAAAGAATTCCCACCATCTGGCTCCATCCTATTTTCCAACCATAGTCCTCTCTGCACTCAAATTACTACCGCCACAGCCTCCACATCTTGTTAAACTCAATCCCTTCCCCCACACCTCTTACAACTTGCAGCCTCCATGTCTTTTTCCCCCGTATGCCCTTCTCAAGTCTCCTACCTTCCTCCAAAGTGCAGTTCAAATGCGGCCTCCCATCCTACTCCCTGAAGCCTTCCCTTGCTGTGATCTACAATTATTTTACGTCCCCGTCATGATACTGCTTATAGTGTATCCTCCACACCGCCCCCGGCCCCCATACTCCCCTCCACCTCAGCAGACTGAACTCATGGAGGGAAGGGACCGGATTTTTCACATCCATCTTTAAGTTCTCAGCATCTAACACTGTGCTTAATTTTTGTTTAATCACAGCTCTTGTTTTATGGTTTGCAATATTACGTTTTCTGTAACTCTGTCTCCTTCACTAGATTGGAAACTCCTTAAGGTGAACAATCACGTCTTACCAATCTTGTTATTACCACTTAGCAACAAGCAGAGACTTTACAAATGAAAGAAAAGAAAGAAGTCTTTGCATTAAATGCATATCCGGAATGAGTTCAAACTTTAAACATCAAGTGTAGACAACTACCTAATATTTTTTAACCAAGCTTTCCCCATCTCAAGCCCAAATTACCCCCACATCCTTGTCAGCTCAGTGCAGGGCTGCAGATGGCACAAGGTGAAGTTCACAGAGAATCACGAGCCATATACTCTTTTTAGAATAACATGAATATGACAAATATGCAGCAGGTCGCTCTTCTGCCTGAGCAAATTCCAGTACTTGTGCCCCAGGAAGGACACCCATCCAAGCACCTGAACTGGACGAGGGGGCTTGCTGACAGAAGAGCTCCACAGGCCATGTTGTTACCATCCTTTCTTGGCTGCCTGTTTCTGAACCCTTGAAGTATCAGAGTCAGAACGTTGAGAGCTGGAAGCCCCCCCTGCCCCATATAGAGGGCTTCCCTTTTACAGAGTGTGATTTCACAGAAAAGTTCCTTGAGCAAGTTACCTCAGGACTCCTGGAAAATACAGACTGAAACTCTCTCTAAGGCAAACAGGCCAAAGATCAACCTGCAGAATCAGGAGGGAGAAAAATTCAGGCATTCCAGGCTGCCTCTTCCACCACTATTACCCTTTCTCAATTGCATAACGCAGGTAAGAGGGTTGGAAGGCTGGCTGCTGCTGTTCAGTTTCACTTCATTCCTTTACTAAACATGCAGAGAGTCACAGAACTTTCCAATTTCTAGCTGTGTAATCCGGGTAAGTCCCTGGCCTCTGAGGTATTTCCTCATCTATAGAACAAAGATAATGATCTTTGCTCTGCCTCCCTGATAGGGCAGGCTCGAGAGAGAAAATGCACTGAAAGAGCTCTCTAAACTGAAAAGCACTATGGGTATGATTGTTATTCACATTATCTGTGCCAACCCTCTAATTTTCCAGTTGAGGAAACCCAAGCTCAGAAAGATCACATGGTAGCAGTTAGGATGAGAACCCGGGTCTTCTGAGTACCTGCTACACGCCACTTTACTAAGTGGTTATTGCAGGCGCAAACTCTGTATGTTTAATGGACAACCTCTTTCTCCCCTCCAGCGTGTATGAAGAAAAACTCCAAAGAAGACTTAGGTTAAAGAAAAAAAGGGTTCCTGGGTAGAGGAAGGTGATCAGTAGTAGAGACAACCTCACTATTCCCTCTCTGGTTTGGAAACAGTCTAGGGCCGCTTAGCAGCCTGTGGCTGTCCAGCCGTCCGTATGGCCGGCCATTGATGGACTCTTGGGGGCGAGGGTGGGTGGGGGAGGGTAAGGCCATCGCTCTGAGTCTCGCAAGCGGGAGAACAGTCTCCAGGAGGGAGTGAAGAGCCCGGTCTCAGGACAGACGCTCCGAGGTGGTGTGTGGAATGTGAAAAAGGCAGGCTCTAGTTTGGGGAGGGTGGTCCCTGGCCCTCGCCCGGAGACGTGCGAGGGAGTGAAGATATGGAGATGCCTTTTCAGGCCGTCCGAAGGTCGGAAGTCCTCTTTCCCTCTATAGAACTCATTCTCTCCTTCAGAGGAGTTATCTTTATTTTCCTGAACTATAATATTTCTCAGGCCGGCAACTGGCCTTGGGCCACCGAAAGGCCCCTTGGGAAAAGTAGTTTCGGTTTCTCTTCCACGTAAGTTCCTTTCGCCCCGTCTGCCAGCGCCTCTCATTCTTGGGAACTCCAAATCTCAGTGCGTTGTGCAAGCACCTGGAAATCTGAAGTCGCTGTCGCCCCTGTCATCAGGTGTCCAGCATCCCGGAGAGGCGTGGGAGCCAAAGACTACACCTCCCGGCGGCCCCCGCGCGTCTCAGTGCGCAGGCGTAGCCGCGCCTCGCCACCCCTCCCCCTCCTCCAACTGCTCCTGTCGGTCCGTTCCCGTATTCCCCCCATCAGTTCTAATGTCCCCTCCGTGTCTCCGGCACCTCACACTCACCGCGAACTCGCGGCGTCGGGTACAGCCGCTGCGCCTTCTCCAGGAAGCGGAGCGCCCGGTCAGGCTGGTTGCTCTGGATGGCCTTGAGGGCGATGCTAATACAGCGCTCGGCTTCATCCTTGTTGGATTCCATGGCGGAACCAGAGCGCGGAACCAGGGAGGGGGAAGCCGGGAGAGCGAAAGGCTGAGCCAGCACCCGGCGCGTCGCGGGGCAGGCGGTCGCAGGGTGATGACATAAACCCTCCGCCCCGCCTTTTCCGAGATTTGAGCGAGGGCGGAGGCGCTACCGTATGTCTTCTAAGAGGGGGACGTCAAAGTGAGGCGCTAAGGGTGCAAGACCACATTCCTGGAGTCCAAGGGGGCATATTCGGAGGTCTTAAAGTTTTGTATGCTTGCGCGTTCTTGGTAGTAACTCTATGCGTTTGAGACGAATGTCTCTTATTTATTCATTCAACAGATATTTATTGAGTACCCACTATTTGCCCGGCTAGGTATGCCGTAGGTGAACAAAACAAAGCCCCTGCCCTCATGGAGCTTACATTCTAGTGTGTGTAGTGGGGTGGGGAGACGTCCAATAAAGAGAGAGATCCAAACAGTGATTGGCGCTTCCCTGGTGGCGCAGCGGTTGAGAGTCCGCCTGCCGATGCAAGGAACACGGCTTCATGGCCCGGTCCAGGAAAATCCCACATGCCATGGAGCGGCCAGGCCCGTGAGCCACGGCCGCTGAGCCTGCGCGTCCGGAGCCTGTGCTCTGCAACGGGAGAGGCTGCAACAGTGAGAAGCCCGCGTAACGCAAAAAAAAAAAAAAAAAAAAAAAAAAAAAATTAATAAATGCTATGAAGAGAAAAAGAAAAGATAAAGAAATAAAGGGACTGAGAGTGGATGGTGCTATTTTAAACAGGCTGATAGGAGAAATCTTCTCTCAGAAGCTGTCATTTTAATAGAAATCTGAATTCAGGAGAGAGAGAGAGAGAAAGCAGGTATTCCAGATGTGACTACCTGGAAGAAAGGTGGTCCAGGCAGAAGGAAGAGCAAATAGAAGGGCTCTGAAAGGGAAATTTTCTTGGTGAGTTATTACAGATCAACAGGAGCATGTAGGATTCCACTGTAGAGTGGAATACAGTTCTGTCAGGCTTTTATGCCTACCGATCAATCCAGTGAAAGCAGTCTTATCAACGTTACCAGTGACCCACTTCGGCAAATCCATCAGTCATTTCTCTCTCTTTAAAAAAAAACAACTTATTTTTGGCTGCGCTGGGTCTTAGTTGCGGCATGCTGGATCTTTAGTTGCAGCATGTGGGATCTAGTTCCCTGACCAGGGATCAAACCCTCTGTATTGGGAGTGAGGAGTCTTAACAACTGGACCACCAGGGAAGTCCCCATCAGTCATTTTTCAGTCCTTATGTGGCCTTCCCAGCGAGATTTGATAAGAGTTTTACTACAGGTGAGAGTTCGGGGGCTACTACTATAATCCGGGTGAGAATTAATAGTAATTTGGATAAAGGTGATGGTGGAGGTGGCAAGAAGTAGTCAAATTCTGGATATATTTTGAAGACAATCAAAATGATTTTGCCGATGGATTGCATGTGGGATGTGAGAGAAAGAAAGGAGTCAAGGATGATTCCAAGATTTTGCCCTGAGTAAGTGGAAGAACAGTTTCCATTTACCGAAGCTGGGGGAAGATTGTGAGAGGAGCAGTTTGGTAGGAGGAATATTAAATGTCTGATTTAGGGTGTGTTAAGTTCGTGATGCCTTTTGGAGTCAAGTGGAGATGTAGAGTAGGAATTTGTATGTAAGTAGGGTGTAAGGAAGAGGATGGGCCTGGAAATATAATTTTGGAAATTATCACTATATATAAATGACATTTAAATCTTCGAGGCTAGGTGGACAAAGAAATATAAATAGTATTTAAAGCTGTGGGACTAAATGCCCCAAGGAAGCAAGGTAGGTAGGGAAGAGGAGAGGTCTGGTTACTGAGCCCTTTGCCAGTTTCATATTTAGAGGTCTGGAACAGGAGCATCCAGGAAGGGGGAATGAAGAAGCAGCTCGGCAAGGTAAGAAAATTACTTTCACTTAACAAATGTTTCAAGTGGGAGGGAGGGGCCAAACTCTGGTAAACCCTGTGGGAGGACAAGCACTTGTGAGGACTGAGAAATGACCAGTGGATTTTACAAGGTGGAGGTCGGTGGTGACCTTGACAGGACTGCTCTCAGCGGATGATAAGCAGTGAAAGCCTGACAGGAAGGAATTTCAGAGAGTGAGTGTAAGGAAGAAATGGATGGGGAATGTGAGGAAGACTGTGGGGAAGTTTTTGTTTTTTAAGATGGGATATATTATAGCATTTTGTGATAGGAATTATTTAGTTGGGTGAGAAATTTTGGTAAAAGGAAAGAGAGGAGACAATTGTAGGAATAGACAGAGGAGGTGGCATACCGGGCATGGTGATGGCATGGCTTTAGATAGTGGCATGGACAACTCATTGATTTTCAGGAGTGTGGCTAGGTATACTGTGGGCCAGCTGGCAGATCTGGAAGTGGGAACACAAGGAAGTTCTTTTCAGATAGCTTTTATTTGCTCAGTGTAGTAAGAAGCAAGGTCATGGCCTCCTTGGCTACAGGTTCACCCTTGGAAATTTCTTCACATCCAACCTTTCTTTCCATTCCCACTGTTCTCTTCCCAATGAAAACTCCAAGCTGGGCTGTAAAGAGTATCCTGGTGTGAAGAAATCAGCGTCTCCTTAATAAGACAGCCCTACGCTTAGAGAAAGTTAAGGTCTCCACAAATTGATCGGTCCTTCATATGTGTTAAAGGATAAACACTGGGGCACCTTTCAAATAGCCTCTCTAAGGTTTGTTGACCGGGACTGCTAGGTAGTCCCCTCTCTTGCTAAGTATCTCTTCCATCTCCTGAGTGTCACGAGGCACCCCCCTTGTCAGGCTGGCAACAGGCACATCACTTTGTGAGAAGGGTGCTCCTGTGTAAAAGGCCTGTAATTTGTTGTGTTAAGGAACTGGACTGTGATTGCTCAGCTACTGGCTTGTAAGCCCTCCTCTCCTTTCCCACAAGGTGTGTCAATTTTGAGTCCATAGTCCATAATTTGGCTTGGTCGGCAGGGTCTGGAGAGGCGGCGGAGTGTGTGCGTGCGTGGTAGGACCTCTTCCTGCCTCGTTTCACAGAACTGTTTCAATTCAGAAAGGCTGTGTTGTTTCAGAAGGGATTATAAATTCAGCCTGAATGCTGGTCTAACCAGCTTCTTCCATGTTATCACTCCCTACCTTTCTTAAAGATCTCAAACCGGGTGTCCTTTTTGTCCAGAGGCAATTTGACTTTCTGTGGTTCCTTCTCCGTCCAAAGGCCAGGAAGAGAGTCACATTCCTGCTCTGTTCATGTTAAACATTATGGCCCTTGGTCTATAGATGTTGTTTGAAAATGGAACTGGTATGCCAGGGGTGACCTGAAGTTACAGTTTCACCTCGATAGTTCTTGAAATCAAGATGTCATGATGTTGATCTAAGGAAAAAATTAGAAATTTCTATCCTGACTAGCTGGAATCATGGCATGGGTGGGAGGATGAGGCCTAAAAAGAGAGATAACATCCTTAATTGCCTTCATAGAAATCCAGGTGAAGTCACTGGGAAAATGATTCTCCCAATGAATCTCAGCTTCTCCTCATTTTGCTCCTAGAGCTGAAAAAAACCTTGTGCTGTATTAGGTGACCACCAGCCTCCAGATTCCTCTCCTCCAGGGACACTAAGAATTCAGTCTGACCTTAACATGCTTTAAATCTCCTATGGTCCCCTCCCCATCACTCTTAAGATACATTTCATCCCCTTCTCCCACCCCCCATCCATCTGCCTGTCCTCCTTAATTATCTTTTACACCTGTCCAAATCTAACTAGTTCTTCAGGGCTCAGCTTAAACTCTATATCTCCTCTGTGGAGAGATGGAATAAATTTAACAGATGTCTACACTGAAAGCCAGGCACTGTGCAGAGTTTTAGGGATTCAGGGATGCACCGAGAATAAAGGACAGGACCCGACATCAGGGAGCTTTCAGTCTAGTAGGGGAGATATTAAAAGAATTAGAAGACAGTGTGGTAAGTACAACAGTGGGATTGAGTGTAAGCTTGAAGAGGCTCAGAAGAGGGAGCTGTTACTTGTGTGTGTAGAATTGGAAAGGCTTCCTGGGGGAGATGACATCTGAGCCTGGGTCTGAGGCTGAGAAAGGGCCAACTCCTCCAAGAGCTCTCCCTGCGTGAATTCCCATAGCACTTCGCTTGGCTCCTCCATGGACACCCACCTTCACCGCTCTGCACAGTTGGCGCCCTTTGCTTGTGAGTCTGTTTACATCCTGTCTCCCGCTAAACCAGGATGGAGATCTTGCCCTTATGCTCCCCACAGTCTGAGCACAAGGCCTGACACCGAATAGGGGCTCAATACATATTTGTTAAATGAATAGAATAAATGAATCCCAGAGACAGGTTTTTCTCTCCCCAAACACTTTATCCAGAGTTTTCCTGAGCTAGCCAGAGGGATAAATTCCTTCCTAAGGCTCCAGGAAGAATTACCAAGTCAGTGGAATGTCCCCCACTTCCTGTCCTTTGCTCTTTTGCTTGCTGACTCCGCAGTGTCCCCTGCTGCCTCCAAATGCCTATCCACCAAGGCCTTCCTTTCAGAGAGCTCCAGGCTCCAAAATCTCTCTCCAAAAAAACGACCCTTACTGATTAAACTATGGAACACAATGGAATACAGCTGTGGGAATGGTTGGGAATGAGGCTTTCCAATGTATACCTTTTTAATGTAAGTTTGATTTTGGAAACATGTGAATGTTCACCTATTTAAAAAAAAAAGAGAGAGAAACCTAAACCTCACATTGAAGATGATGAAAATTCACCCAAGAGTGTGAATGACTGATAGGTAATTGAATTTTCAATTTTAGCTTCAATAAATTATTTGTTGAATGAACACATGAAGATGTCTCCATAGCATCTCTGGATCTCCACTTCAGTCCCTTGCTCCCTATTTCTCCCTAAAGAGGGAGGAGACCTCACATCTAGGGAGGGCCAGAAGCTGGAGGATAAGGGCACAGGGCACTTGAAGTCCTTTCTCCCAAACATGTCTGTTTCAGGGACATCCCAAGTATGGGTTCTTTGATTCAAATTCCTTTCTCTTTGATGGTCTCTATTCCCGGCTTCTCTTGGGGAAGAGATGGAGCTGGTATTAGGACACTGATTCAGACCTCATGGGTTCATGGTTAGTTGGCCTTGAAATTGGGAGAACCCAGGTTTTTAGGAGATTCCCTAGACCTCTTTCCTGGGTCCAGACTCATATCTACCTACCTACTAGGTATTTCTACTGGAATATCTCTCAGGCACCATATCAAAAAACTGCCTCATCATTCTCCACCCAAACCTGGTTCTCTCAGCCTCCTACCCCCGAAAAGCACTCTCACACACCCAGTTACCCAAACAAATTTAGGTTTCATGCTGAATTCTTTCCTCTCCCTTACCATCCTCCAATTTATATGCCCCACGCTTACCCCTCAGGCGTGATCTGAACATCTTCCAAATCTCCAAATCTGTTAGCACCTCTCCAACTCTGCAGCCATTCCCCTAATCCAGGCTTCCAGCATCTGTTAACTGGATTATTATAGCAGTCTCCAACCTGGATCCCACTCCAATCCATCTGTAGCCTTGCAGGCAAAGTCATCATTCCAAAATGCAAAGCTCATTATGTCATTTTCCTGCTTAAAACCCTTCAGTGGCTCCCAAGTGGCATTAAGATAGAAGTCCAAACTCCTTATTGGAGCTTACCGGACCCTATAGAACCTGGTCCTATTTTCTTTTTTTCTCCCTTATATAAAGCCATCTGGGTTTGGTACTTTTTGTTGTAAGCAGATTTTTAACTACTGATCCAATTTACTATAGCTATTGAATATTTTGTTTATAAATTTAAAAAATTATTTATTTTTATTTTTTGGCTGTGTTGGGTCTTCGTTGCTGCGTGCGGGCTTTCTTTAGTTGCGGTGAGCGGGGGCTACTGTTCGTTGCGGTGTGCGGGCTTCTCACTGCGGTGGCTTCTCTTTGTTGTGCAGCACGGGTTCTAGGCGTGCGGGTTTCAATACTTGCGGGACTCGGGCTCTGTAGTTGTGGCTTATGGGCTCTAGAGCGCAGGCTCGGTAGTTGTGGCGCATGGGCTTAGTTGCTCCGTAGCATGTGGGATCCTCCCGGCTCGAACCCGTGTCCCCTGCATTGGCAGGCGGATTTTTAACCACTGCACCACCAGGGAAGTCCCTTTTTCCAACTTTTTGAGGCAGATGGTTAGCTTATTAACTGTCAGCCCATCTTCTGTAAATAAGTATGGAAGTTAAGATGTTTCTAAGTTTCCCTTTAGCTGTGTCCCACAAGTTTTCATATCTAGTATTTTCATTATCATATTCAGTTCCAAGCATTTAAAAATTTCCATCATGATTTTTTCTACAACCTATTAGTTATCTATAAGTGTGTTTCAAAATGCCCAACGGTATTTTTTGTCATCTTTTTTTGTGAATGACCGCCATCTTAATTCATCCTTGGGTAACAAAATCATTCCCCAATCTGTACTTACTGGATACACCCTAGAACTTCCATTCCCAGAAACATGCTTTTTGGCCTTTGGACCTTTGTACATTCCGTACCTGCTGCCCGGACACTCCTCCTTCCCCCTTTGTTAACTCCTACTTAACCCTCAGGTCTCAGTATTTTTAATAAAAAAAAATTCTCTGCAAGCCTGCCTTGAACTTCCAAATCTGGATTAGATAGCCTTCTGCTTTTCTAAGTGCTCTCACACAGCTTGTACTTAACCTTTTTGCTTCTTTTCTGTTTTTCTCACTTTTAGATTCCTCCTGCAAACTCCTTGAAGACCTTGCTCAGTGCCTGGCCCACAGTAGGTGATCAGTAAAGAGTTGTAGAATGAATGGTGATTCTTACCTGTCACTTGCAGGTAAAAATTCCCATTTTGGAGCCACAGAGAACAATACACAGCTGCTTCCCTCCCCTCAGGTATCGTCATATCCATTGTGTCTCTCTTTGTGGTTATGGTTTATCTCTGGTTGTTCATCTCCCTCCACCCCATGCCACCCAGGTCCCTGGGAGGCCTATTCTCTGGAGCAGGACTGGGGCTAGGCTGGACTCCAGCAGCTGCCCCTCCCCTGCCAGTGACTCCTGGCGCTAAGCCTTCTTGCCAGCAGGTGGCACCTAAAGCCTGAAAGCTGAACTACTCTGTTCCACGTTCCTTTTCTGAGCTGCTTGTTGGGACACATAACCTGGCTTGGGCTGTGCTTGGGCTTGGAGAGGATGCTCTGGCCTGGGAACCTGACTCCGGGCTCCCCTGCTGCTGTCCTTTCTTCCTTGTCTAGCAGCAGTCACTGTCTGGCCTTTTCCTTTGTCTTAAGAGTCCTATTCAGTGCCTGTGCTCCAACCAGACATAAAACTAGGTGGGGCACTAAAAACTATGAAAATGATGATTTTTGTATATCATGTATGTTCTTATGCTCTTTCCTTAGTAACTCTCTCTCCACATTCTCCCTGCTTGTCCTCTTAGATCATCTAGGAAGCCCAGCTGAGCCCATCAAGGAAGCCTAGCAGCCTGGCTCCCCTCTTAGTTTCATTTCCTCTCCAAAGCTTAGAGGCTAGAACTGGGGAGTTATTTATTTTTTTAAGAAGTAAGAGAACAATAACAAAAGTAGACAACAGCTGTGGGTGTGTAGGAGTGTTACTGACTTGGGTCCTTGGACTCTTTAACCAACAGAAATTGATAAGAGGCCAGATGAGGAATTCAGGCAAGGTTTTACTGGGACTTGTGCTGCAGCACGAGGGAGCGACAAGTAGTAACAGGTGCCCTTGCTCGCTCTCCGTGGAAGGCAGGCTGGTTCCTTCAGTGGGGTGAGGACGGAGGCAGATCTGCAGATGGGGCCGGAGGAGTGGCTTAGGTGTTCTGCCTACCCTCTTGGTGGTGCCGTGTGCAGGGATCATGCACAGAACCCTGCTTTTGCTCCCAGTACCTAAGTGGCAGTCGGTTTGTGGCCTTTTATCTTATTGCTCATAATTGCCTGGATTGCGGCATGCATGCAGTTATTTTTAATTCCATTAGTTTCTTTGTACTCTGTTGCTGTGGAGATGTGTGTCCAGGTGCAAGCACTGCAGTAAAGGCCCCAGGTCCCAGCCTGTCTCAGAAGGAATTTATTGAGGCACTGCTAGTATCACTTTTACCTCGCCCGAGAAATATTTTAAAATTTGCTTTTGGTGGTGGACTCTTTCTTTGATTATGTCACTGCTTTGGGTCTGAACTTTGTGAGTGACAATCTCACAAAAATTACGTCAAGTTACAGCAGCATCGTTATGGGTGGGCAGGAGATCCTTGGGAGGCAAAGGAGGGGCCATTAATCTTGTCTGGAAGAGGATTAAGGAAGGGACAGTTTGATCTGAATCTTGAAGGCAGAAGGGAAGGTTATTCTGTCTAGGTATTAGAAACAATGGGAATAAAAAGAGAAGCACATTATCAGCCTTCTGTATTCCCAAATGCTCCCAGCCTTACCCCCAAACTCTGCCTACTAAAGTCCCCTCAGCCTGCTCACATGCTTCCTTGGTGAAAGCGCCAAATCCTAGCCACTAGATGACCAGGGAGCTCACATGCTTCCTTGGTCAAGGACTTCCTTGGGGCATCCTGGCCTCTTCTGGGTGACTTAGCTTGTACCTTTCACCTAAACATTTGCCCTGTTGTGCCAAAGTGTGGCCGTCCTGTCTTCTTGAGCACCTGGACCGCCTCTGCTTTCTCCGGCTCTCCTAGGAGCTAATGGAGTTCAGTTGGAATTCCACGTACTTGTCACAGGTGCTCTTGACCCTGGGTTTCAAGATGTTGCAGGTGAGATCCTTATCCTTTCCTGCTATGCTTTGGCTTTCAGCTTCAGTGAACCCAGGCCAGTTGGCAGGTCTCTCCTGGTGAGGGAGTGAATGCCCCACAGCGGCTGTGAAAGGGACTTCTCTTTCAGGCTGGAGAAAAGAGGATTGGGGAAAAGAGTGATTTGGGGATTATGGGACAAATTTAAGACAAAGCTCACATTTTGCTGATGCCTCAGCCCTGGAGCAATGAGAAGGCAAAGGCTACACTTGGGTGCGAGGAATACGTGCCACAAGAAAGGAAACAGTGGAAGATAGATGAGGTGCATGAGTGGGAAGCTCCTTTGAGAGATAATCTAATCTGCTCCCAGAAAGGATGTTAGAAGTGAGGTTATTAAATTGCTCTGGAGAAAATGCTGGGGTTAGTACTGTCCTTGTGGAGCCACAGGTGCAGACCTATGTCTCTGCTCTTCTCTGCCTGATAAACGCTCCCTACCAACTTCTAGGCCTTGCAGGAAGCACTGGGTTTTTGGTGTGGTGGTGCTATTACATTGGATGCGAGACCCTATCGTGCCAAGGAGCACTACCTGGAGGTTCTGGAGGTTGTAGGAATTCTGGAGAAGAGCTGAAGGAGAGGTTTCTGGACCTGGAAGAAACCTCTAAGCCCCTCAACCCTATCTGTCATTTTATAGTTGAGAAAACATGGGAAATTGCTTGCTTGCTCCAGGTCACACTGAGTTAGTGGCAGAGTTGAATCCACATAAAACACTGGTTGCTACGGTTCATTTCTTTTTTCTTTTTCTTGGCCGTGCTGCGCGGCTTCTGGGATTTTAGTTCCCCGACCAGGGACTGAACCCGGGCCCTCAGCGGTGAGAAGGCAGAGTCCTAACCACTGGACTGCCAGGGAATTCCCGGTTGCTATGGTTCTTAACACTTAGGTCCACCGTACCAGATGATGTCTCATATCCCCCACCACCCTGTCTTGGTTCCTTCTCGTGGGGCATGAGTAATCAAGGACTACATTGGACCTGGTAGCCTTGGTCCAGGATGAAATGCTATCCAAACCTTGTTGGAAAATGCCACCACTAACCTCCAAATGCCCGTTTTGTTTATGCTTAAAGTGCCTTCTCAACAGGAAGGACCAGGCTCTGGTGGAAAGAAAACAGGTCTGCTGCTAGGATCTCAAAGCCAGTGGAGAAGTGAAATGAAAAGGGCCCCAGAGGACCCTAAAATAAAGGAGACAAGAGCCTTTGGCGGTGGTTGGTGGGGCTTTACTGCAAACCGTTATAATTAAAGTGCTATTTTACAAGTGTTTAAGACAGGGCAGACAGGCTCTGAGCCAGGACTCAGCTTCAGAGGCACACGCCTGGAGGGGAAATGGCACTCGCAGGGGCCATGAGCTTAATCACTGCCGCTCATTTAATAAGCACAGTCGTGCTGGAGTCTTCTTACGGAGCCTGAGAGGAAAAGAAGGGAGTGGAGAGAGCCATGCAGCAGCTACTTTAAATTCCTAATCTTGCTCCATGCCCACTGTGCACACTGCCTCAGAGCCACCCCGGGGACTGACAGAGATCCTTCCTCTGGCCCAGGCTTCCCACCAGCTCAGGGTGCCTGGGTCATCCTCGTTATCATTCATCACTGATTTCCTTTTTCTGCCAGAGGTTTTCCCAATTTGTAGCTTAAAAAACACCAGCAGGAGGAGAAGCAAGGAATGTTCTTGTTAATATAAACCCACACCAAGATGACTCAAGAAATGGGTGTTTCCCAGGGTTGGCAGGTACATGGATGGGTCCCGCATTCTTTGTCTGTAGGGTGCTTGAATGGGTAGTACTGTCGAACGTGCCAAAGGTCTGCGCTTTTAGGACCTGCTCATGTTTTTGAGGACCTCTAGGGAGAATCACTGGTTTAGAACCAGGGCCTATCAGAACACTGGGAGAGGGGAAACTTGATGAGTCCTGAGATCATTCCCAGGAGGAGGGGAGCACTACTTCCGGAAGCAGCAGCGGGGAGGACTGTGCCAAGGCTCTGCCCAAGGGGCCAGGGTGCTTGGCCTGGAGGCGTGGCTCCTCGTGCAGTTCTGGGTTACTGTTTGGGCAAAGCGAAGTCCCAGGCAGTTTCCTGTGCACATTTCCACATGGCCTGCATGAGGCGGGTGAAGCCCATGTCTTTGGGCTTCTCCAGGCCTCTCATCAGCCGTTGCTTCATGATAGAAACAAATTCCTTATTGCTCAGCTCTCCGTTGCCTAGAAGAAGAGGCAAACACAACAGGGATAAGTGACAGCCTTGGAACAAAGACAATGAGACAATTCCATTGCTCACATCATGTAGGTCCCAAAGCCTAGCGCTCTCTCACAGCCAAACTCAATTCTCTTGGTTAAAAATGAACTGGTTTGTACTGTCCTTGATGTTTCCAATTGCAACTCAGTGATAGTTCCGTGTAGTGTGACAGAAGTTGAATGAGAATATATATGTCAGGTCCTGTGCTAGGTGCTGAGAATAAAGAGATAAAAATGACTTTGTCCCTTGAAATACCATCAGGTTATGGGAGAGACAAGTACATTATTTCAATAGTATGGTAAATGCCATAATGGGGTAAACAGAAGATGCTATGGGGGCACAGAGGAAGACTATCTAACCCAGGCTGGGGAGGGTGCAAGTACAGGTCAGTAAAGGCTTCCTGGAGGTGACTCCTAAGTTGAATCCCAAAGGATGAGCAGGAAGTGGCCAAGCAGAGGGGAGTGAGACGGGGGAGGCATTCCAGTAGTGGTAGTAGCATAAGCAAAGGCACCTGTAGGAAGCAGCACAGCTGTTAGAGAACTACAAGGAGTTAGGTATTGCTGGACACACAAAGATAGGGATATGGCCAGTAAACCAAAGAGGAAGGCAGGAGACAGGTCCTCAAGGATCTTGTATCCTTATGAAAGGGTTTGCACTTTATCTTCAGGGCAGGAAAGGACTGGGAGAGGGGAGTAAGATGTAGTTAGAGTTCCATTTTGGGTAGATTTCTCTAGCTGGATGATGGTGATAGACTGGAGTGGCACAGATGGAGTGAGTATGGGAGCCAGTTAGGAGGCTGCTGCAATAGTCCGGGTAAGACATGATGAGGCTTTTCATGGTGAAAACTAAAATCAAAACCTGGCTTTGGGTTAAGCCCATTTTCTCATGGCTTCTCATTTGACCCTCTTCAGTGGCAGACTCTCAGGTCTAGAGGAGAACCTGGAGAGCATCTGGTCTGACCCAAGGTCACTTCTCAAGCCACATGGAATAGTAACCACTCCAAAAGTAGAGGACAGTTACCATTTGACTAGATGCTCAGGAGTAAATGTCTGCTGATTAAAAGAATCGCAGCCATTACTGGTGGTGACAGGAAGCTAGCAAACAGACCTCTACTAATGATCAGTCTGGGAAGAAAGTGGTAAGAGGGAATAATTGGTTTACTTCTGTATAGAGTACCTGAAAATCTAAACGGGCCCATGTTTGCTGTCTGAAAAGAGCATGGGCAGCCTCAGGGATACCTCAGAGCAAGATTAAAACAAACAAAAAACAGGTAAAGCTAACCTATGGCACTAGAAGTTAGGGAAGTGGCCGCCCTCGGGGGTATAAGTGACCGGAGGGCAGCAGCACCAGGCAGCTCTGCGGTCCTGGTGATGTGCTGCTTCAGGATGATGCATGGGTGTGTTCAGTTTTTAAAAATTTATCAAGCTCCACACTTATGGTATTTGCATTTTTTTGTATGTATATTATACTTTAACTTAAAAAGTAGCCTGGCTGGGCTGAAAGTTAATCAGTAATATGGCTTATTAAGAATGCAATTAAAAGAACAAAAAGGTCTAACTAGGATTCTTAATATTTTGTATAAAAAGAAGCTTAAGATGAAAAAACCTGAAGTTATTTTTATTTATTTATTTTTTGGTGGTGGGGCTTGCAGGATCTTAGCTCCCCGACGGAGGATCAAACCTGTAGCCTCGGGCAGTAAAAGCGCAGAGTCCACTGGACCACCAGGGAATTCCCCAAACCTGAGGTTATTTCATTCAAACTACTCTGGGATTTGCTTCTTGCTTCCCTAAGGCCAGGGCTGACCAGTCTGAACAGCCTTTGTTACCTGTGAATTGGATATATGACTGAATGTCATTTGTGTGCATGTGTGATCTGTGACTGCAACTCTAAATTCTGTGACAAACAAGTCTGTTTGAAAATTGGAATTCTCTGTCCCTGGCATTTTGACCTAACATCTTGCACTGGTAGAAATGACAATGGCTTTCGAATTTAATATCTACTTCCCTTTTCTGTAGATTAAGAAAATGAACCCCGGGCTCCCCTGGTGGGTTGGAGCCCTGGCCCGGGAAGATCCTACATGCCATGGAGCAACTAAGCCAGTGAGCCACAACTACTGAATCCCGTGTGCCACAACTACTGAAGCCCACGCACCTAGAGCCCATGCTCTGCAACAAGAGAAGCCACCACAATTAGAAGCCTGCGCACGGCAATGAAGAGTAGCCCCCACTCGCCGCAACTAGAGAAAGCCCGTGAGCAGCAGAAAACCCAATGCAGCCAAAAAAAAAAAATTAAAAAAATTAAAAAAAAACCCCAAAACAAACAAACAAAAAGAAAATAAACCCCATTTACCACCAAAAGCAAAGGTAACAAAAGCAAAAATAAACAAGTGGAATTATATCAAACTAAAAAGCTTCTGCACAGCAAAGGAAACCATCAACAAAATGAAAAGGCAATCTACTAGACAGGAGAAGATATCTGCAAATCATATACTGATAAGGGGTTAAAATGCAAAATATACAGAGAACTCATGCAACTCAACAGCAAAAAACCAAACAACCTGATTAAAAAATGTGCAGAGGACCTGAACAGATGCTTCCCAAAGAAGACATACAAATGGCCAATAGACACGTGAAAAGATGCTCAACATCACTAATCATCAGGGAAATGCAAATCAAAGCCACAATGAGATACCACCTCACACCTGTCAGAATGGCTGCTAACAACAACAACAACAACAAATAACAAGTGTTGGCCAGGATGTGGAGAAAAGGGAACCCTGTGTACTGTTGGAGAGAATGTAAATTGGTGCAGCCACTATGGGAAACAGTATGGAAGTTCCTCAGAAAATTAAAAATAAAACTACCATATGATCCAAATTCCACTTCTGGGTATTTATCTGAAAGAAACAAAAACACTAACTTGAAAAGATATATGCACCCCTATGTTCACTGCAGCATTATTTATAAGAGCTAAGACACAGAAACAACCTAAGTGTCCATGGACAGATGAATGGATGAAGAAAATGTGATATGTGTGTGTGTGTATATATATTGTGTGTACGATGGAATATTATTCAGCCATAAAAAGAAGGAAACTTTGCCATTTTTGACAACATGGATGGACCTTGAGGCCATTATGCTGACATAAATCAGAGAAAGACAAATACTGTATGATATCAGTTATATGTGGAATCTAAAACGAACAAACAAAAATAACTGAGTTCATAGATATATAGAACAGATTAGAGGTTGCTAGAGGTGGGGGATGGAGGTGGATGAATTCTGGTGCAGGGCTTCAAAAGGTACAAACTTCCAGTTATAAGTAAGTCACGGGGATATAATGTACAGCATGAAGACTATATTTAAAAACACTGTATTGCATATTTGCAAGTTGCTAAGAGAGTAGATCTTAAAAATTCTCATTATAAGAAAAAAATTTGTAACATGTATGGTGACTAGACTTATTATGGTGATCATTTTGCAATATACACAAATATTGAATCATTATGTGGTACACCTGAAACTAATATGTTATATGTCAATTATATGTCAATTAAAAAATTAGGTCCCAGAGATAAAATGATTTTTTAAAGGTAATAGAAGTAGATATTGATAGAGCCTCCTTCTAAAAGGCTGGAAAATCAAACATTTCCCAGGACTTCCCAGGAGAAGAGGGGAACTGTGATGCTGGTCGCCATTACTCCCATATTCACTTCACAAACCAGCTCTTGGATACTGGCTTCAAAAATTATAAAAATGTTCTTTGGAAAAAAAACTCAAACTACCTAAAAGTGATTAGAGTAAAAACAAAACCTGGGGAGAGTTACTCTCTCTGCAGCAGTGCTGTCCATTAGAACTCTCTGTGATGAGGGAAACGTTTTTATCTGTGCTATTTTCAATACAGGAGCCACCAGCCACATGTGATACTGGAAGAAGTGAGTTTTAAATTGTATTCAATTTTAATTAATTTAAATTTAAATAACCACATGTAACTGTGGTATCATATTGGACAGGGCAGCTCTAGAGAATAATCACCCTTCCCTGTGGATGAGGACTCTCCTTGTCCTCCCTCTGGGGCTTCCTTTCACTCAGACCTCGGTTGTGGGTTCAGGGGGGGAGATTTAAATAACTCAAGTTCAACTTAAAAAGTTAATGAGGACTTCCCTGGTGGTGCAGTGGTTGGGAATCCACCTTCCAATATAGGGGATGTGGGTTCGATCTCTGGTCAGGGAACTAGATCCCACATGCATGCCACAGCTAAGAGTTTGCATGCCACAACTAACTAACACACCTGCCGCAACTAAGACCTGGCACAACTAAAAATAAAAAACAAAAAGTTAATGAACACCTGTTATGTGCAAAGTACTGTCTGAGGTCCTATTTGCAGGGGAGGGGGGATCCGAAGGTGGATAGGACTTGTAACTACCCATAAAAAGCTCACAATTTGGTAGGGACATTAAGTCACATACACAGAGATGGAGTGTAACATGCAGCAATGTGGACAAATTGAACCAAGTTAAGGAATAAAAAAAAACAGAGTGATTCATTATGCTGGGATTAAAAGGGAAGGTTTCACACATGCAGGAGCTTTTGATCTGTTCTTGAATTCTGTGAGCCTAGCTTCCTGGAAGAAGATGAACAGTGAATCCTGGCTGTGAGACAGGGAATGGAGGTCATATAGTTCAGAGGGGGGCAGTGCACTTTTGGTTCAAATCCTGGATTTGCTATCTAATACTACCTTTGTGATCCTGGGAAAACTCCTTTACCTCTCTGAGTTGCAGCTTCCTTATCTGTAAAATGTGGTTAATAACTACTCCTGTGTCAGAGGCTTAAATGAGCAGCTTGCACAGTGTATCCGGCTCATAGTAAGCAATGAAAAAACTGTGAGATAACTAATAACGACCTACTGTATAGCACAGAGGACTCTACTCAGTACTCTATAATGGTCTATATGAGAGAAGAATCTAAAAAAGGGTGGATAGATGTGTATGTATAACTGATTCACTTTGCTTCATGCCTGAAACTAATACAACATTGTAAATCAACTATACTCCAATAAAAATAAAGTAAAAATAAATAAATCTAAGGCAAAAAAAAAAAAAGAGAGAGAGAAAAAACTGTGAGCCTCCATTGTTAATATTATCATCATTGTATCAGCCAACATAGCTGAGAAATAAGGCCAGAGCAGAACCAGGATCTCTTAAATGGGCTAAATAAACTGCAGAGTGCTCACAGACACAACAGACCTTAGTGTGCAGCTGGAATGCTATGATGGGTTGTAAATGACTGAAATGTGCCCTGGGTGGTGGAGTGACCAGTACCATCTTCTTCCTAGAGACATTCAAATATTCAAGTGCTCCTATCTACTAAGCAGTAAGCTGGGTCTAATTTTTTTTTTTTTTTGGCCGTGTCACACGGCATGCGGGATCTTAGTTCCCCAACCAGGAATCGAACCCGTGCCCCCTGCAGTGGAAGTGGGGAGTCCTAAACACTGGACCACCAGGGAATTCCCTTGTTTTTATTTTTAGGATCCTTAGGGTCATAAATGAATTTAGGCCTATAGGCAAATTAGAATTATAAGAAGAAATGGAGAACACAAACCAGGACCAGGGGTGATATTTCTCAATGTCATGAGTCTGAGGGCTGAGCTACTGATGTGGGAAATGGGGAAGTTGAAGCAGTCTAGGCTGGTACCCTGGAGCTGGCTGCAAGGAGCTGGCTCCATCATAAAAGTGTCTACTTCAAGGGCAGTAAGGCTTGGTTTTTCCACCGGACTCCAGAGGGCCCCACTCACCATCACAGTCAAAGAGCGCAAACACCACATCACACACGTGATCTGAGAGTTCCACTTTAGCCACTGTCCTGGCCACCTGCTGCATGGTTACTGAAAGAAGAAAGATGTTGAGTTAGCACAGCAGAGGGACTTTCATTTTGCTTTCTCTGAATGGAAGGATAAAACTATTCAGTCACAATAAAAAATTTTCAAGTGTATTTACGTCACATTTAAGAAAATGATAACTCAGTTTTTAATCCATAACCCCCTTTCCTTTTCACTTCAGATTCCATTTTCTTTCTACTGCTGCCACAATCTAGGAGGTATATATAATTAAGTAAGAATGCCTGATACTAAATTTATAGAGAAAGTAGATTGGAGGTTACAAGGGGCTGGGGAGTTAGTGGTTAATCGGTACAGATTTTCTGTTTGGGGTGATGGAAAAGTTTTGGAAATAGTGGTGATGGTTGTACAACACTGTGAATGTAATTAATGCCACTGACTTACATACTTAAAAATGGTTTAAATGGCAACTTTTGTTATATATATTTTACCACAATAAAAATTTAAAAAGTGAAAATCCACATAATATTTAAGGATGGAATTCGAAGTCTTCAGCATGCAGTGGTGGCTTTTCTAATAAATTATTACCAGAAGAGTGCCTTGAAAAAAAATAAAGAATGCCTGATAGTCTCCGTCTTGGCATTTCCCTCCCACTGGAAAGAACACAATAACAAAAAGTCAAGGAAATAATGAGGCAGAGAAAGTATGGGGAAGTGGGGAACAAGGAGACTTGTCTGAGTGCACTGAGGCTTCACCCACCCGTTACTGACTGACAGTGGAGAATCTGCATGGCTGAGCTCCTGCCCTTCCTCCCAACAGGTTTTCCATCAGCCACTTTGTCTTTCCCAACTGTGCCGCTTGGGAGAAGCAGTGGCCCCATCTCACTAGATCAATACAGTCTCTTTTTTTTTTTCTTTTTCCAGATCTCATCAGAAAATCTCTTCTCTCTTGCCATTTTTTCTTTCTCTGACATTTACTGTTAAACACTAGCAATCACGTGAGAACTGGGTTCTCACAAAAAACAAGCCAGGAGGGACTAGGCAATTTCCCCTGCCTTCTCTGCCATTTATCCTCAAGCCTGATCCAGCTACATCTATAAATTATGTTATTGCTTATAGACACACTCTTAAGTGAGGTAAAACTCAGAGGAAAGAAAAAGATGAATTTCTATTTATGAACCAACCAGCAATGAAGTGTTCATATCTATAAACCTCAGATTAGATTCTTCTAGAAGCAATGTGAACTTAAACTAAAGGCAGTGTGCCTTCTCTGCTTATTTCATTCCTATAATTTCAGTTCTTTCTTGTCATTTTTTTTCTGCATTTGCTCTTTCACTTCACCTCTATAGCCTCCATTATATTCACCACAGGGCCCCTGAGGTCAGCTGATACAAATGCCAGAACAATGCAGAGGAGCAAGGAGATGCAGTAGAAAAACTGCTTGCAAGTCACAAGACCTGAGCTCTAGTCCTGGCTCCATCAACTTGCTGTGGTGGAGTCACCTGATCTCTTTAGGTATAATATTCTCATATTCAAATGACGGGATGCCACAGGATAGCTGCTGAGGTGGCTTAGTAGTGCAAGGAATGGTTTATTGGCATTTTCTAGAATCTGAGGGTGAGGGATAGGGGTGGAGGTACACAGAAACAGCTGAAGATCTTGTGTGGCGAAGGGCAGAAGTAAGGTATAAAGGCCACAAGCTGGGCTGTACCTTAGTGTCCACAGCCTCTGGCTGGAGGGGGACTAGGCTGCTCACGAGAGCGGGAAGAGTCAGATTCCTCCTCCTGCAGCTTTAGGTTACTGCTCATACCGCCCCTCTTCCCGGGATGCGAGAGTGAAAGAGGAATCAACATCCCCTGGAACTAAAAGACTTAAGCAGAATATATTATTGTGTGGATGTTCACGAGATGTGGTTAAGTGCTGATGGGGGAGATGGGGCCTCTACTAGACTGTAGAAATTCTAGGGTTTAGAAACTTAGCCTCGTAGGTCTAGACACTTGATTCTCTCAGTCGGCTCAGGAAGAACTGATTCCTGCTAACTAAATGGCCCGGGGAAAGAGGAGAAACCAGAAGGCCAATTTACAATGAAAATAGTAACTGTTAAGAGAACTAAACTGATGACAGCTGGCCATTATACTTCTCAGTAGGAAAATCTACTAAGGAAACTCAGTTCACCACAGAAGATTGCTCAGTGAAAAGAGAATCAGATCAGAAGACACTGGATGCTCTCAAACTGTGATCATTTACTGAATTACCCTTTGCGGCCACAGAAATGTGTCCTGAGAAGTGGCTCAAAACCTGTTCTATGTAGGTAAACATGAATGCTTTATGTTAACCATTCCTTTCTCTGCCAATGTTTGTTAACCATGCCTTTTTCACACCAATACCACACCTGTTATAACTGATAACTACCCTCTTTTTCTCTTTCCCAGTTCCATTTTCTCAGGGCAGAGTGCCTATTGCCAATTCTTTTTTTAAAATTGGAGTATAGTTGCTTTACAATGTTGTGTTAGTTTCTACTGTACAGCAAAGTGAATCAGCTACACATATACATATATCCCCTCTGTTTTGGATTTCCTTCCCATTTAGGTCACCACAGAGCACTAGAGTTCCCGGTGCTATATAGTAGTGCTAATTCTTCTTGATGCTCCAAGTGCCTATCCTTTTCCCCATGAAGATAGACTCTTTCCTCTAAATAAACCATTAACTAAATAATATCCAAGAATGTCAGTGAGAGCTCTTGGCTTTTTTTTTTTTTTTAGTGGAAAGCTCATTAAAGTGGTACTAAGTGGCTGTAGAACAGGGACTTCTGGAAGCCACTGTCAGGAATCCCTCATTACAAATACCATCTCTTGACAGAACAGTTACAGAATATGTTCCATCTCACATGGAGAGGGCTCTGATGCCATCTGTACTACAGGAGCTAAGTTATTCAAACCACTGGGATGTTACCAGCCAGCAAAGAGCCTGGCTGGGGTGCCCTTTCACAGTTCAAGATCCTCAGATAAGCCCCCAGGGTGTGAATCAGAGCAGTGGAGGAAACAAACATTAAACTGGCTGGTGAGCTGTACAGCCAAGAGCACTTGGGACAAGTAGGATGACAGCAGATTACAAGCCAAGTGCTTGACAGCTGGTCCTGAGAGTTGGCTCATTCAGATTTGCTTCCACATCTCTGAACCACAAAGCCATAATTAAATCACAGCAAGGAGAACAATCCCTCACCCCCTCTGCCCCAGATCTCAACTTCCCCATGCAGACCAGTTGTTGGTACTGGAATTTGGGCCTCCTTTATTTCATGATGCTAATTGATTGATGGTTGGGGTTCTAATCTGAAAGATGTCTCTATGGAGCATGAAGTCACCCTGGAGAAGCCTACGTTTCCAAGGCCTATCTATTCCTTTGGTACAAATCTGGTCCAGCTGCCTGAACAATAGATGGACATGAGATTGGGTGATTTCTACTAGATTGTGGTGGGAAGGAATTTGCAGAAGCGTGCTGAATTGGCACTCAAAAATGTGTTAACCATCTGGCTTTTTGAAAAGTCCAGGCAGAATCTGAATTGTGCCAGGACCCCCAATTTACTCTCTGGCACAGTCCATGACTGGACATTCAGCCTCAGACAGAAACACAGACTGAGTTTGTGTGACTATACTGTCAGAAGCTATATTACATAAAAGTATTCACAACAGTAGTTGAACAGAGGAAAGGAGAGTTCTGGAGGGATAAGAGCCCAAACATCCACTTGGAATCAGAATCTTAGAACTGGAAGAGACCTCAGACGAAAGGTAAAATGCAGAGAATTTGAATAACTTGCTCAGGGTCACAAAGCTAACTAGTAGCACAGCTGGGTCTAGAATCAGGGTCTTCTGACTTCCAGCCAATGCTCTTTTCCCTATACACACTGGATCCACTCGATCCCTTATATGGACAACGGATCCTCCCATGAATCTGTCACTCTGTTGTTTTTTTTGTTTTTTTGTTTTTTTTTTGGCCGAACCTCATGGCTTGCATGATCTTAGTTCCCCGACACCCTCGGCAGTGAAAGCGCGGAGTCTTAATCACTGGACTGCCAGGAAATTCCCATGAATCTGTCACTCTAAACAAGAGAAAGAGCTCAGATGAAAGAAAAGCCAAGTTGGGGATTACTCCTTGCTAGTGGGCAGGGACGAATAACTGAGTAACAACTAGGGGTTGTGAAGAGCCAGCATTATAGTTTGACCACAGATCTGATTGCCCTACACATTAGCATTCCCTTGGAATGCATACTGACAATTTTAAGAACTTAAAGAAGTTTATGAAAATGCAACCCAGTGAAAAGCATATAAAACAAAGGTGGCCCTGGGAGCTTCTATATCTCTGATGCATAGATAGATCTACGGACAGTGTGACCCAGTTAGGAACTGCCTGTCTCTTCCTAATGCAAAGATGTTTGGAAAGGTGATATGCCACGTTGGGTTGGCAGTCTCTAGCTGTGCAGCCATGTGATTATTCCTGTCTTCCTGGACTGCAGTGGAGAAAATCAAAAGCTGGCTGGTGACTGCCAAGGTTAAGTAAGGGAAGACATTTCTGCTTCAGCTTTGGAAGGGCTTATGATGCAGAGGTCCTAGTTTCTTAAATCCATACCTAGATGGCTTCGGGGAAGGCGGGGACGGGGGAAGGATTTTCCTTTAAAAAGCACCTGTCCTTTCTTGGAAGTATCTTCTTCCAAGATACTTTGGCTAATACAACATACACATTTCAGCCCGACTGAGGGGGTGTGGGTGGGGAGGAAAGGACAATATTTAGGATGACAAGCAATTTAAGGAGCCAAGAGCAATGCAGTATACTAATAATGAAAAATATAACAATTCTGTGTTCCGCACGGTGCTTCTGAGCTGCAGGCAGGTTGACCCCCTCTGTGTGCTCAGGCAGTCCACCGTCAGAGGTGATGCTGGTGATCCTGGCTCTTAAATACTGGTATACGCCACAGAGAAAACCTGTGGTCAGGTTTTCTGAATCTCAGAGCATCATCCCAGATGACTGCTTCAATGGGCTTACATGATTAATCTAGTAAAACTGATTTACAGTAAGGTTTATTGCCATTGTCCAGTATTGTATCTGGCGTCATTAACGCTCAACACATTTTGTCCACAAAGGGCAAGCATTTCTATCAGTACCATTAGGCAGTGGTTTCAGGTGCCATGCTCAGAGGGCAATCACAGTTCAGTGGGGGAAACTATACAAACCATTACGATGGAGAAGTACATAGGAGAACTATCAGACATTAACGGACACATATGGGTCACAGTGGAATAGACTGTACTTCGTTGGAGGTACATTTTGGATCCTAATTCTAAAGGATTAAAGAGACATACTGCTCCAGAGTTGGCAGGTACAATAGTAGGTGATGGGGGGTGGGGGTCTGAGTAAAGTACTGAAAGCAGGAAAGGATGCTAATGCCTGATTAGAGAGCTAGAACAGAGGTGCAGGTGGGGATGAGATTTTGCAGGGGGCCAGTCAAGTCTCCTTGCAGGGAAACCTTTATAACACAGCCAGGTCTTATTCGGAGACCAATTTACCATATTAACTTGCTTTTCCCTCTTTGACTCTTTAAATTTTCATTATTTTTTATTTTAAAAAGTTATTTTTCATTAGATAATACATTCAGCTGTTTCAAATTCAAATGGTACAAAAGGGCTGAAATCTCCTTCCCAAACTTATACCTCCGCCCCCTATTTGTCCAGAGGCAACCAATATCTCCAGTTTCCCCAGAAATATTTTATAGATATAAAATCAAATATTTATTCTTCACTTTTTCCCACAAAATGGTGGTATATTAAATGGTTTTGCTTGACTCATTTAACAATATATCTAAGAAATAATTCCATTCCAATACATAAACAGTTCTTTTTTTTAACAGCTGCACAGTATTCCACCAAGAGGATGTATCATTATTTAGATAACCACTTCCTCATATTACTCGAACCTCAGTCTTGAGGAGGAAGTGCCTTTTATCCCCCCTTTACAAAATGACTTCTTTGGTGGCCTATGGGTGGGCTGTGGGTTGTCAGCTTCAACAGAGTCTGAATCTCTGATGCCTAAAGTTGAAAGCAACTGAGATATTTAAGTTCAGTTTGCTGAAATTATGCCAAAAGGCTAAATACTCTTCACCTTAACAAGTGTCTTATAAAACCTTCAGAGGCTTCTAAGGGTAGTAACCCCTTAAGCCCCCCAAAAGCAGCACATGCGTTAAAAAGTAATCTCTATACTTCCCCAGTTGGTATAATTCCTTTCTGATCCTTTTCATGGTAGGATGTAATGTTGGCTGATGTCCTCACTTATCTATTTAAGAGGATGTTTTGGCAGTTTATCCTACCCTCACTCTCCTCTCTCCCCCAGTGGTAATCATGAATCCCTAAAGCAGCTCCCTTCCTCCTTGGGGTACTTATATATAATTTTACTAAATCACAACATATTCAAAGCAACATAGTTAAGCCAGAATCAATCTTTAGAATTGCTAAGTAACTTTAAATTAGGGGAAAAAAATCAGGTCTCTGCAGAGAAAGTGCCTCATGAAGCAAATATTTCTTTCAGAATTTGAGCTTCCCTGCCTACATCATGAATAATTGTGTTTAAAAAATTGATGACTTTGTCTTAAATGAATGAAATCCTGGCCAACACTCTTCTTCACACATAAATGTTTTTACAAAATGCAATAACAAACTGAAGCATAGGGGCTTGCCTCCACAAACTTTAAAAGAATTTATAAAATAGGAGCTTTTTTCCCATAACCTCTTCCCCACACGTCTTTATGACATTCCCATTTCCTGCCTTCGTTCTATGGCTGTCTGGGGATGCCCTCCCGTACATTTTTGCTGTGAACTTTTCCCTATTTCTGCCTTCCCATAAAAGCACTGAGTCCCCAATAGAATTCTCTAGGTCCTTCTCATGGCAGTGGATCCCACGTACTAAAGAGAACAGTGGTATGGAAGTGAGTGAACCTGAATCTCTGGTCTCAGTTTTGCATCGCACTAGCTGTGATTTGAGCAAGTCATTTTCCTTCAAGTGTAAACAAACAGGTTAAAAGAATAAAGCAAGGGTTTAAGTAAAATGATTTCTAAGCTCTTTTCTAGCCCTAAAATTTTATGACTGCCATTCTTAACGTCTTTTTAGATAACATGGCTTAGATCAGTTAAAATGTCCATATCTTCAGAAGTCCTCAAAGAATAGAATGGTGGTAATTTCTGGTATGGTGGGTAGAATTCTGAGATGGTTCTCAACATCCCCACACCCTGTAAAATCTCCTCTCTTTGAATGTGGGCAGGACCTGTGAATAGGATGTGATACCACTCTTGTGATTAGGTTACTTTATATGGAAAAGGTAATGGGATAGTCACTCCCATGATTACAATTATATAAGAACCCATCTCAGCACACTGGGGAAAGAGATTCTCCTGCTGGCTTTGAAGAAGTGAGCTGCCATATTGTAAGAGGGCCTGTGAGAGGGCCGCATGGCAAGGAACTGCAGCAGTCTGCTGCGAGTGACAGCCAGCAAGAAAAAGGGACATCAGTCCTACAACCAAAAGGAAATGAATTCTGCCAAGAACCCAGGTGAGCTTGGAAGAGGACTATGAACTCCAGATGAGAAAGCAGTCCTACCGATGTCTTGATTTCTGCCTCGTTAAGACTCTGAGCAGAGAACCCAGTTATGCTATGCTCAGACCCTGACTTATAGAAACTATAAGTCAGGGGATAAATAGGTGGTATTTTAAGCTGCAAATTTGTAGTAATTTGTTATAAGCAAGAAAGTTAAGTAGGGAAGGTATTTATGGTTGGGAATGTCCTTTTGACGTTCCTCAAATCATACTTTATATACAGCTACACTCATTCTAGGTATATTTTATGGAGCTGTCACTTTTCTGCAACTACTATACCAAGCTCCATAAACTAGCTCTTATAGAGGCACTAGCCAAGATCTAATTAAGTTTTAAATTTCTTAACAAGAAAACAAATTAAAACCGCCACGCTTCTCTTGGGAATTCAACAGCCTTGCTCTGATTTCAAATGTATCTGATAATTATAAGTTAGTTCATTTTCACACAGATTTGGATATTTAGGCTATAACATGTCCCTTAAAACATTACAACATTCAATAAAAAGCTGATTATTTATAGAATTTCAAATCTGGAAGAATACTTGGAGATAATTAGTATAACTCTAACTTGAGGTCAGAGAAATTGTGACTTGCCCATGTGTCAAGGAAATTAATGACATGGGAAGGTGTCATACTCCTATCATTCTCCCCCTCACCCTAGGTTTTTATTAGAGCTTTAGCATCCTTTTCAGGATCTGACAATGTTTAGAATTAATTCACTCATTTATTCAACATTAATTAAATATCTACTGCATAAATATACATAATTCTTCTAGGCTCAGAGTAGGACACAAAGATGTGGAAAACATTGTTCTCGTCCTCAGGAGTTTACAGTCCAGTAGAAAATTCCCCCTTGAATGCTGTGGATACTAGAGATATTAATACTGCTTAGATATTCCTAGGAACAGAGAAGTTAAATAATGATAATGCCTTCTGAAAACAATGATCCCAAGAATTTTTGGATGAATGATGAAACTTAGGAGAAACTAAAAGCTCCAATTTTCCTATTTAAAAAATACAAAACAAAACCACTTATAACTTCTAAACTAATACGAATCTCAAAAAGTACTGAAAAAAGCAGTAGATACTACTTTCTAAGAGAACAAAATTAAGCCTCATCAGGTTCTAGGATTATTATTTTTTTAAATAACTTTTTGGGACTCCTCTGGTGGCAGGGGACATGGGTTTGATCCCTGGTCTGGGAGGATCCCACATGCCGCAGAGCAACTAAGCCCGTGTGCCACAACTACTGAGCCTGCGCACTAGAGCCCGCAAGCCACAACTACTGAGCCTGTGTGCCACACTACTGAAGCCTGTGTGCCTAGAGTCCATGCTCTGCAAGAAGAGAAGCCACTGCAATGAGAAGCCCGCGCACCACAAAGAAGAGTAGCCCCCGCTTGCCGCAACTAAAGCCCGCGCGCAGCAATGAAGACCCAAAGCAGCCAAAATAATAATAATAAAAAATTAATTAACTAAAAAAATAAGATAAACAGGCAGAGGAAAGTCAGTACCTTGGGGCTGAAAACAGAGCAGGCGGCTGTGTATAGTCATAATTTCAATCTAGTATAGTAATTTAGGGTTATCTCATTTAATTTTCACAATAGCCCTGAGGCAAGTAGCCTTTATCACCGTTCTACAGATCAGGAAACTGAGGTTTTGAGAGTTTCAGTGATTTGTTCAAAGTCCAAAGCTAGTGAGTAATAGGGACTCAAAATCAGGTTTGAGTTTAAACCCAAAATTTATGCTTACAAATGTCTTGCATATATTTAGCTCTCAATAAATGCTAGATGTTAGAATCGTCTCTAAAAGTATAACAAAGTATTGCTACACCAGTGAGTAGAGGTGATGAGGAACAGCTGGATCGTTAAAAGCTGAGAAGTCCATCCACATCTGTATATCCTATAATTTGATGTTCAGAAACTGACAGCTTAGTATATACATATGTCTTTTCTGTTCTGTGGTATCCTTTAAAGGGATACTAACTTTCCTTGCTACATGACCTTATTTAAGTAACTTTAGGCTTTTGTGTATTGGTTTCTTCACCAAAAAGTAATATAGGGCTTCCCTGGTGGCGCAGTGGTTGAGAGTCCGCCTGCCGATGCAGGGGACACGGGTTCGTGCCCCGGTCCAGGAAGATCCCACATGCTGCGGAGCGGCTGGGCCCGTGAGCCATGGCCGCTGAGCCTGCGCGTCCGGAGCCTGTGCTCCGCAACGGGAGAGGCCACAACAGTGAGAGGCCCGCGTACCACAAAAAAAAAAAAAAAAAAGTAATATGGTCAGAAAAGTGAAGAACACAGATGTGTCTACTAAGATGTTCCTGTGTGGGATAAGAAGCTAGATTAGACAACTCCAAGAGTCTGTGTCACTGTAGGGTATGCATTACAGACGTCAGAGCATGTCTGAGTGAGAGAACCTTGTCCTGAACAGAAGAGACAATTGTAGGGGGAAAATGTCATATTTCATCTTCAAGAGAAGGACACTAACTCCAAAACATCATAGTTTACCAAAAGGACTTTATTCTCACCCAAGAATGGTCAACTCTTAGCCAAAGGGAACTGGGAGGAAATAGCCTAGAGCCTGTCTTCCCTAAGCTATTGAGAACCACAGTTCAAAATGGTGAACCTGCATTGTCTCCTCCTGGATTGTGTTTCAGCAATGATTTTCAAATTCCAGCAGCATTTTGGGATATACTGAGAGACAACATGATGGTGTGGAAAGAACACAGACTGGGATCAGAGAGACCTGAGCTTGAATTCTAGCTCTACTTAGCAGGGTAACCAAGAGTAAGCTGTTTCATTTTATATTTCCTTATTCATAAAATGGGGGATAATACTACCTAACTTTCAGTAAAAATACTTGGGATTGCAGAGACTATCCTGTAGGGGATATGCCACAGGTTTTACTATTTATTTTCTTGGCTTGTCAGGTAATAAGGTAAACTGTATAGGACAACTATATGTATAGGACAACTATAAAGAATTAAGGACAACCATGTTATAAATTATGATTTTCAGTTTAAGTGGGCTTGTGCTGGGGCATGAGTACTAAAGGCCATGGCCTATATCTGTGTGATTATTTCCTGTATTATAGTTCAAAGTACACAGGGGACATAACTGAACCTACAAGTTTCCCAAATCTCTAATATCCTAAGGTGCTTATAATGGGGCTTTACCATACCTAGAAACCTTTTATTCTCTTGGCAGAAATAAGAATACTCTAAGTCATACAGGCCATAGCTCATTCTAGAGCTCCAACTCAAATAATTTCTAACTCTTCCATCATAGGATGCCATGGGGAAGGACCCATGTTCAATTTTCCATTACCTTCTTCAGCAGACTAGGTAAATCATTCAGACAGCCCTTGAGAGGTTATATATCTAATTCTATGCCCAGTATGTATATGAATAAGCAATAGAACCAATTCCTCTTAAGTGCTAAACAAAAGAGATGACCTATAGTAGAAAGGTACTATAGTTCATGCAGAAAGGTTCTTTCTCCAAATGGTCAAAATTCAACAAAGACATGTCATTCTTGCCTGAGAGTTGTCATTCTCACATGAACCACGTAGAACTAAAGAGATAGCCACAATGAAATTTGGCATTTTCACTCTGAGGGATTACATCACGCTGGAATGTAAATCTGCAGTTGCCACCTGCCTGGGTTCTCCAACTGTTCTGAGGAACATTAGCTCTGTAAGTTGTTAAAGACATTCTGAGGCAAGTCAAGTTTGGGAACTATATCACTCTCTTGGAGATTAATAATGCACATTAGCATATTAAAAAGTTGGCAGGAGTAGTGCTGCAGGAAGAAATTCTGTATAACCTGGCATTTTCCAAACTTATTTGAACCATGGAACACTTTTTTTGGGTTTTGTTTTAAACCCACAAAACCATTAACATATTGCAGTATATAATGTCCTTCACGATGCCGTTTCAGAAATTCTGTACTAAATTATGTCTAAAGACAGGTTTGCAAGCTCTAAAGTAGCCAAGGAAGAGAGAGTGCCAGGGCCTCTAAAAGGTGCCAATTTCTGAAGGTCCTAACCTTTTGGGAAAAAATGAAGACAGCTGAGACAGAGCAGCAGGCAGACAAAAGTACTCCTGTGCCAACCCCTGCCTCACTCTTTCCCCACCCCTCATAGGGGTCAGAGGCCCTCATTAGCACCTATCACAACAACGTGAACAGCTTGTATCCTTTTCTTTCTCCCCTAATAGACTATGAGCTTCTTGAGAGTAGAACCCTGTGCCCAGCTTAGTGCCTATGCTGCTAGCTGAATGAATGGATGAACCACACTAAATCTGGTTATATCATCAACCTCATAATGGAAGCAGCAGGCATTTATTAAACATTCACTGCATGATAGGCACAAGGTTAAGTGCTTTGTGTAGATTTATCCTCAGAACAATCCTATGAGGTGGATATTATTATCCTCATTCTAAAAACATAGAAACCAAATTCAGAAATTGCCCAAAGCTACTCAGCTAGTCAATGATGGAGCCAAGATTCAAATCCAGTATTCTTAACTATTACACTTTTCTTCCTCTCTTCTAAGATTCATCTCAGCAGTGAAATTCCATGATTCAGTGGAAGGAGAATTGGTATAGAACTCAAACGAATGGAAAAATCACTAGTATGACTATTAGGATCAGGAATGTTTAAAAGCAAAGGGGAGAGTGCAAGGAGAGCCTGCAAAAGACAGGCACATCTGGCAGAGCAAAGGAAGTGAAGACAGGCACATCTGGCAGAGGGAAGGAACTTGGAACGGTAGCCAAGCACAGGCTAGTCTCTGCATGCACCCTGCAGTACATCACTTAACATTGCTGATATCATGATCCCCTTAAGCTCGGATGAAGGTGAAATGTATGTTAAGTCTAAAAGATAGGGGTTATAGTACACAGTGAATTCATGACATGAGTTTGTTCTCTGGGTCTACTGTCAAAGGTGAGGGGTTATTGGCTTGAGATCCTATGTCTTTTTCACATCTATCAAGATGTTCATTCACTCATTCATTTATTGAGCAAATATTTATAGGGTGTCTACTATATCCCAGATATTGTCCTAGGCACAGGGAATATATCCAGGAACAAGACAGATAAGCATTCTAGTAAACAGAGACAGATAATAAATGCACATATAAATACACAAGAAAATATCAGGTAGTGATAAAGCCTATGATACAGGCTGATGGAGTTACCAGGAAAGTGATTTATATGAGACCTGAGTTACAAGGAGCCAAATACACAGAGATCCTGGGAAAGAGCACTTGAGGTGAAGGAACAGCCCGAACAAAGGCTTTTGGGTGGGAATGAACTTGATATATCTAGAATATAAAAGAACATGTGGAATGGAGTGAACTGGTAAGAAAGTGATATTTGATGTACTCAAAGAGTATATAAGAGCCATGACATATGGAGCCCCGTAAGCCTAGGTAAAGAGATCAGGACTAGAGTAGGCTAGGTGGAGAAACAGAGTCAGATTCAGGATGTTTTGGAAGCAGGGACACGGATTTATTGAAGAAATAAATATGGGGATGAACGAGTACAGAATCAAGGATAATGCTTACTTTTGTTTGTTCGAGCTGCTGGACAGATGAGGCATAATTCAGTTAATAAGTATTTATTGAGGGCCTACTATCTATGTACAAAATATCACAGTTAGTAGTCTCTGCTCTACCTGATAAGTCATATTTGTGAAAATTCAAGCCCATGTCTATAATTTATGGATAGGAATTGATGACAGTAGTGAAGGCAGAAGATTTTAGGTTAATGCCTCTTTTTTAAAAAACTATAAAAGCTACAGACAATATAGTTAGTTTTTTTATAATTTACATTGAGTAGTCAGGGAAGGCCTCTTTGAAGAAATATAAGTTAGCCATGCAAAGAGTATAATTAGGTTTAAAAAAATGTTTTTTTTTTTTTTTTTTTTTTGGGGTACGCGGGTTTCTCACTGTTGTGGCCTCTCCCATTGCGGAGCACAGGCTCCGGACGCGCAGGCTCAGCGGCCATGGCTCACGGGCCCAGCCGCTCCGCGGCATGTGGGATCTTCCCGGACTGGGGCATGAATGTGTGTCCCCTAAATCGGCAGGCGGACTCTCAACCACTGCGCCACCGGGGAAGCCCAAAAATGAGTTTTTAAACAGACAATACAAATATTCTCACGGTAAATTAAACTCATATACTTTTTTGTTTCTATTTTTGCCTTACTTTGTGGACTATGTATGAGTGATATTTAGGTCTTGGTTGCTACAGTGCATTGAATGGTGGCCACCCCAAGAGATATGTCCTACATCTTAGCCTCTAGAACTTGTGAATATGACTTTGTTTGGAAGAAGGGGATTTGCAGATGTAATTAAGGATCTTGAGATGATACCAGGTGGGCCCTAAATCCAATGACAAGTGTCCTTACAAGAGATACAAAAAGGACAGACACACAGATATACAGAAGAGAGAAGGAGGGGGAAGACCACGTGAAGACAGAAGTAGTGATTGGTAATATGCAGCCACAAGCCAAGGAGTGACTAAGCCACCAGAAGCTGGAAGAGGCAAGGGAAGATTCTTCCCTAGAGCCTTCAGAGGGAGTGTGGCCCTGCAAACATCTTGATTTCAGATTTGTGGGCTTCAGAACTGTGAAATAACTTTCTGTTGTTTTAGATCACCATGTTTGTGGTAATTTGTTACAGCAGCCCTGGGAAATGAATACACTTGGCTTCTTCCTCTTACTTAGTATGAATCTAGGGCAGTTTCCCCTAGATATCTTTTACACTCAGGGACTCCAAAGTCACACAGATAAAACAATCTAAGAAGTCAAAATAAATGCCAAATATCATCTATCTCAAAACCAAACATATTTTTGGATATCAGATAAGACTGTATAATTTGTACCACTGCCTCTGTTAACAAGGATAATGAGGCATGAACTCTATGGAGAGACTAAACATCCCAGGAAATGGTTTGAAGTCATTTGAAAGAAACACTTTATCTTTTTTTTCTTTAACCACTAGGTTGCACTTTCCTTTGCTACCATTACCCTGAATCATTCTATTTTGTACATCCTATAATTTTAACACAGACAGTGATTCATCCTATATAATTGTTCTTTAAAGTGAATCTATTGTCTTTAGTTGGACTTTTCAAAAAAAGGTATGCAAATATAAATAGGAGCTTATTAATTTTATTTTAATAATGAGTGATGACTTCAAATCTTACATCTTTGGATTTGCAGATGCTGTCAAATCTGTTTTGTGAAACAAAGCAATACAACCAAAGCTATTCTGGAGAAACGACCCTGTGGTATTACACATACACATACATAACCTCCATGATTTCATTAATTTTTTCCAAAGGCTTCTACAAAGGTCAGAGGAGGTATTATTTTAAACAAACAAAAATAAATATGTAAACAAGCAAGGAGACAAATGCTGTTTTAAAAAGTTATGTGGATCAAGAAAATGAAATAAAAGGCATCCAGGATGGAAAGGAAGAAGTAAAATGATCTCTGTTTGCACATAGCATGATCTTATATTAGAAAATCTTAAGAAATCCATCAGAAAGTGTTGAATAAGCAAGACTGTGCTTATAAAACCTGAGTCAGTGCTTTGGAGAGATTTAAAAATCACAAATCACAGTACCCAATGGTGAAATAAAAACATTGTCAGATAAAAACATTGTCAGATAAACCAAAAACTAAGAGAATTAACTGCCAGCAGATTTGTACCATAAATGATAAAGGAAGTTCTTCAAACTGATGGAAGTGATACCAGATAAAATTTTAGATATTCAGAAATAAATGAAAAACACTCAAAATGGTAAGTATGAATAAATGGTAAATGTGGCTAAGTATAAAAATTATTTTTTTCTGTTAATTTACTGAAAAATATAATTGTTGAAAACAAACATGCTAACATTATATGATAGGGATTATAACATATATAGAGGAAATACAAAATGACAACTATGGCATAAAGGATGGAATGATGGGAAATGGAACTGTACGAATGCAAGGTTCTTACATTTCACTTGAAGTGGTACAATATTAACTTTAAGTAAACCATGAAAAGTTATAATTTCTAGAGAAACCACTAAAATATAAAATGCAAAAAACTATAGCTAAAAGGCCACTAGACCCAACTCTATGTCTAGAAGAGATATACCTTAAAGACACAGATAGGTTTAACATAAAAGAATAGACATACCATGCAAACAATAACTACCCAAAGAGCTGGAGTAATTAAATCAATACCAGACAAAATAGAATTCAAGAAAAGGCGTATTACTAAACATAAAGGGGGAATATTTCATAATGATAAAATGGCCAGTTCATCAAGAAAAGACAATAATCATAATCATTAAGTATGTATGTACTTAATACCAGAGCTCAAAATTAATGAAGCAAAGACTGACATCATTTAAAGGGAAAAACCGATGAGATTGGTTCAAGATAGTAGAGTAGAAGGACATGTGCTCAGTCCCTCTTGTGAGAGCACCGGAATCACAATTAACTGCTGAACGATCATCCACAGGAAGACACTGGAACTCACCAAAAAAGATACCCCACATCCAAAGACAAGGGAGAATCCTCAATGTGACAGTAGGAGGGGCGCAATCACAAGAAACTCAAATCCCATAACCCCTGGGTGGGTGACTCACAAACTGGAGAGTACTTATACCACAGAAGTTCACCCACTGGAGTGAAGGTTCTGAGCCCCACGTCAGGCTTCCCAACCAGGGGGTCCAGCGATGGGAGGAGGAATTCCTAGAGTATCAGACTTTGAAGGCTAGTGGGATTTGATTGCAGGACACCGACAGGGCTAGGGGAAACAGAGACTCCACTCTTGGAGGGCACACACAAAGTACTGTGCACATCAGGACCCAGGGGAAGGAGCAGTGACCCCATAGGAGACTGAACTAGACCTACCTGCTAGTGTTGAAGGGTCTCCTGCAGAGGCGGCGGGTGGCTGTGGCTCACTGCAGGGACAAGGACACTGGCAGCAGAAGTTCTGGGAAGTACTCCTTGGCATGAGCCCTCCCAGAGTCTGCCATTAGCCCCACCAAAGAGCGGGGTAGGCTCCAGTGCTGTGTTGCCTCAGGTCAGACAACCAAAAGGGAGGGAACCCAGCCCCATCCATCAGCAGACAAGCGGATTAAAGTTTTACTGAGCTCTGCACACCAGAGCAACACCCAGCTCTACCCGCCACCAGTCTCTCCATCAGGAAGGTTGCACAAGCCTCTTAGATAGCCTCATCCACCAGAGGGCAGACAGCAGAAGCAAGAAGAACTACAATTCTGAAGCCTGTGGAATGAAAACCACATTCACAGAAAGATAAACAAGATGAAAAGGCAGAGGACTATGTACTAGATGAAGGAACAAGATAAAACCCCAGAAAAACAACTAAATGAAGTGGAGATAGGCAATCTTCCAGAAAAAGAATTCAGAATAATGATAGTGAAGATGATCCAGGACCTTGGAAAAAGAACAGAGGGAAAGATCGAGAAGATGCAAGAAATGTTTAAAGACCTAGAAGAATTAAAAAACAAACACCTAGAAGAGTTAAAGAACAAACAAACAGAGATGAATGATACAATAACTGAAATGAATATACTAGAAAGAATCTATAGCAGAATAACTTAGGCAGAAGAATGGATAAGTGACGTGGAAGACAGAATGGTGAAATTCACTGCCATGGAACAGAATAAAGAAAAAAGAATGGAAAGAAATGAAGACAGCCTAAGAGACCTCTGGGACAACATTAAATGCACCAACATTTGCATTATAGGCATCCCAGAAGAAGAAGAGAGAAAGGACCTAAGAAATTATTTGAAGAGATTATAGTCGAAAACTTCCCTAACATGGGAAAGGAAACAGCCACTCAAGTCCAGGAAGTGCAGAGAGTCCCAGGCAGGATAAACCCAAGGAGAAACACACCAAGACAGAAAGTAATCAAATTGACAAAAATTAAAGACAAAGAAAAATTATTAAAAGCAACAAGGGAAAAACGACCAGTAACATATAAGGGAACTCCCATAAGGTTAACAGCTGATTTCTCATCAGAAACTCTACAAGCCAGAAGGGAGTGGCACGATATATTTAAAGTGATGAATTGGAAGAACCTACAACCAAGATTACTCTACCTGGCAAGGATCTCACTCAGATTCGACAAAGAAATCAAAAGCCTTACAGATAAGCAAAAGCTAAGAGAATTCAGCACCACCAAACCAATTCTACAACAAATGCAAAAGGAACTTCTCTAAGTGGGAAACACAAGAGAAGAAAAGAACCTACAAAAACAAACCCAAAACAAATAAGAAAATGGTCATAGGAACATACATATTGATAATTACCTTAAATGTAAATGGATTAAATGCTCCAACCAAAAGACACAGGCTTCCTGAATGGATACAAAAACAAGACCCAGGGCTTCCCTGGTGGCACAGTGGTTGAGAGTCTGCCTGCCAATGCAGGGGACACAGGTTTCAGCCCTGGTCTGGGAAGATCCCACATGCCACGGATCAACTAGGCCCATGAGCCACAACTACTGAGCCTGCGCGTCTGGAGCCTGTGCTCTGCAACAAGAGAGGCTGCAATAGTGAGAGGCCCGTGCACCGCGATGAAGAGTGGCCCCTGCTTGCCGCAACTAGACAAAGCCCTCGCACAGAAACGAAGACCCAACACAGCCAAAAATAAATAATGAATTAATTAATTAAAAAAACCCAAAAACACAAGACCCATATATATGCTGTCTACAAGAGACCCACTTCAGACCTAGGGACACATACCGACTGAAATTGAGGGGATGGAAAAAGATATTCCATGCAAATGGAAATCAAAAGAAAGCTGGAGTAGCAATAATCATATCAGATAAAATAGACTTTAAAATAAAGAATGTTACAAGAGACAAGGAAGGACACTACATAATGATCAAGGGATCAATCCAAGAAGATATAACAATTATAAATATATATGCAACCAACATAAGAACACCTCAATACATAAGGCAAATGCTAACAGCTATAAAAGAGGAAATAGACAGTAACACAATAATAGTGGGGGACTTTAACACCTCACTTACACCAATGGATAGATCATCCAGAAAGAAAAGCAATAAGGAAACACAAGCTTTAAATGACACAATAGACCAGACAGATTTAATTGATATTTATAGGACATTCCATCCAAAAACAGCAGATTACACTTTCTTCTCAAGTGCACATGGAACATTCTCCAGGATAGGTCACATCTTGGGTCACACATCAAGCCTTGGTAAATGTAAGAAAACTGAAATCATATCAAGCACCTTTTACAACCACAATGCCATGAGATTAGAAATCAGTTACAGGGAAAGAAACGTAAAAAATACAAACACATGGAGGCTAAACAATATGTTACTAAATAACGAAGAGATCACTGAAGAAATCAAAGAGGACATCAAAAAATACCTAGAGACAAATGACAATGAAAACACGACAATCTAAAACCTATGGGATGCAGCAAAAGCAGTTCTAAGAGTGAAGTTTATATCAATACAATCCTACCTCAAGAAGTAAGAAAAATCTCAAACAATCTAACCTTACACCTAAAGGAACTAGAAAAAGAAGAACAAACAAAACCCAAAGTTAGGAGAAGGAAAGAAATCATAAACATTAGAGCAGAAATAAATGAAACAGAAACAAAGAAAACAATAGCAAAGATCAATAAAACTAAATACTGGTTCTTTGAGAAGATAAACAAAATTGATAAACCTTTAGCAAGACTCATCAAGAAAAAGAAGGAGAGGACTCAATAAAATTAGAAATGAAAAAGGAGACGTTACAATGAACACCGCAGAAATACAAAGCATCCTAAGAGACTACTACAAGCAACTCTATGCCACTAAAACGGACAAAGTGAAAGAAATAGACAAATTCTTAGAAAGGTATAACCTTCCAAGACTGAATCAGGAAGAAATAGAAAATATGAACAGACCAATCTCAAGCAATGAAATTGAAACTGTGATTAAAAATCTTCCAACAAACAAAAGTCCAGGACCAGATGGCTTCACAGGTGAATTCTATCAAACATTTAGGGAAGAGCTAACACCCATCCTTCTCAAACTCTTCCAAAAAATTGCAGAGGGAGGAACACTCCCAAACACATTCTACGAGGCCACCATCACCCTGATATCAAAACCAGACAGAGATACTACAAAAAAAGAAAATTACAGACCAATATCACTGATGAATATAGATGCAAAAATCCTCAACAAAATACTAGCAAACAGAATCCAACAACACATTAAAAGGATCATACACCATGATCAAGTGGGATTTATCCCAGGGATGCAAGGATTCTTCAATATACGCAAATCAATCAATGTGATACACCATATTAGCAAATTGAAGAATAAAAACCATATGATCATCTCAATAGATGCAGAAATAGCTTTCGACAAAATTAAATACCCATTTATGATAAAAACTCTCCAGAAAGTGGGCAGAGAGGGAACCTACTTCAACATAATAAAGGCCATATATGACAAAATCACAGCAAACATCATTCTCAATGGTAAAAAACTGAAAGCATTTCCCCTAAGATCAGGAACAAGACAAGGCTGTCCACTCTCGCCACTATTATTCAACATAGTTTTGGAAGTCCTAGCCACAGCAATCAGAGAAGAAAAAGAAATAAAAGGAATACAAGGTGGAAAAGAAGAAGTAAAGCTGTCACTGTTTGCAGATGACATGATACTATACGTAGAGAATTCTAAAGATGCCACCAGAAAACTACTAGAGCTAATCAATGAATTTGTAAAGTTGCAGGATACAAAATTAATGCACAGAAATCTCTTGCATTCCTATACACTAACAATGAAAGATCAGAAAGAGAAATTAAGGAAACAATCCCATTCACCACTGCAACAAAAAGAATAAAATACCTAGGAATAAACCTACCTAAGGAGGTAAAAGGCCTGTACTCAGAAAACTGTAAGACACTGTTGAAAGATATCAAAGATGACACAAACAGATGGAGAGATATACCATGTTCTTGGATTGGAAGAATCAATATTGTGAAAATGACTATACTACCCAAAGCAATCTACAGATTCAATGCAATCCCTGTCAAATTACCAGTGGCATTTTTTACGGAACTAGAACAAAAATTCTTAAAATTTGTATGGAGACACAAAGGACCCCGAATAGCCAAAGCACTCTTGAGGGGAAAAAAACAGAGCTGAAGGAATCAGACTCCTTCACTTCAGACTACAGGGCTATAGTAATCAAGACAATACGGTACTGGCAGAAAAACAGAAATATAGATCAATGGAACAGGATAGAAAGCCCAGAGATAAACCCAGCACCTATGGTCAACTAATCTATGACAAAGGAGGCAATGATATACAATGGAGAAAAGACAGTCTCTTCAATAAGTGGTGCTGGGAAAACTGGACAGCTACATGTAAAAGAATGAAATTAGAACACTCCCTAACACCATACTCAAAAATAAACTCAAAATGGATTAGAGACCTAAATGTAAGCCCAGACACTATAAAACTCTTAGAGGAAAACATAGGAAGAACACTCTTTAACATAAATCACAGCAAGATCTTTTTTGATCCACCTTCTAAAGTAATGGAAGTAAAAGCCAAAGCAAACAAATGGGACCTAATGAAACTTCAAAGCTTTTGCACAGCAAAGGCAACTATAAATAGGACAAAAAGACAACCCTCAGAATGGGGAAAATATTTTCAAACGAATCAATGGACAAAGGATTAATCTCCAGCATATATAAACAGCTTATGCAGCTGAATATCAAAAAAACAAACAACCCAATCAAAAAATGGGCAGAAGACCTAAATAGACACCTCTTCAAAGAAGACATACAGATGGTCAAGAAGCACATGAAAAGCTGCTCAACATCACTAATTATTAGAAAAATGCAAATCAAAACTACAATGAGGTATCACCTCACACTGGTTAGAATGGGCATCATCAGAAAATCTACAAACAACAAATGCTGGAGAGGGTGTGGAGAAAAGGGAACCCTCTTGCGCTGTTGGTGGGAATGTAAATTGATATAGCCACTATGGAGAACAGTATGCAGGTTCCTTAAAATACTAAAACTAGAATTACCATATGACCCAGAAATCCCACTACTGGGCATATACCCAGAGAAAACCATAATTCAAAAAGACACATGCACCCCAATGTTCATTGCAGCACTACTGACTACAGCCAGGTCACGAAAGCAACCTAAATGCCCATTGACAGACAAATAGATAAAAAAGATTTGGTACATATATACAATGGAATATTACGCAGCCATGAAAAGGAACGAAAGTGGGTCATTTGTAGAGACATGGATGGACCTATGGACTGTTATACAGAGTGAAGGAAGTCAGAAAGAGAAAAACAAAATTATATATTAATGTATATATATGGAATCTAGAAAAGTGGTACAGATGAACCGGTTTGCAAGGCAGAAATAGAGACACAGATGTAGAGAACAAACGTATGGACACCAAGCGGGGGAAAGTGGCAGGGGTGGTGGTGGTGGTGGGATGAATTGGGAGATTGGGATTGACATATATACACTAATATGTATAAAATAGATAACTAATAAGAAACTGCTGTATAAAAAATAAAATAAAATAAAATGCAATATGAGATCCTTGATTAAATCATGGAGATATGAAAAAAGAAATAAAGGGAAAAACAGACAAATTCACACATCATGCTTGGAGATTTTTCTTTTTTTTTTGCAGTATGTGGGCCTCTCACTGTTGTGGCCTCTCCCATCGCGGAGCACAGGCTCTGTACGTGCAGGCTCAGCGGCCATGGCTCACGGGCCTAGCCGCTCTGCAGCATGTGGGATCTTCCTGCGGACATGAATCCGTGTCCCCTGCATCGGCAGGCGGACTCTCAACCACTGCGCCACCACGGAGGCCCCATACTTGGGAGATTTTCACATTCCATTCTCACTAACTGATAGAACAACTAGCCAAAAATTCAGTAAGGACATCCAAGATCTGAACACTATCAACCACCCTGACCTAACTGACATTTTTATAACACTATATTCAAAAGCGTAGAACGCACATTCTTTTCAAATGTATATGAAACATTTATCAAAAAACTGACCATATGCTGGGCCATAAAACAAGTCTCAATCCATTTTAATGAACTGAAATTTTATGGAGTGTGTTGTCTGACCACAATGGAATTAAATTAGAAATTAAAAACAAGAGTGTCTCTAGAAAAAACAAAATATTTGGAAATTAAAAATATATCTTTAAATAACATGAGTCACCAAAGATCATGGGGAAAATCAGAAAATATTTCAAATAGAATGATGGTGAAAATACAACGTATCAAAATATAGATAAAGTGATGTTTAGAACAAAATATATAGCCTCAAAAGCTTATCTTAGGTCTTCCCTGGTGGTGCAGTGGTTAAGAATCCGCCTGTCAATGCAGGGGACACAGATTCGAGCCCTGGTCGGGGAAGATCCCACATGCTGTGGAGCAACTAAGCCCATGTGCCACAACTACTGAGCCTGCGCTCTAGAGCCCAAGAACCACAACTACTGAAGCCTGTGCACCTAGAGCCCATGCTCTGCAAGAAGAGAAGCCAACACAATGGGAAGCCCGCGCACTGCAAAGAAGAGTAGCCCCTGCTCACCACAACTAGAGAAAGCTCACTTGCAGAAACAAAGACCCAACACAGACAAAAAAAAAAAAAAAAAAAAAAAAAAGCTTATCTTAGAAAAGGTAGGTAAAGTTCCATGTTAAGAAGCTAAAAAGAGAAAAGTAATGTATACTGAAAATAAGTAGAAGGAAGGAAATAATAAAGATATGAGCAGAAATCAATGCAATACAAAAAACCAGAGAGAAAATTAACAAAGTCAAAAATTGGTCCTTTGAAAAACTTAACAAAATGGCTAATCCCCGAGGTAGATTAAATAAGAAAAAAAAAAAAGAGGGAGAGAGAGAAGACATAATTCATCAATGTTAGGAGTAAAAGGTAAGATTTCAGATTTTATAGAATCCATAGATATTAAAAGGATAATGATGGAACATTATGAACAGCTTTATGTCAATAAATTAAATAACAGACAAAATGGTCAAATTCCTAAAAAAAAGACAACGTATTAAAATTCACTCGATAAAACACAAACTCTGAATACCTATGTATTTATTTTAAAAATTAAATTATTAAAATGTTCCCACAAAGAAAACTGCAGGCCCAGATAGTTTCATTGGTGTATTCTATCAAACAATTCAAAATGAAAGAACAGTGATCTTTCACAGACTCTTACTGAAAATAAAGACGAAAAAATTCCCCAACTCATTTTATGAGGACAGTATACTCTGATTACAACATCTGAAAAGACATTACAGAAAAGAAAATTACAGACCAATATTCCTCAGTATTTTACAAAATGCTAGAAATAAATTTAGCGATATACAAAAAGACTAATACATCATTAGCAAGTAGGGTTTATTTCAGGACAATAAAGGATAATCAATGCAACTACCATATTAAGAAAATAAAGGAGAAAAGCCATATAATAATTCCTATGTATATATATAGAAAAAGTTTTGTCAAAATTCAATATTGATGACAAAACCTTTTTTTTAAATTAGGAAAAGAAAGGAATTTCCTTAATCTGATAATGGGCATCTATGAACAGTCTAATCTAATATCCAACTTAATGGTGAAATACTGAATGCTTTCCCCCTAAAATCAGAAAGAGGCCAAGGATACCCACTCTCAGCACTTGTATTCAACACTGTATTGGTGGTTGAAGCAAGTGCAATAAGGCAAGAAAAAACGGCATAAATATAAAAAAGAAGAGGTGAAACTCTCTTCGCAGATGACATGATTGCTTACATATAAAAACCTAAGGAATCCGCAAAATACCTAGAAGAATGAGCAAATTTAGCAAGACTACAGAATACAAGATCAATATACAAAAATCAATTGTATTTTATAATAGCAAACAATTGGAAAATGAAATAAAAATTCAATTTTTAATAGCATTAAAACCATAAAATACTTGGGCATAAATTTTAAAAAATATGTGTAAGACCTGTGTATTTAAAACTACAAACCACTGATGATAGAAATAAAATAAGACCTAAAAAAATGGAGAGAGATAATATGTTCATGAACTGGAGGACTCTATCACTAAGATGTCAATTCTCCCCAGATTAATCTATTTATTCAATGTTATTGTAATCACAATCCTACCTCTTTTTTCTTTTTTTTTACATCTTTATTAGAGTATAATTCCTTTACAATGGTGTGTTAGTTTCTGCTCTATAACAAAGTGAATCAGTTATACATATACATATGTTCCCATTACTCTTCCCTCTTGCATCTCCCTCCCTCCCACCCTCCCTATCCCACCCCTCCAGGCGGTCACAAAGCACCGAGCTGATCTCCCTGTGCTATGAGGCTGCTTCCCACTAGCTATCTACCTTACATTTGGTAGTGTATATATGTCCATGCCACTCTCTCGCTTTGTCACAGCTTACCCTTCCCCCTCCCCATATCCTCAAGTCCATTCTCTAGTAGGTCTGTGTCTTTATTCCTGCCTTACCCCTAGGTTCTTCATGACATTTTTCCCCCTTAAATTCCATATATATGTGTTAGCATACGGTATTTGTCTCTCTCTTTCTGACTTACTTCACTCTGTATGACAGACTCTAGGTCTATCCACCTCATTACAAATAGCTCAATTTCGTTTCTTTTTATGGCTGAGTAATATTCCATTGTATATATGTGCCACATCTTCTTTATCCATTCATCTGATGATGGACACTTAGGTTGTTTCCATCTCCAGGCTATTGTAAATAGAGCTGCAATGAAGATTTTGGTACATGACTCTTTTTGAATTATGGTTTTCTCAGGGTATATGCCCAGTGGGATTGCTGGGTCATATGGTAGTTCTATTTGTAGTTTTTTAAGGAACCTCCATACTGTTCTCTATAGTGGCTGTACCAATTCACATTCCCACCAGCAGTGCAAGAGTGTTCCCTTTTCTCCACACCCTCTCCAGCATTTATTGTTTGTAGATTTTTTGATGATGGCCATTCTGACCAGTGTGAGATGATATCTCATTGTAGTTTTGATTTGCATTTCTCTAATGATTAATGATGTTGAACATTCTTTCATGTGTTTGTTGGCAGTCTGTATATCTTCTTTGGAGAAATGTCTATTTAGGTCTTCTGCCCATTTTTGGATTGGGTTGTTTGTTTTTTTGTTATTGAGCTCCATGAGCTGCTTATAAATTTTGGAGGTTAATCCTTTGTCAGTTGCTTCATTTGCAAATATTTTCTCCCATTCTGAGGGTTGTCTTTTGGTCTTGTTTATGGTTTCCTTTGCTGTGCAAAAGCTTTGAAGTTTCATTAGGTCCCATTTGTTTATTTTTGTTTTTATTTCCATTTCTCTAGGAGGTGGGTCAAAAAGGATCTTGCTGTGATTTATGTCATAGAATGTTCTGCCTATGTTTTCTTCTAAGAGTTTGGTAGTTTCTAGCCTTATATTTAAGTCTTTAATCCATTTTGAGTTTATTTTTGTATATGGTGTTAGGGAGTGATCTAATCTCATACTTTTACATGTACCTGTCCAGTTTTCCCAGCACCACTTACTGAAGAGGCTGTCCTTTCTCCACTGTACATTCCTGCCTCTTTTATCAAAGATAAGGTGACCATATGTGCGTGGGTATATCTCTGGGCTTTCTATCCTGTTCCATTGATCTATCTTTCTGTTTTTGTGCCAGTATTATACTGTCTTGATTACTGTAGTTTTGTAGTATAGACATTTCTCCAAAGAAGATATACAGACTGCCAACAAACACATGAAAGAATGCTCAACATCATTAATCATTAGAGAAATGCAAATCAAAACTACAATGAGATATCATCTCACACCGGTCAGAATGGCCATCGTCAAAAAATCTACAAACAATAAATGCTGGAGAGGGTGTGGAGAAAAGGGAACACTCTTGCACTGCTGGTGGGAATGTGAATTGGTACAGCCACTATGGAGAACAGTACAGAGGTTCCTTAAAAAACTACAAATAGAACTACCATATGACCCAGCAATCCCACTATTGGGCATATACCCTGAGAAAACCATAATTCAAAAAGAGTCATGTACCAAAATGTTCATTGCAGCTCTATTTACAATAGCCAGGAGATGGAAACAACCTAAGTGTCCATCATCAGATGAATGGATAAAGAAGATGTGGCACATATATACAATGGAATATTACTCAGCCATAAAAAGAAACGAAATTGAGCTATTTGTAATGAGGTGGATAGACCTAGAGTCTGTCATACAGAGTGAAGTAAGTCAGAAAGAAAAAGACAAATACCGTATGCTAACACATATATATGGAATTTAAGAAAAAAATGTCATGAAGAACCTAGGGGTAAAGCAGGAATAAAGACGCAGACCTCTTAGAGAACGGACTTGAGGTTATGGGGAGGGGGAAGGGTGAGCTGTGACAGGGCGAGAGAGAGTCATGGGCATATACACACTAACAAACGCAGTAAGGTAGATAGCTAGCGGGAAGCAGCCGCATGGCACAGGGATATTGGCTCGGTGCTTTGTGACAGCCTGGAGGGGTGGGATGGGGAGGGTGGGAGGGAGGGAGACGCAACAGGGAAGACATATGGGAACATATGTTTATGTATGACTGATTCACTTTGTTATAAAGCAGAAACTAACACACCATTGTAAAGCAATTATACCCCAATAAAGATGTTAAAAAAAAAAAAAAAAGAAACGAAATTGAGTTATTTGTAGTGAGGTGGATAGACCTAGAGTCTGTCATACAGAGTGAAGTAAGTCAGAAAGAGAAAGACAAATACCGTATGCTAACAGATATACATGGAATCTAAGAAAAAAAAATGTCATGAAGAACCTAGGGGTAAGACAGGAATAAAGACACAGACCTACTAGAGAATGGACCTGAGGATATAGGGAGGGGGAAGGGTAAGCTGTGACAAAGTGAGAGAGTAGCATGGACATATATACACTACCAAATGTAAAATAGATAGCTAGTGGGAAGCAGCTGCATAGCACAGGGAGATCAGCTTGGTGCTTTGTGACCACTTAGAGGGGTGGGATAGGGAGGGTGGGAGGGAGGGAGATGCAAGAGGGAAGAGATATGGGAACATATGTATATGTATAACTGATTCACTTTGTTATAGAGCAGAAACTAACACACCATTGTAAAGCAATTATACTCCAATAAAGATGTAAAAAAAATTGGATAATAATAACACTTAACTTTCAGTATTATTAGAATTAAAAGAAATGGTTAAGCACTGAAAAAAAAATGGGAGAAAATATTTGCAAATGAAGCAACTGACAAAGGATTAATCTCCAAAATTTATAAGCAGCTCATTCAGCTCAATATCAAAAAAAGAAACAATCCAATCCAAAGATGGGCAGAAGACCTAAATAGACATTTCTCCAAAGAAGATATACAGATTGCCAACAAACACATGAAAGGATGCTCAACATCACTAATCATTAGAGAAATGCAAATCAAAACTACCATGAGGTATCACCTCACACCAGTCAGAATGGCCATCGTCAAAAAATCTACAAACAATAAATGCTGGAGAGGGTGTGGAGAAAAGGGAACCCTCTTGCACTGTTGGTGGGAATGTAAATTGATACAGCCACTATGGAGAACAGTATGGAGTTTCCTTAAAAAACTAAAAATAGAACTACCATATGACTAAGCAATCCCACTACTGGGCATATACCCTGAGAAAACCATAATTCAAAGAGTCATGTACTACAATGTTCATTGCAGCTCTATTTACAATAGCCAGGACATGGAATCAACCTAAGTGTCCATCGACAGATGAGTAGATAAAGAAGATGTGGCACATATATACAATGGAATATTACTCAGCCATAAAAAGAAACGAAATTGAGTTATTTGTAGTGAGGTGGATGGAACTAGAGTCTGTCATACAGAGTGAAGTAAGTCAGAAAGAGACAAACAAATACTGTATGCTAACACATATATATGGAATCTAAAAAAAAAAAGATTCTGAAGAACCTAGGGGCGGGACAGGAATAAAGACGCAGACATAGACAAAGGACTTGAGGACACGGGGAGGGGGAACGGTAAGCTGGGATGAAGTGAGAGAGTGGCATGGACATATATACACTACCAAATGTAAAATAGATAGCTAGTGAAAAGCAGTCACATAGCACTGGGAGATCAGCTCGGTGCTTTGGGACCACCTAGAGGGGTGGGATAGGGAGGGTGGGAGGGAGACGCAAGAGGGAGTAGATATGGGGATATATGTATATGTATAGCTAATTCACTTTGTTATAAAGCAGAAACTAACACACCATTGTAAAGCAATTATACTCCAATAAAGATGTAAAAAAAAAAAAAGACCCCATTAAGAAAATGAATAGGCAAGCCACAGACTAGGAAGCTGTTCACAAAATATATATCTGATATAGGACTTATATTAGAATATATCAAGAAATTCCACAATTCAATAAGACAAGCAAACTTATAAAAATGGGTAAAAGATTTGAACAGACACTTCACCAAAGAAGATATCTGAATGATGAGAACACAAAAAGTTGCTCAATAGCAGAGGTCATCAGGGAAGTACAAATGAATAACACAATGAGGGGACTTCCCTGGTGGTCCAGTGGTTAAGAATCTGCCTTCCAATGCAGGGGACATGGGTTCGATCCCTGGTTGGGGAACTAAGGTCCCATACGCCACAGTGCAACTAAGCCCACGCGCTGCAACTATTGAGCATGCAAGCCACAACTAGAGAGCCTGAGTGCTGCAACTCCAGAGCTCACGTGCTCTGGAGCCCTCGTGCCACAACTACAGAGCCCATGCACTCTGGAGCCTGTGCGCCACAACCAGAGAGTCTTCGCGCTGCAAATACTGAGCCTGCGTGCTGCAACTACTGAGCCTGGGTGCCACAACTAGAGAGAGAAGCCCGCACACCTTAATGAAGAGCCCGCATGCTGCAACAATAGTTCCTGCATGCCACAACGAAGATCCCACGTGCTGCAACAAAGACCCAACACAGCCAAAAATAAAACAAACAAAAAAAAATATTAAAAAAAATGAAACAAACATGAGATACCTTTATATACATTCCAGAATCACAAGAATTAAAAAAGACTGATACCACCAACTGTTGACAAGAATGTGGAACCACTTGAACCGCTGTACATTTTTAGTGGGAGTATAAAAAAGATACACTATGAAAAAGGGTCTGAAAGTTTTTTTTATAAACGAAATACCTTTCTCTGGACACAGCAATTTACTCCTAGGTATTTATCCAATAAAAATGAAAATACATGTCCTCAAAAAGACTAACATAAGAATGTTCATAGTGGCTTGATTCAAGATAGTCAATAACTAGAAACAGCCAAGGAGTCCAACAGAAGAGTGGATAAACAAATTGTGGTGTATTCATACAATGGATTACTATTCATAAAAAAGGAACAAACTACTGTACATGCAACAACATGGGTGGATCTCAAGCACACGCTGAGAGAAACTTTAGAAAGAGTGTACATTGTATAATTCCATTTGTGTGAAGTTCTAGAACAGACAAAATTAATCTATGGTGGAAAAATACACAGAATTAAGATTGCCTCATGATAACCAGGGCAGAAATTGACTGTGAAAGGGCACAAGGGAACTGTAAAAATCTACTGAACTTCAATTAATATTCATGCTGAAGTATTCGGGACTGAAGTACTTATGTCTCTAACTTAACTTTGAATGCGTCAAAAATTAAGAGAGATTGATAATCAGAAGGATGAATATATGCATAGATATTCTATCAGGAAAATATAGCAAAATATCCATTGAGGTGGATATATGGATGTTCTCTGAATAATTATTTCAACTGTTATGTATGTTTGAAATTTTTCATAATAAAATATTGGGGAAAAAACTGTTTTCAATTCCTCTGCTCTCTCACATTGACTGTACAAACTGGAACTGAATTTGTATGAAGTAAGCCAATAGGGGGTGCTATTTTCAGAATCATGATTTTATCTTTTAAAGAAAAACACAAAAACTTTAACATGAAAAACAAAACAAACCATTCCTTCTCAACAAAGAATGAATTACAATGAACAGCAACTTTATCTTCACATTATATATGTCATAAGTCTGGCTCTAAAGAGAGAATTTCTGAATTTCATTCACTGTGCCTCAGCTTAGATGCCTGTTTCCAAGACTAATCATTTAAAGATGGGAATCTGCCTTGACTATATAGCCTTTAGCACAAGACAATATATTTGCTGAATTTGGCCTCCCAGGGTGAAATGCAGGGCTCATACAGTGTCAACAAAACAAATCAAAAAACAATGTCAAGAAAAATTCATGTATTACTGTTAAGGACAGGTAGTCACCTAATAGATTACAGATTCAGTGTTTATAGTGTCAAGAAAAAAATTTTGGGTTTCATTACCTTTATCAAGAGATGCCCCAGCCATATGGTAAAAGCTCAATGCAGTGTCTACATCATTAATGTTCTTTAAGAAAGTAAAGAAGTTCTCCACTTCCTGAAATGTCAGACCCTGAAAGAAGAAAGACAGTTAAGTAAGGCAGGAACCTATACAAAAAGCAGCATAAAAATGCAGAAAACTAGGCAGTTATTCATGTATAAATCAGAAATTTATGCTATGTCTAGAACAGAGACTCAACAAATTAGTCAAGGAATGTCAAATTTGTACACAACAGGGGAACAAAACTCTGGTATTTTACCCTGAGAAATGTACGTTGGCTAATTGCTTTCCCCTCATATGTAAAATCTGACATGAAGCTGTTTAAAGTTATGGCTGGATATCTTTAAAGAAAATATTTCTAACTATACCCTCCAATTAGTCACAATATCTGTTGTGACACTTCCTAAATGAGCTGTAGCCACTTGATCTGTTATACATCGTAACAAGTAAGACCCATCAGGACTTCCATTTTAATAATCTACTCATAGGCCAGTCAAGCTTTTTGAGGCTTAAGCTAATTGAAGAACCACCAAAGCCAGTAATATACATGGGAATGGTTTCAGCATTTAGCAGAACCCAAGCAACTGGGAAAGTTGTTCATTATCTCAATTTAAAAGCTACTAATGAAGCAATTTGCCATGTAACTTTAATCTGATGAAAGTCTGTGAATGAGGAAATTCTTTTCAGAAGCTGGTCAAAGATTTGCTGATCTTTGATGCTACTTTCTATGATGGCTCAAGAGAGTAGTTGGATAAACAGGGATTAGAGGGAGGAAGATTTGTCCTATATGCCTGTTTCCCATTTCTCACACATCATGCTGTGATGGAAATGAATACAATCTCTAAGAAATGAGTAACACTGGGGAAACACTGAGGTTAACGCCTTCTAATGAAGCATCAGGTCCTTTTCTGGACTGCAGATGTTGACGGGCTTCTACTCAGTACTGATCCTCTTCCGATCTCCATTTCCCCAAACTACAGAGCCCAGGAATCCACATAGGTAACTCAGTAAAAAGGAAACCTTAATATAGACAATCTATAGCACTTTCCTGGTACTCTCCAAACTGGTCAATGGTATCTTTCTCATTTCATCAATCAAACTAAAAGCTAAAATACTGTGTGTATGATTATGTCACATGATCGTTTTAGTTTTTCTCCTTAGAATCATAGAACTTAAAATTTTTTTAATTGTGGAATATGATGATCATATAGAAAGGCGCATAAAACAAACTGTTGTAAAATGAACACCCATAAGATCTCGATTCAGGTCAAGAAACAGACAATTATCAGCATCCCAGAAATCTCCCTCTCTTCCCCAACGTGACTCTTCCCAGTTATGAGCCTCTTCTCCTCCCAGTGATAACTACTGCGACTTTTAGAATATTCATTTCCTTGCTTTTCATAAAAAATAGCTTTACTATCTATTTATGCATCCTTAGACATATGTTTAAGGAGTTTAAGTATGTCTGTTTAATTTTATAAATGGAACCATGCAATATGTATTCTATTATATATGGATTCTCTCTTTAAGATTTTTCAATGTTTTTGTGTATATCTGTAGTTCATTCATTTTTATTGCTGTAAGTATTCCATCGTGTGACTATACTATTTGGGCTATTTCCAGTTTTTGGCAATTACGAACGGTTGTCCATCTGTATTTAAGCATTCATTCAAACATTTATGGAGCAACTACTATATACCAAGCTCCATAACTTCTGGCAGTGAAAAAGGCCTATATTAAATAATTCTGCCCCAACTTGAGGTCATTCTCTTAAGGTCATTCTCAGAGGTAGGGTTCATTCCTTGTACAAATGCCATAGTATGCTATCTAATGTAAGCACTAGGCTAGAAACAACATTATAAGAGGGAAGAATTCCACTGGAACAGAAGCACAGGTTTTACAATATCACCTGCTTGTGGATGGATACACTAATACCATTTTCTCTTCCTCTCCATCTAAAGATGTGCAGAGGTGGGAACAACCCAAGTGTCCATTGATATATGAATGGATAAACAGAATGTGGTGTATACATATAATGGAATAGTATTCAGCCTTTAAAAGGAAAGACATTCTGATACATGCTACAACAAGGATGAACCTTGAAGACATTATGCCAAGGGAAATAATCCAGCCACAGAAGGACAAATGCTGTATGATTCCACTTATACGAGGTACCTAGAGCAGTTAAATTCATAGAGACAGAGAGTAGAATGGTGGTTTCTAGGGGTGGGCGGCAGGGGATAATGGGGAATTATTGTTTAATGGGTATGGAGTTTCAGTTTGGGAAGATGAAAAAAGTTCTGGGGATGAATGGTGGTGGTGGTCTTTGCACAGCAGTGTATACTTACTGCTACTAAACCATTTAAAAATGGTTAAAATGGTAAATTTTGTTATGTATATTTTACCACAATTTAAAAAAAGACACGCTAAAGCTTTTCTACTTCTTTTTATTAGGATGTGAATTTCCACAGGCGAGGTAAGGATAGGGGTCTGAGTTTATGAAAGGGTTTTTAAGGCTAAAAGGTTGACATAAAATTCCTAAAACAGAAAGGGCATGGTAAAGGAATTGCATCCCACTCTGATAAACAACCTCTGATGTATGTTAGTTAATTTATTGTGAAACATCAAATGCTCAAGACCACAGTGCTTATGTTGAGAATTATTTGAGAACAGATATAAGAATCTGAACTGAGTGGTTATTCATTTGATGATTTAGAAAAACAGTGGAATACAACTCATACTATGCCATTATTAAATAAAAATGTGTAACATTTTGCCTTTTATTACATAGATATAATAAAAAATATTTATCGAGCACTATGCCAGGAACAGTGAGGAAAATAAAATTACATTGGACATGGGCCTCCTTAAAGAAAAGATGATGCCATTCACGAAATTCTTATTTCTTGGTAATTACCTTAGTAAAAAATCCAGAGGTCTATTAGAATAAAGCTAGAATAAGACTATAGCATGAGGTTCGTGGATAGAAAGTGCAAAGATAGTCTTTTTGCAAGTTGAGTTGCTCAGACTTAGAAGGCTACAGTTTAAGCACAATCTATTGTCAGGTGACTTGAACTGCAGACATAGTAGTGAAAAGGAAATATCCTTCTCTGAGGCTTGGCATTAAAGGGATTTTTTTTTTTTTTTGACATACTATGGCGAAGTGGAAGAAGCAGGAGTTATTTTATTCTGTGACTAACTGTTCAACAAACCAGTTATCTATCTATCTTTGGAAAGAAGAACATATTTAAGACTGGGCTCTAAATAACTAAAAAAAGAAGATAAAATTAACAGTACTTTGACAATAGAAGTACTTCTTTATGTTGTTTAAAAATGAATTTAACATTAGAGAAGTTGTTAAACAAGCAAATAGAATTGCCTTTCAAAACTAAAAGCAACTGATAAAATGTTTAGGAGAAAACAGAAAATCTTCATGACCTTGGGTAAGGCAAAGAGTTTTTAGATATGACACCAAATGCACAATCCATAAAAGAAAAAAAATTGATAAATTAGATTTCATCAAGATTAAAAACTTTTGTGCTTTAAAATACTGAGAAAATAGACAAATCACAGACTGGGAGAAAATATTTAAAAATCATATATCTGATAAAGGATTTGTATCCAGAATTATATAAAGAACTCTTACAACTCAATGAGATCATAACAATAAACCAATTAAAAAAAAGATTTGAATAGACATCTTCCAAACAAGATATATGAATGGCTAGTAAGTACATGAAACAATGCTCCGGATCATCATTCATTAGGGAAATGCAAATTAAAATCACAATGAGATACCACTACATACTTATTATTGGGTTGGCCAAAAAGTGCCTTTGGTTTTCAAGTGAAAATAAAAGACCCATTTTTCATTTTCACCACAAACTTTATTGCACAACATATTCACCATTTTGTTCCACTACCTTCTGCCATTTCTCAGGCAACTTCGTAATTCCATCTGCCCAAAACTTTTTTTTTTTGGTCTGCATTCAGTCTTCATTGCTGTGCGCGGGCTTTCTCTAGTTGCGGCGAGTGGGGGCTACTCTTCGTCGCGGTGCGCGGGCTTCTCATTGCAGTGGCTTCTCTTGTTGCGGAGCACGGGCTCTAGATGCGTGGGCTTCAGTAGTTGCAGCACACTGGCTCAAGAGCGCATGGGCTTCAGTAGTTTTGGCATGCGGGCTCAGTAGTTGTGGCTTGCGGGCTCTAGAGCGCAGGTTCAGTAGTTGTGGAGCACAGGCTTAGTTGCTCTGTGTCGTCTTCCCGGACCAGGGATCGAACCCGTGTCCCCTGCATTGGCAGGCGGATTCTTAACCACTGCACCACCAAGGAAGTCCCTTCCCAAAACTTTTTATCTTTTTGAGCAAAGAACTGTTCCAGGTGCCTTTTATAGTCTTCCACGGAATTGAAATTTTTTCCATTAAGATCTGAATAAATGGAAATCCGAAGGTGCAATGTCTGGTGAATACGGCAGATGAACTGGAACTTCCCAGCCAAACTGTAACAGTTTTTGCCTGGTCATCAAAGGAACATGTCGTCTTGAGTTATCCTGATGGAAGATTATGTGTTTTCTGTTGACTAATTCTGGATGCTTTTCATCGAGTGCTGCTTTCAGTTGTTCTAATTGGGAGCAGCACTTGTTGTAATTAATCGTTTGCTTTTCCGGAAGGAGCTCATAATAGAGGACTCCCTTCTAATCCCACCATATATACACATCACCTTCTTTGGATGAAGACCGGCCTTTGGTGTGGTTGGTGGTGGTTCATTTAGCTTACCCCATGATCTCTTCCGTTCCACATTATTGTACAGTATCCACTTTTTTTTTTTCTTTTCTTTTTTGCGGTATGCGGGCCTCTCACTGTTGTGGCCTGTCCTGTTGCGGAGCACAGGCTCCGCAGCCACGGCTCACGGGACTAGCCGCTCTGCGGCATGTGGGATCTTCCTGGACCGGGGCACGAACCCGTGTCCCTTGCATCGGCAGGCGGACTCTCAACCACTGCGCCACCAGGGAAGCCCTACAGTATCCACTTTTCATCGCCCATCACAATTTGTTTTAAAACAGAATGTTTTTGTTATGTTTAAGTAGAGAATCACACGTGGAAATACGGTCAGGGTTTTTTTTCGCTGAACTTTATGGAACCCAAACATCAAAGTGATTAACATAACAAGCTAGTGCAAATGACTACATTATTGTATGAATGCATTTATATGAAATTTCCAGAAAAGGCAAATCTATAGAGACAGAGGAAGATTTATGGTCGTGTAAGGCTATGGCAGAAATGGGGATTGACTGCAAACTAGCATGAGGGATCTTTTTGGGGTGATTGAGATCTTCTAAAACTAGATTGCAATGATGATTGCCTAACTCTATAAATTTACTAAAAATAATTGATGGGTAAATTGGTGAATTGTACACTTAAAATAATTTATATATACTTTATGATATACAGATTATACCTCAATAAAACTGTTAAAAAATAAAAAGCAGTTATAGTAGAATGAGAAGAGGGGGAAGGAAAATTTGGCTTCCTCTGGAGTCAGCTCTAAAGCCAGATATCTAGTGCTGACAGGCCATAGGTAGTACAAACACATTGTAACAATGATTTCTTGCCTTGTCTTTTAATTGGTCATAGCAAATCCATCTGCCAAGAATCAATCTAATTGCCTGAGCTCTCTCTGTGGCCCATTAAAAGAATAAGTCTCCTTCCTTCTTCCTTCTATGCTATGTTTCTCACCAATCTAATCTCTCATCTGCTCCATTTTCTGCTTAGTTTTTAAAAACATTTAAATTATTTTTACACCAGGTAATATATGGATATGGTACAAAATGTTACACAGCATCAAGTAATTCTTCCTTTCCCTTGTCATCCAGTCTCCCTCCCTACATGTGGTCACTGTCACCAATTTCTTGGGTACCTTTTCAGAGATGTTTCTGTACTTGTCTTGCTCCAATAAAGCATTTCCCCATTGCCAAGTGCAGACTTTTCTTCAACTGGTTGGTGTCTGGCAGCAGGGGGAAATTACACCATTTCCATTACTTACATTTCTATAAGAACCTAATAGTCCTGAAACATCACTTTCTTCATATGTTCATTCCTCCTGCTGACAAAATATCAGTGACATCCACTGTCAACTGGAAAGACCGCAAACTTCTTAGCCTAGTATACAAGGTCCTCTACAATCTGATTCCATAATTTACCTTTCTAGCTATCTCACTAAGAACCTATAGGTTAGAGTATAGCAACACTGTTTTTCTTGTTTCCTCTAAACCTTTCTGCTTATTCAAATCATGGAGAATAAACAGTGACAATAAACAGGTTCATTAGTAGGAAGATTATGGATTCTGGAATGAGACAGTCCTGGCTTTGAATCCTAGTGCCACCTCTTAAGACACTGTGTGATCTCAGACAAATAACTAAGGCTCAGAAAAAGTATTTTTCATCTCAAAAATGGGGATTCTATCCACCAAGCAGGATGTGATAATTAGGGAGAAGATAAGTAAAATGCCTAGTACATAAAAAGTACTCAGTAAATAGTAGGGCAAAGTCCTTAGTAAGCTGGCAGGCTCATTACTACAGAGCCAGCGGCAGTGAATTTACTCAGTTATGCTCTGAAATACACTCTCTGGTATGTGTAGGGCCTTGAGGGACAGGAAATAGGGAAAAGGTTGAGGTATATGAAACTAATTGTGTGTGGGGAAAACCAAAAATAAAACAGGGGAAAAAATCCATAAAATTAAATCTCTTAATAGTAATTCACAGTTTAGTACTCCTTTGGGGGAAGTAAAGGTTTCAAAGCTAATCAGTAAAACAAAGCAAATCAGTAGAGTTCTAATCTTTTTTTAGTTTAAGGGTCACACCTCGGGTGCTATACATAGTGGCTTTGGTGGGCACCCAATAATTGGAGTTAGAGTTTTTCAAGGGCTCTGCTAGCAATGTTTCTAGAATCTGATATCCTCTGAAGACCACAGTGTGGTTCACCTCTCAAATATCTGTGAGAATATGTGAACAGGGGAGCCCACATGAATATTATCCACAGAAAACATGAAAAGTTAATAATCTAATAGTTTTATTAAAATTGTTTTTTTAAGTGCTAACTCTACTTAATGGCTAGTAGCAAGATTAATAAGTAATGCTATACACAAAGACTGCTAAGGATAGGGCTGTAAGAGGAATCACATAGCAAAAGCAAATACCTTTATAACCTGTTTGCCAAAATCCTACTCTGCCTTTCAGGCAAAGTTCAAATTGTACTTCCTCCAAGGTACAAGAATTCTTACTTAGTCTCTTCAGCTGGTTCTAATCTTTCTCATTGGTGCTCCCAAAAGATCTCATTATCTTTATTAGGGTACTTAATATACATTCATCAATGCATTTGACAAACATTTGCCTATGCAACATCGTATAGAGGATGGCAAAGATGAGTAAGACAGTGCTCTCAAGAGGCTCAAAGTTGAGTGAGTTGTCTTGTGCCATAATTGTTTATTATCTGTCTCCCTCCACTTGAGGGCAGAGACTTGGTTTTGCTCATTCCTGTGTTCCCAATATTTAGAAGAGTGCCTGGCACATGGTGGATGCTCAATAAATACTGAATATGAAATTATATAGTTCTTTGCATACATCTATTTTTTACTAAACTATTACAGATAGGTGATGGTTTTATCTTTTATCTTTCTCACAGCACCTGGCTTTGTGTCTTGAACATAGCAATGTCTGCCACTGAACTGTAATTTTCAATTCATCCTTGAGTGGATTTGCTAAATTATTAAAGTTTGCAGTTTCTGCACTCTTTTTTTTTGCGGTACGCAGGCCTCTCACTGCCGTGGCCTCTCCCGTTGCGGAGCACAGGCTCCGGATGCGCAGGCTCAGCGGCCATGGCTCACGGGCCCAGCCGCTCCACGGCATGTGGGATCTTCCCAGACCGGGGCACGAACCCATGTCCCCTGCATCGGCAGGCGGACTCCCAACCACTGTGCCACCAGGGAAGCCCAGTTTCTGCACTCTTAACCATAGAGAACGACCACTGTGAATTATACTTATGAAGTCTCAGAAAACTCTGTCTTTCTTTTAATGAGGAGAAGAAGGTAATTTGGAGGATGGAAAGTAAAAGAAAAGTTAAAGTTGAGTCAGATTTGACCTAGAAAAAAAAGTCACAGAAAAAAAAGATACTGAGGGGAATGGGGACAATCTGATAGAGGATAGGGACTAAACTTTAAAACAAAGCAAAAACAAAACATGTTTCTCATAAAGCAAAAAAAGAAAGAAAGAGAAGAAAAATCTGTCTTTGTTAAGTAAGAAACATGGCAGTTACCCAGAGCATGAATAGAGTAATTTTTCCAGGCATGGCAGGTTCCCCAATTCTTCCAGCTATTACTCAGGAACAAAACTAGAGACGCTGATGGAGCAGGCCTTTCCAGAGCAGTGACTCGCAAGCCTAACTGCACATTAGAATCACCTGGGGAGACTTTTAAGAACTATTGATGCCTGGACTCACCCACTGAGCTTCTGATGTAGTTACTTTGAAGAGGGTCCCAGCACCACTTTTGTGAAAAATTCACCAAGCGAGCCTACTGGGAGACCAGGTCTAAAGCACCGCTTTACAGCAAGAGTATGGTTAGGAGAAACAGAATTTTGCAAGAGAAGGGACAAGATCTGTAATAGGAAGCCCTGGATTTTATTAGTCCAGACTCTGGGTGGATCATTAATTTCTCTTTCTCTCTGTCTCTATATTTTCAAAGGCGAAATGAGATCTAACAAAGCTGTTAGAAACACAAAAAAGAAAAATGGCTGTGAAGCACTGCATAGTCATAAAGTAATACACAAATATTTATTTAATGCCACCACTAGGACCTTCAATCTTTTAGGTCTGGTTTCATATTTTGTACAGAACCCCACACAGAAAATGATTAACATGTGCCAAATGAAAACACATTTTCATGTTAACAAATCCAAAGTGGAACAAAAGAAGCAATTAGGAAGCAGACAGTGATCCCCCTCTAATGGGAAATGGTCCCAGAGAGATGGGCTGGTAACCTTAGGAGCAAAGGCCCGTCATTAACTCTCATTTTAGTTAACTGCTATATTCACAAACTATTTAATCAACACGAGAGTACAGTCAATCTCAATCTCCCTGCTAAGGCAGGCTAGAAATTCTGGGCCAGAAATAATTTAGCACCCCAGATTTCCATCATCTGACAAAATCTGTCCTTTCATTTCAGGGCTCTTTTGCAAGGTCTTCAGGTCTTAAATTAACTCCTGCCAAAGCTAAAATACTTTATTCCTTTAAGGGAGATGTCTCCAACACCCAATTTATTGCTTTTAAATATAAATTCACAACAAAACATGAATTAGCCTATCATGATAGATAATTATTTTAAGGTCAAATCAATGCCTGGACTAAACTTTAAAAATAGGTCTGGTCAAAAGAAAGGAGTGTTCCCTATAAAATCCACCTGTATTTGCACTTAATTTTCTGAATTACAATTTCCAACAGATATGAGCTGGGTACTAGGTAGTGTAGGAGTTCTCTCTGGGAGAAAAGCATTGTCCTCTGTCACTTTCTGTTAATGACTCTTCCTCCATAGCCAAGGGAACACCTTGGGCTGGACTGAACTCAGAGAAGCTGACACTTTTTCTCAGAATCCAGCCTGTTCTCAGTTGCAGTCCACAGCCTGTTCAGAGGTCCGTTTAGCTTTTCAACATCCAAGACAAGGAGGAAAAAGTCTAGCTGATAAGAATTGTTTTCCATCAACTTGGGGCGATGCTATTCATGCAAGATTTCATGCACGAAGACTAATAAATAAGAAAACTGAGACAAGCACTAGCAATCCTATTTCTTATTTTCAGTTACTGAGTCTTTAAAGCTTCGAGTCTGCATCTAGGATAAGGCTCTTCAATTCATGAGGCCAGGAATGTTAAGTGATTTGTCTAATGTCCACAGAAATCTCTGAGGCAGGACTTGAACTCATCTTCTAGCTCCATGTCTACCACACCTTGGCAATCCCTCATGGAACATGTTTAGTGCCAGTTCAGTTTCCCAGTCATGGTCAAATGGTAACTGTTGTCAGGTGGAAAGGGTATTGAATTGAGAATGAGATCTGGGTTCTAGCCCTTGCATTGCTGTGTGTGTGTGTGTGTGTGTGTGTGATCTTTAAGAGATCTGGCCTCTTTACTAGTTTCTGGTTCAGTTTGTTCATCCCACCCCCTGGAAAACCCCACATGCTGACTCAATTCTACCATCTGCCTCTTCCTGTACGAGGTACAGCTCTGAAGGGTGTCACAGAGCAGAGTTGACAAGTGTCATCACAAATCCATGGTCTCTAATCTCAATGCTGCTCAAAAAAGGCCAATCATCTCCTGAAATCTCTAATAATCTTATTCTCAATCTTTTTGCTTCTACGCTTGCTCCTTTCCAACTGCTCTTCATAAAGCAACTAGAGTCATCTCTTTAAACATAAACACAACCATGCCATTTCACTGATCACAACCCTTTAATAGCTTCTCTTTGCACTATGAATAGAATTCCAACTTGTTCCACACCTACAAGGGCCTGCATGTTCTTGCCCCCCATCTCTCTCTCAGACCTCACCTTAGACCATTATCCTCTTTGTTAGTATGCTCCAACCACAATAGTCCCCTTTTAGTTCCTCATACATGCCAGATTCATCTTTCCTCCTTGTTACGGACTGAATGTTTGTGTCCCCCCCACCCCCCAAACTCACACACTGAAGCCTTAACCCCCACTGTGGCTATATTAGGAGATGGGGTCTCTAAGAAAATAATTAAGGTTAAATGAGGTCACAAGGCTGGGGCCCTGATCCTATAGGATTAGTGTCCTTATAAGAAGACACATTAGAGAGCATGCTTTCTCTCTCTGCACAAACACTAAGATCATGTGAGGACATAGCAAGAAGGTGGCTGTCTATAGGACAGGAAGAGAGCCCTCATTAGAAACCCAGTTTGCTGGCACATTGATCATGGACTTCTAGCCTCCAGAACTGTGAGAAAAGAAATTCCTGTTGTTTAAGCCACCCAGTCTGTAGTATTTTGTTATAGCAACCTAAGCAGAGTAATACACTGCCTCAGAGTTTTAAACATATGCTATTTCTTCTTTCTAGAGCTTCCTCTCCATTCTTCCTCTTTCCTTCTTTTCTACTTCCTTACTTGTTGTTCTAATATGCCTTCCAATTGGACCACTGTAATAAAACAGCTCTCCCAAAGGTCACCATTTTACCAAAACCAATGGGTATTTATCATCTCATTTTACTGGAGCCTTTCGGTTCCATATGACACTGTAGACCCCTTAGTTCATGAACACTCTTCTTCCTTGGCTTTGATTTCACTACTTCCTCTAGGTATTTCTCTAACCATTTCCTCAAGATTTCATTCTGGAGCTCCTTAAATGTTTCTGTTCTACTTGATCTTGCCCTTGGCTCATAGTTCTTTTCTGTTTAATATCCTCCTTGGGCAACTTCATCCATTCTTGTGGTTTTAATTCCAATAGTGTGTTGATGATTCCCAAATCTATCTCAGTCCTCTAAAGTAGATTTGAATATCCAGTTGGCTGCTAACCATCTCTGCTTGGATAGTCCACAGGCATCTTAAACTCAAGATATCTACAAGTGAACACTTTATCTCCCTCTGTAAACCAGCCTGTCTCTTTAAATTCGCAATCTCAGTTCATGGTGCCACCCGTGGTCTGAACAAAAAACATGGGGTCATTTGGGGCTCTCCCCTCTCCCTCACTCACTGCTCTTTTTTTTTTTTTTTCAGGTACCAGAGATAAATTGAAATCAGTCATAATTAGTCATTATTTCACTCTCATTATGTTAGTGCCTTTGCAATAACAATATGCTCCCATGGTTCCTTTTCTTCCTCTAGGCAAAGATACCTACCTTTCCCTCTTTGAAGTGCTTCTTGAGCTGCTTCTGCATGGCAGTCAACTTCTTGGACTGTACCCCACTGTAGGCCAGCAGCATGCCACCAAACTGCCTCTCGGTGATTCTCCCATCCACAGGGTCATGGCGTTCAAACTGGGAAGGGAACAGAAAGAGTGTTCATGGGGTCAAATGGAAAGTACTTTGACATGGAATGTGGAATGATCAACTGTGTTGGATGGCAGAGAATAGGTGATGGCTGGGACCATATTTTGAACTATAATTCTCACCATGATTTAAAAAAATCAGTCAGAAACAAGATTTTTGTTCTTTTTTTTTTAAAATGTATCTATTTTATTTATTTATTTTTGGCTGTGTTGGGTCTGCATTGATGTGCGTGGGCTTTCTCTAGTTGCAGCGAGTGGGGACTACTCTTCTGTTGAGGTACACAGGCTTCTCATTGCAGTGGCTTCTCTTGTTGCGGAGCATGGGCTCTAGGTGTGTGGGCTTCAGTAGTTGTGGCACGTGTGGCTTGCAGGCTCTAGAGCACAGGCTCAGTAGCTGTGGTGCGTGGGCTTAGTTGCTCTGTGGCATGTGGGATCTTCCCAGACCAAGGCTTGAACCCTTGTCCCTTGCTTGGCAGGCGGATTCTTAACCACCGCGCCACCAGGGAAGTCCAAAGGATTTGTGTTCTTATTCCAGTTCTGCCACTAAGTTACCCAACTACTCTAAGCCTCAATTTCCTCACGGATAAAAAGAGCTGCTATAGGGACTTCCCTGGTGGCACAGTGGTTGGGAGTCCGCCTGCCGTTGCAGGGGACACAGGTTCGTGCCTCGGTCCGGGAAGATCCCACATGCCGCGGAGCGGCTGGGCCCATGAGCCATGGTCGCTGGGCCTGCGCGTCCGGAGCCTGTGCTCCGCAACGGGAGAGGCCACAACAGTGAGAGGCCTGCGTACCGCAAAAAAAAAAAAAAAAAAAAAAAAAAGAGCTGCTATAACATCTTATATACTTTCTAGATGAGGAGCTTCCTTCTGGGAATAAAAACAATGTTAAAACTCCATTCAAATTCATGAGTAATAGTATTAGTAATAAGTGCTCTCTGGATCATCCATGTCCCTGCTACTCAGAGAAAACTTAAAAGCTAATTATTACAAATTTGATCAAGTATACATATGTAAAAGTCATATCAGTTCCTTGGTCTGTACTTAATATTGTTATACATTCAGACCTCTAAGCATTTCAAAGAAGAGTAGTGTCTTCAGATTTCCCCCAAAATGGTAATCAAATGCTAGAACAACAACAGACCTTGAAAAAAATGTATAGAGCGTAGGATGCCTCAATTAGACATGCATACTTATCATAAAGCTACTAAAAAATCATGAAGTGTATTTAAACATGCAGATGGAGAGGTTAAGTATAAAGGACCTCTAGCTAATCTAAGTAATATCAGAAAACTAAGATTTTCATTTACAAATGGAGAGAAGGGGCTTCCCTGGTGGCAGAGTGGTTAAGAATCCGCCTGCCAATGCAGGGGACACAGGTTCGAGCCCTGGTCAGGGAAGATCCCACATGCCGCAGAGCAACTAAGTCTGTGCGCCACAACTACTAAGCCTGCACTCTAGAGCCCGCGAGTCACAACTCCTGAAGCCCGGATGCCTAGAGCCTGTGCTCTGCAACAAGAGAAGCCACCGCAATGAGAAGCCCATGCACCGCAACGAAGGTAGCCCCAGCTCACCGCAACTAGAGGAAGCCTGTGCGCAGCAACAAAGACCCAACACAGCCAAAAATAAATAAATAAAATAAATTTAAAAATAAATAAAATAAAATAAAAATGGAGAGAAGAAAGTTATCTCAATGCCAGCTGCAATGTTAATGATACTTATAAATGCATAAATAATAAAATGGCTGAAGACAGGCCCAGAAACCAATTAGAAAGCAAAATGATTTCAAGACGGTAAAATTTCCCCATGGTTTTATTGGAAAATATCAGTTACCAGGAAACTTTCAGATTCCTATGTGGCAGGGTATAATCCTCTTCTCCTAAGAGGGTTATATAATAGACATAAGACATGGCCAAGTAAGGTCATGTCAACAAACATTTCCTGAATGTCTACTAGTTATTTAGCAGTGTGTTAGTCATTGTGGAGTATGGGAAAGGAGAAGATTCGGTTTCTGTCCTTAGGAACTTCACCATCTAGTAACAAGATAAGATTTACACATAAGACACAAAATAAGGAAATACGTAAAGAATGAAATTCTCTCTCAATTTTTTTTTTTTTTTTTGGCTGCACCACGCAGCATGCAGAATCTTAATTCCCCAACCAGGGATCAAACCCATGCCCCCTTTAGTGGAAGTGCAGAGTCCTAACCACTGGACCGGCAGGGAATTCCCCTCTCTGTTTTTATTTCCTCGGTTAGCTTGGTAAGTTGATACACACCTTAATTTGTCTCCTCACCGGTCAGACTTATGTCAGTGAGCAAGACACAGAATTACATTTTAACAACAGCAATCACTTACTGAAAATGTACTACAAGCCAGGTACTTCACCCATATATTCTTTCATTTAATCACTGTAACAACCTCGTGGAATAGGTATTATGAGCTCCATTTTACAGATGAGAAAACTGAGCGAACATGAAGTTAGAGCTCAGAGTCAAACGCAGCTCTATCTGGATCCAAAGACTGTATCTCAATATCATACTATTTCCTCCTTTTAAGCAGTAGTACATATTCATCCTATAGGATAGCATTATGTTATTTTGGATAAACTTATAAAGCAATGGGATTTAATCATATTTGAGTGAGAAGCAAAACTATTTCCAAAGAAATCAACATCATCAATATTAAGTGAAAGCCTCATTTGTAACTCAACCACTCAGTATTTCATGTTTGTCATATCATCACTTCCACAGAGCTGATTAATTTTTGACAGTACCAAAAGTTTTCAGGATTTAAGTTTGATTTATGATTCAGTTTACCATCCTGAAACAAAATGGAGGACTGATAAAATTTTTACAAATGGGAGTACTATCTGCAGTGTTTAAATTAGATTTGCAGTGAAATGTGATACCCCGTCCAAAGTTGGGCTTCTTCAAAGCAAGCGAAGCAAAGCTATGGTCCTAGGCTTCAACAATTTAGGGTGCTCACTTTACCTTTATCTGGGAGATTTCACAGCTGTGGAGAAATCCCATACATTTGAACTAGATGAGTTAAGCTGCATCCTACAAGATAGATTCAAGGTTGCAATGTCTCTTTTCATAGTGTTGGCAGCAGCAGCAGTGTGCTCAAGGTTTATGAAAGACTGCATTCATCTGCTCTCCACAGGTGCATAAAACCTCACCTCTGCTATGTTTCAAAGGCAGTAAAGAACTTCCAGTGGACATCCCCAAGTAACAATTCCAGTGCTTAAATCAGCATTTTTACTCATGTTCTTTGAAAACACAGACTTATCTTTTTCTATCATTATTATTATTAATATTTTGATGTGGTTGGAACCTGAAACGGCTTAAAAACTATAAAACTCAGCTCCATGCAGTATAGCCCACTTCAAAGTTTACTACCTCCTCTGTAATTTGATTTGGGGCAACAATGAAGACCTACTAGGCTAGGGAGCTTTAATAGTCGTTTCTCAAGGACCTGCATTAGGGCTAAATTTTCAAGGGCAATAGCTTGACATCATGTGGCACCATATGAATGTAATTCTCAAGGTCATGAGAGGGTCTTTGGGGAAAGACATAGGTTATTGCAAAATTATCACAGTGTAGAAAGTTCCTAATTGTATATCTGGAGGCAATTCATATGATTGGCTTGTATTTTATTTACCAAATATTGCTTGAGCATCTTAAGTTCCACTTCAATGACAATTAAGAAATTCCATTCTATTTGATCCTGTGGCACAGAATGTGTGTGTTCCAGGACACCACCCACAATTTTCATTGCTCCTTCAGACTATACTACAAAGCTACAGTAATCCAAACAGCATACTGGCATGAAAACAGACGTAAAGATGAATGGAACAAAATAGAGAACCCAGAAATAAACCCACACACCTGTGGTTAACTAATCTATGACAAAGGGGGCGGGAACATACAATAGAGAAAAGACCATCTCTTCAATAAGTGGTGCTGGGAAAACTAGACACATGGAGAACAAAGAGACTAGAACATTCCCTCATACCATACATAAAAATAAACTCAAGATGGTTTAAAGACCTAAACATAAGACCTGAAACCATAAAACTCCCAGAAAAAAACACAGTTTAACATAAATTGTAACAATATTTTCTGGGATCAGTCTCCTAAGGCCAAAGGGGAAAAAACCCCACAAAAACCAAAAACCAACGGACCTAATTAAACTTAAAGTATTTGTAAATGATGAGACCAACACGGGATTAATATCCAAAATGTACAAACAGTCCATACAAGTCAATATCAAAAAAACCCAAACAACCCAATCAGAAAATGGGCAGAATACCTGAAAAGACATTTTTCCAAAGAAGACATACAGATGGCTAACAGGCACATGAAAAGATGCTCAACACCGCTAATTATAAGAGAAATGCACAAATTGAAACCACAATGAGGTATCACTTCCCACTTGTCGGATTGGCTATCATCAAAACATTTACAAATAAGTGGTGGAGAAGGTGTGGAGAAAAGGGAACCCTTCTCCTTTACTGTTGGTGCAAATGTAAATTGGTGCAGCCACTATGGAAACAGCATGGACGTTCCTTAAAAAACTAAAAATAGAAGTACCATACAACCCATCAATTCCACTCCTGGATATATATCTTGAAAAAATGAAAATGCTAATTCAAAAGATACATGCAACCCAATGTTCATACCAGCACTATTTACAATAACCAAGACATGGAAGCAACTCATGTGCCCATCAATAGATGACTGGATTAAGAAGATGTAGTACATATATGCAATGGAATACTACTCAGCCATAAAAATAAGAATGAAATATAGTCATTTGCAGCAATGTGGGTAGACCTAGAGAACATTATATTTAGTGAAATAAGTCAGAGAAAGACAAATACTGTATGATATCACTTACATGTGGAATCTAAAAATGATACAAATGAATATATATACAGAACAGACACAGACTCAAAGATATAGAAAACAAACTTATGGTTACCAAAGGGGAGAGGAAAGGAGGGAGGGACAAATTAGGAGTATGGGCTTAACAGATACAAACTACTATGTATAAAATAGATAAACAATAAGGATATACTGTATAGGACAGGGAATTATACCCATCATCTCGTAGTAACCTATAATGGAGTATAACCTGTAAAAATACTGAATCACTGTGCTGTACACCTGAAAAGAACACAATATTGTAAATTGACTATACTTCAATAAAATTAAAAAAAAAGAAATTCCATTCTTTTGGATCCTGTGGCACAGAACATGTGCATTCCAGCACACCACTCACCATTTGCATTGTTTCTCTGAGTCTAGGAAGAGAAATGAACAACTTAGCATTTTCTCTTCTGTGCCACTGCCACTTTCTCAAATGGATGTAAGCTGTTGGCTCCCTGTTGTTTCCCCAGGTGGCTGCAGAGCAGGCAAAGAGGGGCCAGAGAAGAGGAGCCGAAAGACTGTCTGTAAGATTTTTCCTGGCTTCTTGTTCCCACCCTTGCCCCTTGTTGAGAGAAAGAACAGCTTTTTGGAAGGACAGATGGTCTATATATCCATTAGCATCTAGAGATGAAATGATTTAAGGAAGAAGGGAAGTCAGGAAGGGAAGAAAACATGTATTATAAACAAAGGCCAAAATAAGATTAGAAAAATAGTAAAAGGAAAAAGAAATCAGTATCTGCAACTGGGTCTTGATTTATTAAAGTCTTTTGAAGTTAATATATTTCAACAAATGTAAACGTCAACCTTATTCTCTTTCACAAAATTATGTTTCAGGAGACTCTGTCTATCCCTCAGAGTAAACCCTGCCCTTTTACAAGTATTTCAGAATGATAATTTTATTCATAGGCTTTTTCTAGCTTCTGAACTGTACGATTCAAGTAATGCATAGTAATCTCAAGCCACTGAGCTGAATATATCTGTTTTTCAATCTGACAGTATTTGGCTTTTGAGATCTGAACCATGTCACTGCTGCTACTACCAGGAGTTTCAGAAAAACTGTCTGTTTTGCCAGCAGGAGAAAAAATGATTACAGGCAAGTTCTCTACTGCAAACTACCCAGTGAGCATAACATACATTTCACAGTTTGAATATGAAATCTGTTTCTACAATTGGCAATGGACATCAGAGAGCCCCAGGTCAAACTGCCTGGAGCCTGAATTTTCTTGATCTTTAAATATAAGATGCATCTTCACTGTCAACCCTAATATGATTGTCTTTTGGCTAAGGAAGAAGGCCTACAATTTGGAATGAAGGCAACATGGTTCAGTGCCCTGAGCAAGGACCAAAACAATCCATTAGCATCTGGGACCATGAGGTTATAGATTACCAAACTAAGCTGCTTGACTCTTCTGCTTCAAATCCAAGGATTCTTTCCATTTAAAATGGTTTTTAAGGGACTTCCCTCGTGGCGCAGTGGTTAAGAATCTGCCTGCCAATGCAGGGGACACAGGTTCGATCCCTGGTCTGGGAAGATCCCACACGCTGCCGAGCAACTAAGCCCATGTGCCACAACTACTGAGCCTGCACTCTACAGCCCGTGAGCTACAACTACTGAGCTCGCATGCCCCAACTACTAAGCCCACGGGCCGCAACTACTGAAGACTGCGTGGCTAGAGCCCATGCTCCACAAACGAGAAGCCACCGCAATGAGAAGCCCGCACAACACTACAAAGAGTAGCCCCTGCTTGCCGCAACTAGAGAAAGCCTGTGCGCAGCAATGAAGTGCAGCCAAAATAATATAATAAATTAATTAATTAATAAAAAATTAAGATAAACAGGCAGAGGAGAGTCAGTGCCTTGGGGTTGAAAACAGAGCAGGCAGCTGTGTATAGTCATAATTTCAATCTAGTACAGTAATATAGGATTATCTCATTTAATTAAGAAAGTTCATGCTGGAGAGCAAACCAAGTGACTAAAAGACATGAGTACCAATCACACAGACCAGAAAAGGATTAACTTTCCAGTCTGATGGTAAAAATTAGGAAGATAACAAGACTGATGTATGAACTTAATACAGGCTAATAAAAATCAGGGTATATTTGACTAAGGGTGTTGGAGAAAAATATTTTAAATCTGGAACAAAGGGATTCAAGGTTTGATAAGTTTGGGTTTCATTCCATACAAGGTAATATATTTAAATGACTAAGAATACAGGCTTTAGAATCAGCAAGGCCTGGGTCTGAATTTCAGCTTGAACCCACACTTGCTGCTGTGACTTACTTCCTCTAAGGCTTCAAAATCTTCCCACTAAAAAACGGAGATAATATTCACAACCTCAAAGTGCTGTAAGGATTAAATGGGATAATGTATGTAAAGAAATTAGTACAGAGTTTGGCGCATAGTTAGAATTCCAATAAATGTAGCAATTAATATTCTTATCACCATGATATCACTTCTCAGGAAAGTGCCTCAACTGATTATTCTGTTCTCAGTAGGTATTAATTAAATTCAACATACTAGGTCTCACTTTTCTTTTCATAATTGCTTTTGGCCAGTCTCCGTTTACAGAATATTACTTTCATATTTGAAGAGCAGAAAAAGTGAATGCAACAAATTTTATTTATTATTCACAACAGAATAATTTCAAGATTAAACTACTTAGAGGTGGCTGAAGCAGAACAACTTAAGTCCTGTAATCTGGCCATATATTACTAGACAGAAAACTTCCATAAAGGAGGTGCTCAATAAATATGTAGCCAGTGAACAGAGACAGAACACCAGGAAATTAATTCACAGCACTCTGTCCTACTGTTGAGAGGATTTCCTATCTGAGGCAAGGATTACCTCTCCATTTCTCCCTTAATACCTACTTCCATGATATAGATTTCTGTAAGAATACGCTCGAGAATGTCTTTTTTTTTTTTTTTTTTTTGGCCTCACCTGAGGCTTGTGGGATCTCAGCTTCCCAACCAGGGATTGAACCCGGGCCACAGCAGTGAAAGCCCGGAATCCTAACCACTAGGCCACCAGGGAACTCCCGAGAATGTCATTAAATATGGCTAATCAGTAACATATTTGAGTGCTTACTAACTTGCCAGGTGCTGTCCTAGGAACTCACCTGATGTAATCCTCACAATGTTATATAACAGGTATTATTATTGTTGTTGTTTTATTTTATAGACATGGACACAAAAGCAGAGAGAAGTTAAATAACTTGCTCACACAGTTAATCTGGGGAGAAACTTCTCTCTGGTCTCAATCAAAACAGTTGATTTGTTTTCTTATCTTAAAGGCACCAACAATCATGTTTCCTTTTTTATCCTGGTTACTAAAAGCTTAGAGTCAAGTTTGTGGCCCCCCTCTAATAAAAACAGGAATTTATGACATATTTTTCATAATAACCTTATTCCTGGCTTTCTCTCAACCTTCTTCCACCTCTTTTTTTTTTTTTAAGATTTATTTATTATTTATTTATTTATTTTATTTATCTTTGGCTGCATCGGGTCTTAGTTCTGGCACGCGGGACCTTCGTTGAGGCATGTGGGAGCTTTTGTTGTGACGCCCGGGCTCTTTGTTCCTGTGCACCAGATTCTCTCTAGTTGTGACACACAGGCTCCAGGGTGCGTGGGCTCTGTAGTTTGCGGCACGCAGCCTCTCTAGTTGAGTCGCGCTAGCTCAGTAGTTGTGGCACATGGGCTTAGTTGCCCTGTGGCATGTGGGATCTTAGTTACCTGAACAGGGATTGAACCCACGTCCCTTGCATTGTAAGGTGGATTCTTTACCACTGGACCACCAGGGAAGTCCCAACCTTCTTCCATCTTTTAACTTTCATTTCTCAGCAAGTTTTATTTTACTTTTGTCTCACTGAATATATTCTTTAAGCCTTTCTTAAATCATTTTTGAACAAAGCAGGATATAAAAAATAGTGTTGGACATCTAGGTTTTTTCAATTTTTGGTTATAATAAATATCACCACTGGGATAAACTTTTTCTGTATTTATTTTTTCATCATTATTTTGGGGTTGATCTCTAGAAATGAATTATGAAATAAAAATCTATAGGCTCTGACAATATTTTATTATGAAGTATTTGATATATACAAAATAATATATATAATAGACAAGTCATGAAGCATAATAAAAAAAACACTCATGAACCTACCACTAATCTGAGAGAGGAAGCATTAGAACGAACAGTTGAAGCTCATCCCTCTGCCTCCCCTAAGAGGTAACCACCACTGGACTTCTTTCTTTATTGTCTTGTTATTTTTGTTTAGTTTAAAACACGTTTGTGTCCCTAAACAATATTATTTATTTCTTCTTGCTTTTGAACTTTTTTTTTTTTTTTTTGCGGGACGCGGGCCTCTCACTGTTGTGGCCTCTCCCGTTGCGGAACACAGGCTCCGGACGCGCAGGCTCAGCGGCCATGGCTCACGGGCCCAGCCGCTCCGCGGCAAGTGGGATCCTCCCAGACCGGGGCACGAACCCGTGTCCCCTGCATCGGCAGGCGGACTCTCAACCACTGCGCCACCAGGGAAGCCCATTGCTTTTGAACTTTATAAAATGGTATCATGCTGGATGTACTCTTCTGAGATTTGCTTTTTTCAATCAACATAGTTCTAGAATTCATCCATGTTGCTACATTTAAGCATGCTTCTTTCATTTTTACTCTACTATAGATTTCTAGTATTTGAAAATACCACTATTTATCAGTTTTCCTATAGATGGACATCTGAGTTATTGTCAGTCTTTTGCTATTAGGAACAATGCTATTATGAATATTCTTATACCAGTGTCCTGGTGAAACAGTAACAAGAGTTCCAAGTCTAGGGTATATATCTAGAAGTGGAACTGCTGGCTTATCAAGGTAATATCTAATTATTTTCCGAAAGACTCACACCAATACTTTTATCAGCCATGTATAAGAGCTCCCATTGCTTCACACCTTCACCAGTACTTGGTATTGTCGGACTTTTAATTTTTTGCCAATCTAGTGTGTGTAAAAATGGTAGGTATAGGGCTTCCCTGGTGGCGCAGTGGTTAAGAATCCGTCTGCTAGTGCAGGGGACATGGGTTCAAGCCCGCGAGCCACAACTACTGAAGCCCACACGCCTAGAGTCCGTGCTCTGCAACAAGAGAAGCCACCGCAATGAGAAGCCCGCGCCTGCAATGAAGAGTAGCCCCCACTTGCCACAACTAGAGAAAGCCCACGCAGCAACAAAGACCCAACACAGCCAAAAATAAATAAATAAATAAATGTATTAAAATAAAAAAAAAAAGAATAACTTGGAGATATCTTCAAGCTATGTTTCAAAAAAAACCGGTAGGTATAAACTCTTTAATGGTTTTGACATATATTGCCTAATTAATCTCCAGAAAGATGTATCAATTTATAATCTTAATAGTATATTAGAACACCCTTGACAACATCAAGTATAATTTTTAAAAATCTTTGCTAGAGTAAAAATGGTAACCCATTTTAATTAGTATTTCTTTGATTACTAGTGAGGCTGACCGTTTTTCAAACATGTGTACTGCTCATTTCTATTTCTTCCGCTGAATTTTTTATGTTCCTTGCCTATTCACTTACAGAAGTGCTGATATCTGTCTCATTAATTTATAAGATTAAAAATATTTACCCTTAATTAATACAGTATAAATTTTTTTACCCAGTTTGCCCATCTTTTAATTTTAAGTCCGTTTTATGTACACAAGTTTTAAATCTTTATTGTGGTGAAACGCATGGATCTTTCTCTCTGCAACTTGTTTCACTGGTTTATATCTAGCAACTCTTTCCTTGTTAGATAAGAGGCTAATTAAGTATTGACTTATCATTTCTTCATTTAAAAAAAGGAAACATAACCTAAAATATTAAAACATATTCCTCAGTGTCAATCAATGAAAATGATTAAATCCTCAGAACAAAAGCTAAGTTTGTTTTAAAAAGTCCTCCAGATACTGAGTGAAGTAAGTCAGACAGAGAAAGACAAATATCATATGATATTGCTTATATGTGGAATCTAAAGAAATGGTACAAATGAACTTATTTACAAAACAGAAATAGAGTCACAGATGTAGAAAACAAACCAATGGTTAACAAGGGGGAAGGGGGGGAAAAGATAAATTCGGAGATTGGGATTGGCATATACATACTACTATATATAAAATAGATAACTAATAAGAACTTACTGTATAGCACAGGGAACTCTACTCAATATTCTCTGATGACCTATATGGGAAAATAATCTAAAAAGGATTGGATATATGTATATGTATAACTAATTCACTTTGCTGTACAGCAGAAATTAACACAACATTGTAAATCAACTATACTCCAATAAAAATTAATTAAAAAAATAAAACCAACTGGAAATCTTAAAAAAACCCCAATAAATAAATAAATTAAATTAAATTAAATAAAAAATAAAATCCTCCAGTCTGCTGACTTTTTTTTAAACTAGTCTTAATGTTTGGGAATTTAGACTAAAATGGGGTCATTTAAGCCTAACTTAACCAGATTCTCCTTATTGAGGGAATAAGCTCAAGGAAATTCACTCCAGTTAACTTCCTTTTTTTGTTTAAATGTATATAATCAGCTACGGAGTGATGGAGAAAGCAAGAAAAAAATAGTTCAGTTCCAAAGAAAAGAAGGCCTGAAAGGACTTAGGTAGAAAAATTCCTCAGGTTGTTAAAGAATAATCCATTCTCTATCATTCATAATAGCAAATACTTATATAGCACTTATTATGTGCCAGATCCTGTTCTAAGTGCTTTCTATACACTATTTCACACAGCATTTTGAATTATACAAAATTTGTGTGCTTATTTTTTCCTAAGATATGACCTTGATCAATATGAACAAGCCCCAAATTCTGGCAAAGTTAACAGCTATTTAATATTCCAATCAATCCATGAAGTTAGTGTTTCCACATGGAATCGCTATATCACGTTAGTCTCAAACTATTTTTTTCTCTGCGATAACTCTTTCAGCAGGCAGTAGATCTTACCATATCCAATTTCTGCTTTCAACAACCATTTTATTCTAAATCACAGCAACATGAACAAAACCTTAGTCTTGGCACTATATATTCCTTTGAGATTTGAGGCCCAACGTTATTCAGAGTTCAAGGCCATTCTTCTTTTCATGAGATCACAAGAGTTTTGGAAAACAGAAAGACTATCTATTGGAAAAAAATATAAAAGCTCCAATTTTAGGAGATAAGAACCAAGGACTAATCCTGGTAGGAGAGCAAAGTGCTATTTTTTCTCATTTGAGTGTCAGTTTGTTTTCCTCTGACTTCATTATTTCTGCAGATAGCTCTCTGGGATCTACTGTCTAGCTGAAAATACAACATATTTCCATACTGCTTTTGTCCGAGCATTGCTGACAGTACGTCAGCACTCAGAAAAAAGTTGGAGGTTTAGCGTGTTCATTACTTGACACCTAATGACCACTAGAGAAGGCCTGATGTGCTGATTTTACCTATAGGTGTAGTGAACTGGAAGGCGCGAGCCAGTGTGAAAAGCTGTTAAAAAATAATGATGACAATTAAGACATACAGTTTACTCTGGGCTTGGTGTATTCATAGTTGATCACTTCCTCATCACAGTGAATGACTGAATAAAGAAAAATAAAAGCCTCAACAAAATATTAGCAAACCCAATCCAGCAATATATGAGGGATTAAATACTGTGACCAAGTGAAATATATCCCATAAATGAAAGGATAGTTTAACAAATGAAAGTCAATTAAGGTAAGACATATCAATAAAATAAAGGTCAAAAACTACATGATCAAAAAAAAAATGGGGAGAGAAGCAAACAATTCTTCTTGCTACGATTTTTCATATGAGAATACGGGTAATTTCTCCCACTTCCATAATGGGAGAAAAACTCTCTAAGTCAGCAGACAGCAATTACTGGCAAATGATCAGAATATCAAAACTTGCCTAATAGAGGCAAGGAGGATATACATTTTTAGTGGGCCCCAGTGAAAGAGCAGGGAAGGGCGCAGAGCACAGCTTCTAAAAGAATGACGGCCGTTGAGGATATGACAAAGACTGGTTAGAACCGGTTAGGTCTAAGATGGCAGAAGATTTGACTTCCAGTGGACCTTAAATTTCATTATACGCTCATTGTAATATGTTAGCATGTTAAGTGACACACCCACCAGCACCATGACAGTTCCAAGGCTGACCATAAAAGGCCAAAAAGTGGGCAGTGGCCCAATTCCTGGAAATCTCTGTCCCTTCCTCAAAAAATACACTAGAAGGAATCAATAGCAGAATAACTGAGGCAGAAGAACGGATAAGTGACCTGGAAGACAGCATGGTGGAATTCACTGCCATGGAACAGAATAAAGAAAAAAGAATGAAAAGAAATAAAGACAGCCTAAGAGACCTCTGGGACAACATTAAATGCAACAACATTCGCATTACAGGCGTCCCAGAAGGAGGAGAAAGAGAAAGGACCCGAGAAAATATCTGAAGAGATTAGAGTCAGAAACTTCCCTAACATGGGAAAGGATGTAGCCAACCAAGTCCAGGAAGTACAGAGAGTCCCATATAGGATAAACCCAAGAAGAAACACGCCGAGACACACAGTAATCAAACTGGCAAAAATTAAAGACGAAGAAATATTACTAAAAGCAGCAAGGGAAAAATGACAAATAACATACAAGGGAACTCCCATAAGGTTAACAGCTGATTTCTCAGCAGAAACTCTACAAGCCAGAAGGGAGTGGCATGATATACTTAAAGTGATGAAAGGGAAGAACCTACAACCAAGATTACTCTACCCAGCAAGGATCTCATTCAGACTTGATGGAGAAATTAAAACCTTTACAGACAAGCAAAAGCTGACAGAGTTCACCACCAGCAAACCAGCTTTACAACAAATGCTAAAGGATCTTCTCTAGTCAAGAAACACATGAGAAGGAAAAGACCTACAATAACAAACCCAAAACAATTAAGAAAATGGTCATAGGAACATACATATCGATAATTACCTTAAATGTAAATGAATTGAATGCTCCCACCAAAAGACACAGACTGGCTGAATGGATACAAAAACAAGACCCATATATATGCTGTCTACAAGAGACCCACTTCAGACCTAGGGACACATACCAACTGAAAGTGAGGGGATGGAAAAAGATATTCCATGAAAATGGAAATCAAAAGAAAGCTGGAGCAGCAATACTCATATCAGATAAAATAGACTTTAAAATAAAGAATGTTACAAGAGACAAGGAAGGACACTACATAATGATCAAGGGATCAATCCAAGAAGAAGATATAACATGGTAAATATTTATGCACCCAACATAGGAGCACCTCAATACATAAGACAAATACTAACAGCCACAAAAGGGGAAATCAACAGTAACACATTCATAGTAGGGAACTTTAACACCCCACTTTCACCAATGGACAGATCATCCAAAATGAAAATAAATAAGGAAACACAAGCTTTAAAGGATACATTAAAAAAGATGGACTTAATTGATATTTATAGGACATTCCGTCCAAAAACAACAGAATACACATTTTTCTCAAGTGCTCATGGAACATTCTCCAGGATAGATCATATCTTGGGTCACAAATCAAGCCTTTGTAAATTTAAGAAAATTGAAATTGTATCAAGTATCTTCTCTGACCACAATGCTATGAGACTAGATATCAATTACAGGAAAAGGTCTGTAAAAAATGCAAACACATGGAGGCTAAACAATACACTACTTAATAACGAAGTGATCACTGAACAAATCAAAGAGGAAGTCAAAAAATACCTAGAAAGAAATGACAATGCAGACACGACGACCCAAAACCTATGGGATGCAGCAAAATCAGTTCTAAGAGGGAAGTTTATAGCAATACAATCCTACCTTAAGAAACAGAAAACATCTCGAATAAACAACCTAACCTTGCACCTAAAGCAATTAGAGAAAGAAGAACAAAAAAAACCCCCAAGGTTAGCAGAAGGAAAGAAATCATAAAGATCAGATCAGAAATAAATGAAAAAGAAATGAAGGAAATGATAGCAAAGATCAATAAAACTAAAAGCTGGTTCCTTGAGAAGATAAACAAAATTGATAAACCATTAGCCAGATTCATCAAGAAAAAAAGGGAGAAGACTCAAATCAATAGAATTAGAAATGAAAAAGGAGAAGTAACAACTGACACTGCAGAAATACAAAAGATCATGAGAGATTACTACAAGCAACTCTATGGCAATAAAATGGACAACCTGGAAGAAATGGACAAATTCTTAGCAATGCACAACCTGCCAAGACTGAATCAGGAAGAAATAGAAAATATGAACAGACCAATCACAAGCACTGAAATTGAAACTGTGATTAAAAATCTTCTAACAAACAAAAGCCCAGGACCAGATGGCTTCACAGGCAAATTCTATCAAACATTTTGAGAAGAGCTAACACCTATCCTTCTCAAACTCTTCTAGAATATAGCAGAGGGAGGAACACTCCCAAACTCATTCTACGAGGCCACCATCACCCTGATACCAAAACCAGACAAGGATGTCACAAAGAAAGAAAACTACAGGCCAATATCACTGATGAACATAGATGCAAAAATCCTCAACAAAATACTAGCAAACAGAAGCCAACAACACATTAAGAGGATCATACACCATGATCAAGTGGGGTTTATTCCAGGAATGCAAGGATTCTTCAATATACTCAAATCAATCAATGTGATACACCATATTAACAGATTGAAGGAGAAAAACCATATGGTCATCTCAATAGATGCAGAGAAAGCTTTTGACAAAATTCAACACTCACTTATCATAAAAACCCTCCAGAAAGTAGGCATAGAGGGAACTTTCTCAACATAATAAAGGCCATATATGACAAACCCACAGCCAACATTGTCCTCAATCGTGAAAAACTGAAAGCATTTCCTCTAAGATCAGGAACAACACAAGGTTGCCCATTCTCACCACTCTTATTCAACGTAGTTTTGGAAGTTTTAGCCACAGCAATCAGAGAAGAAAAGGAAATAAAAGGAATCCAAATAGGAGAAGAAGAAGTAAACTTGGCACTGTTTGCAGATGACATGATAGTACACATAGAGAATCCTAAAGATGCTACCAGAAAACTACTAGAGCTAATCAATGAATCTGGTAAAGTAGCAGGATACAAAATTAATGCACATTCCTATACACTAATGATGAAAAATCTGAAAGTGAAATTAAGAAAACACTCCCAGGGCTACCCTGGTGGCGCAGTGGTTGAGAGTCCGCCTGCCGATGCAGGGGACATGGGTTCGTGTCCCGGTCTAGGAAGATCCCACATGCCGCGGAGCAGCTAGGCCCATGAGTCATGGCCGCTGAGCCTGCGCATCCGGAGCCTGTGCTCCACAACGGGAGAGGCCACAGTGAGAGGCCTGCGTACCGCAAAAAAAAAAAAAAGAAAAGAAAAAAGAAAACACTCCCATTTACCATTGCAACAAAAAGAATAAAATATCTAGGAATAAACCTACCTAAGGAGACAAAAGACCTGTATGCAGAAAATTATAAGACACTGATGAAAGAAATTAAAGGTGATACAAATAGATGGAGAGATATACCGTGTTCTTGGATTGGAAGAATCAACATTGTGAAAATGACTCTACCACCCAAAGCAATCTACAGACTCAATGCAATCCCTATCAAACTACCACTGGCATTTTTCACAGAACTAGAACAAAAAATTTCACAATTTGTATGGAAACACAAAAGACCCCGAATAGCCAAAGCAATCTTGAGAACGAAAAACAGAGCTGGAGGAATCAGGCTCCCTGACTTCAGACTATACTACGAAGCTACAGTAATCAAGACAGTATGGTACTGGCACAAAAACAGAAATATAGATCAATGGAACAGGATAGCAAGCCCAGAGATAAACACACGTACATATGGTCACCTTATCTCTGATAAAGGAGGCAGCAATGCACAGTGGAGAAAGGACAGCCTCTTCAATAAGTGATGCTGGGAAAACTGGACAGCTACACGTAAAAGTATGAGATTAGAACACTCCCTAACACCATACATAAAAATAAGCTCAAAATGGATTAAAGACCTAAATGTAAGGCCAGAAACTATCAAACTCTTACAGGAAAACATAGGCAGAACACTCTATGACATAAATCACAGCAAGATCCTTTTTGACCCACCTCCTAGAGAAATGGAAATAAAAACAAAAATAAACAAATGGGACCTAATGAAACTTCAAAGCTTTTGCACAGCAAAGGAAACCATAAAAAAGACAACCCTCAGAATGGGAGAAAATATTTGCAAATGAAGCAACTGACAAAGGATTAATCTCCAAAATTTACAAGCAGTTCAATAACAAAAAAACTAACAACCCAATCCAAAAATGGGCAGAAGACCTAAATAGACATTTCTCCAAAGATGATATACAGATTGCCAACAAACACATGAAAGAATGCTCAACATCATTAATCATCAGAGAAGTGCAAATCAAAACTAGCACGAGATATCATCTCACACTGGTCAGAATGACCATCATCAAAAAATCTACAAACAATAAATGCTGGAGAGGGTGTGAAGAAAAGGGAACACTCTTGCACTGCTGGTGGGAATGTGAATTGGTAAAGCCACTATGGAGAACAGTATGGAGGTTCCTTAAAAAACTAAAAATAGAACTACCATATGATCCAGCAATCCCACTACTGGGCATATACCCTGAGAGACCATAATTCAAAAAGAGTCATGTACCACAATGTTCATTGCAGCTCTATTTACAATAGCTAGGACATGGAAGCAACCTAAGTGTCCATTGACAGATGAATGGAAAAAGAAGATGTGGCACATATATACAATGGAATATTACTCAGCCATAAAAAGAAACGAAATTGAGTTATTTGTAGAGGTGGATGGACCTAGAGACTGTCATACAGAGTGAAATGTAAGTCAGAAAGAGACAAACAAATACTGTAGGCTAACACATATATATGGAATCTAAAAAAAAAAATGGTTCTGAAGAACCTAGGGGCGGGACAGGAATAAAGACGCAGACATAGAGAATGGATTTGAGGACATAGGGAGGGGGAAGGGTAAGCTGGGACGAAGTGAGAGAGTGGCATGGACATATATACACTACCAAATGTAAAACAGATAGCTAGTGGGAAGCAGCTGCATAGCACAGGGAGATCAGCTCAGTGCTTTCTGACTACCTAGAGTGGTGGGATAGGGAGGATGGGAGGGAGACTCAAGAGGGAGGAGGTATGGTGATATATGTATATGTATAGCCGATTCATTTTGTTATAAAGCAGAAACTAACACACCATTGTAAAGCAATTATACTCCAATAAAGATGTAAAAAAAAAGGAGTCTAAAATGTAATATATATTTGTATGTATATATGTATAACTGAATCACTTTTCTGTATACTTGAAAGTAACAGCATTGTAAATTAACTATATTTCAATTAAAAAAAAAAGAGCAGACTCTAGAGGCAGACTGCCTAGAATCCAATCTCAGCTCCTCCTTTATTATGTGAGAGACCCTGGGCAAGTTACTTAACTTCTTTGTGCCTTAGTTTTCTCATTTGTTAAATGTGGATAATTATAATATCAACTTCACAGTGTTGTGAAGATTACAGGAAATAATGTACATACAGCACTTAGAGTAGTGCTTGGCTTATGGTGAACGCTCAAAAGATGTTGGCTAGTATTTTTATTAGGAATATGTACTCAAATTATTGTTAAAATGCTTGGTACTGCTAGAGGTCTACACCCACAGACTGTTGTGGCTAGAAGAGTAGGCACAGATTATACATTCACAATCATCTTCTTTCATACCACTTTTCATTTTACTGTATCACATTCAACTATATTGTAAATTAAATATTCTGCTGTAAGACTAAAAAAATTTTCACTGTATTCTTAATTCCAAAGCGTTGACCTATGAACTTTTGATATGCTGGTACACAGCTCATTCATAAATTGAGAAGCATTTGTTTTCTACTAAAAAATGGTTGATAAGACTATTTGAATGACAGACTGAGGAAAAATTTCCCTCAGAGAAAGATCTGATTTTCATGATTTATTTATGAGCCCCTTTTTTCTTGTGGCCAGTTTAAAATTAACTTAGAATGTAAATTAGAGATATGTGACGACAGGAAAATCCTGGTGATTGCCAAGTATGATAAAAGGTATGACTAACATATTGACTTTGGAATTGCAACACTATCTGCAAATAAAAAAACAGTATTAATCTCTAAGAGTTTTCTGCACTTTAATGATCAATCTGAAAGGTCAGATTCAGAAGTACTAATTAATGCCTTTTAAAAATCACGCCTAGATCATGTATTTTAAGCAACAAAGTGTCACTCAACTTTTCCCTTCATTGTCCAAAAAATATGAAACAAAAAAGCACTGTTTTGTATAGTTTTTACAGAGTAATTGTCAAGGTTACATTTACAACCTCAAAGGAGCTTTATATCACCACGGACATTCTACCATGTATAGTATTTCCAGTCTGATTCTACCTATAAGCCACAAATGATAGCAAACTTGAGCTACAGGGTGTAAAGGGAATTGCAAGTTAAATGAGTTTGGTTTTGGGTGTTACATATCTTCTTCTAATGAGAAGATATATGTAACTCACCCTGAGAGCTAACTTGGTTTCATCAGGGCAAGACTTTGAACCTACCTGACAATGTGGTACAGAGAGAAGACAGAATTAGCTTTAAAAAGTATTGACATCAAGTCATGGGTGACTGATTTATAAGGAATTATTGAGGGCAATTAAATTTTTATTCTATTATTTTATATATTTCTATTTTTTAAAAAATATTTAATTAATTAATTTATTTAGGCTGTGCCGGGTCTTAGTTGAGGCATGTGGGATCTTCACTGCAGCATTCGGGATCTTTAGTTGTGGCATGTGGAATTCTTAGGTGTGGCATGCAGATTCCTTAGTTGTGGCATGCAAACTCTTAGTTGTGGCATGCATGCGGGATCTAGTTCCCCGACCAGGGATTGAACATGGGCCCCCTGCATTGGGAGCACAGAGTCTTGCCCACTGGACCACCAGGGAAGTCCCTATATTTCTATTTTTTAAAGTGATGATTATTTCCTAAAAAGTCCCTTGGTGTCCTAGGCAAAGAAAGACTAGGTTTAAAACAAGGTTATTAAGATAATAATAAAGGTTTTTTTTTAAACCTTTAAACATGTACTTGGCTCCTTAAAGTTATAAATCCCTAAAAGAGACAAGTACTCTTTAATAACCCTTTTAATGACTTTTGGAAAATTCAAGCTGAAAACATCTAAGGATGGAATAAGAAACTATAGATTTATTACTATCCACATTCTGCTTTGTAGAGGCAAAAGTGGAAGAATAAAACTAAAAGAAACCCAATGAACATATCACATATTGTTTCTTAGATTTAATTAAATCAAAGTCAACTCTCATCTTTAAGTTTACATAATAAGTGTCAGTTTCCCAGGGGAAAAAAACCCCAAAACAGGATGCTAAGATAAAAAGAAATCTGCTCTGCCAAGAGTGTTCTAGTTCCAGAAAGTGTTTGGTTTAGTGTTTGGTTGAAAGCATTCTGGTCTCATTTCTCACAATCTTTCAGCCAAGAAAAGAGCTGAAGTTTGTCTTTCAGTATGGCCCTCTGTATCGGGACAAGAAAGATTTAATTCTACTTTAGTACTTTAAAGAGACGAGTACAAAGATGTCAGCCTGATGATCTAAAGGGTAGGTGATTCTGGAATTCCTTAATATTGAGTTCCTAAATATTTAAATTAAATTAACCCTCATTTTTTTGCTCTACTCTTATTGGCAGATGGGAATAATTAGCATAGTTCTTTATGTTTCCCTGTTATCTTTCTTTCTGACTGAACAAATCTAGTTAACTTCAATATTTTTTTTCTTGAAGACTGGGAATGTAAGACAGTTACTGTTACCCTTTGAACTATATCTAATTTACCTTCAGATTATTGATACTTATTCCATCTTAAAATGTGATAATCTTGTTGGTTATGCAATAAGCATGCGAGCCCCCAAAACTAATAAAAAACATCATGCTACAGATTGGAATTCCATTAGATGATACTGTTTCAGTTTCCTTGTTGCGTATTCTGGAGTTGGTTTCTTCCTTCTTGTATAAATTAGTTTTTGCTTTTCTTTGACATAATGACAGCTCCTTTTTCTCCTCCCCCCAAATTAAAATTAATCATAATCTTTCAAAGAGTTCTGTATTACCTTTCATTTTTGACTGACATCCTACTTGCTGTAGTCCTCAAGAAATCAATGAATATATTAACTGAAATTAGACTTGGCACCTGTCTCCAAGGAACTCAGCTAAATAGCTCTTGGGAGACTTAGATGGAATTTTTAATAACTTCAAAAGGGATTTTTTTAAAAACTGTGCATTCTTTTTTTGACATTAAGCCATTACGATTTATTAAAATGCATGTATATGTGGCTCTTATATGCATGTGAAAATTTAAGTATTTAATTAAATAGTTCATAATTTTATTCCAAGTCATTATAACTCCTTTTCCCAACAGCCTTAAACACAAAGGTATTTCACTATTGACTTATCTTTTCTTATAAAACTGTGCATTCTTAAGTCACTCTTTCAAACCCATGCTTTTTTTTTTTTTTTTTTTGCGATATGCAGGCCTCTCACTGTTGTGGCCTCTCCCGCTGCAGAGCACAGGCTCCAGACGCGCAGGCTCAGCGGCCATGGCTCACGGGCCTAGCCGCCCCGCAGCATGTGGGATCTTCCCGGACCGGGGCACGAACCCGTGTCCCCTGCATCGGCAGGCGGACTCCCAACCACTGCGCCACCAGGGAAGCCCAAACCCATGCTTTTTGAGTTCCCAAATAAAGACATAAGGGTAGAATAAAACAAATATGACCAGAGATAAGAGCATTAGAACACTCTAAAAAAACCTAACAAGTTAATGATTGTTATGAAAAGAAACTAAATGGCTAGTTTAGGTAGTATCTTATCAACACAAAAGAACAGTGTATTTCTTCTCAGCCACAACATTCAACTTGAAGGGCAAAGGAATTGGAAAAACATGGTGCTGAAGAAGGGAGACTATAAATATTCAAGACTTTTTGTTTGTTTGTTTCTAAATTTCAGAACGTTTTGTTTTTCTTTAGAGCTCTAAATAAGTCAGGTACAGAAACCTCATCTCAGACTAAAAGTAATAACAATCAGATGATGAATAGAAAAGAGTTTAGTCTGAAAGAGTGAGTTGGAATCCTGGTTGTACCATTTAATAGCTCTGCAACTTTTATCTTTTCGAATTTCAGTTTCTACCTCTGTAACACCGGTATAATACCGCCAAACCCAATAGGGTTGGCGAGAACTAAAATAAAGAAGGCATGTAATATCTGTACAATGCCTGGCTCATAGCCCAATAGGGCTGGCGAGAACTAAAATAAAGAAGGCATGTAATATCTGTACAATGCCTGGCTCATAGTAGGCATTTGATAAATTTTCATGGACTTTTTCCCCTTCCCTAACCACTGTGGAAATTAAAATTGACAGATAAATAGTGTTCTCTTCACTCTCAAAGCTATTGTGGTGAGAAAAAGACAGAAATAACCAAATGGAGCTATAAGTCTCCTCGATCTAAAATTCTAAAGTAGATAAGTAAGCAGTGAAATAAAACTGGTAAGAGATAAATAGAAAGAATAATGGAACTATAAAACCCATATGAAAGCTAAGATACTGTTAATCATTCCTATTTTCCTCTTGGCTGTGATGATATTATATTTCATATTCAGTGAGGGGATAAATTACCCAAACTTCGAAAAGTAAAATTAAAAGTGTTTCACAAAAACAAAAACTGCTTCTATTTTCTAGATGTTTTATCAGAAAAATATTTCAAAATGAAAGTAAGGCCTTTCAGTCATTCATCTGAGATGACCTGTTTACGTGTCTATTACATGCCAACTGTCATACTAAAGGGCAGAGGGTATACAAAAGAAGGTGAAAGAATCTGTTAAAGGCATAGTACATGCCAAGTGTTTCAGGCATGCACCACTGTGTTAGTTCACTAGGGATGCCATAATAAAACACTACCAACTGGGTGACAAATAGCAGAAATTTATTTTTTCACAGTCCTGGAGGCTGGAAGTCCAAGAACAAGGTGTAGGCAGTGTCGGTTTCCTCTGAGGCCTCTCTCCTTGGCTTGCAGTTGGCTACCCTCTTGCTGTCTCTTCACATGGTTGTCCCTCTGTGTACGTACACCCCTGGTGTCTGTGTCTCTTTGTGTGTCCAAATTTCCTCTCCTTATAAGGCTACCAGTAAGACTGGATTAGGGCTCACCCTAATAGCCTCATTTTAACTTAATCACATCTTTAAAGGCCCTATCTCCAGACTGGAGGTTGAGATTCAACATAGCAATTCTGGGGGAAGACACAATTCAGCCTGTAAGAAACATCATCTCACTTAATCATCACCACGTTGTATAAATGAGGATATAGGCTTTGAGAGAATAAATAACTCATCGAATGTCAGATAGCCAGTAAGTGGTAGAAGGAAAATTTTAACCAAGGTCTCGTTATGAGTACACCAAAGCCTTTGCTCTTTCTGGTATTCACACCTCCTCAAAGAATTACACATCAACTTGGGAAGACATAGTACTGACTGATGAAACTTTAAATATGGGGCTTACTGATAAGGAGGCACTTATTCACTGAACTTGTGCATTATATGGAAAGAAGGGACTCAGGATTAATAAACGTTTATATAATAAATAGAATATTTATTATATTTTAGGCTGGGTTCTTTCACAAAAGAGTCTGTTGGTTCCCTTACAGGAGGAATTGCTGATTGTCAAACAGAACAGTGTTGGTATGTCTTGGCCCAAAGCCTACAGAAGATCCAAGTCAATGTCAAATACAAGAGTGTTTTCTAGAATAAGTATCTTAGATATACTCTTTTAGATCTCTTTTCTTCTACATTTGGGTGTAGGTTATGTGCAGGTATACATGTATGAAATCCCTAATCTGCTTTATAACATTCTACATTTATCGTTTAGAGTTTGTTAAAAGTACCATTCTAGCTTGTGCTTTATTCTCTAACTACATTTGATGGATGTATACTATATGTTAAACTGTAATTACGTAATTAATAAGTTAAATAATTTACACTCCTAGATTATGTTATAAGGCTTCCAAAGAAGACCATTACAGGTATGCATACTAAGGCATAGGTCTAGAATCCTGGTACATACCAACTCTTACACAAAAACTGTTGGACTCCTCAAAGCCGGAAGTGAAACTCCCATGTGAAAGATGTCCTCCTTATACTACCAGGAAAGAAACAAAGAGAGGCAACTGTGGATGAGTAACTAAAATATATGGGGGACTAAAGGAAGATAAGAATTATTTTAACAAGATCTGTTTGTACAAATTACTCTCGACTTTGCCTCCCCTTTTCTGGTGATAAGAATGCAAACTTCACAAAGCTAAGTTGCCTCTCTTTGTTCAACTTAGTATATAAACAATTAGGCCTAGCCACTCCTTTGGGTCTTCATTTTCCTATGGGGATTCTCATGTATGTGTAAAAATCTGTATACTTTTCTCTTGTTAATCTGTCTGATGTCAATTTAAGACTCAGGCCCAGGTGGAGACCCTAGGAGGGTAGAGGTAAAGTTTTGTGCCCCCTGCACTATATATATAATAAATATATAGTGCTTACCATGTATTATAAGGGCTACAAGAGCCTCCTGAAGGAGGCTGAATTGTGGAAAACCATTATTTTGAGGTAAGTTCCTTGAATATTAATTATACCATTTCCAAAAAAAACAGTACAAAAGCACATTCCAAAGTTAGATCTGATTTTTAGTATGATTTATTCTTCTGCTTCTCTCCTAGAGAATGAATATTAAACAGTGTTCTTATCAGTAATGGGAATTCAGTTGTGATTTTTCAAACTGTCTCAACTGAGGGAAGTAGGTGGAAGAGGTGGGAGTAGTATATTAGAATCTCCAGGGAAAAAATGGGAGAGCAGATAGAGAAGTAATATTCAGAGTTTAAAAACAAAGCAGTGCTTTTCTCCAATACTTTTATGTGTTTTTAGTCATAGGATTTAATGTTTTGAAATTTCAAGTAACATTAAGGCAGGGCATATGTTAACCAAAAACAGAGGTTGAGGAACACCAGCATAAGGGAATTTTTAATAATCAGAAGAAATCAGAGACTTCATTTTTTTATCTCCAGACTAAAGTGCATATAGAAGGCATTTAATGAACGTTTTGAACTGAACAGACTCAGTAGCCAATTAACCCCCAATTACTTACTTAATTCAACAAGTACACGCATAGAAAAAGGTAATGCTCTTACAGAGTTGTGTCCAGGAACTGAACACCATGATGGTCTAAACTTTAAGTGGAAAAGTAAATCCCCAAACCCAGTATGACACCTTTGTAACTCTGAGCACATATATTTTTATTTCTGACATTTTGTGTTTCCAGCTGTTACTACCTTTGTAAACTTTCAAAGAAAGAGTTCCTTATTATCCCCCTCTCCTTACCCCTTTGGTGCCTTCTACACAATAAACATACATGCTCAGGTTGAGAACTACTCTGACCCCTGAACTTCTTTTTCCTCAAGCTGAGTATCCAAAGACAACTAAGATTTTCAATTTGACTTTTTTGGCTTTCAGTCCCAGAACAAACTTATTGTAAGACATATTATTTCCTACCTGCTGTCCGGCTGTAGATCACTGATAAGGCTCAAACTAATCAGTTCTCATGGTTGGAGGCAGATTGAAAGAATATTTACAGTACAGGCCCCTCCCAACCCAGCAGCTCTACGTGCATACATGATGGACAGTGCCCTGAAGTCCAAGGAATACCTACTTCCAGCTTCAGAACATCGTGCTGAAGTTTACGCTGAAATTCAAGGAAGTTTTTGATTGTCAGCTTCCCCTTGAGATCAGCTCCAAAAAAGTAGGTTGTGAGGGCTGAACACAAGCCAGACTTGAGGGTGTTACCAGTTGTAGAACGATCTCTGTGACGCATTCCCATGCTGGTTTGGGAGCGAATGATGCTCTGAACCTAATGGAGAAGCAAACCCCCGTCCAGAAAAACATTACAAGGTGGAAAATATGGAAAAGTAAGAATAGTAACTGACTATCGACTGCTTACTGTTTGCCTACACTGCGCTACAATGCTCTCTTTTAATGCTCACAACAGTCCTATGAGATAAGCCCCATGATTATTCTCATTTTACAGATGAGGAATTTGAGGTACACTGCTAAATAACTTGCTTGAGGTCAAGTAGCTAGCAAATAATTGAACTGGTATTCTAACACACATGCTTGACACCTTTATAATTGGGATGCCTTTTAAAATCTCTCTTTAGAAAAAAGTATGCATTTGTTTTAGGTTCAAAACCTCACACACAACATTAAAATAATCATCAACCTCACAGTAATACCTTCCATATCTCAGGAGACTTTCAAAAATTTCACACTTCTCACTACTGACTCTCCAGTTGTGATGAGAGGCGGTATAGCTATAGGCAAATACTTGATATCACACAGATATTGAGATAACACATTTATTAGAATGATAATGTGAAACATAAAGTTGGTATGAAGTAATTCTCCAAGAGAAGATGGAGAATTAATCTTTGACAAGTTTTAAATGAGCTTTTGAAAACAAACAACCCAATCCAAAAATGGGCAGAAGACCTAAATAGACATTTCTCCAAAGAAGATATATAGATTGCCAACAAACACATGAAAGGATGCTCAATATCACTAATCATTAGAGAAATGCAAATCTAAACTACAATGAGGTATCATCTCACACCAGTCAGAATGGCCATCATCAAAAAATCTACAAACAATAAATGCTGGAGAGGGTGTGGAGAAAAGGGAACCCGCTTGCACTATTGGTGGGAATGTAAATTGATACAGCCACTATGGAGAACAGTACAGAGGTTCCTTAAAAAACTAAAAATAGAACTACCATACGACCCAGCAATCCCACTACTGGGCATATACCCTGAGAAACCATAATTCAAAAAAAGTCATGTACCACAATGTTCATTGCAGCTCTATTTACAATAGCCAGGACATGGAAGCAACCTAAGTGCCCATCGACAGATGAATGGATAAAGAAGATGTGGCACATATATACAATGGAATATTACTCAGCCATAAAAAGAAACGAAATTGAGTTATTTGTAGTGAGGTGGATGGACCTAGAGTCTGTCATACAGAGTGAAGTGTAAGTCAGAAAGAGAAAAACAAATACTGTATGCTAATACATATATATGGAATCTAAAAAACAAAATGGTTCTGAAGAACCTAGGGGCGGGACAGGAATAAAGACGCAGACATAGAGAATGGATTTGAGGACACGGGGAGGGGGAAGGGTAAGCTGGGACGAAGTGAGAGAGTGGCATGGACATATATACACTACCAAATGTAAAACAGATAGCTAGTGGGAAGCAGCCACATACCACAGGGAGATCAGCTCAGTGATTTGTGACCACCTAGAGGGGTGGGATAGGGAGGGTAGGAGGGAGACTCAAGAGGGAGGAGATATGGGGATATATGTATATGTAGAGCTGATTCACTTTGTTATAAAGCAGAAACTAACACACCATTGTAAAGCAATTATACTCCAATAAAGATGTTTAAAAAAATACAAAAAAAATAAATGAGCTTTTGAGAAAGAATAATTTGGGGGACTAGCAACCATGGCTTAACTATATAAAATGAGCTTTTTGAGGCAAGTCTATGATTGATATAGCATTTTTTTCACAAGTTCCTGCAATCTTTTCTACCTCTTCACAAGCTAAAATAACAACTATTCAGAATAATTAAAATTGTGATATGTAAGAACAGATAATAAAGGTATATTATATAAATAAATAATATATATAGCCTTGTGGATGATGATTTTTAAATTGCCAAATTAGGAAAGCATAATACTTTAAAACTTAAGATTTGTAACAATGGATTTCCATGGTTAAATGTCTTTTATTTGTTTTATTTATTACCTATGACCATAAAAAGACTTATTTAACACAATTTAAAAGTCTCTGGCTCTAAAAGGTAAAAGTAGTATAATGGAAAGACACAAGATGGGGAATCAGGACACACGAGGTCTAATTCTGTTGCTCTGCAGTGAAAGCACAATTTATGCAGTTCATTTAACTTCTTTGGGCCTTAGTTTTCTCATTGGAAAAGTTCACGGTTTTGTCTCTAAGTCTCCTTATAACTCTAGGTTAATATCATAAATGCTTCTGATTATGATTTTTTTCTGGGTTCATGTTTTATCATGTAAATAAGATTTCTTGACATTTGTTTTTCATGCACACGGAGACTTGAAAGATAGGTATACAATGGATTTTAAAATTATTTAAGTTGAAGTTTTTTAGACATTAAATTGAAATACAGGATAATCAGTACAGTGCTGCTTCTATTTGAAGGCAATACACAATTCATTTTCTCTGCCTGGGTATGAGAACTGAAGAATTTTCCAATAGCAGTGAACCAGTATTGAGCATCAACGTCAAGACCTGTCATGATTTAAATTTTGTCTGTGCCATAATATTGCAGCTTATACCCTTCCTATGGTGGAAATGTGTATGTTAGCTTCAAAAGTGTGGTGCTGAAGAGTGTATGTGGAAATTTCATTCCCTTTCTTCTGTCTCACAACTCATACTTTCATACTAAAAAATCATTTCTGTCACAGCCTCGGGTGAATGTAGCCCAAACAGTTATGAGATTTCTTAAAAAATATCTTTTGCTAGGTTAGTTCTGTTTTATGATCTGCTATGAAATGGGTTAAAGAAAAGGATCTGCGGGCTTCCCTGGTGGCACAGTGATTAAGAATCTGCCTGCCAATGCTGGGGACATGGGTTCAAGCCCTGGTCTGGGAAGGTCCCACCTGCCGTGGAGCAACTAAGCCCGTGCGCCACAACTACTGAGCCTGCGCTCTAGAGCCCACATGCCACAACTACTGAAGCCCGTGCGCCTAGAGCCTGTGCTCTGCAACAAGAGAAGCCACCGCAATGAGAAGCCCGTGCACCGCAAATGAAGAGTAGCCTCTGCTCACCACAACTAGAGAAAGCCCATGTGCATCAATGAAGACCCAGTTCAGCCAAAAATAAATAAATAAAATAAATAAATTTATAAAAAAAGAAAAGAAAGGTCAGAGAAAACCTACACTATTTACAGTCGTGTAATGTTTTTTAGTAATTTATGTTTATGCATGATCAAAGTGATTTTTGAAAAAGATGAATAAAAGAGTAATATTAGGTATTAGCTTGCTTCACACCACATTGACTTTGAAGATACACAATGATGAAATGTGTGTGTCCTCATACTGGCTCTGTTTTACTTTTTTTGTAAGCTTGACAAATTTACCGTCAAGAAAATACCTATTTAGCTGGAAATCAAAGTTTGAATGTTTTAAAGCTTAGTGCACTTTCAACTTAAAGAATTATTATATTGCCCAAAAATGTAGAACGTAGAACAATGAAGCAGAGAAACTTCTAATGAGAGCTATTCACTCCTGAACCACCTCATAATTATTTTTGTTTCTCTAAAGAGTTTTTATATCAAAATTCCTTGTGATCAATATTACAAGTTCCATCCGTTTAACAAGGCCAGTTATCAAGGGATCATATTAGATGAAATTAATACTCCCTTCTCTGTCAAGCGAGCAGAATGGTGGAGTGACTGCTCCAAGTCATTCAGCATTTCAACAGCAATGCCAAAAATGTTGGTGAGGATGTGGAGAAAAGGGAATCCTCAGGCACTAGTGGGAATGTAAACTGGCGTAGCCAGTATGGAAAACAGCATGAAGATTCCTCAAAACATTAAGACTAGAACTACCATATGATCCAGCAATTCCACTTCTGAGTATTTATCCAAAGGAAACCAATCACTATGTCGAAGAGATGTCTTCAGCACCCCCCACCACATTCATTGCAGCATTATTCACAATAGCCAGGACATGGAAACAACCTAAGTGTCCACTGGCAGATGAATGGATAAAGAAAATATGATACACACACACACACACACACACACACACACACACACACTGGAATGTTATTCAGACATAAAAAAGGAAGTAAATCCTGCCATTTGTGATTAACATGGATGAACGTTGAGGGCATTATGCTGGATGAAATAAGTCAGAGAGAGAAAGGCAAATACTATATGATCTCACTTATATGTGGAATCCAAAAAAAGCTGAACTCATAGGCACAGAGAACAGATTGTTGGTTGCCAGAAGCAGGGGATGGAGGGTGGGCAAAATGAGTGAAGGTGGTCTAAACTTCCACTTATAAGATAAATAAGCCTTGGGGATATAAGCATGGAGACTATAGTTAACAAAACTAAATTGTATATTTGAAAGCTGCTAGGAGAGGAGATCTTAAAAGTTCTCATCACAAGAAAAAAAACTACGTGTGGTGATGGATATTAACTAAATTTATTGTGGTAATCATTTCAAAGTATATACATAGGTCAAATTATTATGTCATACACCTAAAACAATGTTATATGTTAACTATATCTCAATAAAAATAAAAGTTCTGTGTAAAATAAAATTAAAAATACCAAAATAAGTTCTATTTATAATCATTTGAGGCCACCTGGTAACACCAGTGAAGTGCAGAATTATGAAAAGTGAAGGTATTAGACGGACATAGCTTGCAAATTTGAATAAATATCTAGGTATTTTGAAATATTTGTCTCTGTGCATTTCTTTTTTTTGTTTGTTTGTTTGTTTTTGGGTTTTTTTTTGGTTTTTTTTTGCATTACGCGGGCCTCTCACTGTTGTGGCCTCTCCCGTTGCGGAGCACAGGCTCCGGACGCGCAGGCTCAGCAGCCATGGCTCACGGGCCCAGCCGCTCCGCGGCATGTGGGATCTTCCCAGACCGGGGCACGAACCCGTGTCCCCTGCATCGGCAGGCGGACTCTCAACCACTGCGCCACCAGGGAAGCCCGTCTCTGTGCATTTCTTATTTAAAGATACACTATTCCTGATACTTTCTCCCACTTCCTTTTTGCCTCTTTACTCATTGTGAATACAAAAATGTTATCTCCCACATATATATTTTTTTCTGTTTTGAAACCACTTCTACCAAACATAATAATTATACCTGGAGAGACACCATGGCCCTCCAAGAACAGAAGTTTGATGGAAATGTAATCTCTTCCTAGGATTCAGAAGAAACTATATACTTTTATGGCTGGAACCTGCTACAGTAAAAGGCATCGTACCATTTTTCCTTCTCTTACAGAAATCCTTTCAGAACATATGTCATTCATCCTTGTATTCTGGAACTGCCTAGCACAAAGGAGCTATTTAATAAATGTTGATTGGATATATGATTGAATAACCGTAACTTAGCCTCTCAGCATTAGAGTCTAATTTATGTTGGGGAATCAGAGCAATGTTGACCTTAATAATATGCTCAAATAATTCCTTACATTTAGAGTAAAAACAAACAAAAAAACCTCACCTATTAAAAGTGGAGATAATTCTGAAAAATGATACATTTGGTACTTCAAAAATTGGATAGCATCAGAATATACTGACCAAGACCACAGTAACTCCAAGGCACATGAAAATGTGTTAAATATTAATGTATTCAAAGGAAATTTCCAGGAAAACTTGCCTGTTCAAACTCCTCCATGTCTACTTCTCCATCTCCATTCAAGTCAAACATCTTGAAGGCAATTTCAAAATTTCTCTGAGGAGCTGCAAGTTAGGAAGGATGGAAGGACAGGAGGGAGGGAGGAAGAAACAAGAAAAATATTTAGAAGGTATTGACCAAAAATAATCATTTCTTTAAGAAAAAAAGATAGTTAAACATTAAAATGTAATATCAAGTCACAGAATGCCACCATATGTATCTTAATCAACCTTTTAGCAATAGTCCTTAAAACCAAAAGAGAATTTTACCATGGCCAGTAAAGATAGCACTTGTCTATCTTTGTGTTTCAACACTCTCTTTTTAAATACTTCAGCTTTGCTTTCTTAGAAACCATCCTCTTAACTGAATAATATTAACGTTGTTCTGTTACTTAAATATAGTGTTATTTATCTGGGCATGAAAGTCTATTTGGGGTGAGATATACTGCTGCAAAGTAAGAAGCTAAAACTCTAAGTCTTTGTCTTGCCTTTTTAAAACAAGTTAGCTTTCTACTTTGTTTTTTCTAGTCTCTCCACTGTAAGTACAACCAGGAGTTCAGTGGATATCGTTCTGCCAACAGGTTATTATCTACATCGCTCTACTCAATGTCACTATAGCTCTGTGGTAAGGCAGAAAAGCACAATGTCAGCTACCCAGCCCCCTATTTTAACCATGTCAGCTGGGTACACAAATTACTAAGCAAAGTACACTTAAATGTTTAAAAAACAAAATGAAAAGTGCAAAGCTTGAGAAGACAGTATATTTTTTTTCCCTTAAGTGAATGATGAAAGTGTTTCAAGACTTCTTTAATGTTCCTAGGTTAATCAAAATAAAATTAATATATTTGTGCATTAGGATAAAATATAAATAGAACAGCCCTCCTTCCTTACCAATGTTAAACGTTCTACTAAAGAAAATAGCGACTTCCCTGGCAGTCCAGTGGTTAGGACTCGGCACTGTCACTGCAGGGGCCTGGGTTTGATCCCTGGTTGGGGAACTAAGATGCCACAGGCCATGTTGCGTGGCCAAAAAAAAAAAGAAGAAAACTAAGTCGTTTATCTCCTTCCTTTGGTGCTTCAAATTTATATAGCTATAAAGAATAAACCAAAATAAAATTTCCTATATATCCTAATACTACTGAATTAAATTTTCAGTTAATTATCACTTTTAGTAAAAAAAATAGTAACAATTAAAGATTATATGTAGACAAAAGAGTAAAAAAGGGCTTAGTGTATTATGCATTGTTACAGACAGTCCAGATTCCCATCATGCTCATGAATTTGTCAGTATCAACACTTTCTAGGCTTAAATTCCATTCTCAGCTAGCTAGCCAACTAAGTGGGTAAGCTCCTGGTTTTTAGTTGCCTGGGTGAATCATGTGCTTGTCAGTTTCCAATTGCCTGTTTCACTTGATAATGGCTTCCAACAGGTTTGCTCTTCTTAGGCCACCAGTATGATTGCTGAGAAGGATGCAGTGGGGGGGATTAGATTTTCGTATATTTATTGTCACTTCTCAAATTATTCCTACCTGTCTGGATGCTATCGTTTATTGAAGAGTTACTATGTACCAAGCATTGGGCTGAATAATTCTAAGCTGTTATCTGATTTTGTATTCTCAATACTGAAAATTTTATTTCTTTCTTAATTTTTTCAACAGAGTAGGAAATTGGCGCTCAAAGTCACTAAATGACTAGCTCAAAATCACACAGCTAATAGGCAGCAGAACTGGTAAGTGAACATAGGTCAACACTGACTCCAAAGCCCATAATCTTTTCATTATGTTCCACAGCCTCCAATATGAAGACAGTGGTACTTAAAATAATAAACCAATACTCTTTATTCTGGTATGTTTTGACTTAGAAACAAAACAACCAAACATGACTCACTGGTTACATCAGTCTCTGCAATAGCTCAGAGTTTCAAGTGGTCCATCTAAGGGATTTACCTGATATCAAAGAAACATTGTATGTGAGGAGCTCAGTAGTTTAAGCTTGGTTGCACTCATAGGCATAGACAACATCAGATTCTCTGATAGACTTGTCACATATTTTTTAAAATTCTAAATATGAATTTCTTTAACCAGGAGTGCCTCCCTGTTCTCCCCTATTGTCTCAAACTTGGCCCACTGCACTCACATACATTATTTGCCTAATCCTTACAGATTCTTGAAATTGTAAGAACTGCAGACAATGTGAGGTCACTGAAAGTTTTAAGTGGAGGAGTGCCACAATCACACAGGCATTCAGAAAGAACTTCTCTGGCTACAGTGTGAAGGATGAGTTGGAAAACAAGAAGCAGCCTCAGAGAAGATCATAAAAGCTCTTGTAAATGGTGCAAATGTGAACTGAGGTGATGGCGGTGGTCATGGAGAGAAGGAAACGTATCTGAAATAACTTGAGGCAGAAAGTATATAACTTAATGATTAATTAGCTGTGATGAGTTAAGAGTAAAAAAGGCGGACAGCATGACTGGCTTAGGCTACCAGGTAGCCTGCATATCACTAATCAAGAGATAAAAGGAATGGAAAAGGTTTGAGAAAAATAATGAATTCAGATAGGACCTGCTGAATTCAAGGAGTCCATAGCATAATATTCAGATGAAAATGTTCAGGAGATAGGTGGAAATATGGGTCTAAAGCTTAGAAGAGAGAGGTTAAAGCTGGGAATCATTAGCATGAATATGTTAGCCGCAAAGACCTGAAATGAAGTTGTCCATGGAGAACTGAAGGTTGAGGAGAAGGGTAAAGAAAGGGTAGAATGAGCTGGAAACCAATACTTAAGGTGAAAGGAAAAAGAAAGGAAGCAGTGACAGAGGAGGCGGTATCACAACATCAAGGGAAATGTGGTCCAAATGAATAGAAATAGGGAAAGATCTGGCCAGAAGCAGTCAAAGTGCTGCTACTCCTGAATTAAAGCAGCATTCTCATTCCCTGTCTCCACTGATTACAGAGGGGACACAGAGTTCTCAAAATTTTAGCTTTATCATGATCTGTTATTCCTACTGTCCTGTGAGTTCTGTGATGGCATATGCCCAGTCATTTATATGACTGAATGAGTTATTATGGCAAATCATACTTATATGTTCTCCTACAACTAAGGTTAAATTCACTTTACCAAACAAAGCACATCCTATACTGCTTGAGGTTTCTTTATCTTTTTATCCTGGCTTACTCCCAGGATATCTGCTTTATGTGGAGCGACTCAGAGTGTTTATTAAAGAATATGTGCTGACACTCTCAGGCTGAGCTCCTGTGCCCTGGTCACTGATATGGCAAGTCAGGGCAGCAGCTGTGCACACTCTCACTTAGGCCTTAGCAGTCTATCAGGCAAGGTCCTTCAAGGAGTAGTTCCCTCAGTCTATTCAATCTTCGTCTGCTGATCACGTCAAAGCACTTAAGTGAAAAACCAGCTTGCTTTAAGTGAAACATGCTACACGGGAATATGCTGCTAGGCAATTTTCTCATACTCTCCTGTCTCCCTTTAAATGTAGGCTTTGGAGTAATTTTTAAATCTAGCTGCTCTGGAAAGCTAAAGGTGTCTTGAGTTTACATTAATTCACAACCTATTTCCATAGAAAGGTATAGAGAGAGGAATTCTTTTGAATTCCAGGCTGCTTGTAGAGTGACAGTGAAGTTCTGCTCTGCCCGCTCCTTGTGTTAATGGCTTAATCTACTTTCTGCGCATCAATTTCTAAAACAATTATACATTGGAACTGATCAAAACAATGGAATTCTATACAAAGTTCATCACTATACATCCTTTGCTCATAATTCCATGATAGTCTTTGCTATAAGTAAATGGATATACATTAGATCTGTTCTAGTTAAGAATAAAACATTTTTACATTATTCTATCATTGACAATAATGACAACAGCAATAACAACTCTTGACTTGCTCAAAGCACAGGAGATTTTTCTACGTTGTTTTAGTAATAAGAAAAAAAAACGTTTTTCTATGTGTGGTAAGTCAAATAATCAGATAGCAACAACACTACCTGTCTCAAGATTTTCATGACTTTCACTTATTTTTCTTTAATAGAAATGCAAATGACTTGGGCTCTAATTCTGGCTTTTCCACAACATAATGAGTCATTATGCCTTAAATTCTCTTTTGGTAGTACTGACGGAATGAACAACAACAAAAAAAATGGACAGGTTATAACATAAACAAGTTTCTTATTTTCTTTTTTTTTTTTAAATAAATTTATTTATTTTTGGCTGTGTTGGGTCTTCGTTTCTGTGCGAGGGCTTTCTCTAGTTGCGGCAAGCGGGGGCCACTCTTCATCGCGGTGCGCGGGCCTCTCACTATCGCGGCCTCTCGTTTTGGAGCACAGGCTCCAGACGCGCAGGCTCAGTAGTTGTGGCTCATGGGCCCAGTTACTCTGCGGCATGTGGGATCTTCCCAGACCAGGGTTCGAACCCATGTCCCCTGCATTGGCAGGCAGATTCTCAACCACTGCACCATCAGGGAAGCCCAGTTTCTTATTTTCTGTTGGTTTGATTCTCCTACCACAAAATTCCCACCTCTACCATTCCTGTTTTAAAATGATGCCTAGGACAAATGAGGTAATTAATATGCAATATCAGAGAACTCTGAGTTAGAAAATAAATTCATATAATATGACACACCTCTCTTCAATGATGAACGTGCCTACTGAATTTATAAGGATGATCACACAGCCTCTGATTATTTCTGAGAGGGAGGTCACCACTTCTGTGGTGTAACCATTGTTGGCCATATTAATTGAACTTTTTTCCTCATGCAGAGCCCAGATCTAATTCTTTGTAGCTCTTACAAATTGTCTTAATTTAATTTTCTAGAGAAATAAAAAAATATAACCGCTTCCTCATATATGCTGGCCCTTTGAATACATAAAAGCATAGTGTCATGTCTTTACTAAAGGTTTCTCAGAACTTGTTTCCAGAACTTCAACATCCTAATAGCCCCCTCTGGGGTACTTGAGAGGGCCAATGCCTCCCATAAATGCAGTATTCTAAATATAGTTAATTCTGGAATGACTTATCCTTTCTAATAACAATAGGACTTCTTCTTTGCAGACTAATATATTAACATTTTTCTTATATAAGGGCTTAGTGTCTTGTTTTCTCACATTAGGCTTGGGAAAAGGAGAAGAAAAACCTGCAAGATTAGGTTTCAAAAAAACTGCCCCTCTCTCAGTTCTTCTGAATTCTTCAAGGTATGATGCCTAGGTGCAGCCTGGAAGAATCTTTCTGCCCTTTTTACACAGAGTGGAGAAAAAAAGTTCCTATGGTATGATGCATTGTAGTTGTACTATAGCATTTCCTTGGGATGATTTAGCTTCCAAAGAAGGGTGCTACATTAAATGAAAATGTCCTAAGAATTTTTTTAAAACATACTTAAGCAACAGCAGATCAATTTTCTTTTCAATGACCTAATTGCCTTCTAAGTCTGATTTGACTTCTGTTAATAAAGTATTTTACAGTTACTTTGATAATCTATTAGTCTCTTCAGTATTTTCTAATATTAGGTTTCATGATAAGAGCCAGTCTAACATTATACCTAGTAAAAGGACTGCAGATATTTGAAAAACAGAAGACTTACAGAATGATAAAAGATAAGGACAAAGTCAAGGAATATTTCCTTTTATAAAGCTATGTATCTTATTTAATTTTTATACACAGTTAACTTTGTAAAAAGGTGTATTTATGTGAAGCAAGGCATAGCATGAACAATATCAGTGGCTCAAAAATTTAACAATTACACTTTCTGCATCAACTCAGAAGTCCCATAGTCAGGCATGCCCTCATCATTGTCTTGTAGAATTATCTACTGACCAAAATATCCACTATTAATCATGTCATCTGAAGTCAATGGTGATGATGAGAATAACTATGGCATTTTGCTCTGAAATCAGGCAAATGATTATTCTTGAAATGCAAGATCTGAAATGACAAATTAAAAAAAATCCACATCTACTATAATTGGTTATAGAAGACACTGTGTTATGATATACAGTTAAACCAAGGTTTTCGCTGTTGGTTGTGCTAGAATTACAATTTAAAACACTGTAGGGACTTCCCTGGTGGTCCAGTGGCTAAGACTCCATGCTCCCAATGCAGGGGGCCGGGGTTCGATCCCTGGTTGGGGAACTAGATCCCACGTGCTGCAACCAAGAGTTCGCATGCCACAACTAAAGATTCTGTATGCTGCAACTAAAAGATCCCACGTGCCACAACGAAGATCCCGTGTACTGCAACTAAGACCTGGCACAGCCAAATAAATAAATAAATATTTTTTAAAAAACACGGTAATAACTTTTGACTATACTAACAAATTTTAATTAATAACCATTTAGTGATTGAATATGCTCAAACATGGGTAAGTTATTTAGACTGTTTCCTGAATATGTTTTCTGTGGCTGTGCAGCCGTATGCTCCCATTAAATTGAAATACAGGGGGCCCAAACTATATAAAATAGTAAACATTCTACCACTTAAAATATCTAGTTTTTCCCATGATGTGCAATTTGAAATGATAAAATGATATGACATTTTTATTGCTAACTTTTGGAATATAATATCCAGAAATTTTCCTTAGTGGGGAAAAAAGAAAGACAATAAAGTGATCTGAAATAGCTGAAGTTCATGGTGTGTAAATGTAACAATCTAGCTTTTCTTCTTGGGCTTGCTCTTTTAAGACAGGAAAAAAAAACCCTCCCCTAGTGAAATGACAAACGCCATGGATAAAGAAAAAGAGACCCCAACTATACAGGAAGAAAAAAAAAGTTATCATAAACAAGAAAATATTGGGTTGTATCATAATTCTCAACAACATGAACACCACAGAGCAAGTTCTATAGAATCTTGAGGGAAAACAAATTTTATTTATTCATTTATTTATTTATAAAATTTATTTATTTGGCTGCACCAGATCTTAGTTGCAGCACATGGGATCTTTATTTGTGGCACCAGGGAAGTCCTGGGAAAACAATTTTCATTTAAGAATTACATACAAGTCAACTCATCATTTACCTATATTAGCAACAGAAGACTGTCTCAGACAGGCAAGGACTTTGAAACTATATAATCCACAGATTCTTCCTAACAAAATTCCACAAAAAACAGTAACAAAAGTCTTAAGCAAGGATTGGTAAACTATGATCTGCTGGCTAGCCATTTGATTATGTATTGTCCATGGCTGCTTTTGAGGTACAAGGGCAGAAATGAGTAGCTGTGACAGAGACCTTATGGCCAGCAAGCCTAAAATAATTATCTTGTCCTTTAAGAAAAAGTTTGCCAACCCCTGGTTGAGGAAATTCTTCAGCCAGCAATGACAAAAAAATCAATCAAAATAAAGAAATAAAGACGGGGAAGGTGAGATCAATTCAGAAATGAGCAGTAAATTAAGTGAGCAATAAAATCAGTAGAACAGAGTTAAGCTTAAATAATGATTATTGATAAAATAATCATGACATGTCGACTTATTAAATGTTTATTATGTATCAGGCACTTTATATGAATTATTTAATCCTCCCAACCACTCTGTGACATTGTACTATTATACCCATCCCCTGTTAAAAAAGAGGAAACTGGGACTCCCCTGGAGGTCCAGTGGGTAAGACTCCACGCTCTCAGTGCAGGGGACCTGGGTTTGAACCCTGGTCAGGGAACTAGATCCTGCATGCATGCTGCAACTAAGAAGTCTGCATGCCGCAACTAAAGATCCCACCTGCCGCAACTAAGCCTAAATAAATAAATATTTTTTTTAAAAAATAGAGACTATTCTTAAAAAAAAAAGAGGAAACTAAGGTATTGGGTGTCCAGAGTCAAAGAGCCAGTCTACTAGAGTATGCACCACTCTTAGCCATTATATGAGAATGGCTATAGAATAATGAAGTGTAAGATTATTAAAAATGTAAAAACTGTGTGGAGAGAAGAAAGTGAAAGGAAGATAAACTTCTTGACTTCCAATAGAAGACATCAAAACACATAGATGATTCTGTCCTACATAAAAAAGCTACATACTGGGACTTCCCCGGTGGTCCAGTGGGTAAGACTCCATGCTCCCAATGCAGGGGGCCCGGAACTATCAGAGAACTGGTGGGGGAACTAGATCCCACATGCCACAACTAAAAGATCCTGCATGCCAAAACTAAAAGATCCTGCATGCCGCAACGAAGATCTTGCATGCGGTAAACAAGACCCAGTGCAGCTAAAAAAAAAGAAAAAAAAAAGCCACGTCTCCCCGCAACCCCCACAGATACATATACAATACACATTTAAATTAACTCAGATTACCACGAATAGGAGAGCATTAAAATTACTTGGGAGAAAAACCCAATGAATACAGCAAAAGCTTAACAGAAAAAAAAAATGGAAAGAAAGCACAGAAAACAAGACATAAGGTGACAGATGTAAGAACAAATAAATCACAACAAAGTTAAATGAACTAAACTCCTCTATTAGAACACATGCTCTCAGACTGGGTCTGTTATTTATAAGAAATATACTGAAAACAAAATAATATAGAAAGATAAAAAATAAGAGGAAATACAAGAAAACGAAACAGTAAGAAAGCAGAGGTGGTAATATTAATGAGACAGAAATGAACTAAGAGCAGAAGGATTAAGAACAAACACCATTTTTATATTACTGATAACTACCATCCATAATGAAAATCTATTATATATTTTTATGTACAGGACAACATCACAGCAAAATATATAACAAAATATTAGTTAGATGTAAAGAATAAATTACAAAAATTACTGTAATATCTAAGCCTTTGACATATTTTGTAGAAAACTTAATGAGGTTATGGACACTTTATATAATACAAACCACAAGTTCAATTTAACAGATATATATATTGAACACTGCTTTCTGGTAAACAGAGACTGCATATATTTTTTAAATCTTCAAGGGAAATTTAGAAAGACATTAGATATTAGTCGACATACACACACACAACAAACACAAGTAAAAGAAGAAATTGCAAATGTAGAATTTTTACAACTATAGTGCAATAAAACTAGGTCACAGGAATAAAGCCACTTTGATCATCAGGCTAGATGCTGAAAAAGCATTTTGACAAAATTTTAGGTCTTCCTAATCTTTCTTTTCCTGAGAAATAGAGGGAGGAGGAACTTATTCAATATGGAAAAGAATATTTATCTGACACCAAGATTCACAATATACTTAACTGAAAAATGCCAAGGACATTTATTTTAATATAATAAACAAAGTGGGGATGCTCACTATTACGGATATTATTTTGAAAGTTCTAGCCAAAGCAAATATATAATGAGATGAAATAAGGCACACGTTAGAAAAAACAATTATCATTATTTGAAGATTATATAAATATAAATGTCTTCCTAAAAACTCCAAGAAAATGAACGAAAAACTTTCAGAACTACTAATAACAGTAATGTGAAGTTATAAGATAAATATATAATAGATATATTTATATCTGGGATAGGTGGAGTATATAAATATGACTGGAAAGTCCTGTTTCTAAGCCTCTTGGGGGTTGTGGGGGGAGAACTCATGAAACCAATGATTGGTTGGAACAATTCTGGAAGTTGAAGAATGTTGACTTCTTTTGATTTTACCTGCTTTTAGTTATTGACTAAATGGTGTGTGTATAGGGAGGGGCAAATAATGGGAAGAGAAGAGAACGACTTTTAGGGGGATAATACTCATTTACACATAGAACTTAACATGTATTTTTTTCCTTGTGGTTTTACTGAGATATAATTGGCATTCAGCACTGTACAAGTTGAAAGCATTATAGCATAATGATCTGACTTACATATATCATGAAATGATTACCACAAAAGTTTAGTGAATATCCATCATCTCATATAGATATAAAATAAAGAAAAAGAAAAAATATTTTTTCCGGGCTTCCCTGTTGGCGCAGTGGTTGAGAGTCCGCCTGTTGATGCAGGGGACACGGGTTCGTGCCCCGGTCCGGGAAGATCCCACATGCCGCGGAGCGGCTGGGCCCGTGAGCCGTGGCCGCCGAGCCTGCGCGTCCGGAGCCTGTGCTCCGCAACGGGAGAGGCCACAACAGTGAGAGGCCCGCGTACCGCAAAATAAATAAATAAATAAATAATTTTTTTCCTTGTGATGAGAACTCTTAGGATTTACTCTTAGCAATTTTCATAAAAAACATATAGCCGTGTTAATTATATTAATCATGTTGAATATCACATCCCTAGTACTTATCTTATAACTGGAAGTTTGTACCTTTTGACTACCTTCATCCAATTCCCCCTCCTGCCACACCCAGCCTCTTGTAACCACAGATCTGACCTATTTCATGTGGTCTTTCTGAGTTCATTTGTTTGTTTGGGATTCTTGTTTGTTTGTTTGTTTTTGAAGTATAATTGACTTACAACACTATGTTAGCTCCTGTTACACAACACAGTAATTCAATATTTCTGTACATTACAAAATGATCATCATAATAAGTCTAGTTACCATCCATCACCATACAAAGATATTACAATATTACTGACTATATTCCCCATGGTGTACATTTTATTCCCATGACTCATTTATTTTATAACTGGAAGTGTGTACCTTTTAATCTCCCTCACCTATTTCACTCAACCCACAACCCCTCCCCTCTGGCAACCACCTGATGTTCTCTGTATCTATGACTCTGTTTCTGTTTTGCTATGTTTATTTATTTTGTTTTTTATGTTTATTTATTTTTATGTTTATTTATTTTGTTTTCCTTGAGAGGGATGGTGGTGGCGAGAGCACATAGGATCTTGAAGGCCACTGTAATGACTTTGGCTTTTACTTCGAGATTAAAATCCAAGAGAGAATGGAAGCCTTGGGGGATTTTGAGCAGAGGGATGATGTGATTTTATGGCGGGATTCTGGATTATTTCAAAGTAGAGCTGACAGAATTTGGGGACAGATGAAATGCAAATATTCAGGCTATTTTAAAAAACACACACGTACTCGACACACATACACACTTTTTCTTTTCCCAAAATGGAATCGCGCAATATGTATGTTCTGACTCATCAGTATATTGTGAACAGTTTTCTATGCTAATAAATCTCTGCATTACATATATGAAGTGCTGTATTAAATTTCATTGCATAGATTTTATTGTAATTTGTTCAGCCAGCTGTTTGATATTTGAGTTCTTCCCAATTTATTTTTTGACCATCAATATCATTATACATGTGATCATTTTATTAGTCTAAACTTGTAGAATTGCAATTCCTGGGCCAAAGTGTAAGCACTTAATGAAAGTGTTTGGGAAACACTGCCAAGATTCTAAAAAAGCATGTTAATATTTTATACTTTCACCAACAGTATACTGTCAATTAAATTTAAGTGTCATTCCAATAGTTAATTCTGATGCACAAAGAGCTTTGGGTACACTATGGATTTGGTAGTCAAATGAGAGGAGGAACAACTAATCGCCCCTTCAAAAGAGGTAAACAATACTAATCTTTATCCTAGTTTCTTGGAGTCCTTTAGACCTTTGAGAGTGATCTCAGTTTAGGAAAGACTTCATCACCCCATGTAGTTTTGAGGACTAAGCCCAAGTCTAAGCTAGTTTAACTGTAGGGTAGACCAGGTGGTAAAGCTGCCTGAGGTGCAAGGTAGAGCCACGATGCCTACACTTTGTATAGTTCCTAGACAAACCCATAACCTTTGATTTACAGGTCTATAGTCAGCCACAGGGTAGCCAGGACCCCATGAATATGGGGTAGGAGGAAGGGAATTAAGTTGCTATTCCTAGCAGCACTAATTGGAAGGATTTGGTTGGAAGACCCATGTTTCGACTTTAACAGATTTTGACCATAAGGAAAAAACACTGAGAAATTTAACATATATTCTTAGAACAGACTTAAAATTCATATTGACTTAGTCTTGCTTTTATTTGAAAATCCTAAGACAATGAAAGAAACCACAAAAGACGTTACTATGAGCTTACCACCAGCAATAGCTACAGAGAGAGCTCTTTATTCTTTATTGTGTCTCAGTGTGATTTATTTATTTAATGTCAACTGGCAAGGTTTTCTAAATAATATGAAACGCTACCTGTCAAAAACCTGAGTTTAAAAACTTCATAAGATTGTGAAATGTTTCTGAATTCCTTCAACAAGGTTTTAGCTGTATAGACACTTATTCCTTCGAACTACTGCTCTTCTTCCATTTACATCTTTTCTAGAAAATACATTTCAGCCCTGATTCTAAAATATTTTATATCTATATATAAAATTTATATGCTTATATATCTATCTATCTATATATCTCTAAACAAAATTTTACACCTGAAGAAAAGAAATAGCTAATGTTCATAGTTCACAGTACATAACCTGTCTTTGAGTTATACCTCAGCCTTACTTACTGGATGACCTTCAGAGAGCTGCCAGAAACAGTCCTTCATTTAAATTGCTCTTCCTTAACACTGTTATTTGACAGTTGTGCTACAGGAAGAGTATTCAATGTCAGAGATGTCAAAAAGCTTTGATTCCCCAAGAGTTCCTGGGAGATAAATTCTAAAAGGCATGCCAGTGTTTTAGCCTTGTATTAAGGTCACGTTCTTTCGAAATATATTTTCTTCAAATGCATGCTACTATTTTTATGCCCAAGTTACATATGCCTGTGTGATAGATTCCCCACCCCTATCTTCAGAGATCTAAAAAAAAAAATCATCTGCTTGACATTCATTTCATTCTATGTGGTTTCATTCCATTCCATGTGCTTAATAACAGCCACACTTATGCCAAGATACAACTTAATGAATACATGCTTACAATTAGCTGCTTTAAAAAAGAGATTGGAAAAAAAAAAAAAAAGAGATTGGATATTTGATACTTAATTTATGCTCATTTTGAAGGACCCTCTTTACATGTGACTTAGTTTGGTGTTCACCCAAAAAACTATTTTACTTTTCAGTTTAGTGTCCAAATAGAAAAAAATTTTCTATTCTAATTAATTTTCTAGCTTTCATCATGTATATATAGATAGAGAATAGCTATAATTTTAAAAGTTTTAAATACTAGGCAGGATGCTAAGGGTACTTGGAGCAATATAAAATTTTAGTAGGTATACTAAAGTAACTACTCAGAAAAATTCTTAGATACTTAGCCAACAAATATACATGGAGTACTTATTATGTGCCAGATACTGGGCTGGATACCTTCTCCAGAAGGGACAGTGATTAGGTAAACCATTCCATGACAACCACTATTTCTTTCCCTGGTTTCCTTTTTGCACCTTCAAATTCTTCAGCATAACAAATAAGCATTTTCTAAAGCTATTCCAGGAACAGGTAAGCAACACATCATTAAGCCTAAGCATAACCAAATACTATTAAGTTGTGGGTTTTTGGGAAAAGTCAGACATATAGAATGGACAGATACATTTGATTCCAGTCCAGCTTCTAAGAGGCAAACAATGCAAAAAAGTGGGACTCATAGACCACAGCAAAGATTTTTACACATCATCAATTACTGAGGGCTGCATTCCTACAGAGCCACCCCAATCATAAACAAAACAAGACATGGTAGAGGCTGAGGAGGATAGGACAGATGTTAGGTGAGTTATAAGAAGGGAAGTTTCTATAATCTGTTCTTGGGAAATGAAGGGAAGACTCTGGCAGGAAGGTAAACTGAGGTCCATTTGACACTGTAATGTATGGAGATGGATGGGTGGCTGGGTCACCTTTCTACCTAGAAGAGACCCAAAGAAGCCACATCCCAAATATCCTTTCATTCAAATATTTTTGGAATGACTAGTATCAGTAAGATACAGCGTTAGGTACTTTGGAGATACAAAGCCATATGGCATAGTTCCTACTTCAAGATATTATTTAGTGATAACACAGATACTGTCTAAACTTGCATCAATTAGAAATTCCTTCGAATTAACAAATACCTCTGGAGCTGTTATGAGGTACCATAATTCATTCACAGTTCAATGTAAAAAAGTTTTTAAAATTCTGATGTTTAAAACAAGTAAAATCTTAGCTGAGATATGCTATAATAATAATAATATTATAATAAATAATAGATAATGTTATAGGTTAGGGTACTTTCTAGAAGGCAGAGAATTTAGCCTATTTGGAGTTTTACTTTTCTTGCTTCAGGAATTTTCTCCCATTGATAAATGAGACCTAAGAAAGAGGGAAGCCTTCCCCGTTAGGCCTTCCTTTCCGAGAACCTAAGGAGCAGAGAAGGAAAACCAAGGGCAGACCTCCTCCTCTTCTCTGTTCTAGAGCTCCTATATGAATCTCATATATCACAGAGAAGGGGCTCCCTGGAAAAGTGGCAGAAAGCTTTACAGGCCAATATAAGCCATTCAAGAGAAGACAAAATGTATGCAGACATAATAATAATTTTAGTGGCAGCATCAGCTCATAGAGTGTACAGAAAACACTCTTAATTACCTCACTCAATACTCTTTTGTTGGGACTTCCCTGGTGACACAGTGGTTAAGAATCTGCCTGCCAACGCAGGGGACACAGGTTTGAAGCCCTGGTCCGGGAAGATCCCACATGCCATGGAGCAACTAAGCCCATGCGCCACAACTACTGAGCCTGTGCTCTTGAGCCTGGGAGCCACAACTACCGAGCCCGTGTGCCACAACTAATGAAGCCCACGTGCCTAAAGCCCATGCTCTGCAACAAGAGAAGCCACCCCAATGAGAAGACCACGCACTGTAACAAAGAGTAGCCCCTGCTCGCCACAACTAGAGAAAGCCTGTGTGCAGCAACAAAGACCCAACACAGCCAAAAATAAATTAAGATAAATAAATTAAAAAAAATACTCTTTTGTTTTTAGAAAATAGGCCCATCTTGACTACTTGTATTGAAAGGGTAGAGCTACAGAAATCATGTGGTCTCAACCAGATTTCCATAAGATTTTAGGTCAATATTAGAATTCTATTAGAATTATTACAATATTACAATTAAAAAAATGAAAATGGATCAATTCAAATAAAACTATTCATAAAAAGCAAGAAAAGGCTAACAAGAACTGATTTTCTAGTGGGTGTAAAATTATAAAATCTTCCTCAAGATACAGTCAAAATACATTTAGACCTTATTTTTGTATAAGCCACAATTTTGCTTCTTTAGTCTCTGTTCTCCCCTTCGCCTTGTGAACCCTCAGAACAAATCTCAAGCAATTGTTCCCAAAGGATGAACTTCCTTTTGCAGATGAAATAGTTTGATCTTCTAGTATAGTCACAAGGAGATTTGAGAGAGTTAAACACAAACACCACTTATTTCTTGTTAATGTGAACAAAATTCTTGTGTGGTTGTTGATACAAAGATGTAAATGCTTCAACTTTCTGTAACAACGGGCTCTACTGAAATGACACATTCAAATAAATCTCTGGCTCAAAATGAATTTAACTTAATAAACATTTAATATATTTAAATGCATTATTTTATTGTTTTGATAGAAGCTACATTATTATAAAATCAATGAGTTAACCATAAGAACAGGTTATGCTAGCGAAAGAAGTTAATGGTAAACACCACAGTGAAATATAATATTTTTGGCCTTACGGCATGCAAATGAGTCTTTCTGAAGTTCTAAGCACTTTTTATAGGGTAAAATACCACTGAATAAGATTAACCCTTTTCTGCTTTGTCTTACCCTTCATAATATCAATTAGGCAATGGCAGATAATCCTAGACACAAAAATTACACAGAAAATAGCTAAACCAAATTTTCTCTATAACTTCCCCAACTCTGATGTGTCAATAAAACAGATTTGTAACTGCCTTAGATCTGTTAACAGATCTCAGTATGTTGCCTTGCCCATATTTTTTTTAATTTTTAAAATTTTTTTAAATTTTTTAACATCTTTATTAGAATATAATTGCTTTACAATGGTGTATCAGTTTCTGCTTTATAACAAAGTGAATCAGTTATACATACACATATGTCCCCATATCTCTTCCGTATTGCATCTCCCTCCCTCCCACCCTTGCTATACCACCCCTCTAAGTGGTCACAAAGCACCGAGCTGATCTCCCTGTGCTATGTGGCTGCTTCCCACTAGCTATCTATTTTACATTTGGTAGTGTATATATGTCCATGCCACTCTCTCACTTTGACCCAGCTTACCCTTCCCCTTCCCCTTCCCCGTATCCTCAAGTCCATTCTCTAGTAGGTCTGCATCTTTATTCCCGTCTTGCCCCTAGGTTCTTCTGACCATTTTCTTTCTTTCTTTTCTTTTTTTAAATTCCATATATATATGTGTTAGCATACAGTATTTGTTTTTCTCTTTCTGACTTACTTCACTCTATATGACAGTCTCTAGGTCCATCCACCTCACTACAAATAACTCAGTTTCATTCCTTTTTATGGCTGACTAATATTGCACTGTATATATGTGCCACATCTTCTTTATCCATTCATCTGTTGATGGACACTTAGGTTGCTTCCATGTCCTGGCTATTGTAAATAGAGCTGCAATGAATATTTTGGTACATGACTCTTTTTGAATTATGGTTTTCTCAGGGTATATGCCCGGTAGTGGGATTGCTGGGTCGTATGGTAGTTCTAATTTTAGTTTTTTAAGGAAACTCCACACTGTTCTCCATAGTGGTTGTATCAAGTTACATTCCCACCAACAGTCCTTGCCCATATTTTTCAACAGACTCACTCAACCTGAAAAACTTATTTTCATCTATAACTTCTATAACATTTTCATTAGCCAGAATGGCACAGAATGGTACCGCTATCTCCAAGCCACATACACTTTGTGATCAGCTCTTGACTTCAATATGGCAAGAGGAATAAAATATTATAAACTTTCACTTGAATGCTGCTGTAATTTCCCAAAAGGTTTGTATATTTGTGAGAAAGATGCATCACAATGAGGATGCAGTTTGTCAGTAAATCGAATTCTCCTACAGTGAAAGCCCACTTAATTAAATTTCTCTACTAATTCCTTCAAATATAAAGAGGGAATCAAAATCAGAACACATTGACCTATGCCTGATTTTCATTAGGTCTGTTCCTAGGTACTGAACATGCCGTAGCATTTTTTGCTTTTGATTTTTCTGGTGGCTTTTCAAAGATTAATAGTAAATAGTAAGAATGCTTAATAATCAACTTTTTGATCATTTTATTACTGTCTCCTCAAGCTATCTAGAACTGTTTTTATGTTATTAGCCCACAGGGTCAATAACTTTAGTTAGAAAATGTGTGAAGACAAAGAACAAAAAATAAATATTTCATAACCGTCAGTGGCAAAGATCCTGATTCCAAGTTATATTATCATAACCTAGTGAATCTTAGCATTAGCTATTGAATGCTCCAAATCAATAAATAATATATAGCATTCAACATAAACCTTGACAACCTTTCTCTGTACCTACTTATGGAGAAAAATCTCTGACTTCAACTATAAGATTTAAAACCATCGCTAATGTTGTAGTTGGTTAGTGCAGAGAACTAAGCCATGCTTCTGTGTTCTCATTCAATTCCTATTAACCTACTTTAAGGATCAAAGGCTCTTTGGAAATTATTTAATAATAATTATTATTAACAGTCTCTTTATCTTGCCTAGAATGAATCTGAATTTATTTTATTAATGAGTAGTTATTTAGTAAATACTTAATATTCTACTTAATACAGATGCTATGGCTCACATTGACAACTCTTCAAGTTAATCCTTCAAACCTGATCAGAGAGATAGGGTATGAAGCAACAGAATTTACGGATTAGGGTAAGAGGGGGATACAAATATGTGAATTCTGAATTATAAGAAAACTTGTAGTTATTAGAAAGTATATATACTTCTTATAAGAAAGCTTATTTAGAAGTAGATTAATTTAAAAACATGTTTCCCTCACTCCACTGGTGATGCAGACTGAGGACATCAATGGCTAAAAGAACGGCTCTCAATTCAGGATATAAACAGCAAAGTCAAGTCTCATGTTTGATAAAATTCCTTTTGGAGAAAACTGAAAAAAAATTCTTGCTTTGTTACTTTGCCACAATGCTTTTTATACAGTAGATATGTTTGTGATGAATATCATTACAAATTTGTAGCGAATATCATTACAAACCTATGATCACTGTCAGGCAGTTACATTCTAGGTAGGAAGATGGACAATAAAGAAGATAAATCAATTATCCACTTCTGGGTAGTTATCCAAAGAACACAAAAATACTAATTTGCAAAAATATAGGCATCCCTATGTTCAATGTAGCATTATTTACAAAGCCATGCCAATGGAAACAACCTAAGTGTCCATCAATGGATGACTGGATAAAGAAGATGTGGTATACATATAAATATAATGGAACATTATTCAGCCATAAAAAAGGATGAAATTTTGCCACTTGTCAAACCTGGATGGACCTTGAGGGTATTACGCTAAGTGAAGCTAAGTCAGATGGAGAAAGACAAATACCATATGATTTCCTTCACATATGGAATCTAAAAAAACAAATGCAGAAACAAAATAAAGCAGAAACAAACTCATAGAGAACACATTAGTGGTTACTAGAGGGGAAGGGGGTTAAAGGGTAGGCAAAATGGGTGAAGGGGGTTAACTGTATGGTGATGGATGGTAACTAGACTTGTGATGGTGATCACTTTGTAGTGTATGCAAAATGTTGAATTATAATGTTGTACACCTGAAACTTACATAATTTTTTTAAAAAAGAAATCAATTATATAGACTATTAAATAGTGACAAGTGCCAAGGAGCAAAAAGAAAGCAAAAAAGGGATTTAGGAGATGTGTATGCATAAGTGTGTGTGTATGACACAATAAAAGGTATTTAAAATTTTAGGCTGGCCAAAGAAGGCCCCCATTATCCAAAGCACATACAAAGAAGAGTGAGAAATTTATGCCACTGCTTGTTGTAAGCAAAGATATTGCTGCCAAATTGGTTG